>NC_135050.1:2423715-4923715 GCF_051014685.1 Ptiloglossa arizonensis | reverse complement strand
ACCAGAGGATCCCGGACTTTCAACAGCATTGTATTCATACCCATCAAGGCCATATTCATTTAATTCAGAAGTAAAATCATGAGCAGAATAAATGAGTAAGATTCAGACATATTGACATATTAAAGTATACTAAATATATTACTTACTGTAAGAGAATTATAAAATATATTAGTTGTAAGATTTAGTATTAATGAATTTATTCCTTAAAATATTCTGAAATGTAAATTACATTATTTGCTTATCGGAAAAAATGAGTTTATAAATTTTAATAAATCCTTTCATACAATACGAAATTTGGAACCAATCTTTTGGAAAACACTCTTATACCTATTGTTTACTACAACAGTTCCATTATAAGTATCATTATTTTTATTACCAAATCTCTTCTAACAATTTCAACAAGAAATCATTCTTTAATAATGTACTAGTATATAAACCATGCGTTTGTTGTATGTTATGTCTTATTGTCTGTTATAGAACATTTTAGTAATATCTTTATAGGTAAATAATACATAATATCTTTAAAAAGAACCCTGTAACACGACGAATAACATTAATTATTATAGAATCTATAATTAAAATATGAGAACATTCTAATAAAAAGAAGTGTGCCGAGTAAAAGAATCGTACCTGCAAAACTAGTTATGCGAAACTAGTACAAGACTAAATCCGCAAAATACTAAATTGCAATACTAATTCTTATTTCTAATAATTAAGACGCACTATTAGTTTACTAAATTTTTAAAGTTCAATATGTTTTCAAATACCAGGCATGGACACAAACTTTCAGGCATATTTGCTTTAGATTCACACATTATTTTAATCGTGTAGGATTAAAATTTTTCGATATTTCTTTGACGTTATATATAGGAGTTGCTTTCATAGGAAGGACATTATTTACCATCCTTCTTGGATCATCAAGAACCTATACGAAAGTTTTCAGCAGCTATTATTTAATTTAACATCCCTGCACTGCAGGGAACATGCTACAAGCGGGAGACTATATTCTAGGCTCTGCACCCACACATGCTACAGGCAATCTCTTTTCAGATACGGCACTGTCCTCGCGTAATCGCAACTTATGTCTTTCGTATTGTCGCGTAACCATCTCTGCCAATTCAACTGTATCTCTGAGAGTGGAACTCAGATATATAGTTCTGAGGGATACCATAAAGAAAAAGAACTGCTTCTCGAGACTGCCTGTGGATTACGTCACGACAGTGTAAACACAGCCAAGCTAGTAGTTCGGCTTCTGGTGACGTCAGTGCACGTCTGGTCTAGTAGGTCAAAGCTGCTGCAGGGATGACTAAAGATGTATTAGTAGCACGTTTGTGAGACAAGACGGTAGAGTGACTAATAGATGACACTTTATTTAGATCTTGATTAGCCTCGAGTGATACGAAGGTAGTCCTCGTTAAAAGTTTTAACGAACAGGGCCAGCAATATTTTTAAAACTAAATATCTGAGCTCCACACTCTGCAATTGAGGGGGATACGACATTCCAAATGCATACTCTTCTGTTTTGCAGAAATTTCTGTAGTACGCGCGCGAAGAAATTGCGTCTGGAGTTATGAGGAGTTCTGTTCGTTTAGAGGACAATTCTTCAAGCGCATTCGGAACAAATTTACATACACTCTAACCGTGTCAGAAGGCCCTGCATAACACCAAATGTAATCATCTCGTGCAAGTACTACAGTTGTCACGCAGTTGAAACGCTGGATAGCATTACTACAACAACGCGACATAGACGCAACAGGATTGAGAATACGACTAAGATTAATATACGTAGTTCCTAAAGGATTATATTTTCGTATTTTATGTACTGTACAGTTATAAAATATATATTCATCTTTTTGTAATAATTAAAGGGACACATTAGGCCCCAGAGAGGCATCTCTACTTCTGCGATGTACTTCCTGTCCTCCTTCCTTGTTCCGTCTTTGTTTCTCAATTTCTCTGACCGTATGTTTCCTTAGGGAAAAATAGCACGAACCAGCAGGTCCCTTGTTTATTTTTACAAAATGGTGGATGGACTGTTTCACCGGCGTGGAAAGTATTGGCAATTGCTGATACGTTATTATGACATCGACACCACCATACCACGAAAGATAACGGAAACCTACCGCAACGCTGAAAGAGAGGATGTAAAATAGATAAACGAGTAGAATCTTTGCCAACCCGAAGGTGTTCTTGCAATTTACTTGATCATGTTTTCAGTCCTTGAAGGACGCGGGTTTCAACTGGTCGATTTGAATCGTAAACATCTTGTTCCATCGTCAAACAATAAATTTGAATGAGTTCTTGCAGGACGTTCCGAGTAATTTCCTTCTTGCATCATATTCTAATCACACGTGTGAACACGAGTTTTTAAACTTGAATAATGTGTTCTATGGTGCACCGTCGGGCAAAGTTGTTGCGTTTACTTACGGAAATGATAGAGGCTCGAGCACGCCAAGGTCAATGTAGATAAATACTACTCTATCTATTATATATTGCGATTCTCAAACACAGCAACACCGTATCCAGGGTTTTTATGTTTTAATATAAAATTCGTGCAAATTAATTGATCAAAAAATTGAAACTGAATTTTTCAATCCTTCCAGCATTTCTTTTTCACAAATGTGAGAAAACTGCCTATTTTTTTAGCACGGTCAATGCTGCTTTGAAGGTGCAAAGCCACTCTTCGATGATGTCGTTTGTTTATGGGTGCACCTACTCCACCTATGTGTGGAGTCATCGATATGACATTTCACGAGAATTAGCTCATTTAGCATAACATAGTCTTTCCCAACTCGGTCATTATTGTAAGCATCTCAATAATGGTTGGTTCTCAACCGAACCAAACGATGCGATTGTCATTGTGTTCAGAATGTTTCATTCTGCACTCTGGTAGCATGCACATACAAAATCCATTACAGAGAAAATGTTAATGCTATTTAGTTTATTGATGATATCGTGATTGCGGTAGCGGAAACCTATCCGTCATTGTAGCGTTTGCCGTTGAGGATGTTGGTTATTCGCTAACAACTTATTTTTAGACGTAAAGTGGCTTTTCAACGGCTGCTAGGTTCTTTGGTCCAGCCATCTTTTGAGGACAACCACCAGCGTGAGTCCTCTGGTAACATATGGTACTAGATGTTACATTTTATGTGCATGGTGTTGAATCTGGACGATGTCATTTTTGGAAACTCCACAAATATGTCACGATAGACGTTACCTCGTGTGACATATCAAACACTCGATGCAGTGAAATCTAGTTTTCTTACCAAGGATCCTGCTGCAGAGATTCCTTGGTTTTACAACCAGTTTCCTGTGTTTGAGGAAGTCTATGCTCATCGTGGGGCGTTGTAAACTGACCAAACAGAACTCTCAACAACATTCGCGTCCAAGCTTTAGATTGACAGTATGGGTAATACGCTCTATGTCTTAGTGGATGTGTCGTTGGTAACGTATAAGGATTACGTGATCCTTCGGAGAGGTTTACAGTGTATCAAAACGATCTAAGCAAAACGGAGATTTTAACATCCGTGTCTATTAGATAGCAGAAATCGATTCTAGAGTCCATCATGTGTTGATGGTTGGTTGATTGGTCGTCGTCCACTGTCATCACTAAGGATGTCGTTTCCCGACCTCGGTGCGAGCAGCAGTTGACATCCTCACACAATGAACCAAAGACTCATTGAGACTTTTAGATTAATGGCAGTTGCACTCTCCTCCCCAATGTCAATGAAAGTGTCCAGATCATCGTCATCAGAGCATTCGTTCGATTCGTTGGAAAGCATTTCGTAGTGTCGTCGGGTTTACTTCAGTTGATGTTCACTTGCGAATAACATTTTTTCGAGCGAATTTACTTAGTCGGGGTTACCAATATCGCGAGGTCCTATAGACAGCACGGAGGCAAATGGAGAAACATGGTTAATAAATGACATACCGCATAACTATAAATGACAATTCCGTTTTGCATAACAAATGAAAAACCACGGATTACATGATAATGATTGGCGGACTTGATCATAAAGACCGTTCGAAATACTGCAGATAAGCTGCATGTCATTTCTGCTAAAAGAGTCGCCCACGTCAATTCCTCGCACAGCAGTTTCAGCAGTACAACTGGAAACTTGTCCGAAGTACATCAATACAATAAGATGAAAAAATATTGACCTTCAAAGTCATTAATGGGCAAACCTACGCAGCTTTTGTCACTGTCTCCGTCGTCTCCGCGCCTCTTTCTCTCACTCTTCGTTCGAACACTATAACGATAAAGAGCGTAAACCGGTATACATGTCGCTTCCATCCATAAAGATGGATGAATAAATGACCTAACTTTACCAATTAACACATGGTGATTGTTCAGTTCGCAAGAAACTTTCAACGAAGCCTGGCAGAGAGATCTCCAGAGACTTAAACCTTCATTTACCTACTTTCAGCGACAAATACCCGAAAGTAACAAAGTTCACCTGCGAGTTGAATTTCATCGTCTGACGAAAACGTTATGTCTGCAAATTTCTTTCTTTAGAAAGCTTACCATTTGTAAATATGATAATGGTGTTTATTAATTTTCTAACATAAAAATAATTCATTTCGTGCATCGAAACGTATTACGTATTAGGAGATTGAATAGTAACGTCAAAAGTTATAGATGTATTCTATACTTTAGAATCAAGAGATCTCCCAAATCCGAATGGGTAGCGAAGTTATAATTATTAAAACTAAATTTTCGAACACCACTATTCAATTATTGTATACAGTATATCTATAGTGTATGCAGTTTGAAATACAAAAATCTTGTTTCTATAAGATCATTTTTTGTAGCTGAAGGTGTAAAAGAGACATAAAGTCAATTTAGTCAAATCAGATATCAGGTCAACTTAATTTGTTGAACGAAATACTATAGAGGCGTGCTTCGCTTTACGACGATCAGCACTTATGACATTATTCAATTATACCCTATGCTTCTTTCTAGCGACATGTGATCCGCACGCGCGACATATCAACAAGAATCAACCAATGCACGTGTTATAAATCAATGGGAATGATAAGGAAAATATGATAATAAAACTTGAACACGATCTATTTACTTTCACAGTAAACTCTTCTTTATTTTATCGATAATAGACTCGTACATCTCTTCTCTTTCATTTTAAAATCCTTAATAACTACTTAACAACAATTTGTTTTCCCAACCAGGCATTATACGTTCAACCTTCCTACTAGAGATCCTTATTTAACGTATACTTAAATACACGTGTACGCGTCTAATTATCAACTCCGAACTTTAAACCGTGTAATTTTTAATACATGAGCACTCGTGTATTTCTATATTACACGTGTATCTTGTATTACGCATAACATATTTACATACTTACACTTGGCGCGCTTATGCCAATTGATTAATCGGAACATAAATATACTAAAATGTGTGTGTACACACCCGTATACACACTTAAATATCGACGTATATGTGCATTTATAATCCGTGTACACGAGTATTAAAAATACAGATATTTAATATCTTAATAGGCGATACACGAGCACCGTGTACATCTATAGTCTATTACAGACTACTATAACCTTCAATGAAGCCGAATTTATGACACGGATGTGTATTACCCATTATTTTTGAGATTAATAAATATAGATACATTTTTAAAGATTTATTCCTTTACAATCGGGCGATGATCAAAATGCAATAAGAGTTTTCCAGACTGTGCCTTCTTTTGCTGAATAGTTCTTGATCTGACATTATTTCACTGTTTTTATGGTTAAATTTTTTATAAACTCCTGGTAAAGTAATGTTTTATTCTTGCTTCAATTCTTGCTTCAAGCTATTCGGGTTTTGAACGGAGTAGATTTCTTCAACATCTTTGTAAGGTTTTATAATAATATATTAATATAATAAATATATTAGTATATTTATGCTCAAAAAAATGAGGATATTAATTCGTCGACCAGTTTGTCACTTCATGTTGGAAGCTTCCTCGAAAGACGAAAATGTTTTTCGACTTGATTTTACCGTCTTTGATGTGTCGTTTATATCATCTAAAGTCATTGTGAATAATAACACGATAATGGATTAAAATTTCAGTTCTTATATCTTTTTTAATACAACACAGATCTCGTTCATCAACACTTTTACAACCAAAAGTACAAGTAGAATATGTTTTAGCTGTACTTCTTATTGAAAGACGTATAAACATTGATGGTCCTGCATTGTCACTGTCACTGTCTATCACATTGGTATTGTTGCTCTCTGGAACGGGATTTTCAAATAAAATATCGATGAAACACACCTGCGACACATGATTATATTATCTTTCATTTTCTTTTCTTTTCTTTTTTTTTTTTTTGATTTTTTACTTAAAGAAATGCCACACTTGTTACAATCATTTGAGTTTATTGCGATTTATTTTGCGAAGTACGACCGAAATACACGTTAGAAAATTCGAAACGATACTGATATTCAGAACTAACTTTGCCAGTTAGACGACGTGTGCAACTCTCCGTTTGATTTGGCGTCATAATTGCATCAAATCCAAATAGTATCAGATGCATTGAAAACAGTGTTCTCTACAACCTATGGTCATTATAGATTCAAAAAATGTCTTTCAGTCTTCACTATGCCCTGGCCACATTTAAACGACTAATGAATAGTGTTTCATCTGGTCTCCAAGGTGCAAAACTATTCGTATATCTAAACAATATACGAGATAGTCAGAAGAATACACGGTGAAATTTAATTAACATTACAACTACTAACAGATTTTGGAATATTAAGATATATCTCGTATGCATCCAAGAAAAAGAAACCATTGACGAAGAAAAAGAGGAATTTATAAAATTGATCACATATGTAGAATAGAAAAGTAATAATCGTAACGTCTTCAGAAAACATACTATAGAATTTAAAGTAAATTTCATTGTGAAAACAATTGGAATTAGCCATTTTGACTGGTTGATAAATCTAGTGTTAAAACTACAGTCCGATAATGAAAACAATCCATCGACATTTTCGAATTTTTCTGGCACTAAGTGGTGACATTATGCCACATAATCGATGAAAGTAGAGTGAAACCAGACCTTAAAGAAATAGATACGGTGCAAAACTTCTCGAGACCCAAAAATGCAGGAAATATAAAATAATACCGAAGGCTACTGGAGATAATTTATACCAAACTTTTTTTAATCAGCAATATCTTTGACGAACCTGCTAAAACCACATACATTTCAAAAGAAGCTTAAGAAACTTCCTTCTAAATATTCAAGAAAACAGTTATCAGTGAATACAATTCTACAATATTCATATTTCGATAAACCCTTCAACTCGATCATCAGTCACTGGTCTGGTTAAGTTCAATTGAGAACTATCATGAATTTCAGACTGGAAACTTAAATTATCGGATTGTGAGTATGAAATTTGCTATTGGTACTTAGTTATACTAAGTAAATCTAATACAAACGTGAAAATGTTATTAAGAATTTCCTCTGAAACTTGTCTCGTCATCGAAAAAAAATTAGACAAGTATACAGGAAAATTATTGCCTTACGAACAAACTTTATATTCACAGACCCTGGAAAACCGTCAAAAAGAAAACCATCCCGATAACCGCATAAAATTAGCGACGAAGAAAAAACGAATTGCTCAAGACGTAAAATTGTGTGATTAAACGGTACCAACAACCTGTTACAAAGGTTACTCCATTAACTGAATCAGAGAAATCGACAATGTAACAAAATCACTGAAACGAAAGAATCGTACCCAGTTCATGAATTTGCAACCTTGGTGAGATTTCTTTCTTCCCTTAAACATTTGTTTGGAAAACGACCCACTGAATACACCAAGAATGTCACATACAAACATCCTCAGAAATTTCGACTGAATTATTTAATAGGAATTTCTGTTGAATTATTTGACAGTTTAGAAACTCCCAGCTGGAAAAAGTCTCAGAGATCCACAAGATGGAAAGTGAGGACGAAGATAAAGAAGTTATTGTGCAAGAAGGTATAAAAAAGATTTAGCTGTCATTAAATAGATAGATGACCTGGAAGTATTGGAAAATGTTTCTAAAATATTTATTTTGTTGGTTTCCGCTAGCTAAACAGGAGATCGATGCTTTGAATCCTTACATTAAATGCAAGACTGTTCAAGTGTCGTTATTGCAACTAAATTTCCGAGTATTCATGGTATTTTCTGCACACGTACAATATTTATTTTAAAATTGAGTAGCCAGATTTAGTAGTACGACCAAGCAGGGTTCAACGAGTCGAAAACCACGTTTAACATTGACACATGTTATTGGGGTCTCGCTAATTTATAACCTTTCACGAAATGCAATGACGTAATATTATATCTTGTTGAACTTGTTTCAACAAACACTATCGCGATGTGATTAAAAAATATAGCATTCCGTTTAAGAGTTTCTTTTGAAATGGTCTCCAAACTCCGCATTTAAACTCAAAAACCAATAAGTTATCTTATTTCATAAAAGAACTTTAGAAAAAGTAATTGCGCTTCCATCTTCCTCGCATCATACTAAATACTACTGGAAAGAGTGTTCTTATAGTAATATACGATTGTTTTCTTGTCGCACACGCAGAGGACAAATATCATGCCAAGTATTTAAACAGACTCTTTATATAAAATGAAAAGTGAAAAAAAAAATACCTAGATACTACCAAGCGAGGATTAAACGTATTTAGGGTCTTACATCGCTGAGTTTTTTCTTATACTTATCCTGTTAAAGGTTTTCTATCTATGGTTCACTGAAATTTGCTACAAAATGGTAAGCTCATTCTAAAATAAAATTGCAATAATTCGTATCTTTAAAAAGGTCCACACATTCTAGTATGGCGTGCTTATGACTTTACATTTCATTCTTTAATTCAAATCCACTCGTCTTTTTGTACATTCTTTTCAATGGTATTTCAGGCAGCCATAGCTGCATTATTATAATATACTTTCTTATTCACTGCTGTATACTATGGATATATTCATGTTTCTCAGAGATATATTAATATATATATATTTATATATATAAATTTCTTGAAACTTTGTACCATGACCTAAAATACTTTTTACGTAAATAAATTAAACGATATAATTTCAAACGACGTGACTGTAGTATTTTTAAATTTCTACTATCTCGTTACATATATATTCCATTTATCAATAATAGGATATTTCATTAATAATAATCAACATTCGACTTTCGCTGAAGAATAGACACAGTAAGAGAAATGATGCAGAACGTTTTATCGAGGGACAAACGCGAAGTTTTAACGAGGGATTATTATATAAACTAGAAAATAGTAACTAAATATACAGATGAAACGTAAGCACTGTTTACATAGTTATAAATTTAAACCTGTTATCAACGTTTCTTATAAGATTTCGTACAAATATATTAAAAATGAGAAAGTAAATTTTTTATACGAATTTGCGCAAATTATTTAAATTATTTTTAACGTATCCTCAAAATATTGAATCATATTATAAGTAATTCAGTTTTTTCTAGAACCGTGCAATAAATAACAATAAAACTGCATGCGTTGTACGCACCTACCCATTTAGTTTACGTACTAGCGTAAGTAGAAATTTTCCTTTAATATTATTCTAGAATCTGACAAGTGCAGGAAATTTTTTGTCAATATCAAGAGTTTAAAATAAAAGTGATGGAAGAATATATTCGGCAAGTACGAGTTGACGAAGTGATATACTATAAGTGTGGAAGAAGTATAAAAAAGTGCTAAAGCTGGTGAAAAAATTTTGATTAAGAAATTATAATCTTGAAGACAAGCGTCCTATGGGAAAATATATCGAGCCAGATAAAAAAAGTTTACGCGCTAGTTATAACGAAAGGATAAAGCTGATAACCACTTTCTCGACGAGCAATTTGAAAAAATGTTCATATAGTGAATTGACGTTGAAAATAATTCGACACGTGTCCAAGCATTTGTGCCAGTGGACCACAGTATTCAAAATTTGAGCGTTCGAAATCAAGTTAAGTCAAGTCAATTCTTTTAAATGCAATGACATACTTTTTTCTACTATAGCGACACTTCTCACACTCACCACCAGAGGGAAACCAACTGCTGACCGTTTTCCGCAAGTTTCCGTACCAGCTCCGATTGATATATAGTAGTTTTGTCGTTCGATAAAACTTATTGAACAACCTAGTATTATACTGTTCAATAAGTTTTATTGAACGACAATACTTATTGAACAACCTAGCACTGTTCAATAAGTTTTATCGAACGACAAAACTTATTGAGCAACCTAGTATTATACTGTTCAATAAGTTTTATTGAACGACAAAACTTATTAAACAACCTAGCACTGTTCAATAAGTTTTATCGAACGACAAAACTTATTGAACAACCTAGTATACGATCTTTACCGATCTCCCAATATTTCGATGTATAAGGCAAGGCCTGCTGGTATACCTTCTTATTGATAAGTCCACTAACAGGTTCGGGATGAAATGCTCTTCCCTTCCTTTCCTTTCTCCCTTATTTCACTTGCTTCTTTTCCTTTGTCAACACCCTTTAGAAGCCGCAATACATACGATAGTATATATTAAGAAAAATCCAACGTAATGAGGTCATTTCGTTCAATAAAAGTTGCAGAATTGTCAGACAGTCGAGTCAAATTATGCCACACACGTTCGGCCGGTTAAATTTTGTCAGACCGTACTGTTCTGAAGAATGTTTCCATTAACATTTGAAAACCACTCAGTCCTACACAAGACAATTTACGAATTTCTCAGTATTGTGTAAGCTTTCAGAGAATCAAAAACGAGTTTTGGAGAACTTAGAGTAGATCTATTTGGTGTAACAAAATGGTTTTATTGTATCAATATTTTGTTGTAAAACTTCAATTATGTTTTAAACTACTTAAAAAAAAGTGAAAGTAGTTCTTTTACACGAGAATGGATATTTATTGTACTTTGAAATTAGTGATGAATTTGATATTGATCAGAACTACTGGAAATACCATGAAAGAAAAACAACGATCTTCTATTATATCAGATATTCATGAAGTGAATGTATTGATAGCAGTTACCAACAAGCGAAAGATATTCGTTCAAACATTGTCAGCTAATTGCGATATTTCTAAGTGGTTACTAAACAAAAATGAATTTAAATCCTTTAAACTAATTACTGTACACAATCTCTTTCTGCGAAATTTTTGACCTAGTATCAAATTTACTTCGTGGATGTTGGTGAAAATGATCAATAATTCAAGTTTCGTTTGAAAATGATTAATTATCGATGAATATATTTTCCAAACAAATGATTTGATTTACCATTAAAATTTTATAATATGGCCTACGAAAAATGCTGAACGAATTCGCGAAAATAATAAACAATACGTCAATGGCATAGTGTGATATACATGACCAACAAATAATTGTACCCTACTTAAACTTTTAACGGAAAAATTTATCTACAATTTCTATAGACATATTTATTCAGTACTTAAACTTTATTCACTACAATCGTAAAGTAATTTATGATTTTAACACGATGGTGTTCTTCTCATTACGTTGCTTCAAATCAACAATTTAACGACAAGTAGAACATCACGAACATGTTTCATAATTACGTAATTTATTAGAATGCGATTTCTTTTTCTGAGACTATCCAAAAATCATTATATTTCGAACATCTGTTAAAGATACTATTGAACTAAGAAAACGAATTACAAATGCATGTACACAAATAACTAAGGAAATGCTACAAAACGTGGGAAGAGAATTTCCAACACGACTGTGAAATTGTATCTCCAACGATAAAGAACACGTTGAAGGAAAATCTAAAAGAAAATAATGGTTAATTCCAAATTAAACACAGAGGCTCGTGCAAGTAAACATAATGAATTTATAGCGGCTCAGAATCTCGCCTCTGGTTTGTAACAGCAGCACGGTCAAGTAGAATTTAACTGCTCGAAAGTGTGCAGCACGTGTTGACCTAACTCTTCGAGAATTTTACAACGTTTCATTGAATGAAATAATATTGTTAGTTACTCATTGGATTCGTTTTGTCATATACCACCATGTTATATATACAAAAAAAATATAGCATTCGATAGATCGACTCGGTTTTGCACCACGTCCACTACTTTATAATATTTAATGTATTATTTATTTTTAATATTTTGTCCACAACACTTTTACTTGCAAAAATGCACTAATTCGCTTCAGCAAACTTTCTATTAATTTTTGTGCAGCAATTCGGAGATATTTGTTTTCAATCTTCTTGAATTCTATTAAACAAATGTGTGATCGATGTTGGTTGGGAATCATATGAATCTCGGATTCATTTTTTTACTAAACCTCAGTATAGATTCTCTATGGAGTTGAGGTCGGGGCTTTGTACAGACAAATCCAAAACAGCAATTTTTTTAACAATGAGACAATTTTTCACACTTTTAACAGTGCTCTTGGGATCTTAATCGTGTACGAAAATTACCTTTTCTTCTTCAAAAGGTATATTTTCAGCAACATCTAGAAGATGATCCTGCCAAATATTCTTGTACATGTATGGATCCATGATACCATTAATTCAGTGTAATGAACTAACACCACTAAATGTTATTCCTCCAAAATATAATTCCACTTCTATGTCTTGCCGTTTGCTTTACATGTCGCGATTTAAAGGTTTCATTTTCACGAATCCAACACCAAGACGTGCCATTTGAACAAATTGTGTTAATTATGGCCTCGTCTGACCAGATGACCTATTCCCCTTCAGCAATTGTCCAGTTTTAATATTTTTTAGCGAATTCCAAACAGATTCGTTTATCGTCAAAACACATGTAACTGAGAATTATATCGCAACAGTTTTGAAAAATTACACTATACAAATCGCAATAAGTGCATTTCACGTTCTTCTGTTAAAATAATTGAAAATATAGGCACATCGCGTAGAATAAAAGTGAATAAAATAATTGCTATCCTGTATTCAAATTCACTGATTTGTATTTATTCTTTAAAATTATTTATATATACATGTATTGTGTGCATTGTTTTACAAAATGTTGTGAATTTTTACATTTAATAATAAAATAATTCAGTCTTAAAATTATAATATTTGAATTGTACTCGTTTCAGCGTAAAATTACTGCTACTTAATGGCTGCTATTAATTTAGATACTTTACGTACCTAAAGTCGTTATAAAGTAAACTAACTTGTCAAAGACAATGTTTTTAGAGATTTTCTTAACAACCACGTAACAGCACACTTTTGCGGAGAGATATCCAGGTACGAATTATATTCACGTCCCGCAACATAATTCTCATCATTACAAACGCTCAAATCTTGAGTGCTAAGGCCCATTGGTACAAATACCAAGAAAGTACACCGATTTATTTTCAATGTAAATTGACCACCTTATCAGCGTTAACCTTCCGTATTAGTGTCGAATAAAACTCAATTTTTATCATTAGAAAACTGGATCAGAAAGTAAACTTAACTCGTTCTACGATTCATCATTTCAAGATTCACAAAATTAGAACACTTGCAAATATAAACAATGGATATTGAACGAACTATCGATAATAAATCCTCGCTAAAGAATGAATGTATGCTAAACATTTCTTTCGAGATTGAAAAACAAACCATTTTCCAACCGAATTATTGAAATACATTCTAATCTTTAGTGATATCTGTACACATTATCCAAAATGTCGATTATATATTTTAGCACGGCCTGTAGGTATGTTACATTAATCATTAATGTAAAATAATTCATTCGCATCTAGAAAAAAACTACATTATTTATTAAAATGATTTAATTTTTTAATTGTTTCTGTCATATGTTACTGACGCGGTAGGACCAATAAATATAGTCTGAACAAAAAATTGCTTCTCTAGAAGAATCGAAACATGGAAATTATAAAATTCAGAGTAGATACAAATTCACCAGTACGAGATTGAAAACGTATATAAGTGCAACAAAATACAGCATCTACAATTCTGAAATATAAATACTTGTGCTTGACAATTCGATATATCTTTTCAGCTCTGGCTAGAACCGAGCAATCTCGGGCAAGAACGATGACGAACGAATCATAAGTAAGAAGGTTCGATGAGGAAAACCGATGTAACGTAATCAAAACCTTGAACATACTATAAAAGCAACCTGGCAGGTAGGGGATACGTATTTCGGTTCAATGGATCATTAGAGTAGGTACGATTCTAACGAAATACAGTTTCGTTTAAGGTAACTACTCGCAATTGTACTTACGTTCAAAAGTAACTAACAGACTTTGCAAAATCTAATATTAAATGCTTGAAAAGTGACAAGTTTTTAAAGACCGACCCAGTAATGATACTTTCATATTATTTTCTCAAAAAGTATGGAATAATTGTCGAAATTAGACACGTACACTCGAGGCAAGAAAACTTGTTTGCGCACTATACACATGCATGGTTGCAAGCTAGTGCGAAGTTCCTTCTTAAGAGTACATTAGCACTGTTCAAACAAGGCCTCGTGGGACTTTTGGGGTTCTCCCGCTCCCACCTGAACGCAACACTAACCGCACGTCCAACGCTAAGTCCACAGCGTCTGTGAGCTTACTTACGACTTACGAGATCAGTGGTTCCCAAACGAGGTTTCGTGAAACTTTCAAAGGTCTCCTACTCCTACCTTGACGCGACACTTCCAGATGCATTGTGCATAGTGGCTGTGAGCTTCGTTGCAACAGAGTTACTAACTAGGCATGTCATGGCTGTCTATTTAGCGTCGCACGATTTCACTGACAATTGTCAATGGATGTATACTACGTGAGTGCAAGGAAGGAGAAACAGGCACGCGAGGAGACTTTGTGCTGAATTGCGATATCATAGGTGATGCGCGAGTGAAGGTGCGCGTATGTAGTGGTACGGTAAGAATTTTTGCCCTCGAGTGTACAATTAGAGATGAAAATAGTCCTTATTCTCTTAAAGACATAATTCCAGTTTGTTTACGTATGTCGCTTACACAGTTTGCTCTTCGTATGTATCTACGACTCTGCTCGCCATTATGCATCGTATCTATAACTTATTCAATTAATACAGGTATTTGCGTACTTACATTTCGATAGCCTTATTCCAATTAATTACATATCCAGACAGGACAAACGTTTCGATATGTAGTACATGAATGTTTCCTCGTTCGGTACCAACATACAGCCATTTACTTTGGAGCGGCAGGTGGATGCACGTTATTCTGTTTAAAAGAAAATAATATAGTTCAATAATGTTCAACATCTCATTGTCAGCGTGAAAACAATGTACGGTATGTTTGTGGTGATAAAAGATATTCAAAAATGACGAAAAGTATCAATCGCGGTAAAATATTTATAATAATTAGAAAAGAAAAAATGTTATACATGGATCAACAATTGGCACGAACAATTTATTTGTATCTAAGAGTTATTAATTGGTAATTATTTAAATGTAAAGATTCATTACTATTTCTTTGCATTATTCATATTTTATTCTAGATTTCTGTAAAAATATTAGTAAGATTCATGATTACTATTCCTTTACGCTATTCACATTTTATTCTAGAGTTCTGTAAAAATATTAGTAAGATTCATGATTAAATATATTATTACGATTTCTTCTTAAAGTAACTGTTAAAGGAATTATAGTAACTTTGAGAACTAACCTTTCTCTTTGAAACTTGAGACTCTGCACAACCTGTGGTATTTTCTGTCGGAAATTCCATAGGTGCAAAGTATCATCCGCAGTAGCGGAAACCAAAGCTCCTTCGTTGATCAAAAATTGTAATTGTATCACAGCTGTGCATCCCTCGTGTTTTACATGTGCATCTACACCTGGCCGACCGAGACTATTTTTATTAACGTCTTAATTAAGAAAAATATATATATATATATATATTTGAAACGTATAAGAAATGCATCATTTTATCGTTTATTGTTCTCTTATGTCAAATTGAATAAATGATAAATGAGTAATATATATATCCCTAAAAATGTCAAGTAAGTATTGTTAAACTAGAAATGGTTATATGTACTTTACATTTTTGACAAATTAAGTATGTCATCGATGAGGAAAATTTCTCCCTTTTGTTTTGACATAGTTGAATCTCGTATAATTATTTAAATCGTTACGTCGTAAAATTGTATCCTTTTACCATTTTTTTAATAATATGCAGTTATTTTTGCACAAAAATTTCCCTTGAACTTCTTTTTACTTCATCTTGTCTTTCGTGCTGTGTTAGATTTAGCGAAAGAAACTATCTTTTAGTCAGTTACAAAAACGAAAATAAGACGAAATTATAAACAATTTTAACACACCTCCCAATCACTGCTCTTTTAATCACTTTTCTACGTTATGCAGTTTCTTTCCAACAAGGTTTTTCTCTATGACAAAGTGAAATGTCATTCAGCTGGATTTATACAAACGAATAGACGAAGATTGCTAATTCGAATAAAAAAATCAAAAATTCAAAAGACATCGACATTAGCATATCGAAAACGTAATATTACGATTCTAATTTACCGAAATAAGCAGCCTATAACTCTACTGACAAATCGAAACAATGTTGGTGCGATGTCTGTGAAGAAGTTTACAAGAGGTGTCAAAATTATTGTCAAAAAACCTAATGTGCTAAATTACAGAAAATTTACGGGCAGCGAGTACATCGAGTAGGTCAGTATACAGAGACGTACTATTTCTCTCAAATGGTGGCGTAAGTAATTTTATTGTAAGTGCAAAAATGTATTTTTCTTATATAAAATTTCAGAAATCACTGATTGACCGATTACAGAATGATTTTCGACACGTTCGTGACTAAATTATTTTCAAATGAATTTCTAAAATCCCCACTACAACGATATTCCATTGAATGGGAAAGTTTCGTGTAATCTTTAGAATACTGAAGAAATATTTCAAAGTTGATTCCGACAAAACTAAGCAAGAAAAAGAACGTAAAATTATATAGTTTTGTAACACATGTGCCGATAAACCAAAAATAAAACTTAGAGAATGTTTTATAAAATACCACACGAAAGAAAATTATAGATTCTTGAACTAACAAGTATTATATTTGATATATGTAAAGATACATTTCACATTACAGTAAAACAGTTATATCAGTTATTATATGTATAATTTATTACATAATTTATTAAACGTTTGTAGTTAAAGGATCCGTCAAAAATCCGAGTGTAAAGGTTTAAAAACACACAAAAACGTTTACGTTTAGAATTTCTACGTCCTGTCTGGACTGCATTAAAACAAGCAAGTTAATGTAATTTATTACAATGTACATTTAACGTTTACGCGTTCGGTTTTTTTTGTTTTCTACATTTTAGAACACTGTGTGAACGCGCTACATTTACATGGTAAAAAAATACATTTTTACCGGAATCTTTTAAACGGAACCGTGCCTCGGGCGAAACCTCGCTTCAGAAAAGAGAAAATAAAGAGAATATTTAAATATCTAATTTCGCGATTGCACAACGCAACTAATTTTATGAAGTTTCAGATGCTAGACATTACAAGAGACAACTATGCACAAAAATAATATAATTATTCTATTCTAGAAACTAATTAAACTTTTATTTATATTCTCTTCGTATTCTTTATCATATAACCGATACTGCTGACTATCACTTATGCAATGAAAACGAAACGTATCCCTTCAATAATTGCTTCCGAGGATCTATCGATTGTATTTTATCGTTATTGAAGTTATTATTACAGAAGCATTTTATTACTAATTATTACATCGCATCAAACAGATCTCTTTACCGCGTAATATGTTGATTTACAGAATTGGGGAGTGATTGGTACAACATATAAAACTGTACAGTAGTTGTGTCTGTGGCCGATGCTCTGATACGTGTGCAGCATCTCTTTAAAGTTACGGCCAGCGGGCGCATGTAATACAAGACTTACTCCCTGTTCTATTTCGCTCATTTTCGATGTATCCCAATCACTTCCTTGGTCGGATTGCATCCACGAGTTTGGCCTAGATACGAGATAAAAATCGCTAACTTCCCCACATTCGTACGGACTGACGATTCTAATTTTCTCATTTTAAAGCTAAACTACTGTATCGTGTTTACATCAATTTCCCGATATCTAATTTCATATCGACTTATTTTATTTCTTTCACTTCGAAATACCGTGTTTACACGATCGTGTCTTCAACTCCTTTGCTGTGACTCTTTCATTTCTTCCACGCTAATTTGGAAAAGTTACGTAATTTCTTACTTTGAACGAAAATTCTTGGGAACATTGTCAAAGCAAGTCTAGCTAAATGAAATCTGCTTTTTCGCATACAGACAATCAGCTTTGCAATAAATTTCATTTAAATTGTATTCGAGGAATTCGAGGTATTTCGTTTTATTCAAAGACAGACAATATTTTATTCGAATAGAAGATGATGAATAAAATCCACATATAGTGATTAATTCATGGTGTTTTTTTTTTTATTTGACAATTAAATTTTCGTATCTTTATTCTAAAATATTGTACTTTATAATTTGAATTCTAATTTTTATCGAACGAGTAACGAATAAAAATTTATTTATTTCTTATCTGTTATCTCGATACAAATTTTGTCCCCTTTAGATTTCTTTTATTTCAAACCTCCCAGTTCTTGTCAACTGTGACGGCCAATAAACCATGTTTCACCAGAAGAGGTTCTAAGAATAGCGAGTAACTTCGCCATTTTGTACGATGTTTACTTTCGCAAAATTGTAAAACGGAGCTGAAAGTTATATTTATATTTTCTGAAAAAGACTACATTTTTCATTTAATAACTACTTAGACAAAAAATTCGCAAAATTTACCCATTGTTTGACGTTTCAGAGTGGTGTCTCCCCTTAAGATGAGAAAGTATGCTTCTAGTTGCGAATCAATGTGAAATTTGAACGAGTAACTGTAATCATCCATAAGATATACCAAGCGTGTGACGATGGATAAGTATAGATAGCGAATGTATAGTACTGGGTGATTATAATCACCGTTACTATCAAAAGCAAAATGAAGCTTGATAGTAACGGTGCATGAAGCAAAATATTTAAACGGAATAAACATTTTAGAAATTCATTTGAAAATAATATTCAACTACAGTTTTGATGCATTTTATTTCAGATATATCGCATCCTTTTTGATTATATAAAAATATATTTTATCAGATTTCGTACATTTAAAAAACATCACTTTTTACGAAAATGCAAACATGAGTTCCATAGCACCGAAAGCATATAAGTGTGTCGTTCAGGTAAAAAATTTATGTCGTTTTTCATTAATGAATACATATCGTGGAAACATTACGTTAATTCGAATTCACAGAAACAAAGTCGTAAAGTATATTTTATATGTATGTGTGTGTATATATATACATATAACCTGATATAAACGAAAGAATAAAACTACAATAGAGCAGTAATGGGAATTGAGTTTTTTTTATATTTTTTATTTTTATTTTGCTTCAACCTGTTCGTGTAATCATTGATTTTCTGTATTCTTGATACATACAAGATCGATTCCCTTGTACAGAGCGTTCAGATATTGTAGTGAGCAATAAAGCGCACCGTTCAGTTGAAAGTAGTTACTTTGTAGCAACTGCCTGCCTATCTCGATACCAACCAGGAAGCTTATCGAGCTGTGATGAGCATCCACCCTCTGGTAACTCTTTAGTCAGAGTAGGCCAATAGAAGCACCCACGTGAAAGAACACATGGTTGACGAACCATGAAACAACTACGCTGTGTAATGAATACAATCAAATTTAACAATTTCACTTACATGCCACATACATTTCTGTATAAAGACTTGAGTGAATCGTGTACAGACAACATTCGTACGTAATGATAACTGAATTAAATTAATCAACCGTCGAAGTTTACTTTGCCAAAAATACCACTTAGCACGTTGCATCGTATACGTTTGTAACATAAAGAATATTCACTGTACAGATACATTCTAAAATGTAAGCAAACCTGGATAACATGATTTATTAAAGGGAAACACGACCCATTTTCGATTTCAAGAAATCATTTTTTTGTACAAACTCTTTCTTAAAATATCTTGACATGTAATGTTGCTACAGTAATAATTACACTATAAATGCTAGAATATAAATAGAAATCATTACAATTTTTTCTGCAACTGTTAAGTATTCCATATTTAACTCACAATAAAATAATAACTACGCAAATGTAGCTAACGATATATCTTCCAGAGTACTTCCGTTTAGACCTATAGCTCTTCGATCAGATATAAACTATGACTAACTGTGTTTATGTAAGTGAATAGGCTTCCGCCAAATCAGAACATACATAAAATACGAACATTAGATCAAAAAAAGTATCAAACCTTCTTGAATTCTGCAAATATCTTAAACAAAAGCTTTACAAAGAAATGTCTCGAATAAAAGTTATGCATTTTTTTATGTAGCATAGGATTCTAAAATAAAAAATATAGTAAACCTTTATGGTTATAAAAATAAAAAATATAAAAGAAAAAACAAATTGACCTCAAAATGACCTTGAAACATCCACGCATTAAATAACTAATAACGCTATTTCAATCTTCTTTCGAAATCATGAAAGATATGTTTTAGCTTCTTTTTAATTAACTATCTACAATATATTTCGTTGTATCAAATAAAATGAGACAAATATGATATATTTTTTTGAGAGATATCTGCATTATGGAACAATACTCTTTAAGCACCGAAACTTCAACGAAGATAAAAATAATAAAGTTCAAGTTTACGTTTGCACCATTAATTTTTATTTAATTAAACCCACATAAAAGTTTTCTATTTCTTTCTTTTGGTATGCAATGAAAAAAGGAGCAACAAATTAACAACCATGAAGTGTTAATGATTAAAGTCATCTTTCACTATAAAAATTTGTGCAGGTTGGCGGTTATTATTGCGCAAATTGGTAATACATAATCTCCCTACATTTTTCTTTTGTAAAGAAAAAACTAATACACGTATTTCTTCAAGACAAAATAATACGAAAAGAAATTTCCTGCTAAATAATTTATTATCATGGGGAATGTACTATATAGTAGTAAATACACAAAAATGATAAAATTCTTTTATTGAAAAAAAAAAGAAAAAAATATGTACATATTTCAACCGTGTATATAAATATGTATCTATGGAATATATAACGTATATAAACGAAATATATATTCAATTATATATTAACATTCTCTAAAGAAATTTCTTCAAAATGTGATAAATAATGTTAGATTTTACTTTAAAATTAAAATACTGTATTTAGTTAACCAGTTTCGCATTATGTTGTGACATTAATAACACTAAATATGAAATAAAGAGAAACGATGAAAAAAAACATTAAGCAAAAAAATTATGATAAATTTTAAAATTAATATGTTGCACTTGTCTTAGACCGTTATCGTATTAAGACATTAACCACATTATCAAAGGATACATTCTAAGGGATCCTGATTTAGTACCAATAGCAAGGAGCCTTTGAACTGGATCGAATGCCACTGCTGTCGGCTGATGTGGAAAGCCATGTCTGAACGTCTGAAACATAAAGGCATTTGTTTCATTTCGTCTTTCCCGCTTTAGTCATTTGAAAGTCTATTCAACTCCACAAGGACTACAGAACAAACAAAACGAAGTGACAGGTAGCCTTGTTCCTCCAGCTTTGAATAGTAAAGTTATATTTAGCTCAGTCTATATGACTATTTCAATGTTTCTAATTATACTTTTCCCTTGTTTTATTATAGCTGTACAGTGGTTGAATGGAATAAAAATAGCTATTATGTCTTTTAATGTATGGACCATTTTGTGTTTGGATATTCATTATATTGTACCAATTTCTTTTTCTACTGATACCAACATTTGATCTGTTTCGTCAGATATGTATTAGTTGTAACTATAGAATTACATGCTAAATATATAGAAGTATTACTTCTACAATATCAGTTTTACTTTTTTTACTCCCATTACTGAAGACACTGAAAACACTCTACAGAAAGAATTAACTAGAACTGACATGTCCATGTATTTTCCATTCTCGATAGTTTTCTATTACAAATATTTTCCATTTCTTCTTTTATTACAATTTTAAATGAAACTGCATTGTATTGGTATAAGGTGATCGTTCATTGTTTATTTCAACATTAATCAGCTATAGTTTGCGGCTAATTTTATAAAGAAAAAATTACAAAAAATTTTATTGGTCTATATATGAATCAGAACAGCTTCGTCAACATATATCACATGACCGTCTTCTGTAATAACCTAACCCTTTGCCTGGTCCAACACTAAAGGTATATTCCACTCACGACATATTCCGAAATTTAAAAATATTGAATGAAAATATTCAACTCAGATAAATTTTAGTTAACTGAGTGAAAAATTGGGGACAGAAAATATCTTTGTCTTCCATATAGCAATAGAGAAAAAAAACAGCACAATTATCGATTTTTCGATTAGTTTGTCAAAAATTGATTCTACTATTATTATAGTAAGTGAATAAGAAGTGACCAATCAACATTTGTTTGTAATTGAGGGTTATAGAAATTGTTCTCTTATTTTTAAAAATTTCCAAATTCTAACTAAAGGAAGTTTTTGAAAAGTAGAAACCACAGGCTCGCTTAAAATTATAGAAATGTTCAATTCTCGACAATATGTAATGATCATGTTTTTAATACTTATATGAACGCGATTCAATCGACTTCTGCAGTTGCAACGTCAATTATCGAATTGCATATCATTGTCAGGTAATTATATGAATTATCTTATCCTCCTCCAATCTATTGCAAATAATTCCATGATTAATAACTTCAATATAGTAATAGTTGATTTTTCCAACACTTTAATGTATCTTAACAAAATTTTTCAACCATATTAGGAAATTTTAAGATGTCAGGTAGACAGAATCTTTGTCAACGTGCGAGATATGTACATAAACGGACCGAGTTACCATGAAATCTTATTATGCTAATATGGCAACTTCGTATAGTCCTGAAAATGTTAGAAATAACGCAAAAAGAGGAAATTCCTCGACGTTTATAATGCAACAACGTCTCATACTGTAATGCTTATTTTAATTTAAAATCTAATGTATGAAGTTAAAATATCATCATCTGTTTCTAATAGGGCCGATACAAATTTTGATTTATAGAGGAAATATTTAATGTTTATAATACAATAATGTCTCATACTGTCGTAATATGTTTGAAACGATTGGGTTAAATAACGATAATTACACGATTTATCTAACACAATTTAATGATCGATTATTTTTACAGGTCAATAATTTTTTTAACCCTCTTTAACAAATTATGTATTGAATACAATGTTACTGGTACGTTATTAATGGTACATTGCATAACAGCAGGCTGGAGTTTTTAATCCCGAATATTTCACTTAAATTTTTTACATTTTAAGAATCCCTATGAGGATGAGGATCATTATTGTAAAAATCCACACACTTACTGTAATTATTTAATATTATCTGCAGGGATAATTGTGAGTAACATGCAACGCTGGTATAACGATTTTGGTAAAAGTTATAATTCAAATTAAATCTCCGACATAAAAATGTTTCACAGATTCTACGGCCAAAAGAAAGTATTAAAATCACTCCTTTCGTAATGAGTACGATTTATCATGCGCTAAACCATAACATGTGCAGCCAATTTAGTATATGGCAACACTGGTCAATAAAACGTGACTCGTAAGAAGCAATTTATGGTACTTCCTCACTTATGATTTCTACACATTTCCCTTCTTCGTATCAACAATAATTTATATAAAAAATATTATCTTCAAAAACGTGTATTACAGTTCAAGAAGCAAAATGAAATTTATATTTTCATTTACACATCATATGGATCGTTTCTAAAAAAGTTTCAACTAGGTATAATTAAAAATAATCCGAACGCGGTCAAGAGTTGGCTTATTTTTATCGAGGAAATCTCCGTTTATAATACTCTCGTGAAGGTACAACGAGAAATGTAAATGTTGTCAGTTTATATTAGTATTGCACGTGCACGGCTTTGAAGCTTGGCGATCGAGCACCTGTAATATATATTGCGTCACTCTCTGGATCGATTCCGAGAACAAATTCGTTACGATCCCTCCTTAAAACACTCCGTCTGGACTTGAAAGTGTACGCTTTATCGAGGACTTACTACATTATACAGTAATGGAATAATTAAACATCAGTGAGTGAAAAAAATTCATATTTTCCTCTGTCGTCCATAACGAAAACATTCGCCAAATATAAAAATAATTTAATTATTTTATATTCATTTTATCTCGATAAACATAGTTAAATCTACGATTATTAGCTACCTTCTGCAGTATTGTTTTCAAGAACGAGACAGATTTTTGTCATTTTCAAAAATTCGATATTTATCCTGGAACACTGATACAGCTTCCAAAGTTTGTAAAATCTAAGGGTTAAATTTTCACACGATACGTGAAAAAATCGAAAATAATTCTCATTAAAATATTAAAAAAGCACATACGTAATTTGTTATGCAATAAGAATAAAAATTGATAGAATTCATTTCGGTCAAAGTATTATCTCTTACTGTCCATTAGCTTTTACTATTTTTCAGACAACAAATGGATCCCACATTAAAAGAAGGCTTCATCTTTTGAGTCAATAGAGTCATCGACCTACTCTTCTAATGCATTATTGTGTGTGTGTGTGTGTATTTGTTCGTATCCAAAGGAAAAATTACATTTTGAGAAAATTCCCCAAGGGAGTTCCTATCTAGGCTAAAGAAGCATCGCTTTCGTAGGCAAAGGCTTCGCCAACTACGCTGTAACAGCTCGTTTGCATTATAACTTAGGTAGACTACATTTTTGACTTTTTAATGAAGTGATACTACTAGTTGCGTTAAAATAAACCGGTATGTTGGTCAAACGGTACAATATTCATTGGATAACGGAAACTAGTTTTCCCCAGACATTCGAAACGAAATTAGCCACACCACCATGTGTATACAACGCAAGTGAATATATATAAGTGAATACTATAAAAGTATTATAAATGGATCGGTCAAATTTTCTCGATGAAAATAAATTGTAATACCTCATTTGGACTACTTTTATCCCTTATCGATCATGTATCACCTCCAACGTGACATTGCAATTTTATATGAGTCATACGTTACGTGGAACGTGATAAGAATGTACAAGTTGAAATCTTCTGATTGCAAGCATGAGTATTCGTTTTCACGCTTGAGCAGTTTCGCGCTGGCAGGCACCACGTCTAGTAATATTTTGGTTTCTATTTTGTGTTCGTATTAGTATTTTATTCTTAAAAACGAATCAAGAAAATTATACCGATGTTAAGTGTAATGGTGATAACGATAATGAAGTTTACGATGATTTTGAAAACCTAGAAGGTGTCTTTAAGTCTACCAATTCTCTTAATAGTGACACTAGGGATTCTATTCGATCTAGAAAAAGAATATTGTTATCTATGCAAAGTTCCGATAAAGAGACAATTAATGTAGGATTTGTAAATTGTTGATGGTGACCGATGAAAATTGGATTAAAATTTATTTACATGTATCACGCTACAAATAACGGAACTAAAATGTTTGGAAATGTTCAAAAGTTACAGTATTGTCCGCGTATAACTGTATCGAAATTGAGACCACACGTTTCAGTTAAAGTCGGGATTGTTCGCATTTTCATTCAAAGAATCGACCTTCTTTATCTCTGTCTGAGACTCAGCTTCGTGTGAACCGTCCAACAAGGTAAGTGTCGAGATATATCAAGAGTGAGTGCAACAGCCAGTGAGTCTCGTATTGCAGGCGCTCGATTGTCGAGCTTCAAAGCAATGGCGTAGGCAAATCGGTGTCAGAGGCATTAGTGCAAACCAAAAACTTTTAAATTTTTCATTGAATCTTTACAAGAGTATTATCCGTTGTTTGGTGAAGTTTTCTCAATGAAAATAAGTTCAAACACAATATTGTTCGGGCTCTTTTTAATCGTACGTACTTGAATATTTTTCAGAAACGATTCATATTAGGTATAAGTGAAAATAATTCGAACAAGGCCTTGTTTGATTTCGTTCTCAATGAAAGAACCTCACCAATTCATTGGGAATACTCTCACGAAGATACAGTAAGAAATATCCAAGTTTTTAGTTTGCATTAGTGGGTGTCACACCGATAAGCGTTCGGTATCGCTTTGAAGTTTCACCCACCGAGCACATATAATGCGACACTCGTTCGCTGTTGCTTTCACTCACTTTCGATGTATTCCAGTTACTTGCCTCGTCGGATTGCACGTGTCAGTTCGGCCTAGATGCGAGATAAAAAAAAAAAGGTCGATTTTTGCAACGAAAACTTGACCTTCTCTGGATAAGTGTATTCAGTTTCCCGGAGAACACTGTACTTCCAGTATCTATTATAGTTTCGTGCAGCGTACGAGACGCACGCGCGGTGCATTAAGTTCAAATTTGAAAGACAACCAACGACGATTCTCCCCAACCTTTTCCTAGCACAACGTAATTTATACCTTTTCTTCAAGAGCAACATGTGGGACGTTCGTTGTTGAACGAAGCGCGTAAAGACAATCGAACGGTAAAGCGTACAAAGTATAGTCTGAATCATCGTTTCTAAAACTTTTTTCAGCGACGAGACATTTTTTATCTCACAATATATTTACAAAACGCTTCAATATTTTTGCAACTATTTCCAAATAGTTTTATACCGAATAACGTATAACTAATGCACAAATGCATGCTATTTTTTAAATTAAGATTAAATTAAAGCACAAAGCACATATAAGTACATACAATAAGATACAACATTGAACCAATCGCAAAAATTATCGTAAAAAATATTTTTTTTCGTTAAATGAAGAGTAACAAAATATCTTTGATAATTATTTTGTTATTGTCTCGGAAAGCTTATGTTATTTTTTAATATTTAAACTATGTTGTTTTTGGACTGCTATGATAAAAATCGCATAGAATCTGTTTCACGCCACGAAGAATAAGGTATAAAGAAAATTACAATAATGATGCATACATTTACAAAATGTTTGAATACCATAACTTTTTGTTTACAATGAGAGTCCTTTTGTATTATCAGACTCGATTTAGAAAAAATGTATCAACTTCAATGGGAGGATGGCCAAGAACCATAATTGATCAAAATGAATAAATATTATTCGTTAAATTACAAGTTGGGACACAGTGTTATCAAGAGACACAGGGATCACAGTTAGTAAGTTAATGCTAAAAGAGACTCAGTTTTAATGATTGCGAGAAGAAAAAATCGATACTGGCAAAAAAAAAAAAAAATTAAAGCTCGTCTAACTTTCGTTAAAAAGTATAAAAAATAATCTATTTTCAAGATTATACAAATTACAATTTTCAAAGGGAAGAATAAATTACACTGTATTGTTAGTTATTAGGAAATTGTATCAAAACGATGATACTTCTTCGTAGATGTCATTATAATGCATAAAATTGATACAAAGGTTGTTAAAATGTGTTTAAAACTATTCCGCAATTTATTTAACTATCAAATTATGCTAGTAGTTACCTGATTTGAAGTATGTATTACCCTACTTGTTTCATATGTTAATTTTTCATTAATAATAATGTCTTCAATTTGTCTAGAAGTTATTAATTTATTTTGATTTTTGCCGAGTGGCACTTTTACCACCCCTCTTCTTATCCCCCCCCAGATATTGGGAAGAATAAACAATGGGAATGAATAAGAACCACACAGATCTACGCAAAAATTAAATCAAAATTATGGGAAACTGGGTTTCGTCGATAACTTACGGACGTGTGTGTAAAGGATCTAAATTTGTAATTGAGAAAGCTGTCACCATAAATTCGCAGCTTATTGACCGCAATGTAGAGAGACATTATGGTGTGCCCCACTCAAGGGTATTAACACGTTGACTGCCAAGTACCAGTTAGCTCATAGCTGAAGACTATGAACACCACCTACGACTTGTCCCGTAAAATAATAGTTAGCGAACGTTTGAATGAAGAATAAAAATCAAGAGGTATTAAAGAACTGTATTTTTACTCATAAAAAAAGGTAAAATAACGAGTTATTTTAGTGATCTAGTAATCAGCCCTTGTACGAATATGACATCGAAAATCATTCTATTCAACAAGACTGTGGCAGTCAATGTATATACAGACACAGTCTGAAAATATTAGAACAAAAAATTAATTTTTCTATCTTACAAAGTTTGCGTAGGCTATCGTCGATTGCAAAGATGTAAAAAGATCGGTTCCCTGTACTATTGATCGAAGACGATACGTTTGCAAAAGCAAAGTATTTTCCGTATTGGATCTGAGGGAACCCTTTTATACGCCAGTATTAGAAAATACCTAAAAATTCTTCATTTGTGACTCCTGAAGGACAATTTGAATCTTTACAAACACTTTTTGACTCGGGCAATAGTCCGACAAGTTTCCTCGTATTTATTAACGAAATATTTAGAAACTTGGACAACGAGTAGGACTTATTTGGCTGACTTAACAATGCCTAGTACAGACATCAAAAACGTATAGCAAACGATATAGAAAACTCTGAAAATGGCAGCAACAATCTGGTTGGATATTAACTAAACGAAATATAGATTTTTTCGGAAGAGCGTCAAATATTTCCTTCAGCAATAAAGACAAAAGTGGTTTAACGGTTCCACGAACCCAAGAACGAAGATTCCTATCCGAAGTGTCTTAGATCTTACCAATTACTTTTGGAAATTCGTAAAAAATGATGCCAAAGTAACACGTCCGTTATCGGACTTACTAAAAAAGGATAAATAACTTAAATTTGTCGCAAGAGAAAGAAATCATTTTTAACGTTGAACAACATTATTTTCTTAAAGGGACCAATACTCTGTATTCATAATCCTGAAGTAACAACAGAGGTATACTCAAACACGAGTAAAGAAGTAGTCAGAATAGTCTTGTTAGAAAAATAAAATCAAAGAACTTTCACCCGGTATAATACGCGAGTAATAAAACGACGTTTTCCAAAACACGATATCACTCGTATAAATGACAAATTCTACCAGTGATTAAAGCGATTAAGAAGTTCCGTGTTTACTTATTGGGAATTAAATTGAAATTAGTAACAGATTGTCAGGTTCTCTAGAAGACATTCAGAAAGAAGTATTAGCCATGAAAAGTGACTTTATCGCTAGAAAAGTTCGATTACAAAGTTGAACACAGATCTGCTGAAAAGTTAAAACATGCAAACGCTCTTCGTAGATTCCCAATAATGGTGTGTAGAGGACACGCTAATCCATTCTGTAGAGAGGAAAAAACAAGAAGTGAAAAGATTACGTGTCGTAAGGCAATTGCTACAAGCAGAGCCTTACAAAGATTACATTACAATGAATAATGTCTCAATGAAATGCGTCGCTGGAAAAAATGTTACATTAGTATTCCCAAACAGTATACAAACATACATCATTGAACGAGTTCACAAAAGTGGACATCTCGTCATCAAAAAAGTGGCTGAGCAAATAAAATAGGAGTTCTACATTCAAAATTCGTAGATGTATAACAACCAGCAAGATTATTCGACGTCCGGGATATAGAATATTGTTCGAATATGTTAATAATCTTTTACAACCCTTAATGACAATTTTCTTAAGGTGAGATAGCCCTGGTTCAGGTAACGGAATTTCAACCTTTTCCCTACTTTTTTTGGTTTTATTTTCTAAATTCAACTCTATAGAATATACTAGGTTGTTCAATAAGTTTTGTCGTTTTCTCCATTGTAAAAAAATACTATAACACTTCAACTTTGAACAACTGTAAATATACGAACGAGTCGAGAGATCTACATGAAACTTCACACATGTACATCAAACAGTAGTATCATCTTTAAAAAAAAATAAAACTACGAACCTAATAGCTCCATTTTTTGTCGGACGATAAAACTTATTGAGCAACCTATTATATGTAATTTTTCATGTTACATTAGTTACCGAAACTAGGCGATAAATTTCAACTCCCTTTAAAACCATATTAAAAGCAGGAAAAATTTCCAAATTTAACTTGCAACAGCTTCGATTATATGACTTTTTATTCCGAAACTAATTTTAATCAAAGTATACTGCCATTTACGTGAGACGAAATATTTATTATAATACATTATTCTATAATGATAATTGAATATAATAACGATACTGAGAATTAATCAATGAAACAAAAACTACATTTAAATGTACTGTGTACATTTTTCGAAGATATACATAGTATTGTATAAATGATACGAAATAATTGTTCTTTGCACATTGACACGTGATTCATGTGACGTGGTAAATCAAGCATATCACGGATGGAGCTACTTACGCGACTCGTTTCTCTTCCACGTATCGCTATTTAAAAAGAAAGATGCGCTCATAAAACAAAAGACTTTTCGCTGAAGCTTGAAGAAAATTTTCATCTAGATAAAAATGTGTGAATAAAAGATAAACATCTTTTCGTTCATTTCTCATTGAATAAAAATGAAACATAGAATGAAATATTTCACAATTGACAAACCAATATTTAACCGTCTAATTAAACAAGCGGTATGAATGAATCGTTACAAGTTACTTTTATTCGTTACTTTTTACTCGAATAAAATTTTGTCGCTGATTTTGATATATCTACAGTTTGGTGAATAAACGTAAATCATGAAAAATAAAAATTTGTTAATCATGCACCAATACGCCTGTGCGTAAATTGTTTTACATTATTTAAAAAGATCCTGTGCTGCGCTACGTCAAAATACGCTCAATTTGCGTCTAGGCTTAAAATTATATACGCATTAGACCGCACCCAGACGTATGCGACACAACATACAACAAAGCGGCTAAAGCCTGGTTGACACGGAAATCGTACAAACGTTCCTACAAACGTTCTGCAATTCACGAAGCCTAGAACCACCGACATGCCTTCATCCAGTGACTCGCACTTCAAAGCGAGGCTGAGCTCATTATGCAAAGTACAATATCTTAAGTATTGATGAAATTTTTTTGTCGGATTAACGATCAGAAACCAACCCCAATATTGTTCGCGTTTCTTCGATTCGAGCAGATGACAGCTATCAGAACAAAAAGAAAGAAAAAAAAATAAAACATTCTTGACCGAGTTTCGTATTATTTATAATTGCCATGTTACATTAATTTTCTTATTTTTTATTACGTTTGCACGAATGTAGCAGCGATAGATTTGAGAGTCTTTCTTGGTGAAGATACTATACTCAACATCTTCTAGACAAGTTTAAGTGATAGTGACCAAACGTGTAACGTTTAAAATATTGAAGTTACATTGGAATTTTTTAAATATTCTTATCACGGCAATAATGTACAAATGTCAGGATTATGCAACGTAAGTTTAAAGAATATCTTTGGAGTTCGCAAGAATAGTAACTTTTACAGATACTTCTGGTAAAGTTGGCATGGATACGGTTAAGAATAAAAATTCAAAGATAGTGACCTCTTCTTAAAAATATATTTATTCGGATTGAAATAACTCAGATATGATGTTCAATAGTGATATGCGAGAACCCGAAAATTACTGATCGGGTCAACAATTTTTGTTCACGATGAGATTGGAATTTTCAAAGTATCTTGCATCATAAATATGCAGAACAAGAATAGTCAACTGACGTTTCGCAAGCATAAGCACTCTCTGGGGTTTCCGGGCAAGGCTCGAGGCTCAGCGTTGGACAAGTGACGTCACAATAAAAAGTGACCCGTGGGGATTGCTACAGTAGTAAGAAAGTAACGTCGTATGTAATAAACAATGTATTTCAGAAAAAAATTATTTTGTAGTTGCCCGTGTATATAAAGAAATATAATCAAAAGAGTGATTTTTAATAGTTGAAAAATGATAGCACTAATTCCATTACGCTAGTTTTACTAGAGTGGTTTGACCTAGACCATCGGTTTTAAGATCGTTTGTGTTTTTAAACATAATCCTAATATCGTGACATAAAAGCAGTTTTCAGCATCTAAACTTCTAGCACGAAATAAAATTGTCAAACTTGAGTAAACGTACACAAACACATATCGTGATTAGAACAGTGTTAGTGAACTGTACACATTGAAATGAATTTTTAACTTAAGATAATAAGATCCTTTTTCGTTATTCGGATTATATATTCAGATGAGAAATTCAGTTTCGATGAGTCTGATGGTTTTATTTTAGATTGACCTCGTCTCAGAGCAGAGAAATTCTGATCGTTTAAGAGACTTTCTGTATCAATAATATTTTACATTTGGCATTTTCACTTGAAAAAAAATAGTGCAAGATACACTACAATACTACGCAGCAAGTTGTTCGTGTGTCTTTAAAAACATAAAAAACCGAGTGTACTTTTTAACAAGACAATACCGTCATATACACCAATTGAAAAGCAATAGATTGGTTTCAAACAAACCGCATTAATTTCACGAAATGGCCAATAAGTTCTCTTGATCAAAATGTCGTAAGAAATATCTGAGAAATTATTGTTAGGCATACAGAAAGTCGCCAATTTTTAAACAAAATTAAAAGATACCATCATTGCTGTAGGTAATAAAATTCATGAAGAATTTATCAAAATTCATTGATAGTATAACGAACCCTATTTTCTAACTTATACAGAACAATAAATTCCTACTAGGTATTAAGATCTCTTAATAGAATATCACTTTTTCGATTATATCTTCTTTTACATATTTATACACTTGCCCAAAAGACCTATACCCTTGATAATTTTGTATGGTTATTTATCCATTACACTTTATTGGATCAATATAGTTTATAGTTTCAATAGTAAATCATACAATATTCCTTTCAATGATGTTTTCGAATGTTTCAAATATGTTTTTCCTTATTTGCATTTTTGCTTATACTAGTAACTATTGGAATATTAACATTATTTAAATTTTTCATTGAACAAGATTCGGTATATAAATACTTGTGGATTCCTTAGATCTGTCAGCAATTGAAATAAGTTCAATGAATTATTTTGTTGATTGTTTCTCTTGTGAATAAAAATGGACAAATTCTTCAACATTAATAAGAAGTGTCTAAGTGAGAAAGAAAAATTATAGATCAGTGGCAGAGTTGTAAAAAAATAGAAATACTGAAATCATGACGGTCGTTATCTAAACTGGTTTTATTTCGAAAAATATTAATCATGGAGAGTATCCAAAAAGTGTATTATGTACAAAAGTTAAACTCAAACACCACTTAGAGACTAAGCATCTTAACACATTGTAGCCACCTATTCAGTTTTCAATCACCATGCAAGATAAACATTTGCTTGCGTGTACTTTGTAGAAAAATTGTGCTTAAGTGCAAGAGTGTTGTATTCGTGCTGGCTCTAAAGACTCTTAAATCGTAAAATATTGTACTAAACTAGAAATAAGGTAACGGGTTATTCAACGCCGAATAATATCTGTCAATCGTTCCCTGTCCGTAACTTGTGATGTTACTGTATTCTTACGTCAACTACTAATATCTAACTGACACTATCAACTCGGACTACTATTAGGTTGAAAAGCTGGACCCGTGAAGGTTGCACCCTGTTGGGGCTACTGAACATTTACAGTCCTGGCAAAGGAGATGCCCTGCAGCGTCAGGCCCGGAAATCAATGATACTGCAATGGCAGCTGAGTTTAGCGCAGCCGTAGATGAATTATCAGACTGTCGGGGCTATCCAACCGCTCCTCTTGGAGAAGGTAGAGGTCATAGTGGACTTACCTGTCACCTCCAGCACTCCGGTACTCACAGGGTATGGATGCTTTGGGGAGTAGCTGTACCCGATTGTGAAGAAACTGGTGACGTGGTACCATCACTGTAAAGTCGACCAGGACACGGCGCAACAGACTTTTGAGGTATACTCCGCATAGATAGAGGAGCGCTGTGTCTTGATCGACGCCATAGATGAACTGGAAGCCAGTGCCCTTCTGCGAGCAGGTCGTGCTGCGGAACGGGGTTGCAGAGAGGAATCACGAGGTCAATGGTACTCCGATCCGACTCATGCCCCCAATATCGTGAAAGTGGAATGAGATGCAAGAAGCTGTTTTCCGCCTACCTTCCTCCACTAACAGTCGCAGCTTTGGCGGGTTGTGTGGGATCGCGAGTTGGAGATCGTGACTGCCATTATGTGCTGTTCCGAGCGTGAACAATGTGGTTCTAAAAGAAGCGGGTGGATGGGCATTTCTGCACGGATATAAAGGAGGAATGGCACTGTATGTTGTCCCTTTGTCGTTCCTAGTGTCCCTCCTAATCGTGTCTGAGATAGACCACCGTGAGGGTTTTAGCGTGTAGGCTAGGGAACCTGGTGAGATTTGGTCCCCCCGAAGAGACTGAAAAGAGTCTTTTGAAGTCCTTCCTCGCGCAAAGAACGATACCGCGTGGTGCGTAATGACACGAAAATGACTATCGAAAGTAAGGTTAAGGCAACGCTTCCCAAGAAAGTTTTTGCCCCGCGCAAAAAAAAACAAATGCCGTGAGGTGTGTTCATGACACGGAAATGATTATTGAAAGTAAGGGGCAAGAGTGCTCAACATAAGTGTCCCTTATGCATCTACTTCACTTTCTTTGTAAGCTTCTTCAATAGGGAGAAACTGCGATTGGAAGGGGAAGAGGGCCACGAAGGGCCTCTACACTAGACAGTGTTGACTTAGGTCGTTTTTCATTTAAGCGACGCAATCGACAAAATGATCACTTAATGCACGTCAGATCTTTACATTGAATATATATACACATTGCATTTTAGTCGCGTTGGTAGGCAAAATTTGTGTACAACATAAAGGTAAGACGTGTAGCTGACTGTCAATAGATAATTTTTTCGAGAATGTTTCCTTTGCGACGTTTAGAAGAAAGACTTTAAACTATTGGCTTTAAGAAACTGTCGATTACGTTCTTCATAAAATTTCAAGTAAACGTACACCTTTTGTTATAACAAAAAATCAAGCAAAAAAGGTATTAAAAAGTCTACAACCTGTTGCCCTACGTAATCTACGTAACCGTGTCTTTGTTTAACCTATTTTCGAGAAAATCATGTATTACAATTTTAAATCGAATAATTTAGTTCTTAATATACCTAGATCATAAATCTGGTCTATTATTTTTATTGGATACTCCTTTAAATGTTTAGTAAAATCACTGCTAATAGAATAAGTCGAACCGTCGCCCACATGAAGCATCGGCATGAAGCGACCAATACGCACTGTTTATGAGTGGTAGCGCAGCCAACTGACCCTCTTAACCTCTTCTTCAGGGCTTCATCAAACTCGGTATTAAATACTTCGAGAAGCTGGCGAGATCTATGCGGAAATTTACGTGTCACGCAGATATGAGTGACACGACAATCAATGTGTTAATGAATTTCTATTGTGTGACAGTATTTGAAATACAGAAGTTAGTAATACATAATTTTAGACGTAGATAAATTTACAAGGAAAATACCTACAAATATTAAAAGCTTTTGTTAAGTAATTATGATGATTTCAATTCTGCCCAATAATGAATATTTATTAAATACAAAGTTATTTAAATACAGGTACTTTTCTTGGTTTAGTGATACTATGAAGAAATTATTTAGCCATTCAAGCACTATAAGTTCCAATTAATCTAGGAATTCTATCGACTAATTTCGTTATTGAGGAACATCTTTCCAAGCACTTGGTAATATTTCTCGAAATTCTTATTTGAATCTTAGGCACTGTTGTCTAATCCTTCTGTCCAGGTGATCCTAAAACAACTCAAATAGAGTTTAGATTCGGTAATTGAGCTAACCATTCCGTATTTTATAATATCCCTTCCTCTTCTTTTTCTCGAACAAATCCTTGAACAATGTTTGGACGTGTATTTTCGATCATTATCCCGCTGTAGCACAAATCCTTGCCCAATTAGACGCAGTCCAGACGGAATTGCGTGACGTTTTAATATTTCTGTATAACGTTCCTTCTTCAACGTACCGTCTATAAGAACAAGGTCACTTGTTCCTTTAACCAAGAAACATCTCCAATCTTGAATCGAGCTACTACCGTGCTTTATTATAGATTCTAAATATGGTGACAACAGTTTTTCTATAGCAATACAGCAAACGCAAACACGTCGTCTTGAACCAAATATTTCAAACTTTGATTCGTCGGTCCAGAGAACTTCACTCCAGTCTTCTGATGTACATAATTCATAAGTAGGGATCCATTGACGTCGTTTCTTTTCATTAATCGGTTTAAGTAACTGTATCTCTCGAACGTGTTTTCATCATAATCAATGACATCGCATTAGCTCGAGTGCTATTTAATTCTGCACAAATTCCTGGCCCAGCTTTCTTACGATTTCTCTTGCTTAATAGCACGATATGCTTATCATCTACAATACTTTCGTGGTGATCCTTGATCTACCAGATCGTTTCTTGGATCGTTTCACTCTGATTTTCTTTTGGAGTGCAAAATGCATATAGCATTTTCTATTGCAACATTCAATCCTTTAGATTTTCCTACTCCTTCACGTTTTCTATGCAGGAATAGTTCTCTGAGAAATTTCTCCGCTGCACTGAGCTTCGACACTGATTACTCGATATTTATACTAACTTTTTGAATAAAATGTGGTCCACACTACTCGGGTTATAATCACTCTTAATTGCTTACTCTAGAAGTTACCGAAATTTAGGTACTGGCATTTAATAAAGTTTACTATTTTATCCTCACTCGTATACCTGAAGTGTAATAGGTTGTTCAATAAGTATTGTCGTTCGATAAGAAATGGAGCATTAGGTCCGTTGTTTTATTTTTCTAAAGATGATACTACTGTTTGATTCACGTGTGTGAAGTTTCGTGTAGATCTATCGATTCATTCGTCCATTTACAGTTGTTCAAAGTTGAAGTGTCATACTATTTTTTTACAATGGAAAAAAAAGACATAACTTATCGAACAACCTAGTATTTCTTCCTTAGATAATCCTAATTAAGGTTTGCGGGATTTCCAAATGGTACAAACGGATAACGAAACAAGGGGAAATTTTCTAAGTAAAATTATTATAACTTTCAGCTGTGTTAAAGTGCATTAATCAAAAAAGGAAGATGATCGGATACTTTCCATCGGACAATGTATGTGTGAAAATTCTATACCGAAAAGTCTTCCTGTTTCTTTAAAAAAAGAATCAAGAAGTCCATGTTTATATATATATATATATATATATATATATATATATATATATATATATATCGTGCATAAAATAGTTTTAAGACCTTTATATGCGATATTACATTTATATCCACTAAGAATTATAAATACAGGCACATATTTATTCATAAACCAACCTAAGAGGAAATTTTAAGCCTCGAAATTCATTTCTTAACCGCACACCACACAAACACCCACAAAAACCATCTAAAAGAAAGTCGCTGTGCCCGCAGGCATTGCAACCACTAATCCTCGCCGACAGGGGCATTACATTTGTGACATGGCGGCCAGATACGTTCGCCTCCAGCGGTTTGTTTATTTTAGACGTTGGTTTCTATGTTTCATTTCCAGCTATTCCGTAAGGTGTTTGTAAGCTGGTAACACAGCCCGAAAAGCGACGAATCTATGTGAAAAAATAAGTTGAAAATGTTCTATCTTGAAGATTCATCAGGTACACGTGCACTTATACATGACTTCACTTGTACCTACATCTAACAGGTATCACTACAGTACCTGCATTGTTAGCCAGATTTATTACATTAGATGGTAAATAATAAATAATGAAATAAAAGTCATTTTTCGGACGATTTTTTTAAAGATATTATACAATCCGTAATAATAATGTATGAAAAATAAAACACTCCATCATTTGTAAACATATAATACACACTTTATTAGAAAAAGAATATTTTGAGGATTTTTTAGAACAAGCTAACTAAACATAAATTATTTATATCGCGAAATATGATAAAGAAATTAAAAATGTCTGATAGCGATGATATAGACTTTGAGTATACAAATTGTTTAGAAAGTAGTTATGATTGTAGCGGAGGTTGTGATGAATTTCAAGATGAGAATCATCCAAATCTTGTGCCATGGAAATTTACATTTTATTACAATACTTGGTTGTATATTTACCCTACCAAATGAATTTGACATTTTTTATATTTTCAATTGTTCTTCTACAACTAATGGATTTTACAGTTACTTAAACAAATTAATATGCTCAACAATCAGGTGCATCTTCAAGGAAGAGGACAGCCACGCACGATCCATCGACTACGTACCAGTAATTATTGCCAAGTAATTTTATTATACTTTTAACAATAGTCGATGCTACTATAAATTTATTATGATCGATAGCACAGCTACTTTATTTCAGAATATATCAAAATATACTATATTTGTTATATATTTTATATAAATATTTATATTTATATTAACAACATGAAATATATAACAAATATAGTATATTTTAATATATTCTGAAATAAAGTAGCTGTGCTATCGATCATAATAAATTTATAGTAGCATCGACCATTGTTAAAAGTATAATAAAATATATTTATATTAACAACATGAAATATATAATGATGTTATCTGCATGATAATTTATCTATTAAATACAGTTGAAGTATTAAATCTGTCATTTCTATGCTTAAAATTTGATCTGATTGTCGATTGTTGACAATGGTTGAGTGCTGTCTAATGCTACTTTAGTGACTACAACAAAAAAGGTATACTTTTCTAGGAATGAATATACTTCAAAGTATAATAAAGAAATTGGTAGCAAAATGTATTCGGACAAAGTCTGAAATTTTTCGAACATCGATTTTTTTTTAAACTACTAATTTTGCATTACTATTGTACCATACACAGATTACAACTACGAAAAACATTTTTTTTAATAATTGGTAATATAAAAATTATGATGTGTATAGCCACGCAAATCTTAAAGTAAAAAAGATTAGGATTTACGATTGTGTCAATAGAAAATGTGCTAGCTTGTATACTCCCGAAATAGATTTTACAATCGATGAAAGTCTAATGCTTTACGAAGGTAAACTAGGTTGGATAGAATATGTCGACATCCTATATTATTCAACGAATAAAAGAAGTTGTATGTGTGGGTGTTGTGGGGGAGAGGGTGGGGAGGAGTGTCAAGTGATCAAGTTTATTTCAATGAATATGGGAATAATATCCTAACTCGATAGCTATATTTATATCTCAAAAACGAAGACGAATCAACCCATGGTATGATAAAGTTTGCCGATTTAAATCTAAAAGACTCTGTACGCATACTACCTTGATCAAAAAGTTTTAGGACTTTATTCATAAAATCAAAAATACAAATTTATTCGTCCAAATCGATATGGTCCCCTTCAAAGTAGTCCCCATTGACTGCAATGCACTTGCGCCAGCGCTTGATCCAATCCTCGAAACACCGCTGGTACTCAATTTTCGGTATGTCCATCAGAGCCGTCTTCGATTTTGTCATGACCTCCTCTCGGGTACTGTAACGCGTTCCGCGAAGCGGTTTTTTAATTCGGTTGAACAGAAAAAAGTCGCAGGGAGCCAGATCTGGTGAATTTGAAGGCTGCTGGATAGTGTTCGTGTTGTTTTTCGTCAAAAACTCGCGGATAAGGATCGCATTGTGCGCCGGTGCGTTATCGTGGTGCAAAATCCACGAGTTGTTTGCCCACAAATCTGGCCTTTTTTGACGAATTCACTAACCAAAACGTCTTGAACGGATCCATAAGCAATGTTCAAGTCCTCTGCCAGCTCTCTGATGGTCAATTTGCGGTTTTCGGACAACATTTCTTGAATTTTATCGATGTTTTCATCGGTTTTCGACGTTGTCGGCCTGCCACTGCGTTTGTCATCCTCGACCGACTCACGACCACTTCTGAAGCGTTCGTGCCATCGAAAAACATTTGATCTCGAAAGAGTATCGTTGCCGAAACACTTCTCCAACATATCCAAGGTCTGCGGACCGTTAAATCCGTTTTTTACACAAAATTTAATGCAAACTCGTTGATGCTCAAATGATGCCATTTTCAAAATCGAAGACACGAACAAAGGAGATGTGCTCAGTACAACGTAACTTTTACAAATATCAAGCTATGATGCTGAAATTGGAAGGAAGTGTTAATGACAGATATGGTAACCTAACAAAAAAAAAAAAGAAACAATCGGGTGATTGACAGCGACACACGGGGGGACAGTCCTAGAACTTTTTGATCAAGGTAGTATTATCAGAAGTTATGCTGCCATAGTATGGAAGTATTGTGAATAAATATCCTGTTCTTGAGTGGCGCCGAGAAGTGCTCGGACCGTCGTGAACACACCTCTCAGGACCGTCGTGAACACGCTGACATTTCTTGTATATATCTTAGTAATTTTACGATATTTCGATTTGATTTCTTGTGCCGTTTAAAGAGAAAACTTCAGGGAAACATGCATGTCTGAAAAAGTTGCGCTGAAATAACTCAATTCCCCGTAATCGCTAATAAACTTGAATGTCCACTGAGAGGGGACATCCGAGTGATATGCTAGAATTACGATGTCCCCTGAGAGGGGACAGCGGAGTGCAAAGGGTTAAAGTAAGGTGTGACGATGATTAAGGCACTGTCGGAATAAAGGGCGTTTATCTTGATTATTTTATTTTATGTTTATCTAGTAATACTGAGGAGACCTGGAAATCCAATTGAAATTGTTTTATAAAATTTGTATATCCAATATTTCCATTACGCCTTGTATAAATTTTGTAAGAATTTACGAACCACAAATTCGTTAAAAATGTTTGATAAATTTACACACGTTTAATAAATATTGTGTAACTCTTCTTTATCAAATTAAAGATCACGTGAGTTTTTCCTTCGTAAATGTTTTGTACGTCTATTGTTCTTTAAAAGTTTACAGGACTTTTCATCAACTTTCATTTACGAAAATGTATTTGCATTCAAATAGCTCTTTAAGGTTTAATAACTCTAGAAACGTATATATTTATAATTCTGTATGCATAAGTAAATAAATAATCTCATTTGGAAATATAAAAGAAATTGACAACTTTACAACAAATATATATAAAGAATTTGTAGAGTTTATAAATCGTTGACAAATCGTTAATATTTTAATCTTAAATATTGAAAAATGTATTGATCAAATACTGCACCAGTTACATATACACATGACATACTTTTGACAGTTTCGTTCAGAGAAGAATCGATGCGAGACCTGTTATATAACGATACAGAATCGGTATAAAATCTGAAAAATAACAGTTGAAGCGATATAAAACCGATACGAGAACCAATAATATGAAGAACCGCAACTGGAATCGATATGTTCTGTTTTTTCAGTTCTCTACAATAGTCATTCCGAATATTGGTATTTCATATTTATTTCAACCAAGAACAGTTATATAACTGTTCGAAAACTATTTTTCGATAAAAAAAAATAATGTCCACCGTAGTGGATATTTATGTGTATGGATATGTATATATATTATATATTTATATGAAGTAGGTTACGTCGGATAAGGTTGCCTAATTTGGACTACCGCCTAAATAGGATCATGTTGATAAATGGTCGACATTAGTATAATAACGTCATTTATCGCATGTGTTTTCAACGTTGCTATGATATTATGGCGCGTGATTAATTTTCATGTTCGGCAGTGCAACGATTGATGTGTTATGCAATAAAATATAATTATACCTAGTATGATGTAATTGAAAACACGCAACTAGTAGATTTACAACCCAAAAGATATATAGAGCGAGTTGTGAATCGGTTCCCGATAAACATGATATTTAAGCTGAACCTCATAGTTAAACAAAAATTATTTAAAACAAAAGCTCATTGATATCGAATGAAGAATTTATTGTTGTAAAGAAAAATCTTTAAAAGTATACTCATTTCATGAAGAAACTGGCGTCGTCTTGAGTTTTTTAAATAACATCATACATTTCTTTTTCAATGTTCTTAAACTAATACGTAGAAATACCAATTCGGTAACAGAACACAATATATCATTTTAACGCGTTCATAATCCGCACGTGTGCACGTGAATATTACTCGAATATGCGGAAAGTTTTATCGATTTTCATCGCAATAAGTATTCTACTTTCTCTTCTGAACGATACGCATTATTATCCGTGTGGTGTATATACATATACATATCTGTTTTACAGTTTTAGGAAAGCTTCCAGTTTAATCGTACGTACGGGCAATATTTGTTGAGTCAAAACTGCCCTGACCCACATGTGGTTCAGGCAGAAATGGGCAGAATTTTATTCGAACACTAGATGACGAATAAAAACTGTACAACTGTTTACTTCCAACATTCATTCGACTTGAACCTATTCAGACAAGCTTTCATCTGTTTAACGTGAGACATAATTTGATTGTAATTTTTATCGAACACAACAAAACGCAACAAAAGTTGTTTATTGTTTATTAGTTATTCGAAAGATTTAGATAACAATTGAGACCGAAGAAACGCGAATGTTTTAATTATCTTTATTTTATCTTATTAAAATAATTTAATGAAGTCTTAACTGTAAAGCGTGTTTCTTTTTATGCTTCCTTTTTGTACCTTTTTTTTATAGAGAAACTATACAACTTTTTGAATCGGCGTTTTTCGTATACATTTGTTACTCTTTTAATAATATTTACAAATTTTTCGAACGAAAAATAATCAAAATTAATGATAGTACAGAGCCTCGTACGCAATCGCGTACCGAAAAAGTATTCTCATGGTTGCTACGATTTTCAGCCGTTCTATTTGTTTAAAGCAAAAAGACAAAAAAGATGCATAATCAGAATGCATTATGAATTTGCCTATAGCAGGTACCAGAAAGACAGGAAAAAATTGATAATTAAAAAATGGCAGCATTTTGAAGTTGAAATATCGATTTTCTTGGTTATTTTTAATTTTTATAGGCTAAAAAGAAATAGAAAAAATAATGATTTTGACTTAATTGAGGTACGCACTGTAGCAACACATGTATTGAAGGTACGCGACAAATTTGAACGAAATCTGTCAGGTAGATTTTGAGATATTATGGCAACCAATTTAGAAAAGATAGTTTTGAGAAAAATGCATTTAAAGTTTCTCTTTGTATTATCTCAACCAAAATCATACTTACAGCTAATTTACCAGCCCAGAACCGTAGAGGGGGCCTTCCTCTTGTTCAAAGAAGTCCCGTTTTTATAATTTTTCAACTTTTTGTACAATTCAGGCTTTCTTTGCAGCATCTGTCACTCATTACTCCGATCGATCGATTCGATGTTCGACACGGACATTTGCATATAATTTAACTGTTGCCCAACAGTTATGTGAATTTCACACATAACTTTCAAAATACTTGTAAAGCATTCGTTAAAAATATTAACAATCAAAAATGTTGCTATTTCATTTGTCGAGAGTCTACAATCTTCTTTGAAGCAAACGTCTAAATCAATGGGTCTCCGCTCCCAGACACCTTTCTAATAAATCTTTCGATGATATATCCTCGTGAATTGTTTTCATAAATTTATGATTTTATCACTAAGAAGCGGATCGTGTCTAAATGTAGCTGATGCCCTTATTTGCTTTCTTTATATTCCGCAATCTGATACCTATTCATTTTTCCACATGACCTGTGCACTCATTTTTTTAAATAGTAATTTCTTCACCATATGGATTAATATTCGAACTGCCTTCGTATGTTTTACTATCCCCGTCTCCAATATACTAGGTTGTTCAATAAGTTTTGTCATTCAATAAAATTTATTGTTCAATAAGTTTTGTCATTCAATAAAATTGATTATTCAATAAGTTTTGTCATTCAATAAAATTGATTGTTCAATAAGTTTTGTCATTCAATAAAATTTATTGTTCAATAAGTTTTGTCATTCAATAATATTGATTGTTCAATAAGTTTTGTCATTCAATAAAATTGATTGTTCAATAAGTTTTGTCATTCAATAAAATTTATTCTTCAATAAGTTTTGTCATTCAATAAAATTGATTGTTCAATAAGTTTTGTCATTCAATAAAATTTATTCTTCAATAAGTTTTGTCATTCAATAAAATTGATTGTTCAATAAGTTTTGTCATTCAATAAAATTGATTGTCCAATAAGTTTTGTCATTCAATAAAATTGATTGTTCAATAAGTTTTGTCATTCAATAAAATTTATTGTTCAATAAGTTTTGTCATTCAATAAAATTTATTGTTCAATAAGTTTTATTGAACGATAAAACTTATTAAACAGTACTAGGTTGCACAATAAGTTTTGTCGTTCGATAAAACTTATTAAACAGTATAGTACTAGTTTGCTCGAGAAGTTTTATCGAACGACAGAACTTATTGAACAACCTATTATGTATTGTACTTGACACCATACAGTTCCTTTGATCTGATGAACATTTCCGTCGTAGCATTAATCTCCATTTTGCTTACACTACCGGTATAGTGCAGATATCCTTGTGGTTTTCATACCAGCTATCGTACTCGTCAACTGCTTCCTCTTTCTTTTTCTTCCACATGTTACATGTTTCATACAAGTTAGATTTCACTATACCATCGATTATTACGTTTTTCCTGCACTTTTCGATCTTACTTCGATTGAGTAATACGTACAACTTTGTTCATTTTACCAGTTTTTGCGATATGCTTTTGTACAGATATTTACAAGACTATATCCTTTAAGAAAATGCAAAAAAAAAAACGAATTTTTTTACAGGTTACAGTAGAAGACCCCATTAATTCATATTTGAACATCTCTGATTACGTGCACACTCTACTTAACATTTAGTTTTTGATTAATTTTGTTACAACTTGTGAATTATATTTCAGACACAAATTATATTATTTTAAGATTGGATATTTAAAATGATATATGCTATCAAGTTACACATTCGATTTTTACATGTACTTTAAAAATATGAAAAGAAAAGTAATAAATTTAATTCTTATCATGGTAGAAATATAAATAATGTTTATTAAATATTATATAATATACTAGTAACATATCTTTTTAAATAATTCATTGAAACTTTTAGGTATCGTACGTTTAATATTGATTCATAAAGTCAATATAAGGTTGAAAAGGTCGTTATAAAAAAAGCCTTATACCTTACTCATTTAAATATTGTTTCACTTTGCGAACCGTATGATTAAGATCATTGTCAGCTGGTAAAATTCGGTCATCTAGACTTTTATCACTTATATGATCCTGTGAACGATTACAGATCTTTATGAACCTTTTGCGGTTGATTTTAAATATTTTAGACAACATTCTTCATTAACATGTCAGATATAAATTTTTCTACACGAATTCAATCTATTAGATTTAAAATTATCTATAGAAATGACATTCGGCTAGTCTACCAAAAGCCACCACATTTTTTGACGAATTTCAAACGTAATTTTCTGTTCAGTTTAATTATAAGCGACTTTTTACAAACTAAACCCATTAAATTAAATTTGGTCAATCTCCTCTTTAATGCTCAAATATTAAATACATTATTAATTTTAATCTCAACTTCGTTGCGAACTTGTTCAACTGTTTTATAACGCTTAGCTTTCATATGTGTCAACTGTTTCGAAAATATTTAGTCATTTAAAAATTATCAAAAATCAGTATCCCTTATTTCTCAATAATTTTATCCGATTTCTTTGCTTAGAAGTAATTTTCTTTCATTGACTCATATTTAGAATTGCTTACTTTTTAAAGTATAGAATTTATCAGGATATGATAACAGTAACAATGTAAACAAAGAAATTTTGCATTGGTAAATAAATAATCGGTTTTACGTAGTTATCCGGCATTTCAATAGTATGGTAAAATAATAGTAACCGATAGAAATAATGTATCGTTTGAAAGCAATGATTTGTTACTATTTTTAACGCGTATCTCATTAAAATATTCTTTTGCTCTATCCACCATAGACTTAGGAGGACATTGACAACAAAGATTGATGACGACTGCATAAATCTATGAATATGCAAAACTTGAGACAGATCCACGAGGAGCGTGATCGACTTCTCCGATTTTGAATATTCTTCTCTTACAGTGTATTTAATGACACTTGACATAGTTTACGGTACGGTCGATAAGGGATAATATAATTTTTTATATCGTCATTCGCACCTCGATTTGTGCATGTTCTCTAAAACCTTGAGAATAGCTGGAAAGTATCAGTTAACTATCTTTTGGGAAAAACAATACAGCCGTGCTATTTTTTAATGCATAATTGATTTTATCGTAACCACAAGACGAAGGGACAGAATTTATGAATTGATTTCTGCAGAACTATCAGTGCAAAGTGCACAATGCAACGTCCCCTCAAGTTACACGCAGTGCACCGTGAATACGTCGTAGAATTTAAAAAATCAACCGAAACATCTACCTGTCTTTATTCTTTTTCAACTGCATACCTAGACAAGACAATTTAAGAGAGGTAATTTAACAGAAAGACTGTCCTTGACCGGACAGTCTACTTAACTACGACTTTAGAGTCTTCAAAATCGGCCTTGAACTAAACACAAGATCATTTCTTTTATTGTTCCACATTTCCAGTGCTCAGAAAACGTTCAAGAAATTTGTTTAATACACTAATATGAAAATTAGTAAGAGTAACAGTACAGTAAATCAAATTACAATGCCTTACTGTCATGGCGGTTGATTTCGGTCGATCAGAGCCAACGTTCGTGAAATTGTTATACGAACTTCACGATAAAATAAGTATCCACCACCTTGATATAATACAAATTCTACTTTGCTTTTAATACTAAATCACTTTGTTACTAAATATGAAGAAAAACTTACTTCGATGAAGCTCTATATTTTGATTGCTATTACTAAATCATAATAAGACACTCTGATGATACTGTTTCAATGATTGATCTGTAAGAATGATAAATAAAATAGTATCGACGTAGCTCAATTCAATTATTTTCTTCTACAGTTCAATACGATTGTTTATTTCTACTAATGTTGAGGCTAGATCAACTGTGATAATTAATAATTTAACAACAGTATAAGTAAAATACATACGTGGATAGTGTTTTAAAAACGACTCCATGTTAGCTACATATAAGTTCATCACAAGATTGGTAACTCTTTAAACAATGAAATAGTCGAAAATATTTTGTTCAAACTTCTACAAACTGATATGGAAATATAACGCAGATTTCCCAGGAGCATATTACTAAACAGTGATGCCAACACTAACCAAAAATATAATTATTCGTATAAAAAACAGAGGTATTAACTCTACATTCACTCTCACTATAAGTCGTTTAATGTTTAGATAAGTCTAGACCTCCATTAGCAACATCTTGCTCCTGTTTTGTGATTGTTTTTCGATTCGATTTTCCTTTTAACCAATTCTTTAAAGTAACCCACCCTCAGTGCACTCACCAATTTTTCTATTCAATTTTTCCCAAAATTTTGATATTGTTTCACAGTCATCGTTAAACGTTCAAGTTCAGAGATAGATAACTCTGTTGGTGATTTTTGTATCGCTAAAAGTACTCTTTGGAGTCATTTTCCAAATCTCGTTTGCATTCTGCGCAAATCCACTGATACATTTCATGAGTAATTCTTCTTCACTTACAAAAAACGTTTATAATCTTCGATTTTCCAATTTAACTGAAACTTCGAGCACTGATCTTTTCTTCGTTTGCATTCATAAATTGCTTTAATTTTAGATTAAACAAAGATTTTGTGAAAAAATACATTTTCATGAATATATCTTTATTTACTGTTAGTTTCAAATTTTATTTACTATACAAATAATAACATACAAAAAGTGTCTTTATTTATTGTTCATCTACATAACAATGTGATGCTCGTCTGTATGCTTAGGATTAGTATTTATTTGTCGTAAAAACAAACAAAGCATAGCCCAGAAAAATATTTGGCACAACGTATAAAGGTAGATCCATTGACAAATGTTCGTTTTTTAATATTTCGACGGAAGAACAGACTTTATTTACGTTTTGAAAGATTTCTCTTTCTGTAGAAAGCCCCGAAGCAAACCGTATATAGTCTAGCATTGGCTTAAAAACTCTCTCAACGATATTTCTCTTTTTGCTTCTATCAGATAGTTACAGCTAACAGTATTCGTGTATTATACTAGGTTGTTCGATAAGTTTTGTCTTTTTTTATTATTGTAAAAAAAAATACTACGACATTTCAACTTTGAACAACTGTAAATATACGAATAAGTCACAAGAAACTTCACACATATTCATCAAACAGTAGTACCATCTTTAGAAAAATAAAACGACGAACCTAATAGCTCTGTTTATTATCGAACGACAAAACTTATTGCGCAACCTATTATGTAACCTGTAAACGATGAAAACGAGAAAAAGAATTAAAAAAAATTGTATACACAAGAAATATAGAACCCTAAACCATCACGTCACAGTCTCATACGTAACTCTTGAGCCATGGTAACATTTATTCGCTAGTGTCAATTCAATTGTTACTTCGAAAAGTATCGTACATTGATCGTAAAAATCTCGAAAAATATTCAGTATCTGGACCTATAATGGTGCATATTTTTAAATGAACTAACAATATATGTGGTTACTGATGCTCGAAACCTTAATTAAATCGGTGACACGAAGGTCGTAAACTCTCCTTGTTACATCTTTATAAATAGATAATATAACATTTCTTATTGGAACACAGTCAAACGATTCGAGACGTATTTTAAATTCAAACACACATTATCGCACCAACACTGCCCGTATTTTAAACTAGTCACTCAAGATTAAATTGAGCGGGTGGTAGGTCCGATTAAACGCATCTAGATTGGTAATTCTAGGCTTTACAATTTCAGGAGGATTGGTTCGATAAATCCGCGCGGTTAGTCTGCGACTGTAAATCTGTTAAATGCAACGGTAAGTACTTCCATATAATCATCCACGTTCATAATGTAGGCAAGACTGACAACTACTTGATATTACTTTCGATTAGGAATAAACAAACTATTATTATCTTAGACGAAACACAAGTTGATGTTTTAAATAAAATAAGAAAAGAATCTCGAGAAATCTTCAAACTGAAGCAAAACAAATTTATTATTTAAATTGAAATACTTTAACAACGATAGAGGCAAGAAACAAGCGAATAGCAACCCTTGACATGCAACAGAATTAACCCACTTCTGAATAAATTGTTATTATTTTGTTTCATCTTTCTTCACATTTCTATGAAACGGTATTTACGTTCTCGCATTGCACAGTGCGTACTTTTTTACAAAATTCTTAAGATAGTGAGAATTCTCATAATTGTTTAAAAGTGCTTCTCTTCACTCTTGGCATTGCAACAGTTGATCTCAGTATTTGGAACTGTTTATTATTAGGTAAAAACTTTATGGAACATTGATCGCGACTTGTGTGCGACAACCATCGAATCAATTGTCCATCGTCTTTTGTCGTCCTATTTCAGGAAAAATTTGAAATTCCCGCAACTTGGTCAAGGTGTACTTAAAAACCAAAGCCTCTCGACTTGAAAGAGAAACTCTTATTGATGGCCCCAAAAAAAAATAATACAGATACAGTTTCCATTTCAATTATATTTACCTTCCACCTCAAACAACATAGAATTAAATAAGATATCACGCATAGATTTCACGTTCATAAACGCTGCTGTTATTATTACCGATATAACACCACCTATCCCTGAAAGATCGTCATTGATAAACAAACCAAGAGAGAAGAAGAATAATTTGACTTCTCATATCTGGAATAATATTCTTGATATGTTTGCTTTCGCGAGTATCCTGTTTTGGTCTTCAGAAGGTTTGAAAAAAAGGTTTGAAATAAAAGAAAAGAAAAGAAAAAGAGTTCCAGTTGTTGCGACATCTAAAAGATGAAGACGATTCTACCACCAAAAACAAAGAACAAAAGATAAGAAAAGAAACGAGACAGACGAGTGAGAAGGGAAAAGGAGAGGAAAAAGAAGAAACAGTTACGAAAAGATTAAAATGCTCCTCAATTAAAAAATAAGAAAGACCTTCAATCGATTGAAAAGGAGGTCAATGATTCAACAAAGGAGAAAAGCTTGTTCTGTGAATTGTGCGAAGAGAAACATCAAATTGATGAAAAGATGCAATTTACTCAGTGTAAGACACAGTTTCGCATTATTTGTACGTGTTTCTAGGGAGCAGTGTTCATATATTATTCTACGTATAACGTATATAAACATATGCGTTGTAATATATTATAAGTAAATAAGTGTATGTAAATATGTAAAATAAAATGTTTTCTCAAAGTTCGTTTGCATTTGTATACTGTTTGACAACAGAATCACATACACAGGTTCGAACACTGATGCAATTCATCTCTTATCTGTTCAATTACTGGTATTGTTTGGATATTATAAAGAAATTATTAATTCAAAAATATAATCATTTTATTTGGTCGATTCTATTACGATAACGGGGAAACGGGTCCTATATTAGAAAATGTATAATTAAATAATATTTGGCTAAATTTGAATGTTTTTTTTTATTAATACGTACCTAGTTAATTTTTACTCAACTGTTCGATTACAGGAACGTTTGCCATATCAGAGATATGTACATGTATTCCTGATTGATAAATCGAATATCGATTTATTCTAAAAATAGTAATTTTTAGAATAATACTATAATTGGAATAATACACTCTAATTCTAAAAATGGAAAACTTTACGTTTTCCATGCACCACGTTCACGCAATTGCACCATATCTGCTTTTTTTCAGAGTTCTTAGGAATCTTTCAGATTTCTTAACAAGTATTCTCAAAATTGTTCAAAAGTATCCCCCTCCGCTCTTGGTACTGCAACGGTTAATTTCAGTATTTAGAACTCTTTATTATTAGGTAATAACTTTATCGAATATTGATCGCGACTCGTGTGCAACGACCATCGAGTCGTTGAGTGTCAATTGTCCGTAGTCTTTTATCGCCCTATTTTAGGAAAAATTTGAAATTCCCGCAACTTGGTCAAGGTGCACTTGAAAACCAAAGCCTCTCGGCTTGAAAGAGAAACTCTTATTGATGGCCCAAAGGAAAGCGATATAGTTTGTATATTTACATTTTGCTTATACATCAAAGTACTAACCCAAGTGTAGCTCACGAGGGGAAACCCCTCAAATATTGTTATATTTACAAATTTATATCTGGAAATAATACGAATAATTAATATACAGAAAAGAAAAGAGGAATAGTAACTAATAACAATAAAAAACGCTATTCGTTTTTTTTTTAGATAATGGTTTCAATGAAATGGTATTGTTATAGCACTAAATTTCGGTGCAGTGTTCTTCTCTAGTATTTTTCATACTTTAAGAGAAGACACCACTCTGAGATGAATAAATTTTGCGAATTTTTCTCCCAAGTAGTTACTAAATGAAAAATGTAATCTTTTTCAGAGAATATAAATATAACTTTCAGCTTCATTTTACAATTTTGCGAAAGTAAAAATACTGCAAAATGGCGAAGTTATTCGCTATTACCAGAACCTCTTCGTTTGAAGTAAAAAAATGTTATTGATTCGTAAACTAAAGACTATTCTCTAAAATGTAGCGTATGATTTTTAGAAAATTTTAATGATTGCAGAAATGGTCGAAATTTAAAGAAAATACAATTATTTTTATCCAAAAAAAAATGACTTTAAACGTTTATAAAAAATCGAATAACTGACATATTAAAAAAATCTTGCGCTACATTGTAGAATATTCTATGCAAGATATCTCTATAAAATTTGAAATAAACCGGATACGTAGTTCCAGAGATTTCGTGTTGGCCAGAATGAAAAATATAGTTTTGAGAAAACGTAAAACAAGTTTATTTATTGCTGCAACTTCGCTAAATGTTTGAATTTCGAAATATCTTTTTGACGTAACATTTTATACACTTTAAACTTTCAGAAAATAAGAAATAAAAGATTAACACGTTGACTGCAATCACTCCAATTTTCCATATTTAAGTACATCCTCGACATTTGTTCAAACCGTAGCGTAAAAAGTAGAAAAATTCGATCATTTATCAGTTATTTTAAAGTTTACAAGTATTAGGGTTCACTCCTTGTGAGACTTTTAAAGAAATGTAAATTTAGAACGCCGATTGCCAATGACCACCATTCAACGTGTTAAAGTAAACTTAAAAAAAAAAAACTTTTGAAAAAAAAGGCTTCCTTTCTAAGAAATTGCAAAGGAAACCAATATTGCTATTCACGCATCAACTTTTTACGTAAAAAAGAAATTTTAAAAAGAGAACTTCTGCGAGAATCGCTAAGTGTTATAATTGATTGAATATAAGAGAGCTGTGCCAAAATCAACCTTCGATTAGCTGATAAAAATAAATCGGTTACTATAACGACACTGTATATGGTTGTAGCAATCTGTAAAGTATTATCTCGATAAACGCCAACCCATAGCCCATTTTGTTGGGGCACTGGTAACGACCCAATAAACACGAAACCTGTCATTATAAATCCGCCAGATACAGTATTGTAACCACCAGGGAATTTTCTTAACAAAATTCATTCTGTCTACAATAACGTCAGAGGTTTAATGTAAAACGCTGAAGAAGCATTGAATGTTGATCCAAAACTCTTCAACTCGTCGAAATACGAAATTTCTTCTCCGTTGTCTATTTTTATTTTTAATAAACACTAAAAAAACTTAACTGCCACTATTCTCTACATCATTCTTTAAGAATTTTTAACATCTGAATTTTGTATTCCCCTGTACGTTTTGTGTAAAAGTGTATCAACTAATAACATTTTATTATTTCTAAGTGTTTCTCTTTTAACTAATATAGTCGAATCAGTAGATCGTCTACATATTCTCGTATGTAATTTTAATTTTAATTTAATTAAATGACAAAATTTATTCACTAACAACAGGATATAACTTACTTCATGACCACTTGTAACAAATTGCTCCGACCGATATTCTTACATGTAACACTTACTATCTCCCTAACTTCAAATCTGTTTTTCTCAAATAAATACAAAATTAAATAGTTAGAATGAATTGAAAAAATATAAAATTTACTTAGCTATAATCTACACTGTAAAATATCATACAAATTTAAAACGTACGTCACTACTCGATACAATGTAAATGTCTGTTCTGAATGGTAATATTTTACAATAAAAATTTTATTTTTTGCCTAAAAACTTGTCTCAATTTTTTCTCTCAATATAACATAATAGAATAATCATGACTAATATTTCCGTTTGAAGTTTTAACAGCACGTTTTCAAGATTCCCGACTCTATAAAAATGCTGAAAGAAAAATATCGATCTCTTTTAAGCGACAAACCAAAATGCTCACTTGGTACAAATATGTGTGGAATTTATTTAGTCTCACCAACAATATTGGTAGCATAGTACGGTTGAAAGGATCGTGAGAATTACAATCATTTATTATGAAAGAAAAAACACGGTACAGCCAAGATGTGCATGTTGCAACAACTGTTCAAGTGGATAAAAAATACTAGGTTGTAGTACAAGGTTGCTCGATAAGTTTCATCGTTCGATAAAACTTATTGAACAATCTATTAGTTAAAGATGAATAAAGGAATGGGAATTCCAATGACTACAACAGAACTCTTAAACGATAAAATTGTTATGTTCGGACACTAAAGATAAGTGTCATACTTAGAAGCATAAATCTCTATAACAATATCGTAGAAAGTCGGAAGCAACCATTATGCGAAAATGTGACCATAAAAGAGATAAAAGCCAGAGCAACAGAGACTCCAAACACCACGAAGCTTTTGAAATTATATAATAATATGTACGATCTCGAATACATAAGCAAGGCAATTGGTGAATACAATATCTACGTATAGAATGAGCTGAGACAAAGGTATGTTGGTAGTATGGAAGAATTATTAATATTGGGATTGACGTGAAAGATAGAAGAGTCATAAAAAGTCACTGTCTGTGCATTAAACCCCACATCGCGCTACTGACGAGGGCAGTATACTAAATATCCGTGTTAGGGGAAGGAATCACTTTGTTTTTATTTATTTTTCAACATAATCTCCTTTTAACTCGATACACTTGGTACAGCGAAATTCTAACTTTTTTAAGCCATCTAAAATGTAGATTTTGACGAACTCTGCAAAATAGCAAACGTGGCACTCATTTCGCCAATAGTTTTCTCATGTCCAATTTTTTCATATAGGATATTTTGTACACGTTTAATTGATACGTTTACAATGTCAACAATCGCTGTAGTCTTCAGATCCTGTGATCTGCTAACAGAATATCATGGATTTTGTTCACAATATCCTCTATAGTCACCTCAATCGAACGATCTGGATGCTCTTCATCAAAGATGGATGTTTGACCATGTTTGAATCCATTGAACCAATATCTGATGCTGATTATCGAAGATGCATGGTCCTTGCAAACAGCATGTAACTTCGCTTTAATTTCCTCACACGTCTTCCCATCCAAAAAAATTGACCAATATTGCTCTTTTTTTTTTCATGAAAAAAATTATCGTTCTATGAGACTGTTTCGCTTCCAAGAAATCCAACAGGCTAACGAACACATTCTTCAGCTTGCGCAACCATTCGTATTTGCATAAAACATTAAGAATCCACAATCCGTATCCGAGAAGCACTCGAAAAGCAAACTTCTCGTATTACATCCGTTTATCGACTGCAAGGGACTTCTTCGCATCGAAGGTAGGCCAGAAAATTCAGACTTTTACGAACAAAGACATCCAATTCTTCTGCCACACGTAGATAATTATCATGCAAGTATAAACATTATACAGGGTGAGCCGGAATTCGTGGTACAACCAAAAAAAAAAATAAGAAAAAATTTGATATAATACTTTTTTATTCGAAGCTCCATTTTCAAGAAAATCGATTACAAACTTTGTTTATCTTTACGAACAATTTAGTTATTGTCTATTCTTCTACAGATATTGTCTCCGTCCGAGATAGTATTTACAAACATTGTTCACTATGTGATTAAAGCAGTATAAAGTATTTCTATTGATAATTAACATTTTATTCCTTATTACTACTCTCTATGACAATACTACAATACAGTATACTATTGTAAGTATTGTTAAAAATGTTTTCCTTGTTGCTGCGATTTCTTGGTGATGACTTAATCAAAAAAAATTAATGAGAAGAACTGACTTATTATACAATCTGATAAATGACTTCCATCGTATATCTATGACTTTTATCGTGTTGAGCGTTACGTTGAGCGTTATGGTTGTATTTTGTCGAACGATAAAATTTATCGAGCAACCTATTAGAATTACTCAAAATTTAGCTGTGCATTTGTCATTAAACATGTATACTTCGTTCAACGAGGTAATTTTACATCTAAGCAAACCTGAATTAGTGAACATCAGAGTTGGAAAAATTGTATTCATATAATAAACAATGAATAAAGCATAAATCCCCCAAACTTACAATTTGTCCGATAATAGCGTGCTCGACTTAACACTCAATCGGTAAGAGCTACACTCTTAATTCCTGTGCCAGTTGATAGATAACAGCTGTGTCTACAATGCATCATCGAGAAATACGCAGTTTTTGTCGAATTACGTCATTGCCTGGAAGCGTCATCTAAGAACGAATCGTGAGTGTCGCGTATGCATCGCGCTTTAAAGCTGTGTTTCTTTGTAAACACCCCAAGGGACCGAAAATGTCCCAAGCAGCCACTGCTAGGTGACTACATTAGAAAATCAAAACATCGTTAAAAAAATAAATAGAGCAATATGTAAAAACTAAAACTGTTGACGATTTATCGAATCATGGCACAAAATGAAAATTTACAGAAGGATACAATAAATGGATAATGAACCTGTTGTTGAAGAATCCTTAGCTGACTTTACGTAAAGAACGGGTTAAATTGAAGGAGGAAGGTTTAAATATTTCTCTGGACAGTATTCGATTGTTGACGATTTACCGAATCATGGCACAAAATGAAAATTTACAGAAGGATACAATAAATGGATAATGAACCTGTTGTTGAAGAATCCTTAGCTGACTTTACGTAAAGAACGGGTTAAATTGAAGGAGGAAGGTTTAAATATTTCTCTGGACAGTATTCGATTGTTGACGATTTACCGAATCATGGCACAAAATGAAAATTTACAGAAGGATACAATAAATGGATAATGAACCTGTTGTTGAAGAATCCTTAGCTGACTTTACGTAAAGAACGGGTTAAATTGAAGGAGAAAGGTTTAAATATTACTCAATGTCACCTTCGTGTGCACGATGTAAAATAACGGAGCACAGTAAAGAAACTTGTCTGAAAACACGTGCAAACACGACTCGCTTGTACAAATGAAAACATTGATCGAGATTGGAGTATTATTATATTCATTGATGATTTCTTTTTGAGCATATATTATATTAGAACATAACTGATTTATCAGTACCAATCAAATTGTCCAGCGGACTGATAACATGCAGTAAAGATGCACATGCGGAGATGATTCAACGCATTATATTGTGGTAATGCGAGAGAATGAAAGGGATTGCATGTTGTGCGGAGAGAATCCGAAGTGTTTGGAATAGACGAGCGAGTAAAGAGTGAAAGAAGAGCGATTGAGATAACGCCGTACTAAGAAATTTATCATAGAAGTGAGAGAAACTAATAATTAGAATGAAAGGGCATGAATGCGTGTGAGAATATAAGGTGCGAAAGAAAAGCGTTCAGAACAATCATTGACAGTTATTGGCAATCAAGAACTTGGCGTAGTCAGCGTAGTCAGCGTAGTTGGGGTAGTTAGGGTAGTTATTAATTGTGTATTTCGTTAATATTTTGTGCCTACTTCATTCAATACACGTATATTCTAGAACTTTATTCACCCTTATTTTATAACCACCGCTAGTTACTTAAATAAAATTCCTACAATATTTATTTACACACATTTTTAATATCGACAAATTGTTGTGAATATACAAAAAGGCCCTATTATTATCCACTAGACGTGAATTTATTAAGAAAAATGAAAATTGAATAAGAGGACAATGATCCGAAACATCGAAGCAGACTTAGTATTGAATGGGAAAAAAATCTGACAATCGATTGAAGTGGACGTCGCAAATGCCTGAAATTCTCTTAGTCGTTCAAGAAAATGTTTGACTATGTACGAAACAGAAACTTTATAAAAGACAAGTATTCGCGATAAAACAATTACTACAACAAATTCGCCGAATTTGGAGATCCTTATCGAAAGAATAACATTCAAATGTTACAAAAAGATATTTCTTCACTTCTTGTATCGAACAGCGTGGAACTTGTTTATTCTAATAAGAAATAAAACGAATCGAAAACACAATTTCAATTTCGCCTGAAAATCAAAGATGTACCGATTTCAAAGTACTATTCCACTCGACGAATCGGAACGAGTAATATCGGCAGACCTTCGATAACTTCAAATCTAGCCGTTTGACAGAAAGACATTTCTCAGAGGTAATACCACCAACTGACATAAAGCAAATCCACAGAGGCAGCGTGTGGTATGTTCTTTTAACCCCTCGCATGCGGGGAGCTTCATCAGTTTTCTGTCTCAGCGCCCGGGGGCTGATTTTTGTGTAGCCAATCTAAAATTTAAATACCCTCCGGTATTCCAGAACTATCCTCAGGGCCAAACTCCTCTATACCGTACAAACTTTAACCATTTATGAAGAAATAGTCGATAGGTACCAAAACTGACCATATAACGAGTTCATATATTAACGTGTAATTCGTGTAAATTATATCTTTCCTTTCCTGTTATTAGGAACGTGACTAAATCAAGATAAAAAAAATCGATAAAAAAGTGGAACAGTTTTTCTTACCACACTTTGTTATTTTAATAAATAACGAAAGGGATAACCAGTTAATTTGTTTCAGTAATTTGAAAATATGCTGTAAATTGGTATAGAACGAAATAAAGACATGGGAAAGAGATTTTGGTCAGTATTAAACAACGGTGACTTTAACATTCTTACTAAAATGAAACATATTTTAGAGATACATTTTGACGCATAGATATCACAAACAAATTAAGAACAACAAAAATTACAATAATTCAGAAATCGTAACAGTTATTCAAATTTTACAATAGGTTCCATTGAAACAGTTAATGAGAAATTAACAAAAGTTCTCGCATTATAAGTTTCAAGGAGAGTAAAGAAATGAAAATTCTAGTTTGAATAAAATTTGCGTGAAATAAATATAAAAGATTCTTGTGCAACAACTATTGTAAAAAGCTATTTAGGTGTTATTCTTTACAAGTTCACTTTCCAATACCTCTTATAAACTATTACCGTTACATAGTATTTTTTATTCGAAATAAACACAATAATATGTTACTACATTGTGCACAATATATATAATATTTGACAAAGAAAACTATTATTTACAATGTACCTACTACAAATTTATAGTTTCATTTATTTTATAAGATTCTTTTTAATAAAAGTTCTGAAATAACTGTTTCCAAAGAACTTTTATCATAAAAACTCTGAAATATCCGTCGCACAGGAACAGTTTTTAAAGAAGCTGTTAAAGATGGAAGATAAACGTAAAAAAAAAAAGAAAACTAAAAGACAGCGTCTCAAGAACGATAATATTGGTGTTTTTGGACGTATCATTTACGATCCCACGCCCAAGATTCTTGTCTGCCATCGCTTTCGAACGTCGCATATTTACATTATTTACGTTAACGATTAGAGTAACTATACCACTACAGTCGTAATCGAGTAAAATTTCCGATCAAGAACTTCTTTACACTGGCAGACTGTCCCCTTTTACCTCCTTTGTTTCGATGTCGCAAAGGACACCAGGTATTTTCTGTAATGTGATGATATCAGCGATAAAAGGTATACCGGTAACCATCAGCCTCCACAGCGTCTATTCACCATTTTGTTAGAAAAAAGAAACAGTGTGTCTACTAATTTATGCTTTCTCCTCTTAAGAAAACAGACTGAAGTGATCTAGGAACGAACGATGAACAAAAGGGAAGAAGGTTTACCCCTCGAAGTCCGTGACTTTAATTAGAAACCTATCAAACGATCGGTTATGCCAGCACTACACAGAGACATTTGCCAAACACTGTCCAACCATTGCTCGCCACTTAGGAAATACCAAATGTGCGTAGGCAGGAAATTCTCAAACACCAAATATTTTCCAACGATTGTTGGTAAACGACTGCGCGTCGAAGCAAACGATCCAACAAATACCACCTTGGATCTACAAGTTCGTGAATTTGGATAACGTATCGCGTTCTTCGACACGTTTAAGATCCATTATTCTGGGGTCAGGGTAGTTTTGACTCGACAATTATCGTTCGTACAATTTCACTAAAACTGCAAAACGTAGGTACAGTACAACTTGTTATTAAGATCCGGTGTTCCCATTATGAAATGTATCGAATCATCCTTACGACTGTTCCTGCTTTTCGTATTGGCACGATATTCATACTTGAGCAGCCAGGAATTTAGAAATGGATTTAGAAACCAACTGAAGTCGAATTTCACAGCGATGCTGCACTTATATCGATGAAGCAGCCACCGATGCAAACTAAATACTCAGATTTCACATTCTTTCTTCGCGAGAGTGAGAGATCTTCGATGGATCGGTGAGATTCTCGCGATGAAATTGAGACCAAATACGACCGTGTTCGGGCTATTTTCAATTATACGTAATGGAAAGTTCTTCAGAAATGATTCGTACCACGTTTAATGTGTTCTTCACGCACCTTAAAAATGCAACGATAGATAAGTGTCGATAGCAAGCAGTCAGACGCTTGTACGGTCATCGTTCGATTCTTTGTAGGCAAGTTTTTTACAGAGTCTGTGAATTCTATTTTTAATACTTCGATCTTATACAAGAGAATAGATTTCTTTCATCATACGCATAAGTGTAGACGTGTTCTCTGTGGTCTCTAGATATTTCAGTTGGGTGAGTGGCTCCAAATGATTTGCCAAAGAAGCTTTTCAATTGTTCGTAGTTGAGTATGTACTTTATACTCTCTTGTTCTATTTTCTATTCGATTTATCTAGTTCTTTAGAATTAAGTATCGGTGAAGTCGGTCGTATGAATTTTTTCCTAGTGGTAATAAGTTTTTTTATAGTATTCAAGTCGAACGTTTTGTCGATCATTTTCACCACCTTTATACTCATCGTTTCTGAAAGGACAAACTATTTTTATTTTTAATTCACAATTAGTCCCAATTATCTCTTTAGTACCGATATTATGTACGTATTGATCGTTGAAAACATGAAACGACTAAGGGGAGAAATTTTCTTTAAACAATAAATTTTAGTGAATCTTAGATACATAACATGGACAGAAGTGTTTACAAGTGATTTTATGTCGTTTCTATTAATTTTTTATAAAGATATCCGGTATGCTATTTTCCATCGAAAACCATGTAAAATTTATTTAAAAGACTTCCGTGTGTATCCAATAATTTAAAAAATAGCAATAAAATATTGAAACATTGGAGGTTAGTTTCACCCTTTAAACTTGAGTTATCGTCGTTAAAAACTTTAAGTTTCGTCAGAATTGGAAGAGACACTTTGCAGGTGTGAAAGCAGTCCCAAATTATAACATAATCATTTTCCAAGCAAGTTATAGTCACTCCTCTGATTCCATAAGAAAGAAGCTTTAAGTTATTACCAATGAATTAATGAGACTTTTTGCTTGAAAATGAGTTGAAAAACGACTTTATTCGGATTGCATTAGTGTTTCGAATATTGATCAAATATGTTACTCGAATTTGAAATCAGAAGTCTTTTTCACTACTTATGGTCTTTCTATTCGAGTGAACGATAACTGTGAAGATGAAACAAAAACGCAAAGAATTGTCTGCTCGTGCTTCACATATTGATTATTGGCGGTCCCACTCTTCGAAAATTATGCGAAATACTATAGAATTTCATTATGAGGTATTAAAATCAATTCTGACAGACTTTCAATTAAAAACAATCTAAGTGAAATCGTGTTTGATCTGAATTATAACGGCAAAACATCCCCAATCCAATTTACCGCTATGGCTTTCATTACTGGATGAGATTCAATGTATTTTCATCGATACTTTGTATTCTCCAGCATCCTGACGTTGCATTGACAGTCGATACTTTGTGTTTCCTTGAGATGCTGACTTCCTACTAAACAGAGACAGCCTACTTGCCTACTTACGGTTTCTCACTTTTGAAGAATCAGGTGAACCGAACACGGGTCGAAGAGTCTGCAAACCGGAGACAGAGGCAGCATTGTGGGTTTACACTACTGCTCAAAAGTATTCAATTACATGTTAAGAGGAACAAGTTTCTGTTTTTATTTACGAAAAATACGTAGTCATGATTTCAAACCTACATATACCCTTATTTTGAATATTAACTTACAGAGAAACATTGTATATTATTTTTATTAAACTTGTAATTTCGAACTTACATGTACCCTTATTTTGAATATTAACTTACAGAGAAACATTATATATTATTTTTATTAAACTTGTAATTTCGAACTTACATCTACCCTTATTTTGAATATTAACTTACAGAGAAACATTATATATTATTTTTATTAAACTTGTAATTTCGAACTTACATGTACCCTTATTTTGAATATTAACTTACATTGAATGTTAACATATATTATTTTTATTAAACTAATAATACGTTTAAATTAGCTCAAGCTTTTCTCATCGAAATATTCATTTCTTTTCCTTAAAAGTTCTTTACAGATTTGATAATTTCTCGTTAACTATCTACCTTTACAGACCTTCAGGTCTAATTCATTTATTCGACGGTTACCTACCTCTGTTATTCCCTTTACAAGTTTTACTTACTTTGTATTGAGTTAAGTTTTAACGAACTGTGTTATTGTACATTGCCTGTAATTTCATGCCTTCATCTGATCCAATCGAGCTAGATTAAACACGAAACAGGTAATTTCCGTTTGCTCGCAATAGGTGGACCAAAAAATGATATTTTCTCATTGGAAAATTACGAGAGCACTTCTAATTTCTGTTCAGAATTCGTCTCTTTTCACCACATTTTGATCAATTATTGAATAATTAATACCCGATAACTGTAGCCTCTATCTTTCAACAGTACTAATACTTATTCGACGCTTTCATAGTGATAAAACAATTGTCAACGATGCAAACAAGCATACAATGTAACATTACCAATAGTATAATGAACAAAATGAAATTCGTTCGTATCTCAACGCCATAATTACACGAAAATCAACAGTAATACACATACGGGTGAATTAAAATGGCAAAAACTGCGTGTATAATAAAAAACGAATATGGGCAAGAAACAATTAATTATAACATACTGTGTTCTACTGTACTTTTTGTTCCATAATATAAATCTACATACAATAAGTGATTAAATACTTTTGAACGGTACTGTACTTTTCAATAGCCTGACTCGGCCAATGTTATTGATGCCGAGAACACAAGAGATACGCGAAACTATTAACTGTTTAACACCTTCGTACCTATCGTATCGTTTTTGATATAAAATGAGTGTCACTTAAAATCGTACAACACACCGCAATACTTACCATATATTTTCTTGCAAAACATTATTACTAATATGGTGATAAAGATAATTCATAAATAAATACAATATATATTGTACTAGAATAAATTCTGGGACGGAGGGACGACTTGGGCTAACCCAGACCTAACCCAGACCTAATCCAGGCCTAACCCAGACCTAACCCAGACCTAACCCAGACCTAACCCAGACCTAACCCAGACCTAACCCAGAACTAACCCAGACCTAATCCAGGCCTAACCCAGACCTAACGACTCGAGTTTGTGTGTGTGTGTGTGTGTGTGTGTGCGTGTGGGTGTGGAGAGAGAGAGAGAGAGAAGTACAGGAACGTGCAACCATACGCGGAGAGTCCTAACCAACGAAAGGGAACTGATCACTGGGACAGTGGAATTTTTGGATGATGACGATACGAAATAGACCCATCGTCTGTTTATGATTCCAGTGACCACCCTAAAAGTCAAGTGCACCCATCCTAAACCTCTCACACTTCCTTAAACAGACATGGTCTCCTGACCTAGGTCACATAGGCCCAGAATCGAGAATATAAAGGGGACTGTAGGGTTGAACGGAAGATTGTTGTACAGGGTGTCTTTTGAAAGAAGTAGCGTGTCTTTAATTGAGTGTCGTCGTTGATAGTTGTCGATAAGGGTTGTAGATTAGTGTTAAATTTAGTCACGATAGCCTTACACATTGACTCCAATAATAAATATCATTAATAATCATCTTTCCCACAATATCTTTATTCAATTTATATTCAGTTCAAATTAAAAACTTTATTCGTAATTAGAAAATAAAAGACTAAATTTCAAACATCTGCAACCGATGTGCAAAATGTTGAATGTTCGTTTCCTCATTGGGTTATTTCTATATCAGAAAACGACTTTCCGTCGGATGTAAATATATTAAATTTTGACTCGTTATTAAACGTGGCATATTTCTAGAAATCGAAATTTTCTTTGGCAAAGTCTCTTCGTTGCTTGCTTCTTCTTGTTTTGACGATTGATATGTGGTTTATTTCGAGCAACTTGTTCGCGGTATCTATCATGCTCAAGTCCTCTGCGAATAATGAAATCGCTTACGTTTGGTACGAAACAAAAGCTTCTGTATGGATGTCCTCCAAGTATTATACAATAGTAGAAACATTTTGCACAACACGTCAAACCATCTTTGAGTGATCTAATCCTATTGTTATTGAACCAACATGTTTCGCGTCTTTCATCATTTCGTATCGTTAAAAGCGATTAATTGTTGTCACGAGAATAGCATTAATATGCTGACTTTCCTACCATAACGGATACATTGCCTCTAACCGTTAGATGTTTTATTCTTCGGTGCGCTCCAAATACATTATAGTCAAATTATTGCCGATTTAAAAAAATAGCAACAATTAAAATTGAAAAATATCGATTTGTCCTCCTTTTGTATAAAATCGATTGTTCAATTAAAGTGTTCACTTTGTTTTTAATTTGAAGAGATTTTATTTATTTTTTTTTCAATTCTCGCAATCACTGCATCCTTACTAAACAGAATGCTTTTTGATTTGTCTATTTTAGATTCGTAGAACAATCGTGTCAACATGCCAGGCATATTTTTTAAAATATTTTATGGGCAAAATTGGAAATACTAATCGAAAAATAGCAAGATCAATGGTTGGTAAAACAATTCTTTATTCGAGAAAATTCCGGACGAATAATAACGATGAATAATTATGCCTTCGGCAAAGGGGAATGTAAATTTCCTTTATTGCAGCGCACCAATAGACACGAAAGCATCGAAGAGCTTTTCTGTGTTCACCGCAAAGTTTGATTATTCGGCTTTTAACAAAACCTGCTCTGAATTAAAAGAAATTCGTGATAAAATTGCCGAAAATCATGAATAATTGATTCTTCAAAAGTATCAAAGGTAGAACCCTCGAAATGAAATTTCTAAACTATTAAATTACAGATAGAAAGACCTCTTCTACAAAACAAGCAAAAGACTGACGTAAAATTCAATAGAAATGGCGAAAAGAGAAAATGCTATCAAAATACAAATGGATTTTAACAAACTGATCCCTGAAGTGGGAACACTTTCACAGGAAGATTTTCAAGAACAAGAACAAAATTCAAAGATCAAAATTGCCGAGGAATACTTAATCATGATACCAACTTGAAATATATTTGAAATCTTAAAGAAGAATCCACCCACTCCTCTTTTCATTTAGAAACAAATCAAATTGTGTGAAATGGACATTGAAAATGGAATAAATAAGATGAACCAAACTTGAAACAATTACAAAGCAAAAAGGGAAAAAATTAACGCAGAAGAACAAATTCAAAACATCCCCATCAACAATAGAGCACATCGTGAACGAGAAATTGATGAGACTGTCGCCGATTAATATGATAAACCGCCCGCAAAAAGTAAGAATAAGATTAATAAAAACATTCGATAATAGTATAAATTTCTTCGTAAGAATAATTAATAATGACAAACACGTATTGCGGTACAAAAGCATACTACATGCAGGATCCTGAAAGAAAAGAAAATCCAATATTTTACATATAATCTAAAAAACTTTAACATTTTTATTAAATAACTTAGATAACGACTTCGATACTGGAGAAGTTTTAGGCGAATTGAAAAATAAAAATATTGGAGGCCTAAAGTGAAATATACGTAATTTCACATGAGAGGAAGAAAAAATTTATTTCTCGTAAATTAAAGTTATAATCAACAGCGAAAAGAAATCTTTTCTTTCTGGGGAAACATTGTTATCTTTGTACAAAACGTTGTTCATATTTTTGAAGAAGTGGAACCCATCGTATTTTATAGAATACAAAAGAATACATATTTTTGTATAAGAATAATATAAATGGAAAGCTTATCATACGTTTTCATTTACATAAATAACGATGTAAATGTTCTCCATGTACTTCTCTATTAAATTTGGAACATAAAGTTCTTGATTTAGATCTTCTTACTTTCATGCTACACAACACACAGTTCCTCTCTTTTCTGTCAGGTAATTTAAAAATACGTCTTGTTGTGGAACTTGATTTAATAGTTGAAGGTTTGAAATTTTTCACGTTGATCCAATTTTAACCGAACTTCTCAATTGTCTTTATAGTAAATTCATATTTGGTTAATTTTTTGTTATATAAGTTTTCTCTGTACAAAATATAACAACCTAGGAGCATTCATGAAATGATGCCGAATGATGTTAAAAGTAACTTTTTTCAAAAATTTCAGACTCTTGCGTTTATCTAGATAAGTAATTCGAAACAGATTGGAAGAACCGCTATTGTAATAAAAAACGATATTAAGTACAAAATAAGGCAAATCGATACAAAGAAGCTAAAACTCGATGTTCAAATTAACGATAATTGAAATTAAAGTACCAAACAACAAAAGGTTTTTTTTCATAGCGATTTATGCAACGAGCAACTGTTAAAAAGAGATCGCATAGGAGCTCAATCTAAATTTAAACAGCACAAATAACTATTAGCAAACAATGAATATTCCGCAAAATACAAGTATTGGAAAAATCTTAACAATAAAAGAGATTCCCTCCTTTCTTCGTAGTACACACTAAACCAAATTACTTACACAACAAAATTATACAAGAAAGCTACACTATCATATTCAAGAAGCAATGCTTAGATAGTATTATACTTAGCAGATAACAGAATTAATTTTCATAATTTCACAAACGTTAAGGTAAAGAACTTAAATTTTGCCTTCGTGACTACTTTCGTTCTTTGATCAAACTTAATTGTTAAGTACTGCAGCCTATTAATGGCAGTGAAATATATAATAGAAACGTCGCTAGTGAGCTAACAAGAAAAATTTTTCAAAATCTTCTATAGCGTTTGTTACTTCACAAGCAATGCATTATATTGTTTCTCAACATTTGAAGTCGTATTTCGGCATCAAAAATTGTACCACTCATTTCTGTTAGTGTATTGTATAATATATTCTTCTATGTTCATACTTCAAAGTAGAAATCACCTTCTATTGCTTATTGCTCGAGCAAAATAAAAATATCCAACATCTCTAATAGCTAGTTGGAATTTTACAATCCAACATCTTTGCTTTAAATGTTATTGCCAAACATGGAAAACCGTTCAGTGATGTGGAATATATAAAAGAAAAATTATTAAAATTCGGTCCAATTGTCTGAAGATTTTAAAAACAAAAAAAAATATTATGCAAAGAATAGAAGATATGTCTTTAGTTAGAAATACAATAAAAGACAGAAACTTCGAAATGACTAGATATTTAAAACAACGGAAAAAACTTTTCTGACTTAATTTCTCTTTGTCTCGACGAGAATATTAACATAACTGGTTTAGCTCGTTTGGAAATTTTTACTCGTTATTGCGTTGAGAATAATATGAAAGAATTAATCAGTTTAACATCATTAGTAACAACAATAAAAGGAATAGATGTTTGCAATGCAATTGTAAATGCACGTACTGAGAGAGAAATAGATCTTTCCAAAATTGTGTCACTAACTACTCACGGTGCTTGCAGTAGAACTAGAGAACAAAATGGTGTTATCAAGCTATTTATCGAACACATTGAATATTTGATTCTATAGTTTCATTGTATTGTACATCGGCAGGTTTCGATAGAAGCTCTAACTTCTGAGATATACATGGATAATGCAGAAAAATTAATTAATGAGAAATCAGAGAAAATTCGTGCAGCACCTCTTTCCTCGATAAACGATCAATTCAATGTCACACTAAAAAGACATTTAGAATCCATTAAAGCCATCAGTAGAAATGCCACCCAAGTCGTCGAAATGAGCAAATCAATTAATGGAAACTAAAGCAGTGAATTGGCCAAATTTAACTTCGAAAATCATTATGACTGAGTCAAAAAATTCTGTGTAAATGGTGAAAATCGATAAACAAAAAAATGCTGTGGAAGTAAACAAATTTTAACGAGCCAATCCTTGAAATGCAAATGCTCTCATAGAATGATCTACTTATAACAATGAAAGAATTAAATGGAACAAGAACGCAACGTAAAAATAAAAATGATAGAATTAATCAAATTGCGAAAAACAGTCATGAAAACCGAATTGTACAAGAAAATCGAATGCAAACTAATGGCCAAGCCAGGAAGGATGAAATCATCGTAATAGCAGCAGTAATGATAGCGAATTCGACATAGGACCAGGCCATAAAGAAGAAAGAATTAAAAACAATTTCTACTAGTAGCGGACTAAACCGTAAACGAAAAACAGCAATTAGTCCGCCGCCGATCAACATTATAAATCTCCTCCAAAAAGAAACAGTAGAATTAATGAAAAAATCAGGTAATAGTACAAATGTCTACGTAAAAAGAAATTAACAATACTAAATACCTATTACAATGCGAAAACATACAAGATTTTAAAATAGTATGTAGAACACTAAGAGAAAATATGATATAATAAATATTTTACATATACTCCAAAAAATATGTGAACTGTAACATTCTATTAAAAAATTACTTAGATGACGACTTTGACGTTGAAGATGCATTAGCCAAGCTGAAAAACAACAATATCGAGAGCTTAAACTTCTAACGTGTTAACGAATTTAAAACTAAACGATCTACTATGGAAAATAAACTTAAGATGCGATAAACGTTCGTTACAAAAAAAGGATGTAATCAATATCTCAACCTGTCATACGAAAGACCGAGATTCGATTCCCAGACAGGGAGTGATTATTATTATTCATTATTTACTGTACTCCCCGTGTATTCGTATTGTACTTATTCTGGCGCAATAGACGGTCGTTACAAAAAGAAGTGATCAATTCTCTCCAGGGAGATTTATATTTTTTAATTCCTTTTTCATCAATGATAATTATTATTCATATATATTTGTTGTCTCCATTTCCCTTATTTCTTCTTCTACAAGATCGAAATAGTATAATTTTATAGCCTTTTTATACCAGTTCTGTGAACCAGAGTTCTATAGACCAGTTCTTTTACTGTATTATGTTGTATTACCGCAAACAATTCAGTTTTTTGTATACATTACGAGTTAAACTACGCGTACGAACTTTTTTATTCGAGATCTAAATGACTAGAAAAACACGTTCTTAACTGTGAACAATGTAATTTTAAACTATTATTGTTTGTAAAAGATATGTAAATAAATATTAATTTATATTATAATTTAGTTTTTGATTAAAGCCTTGACGGAGTTTAAATTGACTATAAACTAATAATGTACATAATTTCCAGCATGAATCAAAGTAAGTAAAACCGTAATATAAAAGAATTATTTGTTCCTTACACAAGCCATAATATGTAAATGTTATATAATTACTTGTTCTATATTTGTATTAAATTACTTATTATGAATGGAAATGAAATTTATTTAAATATCATCATATTTTCCCGATGCGAATCGATTTGACCTAAATTGTTCCAGTGTAGCAATTATTTCAACGGTGCACGAAGTTTAAGATGACGCTAAAGTTCATAGGGCACGGATGATACAATGTTTATGAGTATGGCTGTTGCAGAATTTACATAACACACTGTTTGCGGATATGAAGAAAGTAAAAGTATTTATTGTACTATGCAGAGATCGTAAGTTGCAAACGAGTCAGATTAGTCGTTCCACTTCGAATTAAACGCATTTTCGTTATTGGTTAAGGTGATCACATACATAAGTATATCGCGTGACAAATATCGTAAAGGAAAAGCATCGAAACAGCGTGAGATGAAACGATAACGAGTAACGATTGGGAACGCATTGACGTGGACATATAGTAGACCAAGAATATTAGTTCGTAATATGTATAATCCCGATAAACATAATAAGATTTATTGCCAAAAACAAGTACTACTTTCCTATCGTATTGCAGTAATAATCGGTACAATTCTTTGGAACCTGTGGAATAATGGCTTAATATTTTAAATATATACTAAAATTATCCAAATTTTGATCACTTTTTAACATCCTTCTTTAAAGTGTGTTATATTTTTCTTCAGATCACGAAGAATTTTATTATGCAATAAAATCCTCGTATTCGCGATTTTGTATATTTTTTGCAAATACAGAGATCCTACCCCTGTGCAATGTAATTACTGAGCACCTAAGTAAATGTGAGGATGTTTGATGGAGATTGGGTGAAGCAAGGAGACGAAATATCGAATACGATCAGCACGTGATCAAATCAGGGCCGACTTTACATACTCGGAACCCAATGATTAAGTAAGACATTTTTATTTTTTCGTAACTTAAATTATTTGATTTACAATCAAACGACTTGTACAATCAAAGGCACACATAATACAAAAAATTAATATGTTTTCGAACAATCACTTTTTAAAGAAATATAAAATAAATGTAGGACAATCACGGAATAAATGAAATAAGTTAAACGAAATAATTTTTTTTTTTCTTAAAAGTTTATTTTGTATCACTGTTCAAACTACTACTACAACTACTATGACCACCACCACCACTAAACGAATAATATTGGTTTCCTTTAAAAAAAAGATCGAATCGTTTGAATAAATCGAGCAACTTAAGGTAAATGAAACGATTCGAATAGAACCAAGTGACTCGAAAGAAGACACGCAGTATAAATTCCGAACGTTCTTTCAAAGCGTTCAAAGAGCCCTCTACAACTGAGTAAGACTCGTGCCTGGAGCTGAAGAAAATAGACCAATAACTGCAGACCATTTAACTGACATTAACGTAAACATTGTCGTTAATGCAACTCTCTGTCGTTCAATTGATAAGGACTTTGCTACGTACGATCTTTGTATAGCACATTATATTACATCGGTTCTAGTACCGATTCTGTATCGGTTACTCCTGTTCATTATCGAATAAAACAGTTGTATATATTTGGCGAGTATGTGACACTTATGTGGTGTATCAAGGGAATAGAAGGAGCACGTGCTTCTCGGCACTTCATTATGGATATGCAGGTGCCCTTAAAAGTATCAATATTAAATTAACCACTTTTACCCTTTACCGTTCATATTGTTCGTGTAAAATATTCATATGTATGCAAATGGACGAAAAGCGTCGTATTTCATTTTTGCCTCAAGCGTCAAAGTGTGTGTGTGGAGAGGGCATACCTACATATACGATACATGTGTCTTATGTAGATTACGTACGACATGTGTGATGCGTTTACTACAAAGGTTTTCTTTTTTTTTCCTTCGAAAACATTTAACAGTAATCGAAAGTGTATCTACTTTTATAATAATCATTTATTTTAATTTTTTTAGGCATGTGTGTTGCACAATGGTCTTATGCATTTACAAGTTTTCTTTTTAATGTAATGTAACTGATTTGTGTAAAACTTGTAACATGTTGACAATGTTTCTTGTTATGTATTTTGTATAGACCTGTTTGATTAAGTTTACCGTTTCGTCCATATTGATCGGATAACACTTCTCGATGCAAACGAATTTGTTACACAACTGAATATTTTTCGGAAAACAATTTGTTCGACGTTACAAAATATTTCCCAGGTTGACATCAATTTTGCAACGTATCAAACACATTTAAGCTTATTTATACAAACAGGGGCTTGCAGGTGTTCATGAATTAGAATGTGTAATCGAATGCAACTATATCTATCGACTAATTCTTCACTGACTTTGTCACATAGGGATAAAAAGTCCACGGAAATCCAGGTTACAAATATAAAATAACACATTCTTAGTCAGTATTCTGTTTGCAAAAGAGATATCGTATATTTGACTATGATTTGGCTTCTGACACATCGTTATTGAAGTTGTAAATGAGATTTGTATCCACAACCCCGTACGTATGAAATGTCGCTTCTATCATTTACGTCACGGCTATTTCGATGAAAGAAATTGCCAAAGATTGAAATTGAAATTGTCAAAGATTGCTATTTATCGTACATGACTTTAATTATTACTTATATTTTTTCAATTATCGAGGTTATCTATCCTCCTTCAAAAGTAGATTAACATCAAAAGTTGATAATTCTAGTTCTTTCCTTGTCAATGTCGCCATAGTTATCGAATCGTAATCACATCATTTCCTTGAACATCTTTCGTACAATTCGTATCAAAGTATTGTCATATAACACACATAAAACATACAACATGAAACTCACATTCATCGAATACACGTAAATAGTGTAAACATATCAAACATATTTAACAATTTCAATCTAAAAAATTAATAGTGGAACAGATGCAAAAATCAGTCTAGAACCGAAACCGAAACCGGAACTGATATATTTCAGAACCTTTTCTACACCTAACAATTATAAGATTAATTCTGCTGTTTAGAACTATTTCACCAACAAGCTTTATATAACAGTTTGAAACAAATATTTCTAAAAGAGCATAAATCGCTACTATAGAATAAAGAACTACACACTTAAGAAAGTATTAACCGCTTAAAATAAATCGCCTAAAAAAAGTTTGTTTGCACTTTCGTGAAGTTGGTAGTTTTGAAAATACGCTTCTAACACTGTTTGTAGAAATATCGCAAAATAATAGAAATACATTATTATTATTTCCTTAAACAAAACTAAATCTGACATTATGATAGGCAATCGAAGAAACACACGTGATTATTGCATAGTAGCAACATTGCGAGCTGAAAACTTCAAACGCGTTCTTCTCAAAATTATTTTCTCACTGCATTGAAAGAAATATCTCACAAACCACTATTTTAATAAATTTGAAATTTAACATGCCCATTTAGCAAAAGTTTCTTAATTACTGGAACCTTGGAAATGTTAGTTAACACCGTAACATTTTCCGATATTGAAAAAAGAAAACAAGTTTAATTTGTAGATGCAGAATAAAATTTTGTTTAAAGAATTACTATTTCAATCGTTTTCAATATTTTCTTTACATTTAAGGCTCCAGTAATAAAGTAACTCCTATAATTCAGTAACTTTATTTTCTTTTATATTTACGGCAGTTCACACACAATGAAACCGTGTCAACGCGACGAGGTGTGTGTGTGTGTGTGTGTGTGTGTTTAAATGTCACGTAATAACTTATTCGTATACAAATATGATTGCAAATTTTTCACTTGTATATATTCATATTTTTCCTTTAAAAACGAAAAATTCTTGAAATTTCTGAAATTTTTAACCTTCCGAACCAGAATGCCCTCTCACACGACCGATACATGATCGAGGTTGCCTTACAGGAAGTTTGCCCGCAGATTTAATTTACTGCCTTTCCATAAAAAGACGCTCGAATCCGTCCATAAAGCTCCGATAATCCTTCACGCGTATAAGCGAATCGTTTTAAAGAGTTCCTTTTCCAAACCCATGTTATCCATTGGACGACATTTGAGTAAAGTAATAACCGTCCTGTCTCCTCTTGTCCGGATAAAAACAAAGGACAGAGGTAAGAACTAAGAAAAAATCAAAGGAAACCGTTTCAAATAAGAGATATGGTTGAAATAAGCACGCAACTGAACGAAATTAATATTTCTCGAACAATGTATCACTCCTAAATTCGGTAAATCAAAATGTTTCTAATAACGTAATAATTATGTTGTGCTTCGTTTATGAATTAACATCCTCGCTAGATCAAATCATTTTTCTCAACGAACCGAAAACAATTTACAATTGAATGTCTTGGAGCAAATTAATATCGCGTAACCGTTTTGATAGAGGAACTCAACTGCGACCGAAGGTAAAGTTTGCAAGGGACAAACAGATAAAATATATATTGCGAGCAAATAACAAACAGATGTTCGTAATTGCCTTCCGAGAAGCACGTATGTTAATTTAACACGTTGACTGCCACAGTGTTTTTGGATAAAATGGGTCCCGATGGAATTTTTTACGCTTATTTTAGTTCCATTTTTTCACGAACGAATATTCAGTTCTCTAACGCGTACCGATCATTATTATTCTTTCAAACATTATCCGTTATTTACTTGCAAGCGGTGTCCGGTGATAGATCGTCAGCTACGAGTCAATCCCTAAGACGACAGACACGTTAAATTCAATAATGGTAAAATGAAAGAAATACAGTCTACTCTTTTATTGTGTCACTGGCTTGGGACCGATCCATGACACAATGAAAGGGAAGGATATGAAATTTCATCGCTCTTATCTCCCCTCGCAGTGAGGTTCGCTCGATCTATGTTTACATTGAGGAAGAGAGTGCGAAACAGCCAGAGCGAGTAGGATATGGTTAAAGCGAGTTAGAAACGGTGAAAACGAGTCCCGATATAATTAACACTTGATCATCGAGTGTGCGTTTCGTGCATATACGACGACAATCGAGGAAAGTTTTAACACATTTCTACAAAGGGTAAACAACTCGATGCTTTTCACCATATTTTACTTCTTGGAAAACTTATACTTTACCACTTTATATAAAGAAGTTATAAGAATATTCAACGCGCATTTTTTTTTTTTCTTTTTTCTTATCGACATAATTTATTCTGACATTCTACTTTTAAATTTATTTCGTTGAGTCCCTCCATGGTAACAACGAGCAAAGAAATTTAGATTTTATTGTTCTGTGGAATGTATCGTTGATTCGATGCATTCGCTATATTAGTCATTTAACACAAAATCATTCATAGTGTGTCCAAAAAGTAACGAGCCTGATCTCGATTTTCGGCATCTGGCAACATTGTATAAATGCCGCTTTGCTATTTAAGATGTATATCTCTACTTTACCTCTAGTATCAGTTTCAACTCGATTGAGATAACAGTAGCGATTTGGCAGCAAGTTTTACAAGAGTATGCGTAATGACGCGTTACGGAAATGGAACAGAAACATATCGAACAGCGTTATACGATTAAATTTTGTATAAGAACTTAAAGGTAACGTAACATAGATTTTTAATTACGATCCAAAAACGAACAACAAAATGAAATGTGGTATATGACCAAGGTATCACGATCAAAAATAGAAAAAGTAAAAATGAGCAAATCGAAAATTAAATCAATGTTGTAATGATAATAAAAACAACGTTTATAAGGAATTTGTACTATACGGACCCGCGATAAACCAAACTTATCAAGGTCTTTGAAAAATTGAGAAAAAGAGTCGCTCGTATGCAGGCTGAGATTACCTATTCTTCAGGGCTGCATCACAACAATGCACCTTGTCATACTGTACTACCTATAAATGAATTTTCAACCAAAAGCATATTTCTATGGTTCCGCAACCTCCACACTTCTCCGAGTTGATACCATGTTACTTTTTCTTTTTCATGAAAATCAAAACCTAACTCAATGATCATTGTTTCATAACCGTGAATACTATTCAGAAAATTGTAACCAACTAACAGTTTCGGTAGATGCGTTGAAAAACTTTTACCAGGAGTGGAAACAACATCCTCTCTGGTGTATAATTTTCCAAGAAAACTATTTTAAAGATTTTTAAGATAATATTTTACTTAATGAAACTTTTCATTAAATAAGATGTAAACAATTTTATGAAACCAGTTTCATTACATTTTAGACAGACCTCGTATGTTCGTGTATATCATTTTCGTTAAAAAAATCTCATCGATTCAATTAAAATAGTTACACAATAATGAAATAAAAATATAAAACTTTTACATTTCTGCTTTATCAACTTATTAGTAACTTAGTAACACAATCTAAAACACACCTCGATCGGTTGTTGAAAATAACGCCCAGGTTATATCCGAAACCGGTTAACTAGTTATGTAACTAGATTTATTATTATTCAATAATCGGTTATTACTATTCGGTAACCGGTTAATTATTTTTTTTAATACGTTATAGGAAAACAATTGTGAAATGCTTTTCTCGAAGAATATGAAAAGTGTCACCAATTGGAGCGGAACATGGTTTGCACGTATATCCTGACGTGGTATCGATACCGATACGTTAAGTGTGCAGTAAACTGTCAACTCGTGCACAACTGAACGTCGTTGGTCTGATGTTGTGTTATTAAGTGAGCGACAACCTTTAGCCTCGTATGAATAATTACATAAAAGTTGTCAGGTTTAAAATTTAATAAATCTAAAAAATGAATAAATAAATCGAATATCGCATATTTTATTATATTCATATAGTTTACGTTCATCTCTTTTAAATTACATTAGGAGTTTTATAAGATAAATTCCAAAAAGTCAAAAGTGGGGAATTCTTTAAAAAAAAAAAAAAAAGACGATAAAAAACAATATTTCAATCAGTGCAATAATCAGTTTCCATCCTATTTGCAATTTTATCGCAAAAAGTGATTATGAAATGTCACAAAGTTTGGCAACGGTGAGAAAATTAATTGTTTGTCAATGTCTCGATTCATTCCGTCGTTACATAGTTTTTGAACTTCTATCAATTTTTGTGTATAATTTATTATACGTACGACTCAGCTTTTAAATATGTTTCATTAATCTCTTTGTTGATGAAAAAATTAAATAGTTAATTAAAATTAAATAAAACCAGTGCGAGCATTGTAATTAGCTGCCAAAATAATAAACAAAGTCAATGTATCATTGTTTTATTACTTTAAATTTTAGTAGGTTATATATTGCTAAAATATTTATTATACCATTAACTGTTGTAACTGTTGCTGCTACTATTGTTTATAATTATGGAAAATTAGTTGCCCTATGTTAACGATATGTTGGATGTTTTCAAAATGTACATTTTAAGAATGAAATTGAATAAGAAACACAATACAAACAGAAAGAAAGACAATGTGTGTCAGTAACGGTTAGAGTTCAATGAGTGTCTTGTTAGAGAATATCGAACATTTTGATAAGTTATCACAGTTAAAAATATATCACAAAGGCGAGAAAAAATTCGACCTCGAACAATCAAAAGATGGATAAATCGGTTTGAAATAAAAAAGAAAAACACATGACAACAATACATGTACATACATATCAATAAAAATTAAGAACTTCTCATACGGACGTCATTGACTGATTTGACAATCAGTTTACAAAATATTAAAATTTTTCAATGTTTTCTCAACTATAAGCGAATACATCGAGTGTAAAGAATGCGTTATTGAAATCCAGTTTCTAAAATGTGCAAAGTACCAAGAAAAACATATTGATTCCCGCCCTTTAATTTCTAATTCGTATGAAATAAACGGAGGATTCATTTTTGCAATGCGATTGTTGAAAATTGTTCTTCAAGGATGCGAAAGGTTTTGTGTCTTTATGAACTTATCACCGTCTATATTTTAACCATTTCATAATAGCATAGTGAAACTCACTTATGATGCTGTAAAATTCATCGATAGTATGTCCCTCAAAAGAACCGCTCAAAAGGAAAAGCAAAAAAAACTTCGAAGACCGAAAATATTGACGAACCTGCTGAACTGACAATTTCTGCAGACGACAGTTTCGGAAGGAAAGAGGTTTTAGTTCACCTTTTGATACATCAAACGTTATTGGATAGTAATAAAATGCTCGAAGTGACCATAAAATCGTCTTTTGTGGTAAAAAGTATGCGGTTTTTTTTTTCCCTCTAAAGTTGGAAGTACAGAATATTTTTAACGACTTTGCGACGCACAAAGTGAGTGTTCTAAAAATTTTGAGAACTCCTTAGGTAAAATGAAAGTTGATGAAATTTGTGAAATGTTTCAGCGATCTAAAAAGCTTTATTTAGTAAAATATACGAACTATATCAATGATAAAAATAGCAAAACATATGTATAAAGAAATAAATAACAGTGATGTCGATTTGCGTATTAATCCGTACGTTAAAATTTACCATAGAATTTATTTATGATTACCAAAGTATCTTTAAAGAAATATTTAATTAGCATTAATAATTGCCATACCAATACACACCGCTTTGAAGTTCGATCAGGCGGTTTTTTAAATTCACAACTCGAGGTTGAACGTAAATAGTAGTGGTTCAATAATTCGGTACGTTTTATCGGGGGACAAACGCGACGCTTAAACGAGGAATTCCTGGAACATACAATGTTCGAAGAAATTGTACACGAATTAAAATCAGCAGGCTCAAAGCTTGAAGAGGTGAATATCATCTGCCCCCTTACATTAATCTTTCAAGTTTCTACGAAGCTTCTACGGTAACAGCGATAAAACGCTAAAGTCTGAAAAGTTAACCCTTGAATTTGTAAAGGACAAACTTTTGGACCAAGAAATGAAGAAATAGTAAAAATTGGTAATTCATCTGTAGCGTTCTCAAGAAATATTAAAACTATTCCACGTAGGTATCAGAAACCATGTTCATGCAGAGAAATGGGTATAACCAGGAAGCGAGTTTCTCTAGAGACGACGCAGTTCAAATGTCATAACTGTGGAAAACCAGGACAGTAGAAATCAATGCAGCCATCACACAGATAAATCAAATTAATCTGGACCACTCGGAAAGAGGACAATACATAGCGTTTCAGGCATCAGTATTGTGATCTATGATGCGCAGCAATTCAACCAGTACAAAATGGTACATCGACGCAGGTGCTGCTGACCATATAGCAAACTATATAGAAAGTTTCTCAATCGTTCGAGAATTGAAAAAGAATCTGCTCAAGATATCAGTTGCATCGATACGTTCGTTAAGAAAGATTCAAAATGATTGATTATCGGCAAAAGGGTAAATAATTTTTATAAAATGTATTTTGCATATAACAAAAATTGATTCGTGAAAAAATTGTTTGTCTTATGTTTATCGAACAAATAAGATTTCTACACCGTGCGTACACTCAATTTTGAGTGTGTTCTCACGAATATTCTTGGTGGTTGTTGTTTCGTCAATCTCTTATGAAAGATTATTTTCAAAAGCGGTGGCAACAATCACCGAGACAAAAAATCGACGTACAGGGAAACATTTAGAAAAATTATTGCTACCGAGAAATATTTCGGAAGAATCATTCTCTGATTAATATAAATTTATATTAATAAAATATTTTAATCGAACAGTACTGTATGTTAATTTTAATTCGATACGAGTAGGTACCTATTACTTTTATTTCGATATTGAATAGATATCGATACTTTCTTTCGATATAAGTAATGAGTAAAAATATCGATATCTTGACGGTAATAGAACATCCTTAACTGTGCGAGCCAGATCATGCATTTATGTGTAATACATTGTGGTAGAACCTGATGCCACAGCAATGTTCCCCCTCCCCTCTTCTTTTCCCCCTTTCCACAACATACTCCAAATTTCAGGGAGATAGGATTTTGCTTTTGTTTGGGGACTGACGCACAGTATAGCAATTACCGACAGCGATTTTCTGCAAAAAATATAAATCCTCAATGCAAACTTCCAACTTCACTCGTATCGTGCATTCGTAAACTCCGAAAATGGATTACACTACCAACTTCGCATTACAAACATGATATTTCAAAATTAGAGAATAATTATAAACTCGAAATAATCTCATACTATAATTCTGTAAAAGCAGTGTAGATATACATACTTGACAAATTATTATGAGAAAGCCAAAGATATACAAGGCTTTAGCCATTGTCTCTGTTTCTAAATTATTTAGACATTGCAGTTTATAATGCGCTCGTTATATGACTCAGAGCAGATCTTATCTGGAAAAGCCATTTAGCTACGAAAAAAAAAAGAAAAACCTTTTTTGAGACATTGAGTATTAAATTATATGTTCGGAATATAGAACAACATGCTACTCGATTCGAAAATGAAAATTTCATACTACTCAAACGACAAGTTTAGCATCAGATGCGATGCATGTTTTCGATGTGTTTATAAAACACATTTAAAAAACTCGAAAAAATATCAATTATGTACGTATATAGTACTACGACAGAATAAATATTGTCCATCTATATTTCACAAATCAATTTTCTTTACCTTCAATTATTATTTGCTATTACAAGTTTTTTAAATATAATTTTCAGAACACTATTTTATTTATTTTTTTATTTTTTTTTTTTTTTTTTTTTTTTTTTTTTTTTGAAAAAATAATTATTTGACAGAAAATAATTTCTTTGAAAACATGAATTCTTTAAAAAAGTAAAACAACTAATTTAAAAGAAAATATGGAACGTGTCTTTCGTGGTTTTGCAAGGGGATTAAAATTTTTAAGATAATTTCAAAATAAACTAGTATCAATATACGAGTGATAATTTTGTACAATATGAAAACTTACGACTGGAACAAACCATACTACCGTACCTAAATTTGTGTCTTTCTCGATTTGTATTTAGAAAGTATTTTCTATTTCGTATTTATATTACTAAATATTTATATCCTGAATTGGACTTTACGTAAATGTTGATTGTATAAGTACGTAATGAATTATTAAATAGCTATGAAATAATTTTATTGAAATCTTAAGATCGTAATATCTCTTCTACTTCCTCTTTCGAATCGGTCTAAACGTACTCAAAAGTTCAAATATCTCGTGTAATCGCCCGAGATCGTCCGAATTTTTCCGACTCGAATCGACAATTCGGATCTCGAGTACTCCAATTTCGAGCAATCGCACACTCCTAGCGTTTGGTCATCGTTGACCCAAAGTTCCGAGCAGTTCCTGGTATTTACGATATTTAGGGGCCGCTAAAGGCTTTGTCAGCGTGTGCTTCGTCGGTACGTATTCCAACATTACGTGTCACGAAATAATGTCGATGTATTTCATGCAATTGTGACACACAATATGAGAACTTCCCATGTTCCCCGTTCGTTGGCTTGTTGCAATTCTGTAACTTTGACTCCGACATTCCTTTCGGAATGTGACATTACATTCCTGTAGCATAATGACCCCCTTAGCATTTTGCCTCTCCAATATCGTTCCGGTTGAATAATGCTTCGAGATACTTTTCATATTTTACGATCTAGTTTCGCGTCCCGTACGAATAATTTGTCTAAACTGCAACGATGATTAATTCTATCCCTCGATTAATACAATAAACAGATAGATCAATATTAATCGATACTATTCCGTTTGCTTTTAGTTTCCAGTCTAATCTAACCATAACAAACCTCATCGTCGAGTTTGATGCTGTTGAGCATTCTTCGGGCTTTCTTTTTGATTTTTACGATAACTCAAACCCTTTAACTATATATTTTCGCACCATTGCAATCGCACTTAAAACATAGTGAAACCAAACACTAAACACGAATTGTATGGCAAGTAGAATCATGATAATGGAGATCGTCCGATTTCTGGTTACGGTACGACTATGATTACATTCAACAATACATTTACGTATGCAGTACTTTGGTTTTAAATTCAACGTCTATAATACTTCAACAATGATACTTCGACGTTAATTTCTAACGAAATGATTGATGTGGGACATATGACTTCTTTGACAAGTTTAATCTTTGTGACAAATAGAATACGTTGCGATTAAAAGAAAAAAAGACCTTGAAAAAGTCGGTCAAGGTCATTGTTGCGGAAACTTTTTCAACGGATTTTCACTGATCCGAAAGTTCAGAATTCATCTGTGCTACTCGTAACAAAATATTTGTTTCTCTCTTGTACAAAAAATTGAAAGAAGCAAAAAAAAAAAAAAAACTGTAACGTAGTTGGGAAAAGTAAAGAAACAATTGGAAAAAGAGGAACATATAAAGACAAAACAAACTAATGCGCGATATTGCCACGTATTATAATTTATTTACCCAGGGACATTTTCACCCTATAAATGAAATTTGGGCATGCTACTTTTGGGTTGCAACATCATTATTGCGATGTAAGTTGATGTAAACATTTACAAATCGAAGCGACCAACGAAAAAAATACACGAAATTATAAAACCAACGTATGAAAATTTGACTACCAATGAACTTTTATCACGTTGTTTAGATAAGAATACCCAGTACAATGATAAAAGTTTTAATAAATGTATATAGCAGCTGGTACCAAAACACACGTTTTATTAAAGGAATGTACTGAAGATTTCAGCCTAGATATCAATAATTGTATTACACAAAAAGTGCCATCCTTTTCTAGTTGTTACGGAAGTAATGGGTGTTGGTATTGGTCTCCACGCTCAAAATTAAAGAGAAACACGAGTTATTCGAAGAAGGCCAATACTGCTCGCAAAAAAGAAAGAAACAAAATAGAAGTTGCTTTTGAACTGAAGAAGGATTATTATATGGTGCAGGAATATTTAACCAATGATAAGTAGTTTCAATATTTATTCTTAAATTCTAAATTAACTCAAAAAAATAAACTTTGAGAACGGATAACTGAATACACATACGACATTTTAATAAAACTAATTTTGTATTCAATATTTACATATAGAATACAAAAGAAACAAAATACTCAGTACTATCTAGAATCTTCTGGCTTATCAAAACAAATTTAACATTTATGATATTATTATTTCGCTTCGTATAATTTTTTATCGTGTAGTCGGTTTTGCACTGCAGCTAATTTTGAGTAAACATTTCAAATTTTGGTACTCTTAACCCTTTGCACTCGAAGTTTTTTTTGAGTCATATTACCAGCAACTCGAAGCCATTTGAGTGAAAAGATCATATTCACATGTAAGTTCATGATATACGCATTGAAAGAAAAGTCATCGTTGTATGTTATTATTTTTTTAATTGTTTATGGATACAAATGTTAGGATATATAAAAAAAATTATAAAATTATTACATTTTGTAATCTTCCAAAGTGTGATACCTCTCGAAGCAATTGCCAATATGTAATCTTGGCTTCTCTAGACAGGTATCACAAAAATAATGGGTCTGCCGTCTTTCGCCTGGAATTTTTCTATTCGAACACACTACACAATCTTTCTTGGTTCCAGAACGTATAATATGTAGGTGGTTGTTGAGTCTGGCCTCCGTATTTGGTGTGTAACTGTATTCTCGAGATGTGCTGTTTTGTCGGAAATTCCCAATCAATTGGTCCACCAACAATTTTACAAACTTCAAGTGTGTCATTGGTTTTTCATTATTTATTTTTTTAACAGAAGTGTACAATATATATGCATTTACTGTACACATTTCCATCCCCCAAAAAAATAGTTTTCTCCACCATTTCAGGGATTTTCTCAGAAAACAATATGTTGCAGCATATTGGTCGGCCCGATCTACTCCACGCATATTTTTTGTGTAATCGATAACAATTTTAGGTTTTTGTATTCTGACCAATTCACCACCACGTACTCTTCTATCAACCGATGTCAAACCCGCTTCATTACGAGTACTTAACAAAGTGACAATCCTTTTGTCCTTCCATGCGAGAACTAGGGTTTTGCCTTTTCTGTAAGCCACTGTTTTCCTGTCTCTTACAAATTGCGGTTTTTTTATTGTCGTTGGTAAATATTTCCTATTTGTTTTGATTGTGCCGGTGAGGAAACAATTCATTTTTAGCAGTTCTTCAGCAAGGGGTATGCTTGTATAATACCTGTCGGTATACATACGATAACCTTTAGCATTAGGAACATTGTCCAATAGTTTTCTGTACAGGTCTAAAGGAATTCTGGAACTGACAGGCAGATCAGGTCTTATGAGATTTTCAGAAGTAATACTGCCGTAATAAGGCAAAACCGAATAAACATAACCGGTAGTTGAGTCGGCCAGAACGTAAATTCTAATTCCCCATTTAGTGGGTTTAGCTGGATTATATGTCATAAAACATATTTTCCCCTTAAATTTTATAACGGATTCATCAACGCAAATCGACTGATACGGTATAAAATGTTCGGAAAATTTTGAGTTGATGTATTGTAAAAAGTTATTAGCTTTTTGAATGCGAGTCCTTAAGCACGTATTTCTGCCTACTGGTGCATTTTTGTGTAAATGAAGCATCCAAAATATTTGCTGGAATCTATCTCGGGTAAATACGTCTGAAAAGAATGGAATTTTACTGGTGAACTTGGTACACCAATATTCCTGGAGATTTGCAACCGGCATGGTTCCCATATTCAAGATCACTCCGATGAAGGCCAGAAATTCTTTCCGATTAACATCACTCCATGTATTCCATATTGATCTCCTTGACAATTGCCTTCCACGCAGTCTTGAATTTGCGTAATCATTTGTCTCTTTTATTATGGAATCAATCAATGTATCCGTAAAATATAATTGAAAAAAATCGAACGGTTCTTTTATATCGTTGGAAATTTGTGGTCCGGCAATTCGAGGTGAAATATCGAAATCCATAGGAGATGGAATATTATCCACTTCCGAAACATCCATCCATTCGTCATTTCCAGTTGAATCTGTTGTGTCTTCTACATTTCCTTCTGTATCACTTTCAAATCCCTCAATATCACTTTCAATTCTCGGTATGTGTCGTCGTACTGCAGGAAATATATCACTATCATTAGAATCGGATTCATGGCTTAGTTCAATATTGTCTGCTTCATCACGGCCAAGAGCGTCTATGTTATTTCTGTAATGTTCACCATGAACTTCAAATTCTAATTCGTCGCTACTACTTTCAATATCACTATAATTTTCACAAATTTTTCTTTTATTTGCCATATCGGGGATATAAATATGAATTCAAAATATAAAAACAACAGATAAACTAGAATCTGATATACACTCTACTGCTGAATAACACGACTTAACTCACTTGCATCCAAGTGCGGAATGCGGAATGTTGCTCAAACCGCGATTGTGTGCTGTTATCGAGAGCATAACAATCTGCGAGCCGCGACCGTCATTTGTCACCAACAGCGAAATATCCTATAACTAATTTTTACGATTTGTTTTTGTTCTCATGTTAAAAACTGAAAATTATTTCCATTGTCTCCGTAGCGGAGCCCTCGAGTTTGAAGACAAATTTTAAATGGCTCCGCTCCGGAGCCCTCGAGTGCAAAGGGTTAATATTTCATCCATAAACCTTTAATCTCGATAATTGTTTGAATACGTTTAAGCATACTTAATACTACATTTTCGCGATACTCTGGTGTAATAGAATGTGCCTACACTCTTTGCCACAAATCATTTGTCGTTGTTGGGGGAGCACTATATTTATTTCCTAACTTCATTTTTAAGTATACCCAGCATTTTTAATTAGGTTTACGTCTGAGCTTTGAGCAAGCCATTCTATGGTTTGAAATGGTTGAGTTTGCAGCCAACTCTTTACGCTCTTTGCACAATGCCCAAGAGCGTTGTCACGTTGGAATACAACACGCAATGTGTGTGTATACAACAATTTTTAATTGTTTCCGGTAAATTTTTTGTTTAAACATCCTTATACGTATACTGATACACCGTATCTTCTATTCGATATAGCGAACCTACACCGTACCCTGCAATGTACCCCCACACCATAAGTGAACCACCAGCAAATTTAATTGTTTGCTTCACACGACGTGATAAAATAAATTCATCTTGTTTCTTCCAACACCAAAAACATCCACTCGTTGAAATTCCATTGATTTTAGATTCGTCGAAAAAAATTACTTTTTTCCATCGCTCGATATTCCAGCTTAAATATTTTTTTGCAAAACTCGAACAGGCCTTGACATTCTTTTTTGATAGAGCAGTATTTTTCCTTCTCAATTGCTGTAAAATTGGCTTCTTTTAAGAGTTCTTCGAGCCGTCCATTCACTAATTTTCTTTTCAACATCACTTTCTAATAGCTTTGTAGCTATTGAGACCAACGTTGCAATTTCTGAAGTAATGTATCTTGTCAATCTTCTCTTTTCCTGACAAGATAATAATTTTGAACGGCCTTCAAAAGACACAGGGACTTCATTACAGTACCTTTTCCATATTTTATATACAACTCCTTGACTAACGGCAAATTTTCTAGCAATTACTCGCGTTGATAAAGCCGATTTTAGTTGAAAAATTATATTATCCTTTATAACTTTAGATAATGGCTTCATGACGTTATATTGACGCGTCTTATTGCACGAACAACGATAAATTAACACCCATTGTACTCCTGGTCATGGCATTGACCGTAATGAACTACCAAGTTGTTTATAAAATCTGTGTTCACAGTTCCTAATCTCGAAAATCTTAATGCAGTGCAAAACCGACTACGCGAAAAAAAATTGTATGAAGCAAAATAATAATAATATCACAAATGATAAATTTGTTTTGAAAAACCAGAAGATTATAGATAATACTAAGTATTTTGTTTTTCTTATATTTTAGATGCAAATATCGAATAAAAAATTATTTTTATTAAAATATCATAGGTGCGTTCACATTCCTGTACACGTAGATGTACCAAAAATAATCGATTTTCCTTTTTTTACATATCTTTAAAATTTGATATATTAAAAACGTTTTCATAAAATTTGGAGCAAAAATTTTTTCAAAAATGTCGAAAATATAGACATTAGAAGCAAAGTACATATATATACTCTCGTATAATCATCAGACTTGCCACCTCCTTGATTTTGTTAGTATCAGCTAATAATAATAAGGAGATTAAGGAAAGAGTAAAGTTAAAAGAGCTTGTTAAAAAGAAAAGATTAATAAAAAGTGCAATAATTTTAACAATACCTACAAATTCATTTATTAAGTATTTTTTTAAATAGGAGTTCTAAAAGTAAATTCATTCACGCTTACATGTTTTCGATTTACCCATTTGCTATTACCAAGAATTAACTATTACTTGTTACCATTGGACTAACATAATTATAGCGAAGCTAAAGAGGGAGCCTCTAAAAAGTTATTTAAAAACGAAAGTGCGATAGTATTTGCTAAGGATTCTTAAAGGTAAATTTATTTCAAAAAATCTACCTATACAATAGATTCTTTTGTTAATAAATGAACAAAATAACAAATTAACAAATGAATTAGAATTTTGTAGAATAATCTCTTTTGTACAATTAAAGTATTTATTACGTTGCCATCGATTTTCATTCATTCCTCTCGTAACACATTTTTTAAGTAATTTACGTTAGAAACTATGTATTTTCGTGCACGAAATTTTAATTCTCCCCAAATATACTCCATTATGTTGATATCTGGAGACTGCGGAGGTATTTCCAGGGCATGCGATGTGTTACATAATAGCCACTCTCTAATTAAATGAGATTTATATGTAAGATTATTTCGTTGAAAATAGTAACAATCTGATGTCCCAAATTCTTTAACACTTAGTTTTAAATTCAATTTTAAAATATTTAAATATACATATCTGTCCATTACTTTATCAATAAACTGCAAATTGTCCAAACAACACACGCAATGACCCTTGTATTTTTCGAAATCAAAACTTTCCCATTTGCTCACCATACTAAACGTTCTGATCACTAAAGGCTGAACTCGCTTACGTCCGAAAAACTGACAATTTTCCAAAAATCTAATGGCTCGTTTATTTTTTCTTTTTGCGAATTCAAGCCTTCTTTGTCCGCCTACCTTATTAATAACTTTTTCCTTGCAATCCGTGAAAGTTATCTAGCTTCTTTGAGTTGAATAGGTATTGTTTTTAAATAAAGATATTTTTCATTAGCTAGTTCTAATTCTGTTGCAATTATAAGAGCACTTTTGAACGGATCTACCTTTACTTTTTGTACAATAAACCTGTCGTCTTTTTCATTTAGTTTCGCCAGCCTTCAAGAACGACGATTATTTTCTACCGTACCCTGTTTCTTGTGTTTATTTACAATATATTAGATGGTAGCATGACTTTTCGCTACCAGTTCAGCAATTTTTCTAAAAAAATTTTCATTTTCATAAAAACTAATTATAATATTCCTTCCTTCTAACATCATTTCTTTGCTTTTTAATAGACATTTTAACAATGCACACTATTTTACTACCACGGAGAGAATAAAACGAAACGAAATGTGATCTAAATTTAGAAACAAAAGCACTTACACATCGTTCTATTATTTTAAATTTGATTTATCGATAGATGGCAGCTATTGTGTATAAGAACCCTTTTTCTTCTCGGCGATTTCTGTATTCGATAAGAATTTTATTATAGAATTTGCAATAAGATGCTTAAATCTTAATAAAACGTTATATTATTTAAAATCTGTACAATTTACTGTATTTCATTGTTAAATTAATGTTCCATAAACAAAATTATTGAGTTTCAAACTAGAGAGCTAAGAAAATGAGAATTATAAATAATACATTTACCGAAGATCAACATATGGAAATAATTCAAAACTATTTCCAAGTAAATAATTGCACAAGTTTATTCGAACAGTGGAGAAAATCATTTGAAAATTATGTACTCCCAAACTAACAACCAAAGTTTCTCATTTACTATCCAATCATATTCAAGAATAGGTTTTGCAGCTCATGAAACTGCTCTAACCTTGACATTGTTTTAATACCAACTGATATTTCAATGTTACAATCTTAATATGTACTTTTTACAAATGAAGCTAGAAATTAGAATATGTATTCTTTTATTAATCAAAATTTTAGGAAAAACGGTTTATTTAGAAATAAAACTGAACTTAAATGAAACAACCTGCAATTCTTTAAATGTTATTTTTTCGTAACCAGCATGTTTTGCAACATTTTTTGCAAAATTTAATTCATAATGAAACACATTTCGGTCCTATCTACAAAGATTAATTTTGAAATACTGTTTTTTTTTTCATAGAAAATACGTTTCTCGATATCTTGTTTAAATATGTATCAATAGTCGCCAAATCATTTTTCAGCAAGAACAATAAATAAGGCCATAGCCATTGAGATAAGTTTTAATAATTCCTTTCATTTCTTTATTTCGGACGATCTTGTGACAAATTCAAATGGCACGCGCCAAGCGCGCGCGTATCTATATACGTATTGTTTTTATGAACATATAAAGTTAATTACATTGTTCAAACACAAGTGTACGAATTTTCTGGTTTCTATACAAGTGCGTATTGATCAAATTTATCCTACATACACTGTACACACATCCTGGACAGTACACTATTTTCTCGATAAATCCGAAAGCCTTAGAATCAAAATTCACATTTATAAAGAACCATCCATGAAACTACATCTCTGTCGACATTTCGTCGGCAGCGACGGCCACGAAAAAGGACAGGAAACAGAAACGAAAGAGAAAGAATGATTAATGTGAAGCGTCACATTAATCGTTTGACTTGTTCCAAGGGAGAACTCCCCCATACTGGAAATAAACTTTTCACATTTATCGTGGACCACGGTTTCACATCTATCATGACGATACTGTGCTGTCAGTATTCATGATTAAAAAAATTTCTTTTTGCACCGTTCAATTTCACGCCAAAAATGTTAATTTTCGTGAATGCCCTCCCTTAACTGCAGTGCAGTAAATCCTCTGTAAGAGTCGCGATAATTTCCTCTGAAAGGTTGGCGCAGTTATCCCAGACACTTCTCGAAACTACTGCCTCGAATCATGCCTCTGCGTCATCTCTAACACGCGACCGACGATGTCTCACGTTACTAATGAGTTACCGATAAGGTGAAAGTTTTATATTTTTTAGATTATCCTTATAAAACTGCTTTGAACGGACCCGTGAAACTCTTAAAATCAACATGATTTTAAATTAGACAAGTAATACATAACTGACAAAAAACAAGGAAGATACCTGACGATCAAATGACTTTTACTACTAGATTGTTCAATAAGTTTTGTTGTTCGATAAAATTTATTGAACAACATATTATTTCCTACTCACTTTGGCAATTTCTCACTCGCTATGACCGTTGCCTATTCATTTATACATTTCTCACTTGTTGTCAATTTCCTACTTGTTCTGATCGTTTCTCAGTTGCTCTTACTACAATACTTCAGAATCTCTTCTCTAATGTAAATACAGTCGAGCGAGCTTTACTTCAAGAGGAGATAAGAGCGATCAAAGTTCACGTACCTTCTCTGAGGGCCCACTCTAAGGGCCACGGCACGATCCCGAGTCAGCGACACTTAAAGAGAGGTTACTCTATATCCCCTTAAAGAGTTACCACTACATTTGGCTAAAAAAATTGTCGTTTTTTTTTTTAAATTCCTTTCTTTAAGTAGAAATTTTCAAAAGTATTTGCATCCGGAAACTCATTTTCGGAAAATATATCTGACCGTGAAAGATCTTATCCCCAGAGAATTTTAATTTTAAAATTGGACTATATACATATGTGTATTGTACAAAGTATGACAAACATGGTTACAATATATTATAGTAGGTTAAACGACAATGAACCCTGCTTTTTAGTTTCCTATGTAGAGATGGTGGTTTAAATTTACAAATAACTTTATTGACTACTTGAATTCATATTATGATCTTACTAATGATCAAAGTAGCAAGTTTATACTAAAAAAAAAATAAAGTATAATTTTAGCATATATATGCAAACCTATTTTTCAAGATTTTTCGAGAAAAGAACTATATACTTGAGCGATGCATCGGTGCTTATGATTTAAACAATAATAAAAGTTGTAACTCACTTCTGTAGAAAATAGTATTGAAAACGCTTTCAAGTAATATTATTAAATAGCTGTAGATATTGCCACGTTTACTTTTAATCCTTTGAACTTGCAGTTGTTCAATGTTTAATTAAAATAAGTTTAGAAAATTATAAATATATTGTTTAAAGGAAAGTTCTTTTTTTTTTTTTTTTCAAAAATCATTGTGGAAAACTTTTTTAAGCATAAAACGTAAACTTAAACGTTGAGGACTGTTCGCGCGCGATTTGCCCACTTTTGGCGCGATGCCTCGTTCAGCGGGAGCGTTCTAGCGAAAGGGTTAATGATGGAAATACAGTAAAAGTTGGATAACTGCATGAAAATCGGAACCAAAGCCGGGCACTTACCCAACGAAAGTGTTGATTTTTAGACCAAATAGGGTTCAAACTGTCCTTCGAAGTTCGCCTTTGTGCCGAACGTAAAAAAGGACAAGCAAAAGAGAAAGAGGTCCGAGATTCGAAGTGAAAAAAGAAACGTATCCGTGAGACAATACCAATACGATGAAATTTTATCATCTTTGGTTTCTCTTGAATGATATTTCTACCGCCGTGTTTGTAAGGATTTTCTGATTAAAATGAAACCAAACACGTTAAAATTTAGATTATATTTACTTGCTTAATAATTCATTAAATATCGTTTACCGCACACGATCGACTGATCGACCAGGGACTATGATCATCCGTTGCCGCGTCGCGTCATGGTCAAAGGATTAATAGAAATAAATTAATTTAATCTAAATAATATCGTGTTTGATATAATTTTTATTTTAAAAAACCTCACAGATACGTTAATAAAAAACTTCATTTCAAAGGAAAGAAAAGTAAAGATGCTTCATTGTTGCATTAGTATTGTATCAACAATATTCGAACTCGGGTCAGGTTACCATTGCCTGGCGACCGAACTTCGGCATGCATCAAAAGGAATCCTTAGTGGTGGAAATGAATAACAAAACACTTATGGCGTAAATCATTTCTTGCAATTACAAAACTTTTACTGTACCTCGTTACAACATTTTATGGCGGTTATGAGCACTGTAATAAACAAGATTAAAAACTTATCAATTCAGTAAGAACTCAACCTGTGTATCTCTTAAAGGGGTTAAGAGTTTCATGCGCGTAGACATACAAAATCAACAGACAAAATACGCAGGACTTCAAAATAAGCATTATAGAAATTCTTTTAAAGAGTTGAACGTCTTGCTCGAAAATTTTTTTTTGTCAATTGATATGATTTAACTAGAAGATGAACGACGCGAAATTTTGTGCACATGTAAAGTGTAACGTATGTCTCTTTTTCGCGCAAATTGCAAATAACGCGATGTTTTTAAATTAATTGATTTTTTTTAACATCAAAGTGGAACATTTTCACAAAGACATTAATACATCTTTAAGACACCGCTATTTAGCATATTTTTTATATTTTTTCTTTTTTCCAGTTCAGACCACAGTCATATTAATGCGTCTATACAAATTAATAATTCTGTAGTATTTTTTTCGTTTCAAGCCATTGAGAATATTCGAAATCATATCAGTGAAACGGGTACTCCTTTCTGGGAAAGTATGCGCGAGCAACAAATTATATCCTTAAAATTGTTACACATTTTAATCTAGAAAAATGTACGTAAATACATTTTTGTTAAGATATGTATAACGACAATAAGGATGCAGAGGGTAAACGATGAAAACATAGTAGGGACTACACGATAAAATAACACACGACCTTGCAAGTCAATTTCCCGCTAAGTATAACTTTAACTCACAGGTCAACACACTGATTCTCACCAAAACAGACTGACCCTCGATTCGTTTCTCAACTTGATTCACCGCAACTAACTTTCGATTGTCGATCATGTTATACTTTATGCATTCGTACATACATCGTACACCTAACCCAGAGCTACACATTCGTTATTTGGAATTGGACGAATATCGTGTGTATGAAGATGATTTTACAGACGGAACCGCGCGAGCCTTCTCCGATAGAGCATGCATTGTTCGCATAGAGCTGAAAAGCAGACTCTCACGCTTGTCTGAAAAGCAGACTCGGTTCAACATCAAATCTTCCTTATTAAAGTAAAAGTCAAATCTATTGTCCGCTCAGCAACACTTCTCCGCCAACTAAGACCATCCTCTTTTGAGGTGCCGCGGCACAGCAGGTCTCGACTATCTTCTGTGACAAAGACGACCACGTTTAGACTTATCAGAATATGCCCCCGAACTGTCTTCAACTGTCTTCTCATTGCCTTAATTGTCCGAGATAGGTATAATTATTGGGCAATATTCAAAAAAACAGGTATAATTATTGTTCGAAAAATAGGTATAATTATTGTTCAAAAATATTTAAAAACAAAAATCGTATCAACCGTTCAAGAAAGCCAGGATTGCTCATACAGCAAAAAACAAAACTTTCTTGAGTAAGAAATGGAATCCTAATTCTTTTAGTCTGCGAACGTGGTACGAAAAGACATTAAAAATGTCAGTAGTCAAACTTTGAAGTATCCTCATTTTTTCAATTATTGATTTTTAGTCTTTCATTTCGCTAGCTGCGATACCTAAACTTATATAGTACTACTTAACAATTTCTTTAGTTCTTTATTTCAGCGACTTGCGTTCGAGGAATCACGCTGCCATCAATTTTGATTTTCTTTTCATTAAATTTGTGAATGTTATTGAAACGAATAGATGTGTGTGCAAAATATCGGCGGTGAAAATGTTATATAGATTTTACTTAAAAAGAAATTATAATAAAAGTTTAAAAGATACGTTCTATAATCAAAGATGCTCTTTAAAAGAAACAAATGAACATAATGATCTAGTAGAGAACGCGAGGCAAAGAGACAAGGGGTGTGCAACTGAGGTACGATGGATTTACCCCTCAAAGTCCCTGAACAGACAATAGATTTGACTCGTACTTTAGTTACCTCGGCTCGCTTATACGAGCTCGTCCGAAAGAGGCCTTAGAACTCATTGCCTCTTTCCCACTTCTCTCGCAACTGATAACCATACATAAATACCCTCTCGATCCTATATGGCACTATCCCAAGCATTCATCATTTGCACCTCCAATCACTCGATTGAAAAATTCATACATTAGAAATACTTAAAATTTTTATCATAAATAGTTTTTATTCCATAAAATTTTAAACATGACCTACACTTTCCGTGTCTATACTAAATTACAGCCTTAACATACATACCAACACATCCTCATATCGTATATTACGAAAAAACCCTTAAAATGAAAGAAATTCTAAAAATTAAACAAAGATATAAAAGAATACCGTTCTACTTAATAATTTTAAAACCTTAAACTTGATGAATAGAAGTTTAGTGCTAGTTTACCAGCGATTTTGGTCAACTGTCTTTCTTGCGAATCTTTTTCATAAAAAAGATAATCGATTAAACCAGTGGATAAACCCGTAATCTTCGATCGTAAGTGAGCTTTTAAGTTATTGTTTAATACAAATGTGATGTATTTACTTTTTTTTGAAATGCAAACAGATGTAAATAGATTTGGGTAATCCCTTGCTCTGGGGCACAGTACTACAGGAATGGCATATCTTCGTGGCAGACCTCCTTTTGGATGAAGGAAAGTTATAGTGTGACAACACTTAAAGAGAGTCATCTGGAAGGAATTGTTTAGATGGACCAAGCCATTGGAAAAGAGTGAAACGACCTACGAAGATTAGAGAGTCAAACGAAAAATAGCGAGCGTTTCAAACAGCGAACGATTGTAGCGGCAAACAATTATTAAATATATTTTAGCAATTTCTAACAAGTAATTTTATTCTAGATAAAATTTGTGCCGTCGTACATGCAAGTATCCCGTACGCAGTTTGCAATCCAAGGGTGAAAATCAAATTAAATTAATATTATTAATTCAGATTACATTTAAAATAAATAATATAACCAAAGATAGAAAAAACTATTTCTAACAACCAACTCCTATACAAAGATCTAGGACACGGACAATTGACGCAGAATCAATTAAACAATAATAGCACTTGACCAGAATATTAGCCTATCTTTCGTTATTTGTTAAAATTTGAATTTACTACACTTAAAAAATTTCTCCATATTAATTTGTCTGAATAGAAACCATTTTGGGAATCCTTATACCTTGCTTGCTTAAAAATTATTTTATCTTGTAAACCAAACACGTTGAATATCATTGCAAATTTGGATAAAATATCAAATCTCTGGTATTTTATTACTTATAAATGAAGCCAAATTTCATTTTACATACATATAAATATTAATCCATAATTCCATCAATAGGATCAACACTTTATAGTATCATTACAAACAAACATTTGTAGATCCATTTCAACTTTTCATAATTGAATTTACATATTTTGAAGAAAGTTATTTTTTAAGATACTATCGAGTATAAGTTTTTCCAGTGAAACTTCATTTATTAAACTCAAACTCATCTGTAAAAATGACTTTTGACCAGCCTACCAAGGTCCGATAACTTACTTAGCTTTAACAAATTTCAAATAAATGTTTTTATTATGTTTAGCAATAAGTAACTTTTTCAAGCTCAGTAGCCTATCAAATTAAGTTTGTTTTATCTTATTCATACTACTTGGACACTTATTTTAATACTAATTTTAACTTCAGTTTCATCACATACTTACTCAACTGTTTTACAGTTATTATCTTTAAAAATTCAATAAAATATTTGAACTTGCCTAAATATTGTTAAATAAAGTCTTTTTTTGACAATACTTTATTGACTGAACCAGATTTTAGAATAAATTATATAGCTTGTATGTAAACTATTTTAAAAATATTGAACCACTTAACAATAACTAAAAATAAATGTCCCATATTTCACAATTATTTTCTTAAAATTCTTTAATCAAAAATAATAATTCCTTCCTTAGCTTATATTTATGAATTGATTTATATTTTTTATATTCTTGGATTCATGAGATTATAATAGTAGCAACAATGTCAACGAAGATACTTTACACTGCTAAATAACCTCTTAGTCTCGCGTAATTGTCTCCTACTACAATTATATGATATAACATATTATTAAAAATATTTATAATTTATAAATTAAGAATAAAGTTATGTTAGTATCATATTACACAATATTCACACATATCATGAGTTTAACATATGAAAAATTAAATTGATAAAATATGAGATATATTTCTTTTCTACGCTAGAAACCAGTTGTACATAATTTGCCATTATAATATAACTTTATTATAAATTTTTTTCTGTTATTTGTATTGTAAAAATTATAAATAAGAAAGCTTTTATATAAAGTAAATATATAATTTATATTTTAACAATATTACATTATGCCAAATCATTTTTTTTTCAATTTACAATTTGCAAAAAAATTATTTTTTAATTTGAAAATTAGTTAAATGAATATTATGCTTATTAAGATTTTATGCCTATTAACATATTTTTAAACTTATTACTGTTTATTGTACTTTCAATCTAATAAAATAAAGATGCAAATATAGAAACTACAAATAGAAATTATATCCAGTAATAAGACATAATGTCAAATATTATTTACTGATAAGTTAAATTTACTGTTCATCTAGCAACTTTAAAATGAAAAATAACAATTTTAATGGTAGTTTGCTATAACATATTGATTATGTGTACATGTTTCTAAAGGCAATACTAACATTATAGTATCATGAATTAATGACAACATTAGCAACTCTACTTACATATTATTTTCATAAAAAGATAATTATAAAAGTCTAATCATAAAGCAGTTCACAATATAGTACTAATGCAGTTTAATTAAGTCGTTCCACTTATAAGTTGAAACTATAAACTTAGAAAAGAATTCTGCTGTGTACATACGTTTTTTATATTGTTACAAATTGGCACATGTAATTTAAAACGAGTGGATAGGAACTTATTATCACTGACCTTCTTTACTTGAAAGTGTTCCGGCCGTAAATTTTCGACGATTTCCTGATCAGGTTTGACGGGCTGAGGTACCGATGATCGGAACCCGTCGAGCACACCTTTAATTGTAAACTTCTTCATTACGGACCGAAGATAACACCTAAAGGATCACATGTGCAGCAGCGACACAAATTCAAGTCTTCCTAAAGTTCGGAGTCAAGATACTAAGTTTTTAAAGAACTCAATTGACAAAGGTACATATAAATTTTGTAATAGCAAAAAATTATGCCACGGTCTAATTACGTGTTCCTTTTTTCGCGGAAAACTACCGATGACATCTTTGCGTATCAATGACAAATGTCACTTATCGATATTTCAGTCTTACAGGACCTCTTCTACATTTTGACAGAATTAAGATGACGTCGAAGAGACACAGCACATTCTGATATTGCAGTACTTTGTAGAAGTAAAAACGCACACGTTACCGTGATAGTTTGTCGGCGCGTTTTTGCAAACGCTTCGTGACTAGAATTATTTTCGTAGTTAACGGCAATGCAGTGTTGTTTAACCGTGTCAGGATCAATAACTGGCAACAGGCTCATGTGGACTCCCGCACGGCCGCGAACGTACTCTGTGCGCAATCGTGACAAAACATTATGGCAGATTTTTATGCCTAGTTCTTATGACCACAAAGGTTCGTTTTCATATGACACGAAGTCGCAACTTTTAACGTGACATCTGTGATCAAAACGTTACAACAACGCGATATTTACATTTTTACGACGAGAAATATCGTGAAAAAGAATATCACAAAATTAAAAGTCGTGACTTTGTGTCACGTAAAAATGGATCTTAAAGATAGTATAAAAAAGAGAATAGATACATGAGATCAAATAAGTCCTGACCAATTGAGGAAAAAGTCACTATGTTCGGGTTACCCTTTTTCGTCATAAGCTTTTCTCGCGCGCGCTGCGCAACTAAATGCGCAGAAACATTATACCGTTCATTGCGTCATGGAACGACTTAAACCTTTCGAAATATTTAACCTATAAGCGATATATCACACGAATCACTATGAAATAACAATGTTCTAACAATAGATCATTATGCGTAAAATATTATTTAATAAACTATTATTTATTAAATGTAACTTATTATATTTTTAGAATCAATTTCGATATATGTAACTATTTTAATATTTTAATTAAATAACATATACAAAAATGTTACATATGTTTAATATTTAATATATCTGAATATGGAAAATACACTAGAATATGCAGCATACAATAAAATACTTTGAAATTTAAGACCACGTAGTATAAATTAAAATATAACAGACAATAAAATATATGTAGTATATGCAAAACGACAATATAAATTGTGCATTTTTAATATTTTATAAAGTTCTTCAATTGCGTTAACTTTTCTGATACTTATGAATTCCCAGTAATGTAAACGAAATTAACGATGGTAGTAGAATACCCACACGAAATTACCTGTTCCATAACATAAAATTATTTCATTGCGACTTATGCCAGCAGTCATCTGTAAGTTACATGTATCAAAATTACTTCTGAAAACAATAGAATATATTTAATAATAGTTTAATCTGTAAAGTAATAACCTACTTTGTACTTTATATATTATGATCTATTGTCAGAACATGTTATCTCAAAGCAATTCATGACACCTCACTTCTATAATTTATATATTTTGGCAAGTTGGTCACTCCGTGGTACGCTCAACGTATAATGCTTCTGTGCATTGATGTCGTACAACGCACGTGAGAGCGAATTATGAAGACGAAAGGATAAACGAAGCATGATAACTTTCCCCTTAAATGACCAGAATCATTTGCCAAGAAAGAAATTCTTTCTTCTCCATTTTTTTTTTTTATCAAGGAAGTTATTCTAGAGATGAAAACACTCTCTTAAAGAACATATAAGTTTACATATTATTAAGATATTTACAATAATATATAAACTTATATTTTCTTTAAGATGGTATTTTCTTCCCCTTGACAATATCAAAATGGATTCATTAATATCACTTAAACTATATTTGTGCAAAGTTTAAAATTTTTTTTAATCATTGAGTGTCGAATATTCTTTGCAAGGGCGAGTGTCACTGGTGACACAAATTTGTTACTAGACATGTGACACAAAAGCAGGAAGACTACCGATTGGTAGAATGATATTGGTGATTATATTTTACCAATCGGGAGTTTTCCCGCCTCTATATCCATATCTGTACTTAATGAATTCTCCTTATATGTGTATCATAGGTACGACTCATAGTGTATGAAAAACATGAAAATATTCCACGGACGGTTAAAAACCCGATCACAGAGGCATTAAAAAATAATTACAAATGTTAAAATCATTACAAAGATTTACTAACAACATTTTTCGCATTTTTGAATAATTAATTTGGGTTAAATATTAAAACTATACTTTTTGAAAAACAAAAATGAACACTTTCTCTTCTTTTCAATCTTTTCTACAAATTTTACAATTTATAATTAACAGAATAATCGAGTATTACCACTCATAAAACCTCTTTTCTTCTTGCTCTAATCTATTTGGCTATTGCATCTCACAGTTTCGATCCTGTCGCCAATTATGTGGTTTAATTACAGGAGTCTTTTGTCTTAGTAAATGAACTATATTGGTCCCGGGATTTTTTCCGGTAATCCTAGGCAAGGGGCATACAAATGTTGAAAGGAAACGTAGAAAATATGATGGGTGTGTTACGATAACGTTCTCATACATGTATTTACATATGTACACATATTAGAAACGTATTTCGCTAATTAAAAATTCTGTATTAGTGTTATTTGACATTATTTTGCTAATAACGAGCAAATAACAAAAATATAAAAGCATTTATAGCAAATATCTATTATATACGCAGCACAATTATCACGCAACGAATGACTGACGGCAGGCTCAGGTAACTACCCTATTTAGTGGTATACAATGTAAAGCGTATGTCGACATATCGTAACGTGTGTTCTTGTACAGAACATCAATGAAAAATGAACACACCATGGTCGTACATTGAAAGCGACGCACGTTTGAAATGTGTGGATTCTATTGTATGACAATGTATTTCTACAACGAAAATTGTGATGGTCATCACAAGTCGCACACACATCGTTTCAATGCTCGTGTGCCCGATTAATAGCATTCTATATATTAAGTGCTTAATATATATTTATTAAAATACCATTATACAGAAATCATACAGTACATGAAAATCTTTAAAAACTTTTATGCTTTTTTGTGCAAGAGATATTAGATTGGTTAAAATTTAACCTATAAATGACTTAAAAAATTAGTTTAAATTATTGTATCAAACGAGTATTTAGTAAACTTAAAACTGTTTTATTTAATATCAATAAAAGTATGGAACAACGCATTGAGAAATTTACTTTTTTTTAAAGTATGAATATTTATAAATAAATATTGATGTATTTCTATTCGATTAAAGCAATGAATTTTTGGTTTTTAATACGACGATATAGTACCTCTAATGCGGTAAAAAAAAGTGCAAAATTAATTAGAAATGAATTTTTGGATTATTTCGAAAAAGATTTGGGTCATACTTTTATACGATCAAGTCCTGTTAGGCCCCTTCACGATCCAACAGTCGCATTTGTTAATGCCGGCATGAACCAAGTATGCTTGGATTTTATAATTTTATGAAATATCTGTAACGAACAAAGTTTTATTTTTCATTATTTATTTTTATAAAAAAACTAAATTAATAAATCTCACATGACATTGTTAATTCAATTTTACTTTATACACTATTTATTGTACTTATTCTATGCTTCAATCATATTAAAAAATATATATATATACAAATATTAATTTTTTTAGTTTAAAGGAATATTCTTAGATTATTATGATCCACCTGTAACAAAAGCTGTGAATTCACAAAAATGTATCAGAATTAGTGGAAAACATAATGATCTAAATATAGTTGGAAATGATGTGTATCATCATACATTCTTTGAAATGTTGGGAAATTGGTCTTTTGGAGATTATTTTAAGGTATTTAAGTTTTTTAAAACATTGTAACTATTTTTATTCATTTTACTTTCAAATGTAATCTTTATAAATATAAGGCAATAAATATTTTAGGAAGAAGCTTGTCGTTATGCTTGGAATTTATTAACTAAACATTATGGTATTAAGGAAGATTTTTTATATGTAACATACTTCGCTGGAAATGAACAATTAGGATTAGAACCAGATTTAGAATGCAAAGATATTTGGTTAAGCATTGGTATTTCAAAAGATAAAATTGTACCATTTGGGTTGGAAGATAATTTTTGGGAAATGGGTATTTCAGGACCATGTGGTCCTTGTACAGAGATACATGTAGATCATACAAAACAAATAATAAATCAATCCACACGAATTAACAAGGGTTATGCAGATCTTACAGAGTTATGGAACATAGTTTTTATTCAGTATGAACGGTATGCAGTAAATAATAAATAACATACAAATATTTTTATCATGTAGAAAAACTTTAATTTTGTAATTTTAAATATTAATTACCATATATTTTATATTAGGTTATCAGATGGTACCATAGTACCATTATCAAAACATTATGTAGATACTGGCATGGGATTTGAAAGATTAGTTGCACTGTTACAAGAAAAAAAATCAAATTATGATACAGATATTTTTCAGCCACTTTTTAAAGCTATTCAGAAATTTGCAAATACACCAGAATATAAAGGGCAATTTTATAATGATGAGAGTAGTCTTGATAGTGGATATAGAATATTAGCAGATCATAGTAGAATGATCACTGTAGCACTAGCTGATGGAATGATGCCAGAGGACCAGTAGGTTGTTTTACTTATTCAATATACCTACTCTCATAAATTATTACAATAAACAACATTTTCAGTAATAAGCTTAGAAGAATAATAAGAAAGGCAATTGCTGTAAGTGAAAAAACATTTAAAAAGGAAGGAATGCTTTTGGAACTTTCAAATGCTGTAGCAGACAATTTGGGTGATGTTTATCCAGAATTACAGAATAATCTCAAAAAGGTAATATAAAATGTGCACATAAGAGATTTTATAATTAATTTCATAATACAATTGTAATTAGGTGCAAAAAATTATAGAATTTGAAGAAGATTTATTTAAGAGCTTACGAATTGCTTCTGACAAAAAGTGGAAACAAATACTTAAAATACGTCCTGAATTGGTAACAATTACTAATTGGATGACTCCTAATTTATTTGAGGGCTATAACTACTTACAATCTAATCTTAAAGATTCGTAAGTATGAGCAACAAATATTGTATATGTATACATATATATATTATATATATATGTATGTGTATGTTTTTATGTGTAATTAGAAAATACATATCTTTGGAGAATTTTGTTGATATTACAGGAAAATTTGTTGTTAATATTACAGGAAAGAAACTAAAATACTATCTGGGTATGTTGCTTTTAAGTTATATGATACATATGGTTTAACTGTGGAAACAATAATTAAACTTGCAGAAATTGAATCTTTATATTTTGATGAAAAAGCTTTTCAAGATAAATTAGAGAACATTAAATATCGATCAAGAATTGGTCTAATGAAAGATAGTGAAATAGTTATAAAAAAAGTAGTAGAAATACTTGAAAAAAATCGTATACCCAAAACTGACGACATTTTTAAATATAAATATACTTTCGATGGAAATAATTTCCAGTTTCCTAAAATTGAAAGTAAAATTATAGGTTTAATTATAAATGGTAATACATTACATGTAATATGTATATATTTACTAATTAAATGTTGATTGATGAAAAATATATTCCTATTTTATTTTAGGTAATTTAATATTAAACAGAGAGAATGAAATAGTTAATTCTAATAGAAATTCAGATGAAGAAGTTGAAATTGGAATTATATTAGATAAAACATTATGTCATTCATGGAAGAGTGGCCAATCACCAGATACTGGAGTTATTTGTACAACAGATCTCATTTTTAATATAAATAATGTAAACAAAATTAATGATTATGTTATTCACTTTGGAAAATTTGCACAGAACAATTCAAAGTATATATTCATTTTAAGTTTTAAAATAATTATAACAAATTTAATGATAAACAAAAATGTATATATTTATCATTTAGATTTTTAGGTGAAACATTGAAAGTTGGAGATAGTTGTGTTGTTTCTATTAATCCTGAATTTCGAACAGGAGTAATGCGACATCATACTGCAGCACATTTGTTAAATGCATCTATACAGCAAGCAATGCAAATAGCTCATCTACGTTCTACTTTAATTTATTCAGATATTTTAAGACTTCAGTTCAACTGTTTTGGAAATGAACTCACTTTTGAACAGCTAGAAAGGATTGAAAATTGCTTAAATAGTCTTATAAATGCTGATGTTCCTGTTAAAATAAGAACTATAAATTCATCAGAATTATTAGAAGAGGATTGTTTTATAACATCAATACCAAAAGAAGTTTTCCCTTACACAGGAATTCACCTTGTGACGATTGATACTCGTATATTAAAATCAAAGTAGGTGGTTTTGAAGAAATAATTTTTCACAATAAAGATTTTTTTTCTTTGTATGTATTTCTGTTTTTGACAACTGATGATATTATAAATTTTGTTTAGAGAAGCATGTTGTGGTACACATGTACCTAAAACAGGAATATTGGAAGACTTTTGTTTTCTATTTTACTCTTCAACAAAGACAGGAAAATTGACTATTAAAGCCACCGTAGGACCACGTGCTAGATTTGCTAAATTGAAAGGTGAAAATGTAGAAAATGAAATACTGAATCTGGAACACAAATTAAAAACTAACGAAGTTTCATATAAAACGTTCACATCACTCAGTAAAGATATTGAGGATAAAATAACAAATGATGATACGGAAATGTTAATACCGTATATTATTAAAAAAAAGTGTTTAACGAAATTAACAGTTTTAAAGAAATATGCAGCAGTTCGAAAACGAAAAATTAAGTAAGTATTATGATTATACAAATATTAGAAATTATAATTTACAAATTCTTTTTTGTATGTTGCTGATTCTAAATTGATATGTAAACTTAAAACGGAATCAATTTAATCAGTTGTAAAAAAGAAATTTATGTTTTATAATTGTTACTAGTATCAGATAAAAGTAATAAATATGTTTAGAAAATTAGATTATTACATAGCAAGTATAAAAATTAAATTATTATATCTTACAAATAGTTAATTAAGATATTTTTATCTTTTTATGATGCTTTGAGGAGAACAAAATTGAGCTATTTGAAAACTAAATCGTTTCCTTAATATTTCGTGACGAGTTTATAAAGACAAACTTTCATTTGTTTTACAAATTTCTTTTTTCAAACCATATATATTTTTATTGAATCAATTTTTAATATATTAATATTAAAAATATCTTGCATAAAATCTTAAAATACTAAACAAAAATGTTGTCATTATATCTAATAGTTTCTCAAAAAATACTTCATAGTGATAGAAAGCATAAAAAATATTTTGTACACTTATATTTTTATTTCACATACTTTTTCTAGTCTATATATGTGTACTTTTACATATAAATACAAAAAAGTATATGTCAATTTTTGTCCAGCAAATTTTAAGAATGTTTAATAAGTTATACAATACAATAAATCAAATTAAGTTTAATATTTATTGTGGCTTTGTTTATAAATATTGTACCATATTGTAGGAAAATCATGCCTTAATATTATAATTAAAATCGCTTTTTTTAAATAAAAATAGATAGGTTTTTTCAATATATCTAAATAATTAGTAGTTTATAATGTAATTAATAATATAAAAATTGATTCATATATTTATGTACACATACATGTAATTTTTAAGGGTCTCATTTAAACAGGACGTAAAAGATTGACTACATCAACAAAAGACTTCATTATTCATTGTGGATATCAATGTCCCAAGTATTCATCACCTCAAGTAGTAGTATTTCTATACCTGGATGTACCAATATTAACTATTTTACATTACAACAGAATAGTGGAAGCACTATGTTCTGTACTTCAGGTGTAGAAAAAATAGATTTTCAAATAATTTTTTTTAATTTCTGTAAAAAGTAATTAAAATAAAAGCACTGAAATTTTATATTTTTCAAGTCATTGTTTATTATAGAAAATTGCGTCTGATACATTTAATGCACAAGTGTGGATGAAAGTAGTTCTTGATGCTTTTTGTCCAGAATATGGTCCAATTAATGATTCTGATTCATTTCTAGTTGCTAGTACGCCTCCTTTGAATGTTTAACACACAAGGTAATGAACACAGCTAAAGCTTTTGCATCTTTGGATATAAGGAACTTCTAAATTCTATATTGCATTAAGTGGTAAATATTTGTAAATTTAAAAATAAATTTTGCAACAGTATCTTTTAATTAAGTTTCTTACTTCATAGTTTCATTTTTCAATACATACTGAATACAATTTATAAGTAATAATTTTTTGAAATGTAAGTTATTAGGTAGTGTTACAAAATAATGATATAATTACGATGTAATTATAGTAGTTAAATACATATTTAAATAATTCTATAATTTTTTATTTTCCACATTATTCTTGTAAAAAAGTCTTAGTGCATCCCACTGTGATGTGTGTAATAATATATGAGGTCTCTTCTTTTTCATATATGCTACTGCCTCCTCAGGAACCCATTGGTTTTTCTATAAAATATATTATTTTTAAGAAATGTTATTCTTAAGAAATATAATCTATATAGATTATAAACTCCATTATCTAACCATCATTAAATAACACCCAACTAATGTTGCACTACGAGTTCTTCCTGCTTTGCAGTGGACATACACACTTCCACCATACAAGTCATTTTTATCAGGAATATCAGAATTATTTAATGTAGTTGGTGTATTACAAAACTTATTAATAAAATTTACACCACATTGTAATTTTTCTTGTGAAGGTGCCTGAAAAATATCTGTTGTAGATAATTGCAAAAATTGTACATTATTCATCTGCCATTCCTAAAAAATGTATTAAGTCAGTTATTTGTATTGTTTTTTAGAAAGTAAAAATATATTTCACTGAAAATTATGTACTTAATAATTTCATTATTTTATACCTTTTCAGTATTTGAGAATAATTGTAATTCATAATCTTCATTCATTGAAATAACAGCCTTAATATTTTCTTCAACTATTAGCTGAAATTTTAAACAATTTATTTCCTTGTTAATTAATGTATATTTCACTTTGTATATCTTTATTATTCTTTGTCAAATGTAAATCATAAAGTACATGCAATACAATAATGTACTTATAAATTATTATTATTAAAAATAAAACTAAAGTTGATGCTTGTTAGTTGAAAGACTAAATTAAGTATGAAAATAATCAGTACAAGCAATATTACTTGTTTTTAATAAACATTATCTTTAATACAATAAAGAATTATTTTAAACTTTTGTATTTGTAATATTTAATTCTTTGATTCAATGGTACTAATGTAAATCATATTTTATATTATTATATTTTTTGCCCGAGGATAATTTAATATTTAGATACATAAACACATAAACATTTATTATAAATAGAAAATAATGTGTTTGTACTGACTATTTCCTTACTTATTCGTTATTATTAATTTAAATAATTCGTATACAGAAATGAATTTACAACGCACAATTACATACCTGTTTGGTCATACTTCGAAATGGTAAAGCACCTAAAACAACAACCTCGTCAATTCTATTATACCAATTCCTCGACGAAACTTTTTCCATTAATACATTATAAAGCAACGATGGATAAAATGTCAATCTTGCGAACATCTTTTCTATAATTACAATTTATATATATATTTTATCAACCTTTTTACAGTTTAAAAAATTACGAATTGTATTCTGACAATTTCAATTTGAATAAAATTAATTTTATTTTGTAACTATTTTATTTATGTCTTAAAAAAAAAGATTTCCAATTTAATCTGTCGAAGTATTCGAGAAAGAATACTGTCACAATCTTCTATGAAAGGTAGTTATGCCAAGTAACGGTACTCATGATACCCAGTGTACTCTAAAATGTATGGTCTTTGGGTATGTATAAGACTCAATAAAATAAGTAAAAGTAGCATTCAAAATGTGTCGCAGTTATCTTAAATGGACGCTTTTACCGATTACCGCATTATTATTTTTGCATAACTGCAATTGATAAATATACTAAGAGTTTATTAGTTCCCTGTGTGAATACAATAACCATAATGTTTTTACAAGTCAGTAAGTCTTTTTATTGTTATATTGAAAATCGTTTATTTTCTTTATACAACATATTCTTAAGTGTAGTATAAATTTCAAGAATCATAATATGTTGAGACATACATTGGAGTTAATGGAAGATAGTTTGGACACCGGCCATGACGAAATAAACTTTTGATATATATCTCGAAAACCATGGATTTTTAAACTCATATGTACTAGTACCTTCTACTTATTTTAATGAAATTTTATGTATACTTAACGGACCATCAATTCTAAACCACACTATATACAGGGGACCGCAACGGAAATTTACGATCTACTTTAACATGTAAATTTTGATGTTTTATTCATCAATTGATATTTTAATATTTATTTAAGATCGTATGACAATACATGTGCAGGTTCGAGCACTTTATATAATTGTAAAAATACAAATATATAATTTAAACCAGCTCAAAAATTTCATAAAAACTTTATCAGATTTTATTGTGCTTCGATTAAGGTATCTATTTTAGAATATTTCTTTAACAATTTTGAATACAATAAATCACATTCATATGAGATGTTACCTTCCATGAAATATAGAAAATTAATATTTAAAATTATATTATAAATTTAAAAAAAATGATTAATTTCAAATAAACGAATATATTATTTTTAATATACATATATTCATTTTCCATCGTTATAAATTCATGTTTTCAGAAGAAATATGTTTTATTTAAACTGGTTTAAATTTGATTTTTCATAAATAGAAATACACATGAATTCTCACGCGTAAGTATATAATAAAAAAAAATATATATAGGAGGTGTAGGTAGTCCATCTAACTTTATCACTTGGAATATCTCGTTTCTTTTTGACAATATTACAAAGTGTTTCGGGGAAAAGTTCAATGACTTGAAGAGGGACATAATTTCATATACTTATTATTTTCATAGTAAGACGCATAAAGAACATTCAAATTAAATTATTTCTTTTAAATGGTATTGTATATTTCATTTGTCTGCAAACGATAGCCATTTTAACGGAGAATACAATGCCTTACTACATGCAGATTTTCAGTCATGAAATGTCGTATAAACAAAATTTCGTGTGTCGAAGTAAAAGATTTCGTTCCATTTTCATTTGATATTTGACAACACTTCGTTTCTTCATATTTCTTAAACATAGTGATGAAGAAAACGTTTGATATTATCTCTATTTATGCTGAATGCTATACAAAATTCGAAATCTTAGCAAGAAACTTAAAGAGATAGAAAAATGCAAACAAACAAAATGTGTTTGGAATAATTCGGTAACTAGTGATATAAACAAAATTACTATTTTAATGTCAGTTGCACAAAATCCTAAAGTAAGTTTACGACAACTTTCACATATATCTGTGATACCTAGACAAGTATACCGCGAATATTACATCGGCATAGTATGCAAATTTTTACTGTACCATTTATCGCGTTATCATGTATTACATGGAAATAAAATCGATTCCAAAAAGATAACTCGTTTTTTCGTTCCTCCTTATTTATTGACGAAACTACTTCTACTCGTGATGATGCAGTTAATTCACGAAATATACATTGAGTCATATGACCGCTCATGGTAGGATTAGGTATATATGAAATGTCGGTAGGTTTAGTGTTAAAAGAAGACATACTTCATGGTGTGGTATGATGTGATATTATTAATGATGTCATTATTGAAGCTTATTTTATAAAAGATACTTTAAACGGATTGACATATGCAAAATTTGTATCCGATACCCTTTCTGCTATTCGAGAAGAGTTGTTATTAAAAATAAGGATGTTGATATGGTTTTAACAGGATGAATATCCTATACGTTACACTCGAATAGCTTGAAATACATTAAATATAATGTTTATAAATCGTTGGATTGCTTAATACCTCTGGATTATTTTCTATGGTATATGATAAAAGATACAATATATTAAAAATCACCTAAAACACAGTAAGACAAAAAACGGAATTGTCGAAGTTTGTATAATTATTTTCTAAAATAATATAAAGTGTTAGCTATTCGATGACAACGATTTTTAAGATTCATGGAAGTTAATCGCAAATACTTCCTTTGAATTTTTCCGGAACTTAGCTCATAATAAGTGACAAGAGGAGACAAAGAAATGTAAACAAGTGAAGTGTTATCAAGAGTTGCAATCCTCCAAATTTTGTTTATATGACCACTAGTGATCTTGAAAATCTGTATGTAATAAGTTATATTCGTCGTTAAAATGGCTATCATTTGTAAACAAATAAAGTATACATATAATTCCATTTAAAAAAATATAATTTGATTTTCATATACCTTTTATGCCAAGGAAAATAATTACATCACGTTACATTTCCCTTCAAGCCATTTAACTTTTATCTGAAACACTTTTTCACATTATTAAAAAGGAACGAGATATTCCAAATAATAAAATTAGATGGATCATTCTTCATGTATGTATGTATATATCCACCTAATACATATATTTATGATCGAATGAAATATTGGATTCACTCAAAATATTGGTTCCATTCGAAAAATTAAAATATACTTTCCTTGATATCAAGCAAATATATATTTGAACAATACGAATTAAAATTATCAAGTTAAGTGACTCAACTTATGTACTATACTTTATTGTTATCATACATTGTTTTTTATTACTGAATCTTAAAATGTTTTTTTATTTGATATAATATTCTTTTTATAGTGATTTGTATATGTATTTACCAGTCTATATTAACAAATTTTTAACACTTTTATTGTTGATTAACTCATTGGTAAATTAGAACGGTTTTTCATTCAGGTATCTAGTGTCGCCTTTTAAACATTCTAGCAATAATTCTGTGTAAATCTCATTTTTAGTTCACAGACGTTACAAATATAGCAATTTCCACTGCAGTAGGCGTCGCAGCCAATGACGCATACAGGCATTGAAATCTTCATCACTATGTACAAACACAAAATTGTCGCTCGGATTTTTACGCGGTTAACATTCTTTCGGGTTCATTGATGAGAGAATCACCCTTTAGATCTTATTAACTCTTTTCTGTTTGAACTTGGTGTTAATGATATTAAGTTTATTGTATATGGATGAGGAATAAATAATAAAAAAATATATATATGACAGAAGTCTATTAAAGATCTATACCAAGTTTTATAGTTTTTTGAAAGATGTGATATCCTTTAGTGCTTATAGCGAGAATGAATATTGTTATTATAATTCTTCTTTAAATAAATGTAATTAATAATAATTAACATTTTTTTCTAAATTTAATATAATTCTGTATTTACACTCGCGTTGGCATTTAAGTTGACATTTATGTTTATAACATGTTAATGAGTAAAATTCGTAATAAAAATAAATACAATGCAATGTAATAACAGAAATATGTTTATTAAATCCTTATTGTACCTACATCATGAATAATTTTGTTTTATAACGAAACAATAATAAAATTAATAAAAGTTTTCTAATTTATTGATGTCGGAAATTAAGTTGATGTTATGTTATCATTAAATAATATTATTATAAACTATAGTACAGTATAAAATATGAACATATTTAGCAAGTGTAATAACCTTTATTTTTTTAACTTCACTGTTACTTATGTTTACATAATACTTTTATTACTTTTAGTAGTCGTTTCAATATACTATTTATTAGTTTTTCTAAAATATCTAGAGTAATTTCCATTCATCTGCTTTAATGCTTTTACAAACTGTAATTTTGTGTATTGATCTTTTTGTATTACGTTTCTTCCCAATTCATTTTACAAGTGCTGTATTTGATTCAAATAGGAACTTTTAGATAGTCTAAACAGTACTGATATGTTATTATTTTGCAAAAGTTTTTTAACAATTTTCGCGAATGTTTTGAGTAGTTGTTCTGATAGAATGCTCTATTATTTCCGAATTTTTCTATAGAAGAAAACACATTCTCTTTCAACAACTCTATATATTATATTTTACTGCAATCAATTCTATTTCAATAATTATTTTATTTTTTTACATCGATGTCATTAAAACGACCCAATATCATAATATAGTCATCACCATAATTGTCAGTGGGTGTTATTAATTGTTGTTTAAATGTTTTATTTTTCCTTGTCCATGCAAATTTTTTGTTTTTTCCTTCTGTTGAATCACAGTTCAAATTTGCTTCATCATCCCAAATAATTGTGTTACAAAATAGGTTTATTATACAAATTTCAAGCAGTTTTGACCATTGATTTTTTAAATGCATAGTTTGTTCTGCGATTTACAACCATGAAGATCGCTTTCATTTACTCAACGTTTGATTTAAATTATGAATACTGATAATAAAAGTTGTTCCTTAAATTTTTTCTTGTTAATAAGCAGATCTTTTTAATTAATTTTATAATTTCATGGTTTTGACAAGGAATTATTTTTCTCTCCTTATTCATTTTTACTATATTCTTTACATATATTTTTTACACACCTTTAAATATTGAAAATTATGTCCTTCTTTTATATACTTGTAGTAGCTCTGACTCATATAATTTCCTTGCTTTAGACATACTGCAAGTAATTCACACAAATATTACAGAAATTTCTACCTATAAAACAGAATTTACTTTGTATTAATTTACTCTCTAATTGATGAAAATTTCACAGCAATTTTTGAATTTCACTATTACTTATGTTTATACAATGCTTCTACCTCAACACTTTGTAAAGAACTGAATCAATGATTACAAGTAATAAAAATACTATCAAAATATTCAAAATATTGAAATATTCAAGGAAATATTGTTGTATAGTTTTAAGAAAAAAACATATCAACGTAAATACCAATGTGAGTGTACAAATACATATACACTGAGCTTCTATAAATATAAATAAACAATACTATGTATATTCCTCTAAATTACACTTAATTATATTATAATGATACAAACATTTTTAATAAAGTATTATACTTTTATATTTGTAATTATAGTTAACATATACATAAGTGTATACTTAAATTTAAAATACTAATGTGAGAGGTTTTATATTTATGTAAAATTTTTTTTTTTACTTTATTTGATAGATGGTTCTAATAAATCTTTATCTAAACAATAATAACCTAACTCTCCCTTCCTGAACAAGTTAATAAAATATTCTGCTGCATATTTAAAATTTGGTCTTATAATAATACTTCCATCAAAATTCTTTATTTTTACAGTTTTTTTGAAAGTTGCAGCAATATACGTAAGAACGTATAATATATCGTCATGTGGTTCTGTTAAGCCTAACATATTCACATATTCAAATCGTTCATTTTTATTCAACCAAAACAATAAATAATCTGCAAGCATTTCAGGTCCTACTAAATGATCTTGCATACAACCAACTAATGCCAATTTTAGACCAGTTTGCACATCAGTTACTTGAGGACTTAAAATTCCAGGTGTGTCTAATACATAGATGTCTGGATTTTCTAAAACCTTTACACGTGTTAATACAGATCGTGTAATACCAGCAACTGCACCTATTTGCACTGCTTTACTTTTACGAAGGTTATTACTTCGTAAACGATTAATAAGTGAAGATTTTCCTACATTTGGAACACCAATAATCATTATTCCAAATGAACTCTCTTGTTCTCTATTGTAACGATCTGATTGTTTAATTAATTGTTTTGCTAAAGGCAATATTTTGTTAACACCTTTACAACAATTATCTTTAAAATTAGTAAATAATATATTAGACAATCCTGTTTCTTTTAACTTTGCTATTATAAGTTCTTTAAATCTCAAATCAAGTAAATCCACTTTGTTTAATATAAAAATATGAGGTTTAAGTATGGTTAAAGTATTACTAAAATCAGCATAGTGTCCAGAAATTGGAAGTCTTGCATCATGAACTTCAATTACACAATCTACACCTTTCAATTGTTGTTGCATTTGTTTTAAACCCTTGTTCATATGTCCGGGAAACCATTTTAATAAATCTTTATTCACTATTTGAAAGGTATCACGAAATTTAGATATAACATTACCTCCTGGGTTCGTCATTTTGAAGCGTTTTATAACCTTTATTGACATCGTACTTTTTGTGATACTTTCTGTAATAATATTTTTCATACAAATTTTTGGAATTAATCAGTGAATACGTATTACATTATAATTTTTGTAATAATGTGTAGTGTGCTATGAAAAGTAATTAATTTTGAAGCTACTAGTTCATTATATTAATTACCAACCATACCTTTTTAAAAATGATATTAAAGGTTCCTTTTTAATTAACCTTATGCTTTGTATACAACTTGCGGATTATTCATTCTCGTTCCAAAAGAAAGTCACTGACTTCGCATCAACCAAAACCTGTAACAAAAATAAGGCGTCTCTCTGACTTGAGGTTCTTTAATTCGATAGTACAAGTGGACTATAACAAAATTTGACTGCCATTTAATGGAGAATATTAATATGCCGAAAAGCTATTATAGGAAACAACTTTACTTACTCTGGTAAAGCCAGATAGATCAATTTTTTAATTTAATAAGAATAATGTTCCTATTTAATTAATTGAAACTGAGGATATGAAGATATTAGATTTTTTGAAATGCAAAGTATTTTATTCAGTTATCGCAATGATAAATGGATAGTTGATAAAGTCTGATAAAGTTCCTTTTCTTTTCATTAAAAAAGAAACAGTTACATTATAATATATATTTTAAGTTTAATTTCAAATTTTGTGCGAGTTTTATTCATATTTGTAAAAAGTAATTTGATTTTCACAAATTTTGGTTTATGATTTGAATTAGTCTAACTTTCACTTCGTGGCATTTGGTTCAAGCGGTGAATGTAACAGGTGTTATTACATATGTGTAGATCTTATACGTTTTAATACAACACAAAATAAACAATGGAATTTTTACAATTGGAAAATATTTTTAATACAAAATATAACAAGAAATATGATGGTCATATTCAATACGGGACTGCCGGTTTTAGAACAAGGTAAGTTTTTGATCCTTATATTTTAATAACAATATAACGTGAATATTTGTGGATGCCATCATTTGAATTTTGTAATTGTAAAAAATAAAATATATTAATTCTAATTAGTTTATTTAATAATTATTGTTTTTCAGGCTTATTTTATTATACCATTTTTCATTTGTTTTTTTAATTTTAATCATTGCTGTTATAAATAATTTCAAACATGTCTTTGCATTTTTTGTATCTTGTTTATTATTAAAATTATAATATAGAATAGTATAAAATTATATTATAAAACATGGTTTCAATGTCATCCTCATTGTAAAATTATTAACATTAATTTAATTTATTTGTTACTCTTACTCCTTCAATTTTTCAAATATAAAAGTCTTGTATAAAGTCATTCTTAATAATAAAAAAAGTCCAATTTAGTTTTTTTCCAACTTTTTATTTACTTTTTCTACTTCTTAATTACTTCAACACATTTGTTCTGGTATGGATTATGTATGTTCTATATTGAACATTTATTTTATCCACATTCTCTTTAACCTTCTTTTTATATTAAAATGGTTTTTCAATAAGTTTGTCATCATTTTCATCTAAATTTATAAAATACAACTGAAAACTTCATGGATCTAATTGCTTTGTATTGTCAGATATGAAAGTCTAATGCAAAAAGTAATTGATCCATGTATTACAGTTTATGCAGAGTTATCTGCATTTTTGCAGATGTAAATATACTAATAGTATAAAATTATCTGCAACTATTAGTAATAATAATTATTAACAAACACTACTGCTATCACTTATTTTCATCCTATGTGACATATTATATGATATTAGTTGACATCAAGCAATCTAAGTGCATATGTGTAGACTAAAATTGCTTTTAGGTTTAGCTGAATTACCTTAGTATATAGTAAATGTTCAGGACTTTGACATTGCAAATTTTAAAGCTTCTAAGGCAGTTAATATACATCTATTGTAGTATATTTTGCAGATTGTTTTGAAATTATTAAATAGATAATATGATACATTTTGTCTTTAATGAAATTGTGTGTCAGAAGTAGTTTTTTATGTAATATATTGACAACTTTAAGTTTTTATAGATAATACATATTTATTTTATTCAACATGCTGTGATGTATTAAACTGTTTCTGTTACTTATTAGAATTTGATAATTATATAATTTCATTTATGGATATTCTATAATGTTATTATTGTTCACTTGTACTTTTGCAATGTAAGTCATGTTTCATTACCTTCTCCCATGTAATTCCATTTCATAGCATAGGTTTATTTTGGTAAATGTACAGGATAGATGGATTCTATTCATTCTACATTTTCATAATTTTCCACTGTACTAATTCATATTTAAGATTTCTTAACTATATTAATAATACTTAAGTCTAAACCAAAATTATGATATTCTTCATATTAATTACTTGACAAAATAAATTAATTAAATGTTACGTAAAATAATTTTTTTTATACATTTTTCAATTATATTTTAGGGCAGATATTCTTGAACATGTCCTCTATAGAATGGGACTTTTAGCAGTATTAAGATCTAAAGTAAACAAGGGTATGTTTAACTACAAATATGGTATAAGATATACATATTTATACATACATACACAATTTTGTAAAGTGTTTCATTTTTGTTATTTAATTAAAAGAGTTCAATTTTGTTATAGCTGCAATTGGATTAATGATTACAGCAAGTCACAATGTTGAAACCGATAATGGTGTGAAACTTGTAGATCCAGTTGGTGAAATGTTAGAAACCTCTTGGGAATCTATTGCTACCAGTTTAGCTAATGTAGAAGATTCAAATTTAATTTCTAAAATAGAACAAATTATAAAAGAACAAAACATTGATATGTCCATAAATGCAACTGTAATAATTGGTAGGGACACCAGAGAAAGTAGTCCTACATTATTAAATGCTGCTATTGCTGGAATTCAGGTCTTAAATGGAATTGTAAAAGATTTTGGTATAGTTACGACTCCCCAATTGCATTATCTTGTTGTATGTACAAACACTAATGGCAAATATGGTGATCCTACTTTACATGGTTATTACACAAAATTATCCAAAGCATTTAAACGTATAAAACAAAATAATGCTAATAATGAACGGTATGTAGCAGAATTGTCATTAGATGCAGCTAATGGTGTTGGTGCTATTGCTGCAAAAGAGTTTCAAAAATATTTAGAAACAACAATTATAATCCGTATCTATAATGATAAAAATGGAAAATTAAACCATATGGTATATTTACAGTTTTTTGTATTAATAATCTAAGTTAATTAACATATATTTTAATAATTTAAAAACAAATTTTTGTAGTGTGGAGCTGACTATGTTAAAGTAGAGCAAGTACCACCTATAAATTTTGCTCTAAAAGCAAATGTTAGGTGTGTATCTATAGATGGTGATGCGGACAGAGTAATTTACTTTTACCTAGATGAAAATATTAAATTTCATCTTTTGGATGGTGATCGAATAGCAACACTTATTGCTGAATATTTTAAAGAACTTTTAGAAGACATTCATTTATCATTTCAACTTGGTGTAGTACAAACAGCATATGCTAATGGTGGTTCCACCAATTACATTTCAAATGTGCTGGTGTGTCAACATGATTATTTATTCAAATAATGAGTACATAAATAAAAACTTACATTTGATCTATGTAACTTTTATAATTATTCTTTTAGCAAGTTCCAGTTGTATGTGTATCAACTGGTGTTAAACATCTGCATAATAAAGCATTAGAATTTGATATAGGGATATATTTTGAAGCAAATGGACATGGAACAGTACTCTTCAAAAATACTGTTATTCAAACACTTAAAAATGCTGCTGAAAACTTAGAGTATGTTTTCTTTAAGTATACTATATTAGTAACAATATTCATTATTTATCAATATTTATTATAAGAAAAAATATTGTAATGTGCAATATATTACATTTACTATAAAAATACATATTTATCATAAAAATGCATTATAATTTTTCAGATTGTCTACAACTGAAAGAGCATCTGCTTCTAGGTTAGCGAATATAATTGATGTAATAAATCAAACAGTTGGCGATGCTCTTAGTGACATATTACTAGTAGAAACAATTTTATACGCAAAAGGTTGGAATATAATAGATTGGGAAAGAAAATATGAAGATTTACCAAACAAACAGTTATTAGTAAAGGTTAGCAATAAAAATATTATAACGACGACTGATGCTGAAAGACGATGTGTGACACCCGAAGGATTACAAACTGAAATTGATAAAGCTGTGTCACAGTATAGGAAAGGTCGATCTTTTGTCAGGTACAGTATAATTTTATAGTTATAATTCAAACTGTAAGTGCAAGAAAACACTTATGTCCTGTGTACGTAGCCGTTACAAGAAGTTGACCGAGGTCTGGTAAACTAAAATGGCACACGGAAATGGAAAATCTCACTCGCATCACTTGTGGTGTACGCCTCTATGCAGACACATTGTCACTATTGACTAAATTAGACAAGTATAGAAGTCCACCGTGTGTCGAGAAACGCGAAGGAAACAAAACACGACAAAATAAGAAGCAATGATAGAGCATGCGAATGCATCTGTTTTACATCTCACTCTGTTGTATTGTTTCGTTCACGTTCTTCTTCAAGCGGTGGAATTCTACACTTTTATATAAAAGATGCGAGTGGATGATTCCTTTTTCTCTGTGCCGTTTTAACTTTTAGGACTTCGACCAACTTTTTATACAGCTTCGATAAATCAAGGAAAAAATGTATTCTTTATATTAAATTATATCTATTAATTAATATTCTTTCACTTTATTTTCTTGTAATACATTTTGTTTATTCTATTCATTCTGTTCATTTTGTTCTTCATTTTTGTAAGATACACAGAAATCTAATGTTTATAATATTAAGAAAAGAAACTTATATTCACTTGTCAACTAAGGGTCCCTGTCAATTAATGATCCCTGTCATATGCCTAAGTTATAAAGTACTAACACCTGCCGGGAAGGATGGATTATGATTAATGCAGACGCTGTCGACTTCCCTTAAATAAAACAAATTTATGTTGTCGGTTATACACTGGCCGGTAAAAAGCTTGTCGAAATTAAATATGCGTTACAGAAGAACAAAGGCTTTCAATTGGTAGAATGACATTAATGACCACTGTAGCCACATTTTATTTCCTAAATTGCTAACTGAAAGAGTGGGAAAAGGTAGTACGGTGGGGGCGGGGCTACCCCACTCTTTCACGCATCGTGTGTTAAGGCATTGGAGTGGGAAAAGGTAGCGAATCACATCGTGATTTTAATGCCTACAATGACTCACATTATATCAATCGGAAAACTCGCATCTGTGACGTATGTCTAGTTCTGACAAGCTCTGTACTGGACTCTGTATCAAGGATGCCAAATTTCCTGCTTTGTACATACTTATATTACTTCTGATATATACATACCTGTCTTTAAAAAATGTCCGAGCTAGATCTCGTAAGACCTTAGGTGTTCTTCCACTCCTGCTTGGACCTGACACTAAGAATATGCGTTGCTGAAAAGATTACAAGCGGAGGGGAATGCGGGCACGATTGGTCGTAGTGGATTAGCCATACCTCTACACACGCGGCCTTAGTAGCAGTTTATTATTGGCCGAAATGGTTATTATTACCAATCGCTTTGTCTGAAAAAGTCAAATAGTGTGAAGCGATGCTATACTGGAGGTTACAGAAGAGTTAAAGATAGGGATTAGGTGGAATTAGCAAGGTATCCCTCTTGTCTCTGTGCCGTCACGTTAATCTTTCCAGCAACGCATAATACGTCGCGTCGTGTGTAGTGGTTGTGGGCTTTCTTAGCACAGAGTCACCAGAAATACACAAATTGATTACATGTAAAATATTTGTAAAAATTGAATTCTTTTTTTATACTTATTAATAGATCAAACTTTTGCAGTAATTGTATAATATGGTTTTCTTTGCTAACTAGAAAAATGTCTAATCTTTTGATAATAATATTTATTTACCATATGTGCATACTTATTTTTTACTTATAGGATTAAATTTTTGGTTATTAAAAAATTTAAGATTACTTAAAATTTAAATGCAAATTGTATTTTCAGACCATCTGGAACTGAAGATGTGGTACGAGTATATGCAGAATGCGAAAGTCAAAGTGATCTTAACAAATTAATTATAGATGTAGCATTACTAGTCTACAGATATGCGGGTGGTGTGGGACCGGAACCTCAACTTGCATAATAACAAACATTACATCAACATCTCCATCTTCTTTTTACTACATATATTTTAAGTATAAAATCTATTGAATATAATTTATACTATACAGACTGTGTTATAATAAATATTATTTTTATATTTGTTAGACACAGATTGGGATAGAAATTTGTGACTGGAAAATTATTTACTATTTTATACTATTTTTTTGTGTATTTTATTTTCAAATTTTATCATGTAACAAAAGTATTTTTGAAGTACTTTAATATTTTTAAATTTATATTTTCTATACATTAATAAAAATTGATTACTGAATAAAATATTTTACGAGTATTATAATTTTAAATGACAACCCATATTCAATGACCCTTCCCGACAAAAAACAAGATTATAAGTATCACTTTTATACAAATTATGATTTTTGGAAGTGATCAATTTTTCCCGTTTCCACAACCTCTTTGTTTCTGAACTACGCACTTTTTAAATAATTGTTCAAACTCAAAAACATGTGATTATCCGAGGAATTAATATGCGGGGAGTAAAGTGAGTGTATGAAAAGTTCCCATTTCAGTTTCTTAAGGTCTTGCATTGTTCTGTAACAAGAGAATAGCTTTGCATTATAGTTGAGTACAATAGACGGATCTATAGCAATAATTTGTCTAGAAAGTAGCAATTTGTAACGAACCATTCTGGCAATAATCCACGATACATGCAATAACACTTTCTGCCGATGAATATTGGTTTTTGAGGTATGTGACATAAAGTCTGTGGATGATAATCAATTACGCAATCTCTTGTGATTGCTATAGAGTGTATATGTATCTTAAAGGGTATGGTATAAAGGTTATCTATTGTATCCCCTCTTCCCCTTTCTGCAAATTTAATTTCAACGGTTCAGTAGTAGAAATTTGAAATTCTTGTAGTCAGCTGGTTTTGCCAGCGTAGCAGTGAATATCGTTTCGATAGAGAGATTTGCGTTTCGTGCAAAGTATTCGTTATGAATACGGCAAAAGCGATAAATAAAAAAGAAGCATTAATTGTTCGTGTAAGCAGGCCACGTAAAAGAAAACGTTCACAGAATCCCTATGAAGTTGAAAGCGAAGCAACTTCACAACTGAAAAAACTGAGTGGTGATATGATGGTAGAATCCATAAAGTGGTGTGCTGAAGACAACTACCTCTATTTATGAGGATCTGAACAATGATCGCTTATGAGAATGCTGTGTGAGTGTATTCACTCGAAACTAAAACGAGAGTTTGAACAATTGGTATGGTGTTTAGTTCCAAAAAATTTGTTTAACAGCCTTGCAACTGTAAAAATTGTTGCTTATATTGCTGTCAGCATTTTCAATACAGGTTTTTCTAGTGTACTATTCAAAAAAATTTAATGCGTATCATTATGTATGTAAATTGTTGATGAATAGGCAGTCTTTGTCACATTATCACTGTTTATATCAGTACAAGGGTAGTGCAAACAGACAATTACGTGAATTCATTTCTTTATTGCATTCTGTACAGGATACAGAACCTAGCGTCAAAGTGTTAAACAATTTGTATAACGTTGCGTGTGCGTTGGTTAAGTAGAAGAACATTGGTCGCCATCTTGTAGGTGCACAGCAGGAAGACGTTGCACTAGTTTATACATTGATAATGCATTGATGTATAGTTTAAACGACTGCATTCTGTTGTTTCCTTGAACTTCTGCGTTATAATTTTGTTTACTATTAATTTATTACTAATAAAAATGTTTTTTATAGAAGACAAATTGAGCTTTCAATATCATACACCCTTTTCCTGTTTTCTTTCATGCTTTATAAGTTATTTCAAGGAGAATTTGAAAATTTTAAGTGTTAACTTTATATTGACGCTCACTGTAGTTGGATGGACACCGTAATTGGATGTAAACCCTGAATTAGACGTATGAATATTTCCGTAATTTAATGTACATATAGTTGGTTGTATTATCAGGGGAATTTTTGAGTATTTTCTTTGGTATATTTTTCCGTACAATAAATTTACACAATTGGTTACTATGGCGTGTATAGATCAAGTTCTCAATAGCGTCTAAATGTACTTTATTCTATTACATTAGAAAATTGAAATGCATATTATGCTCTAACGGAAAATACAGCGACAAAAACATTGAAAAATACCTCGAATAATACATTGAAATATTTTTTTTTTAAACGAAATCCGGGATGTATTGTTAAACTTAATTCGAAGTTTCATATCCAAGGAGCGTGTAAGAAAAACAGAAAAATATACTCGAAATACGATCTTCATAGGTATAACTGAATAGAGAAGTTAAAAGCGCATCTAAATCACATTTTATTTGTAATGGGTCATTCTATGGTACTAAAAAAAGGGGGTAATAAGTTTCAATTGTGACAACTTTGTATCTCAATTTAGTTGATACTAAAGTACAAAAACTCAATATCAAATTTCTGACCAATTTCCCCTATTTTGTTACGTAAAACAAAATTGCAAAAATTACAGTGCGCGTTATCTAGTTTCTTTAATTCCTATTACTTCCTTATTACTCCTTCCTTATTATTGAGAAACACTCAATTAATAAATAATGTACGAAAGTTTGACGTATAAGTTACTCTACTATGAAAATATCGGTTTTTACATTTTTTTAACTTCGATGTACCAACAAATACATCTAAAACAATTGAGGATAATAATAACAATAGTACATTAAGAAAATAGATATCCGGTTCCGCGACAGCTTCAATAAGAAAAAACAGCTTTTTGTTGCGTTTTTATCGTTTGCAACTTGGATTTGCATCCTAAAATTTTGAAAAAATTTCGTAACGCGTCTTGATAACTAAAATGTCTCTGATTCTTTTCCAATATTTTTCATGCAATAGCGTAAGCAAAATTGGATTACAAATTTTTGCTCTTTAATTCCCCCTTCCAATTGAAATTACATATTGTTTTACAACTTGACATAAATTATTAGTTTTTTGTAAACTATTGAAGAACCCATTGCAAATTAAATTTAGCACTTCTGATCCCTCAATTCGGATATACATTTTTTGTTCTTTCAGTAATTCTATAGGAAGATATAGAGAACTTTTAAATTTGGTGATTTTGATAAAAACTGTGCATTCCTTCCTGTCTTTATCCAACGTCCAGGGAACATAGCATTCAACGAAAACTCTACAGTCGGTGTTGTCCCTGTATAGTCTTAGATGAACTCCGTTGATTGTGCCATTGTATAAGCAATGCGTCTATCTGAAAAGTAGAATGTGGGCTCATTTAAAAAAGCGGAGACGATTGTGATTATCTCGAAAATGCCTCGATATGGTACAAAACAGCACTGAGATGTCGCTTTTAAAACAGAGTACACGTCATCCAAAACTTTTAGGTAAACAGTAATTTCAAAAAATTCTTGAAGAATTTCGTAATTTGGGAGATAATGAAATAAAGTAATTAAAATGATACAGTGGTTTATTTAACTTTGCTTCAGAAATTTTATCTAGAAAACTATCAATTTTACGGAAGATGTATCTTAATATTTTTATTCTTAACATTTGTTACTCTATTGAATTTTGTATTACTTTATCGAAAAATAGTACATTACGTTAAAAAAAATGAGGGTGACTTGTATTGTTTTCAGCCCTTTTGCTTATAAACTACTCGTGTCCACAACAAGAGGCTCGCTCCTTTAAATAGAACATGTTAGAATAGTTTGTTTGTATCACTCAAATTTTTAAAATAACTAAATTTTATTATAGCTAGAAAAAAGTTAATCTTCTTGCTGTTAGTTTACTATAGAACTCTTTATTTAAACATAAGCGTAAAACCGATTATTTTCGTAACATGTTGAATATTCTTTTTCTTTATTTATAGAACATTTCTCGATTGTTTCTTGGCACTTGTTATAATTACTATTAATAGAGTAACTCCGCGACGTAATGTTACAATACTAACGAATCAGAGGATAATATCGAATTCCAAAATATGAATCACCCTGCATACTTATGTCAAAAAAATGGTTTCCCCCCGAGAACAATTTCAATTACAGTTTAAACACGTTTGAAAATATAATATCACCAAGGGCAGCAATATTATGTTACTGGAATCATCGAGTTACATGCTTTCTGCAACACATTAAATACAAAATCTTCATTTACGACATGTGTAAATAAATGGAAGAAAAAACATTTAATTATACAAGTTTTATTCATTATCAATTTTATTCGAGTAGTTTATAAAAAAATAAAGTATTCAATACAATGAATCTCTAATATAAGGATGTTATAATAATTCTTGAAGAACCATCACGCTAATTGAAATTGAAATACAAATCGTCTCAGAAATAAACATATGGTATTGAAATTTCGTTTTTTGAAAAGTTGATTTTAAACTGTAAATTTTCATAGATCGATCCTTTTCTTTCTTATTACGTATAAATTCTTACATTTGTCTAGAAGTTAATTCGTTTTTTTTTCAAGAATTTAAAAAGAAAAATATTTAGTAACACTTTCATTGTATAATGTTTAATAATATACAATGATTGATATATATCTTACATTTAAATAATAAATATTGTTAATAACGAATAGCAAATCATTAAATTGAAATGTTATTGTGAAAATATTAAGCGAATGCTTAATGAGAATAACCATTGTCAATTCTTACATTGTTAGCGCATCTGGCTACAATTACAATCGATTTTCCTTCCTTCGTTTCTTCTTCCTTTAATGTTGCAGCAAATGTCTTCCTTGATAGATTAAATCCACCGACCTGCGTACAGGAAGGACTTCTTGGTATTGTTAGGACTCATACTTGCAATCTGAGTTCATCTCATTGTCCAGTGTGTCCTCATCCCACTTGTAATCTATTAAAAAAATTGTATTATTTTGTGCATAATGTTTTCAAAGCCTGTGGTAGGTATGAGCATACATATAGTTATAAAATCTTAAACTAAGTGAAATTTTGTACTTTAATATATCATTAATTCATGTAAAAGAATGTATTCGCACAAATGTATTTAGTTCTAATTCCATCCTGTTACATGTTAAATACTACAGCGGTGTCAAAAATACAACTGTTAGTTGGTCTCATTTAATGTCTACTAATACGATTATCGTTAGCGCCAGTAAGCCGTTTGGAATATGTTTTTCCATTTTTATTCATTAAATTGACAATTAGGTAGCAATTTTTATTGAACAGTTGTAAAAACTCACTGTTGAGTTATTTCAATTAAAAATATATAGTAACTGATACCACACTAATAGTACTATGTACATTGATAAATAAAGCTATATATCAATATATAATACTAATGTAGCAATGTACAATACTGTATATCTACAATATGCAGAGTGTTTCAAAATTATGGATAAAGCCGAAATATATCATGCTTCTCGTCAACAGTTTTTAAAAAGTCCATTACCATTTTGCAATGTGAGGCTTTATTCTCAAGGCATATAAACAATAAAAATATAGATTCGACTTCTATGGCCATTTCTCAATGTGAGAAACACATGTAGATATACATTATACTGTACTGTTGCCAGTATTGTTTTGAATAAATCTCTGTGGACTTTAATAAATTTTTGCACCAGTTTTAATTATTCTTTGTACATTACATTTACTTTTATGCTTTAAAAGATTTAGTTTGCGGTCACATAGAACGTCCTTGTTTTCATCATAGCAAGAAAATTTGTTACTTTATGAAATATCACGAAACTCTTGCTTACACACTGATTAATTTGTAATTTGGTACGAAGTACATATGATTCGGAAACTTTTCTCATTTGTTTGGAATAAAGGCTACAGTGAGAGAGTAGTACGATAATAATTTATTTGATTCGTTTATTAGCTACTTTTCGGATTTTCGCTAACAAATTAAAGAACTTTAATGGAAACAAATTTTATACCATTAACAAGTCATAGAAAACTTTTAGGGAGATCTGATTTACAGTATCGAGACGATACTGATTGAATTCGCACTCAATTTTAAAGGGATATTAACGTTTGTCTCGAAGTTCAGAATACATAGTGTACAAGGCTCATGATAACATCAAAAACTATGATACTTCTTTGGGGTTGATCAAAATTTTTCAATTTACCTGATCATTTGATAAACTCTACCGTGTTTTTTAACCGTTTACTCTAAATTGTTAAATATTCGACGAATGTAATTATTCAAGTGTAATCTAGACAATCATTATTATCTTAACTGGTGAAACAAGATCTATCTTCGAGAATGTGTCTTGTAACTCGTTAGGCTACATAGAAGCCAAGGTCGAACCCTGCGTGAAGTATTATTAAAACAAAATTCGTTTTTATTAAAGTTCTTTGATAAACTATTGTCGTGCCACGTTTTCACTGTACGATACATGCAGAAATAATATCCGTATATGTATTTACGTGTCAATATTACAATTTAACGATATACGAATGTTAATGTCCTTTTTTGGTGTAAATCTTCAGAAAATAAGAAATTTTCTTTCGAAGGTTAAAAATGGGAACGTGTTATGCGATCATGGGAGAAAATATGTTTAAAGTCATCGAAGTAAATGTAACGCGTGCTTTCGACGTGTCAAGTATTATTACAACTGTGGAGAAATGCATTAATGACCACAGAGGTGCAGTCGTAGCAGTACTGTCAGCAGCACAGCGTGAACGAATCTACATCTACACATCTTTGTTACCAGAAGTCGGATATCCAAATATTAGTGCCTCGTATCTCAAAAAAACAGAACCATAAGTTGGAAAATAGTAAAGGACATTTTGACGTCTCTCGGCAATGAGAAATTCGCATGTTCCGGCTTGTCCTAAACGTTTGGACTCTGCAGACGAGAATATGCAGGATTCTATTTTCTCATTTGTAACGTATACAAAAACACGAGACAATAAAGAAAGTATTTTTATTAGCAAGCATTGGAGACCACTAATGATTGCGTGATATACGGTCGCAAGGAAATCTTGCAAACTAGAAAATTTGTCAAGATATTGTGAGACGAGAAATGAAATTCCAAACAGACGCTATTATAAAAAAAAAAAAAAGAAAAGAAAGTACGTTTGACTTGTGACACTTTCGAACGAACCATCCGTGAAAATAAAATGAATCGTAGACTAATTTATTTAGAGATGGAATTAGAATTGACGCGTATTAAATGCTAAAAGCAATCGCTATCGCAGCATCTTCGCAACGGTATTTTCACAATCGACGATTATAACGTTTTTCTGCAGTTTTGTACCGTCAATTTTTCAGTGTTCGCAATAATTAATATAGACACAATGCGCATGAACGCATCCTGCTTTTTACTTCTTTTTTTCCTTTAACGAGCAAAGAGTAAAGGGCGCACGCGTTGAACATACCTTCTGTTTAAATTCAAAGCACCGCCAGCTTTGAGCGCAAACGCAATTTGTAGCACGTTATCCGCATATCGAAGCTTGCACTATTCACCAGAGTGTCGCATCTACAGGCCACACGCATAGGTAAGCGACTTGATATCGTTTCTTCAATTATCGGACGTTGATATGCCACCAGGATTAGAGTGCGGTGCGCTTACGCGGTTCGTCGCACAATTCAAGATTACGCTGTCTGAGTACAAGACATGTAGATTCCATCAAACTCCAAATGACGTTCTGCATTTCATTTTGCTTCTTCGAATGTATATCATTCGCCATGTCTTATTAAAGTATGTGAATATTATTACAACCATGAAACTACTGCTAGACAAACAGAATGTATATAATTCTGTTCTCCTAATTATCCACGAAGACAATAAACTGACAATGTAAGATCAAAGCTAAAGGACTTGTAATATTCGTACGTAACATACGGTGATTGCTTTAATTATTCATTGCACGTGTGAGAATATCGGATCAACGGTAACCAACAGTGGATAACGGTAAAGTTTGTTACATAAAGTGATTCGTTATTTCTAACGCAATATTTTCGTAAGTATAAGAATCGAAGATAAGTTTGTTTAAAAAAAGTTGCTCGGTACAAAGAGGAAGCACACATTGTATGGCGGTAGGGAATTTCTTATGGATGAAAATGTTCTCAAAATGCGAAAATTTTTACTTTCTTTTCATTGCTCAAGTGGACGTGTAACAATTAGCGTACCAATATATCGATTTGTAAGCAACAGACGTGGAGAAAAATGTAAAAGTATAAATGTATGGAATTTGTTATACGAACAGGTTTTTACACTGGTTCGACGAAGAGAGAAACAAAACAAACACATCATTACTTTTACACCTTTTGTGTACACGTAACTCTCGTTAAACAAATGTTTCTTTGATTTCCATAGTTTCAACGGTATTACACTAACAATAGTTACTTTGTAAAAGAAATTACTATACGTATCGATAGCAAAACAGTAAACCGTTATTTTTGGTTGTGAAATTTTTATACGTTTTTATATTTCCTATGTATTTCCACGATTGTTGACTACTATTTTTCTCGAATACAAGTACTGTGTTTAAAAATGTGCAATGTTGGCAATGTTGGCAATGTTCGTAAAATTTTTAATCGCACACTTGTGCGATACGAAAGGTCTGGCGATACTTATGCGCCGATTTAAATTGATAACGAATAATTGAAAAGAAAGTGAACGTTAGACGTAGTGTACGAATATTATAAAACGATTAATATTGATCTTATCGGTTCTAATGCATCCCATTAGATAATACAGGAAGAAACAAATACGGTAAAGCAATTTTGTAATGCAAAACGTCATTCAAATAATTATTATGTGTACCACATTTGAACGCGCGCTGATTATTCCTAGTTGATTCGCTGGAGAACGGCAAAGGATAGCTCGACTGAGTAAATCACATTTCACCTGATCTTGCATTTAAATGTCTTCGATGATCCCCTTCTGTGTAGTGACTAATCAGCGTCGTATATTTTAATGAGGAGAAGATTTAGTAGCAGTTTCTTGCGTGGAAAGCACAAATAAAAGTATGATCAATACTTAATGTCAAAAATAAAAAGACCTTTAATAATTACGTGTGTATGCTTTGGATTGAAGTTCTGTGAATTGTAAGCGGTTTACAAGTAAAATTGTAAGTAGGTGAATATACTTTAAAATATTTAGCTAAAAGATTTAAAGATGTATTCGTTTAAATTTTATTTTTCATTCCGTCAAGGTACATTGATAACTTCTGCAAACTCGTTTTTTTGCTTTATTAATGAACATTTAAAATATTATCCAAGTTCTTACGTGTAAAAAAAGATTATACAGCACTTTTTGTTTAATAGCCTATGCCACCATCTTGTTGATCTAAATATTATAAACTTATAACGAAATCATCTATCCTAGGGTGTAATTATCATATGACTTAAGATAGATAAAAGATAATTCAACCCACACCATTTAAAGTTGGGCTGTACCACTACGAGAGAAAAACATAGGAAATATCAGGAAAAAAAAAACTACGAACACAAATCGCACAAAAAGAATACCCACTATTTGCTGGAAAAAATGAATAACATATAAAATTCCTTGATTCCACATTACAATTTTCATTGGGGATTCGATCTTCTTCTTCTTCTTCTTCTTCTTCTTTAAAGAATCTTAGTTGCGTTTCATTACTGATTATGTTATTCATTGATACTTCTTATTCTTACCGTACCTTAAGTTAGTGTTAAACATTAGATCTATCTATCATTATACATAGTATCGTATGTAATGGTATGGACTCTGTATTTGTCGGACGCAGGGCAGTTCCTAGGTATTCGATTCCGTAAGCGAACGACCACCACTAAAGAGGCATTATTTAAGGGTGCCTTTCGCATGCGCTTAGTATTTGCTTTAGTACGCTTTTAGTACCTCGGTGGCATCGCGTCTGCCGGACCTGGGAAGCTAAAAGGTCAGAAAATGAAAAATCGCAGAATTAATTTCATCGTCTTGCGGCGCAAGAAGCTGGAAAGTATAAGATGTAACACTGATATGCGCGAATTCATTCAACCGAAAATTCTTTCTTTCGTCGACGGTTTAATTCTGTCGCTCAAATACTGAATGCACGGCGGAAACCTGATTTCTCGGTATTTACTGTCGCAACGCATGTAACACACATTTGCCGAATGACACAACTTTCAGACCTGGGTTAAAGCACTCGTAAACTGTGTCTTCCCGCGATTGGAATTTTCTTTTTATTTATTATATTTTGTAGCATACGTACGCTCACCTCGTATAGAGCGTCTATAGTGTACGTGTGTCTTTCAGCTAAGATTTTTCTTTTTTTTTTTTTTTTTTTTTTTGATTTTCACTATGCATCTCGCGATTTACATTAATTGTCCACAAGATATTGTCTCCTCCCCCCTTTTGAATACGAACACTGAAACGGATTGTTTCGTTCAGATACCATTAACGGAATGCATAAAACACGCTGAACAGGAAGGTTTCCTTTTAGGTATATTTTAACGACCAGACAGTGGATAATATTCTGGCGTATTGGATCTTTGAATCAGAATACTGATTTTGTCTCGACACTTTAATTATCGGGAAATTAAAATACACTTGGGAAAAACCGCATCCTGTAGCGATTTTCATGCATGTGTCTATACGCCGAAAGGATTACGAATCTAGTGAAAAATGAAATATTGAGAAACAATTGAAAACACGTTCAATTTTTCGACACCTATTATCGCAAATGTACTCGCACCGTTTAAAGTAAAAACCAGCATTGCAAGTTTTTCATATTCACAAGTAGCTATATACGTGTTCGCACAACATACGTTAATTAAGATCATCGAACGATTGCAGCTACCCAGAACACCAAAAACACTAAAAAATATATCACTTTGAGATTTTGTACTTTCAACTAAAATTGTGCTTAACTGCACACGACGTATCTTATTACTTGGTTAAAGAAAGAAATTAAAAAATTTTTTTAAGCAACAGTCGTTTCAAGTAAAATCATAAAACGAATCGTGTTTTATTTTAATGTAACTTGTACAATGATTCCGTTTCTTTCATTAATCGGACAATTTTCTAACGTTTTTCGTGCTTTACATTTACTAAATTACGCTTCATTTTTTCAAGCTGAAGATACAGTATGCACGTTAAGGTAAATCGTATTTCTGGTAGAAATTGAAGCATCGATCACGCCCAGGTCTGATAAGTTGTCACATGTTTAAAGTTATTTTATCGCCGCATCCAGGCACCTGTCGCTATTGTCGCAAAAGCGTATTAAAAACGATTTAAGCGGTCGTTAATACTTCGTGTACTTAATCGTTCGAAAATAAAATTTATTTGTAATTGTTGAAAATTTTCTGCTACCTGTTCGATCACTTAATGTTCTTTGCAACAAACGCAAGAGGAATATCGCAACGCAATTCTTGTGAGAAACCCGAGCTTCCTTTTCTATACGTCTTGAAACACAATACACATTTTTTCCAGCGCGATTTTGTTTCAAGAAGAATAAAATACGTACGGATGATTGGCACGGAGACCGATGACACGCATCTTTAGAATACATGCTGCTCAGTGGCGCAGTGTGTCGTAACGCATTACGGTTCATTTGACATTATCTACCAAACTATCGTCTGATTAATCGCAACAATCTTGAATTACGTAGACGCTAAATTCGCGGACTTTTACCACAGAGTACATAACAGAAGAGAGGTAGTATCTAATAAGAGTTTGTCTCAAGTAAGGAACTTTTAGGTTGTCTTTTAAGGTCACTTTTCCGCTGCTCGATCATTCAAATACTTTTTCTTCAATTTGCTTCTCTTAATAAACAGATCTATTGATGTATATGTTTGTGTAAGGAACTAATAAATATTCTTTCGCAATTTACTTTACCGTATGATCAACGAGTCGAACAGATCAATAGTTTAAAACATTGTTTAGCATTCTCTTGAAATTGAACATTTGTTTGTTTCAAAAGGGTCTGTTATAATTGTATACGTATTGTAAAAGTATATATCACATTAATGTACATGTATCACGAATAATTCGAACAATGTGAAATTTTGAAAACGAATTGTAAAACATATGTTTGTATATTTCTTTCTTATCGTGTGAAGATAGTTATTCAACAAATTGACATAAATGAAGACACGGTTTTGTTCCATTAATGGAAATTCCTGGTGTAGATTGGGAACAAGATCGATCATTCTTTTTTATTCAGTTTTTTTTATATTCAGTGCACGAACAACATAACTCTGCCAATAGAAAATATTTCATTTGGAGACCTTGAATGATCGTAAACAAATTTTTACCCGACTTCAATATTTTGTGGATCTATAAATTTACCACATGCGCGAAGGCCTGGATTCTGTGTTGGAGTTTAGAATTTAATTTTCAAACAACATTTCAATTACAATGTGGTCGCACTAATTGATTTATCGATTGACAAGGTGAGTCTCTTGCAACGTCATGACTTCAAATAACTTATGAATTATTTATTTATTGCATAGCTTCCAGAGGAACATATGGTATTATAATCGGTTTTGTTTGTAATGTTATGTTGCATTTTTATTGAGATATGACCACTCTTAGTTTTTTTTAAACGGAACGAGTAATATTTGTTCTCGAATTTGGGAAAAGTAGAAAATTCTGCACAAAAAAATATTACACCAAATCAGATTTAAAATTAATAATCACTGAAATACTTGCAAAACAAATTTCATTTTAAGCGAGATTCGCATTTGTTAAATGGTAAGACGTTTCTCATATACGACTTCTACGTTTGCTAAATTTAGTTGTTCGATGACGCGAAATATGATCTATTGTCGTAAATAAAGCAATCTTATAAATTATGCCAACAGTCGTGTTGATTGATATTTTCTAATAGAAAATAATTTATATGAGAACATTTCAGTAACTATTCATTTTAGATCATATTTGATATGATACTTTCTTTTTTGTAGAATTTGATGCTTTAACCGAATTCGGGAAAAATATTAGTTATTCCATATAAAAAACTAAAAGTGACCTCCATATCTTGATAAAAAAAAACGAAATAAGACGAAACCGATTAGAGTACTGTGTTCCTCTGGAAACCATGCAACTTTTATTCGAAACATTTTCTCGCACAACAAATAATTTATGAGTTATTTGAAGTTGTCGGTTGCAGATTATATCTTAAAAAACATGGATCATTTGATCATTTTACGTAATTTTGTGGATATAATGAAAAAGATGTAGTATTTGTTTAAGTTTAGTTTCAATATCTCTCACCATTCATGTAATTAGTCCGTGAAATAAAAAATTCTGTATTATTTCAATTTATTATTATTTCAAAAGGTAATTTTACCTCTCAAGTTCTATTATGGTATTAACGAAAAATGGTTTTATATTATGAGTAAATTAGTCTATATGAACACAATGTTTCAAAATGTCTGGGTTCTCTAACTTTATGAAGTAGAGCGATAGATATACATTTTTCAAATCGTCACGTTTAATGATAGAAGTTTCTTAAATTGTAAAATAATCTCCCAAAAATCATTCAAAGTTATAATCGACAATTAAATGGAAGACAGATATCAATTTCTATTAAAAGAGTTAAGAAGTATCATGGTCGCTGAATAAAAAAACTGAGTATAGTTTTTAGTTTTGTCACATTAAATTTTGCCATATTAAAAACTTATAATATACAGTATAACTCAGGTAACTGATCCAATTTCATAATGGGAGACACAACTGACTTCGTTGCCGATTTTGACGAACCTCTACACATTGAATTTATATTTAAACTTAAATAACACATGTCTAATTATTTTTTTCTTGTAGGCATTAACCTGTTTATATTTTGTGTTTTATACGGTTGCCTGAATCTACAATCCATGATTTTATTATATGCTAAAATAAGACGAAATCTCTTTTGAAGATTTATATCCGAGATATTAATTGTTAATAGCCCGTGTAAAAATCATTTAGAAGGTCCCACTTACCTCGTAATCGTCGTAATAATTTAAGATATCACGTGTGACATGATAATTAATTATGCATAATCAACGTTGTTTAATCGAGGATTGGTGAGACCTTAAGATTCATTGGATAGCCACAATTTTACATCACATTCGAAGAAAGTAAGTTTAAACATTCTATAAATGCATGTATATCTACTTGAAATATTTGATTAATAATGTACTTGAATAGTTTTATTAATTCAAACATTTTTCTTAATAAAAATGGGTTTCTTTTCTCAATACTTGTGTTTCTAATATAGCCTGTCCCTAGTGTTCTAAATATGATCTAACTGTAAGAGATTAAATATCGCAAAGCAGTTTCGACAAAACAATTGTGCTACTAGTGCGTGATCAAAAAGCGATAAAACAATACGTTCATTGAAACACTTTGATATATTTACATGGTTAATTTACCACATAATGTAAGCATCACCAGTTTTATTTCCTTTTCTTAGTTCATTCATTGTCCATTTATAATTAATACAGACAAAAAATTTGGGATAAAGAAAAGACGATAGAGATAATTAATTTCGTAAAAGCAGGAAAATTTGAAACATTAGCTGTTGTAAATAAATTTGGAATTCCAAGAAGAACTCTACGCAATTATTGAAAATCTGACTTATCGTCTGAAAAATTAGTATCACACTAATAGACAGAAGGCTAATTTAAAAAAAAATTATAGAAAAATTGTTAGTACAATATTGCTTTGACACAGACAGCAAATTCTTTGATTTAAAGAAAACTGGTGTAAAAGAATGGTCTTTTAATTGGCTATTAAAACCACAATTGGTCTCATCCACTTCAAATTGAATAAGCAGAAAGAAAATGGTTCAAAGTCATCACGACAAGAATTTCATAGCTTGCACTAACCCTCGCAGGACGAACATAGGTCATTCGGGTCCTTATGTTAGTCGTTTTTCAGACATTCAAAAGAGCAGTCGAAGTAACTGGTTGTTGAATAAGTTTTATCGAAGGATAAAATTATTTCAAGAGTTAAATGTGGAAGATGTTATTATATTTGTATAAAAAACGATAACAAATATACTTTTGCGTGTAAAGAGTGTCAACGACACATTTGTAATAACCATTGTATTCGGGAAAATACAATTTTGTGTGGAAATTGTATAGAAAATTAATAAATATTATTTATTTTTTAAATATGCTGGTTTTTCTTTTTTCTATAATAAACCTATTTTTATAGAATATTTTTGTATAATAATTTATAAATTGTGTATAATAAACCTATATTTTTTCTCTATAATAAACTTATTCATAAAATGCAAGAAAAATTACACTTTGAAATCTGTTTATGCATGTATTTGGCATGAGTCAGAAATGATTAAATTTCGATCTCCACGAGGTCCGTCCTCCGAGAGTTAAGAACATCGTGTACTACATCTCGTGTAAGAGTTTTAGAATTTTCAGTAGAAAATGTAAACCACTTTTTTAATTCATATGAAACAGAACTTGATAAAGTAAAGAGACGCCCTCGTCACATATTTAATGTTGATGAAACAGACATTTCTGTTGCTCAGCATAGAGTGTCTAAAATAATTACACTAAAAGAAAAAAGAAGAGTTCGTAGAATTATTAACTGAAACAGGAAAATTAATTACAATTGTACATGATACAAAGAGGATATACAACCCTTCATTTTTGTTATGGCTCAGAAAGACAAAAAAAAAAAAGAAGAGAATTAATGGATGAAGCTCCTACAGGGCCATAAAGGATATGTCATAAGTCAAAGTAGATACATTTTATAAAACACATCAGCTCAAGTGCAGAAAACTCAATTCTTTTTACATTCCACGTACCATTATAAATAAAGATATTGATATTTTAATAAAAGCAAAAGAATATCACGTGAGCATTCTTCGTTTAACTCTTAGGATTTGTAAGACCAATCAAATATTACTTAAATACACTGAGATAGAATCGAACATTAGTGGCTCAACTCAGAGTAGCTAGACTATTTAATGCAGCTTACAGTCTTCTTCAGGAAGAGGTTTTTATCCGTTAAATTGAAATGTTTTTCTGTGATTACTATAGTTAAAGTTGGATAACTGCGAGAAGTGATCTACATCGTAGCTATCTGTTCATCCCCACAACTGAGGACGATTCTCCTTGACACATCACGAGCTTGATGATCGATAGAATTTGATGAAATTAAAATTTTAATACATAATCATACACGATAATTAATGAATTATTAAACAAGCAAATATAATCAGTATGATAATTTTGTTTGGTTTAATTTTAATCAGAAAACCCTCACAAACACAGTGATAGAAGTTTCATTATTGCATTAGAATTGTCTCACCGGTATGTTCTTTTTTCTCGCCTCGACTCTCAGACCTCTTTCTCTTTCACTTGTTATCCTTTTCTACGTACGGCACAAATAAAGGTGAACTTCGAAGGACAGTTCAAGCGGTATCGGGTCTAAAAATTAACACCTTCATTAGATAAGTGCTTGGCTTAGGTTTCAATTTTCATACAGTTATCCAACTTTTACTGTACTTTCCTACATGTGAAAATAATGATAATAAAAATTCTGCAGGTTCTGACTACTATAAGTAACGTTTTTCATATCGACAATGTTTCATCAATGCAATTAGATCAAATGCAATTACCTGAACCAAACAATGTGATTTCACCAGTCCAAATTAACCCTTTACTATCTATCAAATATAAAGTTTTTAGATATCGAGGGTCTGGATATTTATTAACGGCATTATCTTATAGGAAAACCTTAAAAGAAACTATCAAAAGATCACAACAATGGAAGTAGAAGAAAATTGTCAAAGGGACTGTAGCAAAGAAATTATATACTAAAAAAGAAAAGAGTAGAAACAAAAAACAATGGATAGCAGTATAGAAAAATCTACGAAGACAATGGTACTGACGGTGAAGATGATGGAGTAGAATGTTTGTACTGGAACAATCGCTTAAAAAACAACAGAAGCGGAGATCAGTGGTTTTAATGTGGGATTTGCTACAGATGAGAGCATAAAATTGATTTTTGCTCTCATCAAAAGCTCAAGAAGTGGACTTTATTTATCTAGTATATAAATCTGAACATTATAAGAAACATTTGACACCAATTACATGTAAAAATATCAATTATCTTTTAATTGAAAGATTCAATTTTTGTTGTCCTTGTTAGGTATCCTTACTTTACTACCGAAAATAAAAATTTATATTATCATTATAGAGTGACATTTTATAAAGCAAATCTACGAGCATTTTTCGAGTCAAATCAAGTTCAAATATCGTAGGGATTGATGAGCATAAAAAAATTGTAGAACATTAGCCATATATAATCAAACCACTTTGATAAAAATTGGTTCTGAATATTAAAATCTCAATAACGTCGTGATTCTTAGCAGAAATGAAAATTTATTGTAAAACAAAGAAAAGTCCTCATGGGACAAGGCGTTTTCTTCAAAAACTTTCACGTACTTTTACGAGACCAAAAAACTTATATTGTTTGCAATAGCTGCCGCGGGTAGTGTACTAAAGCGTCATGAACTCATACTAGCTTATAAGGTTTTGGATTGAAATCCCAAAATAGTGTTCCGAATATTTGTTTAATATTGTTTTTCGAAAGGTTTTTTGATTTAACTTTTTTTTTCTCAACGATATAATATATTTGTACGAACTACAGAACAGGCATAGGCAACCTTGCTGTTTCGAGGGCAAAAGTAGTCTTCATGAGGAGCTGGTGACGTCACAGTAGGAAACGATGGATTGGGATGCATGTGGTAGTAGAGAAGCAACGCCGTATGCCTTAAGAATATACACTTCTGACCAAAATTGTAAGTTCATTTCACTATCGACTTGTTTATTATTCACTTAAGAATATCGTTTTCTCCTTGGGCAGAATTACGTAAAAATATGCAAAAAATAATGTCGTTAAGAAAAATTTTACACTACTCGGATAAACAATAAATTATTAATCTTTTTAAGAAAGGTGTTGTTTGTAGGTTGGACAAAAGAGTCAGTTACAAAAAAAACATTTATTTATGAATTAATTTGAATGAAAATTGTTTCCAATAGTCAATTACTGCTTAACTATGACTAATTTGTTGAAAAATTATTTTTATCTTATTTAATAATTTCTACCATTACACCTGGAAGCCATTGTTAGTTTCGGCAACTTTAGAATCTGTGATTTGTTGTTACAAGACTCGAATAATTTGCATCGGTATTGAAATAATTTTAATATTCCTAAAGAGAAAAAATTGACAGTGTTGGAAAAGCACTTGATAAGTTCTATGAAGGAAATTGCACATTGCAATTCCATCAATGTTGACTCCACAAACACCAGATCGAAAAAATCTAGCAACGACATAACACGAGAGTTAAACTTAAATGTTTATGATCGGCATGTTCTCCGGATATAAATCCAATTGAAAATATGTCGAAGAGTGAATGAAAGTGAAGTGAACTAATAATTTTGGCCAGCAGTGCATACCTGATGCAACCGCTATGCACTGTTGAGGATAGGGAACAATAAGAGCTGTGTGCTTTGGGCAGCCTGGAATTTCTTTTATAAAGCAAAATTATTGCCCATGCTTGTTATAGAAAAATATAATATTCTTAATTAATATTTGTTACAAATGGAAATAAGACAAAGTCGTGTTGTTCATATGACATTGTCATTCATATTGTTCACGTTATATGGTTACTTCTTCAATCGTGTTTTGTCTGTAAGAAATATCGTAGGTTCTCTGAAATAATTAAAATTAAATATTTCTAATGTTAATATTTGTACGTCATATCGTTGGGAAAGTGAAAGACCATATGTCAAAGAGAGGATATTAAAAAAAAGAAAAAAAAAACTTAAAAAACCATTACGCAATTTGAATTCAGTATAAAAATAGTAAGCCAGATAATACGGCTAATGTTCTACCGTTTCTTGTACACATCGGCCTCTACGATTTCAGCTCCGTCTCATTTACAAAGTGTTCATCAGGATCGTGGATACCCCGAAAGCCATTCACTATCGTCAGTCTGCGATAAAAAGAGGTTGATGCCTGGAAAAAAATTGCTACTTTGTCCAGATAACTTAATACAATTGGATTGTATATACTGTTCACTTATCTGTAAATACGATACATAAAAACTGTTCTAGTTTGAAATTCAGAAAAATCATCATTCGAGATTTTATGTATTTGCTAGAAAGATATATTTTTAAAAATTAAGATTTTTGTATGTTCGGTATTTTCTTGAGAGTATTCTCAATTAATCGATGAAATGTTCTCAATGAAAATAAGTCCAAACACGATCTCACTCAGATTATCCTTAATTATACGTTATTTTGTCATTTAAATTACGTATAACTAGAAATATTCCAAGGAGTATTCCATTTGATTTTGTCCGGAGTTACCAACTTGCCTGTTACGACGCATTTTAATTGTTATGGTATGGGGGGAGGGGGAGGGGCATGAGTGACAGAGGTGCATCATTGCACTTCCTCACACTATACGAAGTGTTATTCTTTTTATACATTTTTGTGACACGATGTACCATAAATTTGTCATTTCTTTTACCGCAAGTCCCTTTAACGGTCTCTCATTGCAATAGTGTTTTGATTCCACTAGCTCAGTAGACTAATTTTCACTCAAAACCTGATTAATAAATCGTTCGTAACGATAAAAATGCATGTTTAAAATAAGCTTGTTTTGAAAACAAAACATAGCTTTTAGTAGCTTGGCTAGCGATCGTTTCAAGTTTTGACAGACCTAAACCCCATCGCCTAGCTACTTTACGTGTCAATCTCTCTTCCTTGTCCGACTATACTCATCATACAAGTAAATAGATTAGAGTGACATGAATTATGATATTTTATATATTTATTTAAGTGTCAATCGCTGTTGACCGACATACTGGTGACACATGCTGAAGTATTGCAGTGAACACAGACATAAGGAAAAATAATTCTATTATTATTATTATTTCTAACAGTTGTGAGATGGAATAAATTATAAACCATAAAATCAGTTGGTACAAAATATTCATAAGATTAGAATGTATGCCAATGGTGTGCAACTCACCCAAAATTACAAACCATCAGCCAGATGACTATAGTACCCAGTATTTACAAAGACTGCCTAAGTATCAAGTTCTTTATTAGTTGTCCTTGGGATCTCTTGAGAAATGTTGCTCCTTTCGAATACCAACGTAAACATTGCTGTTATTATTTTTCTAGAAAGTTTTTGCTCTTTTGTGGACAGTTGTTGAGATTTATTCTGATTAGGTTGATAGGTATAATGTCTTAAGAGCATTATCTTAAGAGCATTGAAATTTTTGTACAGGAAATTCTCCTTCAATTTTAAACATGTTTATTTCCACATTCGTTCAACAAAATCATGCAATATAGCATCGTTATATTCATATTATTACGACCCTTTTGCTTATGTTAAAATAAATACGTCCGTTCACTCATGAAAACTCTAGCGATTTTGAAATCTTGAAAACTGACCTCGTAAAAAACTGGGGCAATCTGAACCAAACATTTTTCTTCTTCCGTTTTTGTACCACCAAAGATAATATACATATTCGCAATATCATTCTCACGTGACTTATTTCATATAGATACATAAATAAAGTATTCGATCATCATAGTATTCTCAACTACAATGAAAAATGCTAGAAAATGTATAAACAATGAATGCTGAATATCAACACGAACAAACAATTCACCAAGTACGATAAAATTCAACCAGAATAACAAACTACCTCTGTTCTTTTTTACACTCAACATTAGAAAAGTCGCAGAATGGTTTTCTCTTATTTTCTCGACGATAGCAATTATTTGTGTGTTGTTGCACATACAGATATACGCTTTCTATGTTGAAGAAACATACCCACCGTCGCGCTAAGTGTCACACCTTATACTTTTACAGAAAATGTTTAACCTATTTCGATTCGCACAAAAACGTGAGCACACTGAGATCAGTGTTAAACCGAATGAAGTACACATTGCGCAAAAAAAGCGCGGTCGCATGATTAACGAACGATCACTCTCGCAGAAGTAAACATCGCTCTTCAACGCTGTGATGTCACTTTGGAAAACGCAGTGGTGTAAGAAGTGTTATATATTAAAAACAAGAGAAAGAATAAGACTTACCGTCCACCACCACGCGGAGGACCATAAGCATCTGGTCTGTCGTATCCTTCAGTATAACTATAACAAAAAATAAGCCGTCTTTTTATTTTATTCTAATCAAATTTTATTTACAGATATCTCTTCTTGTGTGTATAATAATACAATAAATATATGAATACATTTGATTAAACTACTCAAGCATTATGAAGTATGTTGTTATAATCTTGATTACTGTATTGATACGACGTTGACTGCTGCGTTATACAAGGTGGTCCACTAAAAACAAAAACATTTTAAATAATAAAAGGAAGTGTTACTAATAAAAATGATATAGCTTTGTAGAGAACATAATATGGTGGATATAATTTCTTTGTGTCGGTGTTGCCGATGCAGAGAACATTTAAAGGTCAACTTCGTTTTTCTACATGGAACGATCAATTTTTTATGACAGGATCCCATAGAATAATAAATTTAAAAAAGAAAAGTATAGTAGTCCCTTGATAAAACGTAACACTTTCGTATATGCGAGGGACATATGAAGGAGGGATGGTAGCAAATTTGTTCCTAAAATTAATCTTTCATATCTCGAACTGAGACCCAATCATGTGCGCAATAACGAGCATGATTAATATTACAGGCGTTTGGGTCTCTATTTCTCATTGTATCTTCACGAAAGTATTATCAATAAATCGACGAGATTCTTTCAATGAAAATTAGACCAAATACAACTGTATTCGGACTACTTTTCTTTATACGTTGTACGAATAATACTCTTACGAAGATACAATGAGAAATATACAAATTTTTAGTTTACATTAGTGGCTGTCGTTACGCATGCAGCATCGCTGAGAAATTTTGTCAACCAATTCTTAAAATCACAATGTTTTATCAAGGAGTTACTGCATTAAGGTACATCATCCTACTTCGAACAGAACATTTTCTAAGATATACATCTTTTACAGCAGCGTTAACACACTGTCAATATTTTCTTATCATTCTAGACAATGAAACGTGCATGCAACATAGTAGTCCAAATATAACAATTTCAATATTTTTCACAATAGATATAGTTCAAATTTTTACACACAATGTCAAGGATATTTCATTAAAAAAAAAACGAAGTTGACTTTTAAGTCTCCTCAATGTTGCCACCGAAAAAGAAATAACTGACATTACATTATGTCTCCTTCGTAAACATACAACTTTTGTTAGCAAGACTTCGTATTATTTAAAATAACGAAGATTTAAGATATCCTGTTTCTAATGAACCATCCTGTTAGAAGGATTCGTTATTGTTAGTAAAACCGAAAAGAGGATAATTCTTGAAGAAAAAAATAAGTTAAAAATATAGAATGACTTTTTTTTTTTTAAATAGGCCTTTGTTTTCGACACAAATGATTGAAAATTTGACGGGTAATTGTGCACTTGATTGAGACTTAATGTAGCTGATTTCATTATAGACTATATCCGACTTGTTTGTGTTTACTAACGTAATAAATATTAGACTACTATGAACACATCTAAGATTGGTTTGTGTACGAAGCTAAAATACATAGTTTTTATGAGCATATATTATTGTAAACGTTGTTTAAAACTGCTGCATACGGAACTGTGCTGCAGAAACTAAATTACCATGCACTATCTGTAGTGTACTTCTTGTTCCAAGGTTTTCGAATGGTACAACAATCTTCATTTTTAACACTTTGCAGTTGACGCAAATCCAATCAAACTGCATACTTGACAGCAGTTTTTCCTACGAACTTAACACTTATTCTAGAAACAAGTACTAAGGTTATGACACTCTATGTTACTCCATCGTAAAACTTGTATTTCATTTCATAAGAAAAATGTCAGGTTCAAATGTTATTGTTCGTGTTTAAAAAACCAGTCATAAAAGTATAGTGATGAAACTACAGTATTTAGGCTAACAGTCATTGAGAAGTATGACACATAGTTGCAAAAATTAAGAGTAGGAGAGTCAAATAAAGATGGTCGCAACTACTAAAAATGTCCCATTCGGAAAATGTAAGAGTGAACTTGAATAAACACTTTGTTAAGGCGTATAAGCAACAAAAAAGAAATTAAACAAATTCATGGTACCTCAGTGATCTTGATAAAAATAAAAAAATAAAAATTAGTTTACGTTTCCCATCCTTTGATTGCCTTAGCACATACTAGTATGACACACTTGGCCAGTGCTGAATCTGCAAATTTTACATTATATTATATTATCTAAATGAAACTTTTGCAGTAGTGGTGAATATTCTTGTTAAACTCCTCTATTCATAATCTTTGCAACGGTTACCATATTCCCGTTAATTTAAAGAAAAAGCTGAAACACAAGCACAGTTATTTATTTATGAACGCGTTTCAAAATTCTTTTCATCACTTTTGTTTTGAACTGGATTTTATTTATGTCTTTCATAACGACTTTGATGAATTATGCGACGACGTGCGCTTAATAGCTACTTGTATTGTCATAAGCGGTTTAGTATTCAAAAATAGCGCGATCTCAAAATATTAAATCTTGAACACTTCTACAATATCCACCATAAACTATTAATTTAATTGAAGCCCAAAATAAAGATCTAGGGAGGTGGGGGTAAGTTCGATGATCGAAGTGACCAAGCTTTTACTTCGCTACGGCCAATACAACATTCAAGGAATCCACAGTTTCGAAAAACCGTTACCTCGTGTTGTGTTACATTTCGCCTTATTTGCTCTACTATACATTATGTTTTCATGTACTTCAACTGGTAATTGTTCTCATTATGATAAATAAAGCGTTAAAAAGAGAGGAAAAAGAAAATACATATACCACACATGAAAGGTAAATTCCCGTAGAAACAATTGTCGAGATTTCCTGCTAGAAAAAGAACTTGAATGGATACTTACCTATACGACACGGATAAATTGATTACTTATATGAAATCGTAAAAATATTTATAACTATAATTCCTTAATACGTAATATAAATATTATAAATCATAATTACAGTAAGTCCTCGACTTACGCGGTTAATTCATTCTGAAACTTTCCGCGTAAGTCGAATTGCATAAGCGAGTTGTATTTATTGCAGGGAGGAAAAATGATCAGAACCGGATCAAGAATGATGTAGTACAGAGTAAGTAGCTTAGTCACAGACCTTTTAGAAGATAACTGAAACGTTTGATATAATGCAATCAGTAATTTCTGCCAGATCTGATGTTTCTTTCTCCCTGCAATACATTTGATACAATATAATTTTCGTTACAAATGTTAATTAAAGCTAAAGAGATCTATACGTATACCTGTATGGAAAGAGAAATCGAGGTACATATACGCTTAAAAAATATGTACAATATAAACAGGGGTACATCAGCGTATCTACGAATTCGCATAACTCGAGGACTCACTGTATACGCAATAACAAATAAATATAAATGTTTCAAAGAAGTTTCAACTTCCAAATATTTCACTCAACACATTCAAAGGTACAGTTATTTTTTGGACGATGATGATGAAATTCAATGTTACGAAATTCAATTAAGGATAATTACACAAAATAACAGGGAGTCACAAAAAAGCAGAAAATCGGAAATCACAGCTGAAAAATCGGTTGCACTTCACTGTTTAGCGCTATTCGGGCCGAAGTTTCGGCTCTAGTCTGACATCGTTAAAGGGACTTGAAGCAGTAAAAATGTCAGAATGATGATTTGTTGCGGCGTTCGTGCTGGGATCGGTCACAAATCGGTTTTTGCCCGCCATATCAAAGAAATGGCACACTTATATAGCGTGAGCAAATGCAGTGGTACACCTGTCACTCTTACCACCATCCGTTCTCATCCCCATACCATACCATTTGGAAGATGTCGAAACAAGCAAGTTGGTAGCTCCAAATAGAACCAAGTATAATGCTTTTTGCACTATTTTTAGTTATGTATACATAATTCACAAAAGTTGGAAAGATTCGGTGATTCGGTGCAAGGGAAAACATAACGTATCGTTATGAAAATTCGGCTAAACTAAAAGTTAACTCAACTATCCAGATAAGGATACTTTTCCACCAGCTAAAATCCTCTTTTTGTCCCCTCTCTTTCAGGATTGTCTGTATTTGAGAAAGAGACAGGTTCCTTGTTGGTTTTAACAAATGTAAGGTGATATTAGTTGGGGGCGTACTTGGGGGGGGGGGGGGGGGGGCAGAAATATCATGGTTTTACCTATCAAAGTCCTTGACCGGACAGGTGAGTTGGCTCTTATAAGGAAATGTCAAAGTGACATCATGGTTTTGGATAAGATTTTTACCAATGCAAGTACAGGGTACATAGAGATTAGCCCTAGACTAGCCTCTCTCCCATAGACTCTCGTTTCTGAGAAAAACAATAAGATTTTCGAACGCAGTATATATTTAATACTGTTAAATTCTAATTAGAACGACAACATGATTTTATTGGAATTTATTTGTATCCTTTTTCGTTTTTTGACTTAAACCTCTTTTTTTTTCGCTTTGTTTCCAATAAAATAAACGACGTGATAGACATCCTCCAGGGTACTACGAAGTCTACAAATTTACAACTTTATCAATATTTCGTTTGAATTCACCGTAGATAAAAATCACTTTAATCTTTTCTGCAACTATTAAGTATTCGATTTTAAACTCACAATAAAGAAATAATTATAACTAATGATAATATATTTCCTAGACTACTTCGATTTTGACCTGTAGCTCTTTGATCAGATACGAACTATCAATAAGTGTGTTCAGTGAAGGGCTTTCACAAAATCGAAGCAAATGTAAAATACAAACATTAAATGGAGAGAAATATCGATACTTTTTAGAATCTAATAGATAATCAATTAGCTGAACGTTTCCCTAAATATATTAAAAAATAGAGGTTTTACAAAAAATATTTCAAACAAAAGTTATGCACAGTTTTACAAAAAGTAATATTTTGAAATTAAAAATGCAGGTTTATATAAAAACAAAGGTTAATCTCGAAATGATCTTAAAAACGCCCATACATTAAAAAAAACTAATAAATTTGAATTCTCTCGAAAAATCATAGAAGGTGTTTCACCTTTTTTTTCTTAATTAATTGACTACGAGATATTATGTTGTGTCGACTTAAATGGAACACATTATATAAGCATATCGGTGATTCGAACAACTGGCTTCTGCAGTACGAACTCATTGCCTTTATCACGCTGCAATCTTAGAACTTAACTCTACTGAATATGTCGCGTTCAAAAATCTTTATTATTGCTTTTCTCAGGAACTAAGATCTATGAAAGAGAAATCCCATAGGGTTGGTCTCTGCTACGGTACTTTCGTTGATCCAATTCATCCAAACCCAAGACGTCACGATAACAACGTCTCTTCGTTAGTTTAACAACAGATGCTTCGGTCACGTTTATACCTTAATTGTAAAGGTGTAACAAGTAAAAGGTGCAATAAATTGCAATAGTAAAGCAAATTAACGTTGGACAAATGAAAGAATCGACTTGACTTGATTCCCTTTCTTTAACTAACAAGAATTTCGTCTTTCTTATGATTTATTTTTTGTGACGTATCGTTAATAATATTTTACGTATTTTATACATTATTTACTTACTTATGTGTCTGCATAGGAAATATATAATAATATATAGGGTGTATTTCAAAAAGATGAAACTTATCGAAATAAGTAAATTCCTTATGCGAAGAGAAATTGAAAACTTTTACTGTATTGTAATTTGAGAATTTCTTTTCGAGATATAAGCACTCGAAATTTATTGACGTAATTTTTGGTAAGCATTACTTATATACCAATCAGCTAATCGCACTCTTGCATATGTACGCACTCGCATGCAACAAATACGTGTTAATAACGTTCACAGACGTAAAAATTTTAACTATTTATGCAGAGTGAAACATCTAGAACAAGTTATATAAATAACTCGCTTGCTTTTAATAATTAATAATAAAGTGTTAAACAATAATTGTTTGGTTCCAATCATTTTTTTATAGATGAAGACACAGACGAAATATAAAAGTCAAACCTGTTTTTTTTTAAATGGAATTAGGTTTTTTTATTTTAATTTTGCCAGAGCGTTTCAAGACAAATATAATGACCTATAATTGAAAGTCACTCAACGTTACACAATGTCAACTGTAATAGAAAATAAATTGTTTCACGGTACTTTGTAAGTAATTCACCAATTTACTTATTTGCGTATTTATTGCTAGAAGTATTCAAAATTATGATTCTGATCATCGATGCATTTTCTAAAGCGTGTCGATACAGAGAACACTACACGATGAATTTCATTCGAATCGATCACAACGCAGGCTCTTTTTATACACTTCTTCGTTTTTTCTTTGGTTAATGACATTTCGCTGTAACACTTGTTATTTTAACTGTACCCACAAATAAAATAGGTGATAAATCTGGCGAACGTACAGACCATCTATTATTTTCTAACCGATTAATCCAACAATCTCTAAATTTACCGTTTAACAATTCACTAACAATCTGTGAAAATTATATAGACTTTTTCGCTTTTGTATAAATTATATTATTGTATAAGTTATATTATTGTGGCTGCTAATTTTGTACAATTTTGAATGACTTTCAATCGTGGGTCATTGTATTCGTCTTGAGACACTTTATTAGCATGTTATTAAAAAGAAAACATTATTTCATTTAAAAAACAAATTTGGTCTTTACATCTCCTCTACAGCATCATCAATAAAAAAAAAAGTGACTGATATTATATTATGTGCCTCCCAAAACCATACAACTTTTGTTTGACACTTTTCTTTCTATTGTTAAAAGCAAGTGAATTATTTAAATACCGTAAGCACCTTATCCTACATATCTCGAAAACGAAGCTTCAATTTGCAAAATAGTACTGGGCTTTCCGATATCTTTTCACGCGAGAAATTGACATATTTTGATTTGTCACAACTTTTAAAACACTCTGTATATTAGCATACTATTACTTTAATTTTGTCGCCATTATTGTTTTTGTAAGCTATTATCGTAGTTATTTCATCAAAATTAATATTTATTGCGATGCAACGCTTAATCTTCTTAGTAGGGTATTTTTTCGTTGAAAGCAAGGTTTTGACTACCCTTTGAAAAACTGAGCTCTAACCCCACAATTTCAAATTCACCCCTGTCCCGCTCCCGAGAGAGAGAGAGAGAGAGAGAGAGAGAGAGAGAGAGAGAGAGAGAGAGAGAGAGAGAGAGGGAGAGAGAACAAGTTGTCTTCAGCAAGAGAAACGATCACTTAGGAATTGTATCTCTTCTACGTTACTATATATAGCACGCGTCTGTCTCGAGCTTTTTACTGTGAACAAAGAAATACTATACGTTCCTTGAATGCTACAAAATTTAGGATATTCAAACTATAGGATGAGTCAGTAAGAAATCAAGATCTAATAATTCTTATTAAATACAAGTCCCCCTTTACAGAGCAACTGATGAGAAATTTCACAAGTCGATACTATCATTTACCCGATCTCAGGTGTAGGGATGGAATCTCTTAAAAAACCATTATTTCAAAATTAATATAAAGAGAACATATTTTCTGATGCATATTAACCACTTGAATGCAGAGTTTTTCAAATTTAAATGCTCTTTGTCGACAGCATGTGGCTCGCAATAGCGATCGCTGTAGACGGAATATATTTTCATGTAAGTAATTATTTTATTTAAAATAAAATAATTACCCGAAATAAATGAAATCTTGATTATTGTCGTTACTAAGGTAAATATAGAAACATAAGTATCTATGTTCATCTTGAGCACAGATAATTTTTACTTGTGTTAGAAGTATAAGCTGAAAACATATTTGGCAAATAACCAAACGCATATGTATATGTATTCATTAACGCACCTCAAACAATATATGTATCCACAGTTCCCCAAAGGGGTAAAACAGTTAAATTTTTAATAAAGAAAGTAATGTAGAAATTATTGTCTATCATTTCCTGATTACTTATAATCATACATTGATTAATAATCCCCAAATGATCACTGCCTCTAGATAAGGAAAAAGTATTTATCCGCGTGTTAAAATAATTAAAAACACGTATCGGACAATGTGAAAACTAAATTTGTATCGTAACAAAATTTCTTGCAAGTAGATTTCAACTCAATACTTGTATGATGCACGAATACTTTAAATTCCAAAGGCTAAAATCTCAAATATTAACTCTAGCAAGACTAGAGGTTGAGGAGATCTCGTCGAGCTCGTTAGAATATATCTTATAAACATCTCTATTTTCCTCGCGTAAAATGTTTCCCTAATATTACTCATTACCGCTTATATTTTTAAGATTGATTCTTAAAAATTGGTTTTGATTTAGTGAAAATACTAATAAAAAACAAAAAGAGAATGACGAAGAGAAGCCTATTTATGTAATAGTGAAAGTCAAATGTGATCTTTATTAATGTTTTTTGCATTAGTAAAGACTTTGGCTGTAAATGCATATTCTTTGCTTATAATAATTCATCCAGATTAGAATACTTACAAAATATAAACAGGCAAAGAATCTTTTTACAAAAATTAGTCAATGAATGAATTAAAAAATAAATGTGTGATAGAATCTTGAATTTGACCGAATTATAAAATAATGTTACAAATACTTTAAAAAAAATGTATGAGGAATGACGCTATAAACAAATTTAATAAAAAACAAAAAACGAAATGGAAAAGAAAAGCAGTACAAGTGTGTAATAGAAAATAAAAGAATAAAATATAATTTATTGAATGCAAAGCAATTTTGTTATCAATTGCTGACAACAAAAAGCACATATGTAAGAAGCACTTGAATAGTGCAATATATGCAATAAATGCATGGCATCATGTCAGGTATATCAAGTTCTTATTAGATACAAGTTCCTAATACAGTAAAATTTTCAGCAATATATGTTTTTTTCCATTCATAATATTTCTTTTCTCGTGTATGAAATTCCTATTATTTATAAAACTTGTTTTTAAAGGTGATTTTCAAAGATAGTTATGGATAATGTAAGTTGGCTCAAAAAAGCCTTTTCTAATCATTAATGTGACGGCTCCTGGCTTGGTCTTTCTAGAATTAAGATCTAAAAAAAGGGACACGTGTCATTTTATTATCGATAAAGATTTATCATGTGAGAGTTCGTCAAAATCTGTAACTAGGTCAGATGTGTCTTCCCTTTGTAAGTTTTAGTTAATCCTTTTGCTATTTTTTATATATATTTCAATATCATTGGAATAGCAGACCTGCCTCCCAGTTGGGGACACTGTATGTGTACGATGAAATGGATTCAATGTACAAAAGATGATTCTAGAAACTGGAATCAACTATAATTAATTTCTACATAAAGCAAACAAAAATTGATATAGAAATATGTTAAACACCATAATAAAATTTATCTATTCAGGATATAGTGTTTTTAAATGTAACAATACAAATGTATATTGCATTTGCATTTTTTTTATTTATATAAAACCACTTACAGTTGATAAAAATTAACTTCTCATCATTCTGCATATAAAAATATTACAGTACGATCTCTGAGAACAAAATACATTATAAAACATTTCATACATTGTGTTAATTTCCATAATAAATATTTTCCCAATTAAGAAAATATACCGTGTCAGAGTTGACTTTAGCACACCAAGAATTAATTACTTTGTTTCAGTGTATTCAAACGTTCTACTATCACAGTCCAAACGTTTTCTTATTTGCTCATTTAAATTTTTCATTATCTTTTTAAGTTAATGTGTAAAGTAACAAAACAGTCATTGTGATGTATTATGTATTGTATTATAACTTGAATGTTATGAACTAGTGCTCCATCTCGTTGGGAGGTTTTATAAAAAGACAAAGTGTAATCGCAACCTTTTGTTTAAATTGATGATATAAGAGGCACAGAACGAATAAAAAATATTTAGACTGTAATGATGAAATATTTTAATACATGCAGGAAAAATAACTTCTTAACTTAAAATAATAAGATGAAGACTCACAAGGTATTCTATTTTCTATAAATATTCTATTTTCTATTATGTGCAAAAATGATTATAAGAATTTATTTATGTAAAAGATATTAGTAGCATCATTTAAATCAGAGGAACAAATGTAAAATGCAGTTATTTATCCATAGTACTTAGAACAAAAATTATATCACAAATTAATTATAGCATTTAATAACCCTTTTCTATATCAATTCTTTGTATCTCCATGCAGAAAAAAGCTTCAGGTTGACCCAGTTTCTAGATTTATTTTGTAGATATAGGAATCCATTTAAACTCTCAATGCTAGTCTTATCTACACCACCCATAGATATTTTTTAAAACAGAATTAATTTTCTAGTACACTGTAAAAATGATTAGTCCTAAAGCATTGATACATAAAGATCTTTTATTAAAAGAAGCAAACAAAAATATATAAATAAAGTTCATCATTTCAGAAGTGACACAAGGAGCTTAATATTAGTTAGATCTGCAAAGAATATTTATTCTGGATGTTCACAGCCTTATACTCAAAAACAAAAATAAACTTTACATGGAAGGATCTTTATTTACAACCAATTAATATTCTAATATTTTGTGCAACATTTATGATAATAGAAATAACTACTGTTTTGAGCGAAAGAAAAAATTTACGTTTATTCTGTATACATAAAGTATATTTAAATTACATATGCATATTGAAAAAATTATCATGAAGCAAATATAATTTACAAGAAAAGAAATATGCAAAATAATTTTCAAATAATTCTCATTTTTAGCTTCAACTTTTTTCCATACAAAAAACAATAAGACGTAAAAAGCATGTATCTATCACATCATAAATTAAAATCAGTGTACATTTTTAAATTAAATATATAGTTTTACTTACCCTCCACCGACAGGTGGATATCCACCACTGGGGACGGCACTGCCAGGTCTTCTACTAAACATGTCTGCTTGTGGTCCAGGACCAGTGCTGTAACTAGGCGCCCCAGTGCTGTAGCTGGGTCCAGTACTCATTGGCCTGTTAAATGGATGTATATCATTAACAGGGGGACCATCCCTCCTGTCATAGGCCATCGAAACTCCCTGACTTACCCCCCCAGGCCCACCCATCATATCCCCAGGCCCGCCCGGATAACCCCTGTCATACACAATTGGAATATATTAACTTATTTTTACTCTATCCTGGATAACGCATTAAAATGTTGCTCAAGCATAATTAATTTAAAGTACAATGAACTTGCATACATTAAAATAGTATAAACATCGCAGGTTAGAATAAAAATGAAGTTTCAATTCATAATTGTTATGTTTGAATTTTGTACAGTTATAAAATACTTATTTTTTTACAATACATAAGTTCTTTAATATTTATGCAATATTATATTTCTTAGCAATTTCTCGATTCTAAAATTCATGTATGCAATGTACAATTATTGTACTTATCAAAAAGAAATATCATATTTTTAAACTTTATTGATAAATATTCATTTATACTTTGAACATTTAAATTAATATTTTAAATAATATTACTAAACACAGCCACCCTCGCATATATGTCGCCAAACGACAGTTCATTCATTTACATATATTCAAGAAAGATAGAATTATTTTATTCTGCACTGAGACTGAGGTTCACACATGTCTAGATAATTCGTCTATTAATATAAGTTCAAATTTTTCATTACAATATTTTAATGAGAGTATTACCAGTGAATTGATTGCGTTTTTCGGGTAAAAATGGGTTTAAAGATGAACTTATTCTGATAAAAAACTATTTTCTCTATCAACCAAAAATAACTTTGTAAAAATAATAATAATAAAAAAAAACAATCAATCATTGTTGCAAGTTCAAGTATATGTAATAAAATCTTTATAATTTTGAAAAATACTTTTAGTCAATTATTTGAGTACATATTAATTGCTAGTTTAAATACAATACTTGCTAAAATTAAATCGTCTACTATAGTAGTGAATATTTAAAATTAATAATGTGTTTGCAAGAATAATACAGATCAAATTGATTTGCTAGCTATTGAGATTTTAATCAGTACATACACTTTTCAAATGAAATCATTGTACGAATATCTGTTTGTGAATTGAAATATGCATTCTATTACAATTTAATTCCTCCATTTAAATACTCACATGATTAAGTGATTTTGCTTCGTACAGACAAATTATTCTACTTTGTGATGATTTTAATACAAAGGCAAGCAGCATAATTATTATGCTGTATGAAACACAATTTGTTACTGTATGAAACTCTGATGTAAAGAATTCAGCAATGATTTAATTAACATACAAATAAGTATAGTCTAAATAAGGTTATGCATGAACTCATTTCCATTAAGTAAACGTTGCCAATTTATTAGTAATATTCTCATGAAAATATAATGACAAACATGCAAATTTTAATTTAGAGTAATGGATAAAATCCGATCTTGCGAATGTATCTTAATCTGTTACTTTTAAACAGGTGACATATACACGAGATTTACTGTACATTCTAGTAAGATATATTAGTGAAAGTATAATTAGTTATACGTAAATACTAAGTGCTAATGCCAAATTACAAAATTAAATCTAAAGCTGGAAATCAAATAAGATAGAATACTTTACCAGTGACTTTCATCATATCCTACATCAGTGTACCCTGTTCCATACCCAGTAGTGGCAACAGCACCACCACCATTTCTCATAGGTCCAGTTGCACTTCGATCATATTCATTTCTAGCTGTATAATCAACTGTACGATTTGCACCAAAATTATCAGTGCGTCCATAATCCATTGGACCTGGTGCACCACGATTAAAATCACCCGTCATCCCACCACCCACTACTGCAAATTACATACATTTTCATATTAGAATAATATTTTTCATTGTTGTCTGAACTAAACTTATTTTACTTGTGAGTAAATCAAATTTAAAGGCCAAGTTCAATATTCAAAACAACAAACCTAATTATGCAACATTTATTACAACCCTTTGCATTCAAAATTTCTAATACTCGCCTTACTTTGTAATTAATAAACACAATATGAATTGTGGAAAGAATGTCAAAAGTTATTAAAATAAATCAAATTATAAAATACCAGACATATATTTCTCTGTTTTTAGACATAAAATATTCTAAAACTCATTGAGAATGGTCAAAACCATATCTTTTTTAGTTTAAATCCTTATATGATACTTATCATTAGGAATTAAACAACCCAATATAATATAGCCTTAAACTGGTATTAAGCATAAACAAATATAAACAAAATGTCTTATGCTACAAAAAAAGTTCAAACAGCCAGCTATAGATTTCAAGAAATGTAAATGAGGATCAGAGTTTGTCAATAGAAATATTAGCTGTAAGACATAAATGAGTCATTCTACAAGAAATCGAGTATTCTTTGGAGTAACATCTCGGATTTTGCTAAAACTTAAATATATTAGGGGGACCGGAAAGTAATGTCGTTTCCTTACATTAAATTCAAACACATAAATTTTTAACGAGTTTTTATTTTTAATCAATGATATAATCACCCTCATTATCAACAACCTTTTGCCATCTAGTGTGCAAATTTTCAATGCCGGATCGATAAAAATCAATTGGTTTTTGAGCAAAATATACAGAGATGGCATTTTGAATATCATCCAAATTTGCAAATCTTTTGCAACTTAGAAAGTGTTGAAGCGATCGGAATAAATGGAAATCCGATGGTGCAACATCGGGCGAGTATGGTGGGTGAGGCAGTACCTCCCACCCCAATTCATTAATTTTTGCCAAGGTTCGTCTTGCGCAGTGCGGTCTTGCATTATCGTGTTGCAGAATAACGCCTTTTCTGTTGACAATCGCTGGTCACTTTTCAATTAAAGATTTATTTACACGATCTAATTGTTCACAGTAAAGGTCTGCATTCACAGTCTGTCCAGGTTTCAGCACTTCAAAATGAACAACGCCGCGAATACTCCACCAAACACACAAAAGGGCCTTTTTGGGGTGTAAACCTGGCTTAGCAGTACTTTGTGGCGATTCATTTGGAGAGAGCCACTGCCTTTTGCGTTTTGGATTATCATAAAGAACCCACTTTTCATCTCCGGTGATCAAGCGATCAAAAAACGCTTCTGTATTGTGCCGTTGAAGCAATAAGTTGCATGTGGTGGATCGGTTAGCCTTGTTCTCTTCGGACAGATTATGCGGGACCCAAACACCTGCTCTGCTTACTTTCCCAATCTGCTGCAAATGTTCTTGGATGGTCGACCAAGGTGGGTTAAGACTGTTTGACAATTCCTCGATTGTTTGACACGGATTTGCTTCCACTTCCGCACTTAACACGTCATTGTCTAACGTTGTTGGTCTTCCTGATCGATACGAGTCGGAAAGATCAAAATTACCGGATTTGAACTTGGAAAACCACCTTTGGCATTTACGAACGTCTAATGCATTTGGATAAACATCGCAAATGTTTTTGGTAGCAACTGTTGCGTTACTACCCTTGCGAAACTCAAAAAGCATGCAATGCCGGATATGTACCTCTTCTGGTATTTGGCTGGCCATTTCACCCAAAATTGTAAAGAAAAATTTTAAATTTAATTATTTACAACTAAACAAGTCACTATAACCTCAGAATGTCTTTGCTACGACTTTAATGTACACAATGAGCTGACAAATGACAATCAAATAGTGACATGCGCAGAAACGACATTACTTTCCGGTCCACCTAATATTATAGTTGTTAGTGATATTTAAACGTATCTCAACAAGTTTTTCAAAATTTTGAAAACTGTTGATTTTCAGTACAGTACAGTTATTTAAAAAATGAATTTCTTTTTACTCAATTATAACTTGAGGAATTTTAGGGAGTTGGAGAATTTCTATAATTGAGAGATTAATTATGCCACAGTGAAAAAAGGGTAATGAAAAAAAAATTGAGAAAGATAAAAAAGAGTGCCAAATGGTCGACAGAGTACCAAGTATATGTAATGGCATTAGCAAATAAGTTCAAAAAGGAAATGGAAGATACAAGAATGATATCAAGTAATCAAACAATATTTTAGTGGGTGATGAAGTCATTAGATAAGATTCAACAGATATGTGGTAAACTGGAAAATGGAGAGAGAAGAACAAATAAGGGAGGGGAGAATTCCTAGTTGGTGACAGATTTAGAAGAAGTCCTGATAAAGGCATGAACAATACAAGAATAGGTAAAAGAATTTACTTACTAGCATATGCAGACGACATGATGAGAATTGTAGAGATAGAGGAGCAAGTGATGGGAATAATCAGATAAACGTGAAAAGGTGTTAAAATTTAGAAAAACAGATGAAAGATCGAAAAAGATGAGATAACATTCAAAAGAGAGAAAAAAAATTTAGAATATGTTATATGGAAAAACGGATAATAAAATAGAAAGTGAAGAAAGTAACATTATTGAGGATGCAGGTATAAAAAAATTGGGAAGAGAAAGTTAAAAAAAGATTACATGAAAAGATTGCAGCTATTCAACACTATGTAGTTTTCCCACTATTAAGTAGAGAATGTACTTGTATACAGGGCGAATACATACATGATAGTGATGAGAAAGAAAAGAGATGGAAGAGATGTAGAAAAGATTTCTGAGATATTAGGCTCTGACTGGATGATAAGATATCTGGTAGGGAAAGAGGGGACAATAAGATAAAAGACAAGATAAAAATGTTAAAAGAACAATAAAGTAGAAGTGTGCAAAATGGAGAAAAAATCGAAAATTTTATATAGAAAGAAAGTACACGTCACAGGCAGAAAAGCTGATAGACAAGAGCAAAGAAATAAAGATGAGGGATCGGGATCGGGATCGGAATCGGGATCGGAATCGGGATCGGGATCGGGATCGGGATCGGGATCGGGATCGGGATCGGGATCGGGATCGGGATCGGGATCGGGATCGGGATCAGGATCGGGATCGGAATCGGAATCGGGATCGGAATCGGGATCGGGATCGGGATCGGGATGAGAATCAGGGTTACGGTCAGAAGAAGAGAAGACATAAACGGGGTAGTAAATGTACACCCGGTATCATGACGGAGTTCATGGTGGGTGGAGGAAATACGGTTTAGTTTACAGTATCCTTCTTTATCACTTCAAGTTTCTATATCAATTTATTTGTCGCATAGTTAAAACGTTCAATGACATTAATGAAGCGATACGATATACTGCCGATTGCATAATAAAGTAATTTCCCAAAACATCTTACCAAGGCTATGACTAGGTATTTTGATACTCAGGGAAAAATGGAATGCAGTCCACCCAATTACTTTTCTGTAGATACACATATATATGTGGGTGTATTGCATTTGTGCCATAAAAAAGCTTTTATGCAATTTTGTGGATGGAATAATATTAACAAAATTATTTTCATTTTGTTACTTCTAAGAACGCCTGTAGAGTGTGCATAACAAGGAGGTTAAGGATACATACTGTAAAGAGATGAGATGTTAGCACTTTACCTATTCATTATGACCTTCACATGACCTTGACTACAAAAAGATCAAAATGAATGTAAATACTGAAATAAGTACATGAAAAAGTGTAGTAAAGAAAAATTTATTGTAATAAATATTCAAAATTATTTCTACTGACTTTGGAAACATTTGTTAATTTGATTATACAAATTTTCTTGCTGATAAAACCTCATTGAAAAGAATCAGCAGTACACTGATTAATTATGTTAAAGCTACATAATCAGTTGTAAGCATAGAAGAATATTGTTTAATAATGGCATAAGTGTATTAATCAAGAAATTTGTATTTACACTGTATAAAAAAAAAGTGGCAACTAATGAAATGAACATAGTTCACTAAACATGTTTAAATTTGATATCCATCAAACACAACATCCCAAATGCTCATAAATGTGCAAGTCTCATGTCAAAATCGAATTAACAAATGTTTAGAAATCGATGGAAACAATTTTAAACACTTATTACAATAAACTTTCCTTAACTATTTCTGTTATTTAATTATTCACATTCATTCACAACAATTTCTAAATTTTTTGTAATTGTTAGGAAACTCGATTATTGTGTTATAATGATAAAAATATGTAATTTCACGCAAAAAATATCGTTGATCTTGAAAAAAAATAATTATTATCAGAGTATATGACCTTTCAAACCAAACAATCTATTCCTTCAACATTTTCGCGTATAATTAAATACTCTTAATGAGAAGAAAGGTATTGCCTTGCAATAGAGTGTATATATTTAATAAATTATAGATTAATCCTTGAATAAATAACCAGTTAACACTTTATACATCGCGGGACCACTGATAACGCAATGTTATTTTATCGCGGTTCATGCGGCTTATCGTACTTACTCTTAGGTTAGAATATTTTATAGTCACTTTCACTAATCATCAATATGATAATTCTGAGCGCATACCTATGTACATCAAGCCGTTACACTAACGTCATCGAGCGTTAACTCTCGAGCTTTAAACAATAGAAATTAATACCTCATGACACACTTCATTGAAATAGTAGAGGAAACCTGTCTTGTGTGCTCAAATTATAAAATGCAGAATCATTTTGCAATCAAATTAATAAAGAATGTTTTTTGTCAGAAGTAATGATATAATTCATTAAAGCGAAATAAAATTTACTGATTTTACAGAACAATCTTTGATTAATATATTTACAAGAACATAAGAGCAATAGTAGAGAAATGTGGTTTGTTAAAGGAGTAGTTAAGCCTCAAAATTTTTAAAATCAACCTTTCTGTAACCTTACATTGCTAGGAAACTAATAACTGCAATCATTTGAAATTACCACAGTCTATTGTTCTTTATTCAGTGAATGCTTTGTTAACATATTAAAAAATATTAATAATCACGAGAATTACGTTCAATTACGTAAACGTAATGTTTTTCAACGGTAAACATATCAGGACCCATATACTTTCAAACTGGTGGGTAATTTAAAAACGAATTTGTTGATGAATTTATAATCTAGAAAAGTATTATCTTCTATGTAACAAAAGTAGAATCTGAACAAAATTGTCTTTATTAAAAAAAATCGAAATTGAAAAATTGTTTAAGTTCAGTATTTGTTTTCTTTTATCACAAATTTTGTTTAAAAATAAATTCCAACACATAAATCATTTTTCTAAGTGTACTTATAAAATTTTTGAAATAAATCATTAAAGTAGTTTTTTATATTTCATATTTACCATTTCTGAAATCGTAATTTTGAAAAAATATAAACGTTTATAAAGTTTATAAACTTTCCGTTGGGAGGTGACGAGTTTCATATGACCGGCTTGATCTGATCGATCGAATCAGGATCGATTAATAGAACAAAAATAAATGTGTTTGCGCACACACCTTCGGATCGCTATTCGTGTTTGTACTCATTATTTTAATCGATTTGCTTCTTATGAATCATAAAAATCATTTGAATGAATAGTATAATTAAATAGGAGTGCCCTTATAATGTGAATTTATTTTTGATATAAAACATTTTTATCCATTTCTTCTTCATTCCACATAATGGAAATCTACATTTAATGATATATATTATGTTCCATTTAATACCATGTTCTGTTCTTTCATTATGTTATGTATATTTCTACACAAACGCACTTGTATTATTATAAGTTTAATATTTATTATTGTTTGGAAAGTGGCCATACTCCATGTGGTTAAAATGTAAGCAGCCTAAGAAAGCATAATTCTGAATAATTGCTTCTCTTATGTTCAATAAATATATTCATTCTTGTCCATATATTATCTGATAATTCAATTTAGAAAAACAAGATGAACTATACTTTTGTTTAATATTTGACTAGATTTATGAACCACATTTCTTGCTCCAAAATTGTTACGACCAATAGAACATACATGCCTAAGTATTCCCCAATCATAAAGTGTTCAATATAATTTATAATACATGTTAAGGAGAGAGAATTAAACAATATTAATATCAATACAGCTTCTCTCAAACTTAACATAGTATTAGTATTTCTTTTCACTAAGCCAGGTAGGGATCAAACATTTTCACTTTCAGCCAAAGTCAAGTCTATTATATAACATTTGGTAAGGAAAGTGAATGAAATAAAATAATAAAGATTGAACCTCAACTTATCAATAGCCAAGGTTCCTTGTTCCTTATCGCGTATGAGATAAATTGTCCATTAATTGAAATTTAAATTTTAATATATTTTATTATACCTTGGTAAACATTTGTATTTTTATTAATGGATAAAACAGTAGAAAAGATTCTGTTTCAAATATTAAGGCAATACTATATTTGAGTTTAGAAATAATTTTGTTTATTTATAAATAAATAAAATAATGCATTTGAATGCAGAAGGTTAATTACGAGTATTATGTAATACTAACTAGAGAAATATGTACTAGAGTAATTACCATAATCTGTTCTAGCTCCAAATTCTGCAGCGCGGCTATAATCTGCAGTTCGACCATAATCGGCTGTTCCAGTTGGTCCATATCCTCCAACAGCTCCAGTTGCTGGTCCGTATCCTCCTCCCATTCCAGGCGCAGTAGAAGTGTAACCCATTGCCGCATTTCCCACATTCTGGCCATACGCTCCACGGTCAGTGTATCCAGTACCGAAGTCTGCTCCACGTCCACTAAAGTCTCCAGCCCCACGATTGTAATCGGTGTACCCCGTTGCGACGCCACCTGCAGCAGATCCATCGTAACCAACGAGTTGGATCGGAAGAACTGTAAAGCATGCCAAAAATAACCAGCTGGTCTTTTAGTCTGCATTATAAACATGTATTATTACTATTATTTAATTTACTACTTTCTCATTGCAATTGATTATTTTATAGTATATTGTATTGAGTTAGTATGCAAATTTTCATTAATAGTAACATTAGCTTCACCAATTGTAATATTAAGCATAGCAGCAAATATATTACTTTGTATGAAAATTGTATCAGATAACAATTATACTAAAATAGGATGTATCCAATAATAATAAAGGTTACGTGAAATGATTATTAACAATGAGAAAACAGTTTTATTTAGATAAAATATTATATAAAAATACAACTACTGACCTCTTCTATCATTGTAAGGTCCAGGACGAGCGTCTCTACCACCGTCTCGTCCTCCTCTACCACCTCTCATTGGTCCAGTTCTTCTGTCTCCATCCCTGCGTCCCCCTCCTGCACTACGTGATTTGCCAGTAGACTGTTCCACATTGATTGTTGCCCCTTTGAAGTTGGAATTGTGGAGGGCTTTGATTGCTGCAGCTGCATCCTCCTCGCGTGCCATGTGGACAAACCCATACCGATTCATGACATCGCATTCCGTTACTTCACCAAAACGTAAAAATAATTGTCGCAACTCATCGCTGCGACAATTTTCTGGTAACCGACCCACAAATATTTTTGTTTTCCTCTGTAAAATTGAAATGTGTAATTAGTAATACTTCTTGATTACATTTGTCTATATAATCATATAACAGGTGATTATAAATGAAGTTAGACAAATTGCACAAAATTTTACATTTACTTTGTATCTCTAAAATCGATCATACTCTTGTTTGTCAAAAGTATGATGTCTGTTTGAGATTTCATCTTGCTCAAAATTGTTTCTATTTTACAAAAATCATATAATAATGATTATGTAATGTTATTGAGCTGATTGATAATAATCACTTAATGTTAATATGTATCGGTAATCAAATTTATACATTACTTGTAGATTCTATGAAAGTATATAAAGTCAAAATTCAGAAGAACAATACATTACATACCTACAGAAAAATTATGTAGCTTAACTTGTGTTAATACTTTGTATCAAATAGAAAAATATATATGATAAATAAATAATCAAATTTATAAATAACATAAAATAATAAATACAAGTTACTATTAGCATTGTTCTTACCGGTTGATTAGATGAAACCATTTTCTGAAAATAAAAAATAACCAATATTATTAATTATTATTTTGTATTTACTATGATTTTAGTTTTAAATAATATTAATTTAATATTATTATTTATAATTCTTGTACAAATTGCTAAAATCATATTCTAAAATTATTTACCTCCAAGAAATATTTATTTAATTTATCTAATCAATTTACATATTCAATTGCAATTAGAAGTCATAGTATGGCTATACATTTGGGTTAAGTTTTTGTTTTGCTAACTATATATAAGTAGCTTGTGCATCAAGCTTTTGAAAATACAATTGTTTCTAATATTTATACAATTTTTACAAAAATTTGAATTGTTTGCAAAATGTAGAACTCAAATTGTTTACAGTGTAATATGACAATTACACATTTTATATTCCATCATACGTTTTTAATGTTCTCGCATAAAATTTGATAACAATTTTTTAAAAAATCATAATTTTTATAGAAATAGTTAATAAAAGAGTAATTTATTAACTATTGAAATGAATACTTCAATTATATCCATACGTACAAAAATATTCCATATATAATTAAATAATTATAGATGTTATTTGCACTTTTCAAAACTCTATTAGATTACAACCTATGTTCAATGAAAGTTATTATTTTAATTTATATTATGTGTTAGTGTTTATATAATTATCTTTTCATATATCAAGATTGAAATTTTTATTTTGAAATGATATGTGCAGGAAGTACATAATTAACAGTAAAAGAAAAAATAAATAAAAATAATAGATTAACAAATAAACTGTTAAAAAGGTATTAAATACTACCTCTGCACATACATGTTTGTGCTTTTAAACAGTATTGAAAAATTATCAATAATATGAATAGTACCCAATTTGAAGGTACATTTATTAATTTCAGTTTTAAAACAGGATATTTTCTCTTATTGCAACTAATTTTAATGAAGTTGCACACTATGTTCATTTTTAATTATAAATATACAATAATATATAAAATAATTCTAGTAGTCTATGTTAGAAAGGGAATAAATCGTAAACATTTGAGATCCTTGTATATGCATTAAAAATTAGTACCTTTGGTAGAAATGGTTACATGTAAGTATTAGATATGTACATTTCCTTGAAACTTCCTGAAATGGAGAAGCTATAGCATTTCAAGAATATTAATCAGTACATAACATTTTGTTATTTATTATTACATAAAAACAGGTGTTTTATACTATGAACAAAACAATGTATTTTTCAAAAAATTGTGAAGTAATACTATTATTTCACGAATTTTAAAAATATTACAAATTATTAAAAGCAAGTAACTTAAAAAAAAGCTTTTTAAGACGTTATCGATGTCCAATCTTGTAAATGTAAAAGACGCGTATATACTTTTGAAGGCCATGGAAATTATCAATTTTTTATGAATTGAAAAAAAAACAATTTTTTTTGTCTGCCGAAATCTAATTATTGTTATTAAAAACTATAAAATAACACGATGCAAATAAAATTGTAAAAAAATAGTATTATAATGCAAGTATATAACGTACAAGAAATATCTAAAAACAACCGGCCCTTGGCGTACCCTAATAACTGACGATATGCGAGTCTCTTCGAGTTTTAAACTGGAAATTTGTCTACAATTTTTTTCTATGTCAAATATTTTATTATGAAATTACATTACTACTTACATGTTGTTGCGACGTTTTGGCGAAATGAAATTAAAGGAAAAGGGAAGAAACTTTCGTGACGCTACAGCGAAACGAGGTACGAAATGGCGTCAACGAATTCCACCTTGAACACTTTTGACGGAAAGCGATAAGTATGTGTTATGTATTGCCACACTTAACGCATTCAACGAAAAAGTCACTAGATAATTGTACATCAGGCATGTTTTCATTCACATTCAGTAAGATGAAAGGCTCTGGTATCCAACCCGTGTAACTTGTGACAGAGTCCCATTGGTCTGTTGTATTTCTCTCTAGAAGACTATTATAGGCGCAACGTATCGTGTATTAAATACGAAAAGATTTCACAAACAATTGAAAAACTGATGTTGTTACCTTTTTATTATAATTTTATTATCCTTCTGTCACGTTTCCTAACATTTTCATTGCAACGATTAATAAATTATATATAATTATTATTTAAATTCCTTTTTTAAGTACATTTTAATATATTATTATTTTGGGTCCGTTAAATATATTCTTATTTGTATTACTTTATTTTATATCTTCATATATTTTCTCTTATTGACTTTTTCACTGTTGAATTAATTTTGTATAATTTTTATTGAATTTGTAATATACACACATGTATGTATATATACGTACGAGTTAGTATAGAGCTCTAGCCTTCGGTATGTAAGTCACGTGGTTGGTTACCAGAGCTTCGTTTCACTGATTAAAGTATTTATAGAGGGCGTCTAGTCAAAGGCGCAGAACCGCCAGAATCTTGTTTTCGACTGTGATTGGTGTGAGGTCATAATTTAAACGTAATGGCTTTCTTTACTCCACTTTGGTGTCCTCTACACATGTATTTTTCACTTGAATACACTAGTTTAATTTAAGTATTTTGATTTCGCTTGAAATAGCCAAAAATTTCAACAGTAACATATATTAACTATGGATTGTTATATTCCATTATTATATATTATATATTATTATATAATTTTTTATTTCATTTTTATATTATTGTATGAGAAATATTTTCAACAATATTTGTTATATTTAATTTTAGAATATATATTTTGATGTATTTCTGAGAATAAATATAAAATTTGTTCAAAATTGTGGACAAAATCAATATTTTACAGTCTAAGATAAATTGTTTGAATAAATTGCAATAATATGTTTCTAAAAAGGTAATAATGTACTTGTGTAGTATTAATTATTGAATTCATAGTTTTATTTACAAATATATAAGTGTAAAAATGTAAAAATATTTTATTATATGTTTAATAATTTCTTAAAATTTATATTATCATGTAAATAGTAACTATTATAGTATATATGCATACATTTATATTGTATATAACTTACTCCATATAGTTTTCTACCCTGCTTCTTCAAATTCACTAATACATACCTATTAAAACTGAATAACATTCTAGGGACATTTTTTTCCTTTCTTTTAATATATTTTTTTATGCTGCTTATGTATAAATCTAAAGATACAAGTAGATTGTGAAAAATTGCTTTCATGATTTTTGTCCTAGAAAAGTTTCTTGAATAGTTTTCTCTAAACCTTTTGATATTTGTATTACAAGACTTTTGAGCTTCTTCTCCCAGCTGTCCTATTGGTAGAATTGCGTGCCTTATTGTATTTGCAGAATGAAACAAATTTTGTGTACTGTCTAGACATATTGCACTATGGATATAGTTGGATAAATCTCTTTATGGATTTGAAACAATAATTCTTAAAGAGTTTTACTTTTATTGAATACATACTTAAAATAATTATTAAAGTGATGTAAAAACGTATTATTATTTCCTCGTCTATATCTGTATTGAATGTGTGCTGAAATAATAGAACTGTAGAAAAATTAGCGAGTAGTGTTACCATCGTTATTAATACCGAATATCAGCTTCGATTCGCTTAGAATCAAGCTCATCTCAGTTTTGAAAGATATTCTTATCTTCGGAATCTTTTCCTTATTTTCATTTCACGAGCTTGTCACTGGCGGATGATTAATTTATACGCTAAATGCAGTAAACATTCAACAAATGGAATATGTATATACATGTAGTGAAGATGTTCCAAATCGTACTTTGAATTCTCAAAAATAACGGTATCATAAAGACGAATGTTAATTTGTCGGTTTTTGAGCAATTATTATATATCGATTTTATATATGCAAAAATAAATGATAAAAGTTGTTACAGTTGTTACAAAATTCAGAATACAAAAGAGAATTAAAATACGGTATTCCTAATGCTATGCTATAAACTATAGACGTGATTCCACGAATGATGCGGCCAGTAAGAAAATGGCGATAACTCATAAAATCACAATTCGTTACAGATATATGCAACAGGAACTTATTTAGCATATTTCAAAGTTTCTTGAGAAAAGGTAAGAATCGTTTGTTCTCAATCGACAAACAACTATTTCACTAATTCTTGCGAATCGATGACTGGGCCATTTTAGACCCAGTTGACTTAGCAGTCGACGATAACGTACACACTACCGACACTGTTTATGCTTACATTGGGCTCGAAAGAGAATTCAGAAGAGCAAATTCCCGTCAAGCAAAGCAGTAGGTATTCTGTAACACTCTGACGATGTAATATCTACGAAACAAGGAAATATGGATAAAACACTTATTTTTACGCTTTACTAGAAAATCATCTGACAGTTCGCGTATCAATCACTACAATGCCCAGACATATACAAATACTAATAATCGGAATACTTGGATTTAAACCAAAAAAATGTTAAGAATCAACTACGTAAAGACCAGGCAAATATGCATTTTGTTCTAGGACAAAAGTCCGAAAAGGACAAGCATTATGTGTTTTATGTTTAAAAAGCCTTTGAGCCGCCCACCGACTTGCAATCTGTTCTGATTGTACAAAATTAGAGTAGAAAATCATCACCAATTGCAAACATTTTTCCTGAGCTACTTAGGTAAGATATTATATATTTTTTGATTATAATAAAGTATGTACATATAGTGATCTAAATAGTCACAAAAGCATCATAAAGAAAGCAAATAGAACAATCTATTTAGTATGCACTTCGAAGTAATTTAAAAATTTGGCATTTTTTTGTCTGTAATTTTTATCGAAAAAAATTCGCAAATTGATTAATATTAATATCATAATGATATAAAGGAAAATGTAAAAAATTTTAATTCGCTTTAGTGACATACAGATACGTATTCGGCACCGCTTTGAAGTCTGGGTCGTGCGAGATCAAATTTCCAGCTACTGACGCGTCACGGCGCATGTATGTATGTAAATACTTACGTGTCGGACTCGTTTGCTGTTTCTGTATCTTGCTTATTTTCGGTGTTGTATCCCATTCTCTATCCTCTTCGGTCCATCCATTTGAGTTCAACCAGTTCCGAGAACAAATTCTGGATCAAGTTTCGACTAAAGATATCTGCTGATCTCGATTTTCGAATTTTACACAAAGCAATACTTTTCTACATACTGTGATTATATATTACCAATTGTGAGAATAGAGCACGGGAAAGAGCATACATACGCAGATGATCCATTACTACTTACGATTACAAACTAAGCGATGAGTACATTTTACTTCCCTAGGTATACATATTTCTCCTATACAAGAAAAACGAAAACCTTGAAGACTAGTGTAGTAAATTAAAAAACGCTATATATTTCCGCTATTAAATACTTATGTCGGCTATAAGCTAGTAACGATCAAGTCAACACTTCGAGGATATTTTTCTGAATGATCTCGTGGCTTCGCTCTCGTGTCCGGGTAAGCCTCCCTGGTCCAATTCTTATCTCGATACACGAACCTGACGTACAAACATCCGCATCGGCTCGTGATCCTAATTCCTCAACGGCCTCCTCTACGAAATTGTTAAGGAGTCCGTTTTCTCGGCAAAGAGCGAGCACGTATCAATAACACTTGCCCACACTGTGCAAAGTACGTACAAAACACAAGCATAGTGAGATCGTATGAGAATATAAAAAATGTCTTGTAGTTTTACATCTTTCGCTGTATTTTGAAAAGTAACATATTACACAAAATTATTGGTAAACATTTCTAATATAACATATAAAAACCTTTATTTATATTAATATAATTATACGTATGAATATATACATTTGAATAAATATAATTTTATTAAAAATACACAATTTTAATAGAAATAATATTTCCGAGCAACACGAACAATACAAATGCGCGCGACTGCTAAGCTGCTACCAGACGAAATGGTTTTGGTAAATAACAACGAAGTACCATCATGCGATCTTCTTCGCTTTCATCTTCTCTCCTTATTCCTTACGAGACGACATATTGATCGAAACGATGCTGAAGTGAACGGTGTTCTCTTTCGCATTGTCTTATAGAGTAATGTTTCTTTGTTTTTTGTTTTGTTTTGCTGTACCATTCGTCGGTTAACTAGATCGCGATGTATTCATGACGCAGCACTGCGATGCGTGCTCTCCTTTCTTTCTTTTGGAGCTCCCCTTCTCTAGAGAGAGAGAAAGAATATTGAACAATGAAAAGTAAAATCAAAAGAGTAAAGAAAGATCCCGAAACGTTTTTCAAGGCCATAAATGGGAGAATAAAGTCAATTATTAATTAGAACAGTTTCTAATATTATAATTTTAAGAAACTCCTTTTTTTCTTATACTAAATTCTCATTTACACAATCTAATGTTTATATTTGGCTAATAATCGAGGTTTCTGTTTCAATGATCAAAGATCATTTATGCTGAATTGCAAGATAATTTAAATATTACTCACACAAAGGAATGCTTCACTAAGAAACACTCTTATTTGAGCATCATAATTACTAATTTAAACGGCAGAAATAATGTTAAACGGTCGCAATTTTAAAGAAAAGAACATTTTCTGATCCTCCGAACCGCATACTAAAATATTTGACTCTATTCGTTATATACCTGTGCATTAAGAGTGTTGAACAAGTTTTCAACGATTTAACTTTGCATTTTAAATCCACGTGGTTTAACCGCGTTGACATCGGGATTTGGTTCCACCTACGAAATAAATTCGAACGTGTAACTTTCTTGAAAGAAAACAATTTTTTTCATTTCTTCATTCTTATGCCAATTACCTCCACCATAAACGTTATTCACGCAATTTTAAAGAAAACGGTCATTTTTATATTTCAAGATAATGGTTTGTAGGTACATACGTTACGTTGCTTCCAGCGGATCCGAACACCTGGTCTGTCAAGTTGGAAATCACTGACAAGAGAACCTTACGGTAGTGAAAATCGCTTTTGAAACGATAGTAGATGCAAATTATAATGTATACCTGGTATAAAAAAAAACCTAATAGATTTCTTCACAATGGACTTTCGTTTTCGAGATATTTTGATTTAAAGTTTGATACGCACATAGTAAATGAATTACTTAAATCATTTTAATACATCAAGTTTTGGATGTTCAGTAGAGCTAGTGACAACAAAGTTGTTGATAGTGGGGTCGGAATCCCAGTCTCCCATTACTATTATTTTTTTTTTAATACAACTTTGAAATGCAAAAATATATTTGATTTATTTTTGTATTTAATATCAATCCTATATAACATCAATATTAAAACAAAATACCTTAAATTTTTAATGGGTATTATATTTATAGATGAAAAAAAATGCTTTTTCTAAAAAATATTGGTATATTTCCAGTTATGATAAATAAAAGTATACATAAAAAAATCGAAAACACACGAATAATTACATAATAAAAATAATCGACTAGTTTACCTAACTGATGCTTTATAAAGAAAATGGAAAGTTTTTCTGGAAGACATGCCAAAAACAATAAAATACATTTCATACTTGTTTTCGTGGAGGTCATTACAGAATAGCATTAACCGCAATAGATTATTACCTGTAAATATTGATTATTTATAATTCTTTTTTTCCGTATTTTTAACATAACAAAAATTTAGTGCTGATAAGATAATTGTAATTATATTAAGCAAATATTAATAATTAAAGAAAGCAGAATATATTTTAAATAAACTACAAATTAATGAAATCAGTAGTGACTCTAGAAGTCCTCCTCCATTTAACTTGTCATGTTCTTGTTATGAACTTGTCATGTTCAATTTAAAAATTAACGAACTATTTATTAAAAATACTAATCTACCAATTACGCTAAAAAGGGGATCATATATTATATTAAGCATCGATTTTAACAAAGCTTCGTAGGTAGAGAGAGCAAACAAATATTTGACTCCTTTCGACTGTTTACTTCAATATAAAATACTTTACAAAATATTAAATAGTAAAGATCATAATTATAATCCTGCCCCGGTAGATATCTCTTTCTTTATGTTTCTTTTTTAATTTATGCAAAAAATAATATTATGCAATCATTTCTTTGGCATTTAAACTAATCTTCTTTTTTAATGAATTGTCAATTATGACTAATGATTAGTGAATTTAACTATATTCTTTAAAATTATTACTTATCTACTATTCATTGTATACTATATACGATATCGTGCGCACAATAATACATGCATCATAAACTATTATTTTCTAAGATTCTTCATTATTAAAACCGAAACATTCTATCGGTCATAAGCATCTGACAAATGCCAGGTGTGCAAACTCATATCTTTTGATAAAATCAAATGATTTAGATGCGTAAACGAGTGCATAGGCGAACAACACTGGAATACTTGAGGAAAGGATGCGATGGGGGGAAGGAAGAATAAAAAGAATCTGCTGAAGGAATCGGGAGAAGAATAAACGGAAATCAAAAGGATAATAAAGAGAAGGAAGAAGAAAGACGCGGTCTTTGGCAAAATATGGTCTGGAGGGTCAAGAAGAGAAGTAAAAAGAATCAGTGTAAAACCAAATGATAAAAAAAGTGCCAAAACAACCAAAGACTATTTATATAGATAGATTAAAGTAGAAACGTAGATAAATACTTGTGTATCAAAAAAAGTGCAATAAAATTGATAATTGATTTGTTACTACAGCTGTTGAAAAGTTGGTTGCTATACATGTATATCCGATGTAAGTAGTTATTAAGTAGATTATAGTTAGTGGTTAAGAACATATAATAAAGTTTATATTCCGAAAGGTATCGATTACAATAATAAATAATAATATAATGAAATTCAACTTGAATTTAAAATTTTAACATTAGATTTATAAATGATGCCATCACCTTGTCCCAACCTCTACCACAGTCTAAATCTATATACTACAGATACTTTATTAACGGAAACGAATATCCAATTCAAGCTTGTATAATATATAATTACTGTTAAAGTAATTTATTACCAAAAATGTATGTGTGCTTGTATGTATCTGTCTACATTTTATCAACGGATTACTATAAATCGAAAAATTCCGTAACCTAAACAAGTATAAGAGGATGTATAAAATTACATATTTTAATTTACAGTTACTTATCCGCGATACTATTTAAAAAAAGATTATTATATAAGTGGTGTGCTTACAAACTCATTTTAAATCTAAAAAAACCTCTAATGTTAATGAAATAGCATTTTATTATGAAATGTTAATTAAGTAGCATTTGTTATATGCTCATAATGCATAGAATGTCTTTGCTTTAAATATGTTTTCGAAGAATCATAGAGAATAATGAATTATAATGCATACTCGTATGGGATACGTATGTACTAAAAAAGTAATGGCACCATTTTCAGAACAATCCAACAGCATATTTGTATACTTACCTGCAACTCATAAGCTTATTCAATCAAACCATCCAAAACAAACTGTTGCTGTCCATCCTATTCTCTCTATATTGTCTTTCTTCTGTCCTAATTGCTTCCATTAAGCAATAACACTTTTACTTAGAAAGTAATGAAACAAGCAGAGAGCAGATTTTATAAATTTGAGTATTAAAGAGAAAATGTTGTTGGTCAAGAACGAGACATATTTTTAAATATAATTACAATTATTTATTGATATAATTATAATTAAAAATTAGTTTTAAAATTATTCTCTATCTGTATCAAGAATAATCTTTGAATATTTTTGCATTTTCCTTTTAAGTAATTAAAAAAAGAAATTAGATTAAATACCAAAGAAATGATTACATAATATTATTTTCTGTATACTTTTAAATAAAATGGAAGGAAAAGAAGTGTATGCACTACAACCTGTAGCAAGACCATTGTGAATCACCATACCTCTTAAATAAATAATAATGTTTAAAGTATTTAAAAGTACTTGTAGAATCAGTGGACGAATCAATAATACTAATTGCTTGATTTCTTGTAAACTACTGAGCGTTGAAGCAAACAACCAAATAAGGATTAAATATTTTTTGGTTCTTAATGTACTTTTAAGATGTTTAATATGTAAGGACACTATTTTGTTTTGTCATTTATGGAATGTTGTGCAAAGATGCTACAGTTCAAAAATGACAATTCTGAATTTATTTTAAATTTAATCATGAGCAACAAGGCTTATCTTGATATGAGTGGATATGCAAACAAATGAAACAGTCGTTTTACAGACCAGAAAACCCATGATTGATTTATGAATCATTATTGGAAGCATTATTGGATCATTTTTTTTGAAGATGATAATAAAAATCATCCAATGCACAGGATGGTGTAATAAGCTATACAGCTTATGTAACCATGCCAATTTCGAAGATTGCATTTCTAAACCATCTAAAGTAAAAATTTGATTATGTCAATTGGCTAACTCAGTTGCCTAATTTAAATGCACCAGATATTTTTCTTTGGTGCTACAAAAACAACTTCAGCAAACTAACCGCGACAAAATTGAACTAATTATCTTTGGAATGTGCTTAGGTGTAGTGTAAAATGTAATAGAAAGAGCTTGTATTTGTAATGATGCCACAGGCAGTCATAGAGCCAATATAATATTCCACAAATAATGTTATTAGTTAATATAATAAACGATATGTAACAAAAATTTTCAACAGTTTTATTTAAAAGTTATTACAAAACAAAGTTGTGCCTTTATATAATAAACACTATACTAAGCACCATTAAAATCGGTGCATACTTGTAAGTATTATTCAGAGTTATTGGAACAAAACTAACATTCTATGCACTGTTGGAATTTGTTTTGTTGTTTATTGTTTATTAAGCTGACTTAAGTAGACTGTTGTTCTACTACTTTGTTGTACTTAGTGTTCACATAAATACATTATGTTCGGGGAAAGAATATAAATAGTGGAAAACCCTCCATATTATTAAGGAAGGAACAGCTTTTATAGAGATATACAAATTATTTATATATTACATTAATTTTGATAAATGCTGTTCTATCATTTTGTCGTGGATTATATTGTAGAGAGAAAGAAAGAGTTTAGTCCTTGGTTAAGGGGAATGTGTTATCATAAGTAAGAGGAATGTTTGCTTAGTCGCAGGTTTTACAAAATTTGACTAAAACATCTAACGCAATATGACTTGCAAGTCCTTCCAGGATTAATCATTTCTTCTCTCTACAATAAAGAATATATACTAATCGAAACTAATGCTGCAAAATATCACTATTGAGTTTTGTTCTATATCCATTAGGAAGAAAAGGTTAAATTCAGCGACCATACAGCTCTGACCTCTCCTTGTAACAATTTCTTTAACTAACCTTATTACAAAATCTTTATCTTCTTCTTATGTAAGACTATAAGTTGATATGAGTTGAAATATTTTACTTAAAATGTATATAAACTTTTAGTGACACAATCTGAAAGAATTCTTTCAAGATTTCAAGAATGTTTACTTTAAATTAAAAATGATTTTTAACACTATCCAATATATTTTACTTTATAACAAGTACTAATAATCCATAATCCTTTCACTAAAAGTGTTCCAATTGCAATTCAAAATTTTGAAAAACAAAATTGTTCTGATATTGTGATTTTAATTAAACTATGATTTTCAACATATATTTGTTTCAATCTATTCTCGTTCATATTCTCTTTAATATTATTCCTAAGAGATTTGCAAATATGTTTCATTTATTTTCAATACTGCTCAATAATTCTCACTATTTAAAAGAGATATTAAAGAAGAATAGGGGAATACTGCTTTCTTTCAGAAATTATTTGAACTACTTGGTACACTTATTTGGTTTTTGTTTTGTATCAATGAAAAGTATTTTCTTATTCAGATAATGATAATTTTTAAAAATTTTTGATTCCTTATTGTTTTATATAAGTATGACGTCCATATTTTCATAGTACCGTAAACAAAGAGTTAAAAGGATTATTAGATTAATAACTTAAGGATAGTCAATGAAATTTATACATTAATACTTAATGAGCAACTAATCTTATATAATCTAAGATTTCAAGATAAATTTTGCTACGTATTATGAATAATATCAATGCTAAATAATAGCAATAATAGTTACTTTTTAAATACTTATAATTGTAAAAGAATTTTAACATATACTTCAAGGTAAAATTTTATATTAATTATTCATAAAATTTTGAATCTAAGTTATTCTTTTCTACTGAATATTTCCGGTTGGACTGCTAACGTAAATAAATAAAACTTACTGGTTTAACGGAAGTGTAACGTTCAATACAATTCATTTCTTCACATCATGTACTAAATTTCATTATTAATATGTAGAAATTCCTAAAATAAATGTTTGAAGAAGTTTGCATGATTTTTTTTGAGCTTTTACCTATCACGGATTTCGAAGTGTTCATACTCATTCTTTCCAATTTGATGGAGTATTCTTCAATTCACGACCTTCTGGAAGATCGACAGTAGTTTCATGTAAGAGTTTTTTAACGTTGTGATGTCTCTTACTGTTGAAATTAATTTGTCCGTTCTCTATAGGCTCACTATATATGTGTGAAACAATTCGATTTAAACGAAACGTACAACATGACACTGTAACGGTTAGCACACTAAAGACAAATCCTAAAATAATGCCCGCAAGTACATCCCACCAATGATGCCTGTTATCACCAATTCTGGTCAGTGAACATATCACAGCCCACAAGCACATCAGGCATTGTAACCACGGTTTTAAAAGAAACGTCCGATTTGGCAAACGATTTTGTAAGTACCACTATAACAAAAAAAAGAGCATTATTTAGTGCTATTAAATACATTATTACAATCTACAGGGTTGCCTAAAATACATGGTACAACCAGAAAGGAGGTAACTTCTGTTAAAAAAAGTAAATCGAAAACTTAGAAAACAATTTTATCAATTTTGAAAATATCTATGCTTTAAATGCGTTCACCTAAATCTCAGTGTGGCAAATCTCTCTAACGGTCTTTGTCATCTATATATGCAAAGTGGGTATAGCATATTATAAGAAAATAATATTTTTGGTCGCAAATTATTATATCTGCAGATTTACGATTATTTTTGTTTTGGCAATAAGATTAATTTTTTAATTGTATCACGTATTTTGGAACATTCTGTATATAGTATATAATTATAGATTTATTTTAATCTTTGTACTTTTATTTTATCAGTTCTTTATGAATAATTTCATATTTTGGAATCCAACATTTTAGTTGTTTATAAATAGAATTTGTATTTAAGAGTTTAACGTTTATTATTATTTTAACTATACAATGTGATCCATGCAACTGTTTTAGGTTATAACTTCAATACCAGTATAGTTAGAGAAACACGACAAAGGAAGAAGATGAATGGTTTAAATTATACTACATTTTGTAGGACAATATTATTTTTTATAAGCTCGATGGTACATATGCTATCAACAAATGCATCATTTTTTTAATGGAAATGCATATTTCTTTTAGTATAAATTAAATCCTCTTGTCATTTTAGGTTACATAAAATATTAAGATAAAGTAGCAAAAAAAATGATTACTTCATGAGATATTTTAAATAATTGTTTTAAATAAGTGCTTTTCTATTACTCTACATATTTCATGCAATGCTTGTTAAGTGTTTTCATATCTAAATTAAGTATTATTAGTCAATATTTTTTCAATAATGGTGCTTTAAATGGGCAGAAATATTATTGAGTTATCGGACAAGTTAATACTACTTTGTAAAGAAAATTCAAAAGCAACACATTTAAACTTCAGTATACATTTATTGAATTATATAATTGCCATTTTATTCCACAACTTCCTCTAACTTTTATGCAATATGAAGATTTCATTCTTCCAGAAGTTCTCAGGTTTTTCAGGGAAAAACTTTTTAATGTGATTTTTTATATTGAACCAAAAGTAAAAGTTTTTACCATTAAACAAATTTTCTAAAGACCAAAATAAGTGAAAATCTGGTCTGGGGAATATGGCAGATGAGGTAGGACCTCCCAACTCGTTTATAGAACGAATCACAAATGGAAATGTGGTCCATTACATTTTTTCTCTAAATTGTATTTGAACTCATACATCAAAACGGTTTACAAAATGCTTATGAATGGTAATTTTTGATATTTTTAACATTTCTACTAATTCATGTATTGTATAGTGTAGATTATTCTCAATTAGTGATTTAATCTGATCTTCATCATTGGTGGAGAATCTCTTTGAACGTTCTTGATCATCATTGAAATTACCAGCTTCAAACCTAGCAAACTACTTCTGCACAGTTCTTTCAGATATGGCATCTTTATCGTGAATAGTACATGTCTTTGCTGTTTGGTATTTTTGTAAAAGAAAAGCATCAAATGCCTATAATGCACCTTGTTTCCTTCCATATTCAAAAGTGTATAAAACTTACAAAAATTAGTGTAATCTAACCAAAGTTTTTTCTTAAAGAAGCCTGAAATATCACCTTTTAGAGTATGTGTGTATGTCAATTGTTGTTAATCGTTTTGATGTATTCAAATCTATTCTAATGTCACCTAGTGAAAATCAGTATGGATTTTCTGGATAACCCAATATAATAAAATTGCGTTGAACATCTTCTTCAATAAAGATATTTATTTAGGATATCTCATAAACTATTCACTTTTTTATTACTTTACCTATAACACTATACCTATATACATTATACTTTACTTTTCCACAATGCTTTTTTACACAGAATGACAAAAGAATATGATATAAAAAAAAAGATCCATTCTCATTTTATGAAATAATGCAATTATTGAATGTACTGCAAATGTAATACTTTTTGAGCCACTCATTTTCATTTTTTGATATTTTTCTTTAACTGCACTAATAACAGAGTTATAACTTAAAACGGTTGTGTGAACCACTCTGTATATTTGCATACATATGTATATATATATATATACAATATAACCCTACCACTATAAAAATAGTTGTATACACGGAAAGGGCAGAATGACCAGACGGAAATGATTTACTAGAGTCTGAGATGAACCAATCTGAATCATCTGTATTTGTACACGTATATGTTTCCACGTATCTGAAATAAAATATAAAATTATTAGCTTAAATCTGTTTGAACAAAAATGGTATACTCGAATATTATATATGAAGGGCTAAAATTCGTGGTACAAATAGGGTCATCAAAAATATAGAATAAAATTGCATTGAAGACTTTGTTTAAAAAAAGATGCGTTTGAGAATCAATCTTTCTTTAAAATTTTTGAAATAATCAAAAGTTCAATAACAACAATCATGTACAGGAGTTCATTCAAACGTTTTTTTCATAAAAAAAGGTCATTTTTTGTATTAGCGATTGACCAATTACCAAATGAATGGGGAAAAGTTATATTTAATAATAGAAAATACAGTTTAGACTAAGTTGTTTTGTAACTTTTTAAAACAGAAATAAAGGTGGTACAAAGAACAGCAATTACTTATGACTGAACTCAATAATTGCATTTATTTAAACAAAAGTTCAAAATGAGTCCGAGAAAATATCTAAATCAAAGTGAAATAGATGGAATCCTATAATTACAAATTAGTATACGAAAAATTGCGTATACAGTATGTATTCGTTGAGAGTTGAGTTTTGTCTATGCACTGAGTGCTGGACGTTCTCCCCACCATTTTTGTTTTATTCTGCCCTAGGAAGGCGAGAGTAAGCAAGGAAAAGTACGAGATAGATGAAGCATTGAGACTTTCTCTCGCTTCGTCCTTCGGATGCCTAATATTGCATTTTTTGCGTATAATAATTCTTCGTCTGTCTCGTTCCTGTCCCCTTTCTTCTCTGGCCTAATTCATTCTCATTTTTGCTCTTGCTTTCTACAGGAAAGAAGAGAGAAACGATCGTTCAGTAAACGTGTCTCCTCTATGTTAAATAGTATGTGCCAGTCCCAAGCCATAAACTCTCAACGAATAAATGCTGTTCATCTAAAATCGTCTAAAAATTTTACAAATATATTGGGAAAAAAGGAATTTAGAAAGTTCAAGTGTCCACAAAAAATAGAAGCTGTGCGCTTTATGAGCTATTTTTAGTTATAATAAGTCTGTTAGAAAAATTGTAGAAGCAATTAGTATTATTTATATTTAAAAAAAAAATGACGCATTTTATAAAAAAAATAGTCATATTAAATAAAATAATTTACACAAGGGATTTCTCTTCGATTGAAATCATCCACTGAAAAAAAGATTGAAGAAATACACTATTTTGCAAACAATGCACATACGATTTTCAGGTGATTGAAATTAAATAATTGTTATCACCGATTATATTTATTCAGACAAGCTCAATCAAATATACTTGATCGAACAAATATAGTAATCTCGTAAACTCCGCCTGTACGTCTTTGATTCATTTCCTGCTCGAATATTAACATAAAAATATGATATTCCAAGTAAAAGGATAAAGTTGATCGAACAAATTTTGAATGTAACAGCTAATTTAAGTTATCTAAGGTAAGTATATTCGGAGCTCTATCCTATATACTCATGCATACATACGTAAGATTATTGTAAAAATCTCGCGAGTCTGTTAATAATAAAGTTATACAGATACAATGAAAAATATCAAAATTTTCATTTTTTTAATGGATGAAATTGAAACTAATGGTCACAATTCATCGCTCTTGACTGTGAAGGACACGTACATACATATAGAGGTAAAGAGACACTTGAATGAGCGAATATGAGAAAGCAAGTATGAGAATGATAGAAAAAGGCAAATGTGTTGTTTCACTAGCAGTGAAAAGACTTGGTGACTTATTATCATAAGTCTGAACGTGTTTTCTCATGCTACAGAAGATGGTCGAAACATGCCACGAAAATGAAAAAGAGGAAGTAACAAAGGACAGATTTCGCTAGCGGAGAAATATCCTTGACCGATCAGCCTATGTAGTTGACTACGACTTCAGCGTCTCTGTAGCTGATTTGACGTAGTCGACTTCTTTGCGTCGCGCGGTGCCCATGAAAACGCGGATGGGAGTGGGAGAATCTCAGAGGTCTCGTAAAATCTGGTTTGGATAGCACTGTCATAGATAATAAACTGTTGTAGAGACTCATTTAAAATTTAAATTGTCGACTATGTACAGCTGTACGTATTATACAATAATAAAACGAGTTTTCTGTTATTTAAGTATAAAGAAATAGCAATTGGCTTACTCATTAGTACAATTGTGAGCTTCGCGTGGCCTACACGTATCCAAAAAATGCGGTCTCGGTTCTCCGATCAAAGTTTTCATGACATTGCATATGAATGTCAAAGTAAATATTCCGATTAAATAGTGTCCATACCACAGCCATACTTGTTTTATTCTCGAACCAGCGCTTCCTGATGCTGTGTCATAACTATCTGCAGGATGGCACATGTATTCCGTTATCCACATCTAAAAATGGATGAAGTATAAAATTAGTTTTAAAGTTGTTTCTTCGAAAAACCGTAAAAACAAAGAAATTTGAACAATCATATTTAAAAAGTTAAATACGTAAGATAATTTTGATACTCTATACAAATTATCTATTTGCAAAGTTATGGATATAAATATTTTCATGAACACATTTTTCTTTATATTTTTTTTGTAAATTTAGACATCTTTCTTGAACTTTATTAAATGTTAAAAAAAGGAAAAACACTAATTCTTATTAATATAATTAATATAGTTTCATTCTTTGGGCAATAATGTTAAAGAATTTAAAACTGTATGAACTGTTTTTTCCAATCTATCTTAACAATTTTATAAGAAAATATAGCGTCATTATTTTTACAAATAGGTGATTTCTGTATTCTTGTAATAAATAGTAATAATAAAAAAAGAAACAGTTAAAATGGAGGTTTTTTGTAAGAAATTATGATTTTATACTTCTTACAAACGTACAAAGATCATGTTAAAAACGAAATATGAAGTTAAATGTGATCAGTTATACTGTATTGTTGTAGCATCTACTATAATAAAATTTTGAATAAAATCGATATTCCTTAAACGACTTATTATTATAAGATATAATTTATCATAATGTTTTACAGGAGTAGAATTTATTCTTATTATAAGCATCTTGAAGATTATTTTTATTACAATACAACAATTTAAAACACAATACTTTACATGTATTTTAAACTCATTTCAGAAAATTCTATTAAAATGTAAACAGTTTATTTCATCGTTTGCAAAAATATTTTCTCTTTTGCTAAATTGGAAAGCTTTAAATATAAAATGTACGAAATAAATAATGTCTGTAAAAAGTTACTTTTACTTCACGTACCACAATAATTGGCGTTAGCAGACAACCGGTAATCAATAATGTAATAGAAATTGTATCTCCCAAAAACTTGAAAGAAATTTTTGGGTCATTGCAGTAAAAGCCAATGCGCTGTTGCGGAATGGTCCCAAATTCCAATACTGTTAAAAGTACAATGACTGAAACAGACAATTTTATAACATACGTAATTATTCAACTGTGAGGTAATACTAAGAAATATTAGTTTTTCGTTTAGATAACAGAAAGTGAAAATGTATATTTAACGAGTATGAAAACGTATGTAATTTTTATTAATATAAAGAATTGTAACAATATATTTTGAAAAATATTTCAAAAATGTTTCAAACGTATCAAAAAATCAGTTTCTTTGTAAATTCTATGTCATTGTATTATGAATAAAACCCTTATAAATTTTGATGTATTGATTATTTTTACATTTTACATTATCAAGACGACCAAAGGCGTATGATCGAAAACTTTTATAGAAAGGTAAAGCTTGATGATTGATTTATTTTGTAATACAATACATATAACGTTTTTATAAATACCAATTTTACCTAATACGTTCGATAAAATTACAAATATTTATAAGAAAAGTAGATAAAATTGACGCAACAAAATGATAACAGATTTCTATAAATTAGTATTCTAGAAGGAAAGAACAAATTATATTTTAATTATAAACAATATTTTTTATTGGCCGATGATTGTTTTGTCTCGCCTACTACAACTCGTTTCTAAAACACAGCTACAGTATCTCTTCGTCCAGAACAGGCGATTGGAAACCGATATATAGTAGATATAACGTAGAAGAGACACAATTACTGCTGAATGCAAAAGCAAAATGGAATAAAAGCGAATCAGAGGAGTTAAAAAGGAGCGAAGAATGATACGAGACAGACGAAGTATCAATACTTTGTCTCATTTTGTTTTTTGGTCATCGGAGACTATGTATTTTATATATGCGACCGATGTGCATTTATGATAAATAATGTAGAAATGTATATATACTACATATTTTGTATATGCGACCGATGTGCATTTATGATACTAGGTTGTTCAATAAGTTTTGTCGTTCGATTGAACAAACTATTATAAGGCGTGATGCACTTATGATACAGGGTGATTCTCTTGTCAATGAACTTAAAGGAAGAAAGTGTCGTCGTCTAAACACACTAGCGATTATCCTGTGTTTGGATATATAGTGATGAGGTAGCCTCTGTTATATTATCGATTGGTTAACGACGATGACTACTGCAGTAGAAACAGCTGTATTTGTAACGTGTATGAACTAAAATGATACACACACTGGATAATCACTGGAGTGTTTAGGCAAAGGCCCTGTCTTTGAGTCCATTGAACAGAAAATTGAGTGTGAGAATTTAGAAAGATACATCAAGATAAAATATCAGTGCTTTTAAAATCCCTTTAACTTACTCCAAATCTATTTCGCTCTTACATCCACAAGCCAGGAATGAATCAAATGGTGGAAAGAGCATCCAATATTCAACGCCCAGACAAAATTTAGCTCCAACGAAGATATAGTATATTAATAAGTCAGATACGTTATTGCAAGAGCTGCCATTGAGATACGAACGGAGTCGAAATGATGTCTTTTACTAGTTCAGAGGTCTTGAGAATTATTCTCAATCGTGCTTATACACACACATACACACCAATACAAACTAAATGTGTTTGTTATTTTTTTTAATAATTTGTCCTGCTGTACTTTCTATAATTTTAAATATCTTGCTTGAAAGAATACGTAATACACGGACGCATAATAACTGACGTCAACTAAAAATTCATTCATATTAAAATTGCTTTTGACGTAGAAGTTTTTAACAGATCTCAGCAAAAGCGATAAAATGTGTTCGTAGAATCGGATTTCCTGTTGAAAGCTGCTACAATACGCACAGGTAGTGATGAAAGATGCTCTGATGTTTTTATGTAAAATTTAGTTCACTAAGATTTATTTAAAACAGTTTTGACAATTTTTACAAATAACGCATATACAAACAATGTTACAGTAATCAAAAACTAACAAAAAGTAATTATCATTATACACTGACTAATTATGCTAAAAATTTAAGCAGATTTCGAGGTAAGAATATAAAACTTAAATATATTGTTTTATTATAATTCATTCAGCTGTAGACACAATCGTATTAATAAACATACACAGGTGTATTCACGATAAAATGTTTTGTTTAATTATCAAAATGTGAACAATTTTCTTAATTATAATACTTTTAGTTCTTATACATTAGGAAGTAAACATTTATATTATATTTTTATCTCAATTAATTTAAAATTAATTTTCGATTTTCTTTAATTGCATTCTGTATTTATTGATTATAAAAGAATATTTATAGAAAAAATGTAGAATATATTACAAAAAGAATTTTGTATGTATTACAAAAAAAAAAAGTCACGAAAATCGTAGTGATATACTTGTACCATATTCTTGAACTAGAATTTGGGAATGTGGACATTTATTACATATTGTATGTATTAATAAAATGAGATGTTTCGGTTATTCACATTTATCTCCATTGAAGATTTTCGACGGTCGAGCAAAATTGGGAAACAACACAAGGGTGGTCTACAGGGATAAGTGTCGGATACTATCCGAAGGATAGTATTTATGATGGCTATAACAGGCGAACCTGTTCAGGTTCAACTACGGTGGTTTGATCTTTTTAATGGATCATAAAAAGGGAGATACGAGGGAAACATAACGAGTTTTTTTTTCAAACGAGAAATGGACTGAATAACAAGTCGGAAAAAATATAAGTATCCATCTTGAATATTTAATATATTTATAATATTTTATCACACTGATGTTAAGTTGTAATGCCAGTTGTCATTTCAGTGTTTATTTTATACAGAATTTGGACATAATTAGGACCCACATGGATTAGGTAAGTCAAATGGAAGGAAGTTAGTTTGGTGACATTGGCAATAGGAGTAGTTTATCGATGTGACAAACACCTGAAGATCACAAGAAGCAAAGAACTTAGGCTAGTGAACGATGAGATTTTAAGTGGCGTAACAGCGTCGAGTCGAAGCAGTGATGCAACTAGAACACTTTGAGGGCGATGTTATTGTTGCTGGATAACAGGTCCTATTAGAACATCAACGGCACGAGTTAATCCCTTGCAGATCTGCCTCTAGGTCATATGATACTTATTAATATTATCAAGATAGTTAATTGCGGTCGGTCGATGCAAACACAAGGGCAATGTGGTAAGAGGTTGTGCGACTAGCTATGGATGACAAAAGGTATTGGTATTGTGCCAAACAGTTACTAGATGAGCCGAGGAAAGACACGAGGCGCACTGTTGAACCAGTTAATCGTTGAGTGGTCTAGACTAACCAGGGCAGTTCATGACAAGCGACCTATTCAAGTATACAGGTACTTATGAGGTATCATGCCACATTGTTGGTTTATGGAAGATACATTCACAGCTACATATTATCGGCATGCAGATTTACAAGAACTGAGCGATGGGAAGTGTCGTAGATAGATGACGTTTATTGCAAGCAGTATATTAATTTCTCCAATAGAAGCTAGATAAGTGTACTTGCAATTCGATGACGTTTATTGTAAGCAGTATACTAATTTGTCCGATAGAAGCTAGATAAGTATACTTGTAAATCGATATAAGGTCGAATGTGTATCACATGAATAACGCGAAGTGTCTTTTAGTGATCAAGTGAAAATGTACTTAACCGTTATGTGACGTTAAATGATTCACCCTTATTTGTTTCTTATTTAACGTGTGTTCGAGGTCAGTCACATAGTCAGGATAGCCGAATGTTAGAGGATTTTTGTTAACGGCTACAAACATCTCGCAGGCCAGACGCCAGAACAGTGGTGGTTTTGTGGTAGACATGACGATTTGCAGATTTTAACAGTGGCAGGTAGCGTCGCCATCTTCTTCAAGCGGCTTGCTGTTACTGCTGCAGCAAAATCATGCAAGAAGATTTTCTCTTAATGATTTTCCCTCGTTGGAACCACCAAATTAGAAAAGATCTGTGAAGCATCGATTCTCCCAGAAGAGACAACGAGACGTATTCTCAGTCTACTAAGATAAACCATAGCAGTTGTCCAGAACAACAACGTCTCTCCTTCTTGTAAATCTGTGAATGTATTTTCCAAGAGGGTGAATTACAAGCATAGCAATCACTGTAATAGAGAGAAAGTCACTATCGGTATAAGAAAGCTCTTCGAAAGATGCACATTGTAAATGAGGTAATCATTTCCGATTCTTACGGAATACATGTGCATTTATGATGATTATTACAGGAAATTACTCCTATATAATATTCGCTTTAAAAAAATATGGAGCAGAATCACAGTGTAATACCCAAACCAAGATCTTTCCGTCAATTATCGTTGAAGAATATTAGCGATAGTTCTGCAAGAAGTGAATGATCGAGTAGAAGTGGTAAATTATAGATTATTGTTACCTGCAGGAAAATAACGTTCAAAACTTTAAGATCTAAAAAATAAACAATTGTTTTCTAAAAAAGATCTAAAAAAGATCTAAGAAACAAACAATTGTTTTCTAAAAAAAAAACTATTATCATAATATTCTAAAAAGAAGTTTAGGAAATGTACAAAGATTTATTACCGTGTAAAATACTCATAAAATAAACGAGCAATTAAAGGATAAGTTTCACGTAAAACAAGATAAACACAATGATTGTAAATCGAATACGAAGTGATATAAACTTCAACTCCTAAATATAGTCGTGATTCGTAGATAGTTGCCCGAAATGTGTTACCCTACGATCTTTAACAGTTCGTTAAAATATTAATTTTGAAATTCATCCTTTTTTTCGTGCAATTTTCAACAAATGCACTTGGACCTAAAATTTACAAATTAAAAATTTGTTTATCATTTCAACGTTACAAAAAATGTTTACTCAACCTAAAAAGAAGTATCTCGTCTCCAGGAAAACAAAAAAGAAAATACCCAATACGGTTAATAATTTCAGAGATAGAATTTCACGCGTACACGCCAGTTTCGCGAAAATGGGTAAAACTTGCAAACTTCGATGCTTTATACTTTTTGAATAAATTCGAATCTAGCAAAATTATGACTTACACTTCTTTTAATTTGATATGAACCGTAATATATTATCAAAGTTCTTGATCTCGATTACAAAGAGTGATTGATTCGATGTGATTAAAATAATGTTACGTTCATAGAGAAGAAGGTATAAAAAAAGTTACCTTTTTACTTCAGTAACTTATTAATAAACTGATATAACGGCATCCATGTGTCAGGAATAGCAGATCACTCGGTGTGAACAGTTCCAAGAAGTGGTGGGGATAACTTTGTGACACTTTGAAAGAGAAAAATAGTGACACTATGAAAGAAATCATAGCAACTTGAAATACAACTTTACACAATTATATTCATTAATAAATTTTCATTTAACAATTATCATTTGTATATATTCTTCGAAATCCCTGGAATAGATTTTAAATAAACGAAACGGAGGTATTCGTGATATTTACGGAAATATCAACAAAAATTTACGAACTGACTAAAATAGATGATTAATAAATATTATAACATGGTCAAGATCGGTAGCGTTCAAATTTAATCATTACTATTTACGTTATCAAATTTATCGTTGTTCTTGTAATATGAATTGGAAGGGTGCAGAAACTATCGTGGAAAATAGAAAAAACATTCCACGATGACTTGCCAAAGTTTATCGATGACATCTACAAAATTTTAAAGAGCGTGTGTCTGAGAGTTCACAAACGAAAGCCGCTTAGAAATATATAAGTCTTACTAAAACACCCTTTATTTCTTCAGCGTAAACACTGGATTTAATGTCTATACAAATAATTTGTTCGGATGGAAAATGTGTTTCTCATCCTCTAGTTTAGCGATTTTTAAACTTTTAAATCTATCTTTATATTTCAAAAAATTGATACGGAGATCCAAAGATTTTTTATTTATGTGGATTCCATCTATCGATGTTTACAACTGTGAAACTTTAAACTTTGAGAAATTTTGTAATTAAATATATACATTTCTTAATGTACTTAAATTTATTTATAACTTCGTAAATATATGATAAAAATAAATTTATTACTTGTTAAATATACATTCTTTTAAAGAAAATTCATTATATTTTTTTTTCAAAATAAAAATATTGTTATTTTTAGTAAGATAAATAATAGTGCTTTAACACGTTATTTTAAAGGAACACAGCTAAATTCTCATATTTGCATTCATTCTTTTGCTATTGTTTCGTCTACTTTCGTAGTTTAGCAATATTTTCATCGTATTTCAATTTTATAAAACTACGATATTATAAAATGTTCGCGAAAAAGAAAATGTAAAAACGATAGAAAATATTCTATAATATTTAATCGAAAGACATTTTTTAAAATATTACTAAAATTATACATACATAAATTGAAGTATATTTAATGACTAGGAACCTAACACAACCTTAGCGCGTTGCTCACGTTCCTCTTTTCTCGTCTCACCAATGTAAATATTAACACGGATAATAGGAACAAACACGTTGGGCATAAATAATCGAGATTTTCCTGTATTATGAAAATAGTTTTGACTTTGTCGAGCCCTCGAATAGTTCATACGGAACACCTTTTGAGAAACCTCATTCTAATATAACATATCATAGTTTTATAATCAAAGTAATTTTTCTCGAAAATTACGCAACCGATTAAAAAAATGTATTCTCCATTTTTTATTTATTTTTTATAAGGAATCGTCCATTTCGTCTGTTGTGCCACGATTTATTGGACAATTTGTATATTATTAAATTAGTAAATAAGAATACATCTCGAAATTTAGATAGGAAACTTTCGGTGGAAACATTTCATCACGCACATATTTATAAATGATGAGTTCAGCTTGTTCTCTGTTTAGTACTTACAGAAACTATAAACGTTACGTTGATTTATCACTTTTGAAGTTCTCCATTTCGACACAACTTTTCTGCGACTCGCGCTAACACTCTCACCCATGTTATTCAATTGTCGCACGTGTTTACTCACAGGCGAGTGACACCAGAAGAAATAGAACGACTATGTAACTAAGAATGACAGTGAAGAGAAAATAAGTGAATTTAGGAAAAACGACAGAGTGATGGAAAGGAGGAGAGGTGAATTAGGAAAATATGAGTAATTTCCGTTTAAATGCCTATTCAAGGCAAAATCACGGACACTACTGCGCTTTTCTTAGATGAAGCAATGGTATTTGGACTTTTTGCTCAGCGCATGCGCAAATGGTACACGATATCGTACGATTGTCCAATGATATAAATCAAAGATAAAAACTAAATCCTTTCCCTGTAAAATCAAGATCAGATTACAAAAGTACGATAAGTGTACACAAAGAAATAAATTATCGTCCACTGTACTAATAATAATTTATTAAATAAAGCAAATTTTAAAGAAAGTAATAAACTGAATTTTGTATCATTAAATTGTAATATTTCTAACAAACAAATCGGAAATATTTTTAATAATTGTAATTCTATATTTATTAGACAACAAAATAAAAAATATACTTTTCTTTGTACAAATTTTCCTTAAAAAAATAAGAACAAAATCATTCGGGTCAAATTGAGAAATTGGTGACTTAATTTGGATTATCGATATTCTAATTTGAAACGTAATATCATAAATAAAATATTAAGTTTCATATTTAAATTAATGTATATATTTATTTCTTTATTAAGTACTGTATTTAAGTAAACGTATATATTTATTAATTGTTTACATCGATCCAAGTATTACTAACAATTTTTTACTGCACGATTGTTGCACCTGCGTACTTATCGTGAGTTCACATTTTTTTATGCTTTAAACTATTAAAATATCAATTTTGCTTCTTGAAACAATTATAAAAACTCATCATAGCGAACCAAAATGCTGAACTACTAATTCCTACTACGGTTTGTATATTGGTTCTATTTCAGTTCTTTAACAGTTTCGTAACGGTATTCTGACTGTTATATATCGATACTGTAACTTTTCTAACAGTGATATATTATATTTGTGAATTAAATTGTCAAAAGTGTACCGCTCGTATTTGTTACTAGTATGATGTATCGTCGTTAAATTTGTCGTTACTTTATAAATTTGTAATAAATGAATAAATAAATATAATATAGTATGAATTAAAGTAATGTAAATTTGATAGAAATTAAATTTTTGTATAAATTTTATATAAATTTTAATGGCTTTTTGAAATGTAATATCATAATAATCGAGAATCGATCATTGATCAATCCTCAATGCAAATTACCGACGGTCTGGAGTCATTGATAAGTTATCCACTGAAGATGGTTCATATTACTTAATGAAGATGGTTTGAAGACAAACTTCATACGCTAAAATTTCGAATCAAAGAATTCGGTACCACTTGCACATTTTTTAATAAATCCTTACTTGAATCCTTTAAAATAATGGTCTAGATAATTATTTAAATAAAACATTCTTATTCGAATAATTTATCCGGATAGTCGTTCGTTATTCGCATTCTTCGTCGGTGACGAATACTGTTTTATTGAAATAAAACTCCTATTTGAATAAAAGTTTATTTGTAACTTGCAAATACAAATTTACCTAGATAAAGTGTTATTCTTTATTCCTTATTTCTTATACGAATAACCTTCTCTTCAAATAACGTTAACAAGGAACGAATATTGATTCATTATGTAAATGATTTAACAATCAATTACGTATAAATATTCAAATTCACATTTTTTATTTACTTGTATATGAAAAATCAGCCATTTTCTGGTTTTACCACGGTTTCGGAAACACTTTGTATATAATGAATAAATATTTCGGTTGTTCATCTTGATTGTACAAAAAATTCGGATAACGAATAATTAGTAACGCTTTATTTAAACAAGTTATTATTCAGAAGACACAAATAATATTTTATTCGGATACAACATTATACGTTAAAAATAAACGCCCACAAAATTCGAGTGTTGGTCAAATTCCGTTTAAGGATATTAATATATAGCCGTTGCTACACTCCCCCATTTTTCCTCTTTAGAACAAGGGTGCCATAAACCTTGAGAATTATCGATAAACCCACCCTGTAGGGTAGAAACATATTACTTAATGAATATGAAGGGAATTTGAACGCATGGTCTTGTCTTCAATCTTGTTCTTGTTCTTCGGATCTATCCATAGTGAGTAAAATATTACAAATAATCTTTACTTGTCTTTGAATTGTGTACATTCGAGGGTTTATTGTTTTGTATGCGTAAACCAATGAATATATTTAATATTCCCGACATCAGCGTACTTAAAACGATTTAAATCAGGAAATAGATGTTTCCTACAGTTCTTATTAAGAATATTGGAGACACTTCTCTTCTTGTTACCAGAACATAGAATATCGACAGTTTACGTGAAAATTCTGAATAGAAAAGTTTGTTTTCTTACTCATAAAAAGCCTGACCCACACATATATATCGTGCTTCTATTCTTCTATTAGATTGACACTCTACACAAATCCGCATGAATATTCCACTCTAATTAGTGACTACACTTTCAAATCAACTATCGTAATTATTGCCGCTAGATACAATCACACGGTATTTGTTTTAGATATATTAGTGTAAAAAATTACGTCCGACGCTACGAATACCCGCATGACTTCATTTCAATGTGCCTACGGTTATCTTGTCTTTTTGCATTATTTCTTTTAATTTTTTATTTCTTACGCACAAATGTTTTTGCAGGCACTGTCTTCCATATAAGATCGGCCTTGTCTGTGATGTAAATAGTTTTTAAACTGATATTCTTTTCATTTATTTTTGATGCAAAATGTTTCGTCCCTTCAAAAATTAAGCACTTCCTGCTTCCCCATAAATGTTTCAGAGACGAATGGTGTGCCAATCTTTAAATTTTTGCAACCAATCTCTGCTAGCTTTAAAGTTGGAAGACGTTGTAATATCTTTGCTAAATTTTACTATAAACTTTATTGACAAAAGATGAAGAAACAAATCCATGTACAGAATTCAACCGTGAATTTGTGCAACCATTTCGTAAAGGTTGGTCATGACAGGTTCAATTAGAAATAGAAAGAAATATCTTTCGCTTCTAACCAGTTAAAATTTAGTTAAATAAATATGGTATATTGATTTTCTAAGATTAAACTTGTGTTACTATCGTCCCCATCCAGTGTTACAACCGACCCGGACTGCTAGTGTTACAATCGCCCCCGATGACACTTGTAAATTTGATGAATGTTATAAATATGTTTATGAATGCTAAGTGACGATCAGCATTTCTTTAAGGAAGATCAAATTGATGTTTTAAAGCAAAAGACAAAAATATATTTGCTAAAAGAGCGTTTATATAACAATTTTAAAATAGCAAGTAAAGTTAATCTTTGAGTACCGCAAAGCTATTTTCTTCATTATACAGATGTCTATTTTGCATCTACATAAATATGATAGATAAGCGTGTTCCAAATGTCATTTTACACTATGCACCTGAAAATTTGTATTAATATTTATTATATGTTTCGAGATATTTGCAATGTTACCACCGCTTCTCTCCTACTTCCTGAGTATTTTCTGTAAAATAGACGATAATACAGTAATACAAAAAGTGTATTATTTATTATTTTTAATGCCGTGTAATAGCTTTACAACATTTTGTATTTCATTCTTTAAATCGTTTTCATATTTTGATAACAAAAGTTAAAATTTTTCTTTATATATCGAAAAATACTGATGTTGAATAACCAATCCCGAGTTTGTTGTTACTCAATCCGAGTTAGGGGTGAGTCCTTTGTTCCCACTCGAAGAGTCGAAATCCCCACAACTTTAAAATTTGTTAGTTACCGCACTGTACTTTCTTGTGTAAAATTTGGTCTCGTACAAATTTCATCTTTTACCGTACCTAGACACGAAGGCAGCACTGTCCAAGCGAGGTTGCATAAGCATAATGGTCAAATGAGCTATTGCAGCCTGCAGTCTGCAGCCTATCCAACGCCATATTGAAATTCCCCCACTACTGCGTAACTAATCCAGTAGCCACGTGCTCGTGAGCTCTACATCGGACAACTTCGGAAAATCGAGAAAGAAGGCGAATGTAAGGCTTTCTCTGTCGTTCTCGAAAGACAAAGTTCAATTTGCAGGCAGACGGTTCGACTAATCAGCATAACATTGCGTTACAGAGCATATAAAATTGTTTAAATTATATATAAAGAAAATTTCGAATCATAGAAAAAATCGATTTTAACAAATTTATTCGTAAATACTTCAATCGATTTTGATCGATGTACTGGTAAATTACGAGCTATAAAAATGATATACTAGTACAATTGTTTACATTTCTAAAGAATGTGACGCAAGCAAGGGAAAAAATATTCATTACATTACACGTGATAGAATGCTATAAATTTTTGTCTAGTAACGAACATATTAATGTATGCACATTTAATGTACATACATAACTGTCTTCTATTGCGCAATACTGCAGAAAAATTTCAAATTTATTTGCATAATTATCTCAAAGTTTCCTCTGTAAATAATATACGTATACAACAGACAAGCGAATTTGCAGCAACCAAAGGATATTATTTTAATAGTAATTACCTACTACGTGCAACTATTTAAACGATTGGTTATATATTAACCACTACAAATCGTCGTTATGTGCAGTATGTAATTGTAATTTATTGTTACCCGGATTCCAACATCGGTACAATTTTGTTTCGTCCTCAATTATATTGTTATAGTCGTTTCCAATTCTTCGTAAAGCAGAATACATGCATTTTCGCCTCTTATTTTGTCTATCTTTATCTTCATTTAGCAATTAATACTATTATTGTTAAATCTTAACATTAAACCTACCGACATTTCAGTTTACCTATTATTACCGTGACCGGTTAAATGATTGGTCTTTAAAACAATTTATATTTCTTAATATAGAATAAAGATGATAGTCAATTTGACAGTGAAAGATATAGTTTCTATTATTTAGAAGTAAATATTAGATTGCACATTTTCCACATACGTATTTTTTACATTTTAGACAAATTTTGTTAGGCTCCTTGTCTTTTCAATATCTTATCTGACATGTTTTCCGTTCACGTGAACCTATTTTTATATTTGCGACTGGTATTGCTTGATTTTCTTTGCTTAGCTGTTGCTCCTTTTGATATTTGGCAGCAAGTTCTTCTGCCAATTGAAATGAAAATTCTTGCCTCGAAATTCCTTCTCCCATGATTTCTTTATATAAAACCCAAAACCCAAACATTTTACCGTGTATTTTCTGACCATTTGGCCATTTGGTCACATCTACGCCGAATTTGGTGTTATTATATAATCTAATTGTCCCTGTGAAGTTACACATTGAACTAAGAATCAGTACTTTTTTATTTGGTTCAACTGTGTAAATTATCAAAGTACAATTATTTGAACGATATAATTTTGTTGAGAAACGTATCAAATTGTCCATTTTCTATCTCGCCAATTTTAGTAGCTTCCTAGTATTTGCGCGAATCGTTCCAATGACTGTAATTTTCTTTGCTAAAAGTTTAATCGCTATCGACACGCTTGTAAAAAAAAATTGTTCATGATTATATTTCATCCACATCTCGTATACGGTTCTACTAATTTCAGAGGGACAAACTTCTTAAACGGAACTGAAAGTTCTCTCCTTTTATCTTTTCCCAAATATAGAAAGCTGTTTATTATATATTTGCTAATTGCATTGGACGCTAAGCAGAATTTGATATCAAATTTGTTCTATTTATTGGGCATGTACTGAGTGAATATACACGTTGCTTTTATTGGAAACAATTGTTCATTGGTTATTCAACAAATTTTATCGAACAACTGTTCAATGTAGTACTATTCAATAAGTTTGATCAAAAGACAGTACTGTTCAATGTAGTACTATTCAATAAGTTTTATCAAAAGACAGTACTGTTCAATGTAGTACTATTCAATAAGTTTTATCGAACGACAGTACTATTCAATGTAGTACCAATCAATAAGTTTTATCGAACGACAAAACTTATAAATATGTGGTTCTGGTTTATAACAATTTTGATCGTTCTCAACAAAATTGCACCAAACTTCCCTACAAGTTTTTTATCCTACAATGGTGACAAAAATCAAGACAGGGAAATGAACATAAGTAGTCATTTCTCTTCCAGACGTAAATCAACGTTACCATTGTCTCAGCTCCTTTAGATCATGCATCATTACGATTTCAAATGATCGATCGTAGTAGGTGAAACAGTCTACAAAATTTGTCTCAGAAAACAAACGATAAAAAGAGAAGCGAATACTGAAAAATGTATGGCGAGTATATTTTAGAAAAAGTCGTGAAGTTTAAAGGCGATGCAATTACGTAGTATATAGATAATTTTAATCGAAGTTTTAAAACCGGTCTTCAGATTAGAATAATTAGAATATTTTTTCATGTAGCTATTGTTACGAATAAAACATTATCAACTAAATGAATGAAAGTTCTAATCGAATTGCGAGTAACTTTTCGCTAAAGAGCTGAACGTGCTATAGTGTACGCGTTAGCATGGCGTGATCATCACCTGATAAACGCACGCCTTCGTGGGATTTATCTTTACCATCTAAAAGATCGCTTGCGGTCAACTAACATGAGTATAGTGCGAGCGGAATGTCTCTTCTGACACGAGTACTTGTGTATAAATTAATGTTCGACAGTAATTTCTGCTTTGAAATGATAATTTATATACTGAATTCAAGTAATGGAATCATTCCTACCACTGTTCGTGTTTTTCAACTCAAACGATTGTCGACTCGAGCGGCCGGCAGCTGTGGATTTACAAACCAGCTGGTCAACTTCAAAGCGATGTTGCATACGTATCGGCGAGACAACCAATAATGCGAACTAAGTATCAATTTATATTTATCATTATATCTTCGTAAGAATGTTATCAATGGACTGACGATATTTTCCTGATGAAAATGAGACTAAACACAACCGTATTCGGACTATTTTTCCTTGTACGTTATGCGAATCATCTTCTTATCACTTTTGGACTGAAAAATTGAAAAATTTCCAATTGAATATATTTATATAAAAATAGTCAAAATACGGTCGTGTTTGGTCCCATTTTCATCAAGATCTCGCTAAACCACTGATATTTATCGCGAAACTCAATGAAAAATATAAAAGTTTTTAGTTTGCAACAGCAGAACCTGGTTTCAAGTCCTATTATTATTAATAATTATTTTAGTATAAAATTTATAATTTCTCGTACATTGTACAATTAAAACAATAACATTTTGGAAGCTTTGGAGGTTCCAATACTTACAGTTACTGTTTGACGATTTGTAAAGTATTCGGTTGTAATTCTTAATTAAGTTAGTCGTAACACTGACGAAACGTTAAAACAATTGTCGAAAGAAAAAGTGTGGTATCAGGAACGATGGAATAATCGGACAATATTTCATGAACGGCATATTTACGGGTACAAAATATGAAGCATTTACACGGAACTTTATTAAAAGATGTAAAAATGAATATTCGTCAATTAATGTAATATCAACACGATAATAGTAAAGTAAAATATATAGTAAAAGCTGCACTCGATAGGATGTTTTTGAATTGACATGATACCTCTTGATATATTTTTTTTTTTGGGGGGGGGGGGGGTTGAAAAATATGTAGAAACAGAAGCTAACAAGATCAAAATGTATAATACAATAATTACGTTATGTTTTGCAATCAGTTCAAAAGTGATAAGAAGTGTAAATGTTTCAGTAGTTCGATGATTCCAATATTGCATCGATGCAACCAACCATCACTTCGAACACCTTTTACGACGTAAATCTTATTATTTGATCCTATTATTTGTTATCGAATGACTTTGAATCATAAGTCAACGGAATTGTCTAAAGAATGATTATTTTATTAAGAATGGGAAAGTATCGTACGTCATTTGAAAAAATCAAGGTGACCATAAAATTTCTAAAATCCCTTCATCTGTAAAAAAAAATGATTATCGTTACATTATGGTTTGTTTCAAACTATGTAACTTTCGTTAATAAAGTTTTTCTGTATCTTTAAAGGTAACAAAGATATTCAAGGTGGTCAAAATTATTGGTTCCAGCTGTATGCACACCTGTCGTCGTCGCATAAACCGTTGGACAATGGCCTAGTTTTATTACATGCTCGATGTATCAACTTTTCACGCATATATTGTATAAACAGAAATCAATCCGTATTGGAATAATTGCAAAATTATACAAATCTTGATTATTTCTAAACGAATTGGATCAAGATTTGATCGTTCGTAGAAAGACCGTGCTACCAAAAATTAATTTTCGTTAAAAATAGTTCAAAACTACATCACCTGTAGTTGCAAGATTAAAAATAAGTAGTAAACGACATGGCTGTTCTGTATGTGTATAGCATATAAAAATCATATATACAAAGAACATTTAGTAATAGTTCGTAAAAGATGTATAAATAAATCTTAGTTTGTATTTATTACAATCTAGTTCTAAATTACTACTTTGATTTAGTTTAAGTTACTCAGAAAGCACCCAAAATTACTTATAAGCTTTTGTATTAATAAAAGAATTATTTGTACTTTATGTAAGCATAGTATGTAAATAATATATAAATCCTTATTCGATATTTCTAACACTCCATTCACTTATCATAAATGGAGATCAAATTTATTTAAATATTCCAATACTTTTCCGATGCGGATCAATTTCACCCGAACAATTCGAATGTAAACTGTTATCGTAGAAGAGTTACAACAGTATTTCCAAGATTCTTTCAACTTAATATAAAAGAAAACATTTTAAAACTTATCATTGTGTAATTAGAAATATCCAACAAACCAGTTGGATGAAATTGATCCAAATGTTAAATTGTATATTTAATTTAAATTTTGCATTTGTATGTTGTATGTCCGTTTTTTACATTAAGTGTTTAGAATTAAATAATTAGAGACAGGTGTATCCATGAACCATATACGTCGGAGCAAGTAGTGAGGCGAAGATGTGGAAGAGAGGGAGGATGTAACAAAATTCATTAAAAGGTTAAATCCTCACCTTCTTGTCGTTTCAATATACATCGTTTCGCACAGCCATGAACTTAACGATCGACTCATTATAATTCTCTAATCTTTTAATTTGTTTCATTGCAACACAGTTCATTGACGTTTCACCGCGTGCGTGTGTATCTAGTTATTCAATGCGACACGCCCGAGAAAAATTGTAAGCAGACTGTGGTCTCATATGGTATTATGTTACACAGTTCGCGGTTTTGCAGTCAACTCCCATTGCATGCATGGTTTCATTTCTAGCGTATATCTGTCCAGGTATAGTTGTCGAACAAACGTGCACGAACAAATACAAATAAGTACGTTAAAGTACGTCTATGTATGTGACATTACATTTTTTACCTTGTATGCATGATTCAGATTACTTGGTAAACAAGTATTACAATAGTATTTATACAAACTGAATAAAATTACAACTATTTGATCATTCGCACATAAGATTTTTCATGTTTTCTTTTATAAGAAATAAGTTTGACTTTCATAATAATGGATCGCGGAAATAAATGGTAACTTATTTTATTTGCTTTTTTCATTATAAAGAAAAATGAAACAAAATATAATATAAGGTAATACGAGATTATTTACATTGGTTTAGTCGGTTTTATGATATCTTTATACTAGCCAAAATGTTTACCAGCCAATTAAAGGAAACACTTTCGTGTTTTTGTTCGACACAAAAATTACATCATTTTTGAGATCATAGACATTGTCTGGAAATAGTAAACGATATGCGCTTCCGACTATTTATCTGCTAATGCAATAACCGTCGCTTCAATTAACGAGCTGACACTTCCTGGCAGCCATTAGAGACATGCGCCACTTCAATCGATGTAAATATAAAGTAAAAATCATTAAACAACAATCGTTACGTTTTTGATAATAGACAATGATCAGCAACACTTTTGTTTCGATACATTTTAACAAGTACCGATTCAAAAATTATTAATAAAAATTAATAGCTGGTTACATTAAATTTACTTAGTTGAAGAGGACCAGAAGTGAAACTGCAACGTTTCATCCTTAGTTGCTTCGGTGACATTTTGACCAAGTATCTGGTATCGTGGGTCATTTATGACCCATTACCGTTTTGCGTAGATAGTAATGAGAATTGTTGCTTTAAATGGTATTAATCGTTACGTGGGATACGTATAAAAAAGAAACAATAGACTTTTTAAAAATCACTATTTGTGTTGGTAATTATACAACAGAATATGAAACGAATTGAAAGTTTAACGTAATATGTTAATACAGAAAATAGTACAGGTACAATGAAACTAATAATTGAAATGATATAGCAAATAAATAAATAACTGAGATATAAATTAAACTTAATTAACTGTTTTAACCATTTTTGAATAATACAAAAAATCTGTCACGGTGATGTTACCGAATACAGAAAACAAACGTGAAACTTTGTAAGATTTCTAAGTCATGATTATAAACAAAATAATACTTCTTTGGTATCGAATATTCTTTAAAAATTATTTTTCTTCTTACATTTTACGCAAAATGTAGAATGGCCATTACGGGCATAAAAATATCTTCTAACGTTTTCCTTAATAGTAATTTCTTCATCGTCATCTCCGATTTCTAGATCAGTATCATAATCAGAATGTTCACTCTGTTTGTCTGCGGCACTGATGTCACCGTTACATTCATTTTCAATCAGCATCTCAGTATCACTCACATTCAATAAGTTGACAATTTCCGTTAACTTTGCTTCAATGAAACTTTTCCATATTTTGAATATCACTTAGTTTTTTGATAACACACGCAACTAGAATGGTCGTTTAAAATATGATCCAAATGCAATAACAATGTAATAGACGTTCAGAATAACGAAAATAATATTTTAAGGTAGCATTAAAAATTATATCTTATACTAAGGCCATATAGAAAAGCAAAGACCATGACATTGTCTAACAAACGGAAAAACAACAACTGAAACAGTTGGAGGTCATCAATGATCCAACAATATCAACTACGGATTGTATGTGTCATACCATAAATTGTAGTAAACTGTTTAAGAAACAGGATATGGAGTGCCAGTTTTTAAATCAAATTACACCATAGATTTCTTAGCATGGAAAAATATTTTTGTTTTCCAATATTTAATATATTTAATATGCCTGTTACTTTTACATTACGTTGAATATATTTTATGTTGTGCATCACGGTCTTTCCCTGTCTCTTATTTATTACTGTAATAATTTTTCCATCTTCTTTTATTTATGTAGAAGCAGTTTTGGAAAACTTTTAGAAAACATATAATCTTGCTTAGTGAAATTCGACTCGGATATCTTCTTATTTACAAATTAAGGATTATCCACTTCCAAGGATTAAATATCGTCTGACATTTAACTAAAAAATGTACACAAATTTATATAAAAAAAGAAATGAACATACAACCTCGAAAGGAACGTGTTAAACAGCTAGTTGAGACCTACAATTTAAAGTATGACTCATTAAAAAGACGCATTTCTAATTATGGTCTTCTCCTCGTTAATAATTAGTTCATTGACCTTCGTTATATTAAACAGTATTAAAATATACATGTTTTACAGCGCAGTATAAGCATTTAAACAACAATAATGTTTTTGTACCAAGTTTTCCTACTTACTATGTATTGTACATAAATATATGGAATTATATACATACATATATAAATCCGTATATAGTAAATAATAATAGAAAAGTTTCTTATGTTTTCAATATAGGGAAATTACATCTATACTGCTCATGTTATTTTGGAAAGTTAATTAAATTGCGCCTATGTTATCCCAAGTTCCTCTATAAGCGTAAATATAATGTTACAAGGTGATAAAAAAAGAAAACAATTTTCTAGTGCATACTGTTAAATTATAGTATATTATACTGTATAATTATACATCATACAACATAATTTAAATATACTCGAAAACATTTATTAATAAACTCAAAATGAAAATAAATCGTAAAATAAGCAAAACCATGAAAAAAAAAAGGGTGAAAAAGAAAGAAACAAAAGGAAAACTCAAACCTGATAGGGCGAGTAAAATATCCAAAAGCAGCACCCAACGTATAGTACTTTTACAGATACTCATGATCTTTTCGGAAACCGTACGCGTTGTTATTCCGTCTGTATTATCCAGGATTTCTTCTAATGTGGTCGTACTACAATGAGTCAGTTGTTCCGTTGATCTCTACAACAAACATGTATACATATATAACTTATTTTAATATTTAAGGATAAGGAGGTACAAACGCAAATACAATAGCACAAAATACAAAGGTTGAAATACAATATTAAGTAAAGATATATTGGACGCAGTTTGAATTTTATGCAATACAACGAAATACAAAGATTGAAATATAATGTTAAGTACAGATACATTAGCCGCAGTTTGAATTCAGACAATCTTGATAAATGGGGGAAGGAAATTAATCAAAAATGAATAGCCTGAGTTTTATTTGGAAATATGGAAAAAAAATAATTGGTATTAAGCTGAAAGGGATAGAAGGAAATATAAGTTATGCGAGAGAAATTATGAAACGCTAAAGTATTTAATTAAAGATTGAAAGATCAGACTGTGCTGTAGAGAAAATTTTAAAAGGAAATAATTGTGATTATCGATAATTAAATGGCTAGAAATGACAAATAAGAAAAGAGAAGCAAAAATGGAGGAAAATTTGTAGTTGGTTCAATAAGTTAAAAACCTAAGAAGGACTGTAAAAATCAAAAGAAAATAAGATGTGTATATGTAAACTAAGCCCATTCTGAAGCATATTTTTAAAGTATTAAATTTTACATATATTATTTATTTTAAGCATTAACTGCAATACGCAATTGTAAAATCTATCTAAGAAAAACGTTTAACAACACGCTGTATAAGAAGGTAACACTGTAAATTATATGTATAGTCAAAGTTAAGACAAGTTCATTTCAGACATAGATAAGTTACATAGTAAATACCCAAAAATTATGCTACTCTAATTGGATATTTAGAAATCACGGTCATCAAACATCGCGAAATTAACATAGCTTTAACAATTGATATGATTTCTTACAAGTGAAATTTTACCAACACATTATACCGATTGTTTTCGAGATAAGCCGGAGCAGAAGATTTTATCATTCGTACACGATGAATAAACCCGAGGACTTAAAAATCGATTAATTTTGATTTTATTAAGTGTACAGATAAATAATCTACCATTTCGTATTGCGTGTGAAAAAACAATTTCTATTCGACGAATTTCCTTGCGACTTTGTATCGTGATAGCATTAACAGAGCTTTACTAAAAACATTACAGAACAAGTCGATAAAAAGAACATAGACTCAAAATAATTTGGACAAAAATGGCTACAAGTAAAGAGCAAATTCGTCGTTGCGTTTTGTACGAATTATAGCAAGAGAGAGTTACTATAAAAGCGTGCGAAACGGTTTGCTTCTTTCTCAACGACAATATCGCACCATATAACATACGTATGTTTCGTATAGGCAATTTAAAAAGGGTGATTTTAATCTTAACAACTGTTCTCAAAAGTGTGGAAACGCAACGCTTCAACAACCTCTATATGGGTTATAAATAAATCTAAAAAGAACTTGTATCACAGTTGGAAATAAGCTGACAAAAAATCTTCAATCGGTTACACGAAATCGATAAAATTCAAAAAGAGAAAAAACGGTTCTCACACAAATTAGCAGTTGTCGAGTCAAATGGTTGCACAACGATACCGGACCTCGCGTGGTAAAGTTGACCGAAGACACCCGGTGTATTTATCGAACAGACCAAGAGTGAGGGCAATATGTATTTCAGGATGTATTCGATCGATGAATACCTTACTAATGTGTATTTTGTTTATAGTCGAAATCATTTGGCTTTATCATCGAATACAGAATACATTGGAATGAATTTACATTTTATTAGTAACAAAGTAAGTAAAAAATACTTGATTCGATTGCAATAATCGAGATATTTTCATTTAATTAACGAATAACGAAAAACGTTCATTCATAGGTTTTATTACTTTCGCGTGAACCAAGTATTCCTTACATATTTATCCATCAAACAAAACCTTTTTTTTTTATTACTTTATTCAATTTTTGAATACATTATAAGTATAATTGTAAAAAAATAAATTGTACATTTAATCTTGCACAGAGGTTTCTTCTGCCACTGATTAAATCGAGTGCGAAAACGTGAAATATTACATTAAGATTTGATTAATGAATAATGTATTTTTGATTTGACAGTGAAATATCAAATATGAGCATTGTTCATTTACCAGATATTGAATATCTACAAAATAGTGTATGTGGTATTTAACGATGCGTCGAATGTGAGTTACCGAATTGTTTGATACCAGGTTGTGCAATAAGTTTTGTTGTTTTTTCCATTGTGAAAAAATACTATGACACTTCAACTTTGAACAACTGTAAATATACGAATGAGTCGACAGATCTACATGAAACTTCATACATGTTCGTCAAATAGTAGTACTATCTTTAGAAAAATAAAACGACGAACCTAATAGCTCCATTTCTTATCGAACAATAAAACTTATTGAGCAACTTATTACTTGATAGTATGATCGAATATGAAACAGAATAGATACAATTTCTATATTTTGGCCGTTCGCTATTTCAACACGTATAGTAATCCAGTACTCAACGGTTGTTTCCATGTTTCAACATCTAAATATAAAAGAATGCAAGTTATCTCTTTTTATCGTCCTGTTTCTGTTAGTCTGTCAGTAGACTACAATACAGTTCTTTAATTTTTGGGTAATTTCTAAGTAGATAGTATTTTAGTTTCGTCTCATGTTTGATTATTCGTCAAACAATCAGTATATAAATAACGAAAACATAAAACACTCACTGTAAATAAAATATGTATAATTAAACGGTGTAATACATTCACAATGAAGGTGAATATTTAGTTATTACAAACTATCTGCATACTATCAGATTATTCATCACTTATCCTAAGCATTCAACACAAGAAACAAGTGAAACCTTATTCGAATAAAAAATGACGAATAAAACCAATGTACAACGATTTATTTGTAGCATTTATTCGAGTGGATAGTTTAATTTTTGTCTGTTCATTAGGATATACTTAATTCCATATTCAGTTTTATTCAACAGATATAAAGTTGTTCATTTGTTACGGATTTACAGTCGTTCCGATCAATTGTAAAATGTCTTGTCTGGCAAACTTTCTTGATGAAATAAGGAATTGATTATAAATACTAACTATTATACTACTTGACTACTATAGTACTATTGTTGGTGAAATAAGAAATTGACTATACTGTAAGTAAAAACCAATTTCTTTATCAGGCTGTGATTTGTATCTTGTCTGAAAGTTAATAAAAGTTGCTAACAAATGGCAGGAATTACTTATAACGAAGAATTGTGTCTCTATGTATAGATACTAAACATTGAGTTTATAAAAAATAGTGGATTACTTACATGTACGCATAATACTAAATACATATTATGTTATATTTTTTGGAGCAACAACGACATTCTGTAACGACCTCGATAATTTAAGGTGTTTTAGAAATTCTGTAATAATGCAATAAAGTGGAAAATAAAAATTGAAAACTACTTGAAGAGATACGATTTAAAAATATGTTAAATGATACATTGTTGATAGAAGTTGGTACATAATATTTCAAAATTTATATAATTGCACTACAAAATTTACAAATCAAATGATATTGCATTTAATATTATTGTTTATTTCTTAAGATACAGAAAACGACGAAGAAATAAATAACAATATATTCATATATAGCAACATGTATACACAAACATTTTATACATCCTACATATTGTTCATTCCACTGAGTATAAACACACAGGAAAAGTACTTTTGCGGAATACTATATACTTCGAAAAATAAAAATCAGGAAAACGTATTCATACGTGTCTGTATTTTATATTTTCAATCTGTTAGGTTTAAGGTCTTTTCCATAAACGTTTTTCCATTATATTGTACAATAAAAATTGGCTTATGGAGAATGTCTTAAATATTAACAAACGTAAAATAAACATTATGATTTTTATTTTACATTAAGCGATAATTTTAATTATTAATATATCGTGGAAGTTATGGGAAAAGAATGTGAGTGGATACTGAATTTAATGAGAGAAAATAATAGCGTACTTAAGATATTTGTGCTTCTTAGATTTCTTACTACATAGTCGTTATCGAACTATTTGCGGAACCAGAAGCAGGGAGTATTGATCTTTCGAAAATACCGAAGCATTTGTTTGCCAATAAAATTAGAAAAATGGATCGAAAAATGTCGCTGGATAAGACTGGAATTAACGGAATTTTGTTATTATGATCGGAGACCTACTCTGCTACGAAGATTCCGAAATTAATTAATTGATGTCGAGAGCTTGTATAAACCTATTATAATTCCAAAATGAGAGTAACGTAAATAAACATAAAGAACGTACCTACATCGCGTATTACAACGGTACAAAATCTAGCTAGAAACGTTTAAACAGGAAAAAGACAATTTCATATCATAAAAATATTAACGAGTCAAATTCTGAAAAATCGATATAAATTTATAGAAATAGATATTACAAGATATTATTACAATGATTTTTTAATTATACCGATACAATAAATTGTAATTACTATAAAGTGTGCTATCATTTTATCCCTTTAAATTTACATCCTTTACAGGAGTAATTACTGATCTTGATAACAAGACATTGACTTTATTTCAAGTTAAAAATAAGAAACCTGTGATCTTACTTTTCCACCTTAGAAGTAAAATATTTTCTACATAACTCATTAAATTAAGAGTCAGATTATCAGTTTAATACGCAATGTTAGCGTCATTGAAAATAATATATTTGAATACACTTTTAATAACAATTTGGTAAAGATATGGCGATTACCATTTTTAAATGTATTCATATTCAAGCGCATACATTTAAGTTACAATTATTATTTGATGCAGACGTATTTCATACAAATACTTTAGTTACAATTGTTAAAGTAAAAATTTTCATTATGATAATAATTAATTGAAATGTAAATGATGCATTCTGGCGTCTTATACGAAGCAACTAATATTTAGATATTTTTATTCAAGAATAATTACTTTATCAATAGGTTGTTAGAGGTCGTGTAGATCGACATTTTTACAAAAATCAATAAATTAACAAAATTAAAAATGAAGATTTATATCGAAATACATACAATTTTGTAAAAATATTAGATGTTAATACAAAGCTGCATTCAAGTACATCGATTAAAACTTTAATAAGACGTTTCAATATTTTGGATAATATTCTATCTGGCAGATATACATCGTACATACTATTTGCATCTTTTGCATGTTTTACTGCGTAGTTAAATGTCTTATGTGTGCATGAACAATACAAGGAATACGCAACCAATTAGTAGAGTCGAAACTTGGAGTATTGAATTGGCATGAATGATACAACGCGAGCATCAACCGGAACTAACCTCTTAATATCGTCTGCCTGCCCTTGACATACTCGCTACCTTCCAAAAGCAGAGACCTTTGTCTCTGAATAGAAATCTTACAATACATCCCTATTGATTTAAAAATATAAATAAAATTAAATTTAGATAATATATTATATAAAACATCTAAAAATCTGTTGTAATCTTTTTCTCTACCTCATTTCGTTAGAGTATACCCAAATTAACAAAATTTTCCTTATACAGTGTTTTCAGGCTGCATGAAAATGTTATTTTTACATTTGCTCACTTTCACAACTATGTACACGAATTTTGACTGAGATAAAATGAAATGGAGCAGAGAAGCATATGTTATAAAGTAAAATATATTTTTTTTGGTCACAATTTTGTGAAGAATGTCAAGAACATCGATAGTATCTACTTTAAACTAATTCTTTTCTATAGTTTTGTTAAAAATAAAAAATGAATTTGTTAATCGATAATTATTTATAATAATCCTGCATGCTGATTATCTTTTAACGAACTATTGTTAGGACAAAAACGGAGAAAATTTACAACCAGGTACTTTACATACTCTACAAAGTGTTTCAAGTGTTCTTCTATAGGCAATGAATAATCAAATATCTTATTCGTTCGATTGCTATAACATTTCAATTTATTCTCTTAAATATTTCTGTCATTGTATCTAAAGTTCTAATGGGAGAGCTACTTTCTGTAAGTGGCACATTAGAGCTCTCTAATGTAATGCTACTTTCAGAATTTATTTTTGTATATCTACTAAAAAATGATGGAAACAAATTATATAATTCTATTTAAAAAAATTGAGGATGGCACTGCAAACTTCAAAAAGAAAGATCTTTAAAGAATTTACTATAATCAGTTTATAAGTCCCACACAGCTAGATAAAATTTGAATCAGTACTAACATCGGAGATAACGTGATCAGGTTACGTGATTTATTCTATAGAGTAGGAAGTTTTTTAAAATATAAATTCCAATTTGAAATTTTCAATACAAATATATTTTTTAAAAATACATATTTGCAAAACTTGAGCTACTTATAAGTGTATGCATACGTATATTCCATTTAAGTCTAAATATGAAAAGCAAACATTATATAATGGTTCGATACAAACAAATTTTTACGTCTATCTTCATCATTATGCTATGAAAACTGATGACTATCTGCTTTTGCAATTATCGAGTCCAATTAAAAAACACGCGAAATTCGATATTCCGAGATCGTATAATTCCCTTTCCTTTCCCATTTCTTTTCAATCTTTCTTCATAAACAAATGAAGAAAAACTTTCGCTTTCAATCGATTTGATTTGTTCTCATTCCATTTTAATTTTTCCTTCAAGAAAAATGAATTAAAAAAGCTATTAACACATATACACTGTCTCTGTATAAAAGTATTATCTGTAGATTGACAAAGATTTCCCGATAAAAATAAGTCCAAACACGATCTTATTCGATCTATTTTTAATTATATGTTACTTTAAATAATTTTTGAAAAACTTTCACTTACGTATAATTAACCTTAATGCATTCTTCCGTTTGATTATACACTCAAGGTCTTTGTGTGCGTTCAACTCGTGTTTTCAACTTTACAATACAATGAGAGAATTAGGGAAATATAGGAGCAGCCAGTCGCATCTATTATAATAGCTTTAATTATATAAAAAAAATATATTATAAGAACGAGTTGAGGAAAACCCAAGGAATTCACTAAAGTTAAAAATATTCAGAACAGCTTCGAGATAGTTTCAGCCATCATGTTTGGACTCATTTTCACCGGGAAACCTTAATCAATCCATTTTTAATACGCTTATAAAGATATAATAACAAGTATAACAATTTTAATTTTCATTAAACGTTGTAATCGATGAGTCTCTTGGAATTACTGTACTTAGATAATTTCCTTTATGCTTTCAGTATTGTTAACACTTTAGCTCCGGTACACTTTAACTACGATTGGCTACGATGCCAGTCATTGCGATAAGAAATACCAATGTATCGTAAAACCAGGAGTAAAATTATTAATTCGAAGATATAAAAGCACCTCGACTATAGCCGTTTGTATACAGGTTTCACAAATGGTAGTCGACAATTTGAATCAGAATATACTTGTGATTCACTTAAATTGAACATCTAAATTGTTTTCGTTATCATTTTTATAATACGATGTTGTTATTTACATCAAGACAAATTTACATGACAACATCACAACCTTGAGATAACTTTGAGAATTAAAACATGAGTTAAAATTTAAAAAATACACAAATAGTGTAACTTGTCTTATTTTATTGCAAATTCTCAAATCACGGTATTGGCCATTTAAACACATCGATACATTTTTATACGTATTTTATATGTATTTTTATATGCATTCTTTGTGGTATTTCGATAATGTCCAAACCATGTGTATTTATTTCTGGTACTGTGTACCTGTCATAAAGTTGACCTTAGAAACACGCTTCGTTTACTAAATTCTACCAAGAGTTCTAGTTCAATTCAAGTCAATCAGTATAATATTGTAGTTTGTTCTCAACATTCTAACAACATTACTTCCGATAGATTAGTCAGAAATTTAATTAGAAATGTATAGGTTCAGCAAAAGGGGAAAAATAAAAAGTTTTTAACTGATAAATTGTTAGAATTATTGAAAGATGTTCCATGTCAAGATAGAATTTTAAGGTGGTGTCGTACCCTGTAGACGATTGACACTTTGAGCACTTGCAATAAAATAAGGTGAATTACACCGTTTCTATATGCTTTGAATTTCAACTCATTTTTTAATTGCCAAAGTCATATTAATGTTACGATATTATAGTCATGATCATTGACCGATCGTCTTGATGCGAACAAGAACATCACACTATAAAAAATAAATGTTAATGCGCACAAAAATATCGATGACCTGGAAAAAATCATTAAAATGACCTCGATAGAACGATTTTTTGAGACCATCAGATGCACGTTTCGAATCCATTTAAATATCACTGCATCATTTTTTCTTATTTTTTGTAATAACTGAAATAACTTAGACGTCCAATTTAAGTAAATCACTCTGTATATGATATTAGCACACAGAAACCTTTTTTTCATTGTCGTATACGTATACACGGGGTTTCAGGTTTTTGATACAATGTTAAACACAGGCCATTTAACGCTTTATTAAAAAGTTATAAAAAAAAAAAATACTAGAAACACAAAGAGAATAGTTAATTAAAGTCATATTTACATATAGTTTTTTGCAAGCTGGGTCTACCATCTGCAATTTTATTAAATTATCATTCATTTTTGCTTAATACTACTTACCACTACTGTTCATTTAATATTAATTATTAATTCTAATGAAATTAGCACACTTTCTGTAAGCGATACGAAGTTTCACGAATGCTTGCCGTAAGAATAGTGTTAGTAAAATTTAATAGTTTTGAGAAACAATTTTGTTGCTGCGTAGCTTTATTAAATTGATTTTCTTTAGAATGTAATTTAAATGATCCCGTTAATCGTAATTATGCATGACATCTTGTAAATACCTTGCGACACGGTACTCTTCCGTCAGGGAATCTGCATTGGTACACCCTCACAGCACTATGAGTGAAAACTATAGACGAAGTGCATATTTGTATTCTTGCATACAAAAGTCCAAATACTAATCATTTTGGTAAAAATTAATATCGATAACTTCGATGATCTTAGACAGTAAATACGGTTCGCGTAAACAAACTAAATAAAAATTTGTTGATCTATTTTACTATTTTATCGCAATAACAAATTTATCACTGTTTCCTTTGAATTTCATACTTTCGTCATAAGTTTTGAATAAAGCTTTAGGCGACCTATGTTTGTATAACATTGTTTTCTTATTCAGACCCATAAAATATACTGAAAAAGTTTGGCATCTGAAAAGTCTAACACCCTGTATACGATGTTCACAGCGAAAGAGTTGAGAGCAGGCAAAACTAAAAGTCCATTATTGTGATTGAAATAAATTTAGTAAACAAAGACAATTTAATTTCTGAAATGAATCGTTTACAATTATTTCAAAGTATGAACATCAGTTATGTATGAAAACATTCGGTTTTCCTATTTATAGAGTTTCATTATTTTAACAGTTACGTAGGGTAGTTTAAACTAATATCACCCAGAATATGAGATTGAAGCATGAGCTAATAAAAAGTGTTACCGTTAATTAGGTCGAGGCTTCAAAAACCTCGATTAATGATACTTGATTGAAAAACATGATAGCACATCCGCATTTCCAGAGGGGAAGGTAACTATATTTTAACGCAGCTACTATTATGAAATAATTAAGGGAAAACGAACGAAGCTGACACTACGTACAAATGTGTTGTTGAAAGTGCCGAAGTTAGTTTGAATAGTATTCTCAATATTTTGTATATATCTATTATTATTATTCATTTTTATCATGATTTTGTATGTGTAAAATAATACTTTTCACACTTTCATTCAATGTGCATAAAATGCACTAAAGATTATACTAACGATAAATTATTCTAATTTATGGCAATAGAGCTAGTAGTAATAAAAACCGGAGAGTATCTCGTACTTATGTGACACGTGTCTCTACTCGTCTACATAATGCTTGCATTTAATTCTCGAAAAACATATTTTAAACGTATATTACAAAAGTAACAAATCATAAGCTTACAAAGCATAATCAACTACAATAAAGTATAAGTTCGATATTTTATAAAACTTTGATCTGCTATAATTAACTTTGCAATTAGAATAGTGCATATATTCGTATGACATTTTTACTTGAAAATGACCTCCAAAAAAATAATTGAAGTATTTTCACACTCATTCTGAGACACTCTGTGTATTAGAAGACACAATGTTCGTAACAAAATTGTGCAAATTATTTAAACGAATTTGTACTAATGAAATTTGATTAATTAAACACCTATCCATCTTTTATTTATAATATTATAAAAACTATCATAAATTCTAATACACGAATTATTATTTTCGTGAAAATATTCTTTAAGCACAGGGAATTCATGTTACATGTGCAGGAAGGTATTCATTTATTAGACTTCGATAGATTTGATAAGAAGATAAATGATAAAGAAATCGTATCATTCGTGTTATCAGTAAACAAAGTTATATGTAATAGCACAAAAAATGAAGACCATTTTACAAGCAAAGGATATATTCGACAAAATTTATAAAGATATTTGGTAAAATATAATATTTGAACACCTAACAAAAATATCGATAAAATCCAAAATATTTGATAAAACATTTTTTCTATCTATAATAAAATAATTTACTACCAGATATATTCACAACTAGTAACATTCCAACTGCAACATATACCAAATCAACAGATAAACAAATATGTAACATACAAATAAAGCAGAGCGTTTAAAGTACTTAAATAATAGTTACACGAAATTATGTTAAACTTACGAGGACAAAACTTGCGAGTGGATTCAAATGTAATAATTGGCACTCCGTGATGATTAATTTTCACATACCAACAACGGCACTACACATTTTTAAAAGTTACACATCTTAGTTAAATCACGATTTCAAAAATTAAAATATGAAATTTTGACCTCGAAACTTGAGGAAAAAGGAAACGAGAACGATTTGTCATTGTTCGATTTAAAAACATCCATTTAATTTTTATCGTGGAGTTATTTACTATATTTTTGAACACCACAAAGCAGACTCTGGTTAAACAAATTTTAAATCACCGAAAATAAAACATAACGATAATAATATTCTAATGGAAAATTTCTTAATATTACGACGTTTCGATACTCTTTCGAGTATCAAAACTTACGACACGTATCTCAAAAACCACCAAACAATGCAACGCGTACCAACGTTGAACCACAACTGGCATACCTCGTCTTCAATCAACGACTTCCCTCGCAAGCTCGAATTAAATGTTCTACCCACCCTCTTACCCCCTCCCTAGACCCACCAACGAAAGGATTCGACACGTGTGGTACAATTTACGCATAAACGTTCTAATACCACCACCAAGATGAACGGTAAGAGCTTTGAAACTAAACGACGTTACAATTTTGTGCATAGAAACATTATTGAAAATGTTTAAAGCACACAGTCTAGGAAATAATAAACTTGCAACTGTAACAAGAACAATTATTTTACATTTATGATAATATAGTATTGTACTTCTATAATTAAATTAACGAGCATATTTATTTTACTTTATCACGACATCGTTGTAAATTTTATTAGTTTTTCTGTTACCATCAAAGAAATTAATTTTCATTACACTTCTGTACCGATGAGTAATAAATTCTTTACACCAATGTCGCATATAACGACGTATCAATGAAAGTAGTACACAGTAAAAGATTATTTATCACTTCAACTTACTTCTACATCTACGTTTGTAAATAAGTTGTTATACAATATATAAACTTATAACAATCTATTTATTTATTAATTCGATGTAAATAAAAACGATTCGGTAAAAAATTCAATTTATACTTTATTGTTTAATATATAACTTCTGGAAAATACATATTTCATTCTTATTTATTTACGTTTTTTTGATTATGACAAAAGAATAAACTTTCATCACTATCACTATAATATCAGAAAATGCCAATTTAAAATAAGAAAGTAACTACGAAAAAGAATATTTTTCGTGTAAAATGCATTACGTATAATGCATTCAACACTTATAGTATAAATCACAATTTGTTACTTTCATTATTTTATTGTTTTATTCTTTTTATATACAAGTACCGTGTCGTTGATAAAACTGCATTATACGAACTAATAAAACTGTAGATGTTTAATGAATAAATGTATGTTAGAAACGAAGTGAATAAAAATATATACTGCCATTAAAAGTTTGTAAGAATAATCATTTATTCCAAGGTCACAATGCGTTTAAGTAATATCACTGACAAGGAATATCCGCTAAGTATCAGACATTGACTTTAATGAAATTTTACATATTTATGAAGGAAAAATACAGAAAAATACAAATGAATAGCTTACCTTAATAGTTTAATATTATTCTTTACAACATTAGCCTTCCAATCTTACCTCGAGCACTATTAGTAATGTATTAAACTCACTTTCGAAAAATAATTTACGTAATATACATCTAGTAAATAATAGCTTTATCGCGCTTATTTTAAAAATTATTATAGTCTTTATATGAAGAGAGGTGTACAATATTTTCAAATAATTATCCACATGTATAACTGGTATCAAGAGCAATAACAAATGCAATGGCAAGAAATGTTTTTACTGAATATTATAACGTTTCGGCCTTGACATAGGCTTTCCTCGAGAAATATTACACAACAATTCTACAAATAAATGCAATAACTCCTCGTTGAAATATTGCGTTTATTCCTCTATAAAACGTACCGACTCATCCCCACCACTGTTTATATTTTTCGGCTCGAGCAGTTGGAAACTAAAGATTTAAGAACATGCTGGTCGAACTTCAAAAAGATGACACGCGTGTATCGAGACAGTTCTAATACAAAACTAAATATTTTTATATCAATATTCATTACATCTCCATGAGATATTAATGGATTGTTGTTGAGGTTATCGCGTCAAAAATAAGTTCAAACACGACTTTGTTTGGGCTATTTTTAATCGTATCCAATTAAACATTTTTTTCCGAAATGATTTGTAAAACGTACAAGAATAAATAATCCGAATACAGTCGTGTGTGATCTCATTTTCATTGCAAGAATTTCGTCAATTCATTCATAATACCCTCATGAAAATACGATGGAAAGTATAAATGGTTTTAGATTACATTTGTGACCATCATACTGCTACGTATGTGATACCGTTTTTTAAACTAGTTAATCGAGCATCGAGCACTTATAATACGAGACACGCTCGCTATTGCGCTTCATTCTTGGTGTATTTACCCTCCTCGTCGAACGGTTCGCACATGGCTAGATCTCAACCCGAGATACAAAAGGTCGATTCCTGGAACAAATTCGCTATCATCCCTTCTTAAACAATAGAAGTTTTAACGAGGGGTCACTACATAAGGTGTTTGAATAGCCCGAGACAAGTCGAAGTATGCACATTCCTCGTGCTAAGAGAGATTGAAAAGAAGTAAACAGTTAAGGTTTACAATAATTCTTCTTTCGAAGATCAAAGATTAAAAATGAAAAGAAAAAAATTAAACAAATTAATGAAAATTAAAATATTTCATATTCTTCATATCTTTATGAGAGTAATATTAATCGATTATTGAAAATTTTTCAATGAAAAGAACTTTACACAGAATTTTATTTAGACAATTTTTTATTATGATTTATCTAAGATATTTGTGAACCTCTTTCTGACTGAGCGAGATTCTAAAGTGTTCGTCTCCGATTGCTTTAATTTTCGTATATGTTACAAAGGATAGAAAAATAAAAAATACGCGTGTTTTTATTTTGCCCTGTTTTCATATTTAGAGGGTGACATCAGCCTTCGCAAGATGAAATGCGAAAAATTACATCGATGACTTAAAGATTATTATAAAACTTGGTATAAATTTAATTTGCGTCACAACTAGCTATATAGATGATGTCATCGGTTACTTTTATCGAGGAATAAACTTCCTCCAATCATATAAGTGCATATTTAAAAGACTTGAAATTTGTGAGAAAATTTTTTAAGTTTCATAAGAAACCTTAGGTATAAATTATTTGATAATGACAAATTACTAACTTTATAACTTTCTACCACTATTGCAGGGGGGAGACTACCCCTAATTGGTCAATTATTCCTACCTCACAATCGACTTATAAAATTCGAGTAAAAAATGAACTTGTTACGCAATTAAGTTTCGAAAAATCCGTTTGTTTAAACAATAATATGGAACTAGAATACTGTAAAAAAAATAATCTTACTACTGGAGCAGTTCTCTACAAACTCGTCGACAGAAAATCAATGAGCATTGAATCCCTTAATACATACATGTGTTACAGTTTATTAAATTAAAATAGAATTTATATCTTGAATAAATTAATTTATAACACGTGTTATTCTCCTGCTCTTTGATTGAAAATGTTTATTCACAGTAGGATAAACATATTATTATATATTTTTAATGTATTATTTTTAAAAAACTAATTATTTTGAAAGGTGCTTACGTAGTTGAATTTATCGTTCGAAAATACTTTTCTCGGTAAAAAGCAAACATAGTCGTGTTTAATATCATTATCATCATTAGAGCATCAAAATTACGGTTAAAGTAGTTTTATAATGATTGAATTAAAAATGTACAAATTTCATTTTACTCTTATCAGAGACACCGTAATCGCGTACGAACAATGCTGAAGCTTACCCTGAGCCAGTAGTTGTAACGCGTGGCATGTATTTCTCGTGTGTGAGTGTATACATGTGTGGCGAGCAATTCGACAACAGCAAATACTTGGCACTCGGCGAATGCCAAATGTTGCTGAGTCGATAACTAAGTATACGTGCATCGGTGTCACACGAAATACAGAGCACTATTTAGTTAAAACACAAATATCCGTAAACAATATTAAGTGTGTTGGAAGCGGATAAAATGTTCTTTGAAAATTTTTTGTGAGAAAAACATAAACTCCAGCAATACGAGATTTTAATATAACGTTGTAAATCAATGCTTCTTAAATTTTTTTTTATTCGCGATCTCTTCCATAAGATGAAACTGTTAATGATTTCCGGTTTTATAAAATGTGTAGGTACTATGAATTCGAGCATAGCATGTAACGCAACGACAATTTTAAAAACTAATAAATCGTTTTTCTCGAAGCATTTTAACATGTGCTTCTAAGGGGTCATGTATTTAGTACACTTTAACATTTTTTAATGCTAAAAATATGAATACAGTCTATTTGCAAGACTCGCTGAAGCACGGACTGTGAAAAGAAATCGACCGATGGTGGGTTAAAAATCTCGGAAGCAATATTTTCAAATAAATTCTTATTAGATAAGAATGTGTTAAGTGCTGACACTAGAATAAACATTGTAAGTTGAATATGTTACAAATGACATCCCTTAAAATATATAAGATTGAATTTTAGTACCAGAACTGGAGAAAGATATGTTTCATTAGCTATGAAAATTTCTAGTTAGTATAAAACAAAAGGTAAATTGAAAACGCACATTACAGAAGACCATAAAAATATAATATATTTCAAAACTTGTGTCGTCGATATAATGTTTATTAGTTATTCACATTTTAAGTGAATAAGTGTGACAATTTTGTATAAACAAATTAGTTATTAAAAAATATTAGTTTCAGAAATGCTGTTCATAAAAGCGAATTTCATAACGTTACTATAAACTTACAAAACAAATATGCGAAAACTGAAAAATAATATCTATAAGGATTTAATTGCTCGTTTCAAATTATATTTTGTTATTACTGGTACCTACTACCAGTACCTACTTTAAATCAGTACCAATTTTTACATACTTTAAATCAAAACTAACGTTTTGTTATACATGTTTCGCGTTTTGTCACATTCTGTCCTCACTTTCTGTACCTACGTATTAAAAAATGAAAAATATATGTGTGAATTGATCTAGAATGTCTAATTATGTATTGTTTTCTAAAACTATATCAATAATAACATGGAACAACTGTGCAATTTATGTATTTTATTACAGAAATTTAAAAATCAATATAAAATATGTTAATGAATTGTACCAACATATGTACGTACTCACATCGACAGCAGAAATAAGAAAACATTTGAAGATACAATTAGGAATTATTTCGGAAACAAACAATAAAATTTGTACAAAATTTGGTCCCAGACTTTTATATTAACACCTACCGGACTGGCTACGAGTACCGACTAATTATTCGTTGAACTTTTTATATTAGGGCGAAAAATCGATGGAAATCTAGGTTGTAAATAAAAAATAACACATTCTTACTCAATATTCGATAATGACATCAGAAAAACTGCCGTCAAAGGTATTTTTTTATTTGCAAGACAAAAGTGATAGTATTGTGCACGTACGAGAAGATTAGTCCCGAGGGGCCATAGGAGCAAAGGGAACTGCTTATTGGTGCTGACCACAAACTGTGACCCTTGCACGTCCGTGTGTACTAGTTTGGTAGTTGTGCAATAAGATCGAACAGGAACATAAATGAAGTATTTGGCACCGGGGCAAATTAAATTATTAAGTCAATTAGGATATCAATTGGTTACTTTTAACAATTATTACATATTCCAATAATTGTTAGTCGTTATGACAATCATTCTTAAAGTTATATTTTTGCCTTTTGGTTGTATGTTATTTTGCATTTAGTTTATAAAGAAAAGAAAGATAAAAAATTATTTGACAATTAGCAAGTAACTAAATAATACATAATTATTTGAAAAGTATATTTATATAAGTATTAAATAAGAGAAAATTATTTATAAAATTAATCAAATAATATAGGTATGATTTGGTAACGCTTGAGTCTGTTAATTATTATGAAGAAATGTGTCACTGGCCAAGAGTTGGTCAGTAAAACTATTGTAGAGGTTTTTGACATTATCAAAACAGTTGTAAGACCTGCTAATTACATTTGTAAATCTTATTCAATAATATACCGACAAAAGATATGTAACGCGATCTTTAACCACTGTTCATCATGACAATTTTTAAATGCACAGATCAGAAATAATCTTTTATCGTGAAAAAAAAAGCTTCAAAAAAACCGAGTAAATTTTTTACACATTTTTAAAAATGTCCCTCCGTTCCAAAATTTGCGAAACTCAGATTCTTTCGTAATTACCGCACAGCAAAAACTACTATTTAATTCTTTTCGATTTAAATAAAAGAAAAGATGAACTTGCATTTCGATTTAATAAACATTCCAAATATAGAAGGTATTAATTAATTAATTTACCATAGCCCGAGTCACTTTTTTATTGCACATAGGCACGAGACTGCGACAAGAACGGGTAAAGATAAATTAGTTGCGTGTCTGTGAGACAAAATGGCGTGCCAATCAATAAACGACGTTTTCAAAAAATCTCGTTTAACTGTACACTAAGACGATGTGACTCATTCCGACCAATGAGACCCGCATACCTTTCAGAGCACACCTTCTCACGACTGTCCTTTACATATGGACCATGTTCAATGTAAATGTCAGATGCAGCATAACCAGAAAAATAAGCTGAATCCCATATCTAAGAAGTGGGGGGATAGCAGCATGAGAGTAGTGTGAGAAGTAACGGGTGTTCTTATTGTATTATAGTTGGGTATACCGTTATACTTTATACCTGGTATATCAATACAATAGGGCAGTCATTACTTCCTCCATTTCTTGCACATGGAATTTAGCTTATTTTCCTGGCTGCATTGTCACATGGCCATGGTGCTGATTGTTGTTACAGTACTAAACACATCGACCAAGAAAATTTGATTGAACACGCAACACCAAACACATAAACGGTACAATACTTTAGATTGTGGTACATATTTTGAAGTATACGACATTGATCACCTATATCACTCAATAGAAATAGAAAAAAATAACTCTGTTCTTCAGATGTCATTGACGTCAATAAAACAAATGCAACTGATTGCTTGCTTTTACTCTTCGTCCATAGAAACATCGATATTGCAACAAGGAGTTGTGAATTTCATTAACTCAATAATCTAATCATCTACAGTTTACATAATAATACGAAAAGATTACATAAAGATTGTATTTTATTCACAATAACACAAAAAGACTTCGAAAGCCTTTCCTTGTAATTGAAGGAATTATAAATGCAAGAAATAGGAATTGTAGAGTCTCTACTATAATTACACGTTAATTTGAGTAACTAACGACACGTTTTTATTATATTTTCATATAGCAAAAGTTTTATTAACATTAATGAACAGAGTAATGTACAAAAAGTGTTGAAGACGTCCGTCGGTGTCCGGTCGGTAACAGAAGGGATTGAAGTGGTATTGCTATAGTAACCATAACTTCTGTTATAACTTCTGGCAATATCGCCATCTAGGGGAGATAATTAGAATGCAGAACCGATCAATTATTAACCGTACGAGTCGCAATTAAAATGTGCTCATTTAGCATACGCATCCTGTACATTTTTTCGTTCAGTATGCACCAGTGTAATAGTATAGAACATTATATAGAATTCTTCTTTATATTATATTATACTTCTTTATAAATGAAAAAGGGATAAAGTGTATTCCACTGCCCGTCAAAAATCCTAACAAAAAAATTGTTCTATACGTAATTCAATTGGAATTTAATCATTAAAGTTGTAGAAGATTCCCAAACTATCGTAAGGATACGAGTCTTGTTTAAAAATATTCTTCACTGCCTCTTAAGACGTTATACACCTTCGCATGTTCGATGAAATTAGTTGTACACTTATCATACTTAAGTTTAATGACATGCATCGCAATTATCGAACGGTACAGGTGCTGTCCAGGCATGGTTGTTTTACGCAGTACTTGTACCATATAGAAAAGGAAGTATTAACGCGTTGCTAGAATTGACCTAACCACCAGGATACGGCGCAACACAATCTGAAGATGTGCTCTACTTGCAGGTGAACATCGTATTCTGGTGGGCATAATCTCCCTGCTGGTCGTGGTGAACGCAGGAAGGAAGTCTAAATGCGGGAGCAAGGATTGCGATAGATGAACGCTCTCTATGAGACGACGAGGAAGGATTTAAGTAGGTTATTCAATAAGTTTTATCGTTCGATAAAACTTATTGAACAACCTGGTACTATATTGTTCAATAAGTTTTGGCGTTCGATAAAACTTATTGAACAACCTAGTATCACAGCTAGTCCCTTCAGTCCTGAAGTGTGTGTGTCTGCGCCTTCAGTGGTTGAGGAGAGAGACGCTCACTCTTTCGTCTCTCCCTCGCCGAGGTACAGTCAGGGAGGCTGTACACAGACGTTAATTTGAGCCTCGCGTTCGCCAACTGACGATTCCCCTAGAAGAGTGGCTAGATGAGATATCGAGGTCCTGCACGTCCCTCTAGGTTGTTCAACGTGAAGATTTTAGTGGATAGGCTCTGCACCTAGAGTTTAGGGGTAGGGAATCTCGCTTTCCCCGACCCCATTCCAAAAAGTCAGAGAAGTCTCAGGAAGATTTCCCTCGCGAGAAAAAGAAATAAATTTCGCTCGAGACTTCGGTAATTTCGATTGTAGTCTCATATTTCAGAAAAGAAGACAGAGGCGTTGGTTTTTCTCACTCTAAGGCTTTAAATAGATGAAACTCGTTCCGATTTAAATTTATATAAATCTATCGCTAATTTTTTAATTCTACAACTATAGCAGTCAATATACGAATTAGGTCACACTATTATGGAAATGTTGCTGCTTTAAATTCTGCGGTATAACTGCAGCCATCAATATCCAATGTCATTGAATTGTGTTAGTACGGGACATTATGTGGATAAGACATTAGATTAGTGTAAACACGGAATAAGTGAGATGTGAGTAAGGTTTAAAGAAGGACAGATGGAAGTGCACGCGATAGTATGGTGCAAAAATGTAGTCCAAAGAACAATATAATAATTAAATACATTATAGACTTAGTATTAAGTTTTTCTTTACTCAATTAAATATTATATCACAAAATAGTATTATTTTTTTATCTACGCTAATACAAATGAATATGAAAAAATAACTGTGAACTGTTAAGAGTTAACGATGGCACAATAGCAATGTACACGAATGAACGATCAGGGCAGATTTCGTTGGACTTTATCATTTTTCGTCCGAATTCCGATTTGAATTTACTGCCATGATCATAAACACGATGCTCGCAACAATATTGTTTCTATCTTGCTCTAATACTAACAAAATTCGCGTTTATTTAATCATTCAATACACTGCACTGGATTGATCTGTATACACAATTTCGTGATTGTTCATATTTATGTGTGGTTATGTTTACGAGCTCTCTCTTTTCATGGTTATAATTATTTTAACTCAGAATGGTCTTCTCACGATCTTGTTTATTCTAGCTTTGCCTAGAAAATCGAGTATTTGTAGGATAAACGCACAACATATAGGTCTACAGTACAGCCGTTTTTAAACTCGGTAGCTGTTAGAGAGCACCGACCCCACGTATGTGAAGCATTAGTTAACCAGCACTAACAATACGAAGTGCAAAATAACTCGACTGAAAGTGATGGTGGTGCCATGTCGACCTCACCAAATGGTATCATAGGGGTTAGCAGAAGGTTGGATCATAATAGTAGCGATTGTCCCAAATTGCGGAATACATCTTCGACTTGTTATACGAGCTGCAGTTAATCACCATGGGCACTGATTATGTAGAAACAGTAGAGGTATAGTGAGGCTTCGTATCAACCAGTATGGATACATGGAGCTTGCAACCTAATATCGTTCTGGAAGTTCATATTACAAATATAGATGAGACGATTGGGGATATTCTAATCTTGATATTCAACGACTTGTGAGAAAGTAACGTTGGTATAGGCCACGAACCTGGATACAGTAGAGCCACGTTACAGCTCTACATGATTATGAGGTGACTCTTCGAAATCGTAAATGGACAAGAACTGTTAACGGCAAGCATGAATGAGACAGCAACGGCAGACTGGAACAGAAAATACGCAAAGGTTCAGCGTGTAATAATATCTACGATTTCAAAGCCAAGCCTAACACATTTCGAATTGCACAACTAGTAAGGAAATATATACGAAAAGTTGAAAAGTGTACGTAAACGAAATAGGACAAAGAAAATGCTCGTTGATGTACCAGATTTTCAATTATGAGTACAAAAAGGACTGGAAAACACATCACTCAAAATAAAAGATTTAAACAAATCAATGGATGAAGACGTTGATTTCAAAAATTGTATTCACCCTACTCGAACAATATAGATATTTCGTAAACGTGTGTGCATCAACGCAATAAAATCACAAAACACTAGAAAACTTAACATCAAGACAGTTTACAGAGCAACCGGAACAAAAGAAAATGAGAAAAACAACGAAGCTGAAGTATTCAACACCGTTGATGAACACAGAAAGCATCTCAAATATAACTAAACAAGATTTAGGTGCATATTGCGAAACAAATAATTATTTTTTAAATGCTTTATGTAAAAAAAAAATCATTTGGAAAAACTACATCTTTCATAAAACCAAATGTAATAAACAACATAGAAATTAATTTTTCACATAATGATCAAGTCTCTCTACCACCACTTTTATCACTTCTGCCACAGAGAATTTTGCTTTTATCTTTACTCTTCTTTCTTATCTTTATGACCATTATTATTCATTTTTTATTTTATTACTTACTTGTTTTGTTATTTTTATTGTTTTCATTGTTTTTGTTATTTTTTTATTCAATTGATATTCCCGTATAACCGATCAACGAGCAATCTCCTTTTCCTTCTGCGAAAAATTGCCGCAATTATGAAAACTCATCGGATGGAGAACTATATCAAACAGTGATTCCAATGTCGATTCTGACAAAGTATTAGAATCCATGGAAAAACATGACTCGAGAAACCAAATTGTATCTGGATGCAATTGGGAGTAATTCCTGCATAAATCCTCGATCATGTCCCAAAGGGGTAAAGATATCGGCTTGGATAAGATCGAGGTGCTGGGTTCTCTCGCACCTTGGCTAGAGCCATCACCCTTCTAATCCAGATGGGTGACAACAGTGTTGAGGTGAAGTCCCAGATGAAATATTTGGGACTGATCCTCGATAGACACTGGCGTTTTGAGGGGCACTTTGGTCGCCTAGTTCCCCGATTATAGAAGAAAATAGTCGGCGCACTAGGCCGGTTTCTCCCCAATTCGGGAGAGACTACCGAGTCCATCATGTTTACACGGAAACGATCTACTCAGTGGCTCAGGTGCTAAAAGTTGTCTTGTTTGACCTACACTAAACGGCTACCAGTTGACGAACGGGGCAATATGGCTTTAATGAGTTGGAGATCAAATGGGACGGAGTGGAATCTAAGTCTCTCCAAGGCAACAGCTCAAAGAAAAAAATCCTTAACAATGCAATGGGTTAGAGCTGCGATGCGGGGTCTTTTTGACCCTCCTCATGTATCACAGCCAATCCGTTTTTAGATGATGGAAAATCCATCGAAGAATCTATTCAGTTTTTGGAAAATCGTTCAGGTGAATGTGTCCTTCATATTATACGTTGTTGCTCTGTGTGATTTTGCATTACGTTTACGTGAAATCGGCTTTATATATATTATATATTAATAATATCGGTTTTATATATATTATATTATATAATTATATAATAATTAAACAATTAAATAATTAATTGATTTTTACATTGTGTTGTTTTGTAATAATAAAATAACATGTACGAGTCAAGAAACACTAGATCACTCGTCACGTGTAGTCAGACAAGAGTTGAATAATGATGACTGTGATAAAGACAAAAATATTGACAATATAACGGAAGATAAGAAAAACGAAGATGATGATTTTATTGTGGAGGATAAAGAGGACTCTGAATTTAATAATTTGTCAGAAACAGAGAAAAAAGTATAATGCTCTATTTTACCCGAAATATACCAGAACAAGAAAGAAAAATTTAGTTTCTTGGTTTCCTGACTTCATAGAAAAAACACGTAATGTGAATACCGAAGAAAGCACTTTCAATTGATTTCTTAGTAAAGATAGATATAATTTGTTTATATACTAATGGAGAAATTGATATTCAGAAAACTAAAACTCTGGCAAATACAAATTTATACAAAACCAATTAGAACACAATTGGATTGAAAGCACTTATTAACATTTTATATTTGAGTTCTGCACTATTTTGAGCAGCTATGTCCAAAAATAGATTTCAATTTCTAATCAGATGTTTAATTTAATAATAAAACCACACAAGCAAAAAAATTGCAAGAGACAAGTTTGTTCCGAACCAGCAGAAAGAGAATATTTTTGTTTCAAAATGCAAAAATAATGTTTTTAGGTTATTTATTTTTTAAAATTTAGGATTAAACAGTACAATAACACCATTTATTTAAAATCTTGCGGCAAGTGTGAGGAATTATAAACGCAAATATAATTTTGATAAATTCATACAATCTTAACACATTTTACTAGGGATTTTAGTGACAATTAACTAAGAACTTAACTTAACCTGCACCAAACTCACTAGTAAATGCGTACATTACTAAGAAGAGGACCTCAGGCATGTTACACACCGATTTTAATGAGGTTTCGTAAATAGTTAAAGAATAAAAAAAATATTTGAGCTCTATTGCTTCTATTAAGCAATAATAATCATGATTCGCTACCTGGATTGTCAAGTAATTATGACATTACAATTTTTGCAAATAAAAAAATAGTACAACAGTTTCGATCGAAGCTTCTTAACCACACGCGAAGCATTCACCCAAATCTTATTATGGTAAACTTTTCTGTTTCTTACCTATTTTATTTTAATTTGAATAAAAAATTATCTATTAAGAAATCATTCTTTTGCATTTTAACTAATAACTGTTACATTAACTATCCTTCTTAAAACTATTAGATATTTACTACTTATTATAATTTATTATTAATAACTGTTACATTAATCATGCTTCTTAAAACTATTATATTTCTACTACTTATCATCATAATATATTACTTTATATGATTATTCACTATTAAACCAGAAACATTCCATTGATCATAAGCAACTGATATATTTTGTACAAAATATTATATTGCTATTGAACTAAACTAACCCAGATTTACATAAAGAACAACCTTTGAATATTTTTGCATTTTTCTCACAAATGACTACAAAAAGAAAATTTATTTTTATAATAATAAAGCAAAAACAATTAGGATTTCTTATGAATTTTATTGTATTTGTTAAATTTTATTCTAAATGCCAAAGAAATGACCATGATTAAAAAAGCACATTTTACTACGATAAGATTCAAACTGATTGTATGCATAGGAAGCTTTATTATGATCATTTTTGCTTAATATTTGTTAAATTGTGTAGTATCAGGACAAATGGCTAAAAAAGCGTCAAATATTCTGGGCTCCTCTGTCTACCCAGAGTCTTTTTAAAATCAATGCATAACACATTCCAGGGTTTTCTTATAAGTTCATGCTTTGACTGTGCCACATAAATATAGATATGTAGACATATGTTTATAAATTAAATATTTCAGCTTTTGTTAGTTTTATAATTGGTTTAAGATAAATTTGTATAAGATTTTTATATTTTAATCAAATGGGTATGTTAAGTAGTTGTAAGAGCAGAGACTTATTATTGGTACCTTCATTTCTTAACTATAGATAAATATGACTTAGCGTTTATTTATTATCGTGATGCTTGCATAATATACATCATCACTTCTTGTATTTTCATTACAAAATATTTTATGAATTAAAAACTGTATATATATTTATTACATATCTATTCCTGCCAATTTCATGTTTGTTGTTTTTATTTTCATAAAGTATACAAACACTTTAATTTTGTTTGTACAAAATTTATTTGAAACACTTTTAAAAATATGTACAAATTGTTTGGTGTAAAAATTTACTAATGAACTAAATTACAAAAAGTTTTTGTTGAAATTAATCAATGTATAAATATGTTTTATGCACTTTACATATGTGTATAGTCTATCTTTCTAACTTCTATTAGAAGGATGAATTTCATACTAAAATGATTTATATAAATATATAAGCTATTTATCTTTATTTTCTAATTACTGGCATTTTTGTGTTTGAACAACTTCTATCACTTTAATATCATATTAAGGATTCAAAGTGATCATCTTCCAGCTAAATGTAAACATGAAAATGTATTATTAAAGACCTTCTATATTAAGAAATTAAATAATTTAGTTCATCTCAATATTCTGTGTAGATTTTATTGACAAAAACGTATGCAATTTGAATTCAAATTTTTGTTTTTAATCTGTTTTCATATCACCAAAGAAGAAAAAAAATCAAAGAATATCCAAACTATATATTTTGAATCCTCCTATTCACAAAAGAGTTAAATGGAAATGTACATATAAAGAGAATGCCACATTACATATCACAATTTGAAACAAATTCATATCATGAAAATAACAAAACTTGCTGTATGTTCTAAAAACAGTTATTCCTTGTAAATAATACTTTAGTTACTTCATTTTGCATTAAAAAAAATTTCTAAAAATTAGAAATTATTACTGTACCAATAAATAAACTTATACATACTTTAATAAATAATATTTTTTTCCAAATTAATTTTTAAATCTTGAAAGTGAATAAACGTAATAAAAGTTTGAAGTTTTAATATCTATAAATATGCGACTCATTATGGATATAATGAATGTGTATTCTATACACATAGATAAATAAACAATGTTTATTAAATTGCTTTTATCATTTCTATATATGAACATATGAAATACAAAATATTATTTTTTATTGTAAGAAATATTTATTCAATTAAAAGATTTTGTTAATTTTGGTACTGTTCAGTTTACTTTATACTGTAAATAAGTACAGTTTTAATCTTTTTTTGTTTTCTAATATAAATATAATGAAAATTATTAAAAAAGAACAAATTTCTATTACACAAATCAAATTTATTATTCCTACTAAGCTTCACAAGCTATACACATATATGTATGTGATAAGCAATTTTTAAGTAATTATTATCAAATGCCCAAAAAAATAAAATAAATTCGATTTTACAAAGAAAATAAAAGAAAAATGATTTTCAATATGTTACAATTACATTACAAACATAATAAAAATGTATGTTACATAAATTCATATTAAATAGATTGCTCAAGTATAAAATTGACAATAACATGAAATGTCAATTTGACAGATCAAAGGAAAACATTTAAAAATTAGTCATATTTTAATCAGTGTTAAAATCTGCAAAATTATACTTAAGAACATTTAATGCATAAATGTTTTATAAATAACAAAAGAATTAACTTAAATGAAATTTTGTTATTTATTATTAAACTCTAACCTGCATTGTCCACGTGTAGTAACACGTATTCTACGTGTGACGAATAGTTTAGAAAAATGTCATTCACAACGTATTGCAAACAAAGTGCACATTTATCAAATATTTTTAAATTGTGTATAACACTGAAGAAATGAACATAAATGAAAACTCTACGTAGAGGCACGTTCGATTGTCACTTCACATAGCTTCAAACTGTGTTATTGTGTATGATTCAACATTCAACCAGAGAGTGGGGATTAGAAGAGGGGATGTACATATTATTTCAGTAATTTCTATTTACTCGCACTCTATTTTTGAGTTAAAAAGTTAGATCAGTGTAAAAAGTACAAAAATTGATTTTTAACATTTTTTTTTTATCAAAACATTGCTTTTTATGAATATTTTGCTCTCTAAAAATAATCGAAACTCAAAAAATTATAAAAGTTATGAATTTTTTTCAAAAGGTATACGAAACCAATAATCACGCGCCTTACGTCATACCTTGCTAATTGACAAAAAACAAGTTTTTCCTGAGAGATTTATAGCGAACATTTTTAAAATAAATAAAATGAAGTATGTTAGCTTCAAGTACACTTTGAAATAAAGTGCATTTAGCAACATGCACTTGAAAAATTAAACAAATACACGTATAAAACGTCATTCCATACATCGTAAACAATTTTAGCTAGTATAGAAGTTATTGATAATGCAATTGATATTACAACAATAAAAATATGTCGTTATTAAATATTATGAACGTAATTAATACGACAAAAGACAATTACTTCGAAAAAGGGCATGTTATTCAATCGTGTTGAGAATATAGTTTGCTAAATAATTATCCCAGTACTTTTATCATGAATTCAAAACTTTTTTTTTCCACATCAGAAGAATAGTTAAATCTTTCGTAATAATGAGAATCTAATTATACAATTTTCAGTTTTTTCAAATTTCACCTTGTCCAACTAAAATGGCAAACTGATATTTTTGTAAACTATATAAATTTTTTATTTTAGATCATCCAGTATTATAAATTTGTGTCAATATAATACTCGTAATATTTCTACGCACAAGATTTTATTTCTGCTTATTTGGAGTTTAAATTAAGACTTTTTTATGTATTTATTTTTAATGGCTAAAAAAAAACTTCATATTTTCCAAATGTGAAAGCAAAAATTCATTTCAGGTAAAATTTCTTCAAAATAAAATTCCATAGGAATCCTACGTTATTGAACTGTTATATTAATATAACTTCTTAAATGGTCAATTGACATTAAAATACACCCTTTTATAATTTATATTAATCTTTATTTTAACTTCGATTGTTAATAAATTCCTTTTTTCATTTAAAAAATGTCTGTATGCAGTATTTAGTTATGATATAAATTTGTATGTTTCAAATATTACAATATATATACATTATAGTTTAAAGTATAATTTGTCTTTTGTGAATCACTCAATGTCAAATTTAAGAGATATAAAAAATTAATTGAGACATTACAAAAAATTGTTGATTTTCCATTATTTTTTCTATATTTAATTTAACAATGCTATAAAAATCTATAACATAATATAATAATCAATACAATATTCATATTAATTAAAATAAATTGTAAATGTATCATATAAATTAATGAATGTTATGTTATTGATATTGTCTTTTTATTTTAAATATTATATTTAATTTTATCCTATATTGAATAATCCGATGCTAGTCAGAGAGTTGTGAAGATAACTTTTGACTGTGATTGGTCGAATCGAAAGTTCAAGTCATTTAGTTTTCCATCATAACCACAATTTCTCTCAATGAAATCAAATATATCTCAACCGCAAAATATTAATATTACTTTCAGAATTAATCTAAAGTAATCCTACTGTACTTTTACAATATTTTTTGACATATTTATTTCAAAAATTTAAGTTAATTTAGTATAATTTATATTACATATTTTTATAGATTTATGATAATATACATACATACATCAATTTGTGTTAGATTACTACGTTCCTTAACATGTGCAAATATTTTCTTCTAATTTCTGGTAGAGATTTTGGATTTGTCAGTAGGTTGATAGAAACTTGTGTTTTATGCTATTTGGTAACACACATCTTTTCTTTTATGCATGCATAAATGTAAGTAGTGATTAATTTCTAGATTCTATAACTAATTAAGATTCTGAATTTAAATGTAATAGTACATAAATATTTATTAGATATTTAGTTCATATATATGCATGTGTAACTCTTTATATGTTGCTTAAAACTATCCTGTCTTTGCAGTGTTGATACAAAAAAGTTATAACGATACTGTGTGATATAAAAGAATATTAATCTTAATGCAAGAGTTTATAATTACTAGTTATTTATTACTAAATTTAATAAATGTATGGAACAGTTACAAAGAATATTTGTGGGTTTAATGGCAATATGTATACAATTTTAGATACCATTATGTTTGTCAGTCTCTTATTCTTTTAAAATCATGTAATATGGAAGCAGAAAATCTGGGTTCAAATCCCTGTCGATTAATCCGATCGACTTACACACATAATTTTTCTCCTAGACACTGGTGGAACTTGAATGAGTGCCTGATACAGATACTATACAGCTTTCACAAGAATTCAATGGAATTTGCTTCTCCCTCTTTCTCACGTTTCTTTTTTTTTATATGTGGAGGAAGTTTTCTAGAGTCTCCCAACCCCTTGGAGTGGAGTGATATATATTCAAATCCAAAATAAAGCAAAGAGAAAATATAAAAATTAACTTATGATATAAATTTACTATAATTTAAATATAGAACCAATATTAATAGATTTTATAGTTATTTTGTTAATAATACTGGTAAATAAGATTGTTGTATTACTGTATTGTTGTATTGTTGTGTTATTGTATTAATGTATTTTTTTTCATTGAATACTAATACAAAATCTATTTTTTTTTCTATTGTGTATACTCGCCTATTCCTGGAACTGCTGACTCGAAACAAACTTATGCGTTATCTGTGATCTTAGTGTATACGACTCAATTGGTATTGAGTTACCAAAATAAGACATTTTTTTTCATTATTTTTTATTATATTATTTACAAGATGACTTTAATTGGATTATTGAAATTCGTACTAAAATGATAAAAATACAAGTATATTTACATTAACTTTGTATTAATTTTCCTTAAGCATACCTTGGAATTAATCTTAATTAAACAAATAGTACTTATATATCTTAAATTAGACTTAATAAATAAGAACACATATTGCAAGAACAGTAATACTTTAATAATATTTTATTATAATAATTAATCTAATTAGTGTGAAAGGCTTGATATGTGATATTGTATAAAAAGCGAGAGAGAAGTGTGAGAGCAAATTTTAAAATAAAAATAAAAATAAAATTCTATTTTAAATGGTAAGTTCTATAATTGAAATAACGTAATTATTTTTCATTATAATAGTCTATTAGAATTTTCATATGAAATTTAATATATTTGAGTACATTATTAGTCCAGTTCTCCAAATTATAAAATATATTGTCTATTTTTTCTTTCTTTGGGCAATTATTTTCAGATTCTATGTCGTTTGCGTTTCTTCTGCTGATTCTACAGTGTTATGTAAAATAGACTCTTCTTCTCTTTCACATTCTTGAATCCATCCTGATACTTTACCTTGATTTAGATTTTCTTAATCTGACTTTGAATTCACAATTTTGTAGATTCATATCAGAATTTTCGGATAAATTTTGACGTTTTAAAAGCTTCTTCTACGCATTTCTAACGTTTTCAAATGTTATGTCATTCTACGATTTTGCAATGAAATTAATACAGTCTTTAAAGTCGTATTTTGCATAAAACTCTTTGGCGACATTAGTTTGTGTTTCACGGATATTCGATCTCCTATCGTATTACACTATTCCAATTCTTGGAATACACTTCTCCGGATATTTGACCAAATACGGTCTCGATCGATGGTTATAGGTTCTTACACTAGTATGTAGTTTATATGTAATTTCGCTTTGGAAATATTGCGACATTTCGCTCACGGAAAAGCGACACTAGGGCAAATGGTGTGTATACTGTTGAGAACTTAAACGGGATGTTTCTGGAGATAAGTATTCCAGAAAATCAACAAGTAGCACATTTTAGGTAACATTTTATACGTCATAAATATATGGGATTGTACGAGTTATTAAATATTAAACTGTGTACAACTCAAAAATCTTATGTAATAGAAAAAGGCGAATTGAACATTTAAATTCAACGAAAAAATACTACCAATATAAAATACAAGTACAAATTTTGTAGACCAGTATTATTTGTATTGATGTTAGATTAGTATTAAATTATTGTTTCCCGCTATAACAAAGTAATACATAACAAAAACTAGAAACTAACAAATTATTCAATATTGAAAATATAATAAGAAAATTTAAAACAATAGTTTACCTAGCAAAGATAAAGGAGAAAGAATTATGACGCAAATATCCGTTATCATTCTTTTTCTGTTCAAATTTCTACAAGTTATCTTGACCAAAGTGAAATAATCTTAGCATGATGAGCCAAATACATCTACGTCTTTTTATACGAGAAAATTCTTCCAAGAAAGACACAAGCAACTGAAGTAACTACCAATTATAGAATTGCTGTGAGTTAAAATTACTTTTGATCATATAAGGGAACGCGTTTCCACTTATAAGATTGTGGTAGAATTTCCGTTAGGCTTCTCAATGTCAAAGAAATCTATTTGTCTGTCCTTTTCCAATTGAAGTATACAATAAAGTGTAATACTCGATAAATTAATTTTACAATAAATTATGTTGTCCAATGTAGATAAAATAATATTGAAATAAATATAAATTCATATAGTAAAAGTAATTTAAAATAAATTTTATTGAAAATAATCTTAACACAACTCGCGGGACATGTAGAAATAAATACATCTTACGTGTACAAAGAAAAGTATAGTATATATACATAAACATACAGTGACTCTTATTAATATTCAGACATCATGCTATTCAAAAAATTGTTGTTGATTTCGATTGTTTATGATAATAATCTTTGTATAATATACTAGAACATTCATTACAGTTTTTAGTAACATAAATTTTATTTATTTATTGTACACGCTTTCCTTAATATCAAACAATAAACTGAATTATATTGAAATGTAACGTGGCAAAAATATTTGGACATTTGATAAACTATAATATTTGAACCTGAAAATTATTAACACAAACAACAATTAATATTTTTTTGGGTAGCTTTCTCAGAATAATATGTTTATTTCGATTATTAAATTTTTCTGGCCAATCTTTTTGAAGAATTGATTCAATTCGGTCCTCGTCAATGTATCTTCATAGGACATCAGCCATGATACACTTACGTAATATCTTTACTTTAAAAGATATGTTTTTCCTTTCTTTTAGTAAAGAATGATTAATTGTCGTACATCAAATGAAATATTTTTACTTTTTCGTCCCGTATTCAAAATTTTTGACTGATCGTAACGACTTTCTAACAGCAACCCAGATTTTGAAGTGTGTACTTCATACTGCTTAACGTTATGTTTGTAAACAAATGGCTTAGATGTATCGTTATCCGTAAGAAATATGTAAATAAGTTACATATTCGAATATTTTCGCCACGTTACATTTCGACATAATTCAGTTTGTTGTTTAATATTAAGAAAACTATGTGCAATAAATGAATAAAATTTATGTTACTATAAACTGTAACGAATGTTCTAGTACATTATACAAAAATTAATCCAAATTTACTATTATAAACAATCGAAATCAACAACTTTTTGAATAGCATGAAGTCCGAATATTAAGAGTCACTGTATTACGCGTGTTCAATACTTGCTGCGTAGACTGAACGACATTGTTTCTGTGCCATCTGTTAAAGTAATGAATATCAGCTTTCTTCCATATTTGATACGCAATGTATCTATCGGCTTACGTTCCTTGTCTAAAATAAGCAAACAGGCTGATTAAACGCCAAACTACTGATGAATGGGAGTAGAATGCGGAAATGAAAAAAACAGTGATATAGGCAGAGTAAATTTATTTCCCAACGGTTTTGACAGATCAATTCGTTTGGCAATTACTATAATTACCGGTACATTACCGGTATGAGGAATACGATTAGGCTTTAAAATTGAAAAAAGAATAATTAAGTGCAAAAATATTCAGTTTTATCGATAACACAATACATAACACATAACACATAACACATAGCACATAGCATAGACTGCATATATGCCCCATAAATACTATGGACAATTACAATTTTAGCATAAGAAATCGTTTGTTAACGTTTTAGACACTTGTTGCTGTATACAGTATATAAGTGTGTTTACATAATAAAATTCCATAATTTAAATATAACCAGATTTTAATTTGTACAGTAATTTCCGCTTTCAGATGACAAATCGAGACTGCCAATTTATTTAAAAGCGAAGTACTTAGTAATTTTTATCTCGGATTGAACTTAATAAGGATTACTCTTTAATACTGCCTTGAAGAATAATTCAAATAATATCACATAATGTAATACAAAAATTGTTCATCGAAAGTGTGAACTATTGTTCTAGTTTTATTTTTATAAAATACTTTTCATTCATTCCATACAAATCGATCAGACTTTTCCTTCTTTTTTATCTCCCATATACTCTCACTCATTCAAAATCTAGATTTACAAGACTATTCTCTCTAATAATAATAAATTATTTCTTGGAAAGGTTTAAGATTAACATTTTAATGTCAATTATAAAGTTATTAAATAACGTGAAGAAAAATGGGAGAAAGTTTTATAAGTTTATAAATACACGATAAATAAATATAATCGAAAATTAAAAAACATTTATAGCTGCATAATTAATGTATGAATATTTAAACTAAATCACGGATAAATTCATTTTTTTCTAATACTTAAACCCAAATCGGCATATCATTTAAACATTTTCTCCGACATTTGTATCATGTACATTAGATTTTGCACAATCGTCGATTAATTTCGTGTCTATATGAGCCTCGAACGCTATGTTTTCATTTTGTATGCATTTCCGTAGTTCATGTCCAATAGCTGCTCCGAGTGGAGGTGGAACTGCATTTCCTACTTGCCGGTGTTTATCAAGTAGGGAGCCGTAAAAACGAAAAGAATCTGGAAATCCTTGAGATCTCGCACATTCACGTACGCTCACTACTCTTGTTTGTACTGGATGTAATACACGACCCTAAAAACCAATGCGTCAAATTTTATATGATAAATCAAAGTCAATTTCAATCCGAATCATAAATTATATCTATTACGAATTCAGTTACATTATGATATAAAAAATCTTTAAATATATTTTAGGAAACTTAAAAGTAGTGATCAAATTTTTTGTAGAAAAGTAATTTTTACAAAATTATTAGGGCAGGTGTTTAATTTTAGTATCAGCATAAGATTTAAGGTAAAATTCTTATTTGATCAAATACATTAGAAACCATGAAATGTAGAAAAGAAGTTTATATGTGAAAATTGTGTGTTGTAACTCAATGTTTCCAATAATTATGTCTTAAAAACTAAGAGTGAGCGACAATTATTTTTTGCACCAGAATTCTCAAAAACATAACTATCCAACATATTTCAAGGTGATTAAAATCGACAAGGCCAACGTTATTGTGAACATTACTCTCATATTAGGTAATAAAACGTTTGTACCTGTTTTCCCATAGGTTCTGGATTTGTAATAGTTGTGCCAAAAAATCCATCCCATTCTAATCTACCATATAAACCAGCCCAATGATTATGACGATTTCCTGTATGTGGCAGACACCATGGAATTAGGGTATTAAATTGTCTGTCTGTAGAATCACATGATTTTCCTGTGCAACAACTACAAACTCCACGATATGTTCCCGTAGAACTTTTTCCAACTTTCTTATCATCATAAATATATTCCCTTAAAAAAGAATAAAATATGTGCAATAACAGTCTCTGTCATTTTTTTTAAATTTGAAGAATTTTGTTTTTACATACAGCTGTTTACAATAAGTACCATCACTCAATCTCACAGAAATATTTGGTAAATCACGCCAATCTGAACCACGTGCAATTGGTATGTGAGCCATTCTAGCTTCTACAAGAGGTGCCATTTCCTTACATATATGATCTCGCAATAATGGTTGATACTGCTTTCCTCTCACCTAAAAATAAAGTTAAAACTTAAAATATAAAAGAAATACAAGTATTTTTTATTTTGACAAATAATTATTTCTTTAAATTGTATTGAAATATTTTGATCACACATTCTTACTTTTCTTTGAAAGTGCGATATTGGTTCACTATTATAAGGCATTTCTTCCTTACTCCATCCATTTTTAATTTCCGGTAGATCAGACATGGAGTCCTTTACATTAATTGTTCGAAATGGTGCTGATTCTATCCAAGTGCAATTTGAACTATACTGAAATAATATTTAATAATTAAATATATTTTAAAGCTATAAACAAATATTATTACGTAAACAATGTGGTTATCATATTATTTGTCACGATATTCAAATTGTTTTCGATAGTTGAATAAAAATCGAGCCGTTACCACTTCTAAAGAAGATAATAAACAAATTTTCGCGAAAAGTGTTCGTATTGGACGTGCATTGTATAACATGGCATCAGTCACCAAGTGGTACCATGGTAAGAAGATAGAGTGGGGAAGGGTCATAAGCTCCGAAATGTAAATAGTAGAACAATTGGCTTAAAGAAACAAATGTTTCAAACAAAAATTCGTTATTTTTTACCGAAAATTGAATTTTCGTAGTAAAAATTTAGAAATCAGTCCTTTCACTACAACATATTGAAATCATTTTGTGTTTTTTAAATAATACTGAATACAATAATAATTGGTTACTATCTTATTTTCTGCCCATGGAGTTATTCTCATCAATTAAAATTTTTACTAAGTCAATTCACTTTCCGTTGTAAACTAATGCACTTGTATTAGAAAGACTTTATTTTGTCAAATCATATGAAATAATTCAAATATCGTAGCGTCCGATATAATGTCCACTCCGTATATTGAGACATAATAATGTGTATTTACCTTTTTATTATCGACTAGTACATTTAATTGACACACACGTTTACTAAATACATGTGTCGGTTCTGGATAATTTGGAAGTGTTTGTCCAGGTGCAGCAGCCAAAATTATCATTCTACATGATATAGCAAAATAAGACTTCCAGAATGATAAAATAGATCTATAATAAACACAAAATAAAACAAACCTTCGTCTTGTTTGAGGTACTCCATAATTTCCAGCTTGAAGAATACCGAATGTACATTGATAGCCCATGCGAATTAAGCATCTCAATGTTAATTTCAAAACCATACTTTTTTTAAATGATACAAAGTTTCTAACATTTTCCATAATAAAAAACTTTGGCCTATAATAATCACAATACGATAAATAAGACACAATAAGGGAACTTTTGAATAAAGAATATTGTCGCGAATTGAAACGATTCATGCCACTAAATCCTTGGCATGGTGGACCACCACACATTAATTCTACCTGTCCTTTTTGAGGAAGCTTTTGACCAATCTCATCTGTTACTTCACCCTAAAATACGCATTGAATTTATTACATAGTAGTAATAAAAATGGTATTGCGAAATGATGTATAAATTATACGAACATCCATAACTTTCTGTAACAATATATTACAATCTTCTATAAATACTGTTGCATTAGAGTTATTCAACCGATATGCATAAGCAGCTGGTTCTTCTTTTTCAATGGCCCACAAATTTTCGGAAATACCAGCTTGATGTAAACCTTCGGACAAACCTATAACATAAACGTAACAAATATTCAATTTTTAAGTAGCTACAATGATGTGTAATTCTCAAACATTTAATAGGTATTTACCACCACAACCAGCAAACACATCCAATGTTTTCAATTTTCGTGAAATCATTTTATACTCAGTAGGTTTATTAACAAACGTTTTTCTTTGATCTTCTGCCTTTTTGCTTTTAAGCTTCGAATTACAATTACTTTTTCCACCTTCACTAATGCTAATAGCTTTATAGGGCGGGTCATCAAATATTTTTTTTTCTACATCGTAAGCTTCGTTGAAATAAAATCGATTTGGTCCAGCAGCAGTCCATTCATCGATAGATTGATGTAAATTCTCCGAGTAAGCAAGATAGCATTTATCAACTACCTTGGAAAATTTTACATCGCATACTACAAAAATATATATAATAATATCAAATATTTTTAAAGCATTATAATTATAATTTATTACGATAAATTCGTAACATGCCTTCATCGCTCCAATAAAGCATATTTAAATCGGCTTGTTCCATTAATGTCGGATCTCGGTGCGTATTTTCTGGTCTATATAATTTATTTACTTTTATATTAATATCAGAAGATGAAACTAGTATATCATTTGTATTAGCATATATTGTATTTATACAGCCTATGCAGAAAGGATCAGGGGTATCAAAATTTGAACCCTTTATATGATCGGAAGATTTTCTATAGAACTCGGGATACGTATTCTCATCCACATTTTTCTTTTTTAAATTTGCTACATCTTGATATCTAATATTATATTTGAATTTAAAAGTTTCTGGTTGTAGAAATACAGCTGTACCAACTGTATACTCTTTACCCTTGTATTTTACTACTCGATAAATAACTTCTTTGCTACTCTTTTCTTCTATTCGATCATATACCTTGAAGTAGGAAAAATATATATTATTACTAACAAGCACTTTTTCAATTCATTTATTGAATAATACATTCTCTGGTAAATTATTATGTAATTTACGAGAGTTATTGATGAAAACAACAAAGCTATGAAAGAATAATATTAATTTTTACAAACCAGAGCTCAATGGTTGCAAAACTGAGGATTCTTTTAATAGAATTTTGTATGGGAAAGTTTTTTATGTGTCCTAAGGAATCCGAAATGCATAATTATTTTTACCCTAAACATAATAAAAAAGTTATAAAAAATAAGCGTAAACTTCAAAATATTGTTTTTCGGGACTCATAAATTAATCGTAGTTATCTTTTTCGGATGATAATTCATCACGAAAGTATTGGTTCAAAAACTCAGCTGGTAAATCGATTGTACATCGGTGTCGAGTTCAGCCGAAAAACCATAAAATTGTTGTTACGTGAAAACAATAACCGACAATAATTGCGTCTAGTTCAATAACACATACATAATATATTTTAATGTTCGACATTGCATAAATGTATCTTGATGAATGCAGCTTTAGAAGACTGTTGCGAAATATTGCGCTATTTGAAAGTTAAAATCACCTTCGTTTATGTGATTGGCGTAATATTATCAAAAAAAAAAAAAAATATCTCTTGCTTCAAATTAATTTCACATATCTTTTTAGAGAAATTGATTTAACGTAGAATCAACAAAAATTTGTACATTTCTTGTTTATACTTTCCGAAGTATTTAATTAAATTTTTTTAAAAATTACTACATCATTCCCTAATAAGTGTTATAGTAAAGATATCTGCAAAATTTCAAAGTAATCGGTTAACTATATCTCGAGATACATATTTTGCAAATGACCTGTTATGGGTGAACTTGTAGACTTTGCGACATGCAGTTATACGAATCTTTTCACTCTTCCTACTTCCAAAAATAGATTCTTTTAAAGACTTTCCAGATTTTATTCTTCAAGACTTCAAACTACTATCTAAGACAAAAAAGAAACCGATTTTTTCAAAATTTCAATGCGTTCTGCCTCCTTGAGAACTGATTCTTCGTTTCGAATTTAGACGATCAAGAACGATCTTTATTTATCATTGCGTTTATCGAAACGTGTCATATTTAGCTCTCTCATAAACAAATACTCCACAGCAAGGAAAATAAATGAAGTGACTGCTACCTTAAAATAACAAACATTACATTCTAGAGCACTAAGCCGACGTACGAGACCTACAGAGTGATCCTTTCGCCAGTGAACTCAATGATAAAAGACAATGCAGTCACCTGAACACCCTATGATAATTTCCATTGTGAGACTCGTTTTTAGTTCATAAACGTTACAGAGTCAAACAGTCTTTGCTGCAAAAATTGTTGTCATCGTTGAGCCGATAACGCAACAGCGATATTAATCACTTCATCACTATGATGATGAGAATATCACTGAAGGTTTTTTAAATATAATTTAAGCATTACGATAAGGTACATCGTCATCTAAAGAAGAAATTTGAATGAATTGAAAATGATGAAATTCTAAAGTTGACGCTTATTTTGTATAACTTTTTTATCATTTCCAGAGTAAATAATTATATTATATATTTCGTGTTCTTTGTAGAAACATCTCCTATAGAAAACTTTCATTGCCAATCAAGACCAAAATTTATCAATTTCTATCATTGTTAGTTAGGATGGAGTGGGCAAGCCTTGTACTTGTTTATAACACAATATTAAAGGAAAGTTTCCTCAAATTATTAGGTCGTCTCATAAGTTCGTGGCGCGGTACATTTTATAAAGACACAGAGATCGAAGGACTTAGGTGACTAAACTTTTACACTTCAGTTTAGTCTGTAGAAGGCATTCGAAAGCCACAGATCGTAAAGTTATAAAACTGTTATATTTAATACCCGATAAAATAATAAGTAAAAAGCGTGTTCATTTTCGTAATCTCATGTATGAATTCCGAAAACGGAAACAAGTACAGCAAATAACATTTGTGTCATCTATGGGGAAGGTGTTTTATCAGCTCGTACGTGCAAAAAGTAGTTTAATCAATTTTGAAAGGGAAATTTTGAACTGAAAGGTGCACCATGAGACGCATGTCTGGTAAACAAGGAGAAAAATATTATAAAATAATCGATTCTAAATTGTTATCAAAATGATAGCATGCATGTTATTGATATGTACTTGCTCTTAGCCGGGAAACCAGACTCTTTGATGATTTCGTAGAGGGGATTTTAAAAAGAAAACTCTATAAAATAGAATGGTAGAAATTTCATTAAAAAAAAACTCAAAATAAAAAAGTTTCATCATTGCATTAATTTGTCTCATCGATATATTTTTTTTTTCTTGCCTCGACTCTTGGGCCTTTTTCTCTTTCACTTTTTCTTTTCTATGTTCGACACAAAGGCGAACCTTGAAGATGATTCAGTCGTATCAGGTCTAAAAAATCTATATTTCTATTGGATAAGTGCCTGATTTGTGTTCCAATTTTCATGCAGTTATTCAACTTTTATTGTATCGCTATTGAAGGTCACCAATTTGAACTTGAAAGAACAATTTGAAAAAGGTCACCAACTTTCAACTTGAAAGTTGGTTTAAAAAGATGCAAATTTTTAAACAGTTACATTTATCTATTAAAACAATATTTATTGTTTATGGCTAAACAATATTACTTCATAACTGTTTTTTGGTGACTTGAAATGACTTTAAACTGGAGGTTAATGCCTTACAAACCTCTACTAAATTAAATTTTTTCCTTGATTTGATCTTAGTTTTTATAATGAATAACTAAAAGATAAAAATGGTAAATATGTTGCTCTGGAACATTATTTACAATATATAGGTTACATGTGATAGAATATTGGTTAAAATAATCTGTTTATGAATAATTACTTGTGAACTGTTTGTTATATGAAAAAATGTTTCAAACAAAAGTTTTACAGTATGAAGGTAGGCATAAAAAAGTAAGTCTATTGCAAGACACTAACAAAACCTGAATATATAAAAAATATTATCATTACAGCATATAATGTTATAAGTCAAGAAACACTTGAACATATGTCATTTACACTTACTGATCGACTATGCATGTGTACTTACATTAAAAATGATTTAAAGACTCTTTTGGAAATTATTAATATTTGGAACTATATAAACTATTAAGATTATATATCTAGCAATTAAAAGAACTTCTGGTGCCCAATGTGTACCATACAATTTTTAGTGCATCACTCGGTATATATATTCAAGGAATGTTATATTTTTTTTAAAATAAATTAAATAATATAATTATTCAATTCAGATAATAGGGCATCTAATACAATTTTCTTATAATTTTAATGATACATCTAACCGTGTAAATATAAACGATTATATATACACATATAAACATTATAAACACATTAAAATAATGAATATTTGTAAACTTTACAAACCTTTGGTGTGTTAAACTGGTCCAATGCTCTTAATCGAGCACAAGCAGGACAAAATCGGTAATAATTTTCTTTACGAATACATTTTGGATCAAATGGAGGGTCTTCAAATCTAGCTGTTTCAGGTATGTAACGCTTCTGATAAAAAAATGTTTTGTGATCTACATCTTTTATCTCATCTTCGAGGCTCAAATTCATATTACCTATAACAAATAGTATATGAATCGCATAATATCATTTTTTTATGATCATATTAAACCCTATATCATTGAGCAATTACCTAAATCAGCCCAATTCTGTGGTATATTTTTAAGAATAACAGTACATTTTGATCTAACAGATTTGATAGATATATCGTCACATTCATCACTCAAGAACAATTCTATAGGATCTGACGTTTCCCCAAGGATAGTATCATTGCCTCTATGAAACCAATTTACATGAAATTGCTTCATACCACTTTTATTTTCCCACATATAAATAACTTTGGCAATGTGTAATGGAATTGCTGAATTTCTTGGCTCAACAAGTACATAATCATTTATTTGCACTTCTTCATCGCCTACTATAACAGATTTGTAAAAAATTTTTTGGTTATCATCAGCAATTTTATTCCCTACCCATACAATGTCTTTCTTAAGTTCTTTAAAAACTTTTTTTCCACTTTCTTCTTTTTCATATTTCTTATTTCCAATAATAGTATCATATTGTTCTTCATTTTCAGGATCAGAATCATCTGCTTCCTAAATAAGAACATAAAACAGTTATTATAAATAATTTTAATAATTCCAATCAATCACATAATAATTAGTATTCTTAAGAAATTAATTTTTACTTGAATAGACATATTTGGACACTTTCTCCTAATGCAGGCCTGCTTAGCTCTTCCAGACCCTCCAAATTTGACCATATCTTTACAAGCGTTACAAAGACCACAATCTGGTTGTTGACAATATTCACATATTCCACACCTCTGTCTTTTAGGTCCCTTTAATGTAATAAGTGTAAAGAATAAGCATATAATATAAAAAATACTAAAATATCTTGTGCATATTAGTTGAGATATAATTTCTTTATAAAAATGTTGTATTAATAAAAAAATGTATTAGTTATTTACATATATAACTTACTCTCATAAATAAAGAAATTACAAATATCAATATATACCATTGTTATTTTATCATCATGTTTAATCAATTGGTCAGCAAACATATTTTCAAACATGTCATTAACTAATCTTGTAGTAGTTGCTTTTGTCCAACTAGGTTTTTTAACTTTTTGTTCCTGACGTGTTTTACGAAATGCTGCTCTTTTCCCTAACGTGACACCAGCAAGCTTTGCCAATGCTCTCATGCAAGGGCTTGTAATAAGAGGTGTATCATCAAAGTCAGCAGAATTATCAAGTGATAATACTTGATCACATATAAACTGTGCATGTCGTAATAGAGAATCTTCAGTAAATTTTGTCATTCCTCTAAGTGGAACTATTGTCTGTAAAAGTTACATCTTTTTAATATAAAACAAAATATGTTCATAAAAACATCTTTAAAAACACATTTTAATTACTTGAAGCTTATTCAGCAAATCCTCATAAGTGGGATTAATTTCATCCAAGAGAAATTCAATAACCAATTTACTCATGTATATTTTTTCTCTAACCACATCTATGAAAGGAGAATACGCTTCCGATGGTTCCATTAAAATGTATTCAGCAAATGCTGTACTAAAACCTATAAGAGCCAATTCACCACCATCAAAGCCAGACACATACCACTCATTTAATGGACCTATATCTTTTGTTGGTATTCCACCTTCAGGTGATGTATCTTCTTCATAAATAGCCTTCATATATCCAGAAAAATATAACATTACATTTTTTTCTATGAGTCCGGTATCAAAAGGGCACAAATGACCATTTTTATCATAAACACTAAAATGTATAAAAAAAAAAACAAATGTATTTGAAGTACAAATTCTATAAGTTTCTCAGGAAACATTTAGGAGAATTTATTAAAATAAGAAAAGATTTACCTAAAATGAGTTAATTTATTTTGTGGAAGTTGATCACTTTCATGTATAAATGATTCACTTCCATTAAATAAGCATAATTTTGAATCAGTTAAAGCAATCTCTTCATCTACAGCACCATTTGGGTGACCCGGATATAATTTTATTTCATTATTCAATTTCTGGCGACAATATTCACATTTTCCAGATAAAGCACTTGTTTTTATAGGTTGAAATTTTGATATAACTACATCATTTTCATTTTTTACTTTTTTTTCAAGATGTTCATCAAAATATTCTTCCTTTATTTGTGGATCATTATTTTTTTTATTGTGTTTACTTATTACCAAAGCATTATCATTTGATTGATCAATCTGTAACTTTTGTGATTGTTGTTCATCAATAGTTTCAAAATCTGTTCGTTTTCTTTTAGCAACTTGTTTAGAAAACATGTCAATTATAGATTGTCCGTGTTTGTTAGATTTTGAGGTACCAGGTTTCATTTTGATATAAACCAATAAATTCTTGTTAATAAGACCTTTATTACTATTTGATATTTGTTTTTATAATATTATAAATAGTAAAACTCCAATTCTCTTTAATACTAGAATAAAATAAATTTATAGAAATTCATTATAACAATTAATAACTAATATAAATATTTCTTAAATATTAATTTAATAAATTTTATAAAACATAGTCGTTAAATATATTATCTACTTAAACATAAATTTATCATTAATTATAAAAAATCAAAAACTTACATAAATAAGTATCATAAATATTCTGTCGTAATTTCAAACAATTATACAAGTACATTAATAAATGAAAGTATTTAGTTTGTAGTATATAAAGATTTGCTAATTTATAATTTTTAAATATTGTAAACAGATTTGTATTTACATTTGTTAGTTTTTCAAAGAATGTTTTATCATTTTTGGGCGCTTCGTGCGCCTCGTGCGCCTACAGTTCCCGCCTTTCAACACTGTTACCAAATTGAGGTTTTCACAAATAAAAACAGTTTAATGGGAATTATTTAAAGTTCATTTATATTATTTGTTATATTGTACTATTTATACATAATAATTACAGTTTTGGTTGAAACGAATAAAATAAGAGAAAATATATAAACGTATCAAATAAAATAATATAAATAAAAACACTTAAAAAATACAAAGTAACAATATATTTAAAAAAATGTTCCTAGAAAAGAAACTTAAATAATTATTACACATAATTTAATAATTGTTATAATAAAAATGTTAGGGAACGCGATATATAGATAATAAAATTACATTCAAAAATAACTAGCGGGTTTTCAATTTTTTGTAGAGTTTTTTCGTGTTTTAAAGCACTGCATGATCTTCGATACATTTCTGGTTAGAAACACAGTGAACCAATGACATTTTGCTGCAAATCATGGGATTTGTTTTATAAAGCTTTTACTTTGTTGAATGTATAAATATAGACATTTGTAGATTAAGTTGGTAAGAGTGAACTATACTTAACAATATGTTGTTTCCTATGAAACGTTTTCGTTCGTTGAAGGATTTTTGTAGATGCGCGCGAAAAAAGAACTTGTTTACATTCTTTAGTAATGTATTAACCGTTTGAGTGCAACAAGTCTTTATTATTTCGCAATCAAAAATTGTCAAGCGATACGATAGCGCTAAAGAATGCCAAACAATGGTAATGGTTGTTTATAATTATAAAAAAGTTTTGTGTTGTCTTAATTTACCGAAGATTAAAGGGTAATTGTAAAAACACGCATCAATAAACACCGAGCGTGCTGTTACTGTTGACTTTACATTTGGAGAGAAAACAGAAAAAGCGCGATCGCGTTGCTTGGTATACAACAAATAGTTAAGTAAGGAAGAAAAGTATTAAGATTTGATTGTAAAGAAATATGTGATCATATATATATCAAATCAATTTTACATCGTAAAGTATTATCATTATCTTATTAAAAATTAATCTTACTAATAATAATGACGATTCATTAGAGTAATGTTATTTTACCACCTGTTGTATATTTGGAAAAAAATTCTTTAAAATGAAACTGTATTGTAAAGTGGAGGTAAATAATAGAGTATCTTCAACAAATGTATCAGGAAGAAAATCTCAACGTTCCATTTTAGTAATTGGAAAACAAACAGTGAAAAGTAATGATTTATTTGTACTTTGGCAAACATTACAAAATAAACAAGGTACTAAGTACAAGGTAAGCTAAACATTTTTAAAAATTGTAGTAACAAGAATTTAATAAAGTATATAGATGCTTTTTAAATATATTGTTTGTTAGTAAAAATTTACTTTCTAAATAATTTATATGTAATTTGTTTCAGATTAACTGTAACATAGATAAAATATTTACAAAATTCATTAATGAAGGAAAAGCTACAATTCGTTTGATAGACCCACCTCATGATTTAATTATTCAATCTGATACACTTCAATTAAAAAGTTTCATTCATACATTAAAGCTTGGGATATCAAAGAAAGTAGATCCATCAATTTTGCCTATTTCAAATTTAACTCCAAAAAGTTTGGGTTCTATTCCAAAGACTAAAGTTGTGGTTAACAAATCTTCTGAATATCCAACCTTGGAAGGTTTTCCGAGAACAACTAAAGAATTGCATTTAGCAGGATTAAATCGAATATCATTTGACAAACAAATTTTAAAACTCCAAAGCTTAAGAATATTAAACTTATCCAATAATCAAATTTCATCCTTACCAAAAGAATTAGGTTCTTTTCAACACCTACAAGAACTTAATTTATCACAAAATCTACTTAACATAGCTGTAAATTGGATATGGTTAGATCAAATTACCATACAGTGTAATTTAAAATTATTAGATATAAGCAATAATTTGGTGTGTTAATTTTATATTTCACAAACAAAATTTTACTATTAAGTAAATTTTAATATACCAACAATTTTATATTTTTTATTCAGTTAACAAGATTACCAGAACAGATTGGAAAACTCAATGCTCTGGTTAATTTAAAGGCTTCCAAAAATATGTTGTCATGTTTACCACAAAGTATTGGAAAGTTATCTAATTTGAAATATTTGGATGTATCTAAAAATAATTTAAAATATATGCCTGGAAGTATAAGAAATCTAGGACTTATTTTGTTAGATATCTCTGAAAATGAATTTCAAGACGTAGATTCACATTTTATAAATAAAGTGGATGTACCCAGTTTAGTTGAATGTGCAGCCAGATCATTTCTTAAAACAAGGTTTGTAATATGTGTAATACAATTTATTATTTTTAATAAAACATAAATGTTAACAAGATTACCAGAACAGATTGGGTGGATTATAAATATTATGTAAAGAAAAATAAGAACATAATGTGAATTATGTATGTATATATAATTATGTATATATTTACATTATGTAGTTTATATATACTCATAAGTGAATTAAAATTTAGAATTGTATTTTTGTTTTAACAGGTGTCCTTATGATGGAAGTCTAATCCCAGTTACATTAGTAAAATATTTAGATGAAGCAAAGTATTGTGCCTGTGGTACACCATGTTTTCAGTGTTACATAAGAAAATTTGAGGAATGTCACTCAAGTGTACTAGCCAACAGTGTAAAATCGTCACAAAATATTACTATGTCATTTGATTGTTATTTTTGCTCAATTAGTTGTTTAATTTTTCGTTCAAAATTATTTTACTAAAACAATTAATTTTGTATAAAAAGGCATATAAAATATATAAGAGTGTTCACTTTTTTTCCTAATTCATAATTATTGTTTGTATTCATACTTTTTAAACTGTAAAAAATTTGATTTCTTTAAATTTTATTGAATTTGTGGATAATTTATAAGGTCAAATATGAATACAAAAATTAATCTTTGAATAATTCTATACATAATTTATTAATTATGTTATTGTATATTATAATAACATAATGAAACACAATGTAATTATTATATTATAACGTTTCATAAAATACATTTTACATTTGACTATGACTTAAAATTGTTCAAAACATAAGAAAAACAACTTTTTAACGTGATTGTACGATGGTAGGAAACATTCCATCCTGTTATAAAATTTGGGAAACAAATTTAATTTACATTAACATTTGTTAGCATGTTAGTAAATTGAAGATTGTAATATTTTTACTACTAATAATAGTCAGATTTTTTTTTGGCTCATTTAAAACTAAAATAATTATTATACTAATTATACTTTATAAATATGCATTATTCTTGAATTAGGAAGTCATTGTGCTAGCCATTTTATCAATTAAAAATACATTATGAGTTGTTGATTGTAATCATTGCAAATGTTTAATATTGAAAATCTTTGTAAAACTAATCATTTACCCGTATAATTTTATTTTTCCTTTCATAGATATAACAAACGAAATTAATTGAACTTATTGATCTCATAGTCATTACTCTTCTTGTTCATACTTAGTTAATATTAAAATATTAGAAGATTAAAAATACACAGTTATCTTCTGTCAATAAAATGGAACATTTATTACAATTTTTTTTTTGTACAAAGTCATTATATAATATTTTATTTTCTTAAATATATAGAACATAATTCAAAATGTTAAACTGTTGTAAAACATATTTTTTAGTATAAACAATGTTAACTTTACATGAAGAAATAAGTAAAAAAAAACAATTGCATTTAAATTATTTGTCAGTTTGTCAATTTCTTGTTCATAATCTTTAAATGTTGTATTTATTTTATAAATTCGTATATTTTCTTAATCAACACATTGATTGCCATGATAATTATCAGTGATAAATGCTCCAGATGTATGTTTCTCTAAAATGCTTACATTGATTAAATCCTATTTATAAACTATTAAATAATGCACTATCATTAGGAGTATTGCAAAACATAAAGTGCACGAATTGACTGAGATATTTTTATTTTTACATTACAATTTGAGAATGTGTCAGAGCATTCAATGTGTTAATAAACGTATATAAAAATGATTAATCTTTAAATGTAATCTGTATTAAATACTTTGGTGTTCTAGAAAAAACTAATATTAAATAAAATCAATTCCTAAATGAATTTGGTATTTCTAAACTTAGATATTTAAGGGTGACCCAATACTTCTAGAGTTGAACATTATTATATTTTAATAGTGAAAAATTAGAAAAATATATTATTTTATAGTAAACTTAGATAAAGATAATTACAAACAGTTATAATTCTAATGTACTTATACATAAATATTTTTACACCTTTACTATATACATATGAAATAAAATCAAGTTATTGAAAATTTACATTTTAAAAAGTTCCTCTTATCATAAAAATAATAGCGTTAGAAACAAACTTCATGTATTATCTTACACAATTTTCTTTAACATCTAGTATCTTAAAGAAATTTATGTAACAAAATGAATTACTAATTGAAATACTTCTTTTTACTACAAAATTATGATTAAAAGCAAATAATATTATAATCCCATATTTATTTAAACTAGTTACATTTTTTTGTTTATATCTTTTTTAATGAAGTCAAAATCAGAGTTGTCCATATGAATATAAAATTGTCCTGGTGTTACTATCTTTTTTTTGCCCAAATGTGGAACAGTAAAGTCAATATTTTTATATTTGTTTTCATCTATGTTTCCATATGCTTGCAAAGGTTGAACAAAAACTTCTGTATCTTCTGGGCACTGAACTAGTTCCATTTTGTACGTTTCTTTAGTTAAATCACATGATGGAGCAATATTTTCATTCTATTGTACAAATGTTTTTTATTGTAGCTCATTTGATTTATTGTATATGTATAATATCCATATATCTTAACGTAACAATTTATACACACCTGTATGTTTATATCACCTTTGTCTTTTACACGTATAGAATCACTTGGTATTTGTAAATCACTTAATGATATTTTATGACTTTTTAAGAGTCCTATAATTGCAGCATTTTTATTAAGTTTGCACCTTTTTAAAATATTCTCTTCATCTTCAATGTCTTTTTTTTCATCAAATTTAATCACTGATATAGATATCTTATTATTAGCTTCTACATTCGAATTATTACAATTACAATTAGTTTTAGTCAATGACAAATTATTTTCTAGACAACTAGATTTTAAAGTAGCTGCTTGTTTTGCCTTCAAAGTTTTTTCAATCATTTCATTTGTGTAATTAATGCCACTGAACTGTAAATTAAAGTAACATTTTACCAAGTGCTTTTAGTAGTGCCTCATAAGATTTATATATCATACTTACTTGTTTAATAGAAGATGCAATCTCACTTTCGTGTACTTCTGATAGTTCGTTGTTGTACGATTGATTATCTATATCAGGTACATTATCAAAATTGTATAACTGTAAAATACGATTTATAAATTATTCATTAAACTGATTATTAATAAATTTATGATATTAGTATTATTATTACTAATATATGTTGTAATGAATACATATAAAACAAATGACTTTTTATTACAAATATCTCAAATAACAAATTATAAATTAACAATATTAAATTATCAAGAATCTAAACATATTTAATGTATATCTTTGTTTAAAAGAAAACAAAAATTCATTAAAGACAAAAATATTTATAAAAATTGTAATAATTGCTTACTTAACAAAAATTAAAATTTGTTATTATATTAATTTATACTAATTAATGTTTTATTAAAACATTTTTAAATGCGAAAAAAAATACTGCTTATAACTTATGTTATATATTACTGAAGAGGATAAAAATTATACTGTTAAAAGCATTTTAAGAACACTATAATAAAACTTACAAAAACTAATATATAGATGAATTTTAAAAAATGTATATGTATTTTAGAGAACAATCTTTAACAATGTGTCACTGTATTCTTTGTCATATATATATATAAAAATTTGAACCACTAGAGTTTCTATTGCTCAGGATATTGTGACTACAAAGGATTTGAGTAATATGATGGTTTTCAGATTTATAAATTTTAAATATAAAGATCAGATGTAATTACTAACATTTGCATTTCGTGGAGGTTTAGGCATAATTAACTTTTCACTTCTTTTATGTTTATTAAAATCTTTTTGACGTATAAACAATGTATTTTCTTCTGTGTAAGGTATTTGTGTAACTTTCTTAATGTCATTGTATATACTCATTATAAAGTTATTCTAAACAAACTGCAAAAATAAATCATATACTAAAATTTTAATAAAAACATAGAATTGTAAATTTGATTTATCAGGTGTATATGAAATATTTTTTTACCAGTAATATTCTTTTATTCCGATGTATATGTAACTTTCTTACGAATAACAGAAAAGTACTTTTGAATCTTGTTGACAGAAAACAAAGAAATATAGTACTCCACAGTTTCTAACAATTGTAGCGCGTAATTCCCACACTCAGTCCCATCACTAACCCACCACTCAAAATCTTGAGCTCAGCGTAACCTGAGCCTATGATAAAGCAGTGAACAGATATAGCAAGACTAAATGAAAAAGATATAGACGGCTGAAGCAGTGCATGAATCAAATTGATAAATTCAATAATATTTTTATATAGTTTTTGAGTCGTAGCAAATATTAGTACGAAATTTTAACCGAATAAGGTAGAAATGTTCGGTTACTGGCAGGTTAAAAAAATTTGTTTTGATAACAATAATATATTTTGAGAACATAAACAAAAACAAATGGCTTTTTGTATTTTTTTCGTGTGTGATATATTAAGATAGTAATTTTCTATCTTTGTAAATAGTTATACTGGATTACTGTGATCTAATTATGGTACTTGTCGACGAAATTTCTGTCAATATTGTACTAAGATACAAAAAAACTGTATATCTAACTTTGGCTAAAGTAACCAGATGTCTCGAATTGTGCGAAACGGTTTTGTATTTGAGCTATTTATCCTGCATTAAAAATTGTTCCGGATTTGAGTTATTTGTTCCAGATTCGACATGTTGATAATTGGTTAAGTTGGTAAGAATGTATAAAAGTATGTTGGCAATAACGCCTGGTATATGATACGCGAAAATTAATAAAGAAAAATTACAATCAAGGAATAACAGAACAAGGAAAGCGTTTTGTAGTGTGAAATGAAAAAAGTTTTGAGCATTTCTGCAATATTTATGAAACAAACTGTATGTACAGTCACTCACAGTGAAAATCGTACAGGTTGTACCGTGAGAAGTGCTGCCTTGTTATAATAACAGGATAAGGAATTTGGTTGGAAAATAATATTTTATAGACTAATACTTAGTAATTATTCACACAAAAAATAAATAATTTTCTTTATTAAGAAAAAGAATGACAACCACATTATACGCTAAATTTTAATTTATTAAGAAAAATAAGGATAATCATATCATACACTAAATCGTTCTCACATTCAAAATCGTGCATCATAGTAACATCGCGTTTTTTTAAACAAATGTTACAGAATGTTTCGCTCTTCGTTAGTTTTTTTATTTTAAGGAGTTAGTCGAATGTCATGTATCAATTGAAGACGGTCTTCTGATTAAGTAATAATGTAAATATGAGATAAACAAGACTAGAAGAACGTGAACTTATAATTCATAATTTTAGTAATAATAAACCATATAGAAATATTGTTAAAATGTTAAATAGAAGAACTTTTACTATACAATATATAATAAAACGGCACAAGGAAAAACCGTTTAAGAGTTAAAGCTTTTGTCATTAAAGAAATTTTATAAAAACTTAAGTGAAAATCTGAGGATGCAATGTCTGGTAAATACGACGGGTGGGGTAGGATATCCTAACCAAACTCTACGCATTGTCCTGATAAAACACAACACTCTTCCAATTCCTAATACTTCTTTTAATATCTCTTACCAAGAATCGGCATGAATTTTCCAGACAAACCAATACAATTCAATCAAGGCTCAATTTTTAAAAACTATTAATTTACAAAAGGTACAAACAAATTTTGAATCATTTCAAAATTCAATGATAAAAAATGTAATGAACCTCCTGTTGCTGATAAGGAAGAGATTCTTTTAATGAGATATTGTATGTAAAAATTGATATTGATAATATGAAAATAAATGTTTGGAATGAACTAAAAATGGTAGTCGATGCAAGGTGAATAGAAATATTTAATCATTTTAATGTAAATAATATGCCATTCGAAAGTATTAAGAAATAATTGAATTTGAATAAAAAAAAATGTGCTTCAAAAAGATGCCGCATATAATGTGATTCAACATTCAATTTCAAAAATTTAAATTTCCACAATTTTTATTTTATTTTTATAAAAAAAAATACCAATAGATTGGTAAGATTCTCCTGATAACAATGAGTCCAAACACGACATATATCGGACGAATTTTTATCAGTAATCAATATTGATATGTATTCCAGATGTTAAAAATTGATACATACAATAACACTCTAAATTTAAATATTGTATAATACTCTTTCTTTGACCATTTTTGTAATATGCTCGGATCGTTCGATTGGAAGCAATAATTATTTGGTAAATCCAATTTTAATACATTGTCTTTAAAATTTTCTTGTAGAATTTCTGAAAACTTTATTTTATTTAAGATCCCATCGTATACTTTATTTTCTCTATACAGTTTTATACCCATCATTACAAAACGTATTGTATTTATAATACTTTCATCGGAAAACGGTGTTATATTCCAAAAAAGAATTGTCTTTATTGACATATAATTTAGCAAAATTTAATCGTAATATTTTATTTTTTTAACTAATGTACAGATTTTTCTTTGGTGCTTTTGCATTAAAACCATTATTTTTTGGTAATTTTTGATACAAATCGGGATGAACTTTTTTTTTATTACATAGACAATACTAATGATAATTTTGCTCTAGAAACGAAGGGATTTTATTTTTAAGTGATCAATTTTTCTTTTCTCACATTAATTCTTAATCACGTTAATTCAATTCATATTAATTCAGTATTACATTCTTTCATAATGCAACGAATGTAAAGTAATAAGTATACTTCTGTTTATAAACTGTACAATTTTCCTTCCTTGAATCACTTTTCTATTAATTCTTTTTCTAATTGACTTGTTTCGTGTAACTTCAGATTCATTTTACTATGTTATTAGGAAAGAAAATTACAACGAAAATTTTAAATAATGCTCACTTCAGACTGGATGTCCTTTAAAATAATTGTTACGAAGATTCTGCCAGGGAATTTGAATATTTTTGTGACCCATCGATGGTGGCTGTTTGTAATAAATATGCTATAAATACTATATATGTTAAGTGTTGTTATTTTTTAATTTTATTGATGTAATCTTGACTCTTACCCCTTACTGTATACACATCATATTGTTTTCACTTGGTAAATATTGCAAATGTAGCCCTTCGAATACTTTCGTACATGAGTATATGTATCTACATATACAATGTTTCTTATTGATCACGAATGAGCGAGAAGGCCAGAGGGATAAAGAGAAGGTTTATAAATTCACCGTAACACTTTCATCTGCTTGATCTTAAAGGACTAATTTTTGTTTCACTTGTTCAACAATGTGAATCGTTAACGTAATGTCGAGTGGCGTCGATTCTTCCAATATGATGATATCTGCTTTAATAGAAAGATAATTGATACATTTCCTTTAATATATACGACATAAAAAGTTTCAGGACGAATAAAACGACCAAGAGTGAGAAAAAGGAAGCGAGCGAGCCAGAGAGAGGGAGAATGTAATGGAGTTGGGGTGAGTAGGGGAGTTTCGGTATAGTGTGTGTTCAAGAGGCGAATGGATGGGAAAGACATAGTAAAAAAAGGTTAGAAATAAGGAAAAAGAAAGACGGTACTAGTGATGATAATAGTGACGTAAGGAACGGCGGGAGTGGTTTATTTTTTAATATGACGGCGAATACTCAACAAAATTTCAACGAAAAGTCCGTTATAGACAGACTTTACGATAAATTTAAAAAATTCGTCACTCGTGTAAGAAATTATCTTGGGAAATATTTATCGAGTAGATTAAAACTTAAAGTCTGAAAGACTTGGTCCGTTCTTGTAGGCTTGAAAATTGCGAGTTTTTTCGTCAGAGAATCAATCAATAATTTAGCGATTCGTTTATTCGAAAGATGGAGAGAAATGCGGCACAAACGAAAGCTGCGAACAATGAAGTAGAAAGAAAAGTATGAACGACAGAAGGAAGGGAGGAGAACGATGAAGAATTGAAGACGACGAGGAAGATAGGCGAATAGGTAGAGACGATGGCTCTAACCTAGAACAGCTTTAGTACTGTCCACGCATCCCTTTAAGCGAATAACACTTGAAATTTATAAACATTTCGGGGAAAAATCTTTTTTCTCTGATTCGATAGTTTCCGTCGTGGCTAATATTTTTAGAGAAAAGTTTCTTTTTTTCAAATATCGAGCACAATTCTAAAAAAATGCCGAAATGTTTCCCGATGGTCAATTTTATATCTGTCTGTGAGGTCTCGTTTATTTTTGCATTTTAAGGCATTGAAGAAAAGAAAATGTTAAAAATAGGAAAATACAAACGCTCGAGCGGAGGGTGAGTGGAAAAGCGGGCGGCTCAAGGGAGGAACTGGGGAAAGAAAAAGATGCGTACAAAAATGTACTGATGAACGTACAATGAAGCAAAAAAGGGGTATCTAACCTACCAACGTGAAGTAGAAGTCTGCAAGCTCGGAAAAATTATACTCTTGCGCTGGATTCATACCGGAGAGAAATATTTTTGAACTGTTGGCGATCTGTTCGTAAACAGAAACGACACCACATACACACTGATGCTTGCGAACAGTTATAGCTTTGTTCGCTGATCACCTTGGGACATTTCGGCGTTAACTTAGCTGTTGTACATACCCCAGAGCGTATATTAAAATTTCAAACATATCTGGACAAGATTTTGCTGCTTGCATCGGCTGAATATTTTCTAATAAAAATAAATAATATTTGGAAAAAAGGAGGTGTCAATATTGGCGGAGAAGAATTTTTAAAACAAAAAGTACAGTGGCGTGCATACGAATAATAAGAATATGCCTATTTTATAATACAATGCTATAATGTTAGGAACGTATAAAAATCGGATTAGACGATATTCTCTTGCATCGATACACTCGTGATTATTATTTTCTAAAAATCTTAAACTCATAACTACGTTATTTTTCTCACTGTTTTATATTTTGAAAGTAAATTTTAATAAATGTGTTAGATATATCATTTCATTATATATTCTGTACACGTTGATGGGAGAAGTAGCTAGAGAATTGTATATAATCGTCGAATAACAAAAAGTAATGAAACAAGTTAAAAAATCAACACTCTTTGAATAATGGTAAACGACGAACAAATTTTATTCTTCGAATCGGATTTGATGAGTTAATAATAATATTCTATCATTTTATCCGCTTGTATATCCTAATAAGGTGATCTTTCTGACCTTATTGGCACGAATAAAAAACTTCTTTCAGAATGAATAAATACAATACATTGAAAGAAAAATCACGTTTGCGCATGTAATTTTCAGCATCGTTGACAACATGAAGAAATTAAGGATTTTTAAAATAAGAAAAAGAATAAGTAAAAGTCTTTTTCTTCAACAACTTATGCGATGAAAATGATAAGGAAGCATTCTCTTTGTTGAATATTATGCCGTAAAAACGGAAGAGATACATTTAAACCAAAAGAGTCTTTCCAGATTACCTAGACAAGTTTAATCCTTCTAGTTTATTATGTTCAACACCTCGAGTTACCATCAATTGAATTACCTACCTTTGATGGAAGTCATTAAAATTGATATCTAATTTTAGAGACCTCTTCCGGCTCATCGTAATCCAAAATTCCACTCTCTTAGATATTGAATGTTTGCATTACCTCAAAACAAATGCTAAAGATGGAAATTTTCCATAACTGGAAAAATTTGCTCATTTTTATAACGATCCTGCGACAGTAAAACTTGTACCAACTGAGAAACTACTATTAGTGATACGTTAGAATCTCTAATTTTCGCTTCATTGCAGAATTTTGTAAAGAGGTACATCAAAACCTTGAAAGCTGTCTAATAAGAATTGGTTTTATTTCAAAGACACCAAACGTACTATACTCCAGGAACCGTTTGAATTTTACGATTAGTAAAATAAATAATACGGATGTACCCGTGAACGAACTCACATCCTGATAAAAGAAGATTCATCCTAATAGGACCAATTTGGCAATTGGTGAACCACTCCTTATGACAGCACGGACCTGAGTTCCTCAATGTGTGATGAGACCTAAACGACAGGAAATTCAGCTTTTATAACTGTTTGTGAAATTAAGTTTGACAATCTCTTCGCTATCCACTATTTTCGATACCAAGGAAAATTTTCTAGAAATCGTACATCGATTCTCAGATTGACAAAAACACTTCGCGTGAGATTATTGATTTTATAACATAATAGCCAGAAAATCGATCGTATCTCCGACTTTCATCTGTCAAGACAAGTGTTAGATACGGTACCTCTTATCTGGTTACAATATGATCCAATTCTCTGCCTTTTCTCAAAGAGAAAACTATAAAAAACTATGTAAAAACATACGTAAATATTAAAAATGATCAAAGTACGAACCACAGCATACTAATCCGAATGTTACGGAGCATTGCAAAAGTCGCATAAAATGTTAATAAAGTATTTATTCCGTTGTAAATGATAATAAAATATTTATTCCCTTTCTAAACTCTTGTTTTCCGAGACAATTTTTTTTTGTTTTCTCCGTTCCTGGATTGATGTCATCTCCTGTCAACATGCATTTGCCTATTGCTCCGTCTTTCATCTATTCCTTGAGTTTATCCACCTTTTCCTTGATATCTCTGTTCATATACATTCAAAGCCAGATTAAGACATGGGCTTTAGGGGCTACAGTCAAGGTTCGTCCATCAACTAGAAAGCCTCCAGAGATTAAGTGAAAAGTTATTTCATTTGTGAAATAACATACTGAACCAAATTATTCTTTGTGCATTATTAGATTTTCTGTTTGAATTTCGAACTGTGAACAATGAAGATATTTTTCCTGAAATTCTTCCCTCCAGGAACACAGTTGAGCAATTTAATCATGCAAACACAAGCATGAAACATTACGAGCTTCTAATATTTACACTCTTGCAGTAAACAATGAATTAGAAATAGAATTACTGATTTACTTGTGTTCAATGACATTTAATGCGACTGGAAAGAGATGGATAAAATAATGTAAAGTAAATGTTTCAATTTTAATGGTTGTTAAAAATTAGACCCTGTAAAAATAAATTTTATTTTAATTATTTTCCGCTTTGGAAAATAATGTATTACGAGCCTCGCAGTACCTGTGTTTCGGAGCATATGCCATCATTACTATTATATATACATTTCCTTTTCCTTATCGTTATCATTTTTGTGCTTGCTTCCTCCACCTCCTTATCCCACTTACTTCCTCCATTTCCTCTCTCATCGTCGTTATTATTTTTTCTCTTGTTCTCTTTCCTTTCTTTAATTTTATCACCGGGTCACATTTTCATCTATAATATTTTGATCTTCTTCCTTTATTCTCTTCCAATTATTTCACTCCATCCAGATATCTCCCTATCTTTACTCTGTCTTTCGTTCCACAATCTTTTTCTCTTCTTACATATTCTCTGTCAACCTGTATGTATAATAAATTTACATTATTATTTTAATCAATGAATAGTATTAACAAATATAATAAATAACAAAATTGTACATAAAATTTTATTTCAGTGATTGTGTACATAAAAACTTCCCACTTATATTTTTATTTCGTGTTGGGATTCGATTCAGTAAGTATTGAAACATTTAATCAATTTAATGTATAAGGTTCGTTTCGTAAAAATAAATACATATAAAAACAAAGAATTATTGCGATGCGCTTGAATCCACCGTTTTAAATACTGTCAAGACGTTATTGGGGCTAAATGTATTTTTGGGAAAAAAAAAAAATGTTCGTTTTATATGTATCCGAATAGAAAAAAATGTCTGCACAGTCAAGAGCGAGATGGGATAAGAGCGAATTAGAGGCACTGAAAACGAATGAGAACGTCTGATACTCGCGTCTCCATTCTTTGCGCGAGAGACCTGCAGCGCGAAGTCTCGAGTGGATATCGAAATGTGTGGATGCTTTTTAGAGTAAGCGCTTCATGCCTTGTGTCGTAAGAAAACGCTGGGCGTATAGACAAAGGATGAGGTATTAAGTAAACGAAAGTCTGAGCGAGAGAAAATACAAATGTTTTGTTTCGTACCGTTCCTCGCGCGTTTTCAATCCTTCTGATTCGTTCTCACTCTCCCAGAACAGAATTTTGCTCTCAACGAATAAATACTCTAGTGCGTAAAGTAACTTTTCGTCCTTGTAATATAAAATAAAGGTTACAATGAACAACATGTATGAAGGGAAAATAAGTAAAAAGAATGGAAAACTAATTATCCTCTTTTAGCAGGAGAAGCACATGGGTGGCCGTGTAAAAAAAGAGGAGCCAGTGGCAGGCTATGAGAGAGAATAGAAGTACTGCACGAGAAGATGAAGTGCAAGAGCAAGGTAGAAGAAAAAAAAAAGCAAAATATTTCGAACAATAAGAGAAGCGAGAGAGGAGTTCCCGATAAGCTCATATATATTCAATATTTATACGTCAGACATAGATAAATTATTAAAAAAGGGACAAGATTGAATGATGGTGGTTAGGAAGAAGGAGATATTGTCATTGGGTTATGTGGATAATCTGAATCTACTGGTGAAAGAGAAGGAAAAAATGGTAAAAATAATGAAGGGGCTGAGGACGTACCGTAGACAGAATGAAATTAGTGATAAGCGTAGAGAAAAGCAAAATTGTATAATTAAAAAAAGGAGACAGCTGGTACGGTAAATGAAAAAGTTTAAATATCCATGTTTTGCATATTTGTTAAACATTTGAAATTTTTTAATTAATTAGCAATAGGTTTTATTAATATGAATTTATTTATATTTGAAAGTTTGTAGCTTTATAATTTAAAATTGTTTTGTGCGATCTTAAGCGGGAACACTATGGTAATGGATTAAAAAGGCAAGTATCTTAACGAATTTTTTTTTAGGGAACAAATCAATTTTTGTTTAAATGTCTAGTATGGTCTTATTTCTACGCGTTCGTAAAACATTTTGAAATGTTTTTTTTTTTAGATACAAAAAACAAAAATATAATAAGTCTAGCTAGGCGTCATCCGCTGTTCGCTCTTATATAGCCCTATGGTTAGGGTTTTCTTTGCATGGGTTAGTCTGAAATAAAAAATTATAGCATTTTTATGAATTGTATGAGTGTAGGTTTTATATATAAAACGTCGATTGCATGCACGGATTTGAAAAACTACTAGGTTGTTGAAAAATAACAGTCGTTCAAAAGTCAAAAATTGAGAAAAATGCGTAAAAAATTATCTCTTTAAATTATCACCTGAACTTATCTCTGAAACAATTTAACAAAAATCTACAAAGAATCCTTACGTGCAAAATTACACACTTATTTTATGAACAATTTATTCAAATTTGTTGTCGATCGGGTATATAATTCTGTAAATATTTATCGAGTCGATTTCAGAAACATGCACAGAGGAACGCATTTAAAGTTTTCTTATTAGTTATTCTGAAAAAATCGAACAATATATTTTAATTTACCAAATGTATCCACTCCGAGGGTCGTCTAATAAACCTTCTGAATCAGTATAATCTCTGGTAGCAGCAATCCTTGATTTCTTTGCGTGTAGGTGGTCTTTAGCTATACGGGTGAACATTTTTTGTCGAGGTTTTTTTTGTCACACCCCCATAAATTATGACACTTGCTAAGAAACTCATCTGTTTCAAATTTCAGCGTGATGGCGTAATTTTTTTACGGGTTAACCAAGCTGACGTGTCTCGTATACGAGAGAAAATCAGTCTAACACATTTCATAACAATTGATACTAATTACAAAATGTTTCAAAGACCGAAAATTACAATGATGTAATGCGTGTATTTTATGTAGGATACTTTATAGGAATTAAGATTCAATATTGCTCTACGGTATCTGCTATTCGATTCTCAGCATAAACAACGACGACAACTTTTACAACGGAGGTGGTGGGATAATAATATTTGTATAGACAGAAGTCAATGTATTGTACGGAAAGATTTTTTTTTTATTATTATTTCAGACACCATTAAATATTTGAAGTTAAAATTTGATATATAAAACCTACTCCTCTTATCCTCCTTTTTCCCAGAATTCGACGCCGATCGATCACTTGAGCTTTTAGAAAATGGAGACGTATTATCTACAAATGTACATTCTTCTTGATAAACTGTATATTTTAAATAACCTTACGAGAAAAAGTTTAAAGAAATGCGTTGTGAAACTGATATGCAATGAGATGACAGATGTCATACGTATTAGAAGATAAGATGAAGCATGTGAGTTGTTAAGTGCATTTGCTTCCAAAATAGAATATCATTTTACAATGTAAAAATTTGAACATCTCATCGACAAAAAATTTTTTGGCACAAATAACTTAATACTTTTTTCATAGGAAATGACAGGCTGAATCGTTGGTGGATCAAACAAATTTTATTTTATTTAAAAAGAAAACAAACTTTTGACTGAAGTACACATTTTTCAAAAAAATAATTCTTATTACACTAAATTACTCTTCCTTCTTTTTTCAAAACTATACAATTTAAATGGCTTACCCTGAATTTTGTGCTAAAAAATTCAATTTCCTGTTTAACGAGTGTTCATATTTCGTCTAGTTTTCGTCTAATCTTAACATTTTTTTTTTGGTGGGACAATTTTTTTTGAAATTTTGGTCCATGGTAGTGAAATCCAATTGATATCGTTTAGGCTTACATGATCCAGTTTGGTATCAGCTGATGTTTGTGACAGTGATCTTTTAATATTGGTTTGGATTATCGGTAACTCAGCAGGTGACTTTATTGATGGCTCTGCTGGTATCTCTGCCGTTTTAGTTTTGGGAGTTCTTCTTTATCGACGGTTCCACGATTTTGATATTTGAATGGAGGATTGAGTTTCTATTAGTTATTCCAGTATTTTGATTTGTTTCCATATTATGTGGACATTGTTTGGCTATGTGTACCTTTTGTTTGTACAGGAAACGGTTTAATTTATCAATCATGATCAAATATTTGATATATTGTGTCTTTTACTGTTATTAAAAAGGAGTCTGGTATATTTTTGACATCATCGGAGTTACATGTTCCTAAAGTTTTAAATATGGTTCACTAATAGTATAGATACTTTGTAAGTCTGTAATAATGTTTATAATTATAAAATTTCTCGAGAAATTCTCGAGAAAGAATTCTTGAAAAGAACCGTTACTTCTAACACGTACATATGTATATCGAGATTATTACTATATGAGAATGTGGGGCAAAATCGGATACGTGGGTCATATCGCATATCATTGTTTTTCTAAGATAAGAGCTATGACATGCAGTCTACGCATAGTATTAGATTCGAACGAACCTCGCCACCAATAAGATCAACTATAGATCAGAATACATCGTATTTTTCCACTCATGGTAGTTAGAAAATTTAAAGGTGGAAAATTTCAGTAGTGTACACACTTGTGAACTAACTTCTTATAACATTTGGACGTAAAGAATCTATTTCAGTAAGCATTACATCATATTTTACAATTTTTAGTCAACATTTTTAATGTTAATTTCAATTTTTTAATCGCTTGTTAAGATATAAATATTTAATGTTAGGCAATGTATTCTTTACCATTGATTTGAAGTCCCGTGGCCGGAATGCGAGAAAAGTAGAAGGGGTACACCTATTCTCACGCACACATTTAATTTTAGTTCGCTATTCGTCGCGACAGTTACAAACACATGTCGACTGACTGACGAAGGAGGTAGCGAGGTAGAGAGAGATAGTGAGAAACACGCGGGAGGCAGAGCCCCATTGGCGTAAATGCAACGTTACTATTATACAATGGTTATATCTAATACAGGATAGATTTTGCTAATTTTTTACAATATGCTAGGAAAGCATTGGTTATATAATTACCAATAGAAGTAAGGAAAATTCTTTTCAGACAAAAGTTAATCAGTTTCTGGTCCGCTAAAAATTTAGATATAAAAAATTTTTCTTGGTAAATATTATAATAGCTTTCATGTGTTGATCTTGATGTTCTTAAAAAGATGTATACTTTTCTTTAAGAAAGAACTTAATTTTCTGATTTTTATTATTCTGTTCGCCCTGTATTTTTTATATGCGATAATAGCAATGTTAAATTTTAATATCTTTGGAAATACCATTGTTCTCTTGGGAAACATGACTTAATACTCTTTTGTGGAAAATTACTAGAGTTAAGTTGGATAGTGTCGTAAAAAATATTTGCTTCCATTAAGGAAAATTAATTATGATTTAAAATCATCTTTATTACTCCAGCTGTAGAAAAACTGTTAATATTATATAATATTCTTTTTTATATTACAAGACTCTTATAAGATAAAACAGACGTTTTATGCATTAAATATAAGCATAAGTGAAATCTCAGTAGTTTATACTTTCCAAGCTTTATATTTGTATACATATTGAGATAGGGATGCAATTGAAATCTGTTCCTACTACTATGGCAGAGTGTGTGGCTAAGGTTCAGAACGTGCAGCTCAGGTGGAGAAGGGCGGTCCGACCCCTTTTTGCCTCTGTGCCATACCTCGAAACTTCAAGTCAGCAGAAGGCGATACCTTATTTGAGATCAAACTGGACACTTGGTTTTGTTCTAATACTTACTATATATTGGTAAATGTCCTTTAATTTTTATTCTTTTTACCAAATGAAAATATTTAATTTCTTTCTTCTTGATACTTATAGATATTTAATGTTATTTTACTTTACGTTTCCTCTTCGATTCATAGATAAAGATGCCTAAAAATTATGAAAAAAGTAACCAAAGACAAACCTGATCTGAAGATAGTATGACTGGAGTAATCCAATCGGACAAGTATTGCGATTATGACGTTCAGTGTTGGGCTTCCTCTATACAATTTGTTTTTTTTTTTATCGCATCCAAATAAATTTATTTTAGTTTCATTGGAAAATATAACATTTTTCTAAAAATTTTCGTATCTATTAACAAAGATTTTAGTGAATGCATAGGAAGATGAGCATCGCGTCCTAGTGGGGGAGATTGGGAGGGACTTTTCGCTCCTGGGTGTGGTGTGCGTCATGCTTGGCGGTGAGAGGAAGTGGAAGGCCATGGTCTCCTCCTGTCAGCGAATCATATTGCAGAAGAAAACGGTGGAAAGGGAACGTGAGTGGAAGTCACTGCAGGAGGCCACCTCTTCCTTTAGTCGCTGCAAGATGCCCACTTTCGGTCTACGGAGAGGGGCCTAAGGTGTTTCAATCCCTCTCACACTGTCTCAGCACCCGGAGGATTTGTTGTTCCTGACACCATGGTGCGTATGCGCGCATAGGTGGGTAGGTGTGTATACAAAGCTGTGCTGGCATTGAGGGAGGGGAGCTCACTCCTCTATCTCTCCTTTAGTCCTTTGCCCACCGAAATCGCGGGCGGCCGTGAGTTTGGGCCCCACACCTGTCCACAGTACGGTCCCCTAAATGAGTAGCGATGTGACAGCCTAATTTTGCTCGCTTCCGCACGTTTTCGATGTTGTGACGGGGGCAACGGAGTGAAAGCGGATTTGGATGGAACCCCACCTCCTCCCCTTCCATTTCGCCCTACGTTTATGGGAGTGGTTGCCGCGCCAAACGAAGAGGAGTACCGGATGTTATACCGCTGATGGTTCCCGATACCTCTCTGTGGTTGTGCGAGGATGATCACCATGGGGATTTTAATGGGGTAGGTTTCATACTCGGCGTGTTGGGGCGGGGAATTCCACATTCCCTCCGACTTCATCTCAAGGAGTTGAAGTTTTCGGAAGATTCCCCCCACGGGGAATCCGAAAAGGAAGAAAAAGACCTTGTCTGCCATGGGGACCCCTCGCGTGGCTGCTTCCCTTTCCTTCTCTATACAGAATACATACTACCAGTGTTGAGAGACTGCCCTATAGGACGTTATGTCACCAACGTTTGGGTTACTACGAGTTCGAGTTTTTATATGGTAGCCTCTTTAGCAATCGACACAAACATATTGTACACGTAGCATAATTATATTTTTCTTGACGTTTTAGAAATCTAGTAAGGTGATGTAAGGAAAGTAAAAATGAATTGATATACACGTGATATTGATTTATATATAATAATTTTTTAATTTCTTCATTTCCATTACCATATACATATATATTTGAATTTTGTATGAAAAATGATGTTGCGTTGCGTTGAACGGGACGCCAAGACGCTGTTGCTAAGGCTCTCCCCACCCTTTCACTTTTACTACTCTATCTTGTCACGCGATCTGAACGCCGGTGACGTCACGGTCTATCCGATAATATTCCAGCCCTGCCTACTATATATATTTAGTGTTGAGAATTTCAGGTGTAATATACTTTATTGGCCAAAGCCAATACATTTTACCCTCCCTTTTTTTACAGGTTTTAGTATTACTTACAAAGACTCATCTGGGTTACCAATTTAATTTAAATTTTTTACACAGTTAGTGAATAAAATATTCAGGATTATTCGTTGTGAACGCGGTACCACGACGTCAGTGATTTCAGGACCAACGATGTTTCAAAATCCAAACTCGAAACTTTTAATATTTAAAAAATTGGGGAAATTATGGCATTTAACTTGTGTTTGTTATCTTTCGGTAAATAATTGTAAATAAAAAAAATCGTTCGTTACATAATGGGCAACGTGTTTAAGAATATTAGGGTCTAAATATATCAAAATCTGTTTAACGGTATTCAAGTTGTCGTTTACGTCAAAGAACATGATATTAAGAAAAACACGTTTGAAGTTCTATATATTCATTTATTTAAACTAGTTTTGAAACTCTTTGGCTTACTTTCAATCAACTACTCCTAGTTTATAATATAATCTTTTCTTAGTTTAATTACATTCTGCTTTGTAGATTCCTAAATCATCTTGGTGGTCATCTAACGTATATCACGTTATTCTTGTGAACGTACACAAAGTAACATGCAATCACACCATATATTGTTCATATTACATAAACACACAGTTTAATTCCACTTTGTTGTTCTTTTCAAGCCACCGTATCAAGCATCTCTTGTTACAATATATTACTTGACATGTAGAGCCAATGTTTACATTGATAAATCACTTTTTTAATCGCCCTTTAAAATTTATTGTTTGCGTCACACGTTTTACATATTACATAATTACTAGAAACTCTAGAAACTAATATATTAAAAAGTTCAATATTTTATAACCATCTGCAGAATGAATGATTACATTGGATGAATTATCCCGTTGTTTCCTTGCGAATACGTTTGGATTTGGAATATCTTTTTCCATTTTAAAGTAATTAGTTATATCTTGCATGAATGCGTTATCTATATTGATTAGTATTCACTGAAATGTGAATGTTATACGAAGAGGAAACTTCAGATGTCGTAAAACAGTTTCTATGCAAGATATTAAAGCATTCAGCCTTCAATTAATTCCCTTTCCTTTAGATACTATATAACTACAAAACAGACGAAGATCTTACCAAGAACGTCTATCAAAAACTCTAGTACAGGTGTATTAACACTTACAGACTATCACTTTAGGTGCCATATTATTGCTATTACTACGATTTTTTAAATAGAACTTGTTATATATCATTTTTAAGCATTCAAACTACCAGTTTATTTCAAAAGTAGCGTAAGCCTTTAATTATATGAATCTTGAATCCTCTCTAATTTACTTCAACGATCACATACAAGAACGATGAAAGGATCCCTATTTTGTGAGATATTTAAACGCTGACTGAGGAAAATGAAAAGTTGATAAATGTTCATATATTGAATGTCTGTTCGTACTTTCAGGCGGGCTAATTAGTTAAGAATCTATAACGAATTGTAACAATGTTGTTCACGAAAATTGAGTACACGACATTAACCGATGCTGTCACGAAACCTGTACGTTTCTCAATATGTAGGAGCATGGCTGAAGTCAGTGACATTGTCGTGTATAACAACAACCAGGATGTCTTGCAGCACAGAGATATCAGGTATTAGACACCTGATTGGTTGTGACGAGCTACGCACAAAGCATATTATAACTTCGATTACCAACTTGATGGCTATCTTATATATCACGTTGTCCTGATAGACGTATACTGAGTAACATATTACGATTTCATTGTACGTTGTTTATATTGTAACACACAGTTTAATTTCATTTTGTTGCTTATTTCGAACCTCTGCTTTCTGCAACTCTCGTCTCAACAGGTTATGGATCCAAGTTGCGTGTCTGTAAAATGAAAATAAAACAGACGCGCGATTCTCATAGTGAAATTAAACGAACGTGGACGAACGATATTCAAGATGAATATGAATAGACTAAAAGTGAACTCCGTGAATCTTAAGCATTATAAGACGATTAATATAAAGGCGTACCTGAAAATACAAAATCTGTGAAAATACTTGAGTGGTGAAACACCAGTCAACATTGGAAGCATGAGAGAAATCCAAGCTTAGGAGGAATACGACGACAAAGCCATGCCCGGGACTATTACGTTGATAGATACGTCAGAAATAAGCACGATCGCAAATGTCGTAAGATGTCGACGAAAGTCTGGAACAAACCCGAAGGTGTTTATTAATCGCAGGAGCTAGTGAGAAAAGTGTCCTTATAGAAATAATTAATTGTTCAAAGTATGTAAGTAGACGAAGACGTTCATAATTATTTAAAAAGGTTTTCTAATATAGTAGGTAAATCACACAACAGGGGCACATACATACATTCAATCAAACTCCAGCAGCAAAGCTGACCTAAGAAAAAATATCCTTACAACTACTGGAGATTAGAGTCTTCCGTACCTGTCCCAATATACCCCTGGTAGTAATGAGCTAGGGTGGAGGTTTCATTTTATAGTTCGTATTCTTTGAATCAAAAAAGTTATAGGTGCAAACGAAACTCTTGTGCATGGAACTCACACACGTTTAATGTCGACATTACTGCTTTGTACTCTGCCAGAAATATTTGAAACATCCAGGTGCGCCATGAAAACGCGGAACAAATTTCCATAACCTCAAGCAGGTATGCCAAATGTCATAGCGGTGGAAAACCTAAGAAGTACGAGATCAAAGCAGCAGAAAAATGATCTTGACAGTGGAACTCATTCGGGATTCAAGTACATATATCACCGATGTTAGAAGATGAGCTATAAGGCGATAATCTATTATAAGAATGATAGAATGAACTGAAGACAATGAAATAGTATTTGAGTAGCGGTTACACGTCAAATATGTGCAAGAAGAAGAAAGCGTACCAAGGTCTCACTGAACAAAAGTATAATACGTTATTTAGTCAGTAACGTGTCCATAGAAATTATTACCAAAGGTGATGTTCAAATGGTTATAAAAGTAAAAGAAAGGCCTTGTACGTATGCAACTTGGAAACAAATTTAATATCGGTAACTAAATAAGGAAAAATTTTAAGAAAAAATTGATCATTTTAACGATTTATATTATGTTCGAAAAGGTACATCAGCGGGCTGTAGAAATACAACTGAACATACATCGTTAAATTAAAAACGTGGCACTAACAATTTGGATACTTCAATGGAAAAGATTTGAAGCGGGTATAGTGCGAAGAGTCTGGTAAAAATAATGGAACTTAGGACTACAAAGAGTATCATCGTTTATGAAACATGTATTTTTTTGGAAGTTTGCTAAGACTCTCTTTTAAAATCATCTAGGAAAAGGATCGAATTGCTGGAAATGCATGGGTAACCCTACCGAGGGTCTCTGTGGATCAATGAGAATTTAATCCAATGATTGGTCCAAATACTTTATTTCTTGCGGCAGAAAAGTAATGCTTTTATGATCTTTCAAGAGTACAAGAATCTGATTCAAACATAAATTAGAGAAACGGTAAAAAGTTTACAGTCCAATAATCGAAAGAAGTTCTACAATGCCCAGTTTGCTAGCTTTTTGAAGTAAAATGAAAAGTAAAATTTATGTATGACTACCAACGACCAGAAATATCGCAATGACGATGAACATTTGTCTTTTGTTAGGATTTGAAAGATCGAAGCCGCATAAAAATTTCTTTAACAAACTTTAAAGAACTTTCACTTTTTTTACGAAGCGAAGACTCGAGATCCTTTGAATAGGGACAAGAGGACGAGGTTACCTTGGAAGGCAATGAAGAGGTCGAGAAAATGGATCAAAACCTAGGTGAGTCGAAGAGAAAATCTTGAAAATATCATTTATTATGTCCGCATTCTAGTGGAAGACTGAAGAAAGTCTACAACACGATTGATACCGAATCCCTGAAAGAAGTACAGACGATCGATGAGTACGCAAGTGTGAAATACCAGTTATTCGGGCCATTCGCGCAGCAATGGAGAGAATCCATCCTTGGAGAGACGGAGAAGCTGATCCGTCATAATACATGGGAGTTGTTGAATCATCCCGTAATTACAATATAATTCGAAGTCGTATTGTCCTCAGAAATAAGTACAAGTCCGATGAAACCCTGGAATGGAGAAAGGTGCGATTAGTTGCAAAAGTGTTTACGCAACGACTTGGGGTTCCGATACGCACCTTAATTACAGTTTGCGGTGTAGATTGGGATAGAGTATAGGTTTCACCGAGCAGATCGACAGTAGTATCAAGCGCTGCATCAGAAATTAAGAAAGTTAAGGATGCATTCTTCTAGTAGAGATCCCTGCATCTACTTCACGACAAGAGAGGAAGTAATCTTGATTTCATTCGTCTGAGTTGACTGCCACAAACTGGTGAAGGATTTTGGTGTTAAAAATTTGAGCCATGCGAGATATTGCCTGCGTGTAAAATTCTCGCAGAGAACATCTAAAATAAGTACTTTACAGAAGAAGTACATGGAAAGCGATCTTAAACGTTTTAAAATGTGAAATGTTTAGTGGGGGTGACACTATTTACACGAGCACTGTAAACCCCCATAGAGAGAATTTATTAGCTCGCTCATGTATTTTGCTGTAGCAATGCGACTGAATATAACTCATGTAGTGAATGTATTACGTCAGTTCAAAGGATGTTGAAGAAAAGTACATTTTATTGCCATAAAATGAGTATTGTAATGCATAAAGGGGACTTTAAATTTGATCACCATAGACGAGGACGGCGATGGAAGTGTAATTGGATGTATGGATGCTAACTGGAGAAAGTGTGTCATTTAAAGGCGTCCATATGCCTGGTATGTATTTATGTTCGTAGATGAGCCAATAGCTGGAAACTCAAGAAGCAGTGGACTATAGCACCGCTGACAGTAACAAGGTACAGACCCAGTATATTTCAACCGAGGATATGATAGTTTGTCAGGATCCAAGTATTTATGTTGCAAAAGACTATTTGGATTGCGATTAAGTGAGAGCAACAAGGTTAGTTCTCCCAATCACCAACGAAAAGTATTAAAAATTGCGGTTCATGGGTTTGATACTGTTATCCCTTGATATGGATCTTGTTTTGACACAAAAAGAGTTCGCTGCTACTCTAAGTACCGCACAGTCCCTGTAAACGCTTGCAATGTAAAATGTAATGATATCATACACTATTTATATTAAACGATTACGCAGTTTCATTTCATTTTGCTGTTCTTCTCGAACCACCGCATCGTGCACCTCTCGTCTTAACATATTACATGAAATGCGGAATTAACCTACACATTAATAAGCGGTTTTATTTTATCACAAATGATGCCCTAAAATGCTTGAGCTTGAATGTCTGTGTTCGCATAGCTGCACTGACGATAGAAGATAGATGAGCTGCTCCTTCGTCCGTCTTCCCTTCACCGGGGCACAATCTGCGGGCGGCCTTGAGTTTGGGCCTCACCCCCGCTATTGAACCATAATGCAGTCCCCTGGGCAAGTGCCGATGTGGAAGCGTGATTTTGCCCGTCGCTGGGCGCTTTCAACGTCATGACAAGAGACAGGACTGAGGGGAGTTTAAACGTAAAGCCTCTCCTCAACATACACAGGCGTGGGCATGGTCGTCGCACAATACAGGGAGAGGCACTGGAAATATTTCCACTGTGGGTTCCCGGTATCCCTCTATGGTAGTGCGACGATGATCACCCTAGGGGTTTAAGTGAGTAGGCCTCGCACCCGGAGTTCCAGAGCGAGAAATTCTACACTCCCTTCAACCCCACCTGAAGGAATAGGGGTTCTTAGGAAGATTTTCTCCATAAAAAAAGGGCCATCGAGATTAAACGTTTTTCCGTTTGAAAATATCACTGTTTTCATAACACAGAAGATTATACTTATAAACTATCTACGTGCACACGTACATGCAACAGAATTGTCCTGTCCGCTAGTGTCTACTAAGAGATCTTCACAGATATTCCCCGTACTAAGTTTACATTTTGTGAGTTAAATACTAATAGGACTATTATTGAATGTTTAAGTCTAGATAAATTAAAAAGAGTAAACTAGACTCTGTGGAAGAATGAAACTGACACATGTGAGACCGTTGACGTCGAATGATGACACAAAACTGGTAGCAGACTCTACATTCTCGACTAAAGTGTTTTGGGTAAATAAATACATTAATTACAATTTATTACTTCTTTGAGACAGGGATGCACAATATGTGGTGCATGACATGCTTGAATTGAATAGAAAACTTTTGGGGTTCTCCCACTTTCACCTCAACGTGACATTTCTACAGGGTAATTCTGTTAGTAGCAAACTTAAAGACAACGCTGTTTATATCATAAATTTTGTTAATGATATCTGATATTGATACACTGTTTGAACGTTCATTGTGAGTATTATCCTCCAAAGTTTTACAATATATAAAATTCAATAAGTCCACTTCAAAACTGTTGGAAGTGAAGGAGCAGAATTTCTTGAAGTATTATTCGATAAACCTTTTTTAACAAACTATTTAATAATTATACGTAATTTACGTCATTTTCTGTCCGATAAAAGATACACAACGTGTTTCCTTTACGAAAATATTAAAAAACAAGTAATTGCTTGAACGAAGTTAAATTTTATTTGAGTTTATCCGAGAGATGAAATATTCCACTGCACTAAACTTTTCTATAGAAATACGAGCATCTGTACTTCATTCCACGAATTTTTTGTATAACTTTCGTAAACGATTGTCACCAGTTTGTCGCTTGTTTCTATTTACGTTATTTGTAATTCTTCTCATTTAATCGGCAAGAAACGTTATACGTTTTATAAACAGTCTGCTTTTTCAATTTAATTTACATTCTAATTTAGTTTCAGTTATACTTATATTTTAGTTTTAGTTATAATTTTAATTTAAGTTTTCCAGGTCTGCTTTTTAATTCATCCATTTCACTCGTACATAAAACAATCGAGATGTATGTATGCATATATATGTTTCATTGAACAAGTTCGGTGCATGTCTGTGAGGATTTTTTAGTGCACGAGGTATACAGTATACAGTAATATTTGGAAGTTAATAAATCATAATGCATATTTGTGTTTAAGTGGATACTCGTAGATGAAACAATCGCGGTGGATGTATGCACGGGTGTCAACAACATTATGTATAGAAAGTGACATTCGTTCTGTTCTTATCTACTTGAAAATCTAGTCGGAAAATTTTGATATGTTGTTTTGTATTTTCACGAATGGGCAAGTTTATTGACGTACAACGTGACGTGTGTTCTTTTTCATCAATTGTGGCAAGAATGTACTGCTTTCAGCTGCATGGGTAAGTATTCGTTCTAAATTTATCGTACGTCCGCCGCCCTTGGTCTCGCCCTGATTAACCTGCCTCATGCGCATCGATGGTTTGTAGATCGCCAAGCATCAGACATATCTTATATGCATTTTTGATTACTTATAATTTTAAAACAAAGCCTATATCGCAATTCCATTATTCTTGGTTTTTGTTTTATTTTGGCATGTAGAAAGACCTCCTAAATCTCTACTACTTATGTAATAGATGAACACCTTTGTAATAGGTTGCTCAATAAGTTTTGTCGTTCGATAAGAAATGGAGCTATTAGGTTCGTCGTTTTATTTTTCTAAAGACTTTTACTACTATTTGATGAATATTAGCGAAGTTTCATGTAGATCTGTCGAATCATTCGTATATTTACAGTTGTTCAAAGTTGAAGTGTCATGGTATTTTTTTACAATAAAAAAAATGACAAAACTTATTGAACAACCTAACACATAGCTCGATAGCGTGTGTTTTATTAAGGAGTTTTTGTACTTAAGTCATATAATACAGATGTACTTACATGTAGTGAAATTGTTTTTGATCTAAAGTTCTTTTATCTCTATTTATCCGAATTATAAACTCTTTCGTAATAACTACAAATGTTTGCAAACGTTGTGTGGCAGTGATGTTACAATCTGTGTTCGCGATGTCTTTCGAATTATTGAGTAGCATGCGTGGAACATAACATACGCTGTAATTGGAACCATTACACGTTTCGTTCACACATCACTCTTTCTTTTCTTGATTTATCGTTCACCTCTATGTTTACTCTTCTCGTTAAATATTCTCGAATCCAACACTACTACATTTGCGTACAAAATTAAAGGATCAGTAAATTTCAGCCGAAAAATTGTCAACTTTCTAACAACTATAACTTTGTGAAAGTTATTGTAGGATCATCCATATCCACTACTGTAGTATTTAAATGTAAAGGCATGTTTGTGATACCGAAAAATTGTAAAATTTAACGCCCTCTATGGAGTTGCAAACATTCTTTTACACATACTGTTTGCACTGTTGAAAAGTTTGAACCTTCTCCTTTAATTTCTCGCAAAATTACACCACTTTAAAGTAACCCCTGTAGTTTTACAATGATGGCCAGTTCCTTGACAACAATCATTGCCGTAGATTTATTTGTGAATAATGCACGAGACCATTCTCTTTCTGTCTACTACATGTGATTTCTTATGTAAATAAATATTATCGACGATGATTTCAGTACCAATATTTCTAAGAAACGTCACTGTAGTATCAAAACACACACACACACACATGAGGTACAAGTCTGACCGTGACAAGTTCTCGTGGTATACTTTAGATTATTCTAATGTTGGTGGCACATTTTTCGTTTTCGATGGCGTAAATGGTATGTACCAACAAAATATTTGCAACTCCATAGAGGATGTTAAAGTTTGCAATTTTTCGTTATCGCGAACATGTTCTTGTGTTTTAAATGCTAAAGTAGTCGAGTGCACGATATTCAAAATTAAAACAAAGCGTCATAAAGCAGAGACTTCAACCTTTAATGTCAAAAATATCACGATTCTAAAATAACTTTTAACAAAGTTACAACTGTTCAACAATTGACAATTTTGCAGCCGAAATTTACTGATTCTTTAATTTTGCACGTGAGTGTAGTATCAGTACGATATTTTCTCGATGAGAGCAGGTAGCCCGGAACCAGTTCCGCTACATAACAGAGAAGGAATACGATTTCCAAACAGTCGTTTCTCAGTCAGTGGGACTGAAAACGAATGAGGAACGGGACAGACGAATCACATTGTACACAATAGACGAAGTATGTTCCAAAATAGGCTTCCAAAATACAGTACCATTCCTTATTCGCTTTCAGTTTCTCTGACCCGCTCTCGCTTTCGCAGAACAGGAGTGAAATAGAAATGGTGGAGAGAGCGTCCAACATTCACGGAATAGGCCAAATTCAGCTCTCAAATACTTCGTTTCTAACATGTGCTGATGATTTTAGCATCAACCGTCAAAATAATAAGGAGCTAGGACCAGTACCAGTAACATGACGTTTTTCTTTCAAACAAATAAATCACCGATTCACCTTCTTAAATTACTTCTACATGTACATCACTAATAGACTCAATCATGCTAAGTAACAATCTAACCTGTACGTTCTAAAACGCTATAGAGGACGGTGATATTAGTGATCGTTTACTTGTTAAATGCTACGATTCGTTTCCCTTTCTATAATTGTCGTGAAATGTTAATATATATATTTTTGTTCGAAAACTTACTGACATTTGCGATAATGAATTTCAAAATTCTGAATTTCAAAAGACCATCTCATCAAATGATCTTCGTTTTATGAAAGTGATACTATTCGCGAGAAACTGTATACAGTAAGACTCTGTACACGTAGTCTCAAAGTTTTAACTATTCGTGATTGATCGTAGTTCGAAAAATTATACAAATATGTATTGTACATATATATATAACATATATATATATACATAAAATGCATTTTATCTTATCTCATAGACATTGACATTTTACCTTATCTTGTGACATATCATTTTTAATATTACTACATTTTTATTGTTATATTATATAGGGTAGGCCGGAATTCGTATTACAATCGAGTAGGGAGTGATTCTACGTGGAAAAATAATATCAAAATTTGGTATAACATTTTTTTATCCAAGGCTTCGTTTTTAGCAAAATTGACTTTAAAGTTTGTTCAACTTTGTAAACGATTTAGTTGTATATTCTTTTGCCGTAGTTGTCTCTGTCAGAGTATTTTTTGTTTAAAAATTTTTTTATTAGTGTGAAAATGATTGAAAATAATTCCTGTGCTGTTTATTGCTGAATCTTGCTCTTAAGATTACAGATGACATTGTTATCGTTGTCTCTTTCTCTCTCTTTATTATTTGTTATTTTTTCTTTCATTTTTATTGTATTTTCTTTTGTGACTGGCGAGCAGTGTGTCTAATAAACATGTATTATTATTCGCAGTATATTGCGGATTTTATATATGTTAATATTGAAAAACATATGCAAAATGTATGTAGAATATATTTGGCCCATCGGAGGTCAGAATGACTCGAATCATCGATTATAGAACAAATTTTCAATTACTTAAGTAGCGAATAATAAATCTTGAACATCTTTTTTAAAATAAATATACTTTTTAGTACAAGTGCGTTGTCTTCTAAATACGTTTGGTATATGTTTTCTTATTCTCTGATACGTTATACATGCCTCAAATTCGCAATCTAATATATAAATATATAAATACACACATTGATTTGTCTTAAAATTCACATATACGATTTGTTTCGCACAAATTTTACATAAAATTGACTTTATCCAGGTTTTCTCCCGAAAAAATTAACTCCCAAATACGTTTACATTTCAAGTAAAAAATATCATCTTACAATTTACAGCTTATTAACTCCTGACCCTAAGTAAACTGTAATGAGAGTTCAACTCTATCAAATTATACACCAAAGAAATTACATACTAGGTTGTTCAATAATTTTTGTCGTTCGAGAAGAAATGGAGCTACTAGGTTCGTCGTTTTATTTCTCTAAAGATGGTATCACTGTTTGATGAACATGTGTAAAGTTTCATGTAGATTTGTCGACTCATTCGTATATATACAGTTGTTCAAAGTTAAAGTGTCATAGTATTTTTTACAATGGAAAAAACGACAAAACTTATTGAACAACCTAGTAAACGCTTTAATAACAGTTATGATAATTTATAGTTCAATAATCAGACAATCGGTACTAACAATAAGTTACACCAACCAAGTACTGTCATGGACGAAAATAATACCCAACGTGTACATATTTGAAAGACTTTTAGTTAGACGAAGAATATATAATTAGCAAAAAGTGAAGAAGACGCTCAACAATCGTAAACGTAATTGTATAAACTCGTCCTCACGATTGTTTTTCAATTCCTCTTACGGTTTCCTACTCCCTTCTCCAATATAAACATAGGTCGAGCGAGCCTTACTTCGAAGGAAGATAGGAGTGATCAAATTTCGTATACCTCTCTTCCATTATGTCACAGTTCAGTTCCGAGCCAGTAACAAAATGGAACAAATCACTGTACAGTTAATGCGATATTGAATAAAGGTTTTAACTGTAAATGCAACTGTAACTGTGACTATAACTTTAGTTGCATTTATTGATTCGAGGTTTCGAGAGTTACAAGGATTGGTGCTGGGTTCTCCAATTTCATTACAAAATTGTCTGTCCCATTAATATTTCTGTTATAATCAATACACGGGCTTGGAGCTATAACTACTTAGGTTCCCTCGTTCCCAACATTCAGTTACGTAGTAATTAAAAGTGATCCAAACGATGGTTACATTTGTGGTCACATTTTTATCGAGAAAATCTCAAGAATTAGATAGTAAAATTTTTTCAAACAAATAGTATAAAATAAAAAAGTGTTTATTTTTACAATATCGTAACTTATGACTAACTTCTTGTGGCGGTGCATCAAAGTGGTTAGACGTGACAAAGCTTTTCATCAGTTTGAAACTCGACAAACCCAACCTCGACTCTACAAGTATCAATTAATGTTGGGAAGTTATTCAAAGCCGTCAAATAAAGTTACAGTTACAGTTGAAATTTTTATTCGACGTTGCGGTTCATATTTCATTCAATAACCTGAGTTTACTATATTCGTTGAATATACAAGATGTTCTAGAAAATACAGGGGGTATTTGTTTCTTTCGCATGAAAAGAATTGATTTGTTTATATTTTCTATTCCAAGTATATAGAATATTGAATATACGTGTCGAATATTGTAAAGAAATTTGAAATATAAACGAAATTAAAGTGCTTTCGAAGCACGTACGCGACAAATGTTACGCATATTTTTACGTAGAATAGGATTTCGAAATAAAAAATACAAGTTTATGATAAAAAAAAAAAAACGACTTCGAAATGATCTTGATAACGCTCACACATTAAAAAAATAAAAGACATGTTCCACCTTTTTTTTTTAATTAGTTGTTTATTAGATATTTTGTTGTCAACTTAAACGGGACACCATGTATTGATTATTACATATGTCAATATTTATTTTTTATTTTTAAGTTCAAATAATTACGTTCTACAAAATTCATTTACATTGTTCGAATGCAGATGAAGTGTGTAAATTGAAATTCTTGTTTTCCATTTATTTTATTTATTCTCGCTCTTGCTATTTAATCAAAAATGTAATAACTTCCATATTAATTATTCATTTAGTTGTGTACTTTCCATATTCGCCACCAGAGGGAAACCGACTGCTGACCGTTTCCCGCAAATTCTCCCGTGCCAGCCCCGATCAGCTCTTAATGTCCTGGCGTATAAGGTAAGATCTGCTAGGTTGCCTTACCGATGAGTCCCTTCCTTTTTCTGTTTTCACGTACTCACTCTTCCGCCATCACCCTCCAAAAGCTGCTACAGTTGCATTAAGGTGATCTTTTCTACTGGTCTCACTTTTAATAGAATTAGTTTTCTTCCATACTTAAAAAAGGCGGCGGCGTGTCTACTGGCTTGCACTCCTTATCTAAACTAAATCTGCATAAGTTAAGTTCCAGAGCTTGGAAAGTTTTTCTCACTCCACCTCTATCACCAAAACGCGGTATTATAAAGTAGGGGGGCTTTCAATCTCTTTTCTCTGCACGATGTAACAAGTCTATTTCGTGAGAGGCTACACCGTCTAACGAGACCGAAGATCAGATAAGGTAAATGTACGTTGATCAGTGCGCGAACAGGACAGGAGTGGCTCAATAATTTTCGGGTCCTTACAAGTCCTCCTCAGCTCTGTCATCCCCACCACGACGCCGAAATGGTCTGTATGGGGCGGGATCACTCTGACACGCCTCCATTCGTCTATAGGGCCGCGTTATCGACAGGCGTGAGTCCCAAACTCACGGTCGTTACAATCTTCTCGATTACGCTCCGGTGAGGGAGAGACGGAAGAATGAGCGGTTCTTCCTTTCCTCGCAGACACACATACATATAATACATACATACACGAACGCACGCGCATCGGAACGATAGGAAACAACCAGCTTCTCGGTTGTCGAGATCAATTTGGTAGGGATCGAAGCACCTTGGGCCTCTCAAGCTCAAGCACTTAGGCCTCTCCTCATCGTTCCAAAGCGACTAGTTCACAAATGGAAGCCACGGTCCTCCACTTCCTTCCACTGTCAAGCATAGCCCTTATCACACCCATCAGCAAGAGGTCAGCCCCTTGAGTACCACTCACCCGTTCGCGCTTCTCCGCAGGTTGTCCCGAAGGATGTCCCGCGGAGAAACCCCAGAGGCACCACGAGGAGGTGGTGTGAGTGGAATTGACCGACTCAGAACTCCAACTTAACCGAAATTCCCCGCACAAGGCACATGCCCAAAGGCGTGTGCAACGCTTGGTAGAACATCAGTACCATCGGAGCTTTTGTCCAGACGGAAGGCGAACTGGGCTTAGCACCGCCCGGACACTTTCGCCAGCCTCATGCCTCCATGGTGTTAAGACTTGCGAACTATCCGACTTATAGAGTGAATGTCTTAGAAATACTTTTATATACTGACTGCTAATGACAACCGCGACAGTGGGAAAACCCGTTTTTCTCGACAATGGTTAAATAAACCGTCACTGGACCTAATAGCTATAGTCGCAACATTGATCATGCGATAGATCACGCATACATAATGTAAACAATGGTCTCCGGTTACGTTGGATTGACTAGTGTAGCCGTGGTTCTCTGCGCTCACGGAACATCAAGTGGAGGTTCGCAACCTCCGCTTGCTGGACTCCATTTGAGGCAACTTGTATAGTGTACATCCCCTGCAGAGATGAGATTACATTCGACTCTAAGCACTTGTCACGCTTGTTTAGAAATCCAAGAAGCATCGATAATACAGTTCACTATTCTACCTGCGCGCAGTGAGTTGAAAACATGGCCAAAATTCAAGATTTTATCCGATCCTTCTAAAACTTGGTAATTTAGGATTTTTGAGATTGTTGATATAATTCAAAATTTCAAATTCAAAATGGCGATATCAACACGCAGTGTATAGTGGCCTGTAGAACGATTTATATCTTCTTCTTCTTTATGGTCAAAGGTTTTTATGATTTTTTTTTAACATAAACTATATTTCTAGAACAAATTTCAATTAAATATACTGCATGGAACATTTAAAACAAGCTACCTGAATAACTCGCTCTCCTTTAACGATAAAAAAATTAAGTATCAGATAGAATCGAAGGCATTCATCATAGATGAAAACCATATCTACTTGATAAATTAAAATTAATTAGAAAGGACAGATAATGATATGTATAATGTTTATTTCATTTAGTGAGTTTACAAGAGCAGTATAAATGAGATATTAATAAGCAGAGAAGACATTTTACAATTGACTAGCGTAACTTTAAATGACTTTCATTTACAGGTCATTGTATTCATCTTAAAAGGTTTTATCGTAATGTGAATAAAAAACGATATCATTCTATTAAAACAAATAAATTTGACTTTTGACATCATAGTTTGTGTTCCTTGAAATCAAGCAAGTTTTTTGCGATACGTTTTTTTTTCTATTGTTAAAAGTAAACGAGCTATTCAGGTGGCCTGTTTTAGATGCATCACACGGTACTTATAGTAATATTTTTATTAGTAACTAAGACACAAAATATGCAAAAATATAGCTGAAAATTAGAAATTATTATCTATAATTTCTCTGAATTTAATTCCATATTTTCCAAATACTCAAATATATATTTCCTCATTTTCATCATCGGAATTCTCGATACCACTAACACTGTTAACTACTGAAGAATTGGATGACGATGGTTGCGGTTGCGGTTGAGAAAATGATGGGGAACGTAATAAAGATAATAAAGATATTATAATACTTCAGATGGAAGTTTGCTTTTTTTTCGTTGTTGTTATTCTATTCTGTTTCTAAAAGATGTACTTAAAATAAATCGATTTGAAGTATTCAAGAACCTATAAATTATATATCTTACAAATTATTCCTGCGGAGGGACGCTGTTTCTGCTACACATTAAAACTAAATGACTGAAAAGGGAGTAAGAAATAATGAAAGTGGAGAGTCAATATCAATACCCCATGTATCGAAACGCAATATACATTATGCAGCCAAATTTGACATGTATTAGACGTGATTGATCGCAACAGAAATTTTCACTCTTACAAACACTATGTCCGCATGTTACAGAATTCTCATTCTGATTACATTAATATGAAGAAGATGACTCTGAAGAGGACGAAAATCACGGTGATAATAAAAAACGTAATCAATAAATCTATTGTCAAAAGAATATCATTATAAGACAAGTTTAGTGGACAAAAGCACAGTTCCATAAAGCCAAAAATGTGTGTAATTTAGCACAATTTATTCATAATGGTACAGTGCAAGTCTATTTATTAGACTATCTTTGAGTGGGGGTCGGTAGAGCCGAAAAATTGTTTTGTGTATGCCATGCAGAAATATAATTTGGCAATTGTAGACGTTATTGACATTTCTACTGATAACATTAGTGTAATGTTACAAAAAAAGTTTGCTTCCCGCTTATTGCAAGATAATCAGGAGCTGAATGCTGTGCATTCGAAACTCTTCTACCGCACATCGATAATTTACTGCACACAATTTACACATACTTTTCCAGAAATTGAAAGAAACTAGAAATACTAGAATAGATGCGCAATACTATGCACGTGGCAAAATAAAGTACGGTTCAACCATCCAGAACAAGATGGCTAACACTATCCAAGTATGTTATACGAATTCTTCAGTAATGGAAATCATTATTTAATATTTTTGTAGTAGACATCACTGAAAATTCAACGAACAATGTGATATCTACATTTAATCATTTTTGCTTATAATTTTTAAGCAATTATAAAACAAAAATACGTTGCCAAGGGTTCAGGTATCGATAATCAGACGGGCACAATTATATATTCGATAACGAGAACAATAATTTTGTTCACCATAAATTTTCTTTGTGCTTTTCCTTAAATACAAAACGTTGAATACCAGTGATCTAATAATTTTTGGATGCTTTATACAGATTGTTTATAAATATTATATGCGTTGCATGTCGTTCGACGTAGTTCAACCATAACAGCATACGTCACGATACTTATAAAGTGCATTAAATTTTCTTGACCTACCACAATAACCACATCGTAGCTCTTCAATAAATAATACAATTTTGATTTTGACTCTCTTAACATCACGAATGTAGTTTCAAGTGCAGTAACCTCTTGTTACCACTGATAGGTCTGCGCGAAATATTTTAAGGAGGCATATTAATAAATTTATTCCTAGAATCGTCCTTTCCTTCTTAAACTGAGACAAGAAGATAGAACAAGATACACCAAGAGTGAGTACAACAACGAACATCTTTATTATTGCAGACGTTCAGTTGCCAAGCTTCAAGAGCAAATTAATCACAGTATTGCAAACAAACTTTGAAAGATGTTCGTGCCCGAATCTGAATTGTTTTCAAATTTTTGCTTGTATTGTGACAGCTGTGATCCGTCACAATCCCACTTGCAAATTAATATTAAGGTACTTGTACCTTCTTCACCTATGATTTTTATTACTTCTTTTAAACACGTTAATAATAATTATGTTAATGTAATTCATTAATTTCTGCACATTTATTTCTGCACAAACAACAATCACTCTACATGAATTCTTATCAGAATAATTCATTTTCACCTTTTATAATATTAAATAACACGGGTATATTTTCTTATTAATTTGTTTGATAATTCCGTACTGTTTTCTAGAAACAGTACTCGCTGTGGGGAACTGGTAATTTACTTAAGTATTTTAGAAGCCTTCCTCGTTCCACTGACTTGTAACTTCAAGTAGCAAAAATTAGTTCGTCCCTTCCTATAGTGCTTCGTAATTCTTCTATTCTCTGCATTTTGCTTCGCTTGCTCGATCCTCCAAATGTCTTCGATGGCTGCTCCAACCCGTTGTTCTAGACAGTTTTAATATGCTTTCAAGTCACTCGTGACTCTTTATAATGAAAATACATTGTTTCTTGCCCACCTACGTTTCATTGTGGCCTTTACACAAGAAAATTTATCATTAATTTTCCTTAGAAGATCTTCCGAATATTCCTCACTGAAATTAGTTTCTAAGCATTCTGGCATTTTCACTTGCGTGCCTTCTGACAGATATTCTTCCGAAGCAGGTAAATTTTATATTTTATACACATAATTTAGTACATTATGTGTCCATACGACGTATAGAGCCCGACCGTTTGTGAAGAAACAAGAGCCTATACGATGTACCTACTATGCGTTGCTGGAAAAACGATTAGCGTGATAGCACAGGAACGAGAGGATTTATCTCACCTAATCCCACCATTGAGGTTCCTATAGCCCCGTACTTTAGGCTCTTGATAAGACGTGAAGTAAATCAGCCTACACGCACGGATATATAAAGTAGAGTCACACGCATTGGTCGAATTGTTCACATCTACTAGTTGGGGTCTGCGTAACTACACGTTTTGGGATCGTCAAAAGTGGGAATAAACGAAGCGATCGGTTTACTTCTCCTGTTCTTGTACCGTCTTGGGTGTCAACTGTCCAGTGTTATATAATAGGTGCTTTAGTCAATAATTTCCAATAGCCAAAAATGTGTGTGTAAAGAAGTGGGTCATTCAAATGTGACCAATAGGCCCGTAAACCTTCCGTTCATCAACTTTCCAGTAATGAACAGTATGGATCTCGGCCACATGTGAAAAAATTGTAGCCCGTACGAGGTATACAGCTTGTAAACGAGGGATTAAAAGTATTAATGGATCACCTTTCCTTCACATTTCAAACAAAGGTGAGTCTACCGACTTGCGTTCTTTGTCTAAAATAAGGAATTAGGGAAATGAAACGTCGATCGATCGATGAGTCTAGATAGAGAAAATTTACTCTTCCCCTGACGGGCCAGTTCAAATGACAATTACTATTGTATTAATTGATACAAAGTAGAACTATAGATCTGAGCGCACAGTGACGCTGAACAGAATACAGGCATCTCTTATCGAGCAGTACAGGGGATTCCATTTTAGTCGAAATTTTTGTTCCAAAGCTCGCTCTTAAGAAAAATATTGTACCTTTGCTAGATATAATTGAAAATTTTATACCATCGTTGATCAAAAGGAAAAAAGGTTTCGGAAATAATCAATATTTTATAAATACACCAACTAATTTGACGACTATTTACATTTGCTGATGATTATGTACAATCCTTTGATTACACAACCAGAGTAACAAATGTATATTTAAAAAATAAATACAATTAATATTGTACGTGTGTTCTTTTTACGTAGAAATAATCTATTTTAGAGCAATCCTATTCCCAAAAGGAATCTTGTAAATACATCGTTTTGTTTCCTACAGTTTAGACAGAGATCAACGCTACGTCGCTCAACCCATTTCCCACCATTATATACTACCACGTTCGCGTTTCCTACGCATCTCCTGAAAAACAAATAAAAAAGAATGGATATTAATTATAATGCACTCGTGTCAACAGATAACGACTTCGTATCAAAATGATGGAGACGAAGTGAGAGAAGCTCTCTAAGCTTTAGCGGTTAAGTTGTGCAGGTTTGCTTTAGAGCATTCGGTCTTGTAAATACTTGTGCGACAATCATGAAAATTGACGTTATAAACACAGATATAAATTTATACGGGAATTATTTCTACAGCTACAATTATTTCTTTTATATCGTTCGGATTGTGAATTTTTCGTGGTGAACAATATTTTTTAATTTAAAAATAAAAATCTCTTAGAGTAATGTCAGGAAAACGAGATGGTCCACAGTCCACCGTCGACCAATCCAAGAGCCACTAAACATTCTATTTAATTCTGCCACGTGAATGTTTAGTGTTGAAATACCTCAAGAAAGAATACTAGAAACGGTATGGTTATTACAGTCGTACAATCGCTTTTTTCTTTGTATTCTATAAGGATAAGGAAAAATAATTATAGGATATCGTTTAAAAAAATATCGATAATCTTAAAATCTCGACAACACTGCTGCTATAGCTTTGATCTGTCTCCGAACGTTTTGTGCTTGAATTGTAACTAGCTGGTATAAATTTCTTAAGAAATGAAATAAGCAATATATCTAATTAAAAATAAATTTTTATTGTTTCAAAAAACAGATAAAACATTCTGATTCGACTCTAATTTGATCCGAATATTACCTGTGTAACAAACATAGCTATCTCGTACAAAACAATATTTAATCGATTTTGTTTTGTTTGAGATATTCTTCAAGTAGTGCTGATTCAAGTAATAAGTAAATTGCACGTAAATCGAATATGTGGTTAAGAAATTAGTTAACGCCAAAGTTTGATTTCAGGTTAAATTGACTCGAACAGTGCCCAAGGATTAAACGAAAGTTTCTTTTTCCTTTTTTGTCACCTTATTTCTTCTCTTTTTTTTCTTTTTTACTTTTGCGCTCAAATACAACCTAGTTTGGCTCAATTTTATCGAAAAAATCGCACCAATAATTAATCGATAATACTTTCACAAAAATATAATGAGAAATATAAATGTTGTTAATGCGTATTAGTATTACTAATTTGCATAAGTGTTATCATATCGATACACGTGCGGCATCGCTTTGAAGTTCAGTGATCGAGTACTGTAACACGAGTCGCACTCACTCTTGGTGTATCTCATTCCCTCTCCTCATTGGACGGTACACACGTGGCTGGGTCTGAACCTCAGATACGAAAGATCGATACCAGGAACAAATTTGCTACCCTCGCTCTTTAAAAAGTTCCGTGCAGTTCCGACAGTGTGCGTTTTACCGTATTTTAAGATGGACCACTAAAGTCATCGGTAGTAGCAAAAGGGTTAAAATAATTAAAAATTCATCGTAAATTTAGAATTCTTTAATAAACTTTTTATAATTCTGTTATACATTTTAAATATTTATTATAAATTCATAAACTCCACAAATTTCTTATAAACATTGAAGTCTCGTATTCCATAGTGCATTCCTAATTAAATTTTGTATTTAATTACATTTCAGTCGCAGGTTAAAATGATTCGCTATCCAAAAGTTAAGTGAAATTAATATTCTAAAATATGTTTTTAACTCTCAAAAACCAGTTGTTTTCAAAGATAAAATACTTATGAAAATGTAAATTTAATTAACGACGAAGACAATTATAATTATTTATTTGATAATAATAAATTACAAGAATATGATTACGTAATGCAATCTCAGCTTTTACAATCTTCAATTTAAGTCGTTACACACATATATGTATTGGAGATCCCTATTTCACGCGTATTTAAATACACGTGTATACGTGTAATTATCGACTCCGAATTTACCTCGTGTAATTCTTAATACACAAGGTACCCAGCTATTTCTATATTACACGTGTATTTTGTATTATGTGTGTATTTTATATTACACGTATATTTTGTATTACACATAACATATTTACATATTTATAATTAGCACGTTTATGTTAATTAATCAGGACATAAATATACTAAAATATGTGCGTACACACGCGTATGCACACTTAAATATCCGCGTACATGTACATTTACAATCCGTGGACATGTCTATTAAAAACACAGTTATTTAATTCCTTAATAGACAGTACACGTGTATTTTAATAAACGTTCGAAACTGCTATTTCTAATATGTATGTGATTTCGTTGCGGTTGTCTTACTTAAAAAATTACAGTGTATGATTTGTTCGTCAGCATTAATAGGCGATAAAGCAAATCTTGAAAATATGAACTTTAACTTTTACAAATGAGGACCTTTCAAGATGCGAAAGTAATAAAAAAGTTTGTAATAAGCCAAAATTTATTTTGACACTTTCTCACGATGATTTGAATAGTATTTGAGAAATAGAAATAAAAATAAGAATACTTATTTTTAGTTTTAGACTGAAATTGTAACTAATTGATGAAGTTTTGGGATCATAAACAAAATCATTTAGAACATCATTCTCCAACATCCACTTCTGACAATGACAGTCAAACGTTATCCCCACCATCGTTCGTCGTAACTAGGATACAGAGACGCAGTTTGGTACAGAATCTATAGTAATCGCCACGCGACTAGCCTGTTTAAGCCATTCAGGGATAAACCATCTCTGCTTATACCGCTATCTATGTACATATTTCGTTTCCGCGTTCCGCATCCGCTCATCATTCACTCATAATTCGCTCGATGTTTACTCCACCCGAATGCTTGGTTTAGACAAAGAGTGCTGCTTAATAGACACGCCGCCTTTATTTCAAATCTGAGAGAAAGCTGATCTATTTAAAATATTTATAGTTTTAAAAGTGAGACCGGTAGAAAGAATTACTTTTGTATGGAAGTTCGATGCAACTAAATGAATAATTAATATTGAAATTATTAAATTTTTTTAATAATTAAGATAGTAAGAACGGGAATAAAGAAAATAAATAAAAAATAAGAACTGTATTCGCATTCGAACAGTGAAAATATTTAAAAATAAAAAAATAAACGTTGGCATATACTATGATCAATATAAAGTTGCGCAAAATTTATTTTTTACTTTTCGTTGTGAATAATTAAGATAAAATTTGAAGAAATTGGAACTCATTTCTTTAGAAAAATTATAATTGATATTTAAATCGAGCGCCGTACATAATTTGTGAATTTTTGTCTTTAAATTGTTTAAATCCTACCACAGATTAATAAGTGATTACGTATTGAAACAATTAATATATGTGACAGAAATAATTTTGATCAGTTAATAAGAAAGTAAATATGAAAGTAAAAAGACAAACAAAAAAGTGTTATTAGCAATCAAAAATCTGCGAAGGTTTCCTCCGAAGTGGAGGAAGTAAAATTTAAAGTTTTCGCCGGAGGGCATAATGACCTTGATGAGCCAACCGCGTGGCGTTTACTTTAATACGATAACTCCTATAATTTAAACCTGTATGTACATACGTATGAAATGAAGATTTTGAACCATTTCTTATGAAGAGCAATTTACAAATAAATAAAAGATAGATGAGTAAGTAAGCTATCTGTACCTATCATGGTCGCCTAAGGGACCTAAGCTGGGGATTCTTAAGTTTGGAGTCTTATATGTATTAACAAATTGATACAAAACATTATTGAAAAAAATTTTTATTTGAGATTATTTCATGTGCAAAACTTACTAACAACTTGGAAAATATTTGTAATTATTTATGTTAAATTAATTATTCAAAAGAATCGATACAAAATAATGTTCAGTTTTATGACTAATTTTATTAGATAAACTCTTGTTTTTCTTGCTCATATTGATAATTAAATACACCGAAATACTTCATTTTATAATTCCACTTAATGTTGTACTATTAATTATTTCTGAAGAAATTTTTTAATAAACATTAATTTGTAAAAGAATTTGTACCACAGTTGATTTTACAATTAAACAAAAATTTAACAAAAATCAATCTATATCCATATTGAATTCGCTTCCGGTTTCACTTTTTCTGCTGAATATTCCTTGCTGTACTTTTTAAATTGGTTCATGTTGAAATTTCAAAGGAATTTTTTCTACTGTACCATACGTAACCCTTGCGCTTTGTGCTTGTAACGGCGTACCATAATCAATAAAGTAAGTATTATATACGGTTCTTATAGACGTCTATTTTGCGCGCAGATTCAAATCTCGTTGAATGAGTTATACACGACGTTTCTTAAAATAAACCTGTAAACTCTGCAGTTCTACTTACATATGGCCAAAGTTTGATTTACAATTATGTTTCCTATGTATTTTTTACATTATTAACGTGTGTTATAAATCGTACATGTGCTCGGATAGTAAATAACACATAAATATTTTAAACAAAATAATAACACACGTTCATAATATTTTTTTATTTGCAATTCTTGTGTATACGCTACTTGATTTATATTTAAAAAGGATGAATAATTGTGTAGCATGTCGTATATATTTTTAATAAAATTGGTAGGTATGTTAATGTGCTTTTAGAAATTGATTATCATTTTTAAAATATAACTCAAAAATATTATTTTATTACGTCACTATGAATTGTATTCTGTAGCTGATTGTGAATAAGCAACTAAATTTTATCACATCACTTCCTCTTGTGAATGAACGAATTTTTTCCCAAAATTTAATAACATGATAGCTTCCTAATATCATTTTTCACTTCACGATACATGTACATGTGTACATATGTATATATATCACAGAGCTGGCAAGAAGACGTGTAATTTGAAGAAAGGATTTCTAAATAAAATCTATGTAAGTACGTTGACAAATCGATTATCATATATTGTACTAATAAAGGGGTTTTCTACTTTGTTAGGTGAGAAAAATAATTTTTTTTTGCATTTTCTAACAGTATGTAGGTACATTTAGGAATATACAGTTTACATTTCATTTGAAAATTCGTAAAATTGACATTTTTGACAATACGTACATTTAAGAATATGTACATTCTAATTTTTTTAAAAAATTCATAAAATTGACGAAGTACGAGGCGAGACGGAGAACTGGTATAAACCCTTGTCTCCTATTAATTTAGACGCATATTTGCATATCAGCTTATTGCTTTAAATCTTTTCAGTATACCTTATTGTTCAAGGCACATTAAGTTGAGAAACATTTAGTCAGTGCGAAATTTCAATATTGGAATATTTTAAAAAATATGACTATGTTCGAATATATATTCTATAATTCTTTTCTAATTATTTGAATTTAATCTCTCATATTAATCAACATACTGCATATTTGATAATACTTTACCGACTAATCACATGTCAGTTTGATAACCCGCATAGAAGAATTACTGAGAATACCTTTTTAAAATTCCATATATTGTTTTCTATTAGTTTGTTCATATTCAAAGTATACCTGAACCTATATTTTTTTAATTACATAAAATATATCAAATAAAGATATAAATAGACTGAGAAAACACTTTACTGGAAACTTTTGAGATAACATTATCAATATACCGAAAACTATTAAAACATTATGAAATTTTAACTGCATATATGTCTCTTTATCGCCTGCTCTAAAATCAATTTGATATCGCCAGAAGTTTTTTCTAATTAATTTTTGCACTCCATTTTTATAAGGTGAATTGAATATTTTATTTCAAAACACTGCCAATTATAAAAATTTTGTTTGATTCTAGTACCAATTATTACTACATTTATTTTATATAAGAATCTGTTCCTACTTTTTGTTTCAAAATTTGTTTTCACTTCTTTAACAAGTAATAATTAATATAATATTTATTTCAAAATGTAGTGAAAATTAATTTGTATTATTGAAATTTAAACAAATTAGTAGTTGACGTTTCAAATATTTGTATCAAGTAGTTTTTATTTATTTCACTATTTAAAAATTACCCCATTTTTTTAAACGGCAAAGTAGAAACCCCCTATAATCTTAAGTTAATAATGTACACATACAATTCATTTTGCATGCAATTATGTAGTAACTGAAAAGAATTATAATATCGATTCCAGTTCTTGAAACAGTTAAAAACCATTGTTCAGAAAAATTGTTACAAAGTACTGAATCTGACAGAGTAATTGAATGTAAATGTTTTCGCTAAATCGCTTGAAATATTGCTAATCTTTCAAGTACTCGTTATAATAGCCGTCTAACTCAAAATTATACATATGTTCCTAGACAATTATTTAAAACTAATAGTGGGATCTATGCCAAAATAAATTGTAAGAGTTATAAAACAGAAGGATTAATCCACTAATTATTAATTTCCTTAGAATAATAATTAGTTAATATAAAATGAGTGAATAATTTTGTCTTGAAATTTTGGTAACAAATGACCAAAATACATATATAGGCACATAGTTTAATGCTTCTTTATTTACATATGTATTACAAAAGTAGAATAAAATTTTCAGTAATCGTTACTATAACAAACGAAAATTGTTGTTACGTATGAAATTGACCAGTCAAGTTAGTAAAAATCATACACTGTTGGTAACATTGTAAAATTAATGAATCCCCGATCTTCTTTTTTTTTTAACAATGCATGGAAACTATGAGAATATAACTTTGTTTGTTGTAATATTTGAATATTACGGTGAGCGAATCTACAATTTGAAAAGTTCTAAAACGAAACAATTACCACGGTAGAGTTGTCCGAAAAAACCACTGATAACGTTGGTGAACAAAAAGAAGAGACCCGAGTTTGCAGAGAAGTATAGCCTTCCGCTAACTTGAAGTCTCGCGGGACGACACAGGGGTAAAGAGGGTTTCGACCGTCCATTCCCACCTGAGCCGCACGTTCTGAACCTTAGCCACGCACTCTATCATAGTAGTAGGAATAGATTTCAATTGCGTTCCTATCTCAATATGTATATAAATATAAAGCTTGGGGACTCTAAACTACTGAGGTTTCGTTTATGCTTATATTTAATACATAAAACGTTTGTTTAATCCTATAAGAGTCATGTAATATAAAAAAGAATATTATGTAATATTAACAGTTTTTCTATAGCTGGAGTAATAAAGATGATTTTAAATCATAATTAATTTTCCTTAATAAAAGCAAATATTTTTTACAACACTATCCAACTTAACTCTAGTAATTTTCCACAAAAGAGTATTAAGCCATGTGTCCCAAGAGAACAATGGTATTTCCAAAGGTATTAAAATTGAACATTGCTATTATCGCATATAAAAAATACAGGGCGAACAGAATAATAAAAATGAGAAAATTAAGTTTTTTCTTAAAGAAAAGTATACATCTTTTTAAGAAAGCAATGGATACATTTTATCCGTACATCAACACATGAAAGCTATTATAATATTTAAATTAAATTAAATTAAATTAAAAACGGACCAGAAACTGATTAACGTTTGTCTGAAAAGAATTTTCCTTACTTCTACTGGTAATTATATAACCAATGCTTTCCTAGCCTATTGTAAAAACTAGCAAAAATTGTCCTGTATTAGATATAACAATTGTATAATAGTAATATTGCATTTACGCCAATGCGGCTCTGCCTCCCGCGTGTTTCTCACTATCTCTCTCTACCTCGCTACCTTCTTCGTCAGTCAGTCCACATGTGTCTGTAACTGTCGCGACGAATAGCGAACTATATAGCGTATTTTAATTTCTGGAAGGCCATAATCTTTACGGATGTGTCAAAATTCAATATTTTTGGTACAAATGGGAGAAAAATTGTGTGGCGAAAACTGAATATAGAAACGGATGTTAAACATCTTTGGCCAACGGTTAAATTTGGCGGCGGATTACAAATGATGTGGGTCTGTATGTTGGCATCCGGTGTTGAAAATTTAGTACTTATTGACAACATAATTTACAAATGGAGCTATCTAAACATATTAAAAAATAATATAAAACAGAATGCTGAAGATGTGAGAATTTTAAATAATTATTAAAATTTGGTTAAATCTATGCCTCGGCGATTACAGTGTGTTGTAAATGCACGAAGGTAAGCTTCAAAATATTAACGTAAGCTATAAATACATTAATTATAACAAAAATATGTTCTGTAAGATTTTTACTAACAGGACAGTTTCACACGTAACGACAAATTTTGTTTGTTACATTGATAATTACTGAAGGTTTTGTTTAATTTTTGTTATGTACTAAATAAAGAAGCATTAAATTATATGCCTAAATGTGTGTTTTACTCATTCACTCCAAGTTTTACGATTTACAAATAAAAATCGTCTAAATCGTTAGATGTATGATTTGAAGTAACAGTTACTATATTTCTTTACTACAGTTCTAAAACGTCAAGAAAAATATGGTTATGTTACTTGTACGATGTGTTTGTGTCGGTTGCTAAAGAGCCCCTACCATTTCGAAACCCGAGGTAACCCGAACGCCGGTGACATCACCAGGGTAGCCAGGCAGATAAGCTAAATCCCAAGCCGAAGGAGTGGAGGAAGGCAGCTAGGCGGGTCGACCTTCACTGCCTCACACCATGAGGTGGAATGTGGGAACGTAACGGGTGTTTCTATTGTATTGTAGTTTTGCTTTCCCCCACTCCTTCAGCTTGGGATTTAGCTTATCTGCTTGGCTCCTCTGGACGTCATCGTCTATTCGGTAGTATCCCAACACTGACTCATGAATTGCAAGATAACAACTGAAAGTACTGGCTCGAGTGACAGCCTCATCGTGGCTTAAACGGTACTACGGTGGTCAGTGGTAGTTAAACGGGCCAAGGGGTAGTTCTTGTGGTTTCATTCCCTGGTCACTGTTCCTTAAGCTCCAGGTAATGGGGAATGGTCCCATTTCACCTGTACCAATCGAACCGTCTCCAATTAAGTCTTCGAAGCAGGTGTAAATCTACAAAATTTACATCACATCTGTCTTTGGTCATTCAATTACAAATAGAATTTTGCAATCTTCGAACAAAATTAATCATTTTTTACAACTGATTCAATCGGAAAACATGAATATGAAGCGAACACAATTTCAACATACAGAAGTTACCGAATTAGAATTTTTACCAAGATTAAGATACAAAGATCTATGCTTATACACACGTGGAACACATCAAATGAAGCGTAAAACACATGATTATTATACCGACCACGTAAATCACAGCGAAGATTTTGAATTTGAAGTTGTAATACCATCATATAATATTGATTTTTAAAAATACCTGATCGATGGAACCAATTAATGTCATTTTAATGAAAACGAAACTCCATTTACGACATTTAAACAGTTTAAAATGTTTTGTATATGTATTAATTGACAAAAGTAAAACCGTATTGGAAGCCATACTTGCACACTCATATGGATGCGAAGTGGAAGAGTGCGTTGTTGATTGCTATTCCCATATATTGTAGCAATGATTATATGGTATTTTGGATTTGCTTGATTTCAAATTGCAATTCATCTGCCCGCTGAGTTTCTTGCTAATTACTTTAAAGACGGTTCAATAATTTTACGAAAATAATTTTAGTAATGTTCGAGTGCATTCTGATCTGGCGTCTAAAAAAAATCAATCTTTTTCTTTTTGTATTTTCGTAATATTGGTAATTATAAAAATATGTTCTTGGAAACATTTGTAAAAGTATCATGAAGTAATGGGAGATATAAACATTTTACGGAAGAGATGCAACGAAAATTAAGTGCACCGTAGACCCAAAAATAATATCATACGGACGGTATTGTTACTTCTTTAAAGAAAATAGGACTACAGAGAAATAACAAAAATCGTCGACAAACTGAGTTCATGCAAACACCTAGTAGGAAAAGGGGGCCGGATCAGCGTTTTCTAACCTAGGAATTTCATTTAAATTGTCGAATAATGCGCAAAGTCAAAAAGCTCTACGACTCAAATATATGTAGATCGTCTTGGGTCTAAGTGTCGATGATATTCTGGTAATCATTTAGTAAAAGCCGTTAAGAAAAGATCCCTATCTACGTGGCTGCAATACATGGTTGAAAAAAGTAGCAGCGAAACGATAGAGCGCTCAAACCAGGTAAGGAATTGGATTGACCATTTCCGCAACCTTTAAACAAAGAAGTCTTTGCCTGTGCATGCTAAACTATTCCTGCGTTCTTGTAAAGTAACGGAATATATGCATTTATGGATACCAGTAATTTTATTTCCCTAATCTCTCTTTCCAAATCCTGTTAAGTAAAAGGATCTGCGCTGATATCGGTACCTTTGCTTCCCATTTCTCTGTCACCTGTAAAAGAAGGAATTCATGACACGTATAGTTGTACTCTTCTCATTTTCTTACACTTCCTCTGACAAGCTACTGGTCCCCCTTTATTCACGTTATCCCATTATTTGAGAAATTCTTGAATATTTTCTGTTTACATCACATTTGTGTATATCGTTACATCATTCTTATTTTTCCTTATCTTGATAAATTAAGATCATCACGGAACAACGCAACAGCGCCATATGCAGTTCGAACAATATTATAGTTCGGATTTAATGGAAAATGTTTATTATAATCTTAATTTTAGTCTATATATTAATATTAATAGTATTCCTATTGTGTTACAGTTAAATCGAAAAAAGAATCTTATTTTGATCCTAATTATTAACCATTTGCGATCCACTTGTACGCAACAGACTGTCAGCAGGTCCAACTTATTTTGAAGTAATGCTGTATCTACGAAGTAAAGTACTTTAGAATGTAAATTAATTCGTAATAATGATAAAGAATACATTGTAAGCTTATTGTTAAGACGAATAATTTCGTACATAAATAATTAAGGATGAAAAAATTCAAATGGTTTTATATCATAGTAAAAAAAAGTGGAGGAAGTGAAAATCGGCAGTTGGGAAGAATGATACATATTGCAGTATGGAGTATCTAAGAAATGTATAAGGAAAACTAAAAAAAACTTTATATTTGTTATAAAAAACGAACTTTTATTTAATCAGATAATACAAATAAGCAAATATTTTGCATTTTTTAACATTTTTTAACACATTGTGTCAATATTTTTCCATTACTGTAATTTTTATAGTTTCCACCGCAAAATAAACATTTTATATCATCGTCGTTATCGTTAACAATCGCATCGTCTGATAATTCTACAACGAAAAAATTGATCTCTTTCTTTTTAACTTGTCTTCTGTACCCAATTTTCTTTTAGATTATTGTTTTTGCTATTGAAGTTTCTTTTTCTTTTATTAAAGATATCCAAACTTTTTCCAATTATTTTCTTTTACAATAGGGAACTTAAAACACAAGCAGAACTTGATTTACGACTAGAACTACTTGTGAAATTGAGAGATTGAATTCAGATAAGGGCACGATATCAACAGGTTCGACGATTCGACTAGGTTCAGAAATTGGCTCGTTATTTAAATTTGAAGTTGCTAAAATGCAGGTATAGCAGATTGGGCACGTTCTCCATTTACATTGTTAGCGACAATAGGAAAATCGTAACTGTAGAAAATTTCATGATTGAGGGGATTACAGGCCTGTCTTTTTAAAATCATTCACTGAAATTTTCATTGTAGCAGCCTTGAAATAAATAGTATTAAATATTTTAGCAACAGTTTAATTCTAAATAGTGTTACTTTATTCTGATCTCTATCTTCATGAGGCACATTTCTTAGGAATGCTTCAATTTCAGAACTATAATATGTTTTGAAAGGCTTTATAAGAGACACGTCAAGCAGCTACAATTTATGCAAAGAATAAAGAGGTAGACAAAATGTAGAAACATTATTTTCCATTAATCTCAATATTTCTGATATGGGTACTGTATCTATCAAGTACTAACAGAAGGTAGTACTACAGTAGGATCAATGTATTTAATAAAGTGATCGAACCACATTGTAAAAATATGAATTTGTATCCAACTGATGGGTGACTAGGCGCAATCGAACCAACTGGTGCTCGATTCATTAATTCTTGTTTCATATTTTTTCTTGACCAAATTATTAGTGACAGAATAAAAAAACTTACTGCGTCCATACAAATCACAATAGTAATTAGTTTTCCTCTTTTAGCCGAAGTAAGTGTTGCGATATTTTTCTTAGCTCTTATGTTACTAAATTCCAGTCTGATTTACATTATAAATTTTATGAGGTATCCTTTCCATTTTTTCAAATTGATTAAAAAAGACGTAAATCTCCAGGGGGGGGGGGGGGATTCTTTTGCTCTTGCACTGAATATATCGCATGGTTCTAATGCTTCATATGTAATTCTCAATAATTAAATTTTTTCTTTCAGGTCAAAAATTTTTTTGTTCATTGCTATAAAACTCTTAACAAGCTTTAATTCTGAATATTCAAACAATATAGGTTTTCTACCTAATGAAACATTTATTAAAATACACAGTATCATTTAAAACATATTTATGTAAAGTAATTTTAGGTATTACTTTTTAGATACAGCTTGACATCTCTTCTTTTTTTCTCGAACTGCCAAAATCATATTTTTCTTATTGCACGATATTTTCCTTCAATGATGATTTCCATCTATACAAAAGATAATTAGGTACTTTTTTTTAGTAAAAATGTAATTTAATACTATATAAACTTATTACGGAAAATGCACGCAATATAGAACATGTTTAATATGTATATATAACATGTGTTCCATATAGTATTGCGTGTAATAGTGGTCTGACAAGAAAACAATAAATGTATTCAGAAAAAAAAATAACTTTAAAAGTATATTATTTTTTAACAGTTAAGAACAAACATATATAATAATAAATCATGCAACAGAAATAATTTTCAACTTACCTTGATTAAAATATTTAACTATTCTACTAGGCTTTGAAAAATTTGTACACGCTACAAAAAGAAATACATTTCGTTCTCGTTAAAGGTTGTTCACGTTCATTTGTCAATATTATAGTCTATTGTTTAAAGGGAAAGACTTCACACGATTGTCGATAGATTTCTTTAGCTAATTGCCGAAATTTTGTGGTATTCCATATTATGTGCTGTTCCATACTATATTGCAAACGTTTACCCTATATAATATTTTTTTGTTATGGAAACCAAGTATATCTGCAATCAATCTATCTCTTCCAGCAGATTATAAGTAAATTTGAGGTAAGTATAGGCTTTTGATGAGAAAAACACCCCATCTATACAAAAGATAATTATTCTATATATTATAGATTTGAATTTTTAAAAAACGATGGGGCAAATTTAGTACGTAATTTCTAGTCTACTCGTGTAGTTTGTGCTAAATCTCATGATTTATCATTTATTATTTGTCCATGTAATATTTCTACATTTGAATTGCAAACAGTTCCCCAAAGCTTCATTCTATAGGTGCATACTAGCTTTATTATTGCTTTATAAATTAACAACTCATTTTCTGTTGTTATTTTAGATCTTTTTGCTAACAGCCAATACATTTTACTTATTAAGAAACTAAACTATTTACGTTTAAGGCTAATATGCTTTTCCTTTTGTCTATCGAGGTGAATACCATTTGTATGTACTTATAATAGCCACGTAAAAATAAAAATTATCAAGATATGCTAGCTACTTTAAGTTGTTTAACAATAACCCTCGACAATAATCCTTAGTTAACAAAAATCAGACTTTTCAGATCACGACCATAAGTATTTTGGCATTACATGAAACCTTTTTTCAAGCTTGCAAACGTGGATTATTAACTCAGAGAAAAGAATATATTGCAAATAGTTAGATCAAATTTGGGACAGAGAACTAATTCCGACTTTCAAAGCAACAAAATTACCTCACATATTACCAGGACTACGAGGATAGTCCCAAAAGTACCCGACCTGACATATAGATGACGGTAGTTCTCTCAGTGAATTTGTAAACATGGAAAAAATTGATTATCGTTATGCGATACAATACTTTCGTTTCCTCACTCCAACCGATATCAAAACGGAGCTAGATTCTGCTCCTTCGTTTACAACAATAAAATATTGGGTGGCAGAGTTTAAACGAGGCCGTACGAGCTTTCAAGACGAACATCGCAGTGACCAAATGAGGTAATTACGCCTGAAATGGTGACAAAAATCCATAAAATGTGACCTCCCTCAGCTTAAAAACGTAATTTTATCTATACTAGATGTAGCAGCTAGAATATAATGGATTTAATATAGGTAAATCACGCTGCATTTTCTTGGACAAGGGACTTCTGTGTAGAAAGTGTGGATCTTTCGGACCACCTACCGATCAGGGTGATCATACCTCTGTTGATCATATGTCCCTTCCTATGAAACTCTCTGTGTACTCTTCTGTGACTAAACTTATATGGACTGAGGACGTCGTCGCTGAGTACTATCAGTATATGTGGAGATCCTAACCACTCTACCGGATACCGTAAATGAAATAAATGCTTATCTAACAAGCTCTACCAAACAAATCACGATAAACACAGGAATGATAAAAAAGGTAAGAACAAATTTAAGACCCAATATTATGTATAACAATGATTGCGAGTTACTTGGAAAAACAGATGAAAAAAAAAGAAATTGGATCAAATCCGTAATCCTAGAATACCAGAGAAGAATTTATAATGGAGGGAGTATGTAAACAAGGTCAAGAGCAATAGGTGTGAGTACGTAGCCCAATTAAAAGCAGACTTATCATAGACACGGAATCCTGCAGCTTTCTGGAAGATGTACAGAAAATTCGCGAGACCTAAACTGATACTATCTCCGATAACGGTAGAAATTTGGAAGTACAAGTACTGAAGTAGAAGTAGAAGTTTCTGGAGAAGGTTTACCTACCACGTTTACAGTCGATACAGTCGATATAGTGCATGTTTCCTCGACTGCAGACATCCCACTTTGGATACAGAAATCACGTTACAGGAAGTACTGAGAATTTTGAAACACATCACACTAAATAAGATCCCTGGAATTAATGACATTCAAAATTCATTGTACAAAATGTTCCCCATTGAATGGCTAGAATACATCGCTAAAGTTTTTAATAAAATAGTCGAAAAAGGAACGATAACAGAAGTAAATTGGTTATCATAAAAACGATATTTTCTATGATACATAAAAAAGAAGACTCTACGTATCCGAAGAACTATAGAAAGATTGCACTGATTAATACTATAACAAAGATTTCTACTTCAGTACTAGCAGAAATAGTTAACCAATGATGTGGAAAACAAAATATACACATGGAGAGTCAAAATGAATTTTGGAAATATTGCTTGACAGAAGACAACTCCTTTGTACTAAAATTAGATTTTATTACAAAAGAATTCTTGCTCTGGCACAAACCAAAGGGACATTATTTACCGCTTTTATTAACTTCCACAGGTATTCGATTCTGCCAGCCACGACATTCTATGGCAAAAGCTATACACACCCAGTCTCGGTTAAAAAATAATTAGAATCCTACGAACCCTCTATAGCAGAGCCCTAATATAAGTCAGGGTTGACAATAATAAAATGAAATAAAAGACACAAAAAGTTTTATAAAGGGATCTAACCCTATTTTCGTTGTTTATCTCTAACACAGAAGAATTATTTTTTTGATAAAGACCAGCAGAAAATAATAAAACATATGAAAATTTTACACTTCACAGACGACTTTGTGTTAACAGCAGAAAATATAAACGAAATGCAAAATAAACTGCTTACCCTTGAAGAATTCTACAATAAAAACCAATTAAAAGTTAACACTGATAAGTCTAAGATAATAATATTTACCCGACAAAGAAAGAGCTGGAAAGCTAAAGTCTCTGAAATATAAGAATACAAAATTGGAAGTTACGAAAGAATATATCTACTTAGGAGTATCTTTTTCATCAACAGAATCATTCAACGTAGGGCATCTCACATGTATACAAAGAGAACAACTGCGTTAGGTTTCATTTAAAGACCCATGGTAGCAACGAAATTGGACAACTGGGAGTTCAGAATCAGACTGTTTAATGCAATTTCGAGATCCAGTGTTGTATGGTTTGAGTGCACGGAGCTTTAATTATACCGAGCTGCTAGACAAACTGCAGAATAGATTTATAAGTACTCCAGAGTACATAATATACATGAAAAGGGGGCTAGCAAAACTTACAAGGGGACCTCACGGTAGTGAAAATCGCTTTTAAAATGGTAGTAGGTGCAAATTATAGTATATAATTAGTATCAAAAAACTCTAATAGGTTTCTTCAAAATAGGCCTTCGTTTCCGAGATATTTTGATTTAAAATTTGATACGTGCATAGTAAATAAAAAAAAAAAAAAAAAAAATATTTTATCAAAGCAAGTTTTGGGTAAATCGATAGAACGAGTGACTATGAAGCTTTTGAGGCGGAATCGAATCCCGATCTCTCGTTGCTATATTTTTTCTTTTTTTTTTTAGTACAACTTTAAAATGCAAACATATATTTGATTTATTTTTGTATTTAATGTCAATATTACCGTCACTTTGACAATTGTTTAGAGTATGTTCGAAAACAATTAGCATCGGTAGTGGCAATACGAATAACCAATATAGAATTTACCTGGTAATGACTAATACGAATATGTAATACAGAAAAATATATGCAACATATACTGCTATTTTACTACTTACTTTTACTATTTATTTACTTCAATTTTTTATATTGATGTCGTATAGAATTGACATTAAAGACAAAAATAAATCAAACATATTTTTGCATTTCAAAGTTGTATTAAAAAAAAAAATAGTAACGAGAAATCGGGATTCCCGAAACTTTCCCCGTTAAAAAGATTTAAGTTAATTCACTTACTATGTACGTATCAAACTTTAAATTAAAATATCTCAAAAACGAATGCCCATTTTAAAGAAACCTATTAGGGTATTTTGATACTAAGTATGTACTATAACTTGCATCTACTATCGTTTTAAAAGCGATTTCCTCTATCGTAAAATCCCCTTATTAGCAATAATTCCCTTAAAAGAGCTTTAAATTTGCTGAATGACATACTGGATGAAAAATAATAGATAAACAAGGATGTGTCAACTTATTTTCCGAGGCGACTGTATATGCATCTTGAAATAAACACTATTTCCGCATTGCAGGAGATACATTAATAATATTTTTCTTCGAGCCATAGATAAAACAGTATTTTTAAGTTGAAATAATTTTAAAAAATGGAATCTTAACATATTCAATATCTCTTTCCAAATAGTCACTTACATTCAAATGATATGATGGATCTTCTCTTGAAGAGTCTGATAGATCAGATTCAGGAAAAGATATTTTAATCCAAGTTGTAACAAATGACGATTCTTGAGTTTGCGGTCCTTAAACAAGTGGTTGTTCGATAGACAATTGATAACGCGATGTACTTGGTATTGTCTTTTCCTGTTCTTGCATGATGTTGTGCCTTTTATAAATTCTCAAACAGCATGTATTACACAAAACATCACCAACAATAATCACTTTGTCCAAAACTTCTGACTACTTCTTAGCTTCCTGTGGTATACTAATTTTCTTCCACCGACTGGATGATTTCCAAAGCGAAGTTTTACATTTAATACATTTAGTATGTTTAATATCAATATTCACTTGCCTGTCTGATATATTGATACCTGTTTTATATTCTGAATTAGACTAAGTCACAGATCGCTCTTGCACAATCACTTAATTCCACTTATTCATAAAACTGGTCACACTTAGAAATACAAAACGTGAAATACGAATAGTGTTTTTAAAAGAACGTCCGAAAGTTGGTGTCTAATTATACGAGTATATGATTAAAGGATATGATAGTTCGTAAAATCCCAATCAACAACTTGCAATATTCAATAGCTGGTATTGTTCTGCTCGATGATTCAAAAATATCTGATTGTATTCGGTGTTCATATTTTCCTTCCTATTTTCCTTTGTTTACGTTTTACATTGAACTAAAGAAAAAGCTATGATTGACGTTTAACCTGTGAAAAGAGGTCATTAATTAAACCTTGATAGCGAAGGAAGAAGTTTTTGTCAGGTCAAAATAGGTACGAAAAAATTGAGAAGAAAACAAACATCGGATCGAAGACGACGATTCCTCGCAAGTGTTTTTCATAATTATATTTTCGGTGGATTAACGTTAACAATCGGAGTTAACAATTAGTCTGTTTACCGTCATCCCGCTGAGGGTTACTTTGCATATTAAGATCAGTATGGTTCTCTTACTTTTATGATATATTGCCTGACACCGATCATAAAATATCAAACAAATCCGGAGACGTATTTTAGGCCTCTATAAAATTTAACATTCATCAAGCGGACAATTTTAATACATCTCCATCTCCTTTTTGCAATGTGAAATAGAAAAATCTTTTTAAATATTACATTAACATATTCATTACACTTGGTGTGTACGTAATTGCGTATAACATTTATTTATTACAGACAATACATCGATTATACGAATATTTAATTCCCACAAAAATATAGGAAATAACTAAATATTAATTAAATGAAAATGTTATGTATATTTTTATGCATATTGTATGTATATTTTTGTATATATTCCTGCATATGTTTCTGTACTGTAGCTTTGTAAATATTTTATATATAAGTACGTATTTCTAAAAATAAAAATTAAATATTAAATAAGATTCTTGGAGATCTGGGATTAGATCTGTTCGACCAGCTTGTCGTCGATATCTTGTCAGTTTTCCATAATCTTACTTCTTTCAAACACTATCAAATGACACCTGATAGCTAAGATATAGACCTAAGTGATAGTTTTAACTCCATTCCTTACTCAGGCTACTGCCTCATGTGTACAACTTTACTTCCACCGTTTTCCGATAGATGGCTTTAGCGGTAAGTGATGGTGGAAACAAATAGATCATAGATGTCATACAATAAATTTGAGCATCTATCAACATAACTCCATAGAAACATTAATCGATTTGTGTCTGCGTCGTAAAGTTATTCTCGATTGAAAATGTTAATTTTCTGCTTCAATATAAAGAAATCTGCGGCTGAAGGTCATCGAATATTCTCAAATACTTAAGGTGAGCCCTCTATCAGTGAAAGAACGTGTCGTGAGTAGTTTCGACGTTTCGAGAACGTTGACTTTGACATTGGGGATCAGCAAAACGTTAGAAGAGAAAAGGTTTTCAAACATGCGGAATTGGAGGCATTACTTGATCAAGACTCCAGTCAAACTCAAGATGAATTGACACGATCATTGAGAGTGACTCAACAAGCCATTTCAAAACACTTCAAAGCCATGGGAATGATTCAGAAGCAAGGAAATTGGGTACCGTACGAGTTGGAGGTGAAAGATGTTGAACGGTGTTTGTTGGCTTGTGAGCAGTTGTTTGAAAGGCAAAAATGGAAGGGATTTCTGCATCGTATTGTGACTGGGGACGAAAACTGGATTCATTACGATAACCCTAAGTGCAGAAAATCATGGGGACTTTTTGGCTCGATGATCAATGATCAAACGGAATATTCACGGTTCCAAAGTCATGCTCTGTATTTAGCGGGACTAGCTCAGCGTAGCGTATTAGGGGCTGTTAAAACCAACTGAAACAATCACAGGCGATTGATATCGAACACTATTAATGCGTTTGAGCCGAGCATTGAAAGACAAACGGCCGCAATAAAACGAGAAACACGATAAAGTGATTTTGCAGTATGGCGATGCTCGACCCATGTTGCGAAAGGGGTAAAGACATAATTTAAAACGTTGAAATGGGAAGTCCTATCCCACCCGCCATATTCTCCAGACGTTGCTCCCTCCGACTATCACTTGATTCGATCAATGGAACACAGCCTGGCTGACCCCTGTAATCTTGTCTGATTTTCTCCCAATATTTTGTGTGTTTCTCTTCGATCTTCTCACTTGTATTTCCCTTTCCCCGACCTTTCTTTAAATGTATTAATACATTTGAAGTGTACCCCATTTCTCCCACAATTCCTTCCCGCAATATATTTTCCTAAACATCTAATCGTCCACAGAACACTTCAAAAATTTTATTCTTAGTGTTTCTGACTCCATCAATTGGAAGTAACCAAAGTTTATCGTTACTTTAATAAGCGAATACATCAAATCTAACGAAATTATTTCCAGAGTTTTTCGTCGATAGTTCCTCGTTAATCATTTACTTTCGCAGACCCCCGACTTTGATTTACTCTTTGTAAGTTTTACTTGTATTGTGTTAAGTTTCGATAAACGGTGTTATTGTGTACATTTTGTACAATTTCATACCTCCCTATTCATCGGTCGCATAAGATTAATTTGACGCGTGATACGTGTCAATTATTACGTTGGTCAGAACACATTTGATCCAATCGAGCCGGATCTACCTAATCATGTAATACAAATGGTCAAATAAACTCGGATTTGACACGAAACATGTATAATATAACTTCCCAGCCTTAAAAGTGTAATAAAAAGAGAGGCCCTAAAACCAAATGAAACAGATACGGAAAGATACACGGGGTTTGCTACGAACATTCTCCACGTCAGTTTCTTGTGGTTCCTTAACCAAGTACAGGTGGTAAAACCAATGTTGTATTATACGAAAATATCAATAAAATGAACTAGCTGTGAATTCTTGAATAATCAAAATCTTGAATGACCAAGTACCTTTTCGGATGACGCATTGTATTATTCCCTTTCCAATTTTATGATATCGAACTTGGACGGCTATAACAACATTACGTATTCGTAAATACGCTTAATTAGTAATGTTTTCAGCTTATTATTAAAATTAAGCATCGTCTACATTATTTATAAAACAATGGAATAATAATTAGTAATAGAATTCAAAGTATCGGTATTAACGTAATAGCGCAAACTAATTTTTATGTCTGCCGTTATATGTGCAGAGTTAAAGAATCAATGATACAGAATTTTAATCGAAACAAGTGTTGTTCATTTAAAGCGTTAGAGTTTGAAAGGTTTTCTCCTTTACCGAAATATGATGCTACACTTGAAGCCACCGAAGTCTCGAACGAAATTTATGATCTCTCTCAAATAGACGACTTATAACGAGACAATACTGTGACATAGTTTTACAGCGGATTAAACGCGAAGGTTTCCTTCCTAGTCCAATAAAAACAGTAACCATTTCTTTACATGTGTCCTTGAAATACTCTTACCTGTTATTCGACAAAAGCATTTTAAAGGCTTATTTCTTCTAAAAAAAATCAACTATTAAACCTATAACGTAAACGCAAATACATACATAGCTAACTAGTTAATTAACCTTAGCAAACGGGTTTAAGTCTCGTTTCATGATCACACTAGCCAAAATAGTAATTTCTCGCGCGCTACATACCGCTATGTTACGAAAGAAATAACTTTCTGAGTAATATATACTATAGTAGTTGCCATGTAAACTCCATATTAATTTACAACATATATCCATTATAATCGCTAATAATTTTTACTTATCATGAGAACATGAGCTAAAGATGAATTCATCGTTCACAAAGAATGATCAATAATTAATATTATTCATTTAATTTAACGATTATATAATAAATATTACAAAATTATCTGTTCGAGCAAAACTAGACAGAATTTTACATAAATTGTGTACACAGGTCACATAAACCATTACCTGTGTATGTAGTATTATATACTCGTAGTAAGAATATTTATTCGTTAAGCGCTCAGTTTGACCTCCACGTGGAGAGATCGAAGCTCTTCCCTATTTCTGATACACTCCTGCCTTGCAAAAGCAAGAACGAGCTGGACTAAAAGCGAATGAGGGATGGTACGAAACAAATGAAGCATCGATACTTTGTCTCGCTCTGTCTTTCGAACACCTAATACTCCGTCCTTCGCATGTATTGTTTTGTCTGTCACGTATCGTTGCTCCCTAGCTTTCAGCCCCTCTGACTTGCACTCGTTCCATTTCAATTTTGTTTTCGGTAAAAAAAAAGAAACCAAACGAGAATTGACGTAATCGTATCTCCTTTGTTCAGAAGATACTCGTCTTTTTCTTTTGGATCAAAAATATCGATTTTTAGTTTATATTTTCTGTAAGTATATAGTATCTGGAATATACGTATGAAATATTATAACGGAATTCGAAACACGAACGAAGTTACCGAGGTTTGAAGCAGACTGTGCGCAGGTAGAAAATGGCCTGCCTTTGAAGCGTATACAGTCGCGTCGGTATTTACGCTGACAGCTGCAAACTTCAAGAATGCCTTGTACTTTTCTGCTATGTTGCTGTTCTTGCATGACTTAAGAACCTCTTATTTTCTGTTTACACCAAAAATAATGCCTTAATTGTCTGCGGAGAACAACAGCGAAAACATTGTAAAGGACAAAATTACCGTACATTTAAAGAATTTTTGTCAAATACTGATAGGACAGAAATTAAGTTGGCTCAATAAAAATTGTTTCTTATGAATAATACAACATCCTTTAAATGTTTTTTAATTATATTGGAAGACATTATTTGTAGAATATTTTAACAATTTTTTTTTCGTGGCGACAAGTTCTTGTTATTTGTAACGTGCCGAAAACTATGCTCCTCCAAGCATTCGAGGAAATACACGTTTTGAAAAGAAGAATAAAAGGAAAAAGTTTGCAACAAATCACACATAAGTTTAGTATATTTAAAGAAGTAGTTAAGAAGATATGCTACAAATTACAAAAAAAAAAAAGATAAATCTGAAAACTTGGTGAGATCGGGTAGAAAACGGAAAACAAGTGTTCGCGAAGATCGGTTATTCGCTAAAGAAGTAAAAAAATATGTTCGTTATTGCAAAACAAATAAAAAAAACGACTTTGTCTACCAATATCGATAACACAAATTAAATTTCACATTTATGAGAGCAATGCTTATGGACAAATAACTGGGAAAAGGCTAAAAAACATTACAATAAATCGATTTCATTTTTGAAAAAGGGCGACTCTTTCAAACAGATGTAAAAGCAACCATTGTCAAATACGGTGTTTGAAATATAATGATATGAGGTTATTTTAATGACATATAAGTAGACAATTTAACTATTACCGATAGAAGACTGCTATTAAGTATATTGAATTATTAAATGACAATTTATCTCAATCAATTGAAAAATTTTAAATCGACAGGATCTACATGTTTTAACATGATGACGACCCGAAGCACACAGCAAGAATAGTTACAAGTTTTTCGAAAAAAATAGTGTTTTCAAACTCCCTTAACCACCTCACAGTCCGGACTTAAATTCTATTTTATTTTTATAAATATTTTTTTATTTTTATATTATATTTTTATTTTGCTTTTTTTTTATTTTTTTTCTTAGAATATCTCGGATAGAATGCAACGTAAACACATAAAAAACATACACATTTTCGACAACATGAACATTTTATACATGCTAATGCATTGTACGAGGACGACAAAGTACGAAGGAGTGAAACAGAATGTCTATCGGCAACTTTTAATCATATTTCTCAAAGTATTGGTAATTAAAGATTACAGTGACTAGTCAACGGAGACTCCAAACTTTACCACACAAGAAATTCCTGGTATATACGATATAATTTGGACATACGGAATACAGCTATGAAGCATGGCTACAATGTCAAATGTAACGTAAAATGAAACGTACACAGTCAATTTGTTTGAGACAAATTGTAAATACTCTATGGTATATGCGGAATAAAGAAATAAGCGAATACCTTTACTTCAGAAGGAAATTACTCGAGTTGTTAAAAAACAGAAGGAACAAATAAATGCACACATCAATCGAACAACATCGATATGCTATAAACCAATTTTCAGAAGACTGAAAAGAAATTACATCACAGGTCTCGCTATATAACGTACCAATCGCAACTACAAATATTCACTAATTTTCAATTAATGCTCCTTACACACTGGTGTAATGAGCCGTATACTATTGTAAATTTAACTACACATATTTCTTATTGTCATGCCAACAGATTGTAAATAGTATAAAATAGAGTAAAAAAAAATATTTAAGTATCTAAATAATTTAGAATTCAATTCGGATAACTTATATTAATCGTGTATTTATATTTCTTTTATATTTTTCAGTCACATTTTGTAATCGACATTTTATGTATTATACAATAGTTTTTTCTTTACCTAGTCTGTCTTTCCCAAAAATATGACATTGAATTTTATCATAAAAAATTAATTATTATTTAGAAAAAATGAACATAAAAGTGTTTTGAATTTTAATCCTAAAATTTCTTTTTTTTTTGTTTTATAACAGTTATCACTTTCCTTCACCAATTTATTATAAATAGTCATATTATATGACACAAAATAAATTTATGTTGAAAAAAATCAAAATAAGGATGTTTTTAATTTTAGTTACAACGCTGATGGTGAAACCACTATAGTGGCGGGAAACTCAACGATGAGAATGTTGCTTATATGGGCGACCGAAATGAATTTGTGCGTCCATCATTAAAATGTAAAGACGGCCTTTTTCAAAGGGAATCTCAAGGAAGAAGTCATCACAAAACAGCCTGAAAGCTTCTTTCAAACAGGACAGGAAAATTTAATTTGTCGTTTAAAAAAAGCAATTTATGGCTTAAAATGTGCATCTTGAATATATAATAATGAAATTAACTCAACAATGATCAACATTGAATTCGCGAGAGGCAAGATTAAACCTTGCGTGTATTACAAGGTGACTGATAAAGCTATTGTAACCTGTGTACTTTACGTAGATAATTGCATAATTTTCTTCAACAACGAGGCAGATAAAAAAAAAATAAGGAAGATTTTGTTTAAAAAATTCAATATGAGAGATCTTGGTAAGTTAAGAGAATTTCTTGGAATGCGAGTAACTCGAGATAAGCAAAAAATGCTGATAAGCTAAAAAAGCACTACATGAAAAACATCTTAGAAAAATTTGGAATGGCAAAGTGCAGACCAGTAAACAACCCATTGGATCTCAATGTGAAACTAAAGAGGCCAAAGGGTAATGAGGATGTTATCTCATCCAACCTGCCGTATCAACAGCTGGTGAGATACATTATGTATCTAGCTGTATGCACCTGACCGGACATTGCACATGCAGCGAGCGTACTTGGTCAATTCAGCTCATATTACAGCCACTAACATTGGATACAAGCAAAGAGGATTCTTCGATACTTAAGGTGGACAACTCATTTTTTGCTGGTTTATAAAAAGAGAATGTTTAAATTTGCAGATTTTGCAGCTGCAGATCATGCAACCGATTGGAATGACCGACACTCATATACCGAGTTCATTTTCCTACTGGAGAGGGCAGCAGTCAGTTGGGAGTTATGGAAACAATGATCTGTTGTTCTCTTAAGTACAGAAGCAGAGCATATGACGCTAGCCGAAGAGACAAAAAAATATTTAAATATCCAAATAATTTAGAAAATTATTTGGAAAACTTATATGCCAAGAGAGGTAACATACTTAAACGAATTATTTGAAAAACTGACGAAGCATTATCATGGACCAAAGCTTTATATAAGTAAATCGAAACATAAATCTTGTAACACAAATATAGGAATTGAATAGGATAAAGTATAATATTGGACTGGGTAATATGTAAAACATTGTAGATACATTTGAACTGTAAAATATATAGGGGCGTCAGATTAGAAGAGGGTATTGAGCTTTGTAATCTCCCACCTATACCCGGCGGCCATATTGATATTTATGTATCAGGGTAAGAGTGACGCAGCCAACGAATTTTCTATTAAACTTTATTCTCTTCCGTTTCAAGTATTTTCCAAAAACACATGTTTTTCACAGTGCTTCAGTAATTTCATCTTCCCCTTACGATCCAATTAATTAAGTCGCAGCACATTTGCAATAGGAAAGTCTCGTCAATTCATTAATGCTACGCTCACGAAGATATAATAAAAATAAGAAAATTAATATTTTGCACGAGTGCTTGACACACTAATACTCGCACAACCTCGTAAATTAAAGATTAGGCTAATATTTCTAGATTTAGCGAATTGTTTGTAGAAACTATGATTTCGGTGAATAAATGCTGTGTACAAAGAATTTAGCAATTCAACTAATCAGATCACATGTGTCAAAACATATAACCATAGGATTACTTCATTTGCTCAGTTTATAAATCAAAAACTATTCGAAACTCTCCTTGACTGAAAAAACACCATTACAAGGGTCAAGTAAGCCTAAAACAGCACTAAATTACAGTTACAATTCAAAAAATAAAAATAAAGAATCTAGTTCAAAATGTGCTATGTGAAAACATAATTGGTAAATACACACAAGTATGTGTGTTAAGAAGTGTGTGAAAAGTGATGTATTATCAGATTAATTAATTTTATTTAAGTAAACATACTTATTTTATTATGTACACATAGATTGAATTATTTCAAACATAATTTCTAATCATCCTATTTTGTATTTTGTACATTTTATACTAAATTATGTACCCAAAATTATTTTTGGTTAATAATATACTGTTCACGTATTAAACGAACTTTCAAGTCCAATTTTAGACGAGTTTTATTCTCTAATGAATTGATGTCAGAAATGATACAAGAACCGAAAAAACAACAATTATAAAACCATTATAAAATCGATAAATGTATGATATCTTCGCTTTTTCTTTGTATAATTGTTGCGCCAAGAACCTTTATTCAGGGTGACCCATTTAAATTAACACAACAAAATATATTATAGACAACTAATTAAAAAAAGGTAGAACATATCTTTCATGATTTTGAGATGGGATTCAAATGACATTACTAATTTTTTAATGCGTGAACATTTTTAAGATCATTTCGAAGTCAATTTATTTTTTTTTTAACTTTTTTTTTAACTAGAATAGGATTCCGAAATAACAAAGATTTATAATAAAAAAAAAACAGTTGACCTGGAAATGATCTTGAAAACGGGCCCGCACAAAAATAACTAATGTTATTTGTAATTTCCTTTCAAAATTATTACAGACACATTCCATCTTTTTTGTTTAGTTAGTTATCTACGAGATATTTGCTTGTATCAACTTAAATAGGACACAACTGTATAACTGTTTAAAACAGTTTCCTGAAAATGTTTCAAAAACTGGTTTATGGAATTTAGAAAATGTTCACATACATGTATATTAAAATGTAATTCCATTAATTTTATTGAAATAACCGTCTAGTGTATGAGTGTGTGTATGTGTTTGCGATTTACGCACGTGAATGATAGAAGAAAATATATAAATAACACAAATGTATCAAAAATTTCGACCATTTGTAAAACAGAAGTGCAGAACTTGAAGTTTCTCCGAGAGGAGAATCTCCAAGAGGATTCAAACAGGTGCACCAAATAAGACTTCCATAGTGACTATATACCGCATCAATATTATTTGTCTTCGGAAATTTAAATATTAAATATCTTCTCAATTATTAACTAACACACTGACAGGTTGGAAATATTTATTCCAAAAAAAAATTTCCATTTTACGGTGCACTTGATAAAATGCACGTACGAATGGCCTTGCAAAATTAGATGAATAGACAGGAAATAATCTTTATTCAAAGATTTGCAGCAATGAAGTCAGTTTACAAAATTCTTTTCAGAAAAGAATTGCTCGAGTGATTGGAATCAGAATAATAATGAAAATTACAATCCACATGCCACGTGGCATAAAAATCGTAAAAATGACTACAAATATTGTCACATGAATTTTTAGAATTAATAATATTACTTAACTAAATACAGTTATTTGAATAACCTAATATATCGACGTTCTATCATTCGGACGTATTATCCGCATAACGTTTCGTAGCAATGTTTACATACATGATACAATGTATTTAGATATACATAGATATTTTCCTGTGTTCGGTCAGTTAAATGTAATAGTATCAATTCAGTCTGAAGCCGATAGAGAACGGTATGAACGGTCAGAATGGCAAGTAAACAAAAACGTGTAGTTTTAACTGTTGGAGAGAAATATAAAATAATTAAAGATCTTGAAAATGATGAGAGTGCAACGAAATTAGCAATAATACATGGTGTTAGGAAGTCTACAATCATGGATATTATACGTGTGCTCGTACCAATAGGAAAAGCTCAACGAATCCGAAAAATGTAGATGATACTATCTTCCAATGGTTTTATCAATAAAAAGACAAAGGTATACCGATATTTAGACCCCTGTTACGTGAAAAAGCTCCAAAGTTCAATGATAGATTAAATAGAAAAGATATAACATGTATTTAAAGCAAGTAATGATTGGTTAGTAAAATTCAAAGCACGTCATGATATTCGACAGTTGGATACCTGCGGAGAAAAACTCTCAGCGGATAATATCGCTGCAAGAACTTTTAGAGCAGACTTTAATAAATGTTTAAACAACAAAGAATATGCATTGACAAATATATACAATGATAATGAAACAGGTTTAATTTGGAAGGCACTAGCACAAAAAACGTTAGTTTCTCGTCGTGAAAGATCGTCTCCAGGCCGTAAAATTAGTAAAGAACCCATTACTGCACTTCTTTGTGAGAATAAAATTTTTAAATTTATGAAACTTAACGGTTAAAAAGATATGGGACCCTTAGATGTTGAAAGAAACTGTCAATTCTGTTATTTTCTACGTAAATGAATGAAGTTCAATGCAAAAAAAATGATAGTTCTCTTATTCAAAAATTCCACTATTTGGCCACTTTCGCCTCTCAGTTAGTACTAGGTTAGATACAGGGGTCTCTACTGTATCATGGCGACTACTGATTTACCAGTACTAGGAAAAGCAAGAACCCAAGTGTGTAAATACTGGACAGAAACAACCACTTCACACCAGTGGTTGATAAAGGATAAAGTCGAATAGAAGAATCAAACGTGTTCTTGAGTCAAATTCGACTTACTATGAATATTCGATACTTTATAAAAAAAAAAAACAATTTTTAACAAGTTTCTGCATCTCAACTTGGGAGGTAGGGCAAAAATTTGAAAATCACGTTTCATACAAATTTTTTAAGAAAATAAAATTATTTCGATTACCGTGAGACATATTACGAAAGTTTTTCAGATTTTTTAATTGAAAATCCAAATTGTGAAAAATAAAAAACGCAAAGATATGCTGCAAAATGCCGGTTTTTTATTAAAACAGTAAGTATATATTATCGTTACAATTATCCTTCATTTTTTAAATATATTTTAATTAAGAACACTATAGTATAGTAACCCTACTGCGTTCCTCGCGTCTCTTTCGATCCATCGCGTCTTTATAATATATTATTTTTTTATAATTAAAACTATTATGATAGATGCTATTAAACACTCCAATTTTTATTTCAATCAGTGAAAATCATATTTGGGTCAAAAGAAGGTACTGTTATGTAAACCTTTTACAATTTGCACAACAAACGGTGACGTTGTTGAGATGCTTGGTCCTTTTTAGGCTAATCACAATGACGCAAATATCGTGAAAATTGTCATACAAGACCCAAATGGATCGCAGACCCTTTGAAAACCTACAGATACTTATATCGTCGATCAAGGCTTTTACAAGGTAAAGTCTTATTTGGCAAAAGACTGTTACAGAGTGATCATGCATGCGGGTTAAGGTAGTTAAAAAGCAAGTTCAATAAACTGATCACTGCAGAATCAAATGCATCTTGCCATGCTACAAAAGTATACTAAATAGTGGAGGCTATACAGGGCAACATAGAACAAAAGTATCAACTTCTTTACCACTAAATAGACAATAAATTACTCCCAAAAGTCAGGTTCTAAATAATACATTCAAGAAACGTTTAAATTCAGACATAGAACTTTGTGACGACATGATGAGAAGTGTCGTCATAAAAAAAGCATTGAAAATTTATTATTGGTACAAGTTGAAAATCGATATAGAAATAAATGAAAATTCTATCTCTTAAATGACTATCAGCTTCCGAACTTTTTGATTTGTTCTATTTACCTGTTTCTATTAATTATCCGAAGCAATATCATATTTAGAGGAACTAATCTATGAAAACAACGACATTAATATTCGTTGTATTACTAAATTCGAAGTAAAATAGCACCGTATCAATAACAAAACCTAAAGATTCCTGTACTGAATGTTGCACTTTATTCATAAAGTCTCTTAGTAATGGATGAATTTACAATTTACAATTGAATTTACTGTTGTATTTACTGTTTACATTTTTTACTACTCCCATGTTACTTAGGATTCCAAGTAACTACGTACAACGTTTAATGCAGGAATAACGTCACAAGATATGAAACAAAGGCTCGTGATAGCATATGCTACAATCAATTCAAAAATGATAACAAGTGTACGGACTTGAGTAATTCGATGATTTGCAATGTTACTGTTGATACGAACGAACAACAGTTTGAGCATCTATTACAATGTAAGAATCGTTGTTTTGTTTCTTTATTTAATATCGAAAAACCTGTCAGAGATCATTAAAATTGTCTAAACATCTACTATTCTACGGAAAATGAAAAATTACAGCATGCCACTTAAAGGAATAGAGGTGACCTTGAAATCTCGGAAAACTCTTAGAAAATATCTACAAAAAGTTATTACTAACATGTTGTGACCCCCTTCGTACCAGATAACTTTCGTGAATAAAGTTTTTCCATATACTTGAAAATAGCCGAAATATGCAATGAGATCAAAATTATTGGCCCACCCAGTATATTGATAGATTATTCCAGAATTAAACATTATTGTTGCTAATATGCGAATAGTAATCGTCTCGTCGTGTTGTTCATACGCAGCAGCAATAATTAATTACTTATCAAATCTTTTAAAAATTGTAAAAACTACAAAAACATTTATCAAAATTTTCATAATCAACGAAGATTGCGATAAAAATTAAAAACATTACATACGATTTTTGTTGCAAAACAGATCAAAGATGGCACAAAATACTCATTCGATAAAGAATATACTGGGTTGTTCAATAAGTTTTGTCGTTTTTTTCCATTGTAAAAAAATACTATAACACTTCAACTTTGAACAACTGTAAATATACGAATAAGTCGAGAGATTTACATGAAACTTCACACATGTTCATCAAACAGAAGTACCATGTTTAGAAAAATAAAACGACGAACCTAATAGCTTCATTTTTTATCGTACGACAAAATTTATTCAGCAACCTATTACGAAATTTGAATGTATAAGTTACTCCAACGCGTAGAGTGACGAACAAAAATCAGTTTTTAATTTTTTTTTAACTACGGTGCACCAAACCAAAAGATCGAACAAAAATTGAGGATAAATGTAACAACAAAATATACTTACTGTAAAAGTATAATCATAGTTCCACGGCCGCTTCGATACGAAATTGGCATTTTTCAGCATTTTTTTTTCTTTTTTTTCATAACTCAGATTCCGATTTAAAAAATCTAATAAAGTACCGTAATATCTACTTCTGTAACTGAAATACTAGATTCTTTACCAAATTTTTTGCAAGCGATAAAATAAGAGAAACTGAACAAAAAGTGATTTTAATTTTCTCCCTATGATACCCTCCAACGTGAGACAAGGAATTAAAACTTGGCACTCATTTTTTCTGTTTTTAATAAATTATTCAATAACCCATCGCACATTAAATTTAATTTAGAGGTACTTTTTCTTCCTCTATTCTGCTATACAATTTTATTCCAGATAACGATCAACGATGCCAATTTAAAAAAGAATAATCATTAATTGCTTATGACAATTACCGATTAATATGGTTAATTTCCAGTAGCGATGAGTCGAAAAATCGAAAATTTTTTTTTTAGATATTTAACAAATTTAACGATTGAAGATTGTGGTATATTTTCCAAAGCATGTCGGATAATTCGAAAACACAATCCAGCAGAGTCGTGCATGACTGGATAACGAGTAATAAATGAGAATAACGAATAACGATTTATGCAGATTACAATTTATCTAGATAAACCTTTATTCACTGATCATCAAGCAACGATGAGCAATTGATTTTAACCATCGATTGACGTTAATCGCAAATTAATTCTGACGACTAAATTGTTACTCGCATAGGTTAATCGATTAAATAATTATTTGAAAAAATTAGTAAAATGATGCCCCCTTGAAACTTAGCACTTTACAAATTATATTACAACTCCATGTATGGCGCAAGAACAACCGACTAATGGTATATTGAAAAATGAAGTATCTTTTCAGAAATCATTGAAATTTAAACTTCAATCGCATTCTTCTCATGTACCATGTCTTTTTACCTGGTTGATAGCGTAACTCAATATCAAAATGTCGGGAGACCCTCAGATTTTGCCTGATTGTGTAAAAATAATGGTGGGTCTGGTTTAAAATTATATCGACTTTTTGATCTCAGTAAAACTATTATGAAGACATTCGGTTAACCAGCCCACGTTGTTTATTCGGGAAACTTGTTTCTTACCAACACCTGGTTTAAATCGAACAAGATTTGGCAAAATTTTCTTCTATATAAATTATCTTAAAAGTCTATAGTGTTATATTTACATAAAAATATTGATTAAAATTAATTTGCCGTTTTCTGAACTTTCATACCAGTCGAATCCGTTAAACATCGGCACATTATTTGAGATTCTCTTCGTGTCTTTGTAATCGTCGATCAGAGCAAATTCATAATTTTATGAAATTTTGTACCAAAAGGACGAGTGTTCTACAGTATTAACCTCTTCAAAGATAAATTATTCTTTTTAAAATACACGAAACTGATATTAAGCCGTGTGACATTCATTAATCTCGCGACGATAGTGTCGCATTATATATTCGCATTGAGAAATTTATTTGCGAATTATTATTTACAAGTTTAGTGGTTACTTCTACGTCGTAACGTTTAAAGTTAAAAACTAACCAAAGACATAAATATGTGCAAGTATTCCTGAAGAGGTTAAAATATTTAAGGATTCCGGGAAAAATACTGATTGAAACTGTCTTTCTTATTCCTAATTTACTGTAAAAACATTTGTATAAAAATGTCAAATTTTGTTCTGTAATTGTATAGGACGTAGACTGCGTTTCTTGTTTACGCAACTTATACAATAAGTAGCAAAATACTGGACAATTGCTACAATGAACACATAATAAACTCCTTTTGATCTGAAATGTTTTTCAACGGATGTGCATTTACATATATTGAAAATATTTATCCGTGTTCATTTTAGAGGAAGAAACACTGTATTCCATTACTTATTCTTACGCTACTACGCAAAAGAATCGTTTCAATTTGTAGAATTGTAAATGGAATTGCCATCTACGAAACATGGATTTTCTTCTGGGATTCGAATTTCGAAAAAACTGAAGGTATATAAGAAACGGCAATTTTAACGTAGAAGCATTTGTAAAACACAAATTCGCCGTTAATGACGTTTGTTTTATTAACTTTAATGCGATGAAATCAATTCGCAGTTTATAAAAAAAGGTCAATGTGTTAGAAAATACCAAACAATTACATAAATGTCTCGTAAAAAAATATATAATTAAGATATTCAAAAGAATATATTCGTACAAGTATAAACGAATTGTATTAACAGTAAAGAAGTATATTACAAAGGGTTAACAAACGCAATCATTTTTCGCTGTATCAGCGTCCAACGAGAACAGTGAGTCGATAAAAATTATGAAGCACGTTTGTCAAGTTTCTGCACGCAAAGTCTTGCAAATGTTGTAACGTACGTACCAAAACATTAAAATAATGCGTTTCTCGTAATTTTGAAATTCGGAATGATTACAGTTGAATAATATCGATGTGTTTTTGCGATCACTCGGTGCACAAAGTTGGCTTAAAGAAACAAGACGCGCGAGATAATATAACTGGAAATGCATTATTTAGATTTCAAACAAACGCGTCAACATGCTCCTACCATAAGATAATATTCAGGAACAAAACTATGTTGTACTTTCACGTTTGCCTTTCTCATCAAGTAAAAAATATGCAATGAGAATAACGCAAGTAACACAAATTAATTTTATGATAAAACGAGGTACATTTGCTGTCGTTAAACATCGAATGAAATTATATACAATAAACGTCTCTAGACTGAGAATTTTATATCTATTGCACTTTAGGTTTGAACCAAAAATATTCGACATACTGACTCAAACGAATGTGTATACACGCGATAACAATTTCTTAATGTACTTATTATTACGCCGTAATAAGTTTATAAAAACATGTTTCTGACGTGAAATGCAATCTGTTACAGTAACAATTAACAATAAACAGATTGATATGTTATTTTCAGGTAGTAATAGTGTAATACCGAGGAACTCGTTACTTACGTGCGGTTCCGGTCCGACAACACGCAACTATCGAATCCGTGTCTCTATCGAGTTTCTCCTCCAGGAATTTCTCGAGTTCGGTTCGCGCTAGAACGGACCCCAACGCCAACGGACGAGAGCGATCGAAAGGGCGGACCTCCCGGCTACCTGTGTACGTGGCCGACAGACGATCAGTCATCACTCTGGTGTATGAAAAACGTAATTTTTTATAATTTTTATTTTATCCCAATAAGAGGATCTTTAACGGGCTCGCGAGACTGATAACGTGCTCTCCTATTGCAATGCTCTTGTACAACGTTTGCAAATCGAAAGAGGATTTTTAAAGAAATAGCGGTTCACGTAGGAATCTCGTTGATTTTATACGTATCACCACTCTTTCGAAAGGGAATTTTTAATTATTATTTCTACAACGAGCGTATTTATCTTCGTTTTCCTATTTTCCAATACAATTGTTTCCCCTACTTGTCAAATTCGTACAAATAGGTTAATAGACACAATGTAAAGCGAACTTCATTTTCAGGGAACACAATAATACGGTATTATACACTGCGATAGAAATAATAATCCCGATTTTCAAAAAAAATCTTCCCCAATAAGAGTGGTGACATTTTCCACCTAAATCCAATATTTCTTTAGAAACATTGTAAAATTTGCAAATATTGTACGAAAATATTGGTAATTTAATAGAGTACATTATTATCTGATTGAAAATAGTCCGACTGAGAAAAATAGGCCATTGAAGACCCTCTCATTAAAATAAACGAATAATTATAAAAGTTTAATGTTTCATACATCGAAGTGAAGTCTGCAGGCTCCAAACGTAATGTGCAGGTGGCCTGGAGGGTCGCGCAGTCAAATCAGTTCCAAGAAGTGGTGGGGGTAATTCACGGGCAACTGAGTCCGTTCGACACGCAATTAACGAGTTCCTACTGTACAAAGAAAGCAGCTTTGTACCATTCATACAATTAAGGACAGTCTACACGCACTATAATGTATTTGGTATGTTTCGTACAAAACTAACGGTTTTCGATTTCATAACTAAACTTTAAATTAATTTTAAATCGTTTTAGTAGAAAATAATACAAATATACGATGACGTTACGATCGATCAAGTATCGGTGTATTAAAACTTATAATTCAAACTAATAATGTTTGCCGTATAAAAACTCTACTTGAAACTGCGAGAAAGACATCGGGAAGAAAAACAACTTTAGCTTTAAAATTTACGAAAACACCAGCATATAGATTTATCGATTTCGAGTAATGCAGTTTAAGTAAGATTCAGCGAGAAGACTAAATGCGTTGACGAGAATTACGATCGATTCGAGAAAATGTACACTTTCAAGATAAAATGCTTTGGTGTGAGAATGTACGTTAACGCGTTAAAACAAAATTAAAATGTAAACAAATTAAATCTTGGATAAAATTGCCTCTCGACAAGACAATGACTGAGAACATCCTGCTGCAACACGGATTTTTTAACGTAATTCTTTAAAAAGTCCTGACAGATACCATTGAGCGTTTATACGATAAAATCCGATAGATTTCAAAGCAAAGAAAATGTTGTTTCTTAAAATAATAATCATCCAAGACGTTAAAAATAAAATTAAAGTTAAATCAGGTATTACCGAAATACGTAATTATTCTAAATAGAACCATGTGTTTATCCTGAACGTATGTACAGTACTGTTTTCCTTCTATTAATACTACCAACTAAAAATAATACGTTAAGTATTAAAATCCTATGTATAGATTACAATTCCATGCAGAAAAATGTTTACGAACATAATAAAAAAATACATTAAGAAATGACAGTGGACTACATGACAACTTCTTTCATTCATGTACATTCGAGTAACAAATAATTTTATCCAGCTGCAAACAACACGAGTATAACTAAAATAAAGAACGAAGAATCGAATACATTTTTTAGTCAAAGCATTTCGTAGTAAGAAATTGTTTTGCTTTTGATCCGCATTTCGAAAAAAAAAAAAACAACATAAACTACAGTTCGCAAAAAATTAACTTGTACAATAAAATTATTTAGAATATAATATCGTTTAAAAATATTATCATCGTTTCGCTGTCAAACAATCAATTTTTCTGTTCTATTCCAAACGTTGGAATCTCTATTAAAAATCAAATTAATCTTACACAGTCGTACTGCAGAAAGAACGCAGATCGTTAATTCCACTTTACCCTGTTTTGCACCTTGATGGAACAATTTAAACCGATACAAATAAATTGCCATGGAATTTGATTATGTTTAGATCTATCGTATGCTATTTTATACCTGTATGCTACATCCTATCCTGTTTTCTTTATCCTCGTGTACGCAAATCTGGTTTAATTCACCGTTTCGTCTACGATAACCTTGAATTCAGTATATCCAACGTGGTTAACTTATTTTAATTAGTCTTTGTCGTTCCTCGTGCTCGTTTCTTTCCTTGTGTTATGTGTTTATTTTCACTTTTTTTGTTTATTCTTACATGTTTTCGACAAAAATAAGTGTCCCGGTATAATTTGCATAAAATAAAACGTCTTCGTTCTATACGTTCCCTTTGTTCTATTTTTCAAAAAAGGTACAGTGAAATTGATTGTATCGGGTGACACAATAGATACAAGATCACAAAATCAATAACATCTTTCCGGTTACAATACTATATCGGAATTTACATTTTATCAAGAAAAAATAACGATTTTCATTATTCGGACCAATAATGTCTATTGGTGTGTATTACACCATATTAAAGTAAGAATAGAATCGCGTCGAAAAATAGACGGATCGGATAATCGCATTGTTTTTCTTTTTTCTCTCGTTTGCATTCTTTGATGAAACGCACAAACAATTATAAAATCAATGAGAACAATTTTTCGATCGAATAACAAAGTCAAGGATATCGTTACAAACGGCTCGCGAATAGAATAATACGAGAGAGCAGCTCGCAAATATTCGAATAAAAATGTCTTTACGAAGTTATTACAAAGAAGAAAACTAAAAGATGTCTTGTATAAAAAAATTTAACAGTGAATTTCCCGGAAATAACGCGCTACTTAGGAAACCGATCAGTGTTGAAATCCTTTCACATCCGTTGGTTTCACGCCTCTCTCTCTCTCTCTCTCTCTCTCTCTCTCTCTCTCTCTCTCTCTCTCTCTCTCTCTCTCTCTCTCTCTCTCTCTCTCTCTCTCTCTCTCTCTCTCTCTCTCTCTCTCTCTCTCTCTCTCTCTCTCTCTCTCTCTCTCTCTCTCTCTGTGTGTGTGTGTGTGTGTGTGTGTGTGTGTGTGTGTGTAGGCGCGCGCGCACGAACGCGTACGCGATATAATATCAGCACGTACTCATATATACGTATATGTACACAAAAAACAAACACACACGCGCGCACACGCACGCACGCACGCACACACACGTACGTCATGCATGGATACAGCAGCAGCAGACGCGCACGCGCTAGGTCACACGCACACATTGGTTAAAAATATATATCATGAAAAAACTTGTGCGCATACGAATCGAAATAATGAAGCAATGCTTTGGTTAAATTGTCACGATACTTCACTTCATTCATCAGAGACAAAGATTTACAACAGGATCATATATACACAGCACGATTCTTAGAGCGCGTAAAGGAACAGCTCGTCCCACAGTTTCCATTATTTACTTCGGAAAGCATAAAAACTGAACAGCGAGTTTCGTTCAGTCTGTGACTGAAATTCTAATAGTTACGATCTATACAAAAGAAACATTTCAAATAATGGCACAGTTAATACGTACCATTTTTTCATTCATTATTGCTCTAGATTACTCTCTAACAAGTGTATACGATGAGCGGAGCGGTGAACAGTTTAAAAACAGATTCATGAAGAATGACATTTTCCTAAGAAACTTGAGGTCGAAAGAAAGTATGCTGTGCTCAATTTTGTCGATTGCACGAGCAACAAATCGTTAATTTATCTAACAATCGAGCAACAAAACGACGGAGTCGGAATTACGGTATCTACTGGATCTAGGGATCGTCCTTGACACACGACGATGGCAATTACAAGTATGCGAAATAGAGATGTTACATTATTGCATTGCGGAGAAAATCCGAACGAAGAAGGTGTTTCACGTCTAGGAATAATTTTGTAAAAACGTCAAAAATGACAAAACCATTATTGAAAACGATCGGTATGCCATTCGGCGAATCTCTACTACAAACACCGAAGAAACACCTTTGTCGTTCGTGCGAGGATGGGACGCAAATCCCGAATACTGTTTAGAAAAAGCCATCACCGCACGTGCCAAAGACCAAGATTTAACGTACTCAGCTGCGGCAACTTCATAATCCTTTCAAGTCCGTTGGTACTTATCCTGGTGCATCCGTAAAGATCGATACATTTCAAGTGCTTCATGCTCTCGGCGATCGTGTAGAGACCTTTATCTGTCAATCTACTACACTGACCAATGTTCAGTGTTTCCAAATCGTGCAACGTTTGTGCGATCTTGCAGATACCCTCGTCGCTGATCTGACAGGCAGACAACGAAAGGGACTTTAAGTTGAAGAGTCCCTGGGAAATGTGAACGAGAGCTTGATCACTAATCTTGTCGCAGAACGATACGTCCAATGAGGAAATTCTGCTGCCACCTTCCACGAGATAACCCATACCGACGTCAGAGATATTGTCGCAGGACCGAAGATTCAGTTCGCGTAGGCTAGACATCTTTGCTAAGTGTTTCACCCCTGTATCGCCGATGCAAACGCAAAACGATAGATTAATAGACTTCAAGGTGATCAAGCCGGTGGATATGTGCCGAAGGGCCTCGTCGGTCACTCGTTGACAATCTTGAAGGCTCAAATGTTCCAGCGCGAAATTTCCACCAGCCGCTGCGAAATCAATAATACCGGCTAACTGTTCCATCAAAAAGCTTGCGCCGGGTGTCTGTGGATAAATACCTGCCAAATAGGCGATACCGTCGTTACACACTTGCCAACAACTTCGTAAATCGAGTCTCTTCAACTTCTTTAGATTCCACGATATACACAGCAGTCCATCGTTCGTAATGTTACGGCAACCACCGAGTTCTAGGTGCTCGAGATTCTGTAAATTCTTTGCTATCCAACTAAGGGAAATGTCCGACACTTGTTTACACAAAGAAAGATTCAATTCTGTGAGCGTCGCATATTCTTGAGAAAAAGCTTTCGTCAAGGCTAAGTCGTTGATATTATAGCAACCCGAAAGATTCAACGACTCCAAGTTTGGTATGCCTTTCAAAACGTCACCGAGGCCTCTCCGTAGAGACAACACCTGGACCCTTTTTACCCCCCTCTTTACGAGACTAGCAAATAACGCCGGTGCCTGCTTCCTTAGATGTAACTTCGCCTCGACCCCTCGCCAGACAGACCGGTGATACGCCGCGTCCCTCCATGCGATACACACTTGAGCGGCACATCCTTTGTCCCGAACTTCCAGGTAACTAAAAATCAACGCCAGTATTTCAGGATAGAGGCAGGAAATGTGCGTACTCGTCGGAACAGTATCCCGAGCGACTTGTGATTGTTGCCTCGACAAAATACTTTGCGCATATACCGGCAAACTCGTTGCACCGCTAGTATAATGAGGTGTGCTACTTGAATTGTAAAGAATCGCTTGATTTTGCGATGTCGGTATCGCCAGGTGTGGTTGATGCAATTGGTAATAATGTCCTGAACGATGAAGTAACGTTGTACCGCGGCTTGGCGTTAACGCCGGAAGTTCCGTCATCAACAGATGACTTTCCTCCATATTGCCCGATATATATGTACATATACACACACACAAACATGTATACAGGTCCTTACACCTTCTCACTTTTGCAACTACTTCTTATTTCTTCCTTTCTTCCTCCCCCTTTCTCACTCTTTCTCGATGTGTATCTTTCTATCTATCTATCTATCTATCTATCTATCTATCTATCTATCTATATATATATATATATATGTATGTATATATCTCTCTATCTCTTTATAATCTCCTTTTTCTTTTTCTTTTAATCGCTTAGAATCCCTTCGTTTCTTCTGCCCTCGTATTGCCCGTTCTCTTTCACCTCTATCTTTTTTTCCGCGTTTTTTACTATTCGATATTTTCGAACCGTACGTCACGCATGTTCCAACAGATCGAAACTTCCTGTTTGGTATTAATTTGAACTCAATATACACCTTAATCAACTTGTTCCTGCTTTGATCGTATCGATGCATCGATGTTAAAGAATTATCGGCGATCAACGATTTCTTTCGTACGCAAACATATTTGCGTACATTGTGACAAAAGGGAGAAAGATTAACAATTGTTTTACTTTTTTCAACTTTCAGTTCCATACGAGTCTTATTAATTGTGAAACATCGAGGCGCACATGGAACACTACCATATTTTTTAATTCGTGTTTCTTTCTTCTACACGTTTTACTCCCTCTTCTTTCATCTTCGTCTTTCCCTATGTTTCCTTACTCACTCACTCACTCACTCACTTGCTCACTTCCTCCCCGCCAGGCCTCATTCAACCTCCCTCGCACTCCCTTCTCTCCGTCGTCTCTTTCTATATACGTATAGGCATGTATATATATTCATCTACAGCGCGCACACAGGCGCGCGCGTGTGTGGGTACTTCTTTCTTTCTCTTTCTCTGCTTGTTATAACCCCTCTTCTTCGACTCACTATTCTGATCTTTCTCTCGTTCACTACGGTCAGTTCCTTCTCTACTATCTTGCTCTTTACTGCACTGATCACTTCTTTTTAGACGCCATATGAATATATACAATACTCGCATGCACACCGCCGTTACGTTCGCCTGGAACGAAGACAAAACACGAACAAATAGTGTCAAAGACAATGTCGATTCTTTTCCATGCACTGATATCGTGATATCAACGTTGCCATTTTCGTCCCTTTAACGATCAAACGTGTCGTAGAAGCACTCGCGCAACTGGCTTCAAACCAACATATCACCAAAACATGAACCGATGCGCTGCCAGTCGCGAACTGTTGTTCCAGTTGCCTAAAGTCAGATGTCGTGTTGTCGTCTTGTGATACAGGCGGAGCAAATTTCGCTTTAGGGGATCACCGATTGGTTGACAATGCTCGACTCTGTATCACGTGACTATACCGGCGAATATCGATTCGGGTTGCGCTGCGGCGGCATTTTTAAGTTTTCATCGAAAAGTGGGGGAATGGCATCGAGTACTCCGGACCACGTTGCGACTACTATTTCTCGAATTTTATAATATACTCGATCTCTCTTTCATAATGACCCTTTAACTATTTATTTTTCCTCAATTTTCTTATTTTTTTATCATTTTTCCAATTTTTTCCTTGTTGGACCTCGTTATAACTGTGTCGATTAAAAAAAAATGTATTAGAAAATCATTCGTTTTATTCCTTAGCAACCTATATTATACATTTCAAGCGTCACTTTATGTTACGTGTTACATTAGCTAATAATAAATCATTAATTATGATCACAGTACTACATATTTTCATATAAATTGTTATATGTATAAAATGTAAAATATTTGTTATGATGATCACAAAGTGTGAAGCACTTTTAAAAGTACTGTTACACAAAGCTGCACTTAGCTACGCGTTATGTGTTATGTTATTAGAACACATATGACTGGTTATTAGAAGAAAAAAAAGAGAAGCAAAATATACACACACACACACGCGCGCGCGCGCGCGCGCGCGCACACACACGCATATTAAAATACACGTCAATGCTTTATTTTAGTAAATAAGAAATGAAAAAATTAACATGCATTAACTAACCTCTAAATAAGAAACTAAAATATTTTGTAATGTATCTAGATAAAACTTAAAAATATAAAATCGTATATTTGTCTGATTTGATAATTCAACAAAGTGAAACAAAAAATTAAATTATAAATTTGAAATATATAAGTTCGTAAAATAGATTATACTTGAAATATCTTCAATGTTTTTTTCCTGTACGATGGCACCTCCTTCAGACGAAAATTTTATATTTATATCTCTACATATCAAAGTAAATAAAAGCATCCACAAAATGTACAATGAAGATAGATTTTACCGATTATTATAAAACAATCCTTGAAAAACTCAATCAAGACATTCGAGGTATTTTTTTTTGAACTTGACTTCACGCATATACTCGAAACTATTTTCTGTACATATATAAGTCGAATCAAATTTTACTAATACTTGATACCGTTTGATACAATGGAATGTTAAATATCCAAACCAATGCTATTAAAAATACGTTGTGTTATTATTTGCAAATATTTACCTTATGATAGTAATACATTTATCAAAATGTATATTATTTATAATATTACATCATAGATTACTCTTTTTATTCCTCTAATTGATTACAAAAACAAAGTGTTAAGTATGCATTCATTATCCTTTTTCTATTTCAATTTGAATATTAAATGATGCCATTTTTCAAAGTTTTGACTGAAGATTTACGAATGAATTATTATTTATTGCTAAATTTATGTGGGTTCTTTGTTTAGAATCACTACTTTTCACATTTATACAGTCTTTATGTACAAGGTATCCTGTTTACAAATTTTAACAACTTTTCACACTTATATACATCATGGTGAATATAAACGTCCTATAATATGATGTTTATCTATATCAGATATTATAATATGAAAAGGTGGCTCTAATCTTCTATTAATTCTAATAACTCTATTTAACACATAAATGTAAACCAAAAGGTAAGACAAATTTTTGTATCAGTTTCAATCTTAAAATAAAAGTAGGATTTGCAGAAGGACAATTATTGATGAAAGAATACTTTCTTTGTAAGCTGAAAGTCATTAATAAATAAAATATTCCGGCTTTAAATAATACTTTATTGCAGTACTGTAAATTTACATCAACCACTGAAAATTAAAAATTTACTATTAAATATTTGCAACGTATATATGTGTATTGTTACTTAAAAAATTATTTATAATTGTAAGTACTCTTTTTAATGTACTATTAAAATCAAATATAAATGTATTATGTATATACAGTAGCAATTTAAATGTCACCTCTGATACTTAAGTACATGGAAAGAATAATGTGCCAATTAAAATTCAAAAGTAACATCAACAATAATAAGGGAATAAATAATTTAGAAAAAAAAAAAGGTAAAAAATATCTACGTATATACGTATAGTCCTATTTATTTATATTTTAAAGTATATAATAATTCGTATTACAATGTTATAACTGTATAACAGTAAACAATATTGAATATAATTGATAAGAATACTTGTGATATGCCACTAAAACTGGCAAGTAGAATATTTACACATTATAGGATGCCGCATCATTGTCTCATTTAAGAGCTATGTTGTACAGATCAAAAAATTGCAACATCAATTGTGTTAATTCATAAGGACTTATTTAGACGGTATTACAGCGGCAGCTGGGTAGATATCCTAACTATTATCACAGATGGAAAGAAGACATTTATCATATTATTATAGCGTATATAGCATATCAATTGTTTCATATTTATCACCAAACATGATAAACTATTGCACATTTACATGTTCGTCTTTCCTGCTATAATGAAATTTCTAACTCCTTATTTAACAAAAACAATTTTACTAGTAAGTTTTATTAGATTATTACAGTTATGAAAATATCATGCTCATTAAATCTGGTTTTAGAAGATTTAATAAACAAAATGTTTGCAAACGTAAAAGATTCTGCTAAATGATTGCTTTTCTTTGTTAGATATGCTGACAAATTACAATTTAAGCTATAATATTATTACAAATACAGATTGCTCACATCATATTTATAAAAACTGAAATTTTCATACATGCTTATAGATACAATACCACACATTTTTATATTATTGCATTAGCACTGAAATTTTTACAACATTATTATACTTAAAAATATTATTATTGTGAAAAAATATTTGATTAGTAATATATTGAAAAATTACAATTTTACCCAATTTGTGAATTCACGACATACAAGAAAACTTGGTTTGATGCACTTAAGTAAAACTTTTAACTTTTAATTAATAAGATGTAATCCTTTCTGTGCCAATTAAAAAGCTTGCCTCTGCCATACCGTAAACAATTTTTACTGTTTATTTTAATTTAATGTATTTAAAGCGCAAAAAAGTTGTCATTAAACAGGAACCTTAGGCAATGAAATATGTCAAAAATTATCTGAACTTCCTAATAATATTGATCATTTGTTTTGTTATTGGACATTAAATATTATGTATTAACAATATTCGGCTCTTTTGGTAACTCATTAAAAAGAATTTTTTCATAATCATACAAATCTTAAATATATAGTATTTTTATTCTGCTCAAAAAATTTTGATAAAGCTGTTCACAATGTATATTACTTTTCTTTATATTTTATACCATAGTTTTGATAAATTATGTCATATTATGCAGAGCTTGAATAAGAGACAATTACATATACAAATTTCTTTTTTTCTTTCTTGTGCTGATTCCTTTGTAAGTTATACAATACAAATAGGCCTTTACATTTTTAATGCTAAATGAAAATATGTGGCGCGTTCAAAAGTACATTGCTTACAAAGTTATTTATACTAAATGAACACTAAACACTCATAATATTTGCATCCTATGTATATTGTATGTTACTAGTGTCAAAGTATACTTCTATGAGAATAGACTATTCGATGTTGCAATTTAAATATAAAACTTAATAGTTTTAAAAAACGTTAGTGTTACATTATGTGTACATGTTTCTCCTATTGCATATTCTCTGCTTGTTTTAATTTACTTCTGTCATTACATCAAAGTAGTATTGATAATAGATCATATAATTATAATACAATGTTGTTAACAACATTTCTTTTTATGCTGTTTTGTGCTTTTCCTCAGATTCACTGTTTCACTAGTCTGTATAGCTTGTCGCTCCTTCCTTTCCTTTTTGGTCCTTAACACTTGCCGTGTTATTGCCATAAACATCTAAATACAACAAATTAGTACAAGCTAGAATTAATGTATGATTAGTTTCATTCATACTCATTATTACTGATACGTAACATCAATATCTTTATTAACAAAAATAATGCAAGGCCATTGATTTTTCTCTAATTTTACACTCAGTACACATTATGTCTAATACAGTACTAAATGCAAATGACACATTATTCAAGATTTTCTTTAAAAGATGGTTAAAGTTGTATATTCTCCATGTATTTTCCATATACAATGTATTAATCATAGAAAATTTGATAAAAAAAAAAAGAAACAAGTTTGTTTTTAATGGGAAATACATTGCTACCTCAAAAATTTCCAGTTTCAAGTAATGATTAAAAGTAAATACTATTCAAAATATTGCAAGTTCAATTTGTTCATATGTTTTGTTTAACTTATAATTATTTTACTATTAATGATTTAAATCCCAATTAACTGTTTATATTAGAATGCATTAGAATTATAAAAGTAATAATGCAACATTCAATAAAAAAATAAGAAATTTAAGTGTACATACAGGATATAACAAAATATGTGGTATACTCAAATAGGAGTCAATTTTTTGTGTAAAAATGAAATAAAAATGTAAAAATAAATATTTTTCGTATGAAATGTATAACTTAACAAAAAAATCTGTTGAGTATTATACAAAGAAAAAAATACCTGCAACCATGTGATAATGGTTAATGACTGTCTTATCTCAGAGACAAGCACCTATGATGATCCATTGTTAAAATATAGTTACTAAATTAGATACATACAAATATGTCACTGGGCTTGAGGCATTGCCAAATTACAGGTGGGGTCAGAAAGCGGTTCCCTTGTCAACTCAGTCCCATCATAGAAGAACTCGCAATTTCTGTAAGTTTTCCATGAGGATTTACTAATTTTATGTGAACAATTAGTGTATCACGAAGTATATCACACCCTCTATACATTTTTATGATATACAGTACGTTATATAAACTTATTTACATACTGTCAGTACATTAACAAATACCAATATACGTGAGTATTTGTAACTTACATGTAACCAAGTGATTTAAAGACATGTTTTGGCTTTTGAAAATTATACATTTACAGATCTAATTAATGTTTCATTAAGATATAAACAATCAACAATAATTTAATTAATAGTAAAAATAATTAAAAGTTAAATAAAATTTATATAGATTAGGGGGGACCATCACATCACCAAATTTATATATAATATTGTAAGATATATTATAAGATATATTATAAGATATTATGATAGGATATGTAAAGATTTAGAAAGGGAAACGCTTTTCGACTCCGCCTATGTCTTAACGACCGTCCGTCCCAGTAACGTACATCCTCGCTTAAAAGTCATAGAACACATACTAAAATGTCATAAAGACCTAAAAAAATAATGGAAATTGTTAAAACATTCACAATAGAAAACAATCTTTTCTTATATTTTAACATTTCAATAATTTACATTATATAATCAAAATTTGTTGAAATGAGTAAATATCCTATGATTTTTTTATATGAGTATGTCTATGAGGTATTTGAGTTAGCAGTTATGTTTCAAGAACAATTCAAAGTATAAGTGCTTGCTATGAGATAAGGTAATCATTGTCCAATAAATTATATTGTTTATGTTTATCACTTACTCGCACATCTAACAAAAACAGTAGCAAATATTTTGACTCTGCGTTTTGGGTCCACTTGCCCATAAAAAGTCTTTTTCTCTATATAATGCTATCTATGGTATTACAAGCTGCTTTGTCAGAAATGATTAAAAACAAAATATCTTTCCTAAATATTACCACTCATTGATAATGATAAACGTTCAAGAATATGAAGTCTTTAATTACTTTAAATGTTATTTGAAATTAGAAATATTTAAAATTTTGATCAATCTTGATAATTTGAATGGATCTTGAAAATCCTAAAAGTTTGAATGGATCTTGAAAATCTTGATCAGTCTTGACTGTTTTGAAAGCCTTAAATGTTTGGGTTTATCTGTTACGAATATTTAGAGAATTTAAATCTCTTAATCCAATCACTACTAATTAGGTCTTTCATAAATTCGTATTTTACATACACGTATTTTAAACACAGTTAAGTAATCATAATTAATATGTAGTCTTTTTTTTTCAAGGAAAACTTAAATGCCATCATTAAAGTTATTAAGTTCAATATTTTGTAGATTGGAAATTTCTTTAACAAACTAGTCAAAATGATAAAAATAATTTATATTATTGAAAATGAAAATCTTAATTGAATATGAACTACAGTGTATATTAATAATCATTAAACAAGTCCTGTGTCAGTTAAAGTGTATTGTAAATTTTTAATAAACTTTTTATCAATACTATTAAAAAATGTACCTCTTTATAAAAAAATAACAATGTAATCTCAACATGTCATTGTGCCTCGACATATTTTGTCTAAAATATACATTTACATTTTAGTAATAAATTTAATACTAAGTACGAATGTGTACGAAAATTCGAAATCTCAAGTTTCGGTCATATCGCAAGGCGTCAGATCAAATGGGCTCTGATCTCGAAAATATCTCTACCTAAGTAGTCGTGTATAGCAAAGTACTTTAAGACTCGATACAGTATCAAAAATGAATGTTTTGTCTCCAGTGGTACTCCGACATAAGAGGAATGCTTCTCGAGTATGTTTCAACAATAGTCCACAGCCCAGTGATGTGTCTAACTTATATTATGTTTCAAGAACAAATTAAAGTAAATAACATTATTTATAGTTCTTGCTTACAAAAACAAAGTATAACTGACTAATTTATGAGTTACAATTTACGTATAATTGATTTTTACAGGCTTTCACATGATGAATCTGTATAGAAAATAAACCGAAATGTTTTATTTTATAGTCCTTAAAATTTGAAATTGTAACGTTTGAAATTTTAATATTCCATAGCCTACCAGTCTTGAATAAAAACCTATCCGCAAGAACATGTCTTAGCGCAGTTTTCAAAATAGCTGACTTGTATTTCAATGGTTAAAGGTTTTAATCCTGCTTTTCATAGTATCCTCTTCTGCACATTTTGTGTAAAAACAAAATGCGCATGGTTTGTAGCAAAATTAATTCTAGGAAGACCTGTATTTGCAAATGTATACCATATTTGTTTTTTTTACAGAAATATGGCAATCAAAATGTAGTTGCAATTCTTCATAAAGTAAATATACTTTTATTTTTTATAAATTCTATTGAAACTAAAATTGTTACTTGCGAGAAGTTTTATTTATGTATTCCTATCAGAACTTATAATGTGAGACCTTATGTAAAAGTTTCAATTCATTCATTCAAGTTCCTTTTATTCTTTCATTCAAGTTATTTAAATAGAAACTATTAAAAAGGTTTCATGATTAATTTAACTCCTGGTCTCAAAACTATAAGAAAATATGTTCTCCTCTGAATTCCTTTTTATGTTCACCTTCTCTTAATTTGTCATAAGTAATTGAAACAAATTTGAGATCATCATCTTGATGTAGATTGCATTTCGTCTGTTGAATGTACTTCATTATGCTTTCTGTAAAGTTGCTATGGATTCAAATGTATACAAAACTATGTTAATCATAATGTATATTTAAACAACTACTACTTACTAGTAGTTAACAGTTTAAAAGAGTATAGTGTCTTGCAAAACAACTCTATATAAAGAAATCTAGCAAGATCTGTAAATAAAGCATATTTTACTTCTCTGCTTTTGAGTAGCACATGTTCTGTATTGTTTTTTTGAGGTTCTTTCTTTTCTTTATTACTATGATTTTTATCAGTTTGTGCTGGTCCCAGCTCCCATGAATCTCTCAATGAAAACTCTTCTACTAATTATTTTAATGGCTCTAATAGAAGGATCATTATGGAGTAATACCTCTATTATTGCAAAAGTCAATCTAAGTGTATATTCCATGATAATTTCATACAAAAAGTTTTTTTATATTATGCATCTCCTATTAAATCTGGCATGTACTATGTATAGTATATATTTCAAACCAATTTGTAAGTTTTCTCAAAATATTATATCATAAACCTAATATACTAAATTATGCATTTGGGTTTAATCATTATCTTACCAGTTTTCTAAAATATTTTTCTAGCATTTTTCATTTTTATGGAATTAAATATGTCATAGAACTTCATTGTTTTTGTGAGAGCTTGTTTCCTATTTTTAGTTTTATATTCCGCAAAGATATAAGATATTCTCTATTCTCTCTAACTATATTACAAATTCTTGTTTTTTATTTCAAAAATTGTTAAATAATATAAACGTTTGTATAACAGTGTTGACTTATTATTAACATAGATTAATAGTTGACAAACTTTTTCTAACTGCTGTATAGTAAACATTTTAGGCTTTGCGGACAAAAGGGTAAAATTGAGGATAGTATATATTTATATATAAGACAAAATTTACACAATATTTTTATTAGTAAAGTATAGAATATAATATCATTTATGAACATTTGCAAAACCGATTACAAATGCTCATTGGATTAATCTAATCTATAACATAATTTAATGTATTTTATACATTAAAACTTTTTTTGACACAAATAAGTAGTGATATATGTAACTAAGAAATGTGTGGCAATCAGGAACTGTCACATACACTGCTGGTAAAAATGATAAGTTCACTTTATTTTTTACTCATTTATTGTTATAGTTAGGGCTATTACTCTTTTTTTCCAGAATTACATATTATGTAAATATACACAAATTGGGTAAAAATATATGAAGAATAAAGCTATGAAAAAAATGTTCTAATATTTATGTAAATAATATATTATTACTTATATATTAAGTAATATATTATTACTTTTTAAACGAAAACTATTATTTGCAAGATGGACAAAAATATAAGTTCAGTTATAAAAAACCATTTATTTCTAAACTAATTACAATAACAGTTATTTTTAATAATTAGTAGCTGTAAATTAGTTGAAAAATTCTCGTTTCAATACAAACCTTTCTACTAAGCCTTAATCAATTTTTTACCACGCGGTAACAATTGCTATTTTTAATTTCTGGACTACATATTTTTTATTATTTTAAGAAATTCATTTAATAAGTATTCAACATAAATTTTCCATGGGATTTATATCCGAGAAACACACCAACCATATTAAACTTGGAATATTGTAGTCTCTAAGCCATACTCAAATACTCATACTGTAATGGATAGAGTAGATGTATATTGTCTTGTTGAAATATAAATGTTATTGCATTATGTTCTTTAAAGTATGAGAGCAAATGTATTACTAAGATTCTTTAATTCTTATTGTTCACTATTCATTCTAACAATAATAAAAGCAATGGGAAATTTCCCTGATTCACTAAAAACTTCCTGCACCACTACACTACCTCTGACAAAATCACATATAAAAAAAAATCTTTTTCTTTTTGAATATCATACCAATATGAATGAAAGTCAACTGGTCCAACTGTTTTCAACAAATTGAATTTCTTTTTTTACTCCAGATGATTTAAAACACTGTAAATGCTAGTTAAAGCTTAAAGAGAAAATAGTAAACAAATTATAAGTAACTTGAAAGTTAACTGTATTCCAATTCATGATCATGTTTCCAGGAACAAATTCTACGTGCTGAAGTTTATGTATATATCATTATAAGAATAAATAGTAAAGAAAATCAAAGAGTCTTAGAAACACATTTGCTCCTATACATTTGCGATAAGGCAATGCCTCTATCCATAGCAGTACGAATACTCACTCAAGCATAACTTAAAAATAAACCAGAATATTTCAAATTTAATATGACCGACGTATTTCTCAAATACAAATCTCACAAAAAATGTGTAGAAAATACTCAATACATGATTTTATCAAAATAATAAAAATCTACAATCCAGGAATTAAAAACAGGAATTGTTACCTCATAACAAGAAAATGATCAAAACTTGATAGAGAGACCTGTAAATAGTATGAAAACAAGAATTTTTTAACTAATTCACCAACATTGATCAACTACTGATTATTCAAAATAATTTTGTTGTAACTAGTTTCTTAATAAATGGTTTTTCATTACTGAACTTGTACTTTTATCTACCTTCAAAACAGCAGTTTTCTTTAAAAAAAAGTGATAATTCATAATTTATGTAAATATTGCAATACTTTTTTTCATAGCTTTATTGTTTGTAAATTTTTATGTAATTCTGAAAATAAAAAAGCAATATAATAATAGATAAGCGAACAATAAAGTGAATTTATAATTTTGACCATCAGTGTATACTGTAATTCTTCTTTGACTTAACTCACATCATTGTCACATTGTTAACTTGATAGTGTTTGTTTGCTAGTGCAATTATATGTTCACACAACATAACCGTTACAACTATAAAAACTTTATAGATATTGAACAGCATTTTTATGTTTCTATCACAAAATAAAGAACTTAAAAACCATTTCACAGCAGACAATAATGCACAATTGGCCGTAGATTACCCAATCCTGATGTAGATTCACCATATGAAAGTCTGTCAAAATCGGTAACTAATCAGCTGGTATCCTTCCTAATTACAGACATAAAAGCGACATTACAATTTTAATGAATAATACCCAACCCAAAAGGTTCATCTATACAAGACAGACTTTTAATTCTGTGTACAATAATATACTTCCAGTGATAACTGGATAAGATATGATAGGTCTACTACATGATCTATTCCATTGTCTGATCCTACATTTTCTAATTTGTTTTCTTTAATCATACAAACATTGTTGATTGAAATAATATTTAAACAAAAATTCATAAATGTTTGTATAAAAATGGACAACATTTTAAAACATTAATAAATTGATTTACATCCTACAAAACATTGAATTTTAATATCTTTCATCATCACTTCTAAGTTTCCTTTACAAAAATTATTTTACGCATTAATTCTTTCATTAAATAAAATAAAATAAAATATTTTTTCTTGTACAAAAGATAAGTCATAATATATATTAAAGAACATTTAATCAGTAGCATTACAGTATCAGAGAAAAAAGGTTATAACTCCTGAAGTGAAACATTCATATATCCATAGAAGAAAAATGTGTACATTGGTAAATTAAATTCAAGGTATATTGATCAGAATTTAAATATGCTCTCAATGTATAATGATACTGTATACATATATATAAGTATATAAGGTGTTTCTGAAATAGGTGATTTAACTTTACAAATAATTGTGAAGTATGAAATTTAGTTATAATTGTTTTACAAAATTGTAAGTAATGTGCTTTATTCATTTATCTAGTATATTATTATGTACTATGTACACTGTGTTAAATTTGAATGAAAGTGGTAACTCAATTTAAATTTCAAAATTTTGTGTTTACTTTCTTTTCAATTTGTAAACAAAAATAATAATTTAGTTAAATAATGTTCTAAAGAGTATATAAAACTTGAATATATTAGATTAAAATTACTATTGAACTAACATTGTTCTTAAATGTAATATGCTGTAAGTTATATAAAAAAAAATATGATATGTTATATAAAAACATACTCAATATACTTTTTAAATATATATTGGAAAACGGATTTTTAATCGATCCACATTAATGTTGTTAAAACTGCAAATGATATTACAAAGTTTAGCAGATGAAAGTTGGCAAAGAAAAATTGCAACATTATCGTCATAAAATTCAAAATGCATTAAAGGAGGGTATTAAAAAATGGCAATTTTTAGCATCATGTGGAAATAAAAAGTTCATGCAGAATGTTCTAGAGTGTCCCCCAAAGAACAAAAAATGTCTATCACTTTTCCGAGAAACAATAGAAAAGTTGTCAAAAATGCATTCAAAGTATGAATATGATGATAATTGAATTTATATATATTTTACATTTCGTTGTCTTCTTCATTAAAGGTCGAACCATCTTCAAAATAATCGAGCAAATCCAAGGTACTACATAATCATTGCTACATGGGAACAGCACTCAACAATGTGTTCTCTTTGGTTCTATCAATTACGTATTTTTGAAAATCAATATTATGTGATGGTATTGCAATTTGGAATTCAAAATCTCTGTTGTTATTTACATGGTCAGTGTAATAACCAGATCTTTGCTTCATTTGATGTGTTCCACATGTGTATAAGCATAGATCTTTGTAACTTAATTTTGGTAAAAATTCTAATTCTGTAATTTATACACATTGGAACTGTGCTTGCTTTATATTCATACTTTCTGATTGAATCAGTTATGATAAACGATTAATTCTGTTCGGATATTGCAAAATTCTATTTGAAATTAGATAATCAAGGGCAGATGTAGATGGTCATGTACATGTTGCATTTAAAATAGCACTATTTTGAAGTTGTGGAATAAAGTAGAAAACGTAGTGTTTTGGATGCTTTCATTAAAATACTTAATTAATTACTTCTATAATGTAATGATTTTTCTTAATAAGCTGCGATTGATTAACTTGTTCAACTATTAATAGTTTCCGAGATGCATCTGCAAAAGATGACATTTTAACAATGTATAAACTGCAGCATATCACGATCCTCACAATAAACACATTCACAATATGTCGCGACGATGAGAGGTTGAAATATAAACAAGAGTTAGATCTCAGAGTCAAAAAAGGAAACAGATCTAATTATTTTAGTTAGAATATCTCCTTCCTTTGATTCTTCACAATTTCCATTTATTCTTATGTAGGATTGATTAAATACTTCCAGTTTATTCAATAACTCTCTTTAATTCATTTGTCCACTGATTTATTAGTCAATAAGATTTATTAGTTATAATTAATGATTCTTATTAATTATTTCAAAGACACTTTGATACTGTTGATTAAGATAGTTTGAATCGGGTGATATTTTCCTTGCAGATCATGACTTTCGATACTCTGTGGTGAAAACTTGGAAACCATAACTAATTGAACAATTAATCGAAATTCATTACAAAATATTAATATATTGTTGAAATAATCAAACGATGCATAAAAAGCGATTAAATATTTTGAACGGTTCAATATGCAAAGAAGAAAACAATAAAATGTAAAATATATGTAAAGTTGATTATCATCATATTCAAACTTTGAAGACATTTTTAACAACTTTCCCATCGTTTCTTGGAAAAATGATAAGAACATATTTTATTTTTTGGAAGACACTCTTAAAAGATCCTGTATGAGTTATTCATTTTCAGGCGATACCAAAAATGGGCATTTTTTAACACCCTCCTTTATTCATTGCCACATAGATTATCCTATCTGACATTCTCAGACTTCATTTTAGGGTTCTATTACTTTGGAAAACTTACTATACATATGTTAACATATGTTTAATAAAACATTCTACATGGTTGTCAGATTATTTAGAGATAGATTAAATTTTAAAATCCAAACTGAAGGACATCTCTTTACATATTAAGTGTAAGAACAACCTATCTTGTACTAGGTTGTTCAATAAGTTTTGACATTTGATAAGAAAAACACGATTTCATGGTTTGAAATACATTTTATTATTTAATATACTCTCCCTGAACTTCAATACATTTGTTTCAGTGATGTTCTAATTTATGGATTCCATCCCTGAAGTGAGAATCCAGAAGACTGTCAAAATACGCATCCACGGCTGCTATTATCTCTTCGTTCGATGAAAATCATTTTCCACAGATGAATTTTCTGAGATGTGAGAACAACCAGAAGTCAGAGGGAGTTAAATTTGGTGAACAGGGTGGATGTTGCAACAATTCCTATTTTAATTCACTGATTTTTGCAATGGTTTTTTGAGCTGTGTAAGGGTGTGTTATCTTGATGAAAGATGATTTCTTTCTTCTGTAAACCAGGCCTTTCCTCATGAATTTTTACATCTAGCTGATCCAAAAGATTACAATAATAATCTAAGTTTATTGTTTTACCAGTTTGGAGACAATCCATGAACAAAATTCCTTTTGCATCCCAAAAAACTGATGCTAACACTTTCTTGGCCAATTTCTGGACCCTAACTTGCTTTGAAGCCGATGTACCAAATTTACACCACTCCTTAGCTTCTTCTTTTAATTCATGATCATGGTAGTAGACCCAAGTCTTATCCATAGTGATGAAACAATGCATAAAATCCTTTTTAGCCTTTCTAAAATGCTCCAAATGTTGCTGAGAAAGTTGCATTCAAATGTGTTTTTGTTCCATTGTTAAAGAATGCAACACCCATTGTGCACACAGCTCTCTGAAATCCAAAACTTCAGCCAAAATATTGCTCACGCTGCCTATTGGGATCCCTAGGGCTTCTACTAAATCTCTCTTGATTAATCGACGATCTTCCAAAACCATATCCTGTATTTTTGCTATGATTTCTGGTGTTGATGCACTTTTTAGACGTCCTTCACGTGAATCGTCTTGAAGACTTGTACAATCACGATTAAATTCTGCAACCCATCTTTCTACTGTTCTAATTGAAAGTGAAGAGTCCTTATACACTTTTAACAATCGTTCATGAATTTGTTTTAATACTACACCTTCCAAAAATAAAAATTTTATCACTGCTCGATATTAAATTCTTTTCATTTGAAAAAAAATACTATAACACTTCAACTAAACAACTGTAAATATACGAATCAGTTGACAGATCTACATAAAACTTCACACATGTTTATCAAACAGTAGTACCATCTTTAGAAAAATAAAACGGCGAACCTAATAGCGCCATTTTTTATCAAACAAACCTTCATTGAACAACCTTATTGAACAACCTAATATTTACAGTAAAACCACAATAAATGCAATCTTAGTATTAATATGTGAACCTTATTCATTAGGTAATCTCAACAAATAGTTATATGAAAGGTTAAATATGGACGATAATGTAATATATATATATATATAATTTTTTTTACTATACATATATATATATATATATATATATATATATATATATATATAAATATATATAAATATATATATATATATATATTAATAAAATTATAACCCTTTATTACCCTATTACAGGAAATAAAAATATATGGTGCAAGTAGGGCTTTTTATTTCATTAATTACCTTGATGATAGTACAACTCTCTACACTTACAGGAATTTCCAAACCCATTTCCATGGAACTATCGAGATTCTGCTATATGGCATTGATTGACAAAATGAGCTTGAATGATTTTAACTAATGCAAATATTTTTGTCTTTTCTAAAGATACAAAACTCTATCAAAAAAGTACATAATACTGTTTAAAACAATATTAAATTTGAAATTTGAAATTTCTGAAACCCCTTTATCTATAAAGGAATACTACCAAATTCATTATTTCATGTTTATCTTGAAACTCTCTAACCTACATCTGAAATATTTTTTTTATATTACTAATAATTTCAATAAGATTCGAATAGATTACTCAAAATGAAAAACATACATATAATGTATAATATGTATAATATTTATGTTGTAATTGACACTTTCAATATAAGATAATATTTAATAAAACTAATATTATGAAAACCTGAAGTCATAAAAAGTGACAATAAATAAATATCTATTAGACAGGATTAGTAACACAATTTGATTGATTCATATCTCATTTATGGTTGATAATACTATGTTCTATAGTATTACTTTTCTGCAAGTCCAACAATGCACATGAATTATTTTTTAGAATAGAATCATGTATTTTCTTTTATATAAATCAATTTCTCGTATTATTTTGTGTATTAAAAGTAAGGCATTAAAAAAATGAATACTTTATAAGTACTTTAAATTTTTTATTAAATACATGTTTCATTCAAAAAAATGCTCATATACTCCACCATTACGTTTGTAAACACTTGACAATCACTATATAATATAGTCAATTAGAAAATTTGAAATACCAAATATTTAAATATTCAATTTTTTAAATGGCTTATCCATCCTATATTTTTTATATGCAGAATAATGTGGAGAACTAATTTATATAAAAGAAAATACATGATTCCATTAAAAAAAAAATACTGCAGTTTCATCATTGAATTTACAAAAAAAAAATGACATAAAAAATTAAACATTATTAATTCAACTTCTTCGTCCACTACTTTTTATTCTTAACTATATAAAAATTATAACCTGATCAAATGCGTTACTCATTCTCATATAACATATTTTTGATAATCTAATAATTTTCCTTTATTTTTCAATATTAATTCATATTAAATTTTTAATTTATCTATAACAAGATAAGAAATATCTGTTTGATAATATAGATTTTAATAGATTGAATTTAAACTTTAAAAACTTTTCAAACTTAGTTCTTACATTAAACTTCTTTATAACTTGTACCAATATAAAAATAAATAACAAATTGTCTAATATTGATATTTGAACAATTATTAGTATGAATAACATCAAGAAATTCAATGACAAGCATTGGATAGTAAAATATGTATTGGAAAATATTAGCCTATTTATGGAATTATGTTGAATAAAAATTTTACTTACTTCTTGAACATTAATATTGTCTTTAGCAGAAGTTTCAAACAATTGAATTCCCATTTGATTAGCAAATCTTTGTGCATCTTCTGTTAACACCACCTTCTCATTGGGTGCATCATTCTTATTTCCTACAAGTACCCTGTTGACCACATCACAATTTTGTTCGATTTCATGCAACCATCTTTTAACATTAGCAAAGGAATCACCACTAGTCACATCATATACAACTATAACACCATGTGTGCCCCTGTAGTAAGTTGAAGTTATTGTCCGAAAACGTTCTTGCCCAGCTGTATCCCAAATTTGGAGTTTTACCCTCTCACCATCTATTTCCACAGTTTGTATTTTAAAATCCACTCCTATTGTAGTTATGTAACTGCCATTAAAAGTATTGTCAGCAAATCGTAAGAGCAATGAACTTTTGCCTACACCTTAAACACAAAAAAGGAAGAAGAAAGTATAATTAAACAAGTGTAACTTCCCAAACTTTATTCATGTATAGGAGAAAATTAAAAAGATAATTATAAATCAAAAACAAAATGTTTGCAAATATATTTTAAAATACAATTATACAATCCATCTAATGTTTTGTTTATCAAATTGTAAGTATCCATAATGCTAACATTTGAAATTCATTAACCATATAATTAAAAAAATATATTATATTTCTTAAAAATGTGGACATGTAGTTATTACTAATTATAAAATAATATACACTGGCATTTGCATGTTAATAAAATGCAAATATAATTTATTTTATTTCAACCATTATGTATTATATCACTTGTATAATATGAAAACAAATACTACAGTTTAAAAAAGTAATCCACATCAGAACTCATAAAATTTATAAAAATATGTATCATAAACAAAAATAAATAAGCAATTGTTTATAATTACTACCTATAATTATGAATTACAAAAAGATAATACAACATAACTATGTACATTAGTATATGGTATTTATAAATTTCCTTTCAATCATTTAAAAAATTTAAGATAAGCTCTACTTTCTAACCCTTACTGATGACATCCATAGATTTTAGAAGATTTACAATTATTTTGATTTCATCTAAAAGATATAAAACGATTAATTTTTTGTTTAGCAATGAATACAATGGAAAAGAAGTTGATTGTTAAGAAAATGTGCCAATAGTAAAACTTTATTAGTTTAATATTAAATTCCAGAAATGAATTATTGCACTTTACAGAATATAAAATTTATCATATAAACATTAAATATTGTATTTAATAATTAAAAATATTAATGTTAAAATATAGTTTGTATTACAAAATACTGAAACATTTTAAATTAATACAAATTTTGTTTACTTATTTCAATCAATATATACATAAATTTTAATTTTTTTATTATATTAGCAATAAACTTCTTATATTTGTATCTAATATTTAATATCAAAATGTTTTATAAGTGTGTGAATGAAGAATGAAAATGTATAATTCGTATAATTCATTAAAAGGCATAATCTATGAATATTCAATGTATACACCAATCATATATTATAAATCAATTTGTTTGTATACAGTGGATTATTTATATAAGAACATAAAGAAATATCTCCATTGTTTGTGGATATGTAAAAAACAGTTGAGGACAAAGCTAAACTGTTTGAAGAGGCAAATATACGCATAATGATAGGAAAGATTTTCCCTAAGCCAATTTTTTTTTAAATAGTAAGGTCATCAATGTTTTTTTAAATGAAAATATATAGTTTTCTTTATACCCTTAGAGAAGGTAAATTCAACAACCTGTAACAATGTACTGTTTCAATCATCTAATCTCAAGGTATTTACATTTTATTAATATATCCTCAAGCTATAATAAATGCTTAACATGATGATCACTAGCATCAATACAAAACTGAAGCTTCCTAGTCAATGACCTATACAGATTCTCTACTTCCTGCTGTGAAAATGATGCATATATCACAGTAATTCTTTACTTCATATCTTCTGGTGTTGTGCGTTTTTTGTATTAAAAGGTATTTTTTAATTTACCTTATATATACAAATCTAATGAAGTATAATTTAGAGAACTAGCTGGTCACTCCACACTTCCCTGTCATCTGATTCAACATCAGGTAAAATTGATATCCAATATTGCTCTTGCAATTCTAAAGTAAAGTGCTGGACATCCATCATGTTGAAACCACATACATTCTCTAATAGTTCAGTAGATTCCAGTAGAATTTGGTAGAAAAACATAACATATTTTTGTCCTGTGAGGGTTTTTTGAATAAAGTAAGGTCATACGATCCTTCATGACACAATTCCATACCAAACGTTCATAGTCAATAGTCATTTGTCTCTGTTAACATCAGGAAATATTAATATAAACATCTTGAGATTTGAGATTATATGATCTGAATGATACATTGTTACGGTTTTTGAATGTGCTTTATTATGCTCTTAAATACATAATTTTACGTATTAAAATGTATAATTTTATTTAAAAATACATCAGTGGTTTTGAAATCTTGAAAAAATTAAACTTGAGAAAAATTTTATTTCTGTAACTATGTTTGCCCCTTTGACAATTTAACTTTGTCTTAAACTGTCTCTCCTTACATACATAAATTAAAATACTTAAGCATTTACATTTAACTTGTCTATCCTGTACAATGGTGTAAAAAAATCTTGTTTATACTACCACAAATGCATCACTAACCAAGTTGTAAATTCAATTGTATTCTATCAATTGGAATTTAAAGCATGTCTATATATTTGTAGTAGTATGGACTTTTTGGAATTAATGTACATTATATTTATTAATACTATGTATTTCTTTGAGAATAACTATCTAGTAGAATATAAATTCTTAATGAAAGTAACAGAATTATAATGTTGTCATATAAATGTAATGTTAATTATATATTTGCTGACATTTTTATGTACTTTCTCGGCATACATTAAAAAGGAAAGTTCTTGCAAACATAACATTTTGATGAACTTTTTCAGCACTTTAATATATAAAATGAATCTTTAAAAAACATATACTCATTAATATTATATAAAATATAATTTTCTATGAATTTAAATTACGATAAATTTATGTTGTCTATTTTCCATTCAAAATATAAATGACATATTATTCAATTATAACGTTTTGTAATGAACTATTGTATATGAGAGTATTTTCACTACTAAATATATTTGACACAAATCAGTATTTGTACACTTACCACTATCACCTATTATTAGAAGCTTAAATAAATGATCATATTCCCGTGCCATTTTGACATGTATGACGTGCAAGTTTATCAAACGTTTCCTCTCGAAATATGGACGATACAATCACTGTATCGCAAATTATTTGAATTGTCTATGAGCAGATGTGAAAAACGAAATATCTGAATTTGTGCAAATTGCGACAAGACTTGCGGCTTGTCCGAAGTAAAGGACTCCAGTATCAAATCAGCGCCATGTTTATTTGCCGCGATATCACAATTCATTATCACTACTGAGAAAAAAATATATTCGTTAAAGACAACGCCTATCCTATATCAACTTATAACACTCAGCACATTCAATTTATTTTAAAGGCTGTACTTTTACATAATAATAACGATTTGCATGCATCTGTTAATAAATATTATTGGTCGAAAGAATGGCACTTTTAAAAAAGTAATTTACATTAAACAGTTTCAAATTATTCCATTATTTTGTATAATAAATTAAAAAATCAAGCCTTTGAAGTACTGCTGAATTGTATTACGTATGCTATGAGATTTTTATTAACAATTATTAGGAGATAAAATACCGTATACTCATGAATATATCAGTTGTTAACGTCCTTCCCACCAGTAGACTTATAAGACCATTCCATGTTCTATCGTTATTCTCCATTGTAGTGCTGATAGACATGTTTCACATGACTTGATTGGACAGTGGCTGTCTTCAACTTTGTATGTTCAAGTAAATTGCAATGATTTACAAAGATCTTTCTGAAGGTTCTGACAATTAAATGCAGAATTTGAAAATGACCAATTATTTGTTTTTCAATACATTTAAATTACGTTTTTGTATTCAACTTATAATTAATAATCATGGAAATAAAAAGATAAAAACTACATATTTTATAACTATATGCGAAAAATACAATCATTGAATTTATATTTATATTACAATTTTATAATTAGAAAATTACTCAATTTCATGTGAAATAAAAAATATAACTACATTCTTATAAGAATTTAAAAAAATTGACATCAAAGTGATATACATACATAAATGCAAAGATTTTACATATAAGATAGTTACAAAACAGTTGCCAAACCATAAACATGTTTTATTTATCTCTTTTAGTCAATTGAAATTAAATACATTTTTGAATAATACATAACAAGTTCACAATAGCATAATTTGATATATTTTGTTTTTTAATAAGAGTAATTATTTTATAACTATTTTTTACACGAAAGGACAATATAAACTTAAAGAATTTGGACATTAGCATTAGAAATTTCATAAACAATGATTTTCCGGTACTTTTTAAAATGAATCTTTATATCCAGAGTTGGTAATATGTCCCTATAACATTAAATCAGCCATATAGTCTTGTCAAATTTGTTAAAAAATGCAAATGATTTTAACTTAAAAGGAAACATTCCTGTACTTATGATTGCTTAATAACATTTTCATTTTGAAAATTAATAAAATAGATTCTCAAATTTTAATAAAAATTTGTACTGAATAAACAAATTATCTTAATATACTATTAATTTTGTTTATATACAATCAATGAAATTGATTACGTGTACTTTACTTAAATATAAGTTTTCATATTTTATACAAAGGGATATAATAAATATAATCATTGTATTAAATTTTCACATAATATATGTTTTATCAAATAAATAGTAATTTAACGTATCATAGCTAGTAAACATACTAAATTCAAGAGACTTTGAATAACATTAGTCTTCCATGAATATTGATTATATTTTATTTACTTCCAGGAAAAATATTTAACAATTTAAGCATTGTATATTTCTTATAATTTTAAACATATCAAAATAGATTAACTGAAACATACAAATAGAAAAATCCTTTTAAAATGTATTTGTTCTAGTCTAGTGTAATAAATAAGTATCTCACAATTATTAACAAATAATGGCATTGTCGTAATGGGGGTACAAACTATCCTTACACAAACTTCATAAAACCACTATCTATAAGAAAGTGGTTAAAAAAAATAATAATTATGATAATCATATTATATTGATCATAATACTTATATGGTACAATTGGTAGAACTTACTATTAACAATATACCATTGATAATTGTGCTCTGTATTTTAAGTAGATATACAATGAACAAAAGATATGTATTTTGCTATGTATAGTTTCTATTTAATAAACTTGCAAAAATCTTTTTTCATTTATTATATATGGTTATTTAAATAATACAAGAAAAGCAGAGAAGAAGAGGAAAAAAGTTTGAAGAATATTAATATATTGTACCAATTACACCTATAAAATTAAGATAGCAATTTTTAATTTAGAATTAGCAATTTGTGAGATTTTTATTTTATTACGTATCATGTTGTATGTTGACATGTGAAAAATAATGTTGATTAAATAATTAATACTAATTTCACATATATGTGCCATTCTTCTGTAAAATTCCCTTTTAGTGCTTTAGGTTTTGGATTGTTAATTTGATAAAACTTAAAATTTGTATCCAATTTTTATGTTGACAGTAGTTTTTGCTAAATTGTCCTTTAAAATGGCTAAATATGAAATTTGACAATGAATGCCATAAAAAGATACCGATTCAATCATTTTGTGAGTAAAAATACACTCTTACAATAGACTATAATAATTGAGTAAACGGTAGAAAATCATGTATTAATGTAATAAATAGTAAAAAAGAACTAATACTTGTAGAAAAATACATATTGAGAGAAACTAAGTGGCAAAACAATGTTATTTTTGATAACATATATGGAAGAGTGAAAACAAACATCTTTAGGAAATCTACAATTATATTTTCACCAAATATTTGTATTATAAACATCAAATTTTAAAAAAATGTTTAATGTTTCAGCTCTCTCTAAGATATAATAAATACTCTCAAACGAAAAATTGAGGCGGCCTATGGGAAAGAAGCCTATACCACTGTAATCGTGCGAGTTTCTACTTTCAAATGCAATAGCAATTGTGGGGATTTGTAAATCAGTTTGCGCATTTGTCGAATTTGAAGCGACCGGTGTCATTTAGGACGCCCAAAACTTGACCCAACTTTGATGCTCTTAAACGAAAAACTGAGGCGGCCTATTGGAAGGTTTCTACTCTGGTGTTTCTCTCGTGATTATAATGATATAAGCTTCTTTCCCATTGTTGCTACAAATTCGAAAAACGCGCAAACGGATTTATGAATCCGGATAATTCCTATTGCATTTGAAAGTAGAAACTGATGTTCTGACACTGTCATCGATTTTGTCTTCTTTTAATGTTTAACCCACTTCAATATCTACAAAACTTTACCTTCTATCTTTTTTTGTCTTTTTTATTAATGTTGTAAAGCTCCTACTGCCTTCAGTTTTAGTACATGTAATTTTTTATTCCTTATTTATCAAAACTGTTTCTGTAATCAATAATGTATTTAACTCTGGATTAATTTGGCTAGAAATTGTAATCAACTTGGTTTAGCAGGGCCTGTCTGATTCCAAAAGTAATTTTTATAAATAAAAGTGATATATCTTCTTTTTTTCTGTATGTTGAAATTTTTTGGTCACTGTATAAGTTTTACGAATATATTAGAAGTGGAAAAATGCATTACACATATTTTATAAATCATTTTATGATATTTGCCTATTGACACTAACACCTGTGCATACTTGTTTGGATGTTTTGTATGATGGCTTTTCCTTATTACAAAATTATTATGTAATAGCTCACTATTTCATATAAAGGAGTACAAAGTAAATAAGATAAAAGATGTAAACATTTACTAATTATGGAGTAGAGTTTCATAAAGTAATGATATGTATTGGTCTAATAAGCATAACATATATATTTTTATATTATATTACCATGACCAGTTTCAATAGGTTCCCAATCAAATACATTTATCTAAAAAATGTACAATACTACTTTGTAGAATCAAATATCAAGAAAGTAATATACTGTTCAATTGTAATTGTAAACATATCAAATCATTGTATAATGAAGGAAAAATTAAATATATCCATGTATGAATTTCAATAAGTATACCTATTATAATAAAAAAAATTACATCAGTACTCCATTAATTTAGTGGATTCCATAGCTTCTTTACTTTTCAATACAAATAATATATCAGCTTGTAGAACACTGGTAATGCATTGTCATCTGCATAATGAATTAAGACAGACAAAAACTGAGATATTCAATATTATATTTTTACTAGTTATAGACCAATATTTGTTTACTGTAATCTGTCTAACAATATCTATAATAAATTATTATAACACAATATATATAAAATAGGTTGTTCAATAAGTTTTATCTTAGCTAATTTTTGCTCTTTTTGCAGTTCTCTCATTTTTCTTGATGTAAATTGAGCTTCAAGCAAAGTTTTTATTTATTTTTCTTTATCATTTCTTTTTATGACATTTAAAATGAAATATTTAATATATAATAATATATAATTAATAATTCTTGCAAAATATGTCTGAAAATATAAAATAAATGAATATTGTTTATTGATATTAAACTATATTTATATTTTATGTGAAACATAAAGAACAAGTATCCAGTTAGTACTCAAACATTTTATGGTTAAATGAAGTCACGATACAACCTGTACGATTTTCACTTCGAGTGACTGTGCAAATGAATGTAACACATACAAATATTAACTTTATTATTCATCAGTTTCTGGAGTTTGGACATAGTTTTTTACCATGATTGAATATTTAACTTGATAAAAAAAGAAAAAAGAAATAATTTATACCCTCAAATGTTGGATAGACTTGATTAACTCTTGCCATATCTCGCCTGGGTCTGTTTTGACTCGGAGAAACTTTTGCATTGCTCAATTATACTGTTAGAACAACTTTTCTTAGAAATTAACAAAGGTACAATAAAATAGAATTTGTTTATTCAAAATATTTGTGTAAGCAAGGTCGAATTACGTGCCTGTTTGGATCCTGGTGTGATCTCTCCTGGCATTGCTTACACTACTGGTCTTGAGAGGTTTGAGATGTTTCAAAAATGATTTCATGTTTCAGAATATGATTTTTTATTTTTCAAGTTATTTGAAAAGTATTTTTTAGAAAATACCATAAACGTATAAAAAGAAAAATTTCAAATTTCTAAATACTGTATTTTCAAATGCGATAAATTCAGCATTCTAAAATGTAGCATCACTGTTAATTTAAGTTTTTTGAATTTTTGTCTCAAAAAAAGTTCACTTATCTTTTCATTGTCAATGGAAATATATCTATACACAATATTCGTTACCAATTAAATGAAAAAATTAAAAGATGTTTCTTCGTTAGCAGCATAATATATATTGAAAAATGATTTTGCATACTACACATTGTAACTAATGATATGAATCTAAATTTAGATTTAGAAAGTGATGAAGATGATAGTAATTGAATATTACATATATAGAATTTACAATCTTTGTTATTTGTATGCTTATTGATAAATAAAACTACTTTTGGAGATTTCTATTTGCTTAATTTCAATTTTGGTGAAAGAAACGGACAGCTATATAGAAGAAAAAAGAAATTTGATTAAAACTTTCACTACCATCAAACCATTACCACACATTAAATTATTTCTTGTGAAAAACGTATTATTAACACAATCCTTACACATTTAAACATTTTTTATAAAGAATTTCACATAATTTAAATAAAGTTTCCAATAATGAAACTGACCACTTCTTGCACCGAGCCCTTCAAATTATTCATTCTCCCACCAATTTTCATTACCACATATGGAAGTGTATGCTTAAGTTTTTAAATAACTGTATTTATTCGTTCGATTTGTTCCACAAACTTGCCTTTTAATGCTTTTACTTATTGTATTGGTTGCTTACATATTATTTATAGAGAAAATTTCGAGATAATCGTACAATTACATTTGTAATATCTCTGCGATGTTGCGCAGTAAAAAAGCAATACATTAAAAATGCAGTTAAGTAATCAAAAAAGAGTTGTCAGTCAAGCCGTCTGCTCGCAAATCGGATTTCAGATCTTTCGAGAATAACAGAGAAAGCCTCACATAATATGAGTCACATTCGCCTTCTTTTTCGACTCTGCGAAGCTGCCGAAGTCGAGCTCACGGACACACAACTTTTTATTGGTGTGTAGTGGTGGGGGAAATTCAATATAGCGCTATGTAGCCTGAAATGCTTCATCTGGCCACTATGATACCCGCCCGTTGCAGAACTATAGTTGGTATAAGTTCCATCGGAAAATAGAAAATAATGATAAGGTTTGTGTCATATGTTGATCAAAATAAAAGTACATTAATGTTTTTTTACTAATCGTTAGAATATAACAAACTACTCAAATTATGTTACATTTATGAGATTTAGAAAAGAAGAGCACATAAGCGAGTATGTTTCTATAATGTTTCAATGATATATTGACAAGGAACTGTTTATTCATCTTTTCATATTAAATTATGTATCGATTTTAAATAAAGTATTCGTATTAGTTTTTATTAAAAATTTTGTTTTCTTAGATTATCATTGTCTGTGTATTTAGTAATAGGTTATTTTATGTATCATTGTCACATTTGCATTTTTTTTTCATTTTTATAATACAATGCAAATAATTGTGGTTTTTTTAATGATTTTCAGAGAGCATTTAATTTTTTCAGTACAATAAAGTGATTTATGAAATAAATATAGAAATGCTTAACATACACGATAAAGATTATAGAGTTTTAGATTTGGTACGGCAACGTGAGATACAGGTATGTTAGTGTAAAATGTTTATATTTTGTAAAGAAAATGTTTCTAGTAATGTAATGTAATTTTTTTTTATCATTAGAATGAGTAAAATGTAGTCTTACAATAACATTTCCCAAATATTTTTGGTTGTGAAACACTGTCTATTCCACAATACGTTTATGGAAAATAAAAATTCATGTATATAAACTATTCGTTTACTTCAAAGTTAGAAGACAAATTATGATTTTAAAAGGAAAAGTAATAAATTACTCTACACTGACAGTTTTTCACAAATGCTATTAGTATATTGCTACTTTCTTTGTAGATGTCATTATTACAAACACTAAGCCTAAAGAAAACTAATAATATGCAAAACATTTATTTTATTTCATATTTTAATTAGTGATTATAATTTTTTGTGGAAGATTTTGGAAATTAATATTACATAGAACATAAGTTGGAAAACAATGTTCTAAAGTTAGATCTTCTAATCCAGACATATCCTTTATGTCAATATATTGTTATGTGTTATTGTTATAATAAGTTTGTAAATTGAATTATATTAATTTTTAATATTAGTGGAATGCTGTGTTTCTGAATTTCACAAGAGATATTTTATTTAGGATTCTATAACAAGTGCAGTTTCTCGGAGATTACAAGTTACAGAAAGTTTAATATCTCGATTAGGATTAGAAAAAGAATTGGTTGGACATGCAGGATGTGTTAATTGCTTAGAATGGAATGAAAATGGGCAGTAAGTACTATAAATTAAATAAAAAATATTGTAGTAAATAAAACATAATTTAAAAAGCATAAGAAAAAAAAATTAGTACATGTAAATTAATATGTTCTTTCAGGATTCTTGCTTCAGCATCTGATGATATGGATATTATTTTATGGGATCCATTTCGATATGAAAAAAAGTTAGTACTTGAAACTGATCATATTGGAAATATATTTTCTGTTAAGGTAATTTTATATGTTAATTCTGAATATGTTGTTGAGTATTTAGATTTATTGTAGTTTGAGAAGTTGTAAATTTATAAATTCTCAAAATTCTTAATACTGACTTTTCATCAACAGTAAAAGAAGCATTGAATTTTTTTATTGTACATATCGTTTTAGTTTATGCCAAAGTCAAATGATAGTATACTGGTGTCAGGTGCTGGGGATGGCAAAGTACGAGTTCGTGATCTTACACTTTTTGAACCCATATTTATATGTGATTGCCATATGAGTCGTGTCAAACGTATTGCTACTGCGTCTACTGAACCTTTCCTATTTTGGAGTGCTGGAGAAGATGGTCTTATTTTACAACATGATATTCGCACTCCACACACCTGCAAAAGCAGTGAATGTAGTATTGTATTAATAAACCTTTCTAATCATTTGGGTCAATTTGCACAAGGCAAATGTATTTCTGTCAATCCAAAAAAATCTGAATTAATAGCCATTGGAGCTAGCGATGCCTACATACGAATGTACGATCGCAGAATGATTAAACTTTCTCAGGTAAGTATTAAAATAAAATGAATCAAATTATTACAAAAGGTATGCATTACATCATATTTAAAGTGATTACTAATATAAACCTGTAATGTTCTTATATTTTCTGTATAATAGGTGCCTTTTACTTCTAATCCATTGGTTCACCGGGCTAGCAGAGATTTAGGATTACCTGTTGGTGGTGAAGGGGATCCAGATGATAATATACCATTGGGTTGCGCACAGTACTTTATCGCGGGTTCGTTCGTACGATCAAAGATAGCGTACGCGACTCCTTTACCCTTATATTCCTCTGTTGCTACATATTATACGATTGCTTTAACAGACACTGTTAATGTTTGATATTGGGCAGGTCATTTGCAGTCTCGAGTACGTGATAGTAGGACTCTTACTACTACAAATTTAACCTTCAATGCTGATGGGAATGAGCTCCTTGTCAATATGGGTGGTGAACAAATTTATTTATTTGACATCAATGATCCAAAAACCATGAAGACATACTTTGGTTACTCTTCAAATGCATGTTCAGGTAACTATCAAAATTATTGCAGTTTTTGTGTTTTAATTTCTGATTAAAAACATAACATACATTTCAAGGCTTTCAACATTTATGAAACTTACTCTGTTACAACAGGTAACATATAAAAATGATAATTATTACAAAATAATAAAATACTAGTTTGGAATAAACGACACACACCAATTTACATTATTTGATATATTGTTTTACTATAAGTTTCAACACATTAAGCAATATTTTTAAATCTATATATAAAATACAAATTCAAACATTTTCACATTATTAAAAAGTACATGGGTATAGGAAAATCGTACATGGAAAAGAATCAGGCGGACAATAGGGATATTAGTAGGAAGAATATTAAAATCCTACCACAACATATTGAAGAATTAAAATGTCAAGTAAGTTTATAACAAGAAGAGTTTCTTGTACATTTTCTTTCATAAAAACACGTTCAAATTACCAATTAATTATGTAACAGCTAAGACACTAAAAAAAGTAATTTTTGTAAGTACTGAGTATTAAATGAACTGTTTAGTTCAAAATAAGAAGTTTGTTCATTGCAATAGATTAAAAAAAAAAAAACAATTAAACTAGTTAATCGGCTTTTTTCTTAACTTTTTAGGCTAATAGAAACTTTGAACAAAAAAAATATACTTCAGCAATTACTTTATACAACAAGGCAATTAGTTACTGTCCTAATGCAGCTGTGCTTTTTGCTAACAGAGCTGCAGCATATATGAAACGAACTTGGTATGAACTTTCAAATACTGTACTTAAAACTTACAATTCATAAGAAAAGGAAAAAATAATTACCTTTGAAAGATAAATAATTCCTATATTAACAATTTATGGAAGTACATGTGTAATATTTTTTCATATTTTCGATATAATTTGTAGGGATGGTGATACATATGCTGCTGTTAAGGACTGTCAAACAACATTACTTCTTGATCCAGGACATGTAAAATCATATTTTAGGTATCAATAATTATGAATATTATAATATTGTATTTACTGAATAATGTAAGTGTATTACATATGTATTTGTAGATTGGCGCGATGCTTATTTGAAGTTCATCGATCTGTTGAAGCTTATAAAGTAATTGTGGAGTTTAAGATAAAGTTTCCTGAATATGCATCTAATTCTGCCTGTAAAGCATTAATAATGCAAATAGAAGGAGCTATAGTATCTGGTACGATTTATTTTACGTTATTCAAATTGTAAATTTTTATTACATTTTTTAATGAACTGGAACTTCGACCTTTTCGGTACAGAGGATACTATAGTCACCCCTCAAAAATTATTCATAGCGGTCAATTGACGTCAAAAGTTGTAACGAACACATTGATCGATTTACGTCTCGGCCATTGTGATCGCCACACAACTCGACCGTCCCGTATTGAAAGGATTAAATTAACGTATTTATATTCGTATTAGTATATTAAGAAAATTCATCCATTATACAAGTTCGTTAAAAATGTTTCTTTAACAAATGTGTAATATAATATTATTTTATTATTAGAGAAAGATGATACTAAAACAATATTACAAATATCGAAATATGAACAAGCATGGCGACATAATACAATTGACTATAAAATGAGATTCTGTGGGCACTGTAATACTACTACCGATATAAAAGAAGCTAACTTCTTTGGAAGGTAAGTATATACTTTGAAAATTATTTAATAATCATGTAAAATATATATCATACTCCAATATATTGATAATTATGAACTTTTTTTCTTTAAGCAATGGGCAATATATTATGGCAGGATCAGATGATGGTTCCTTTTTTATTTGGGATCGTAATACCACAAATATTATCCGCGTATTAAGGGGAGATAATTTCATTGTAAACTGCCTTCAACCTCATCCATCCACATGTTTGTTAGCTACTAGTGGTATCGAATCAGTAATTAGATTATGGAGTCCTTTACCTGAGGTATATGTTGTGACTAGTTATCAATAATTATTTTATTAAAATAAAATATATAGACAAATGTTGTATATACAATTGTCAAATATATATTTTGTTTTAATATGTCGAAATAATTTAATTTGCATTAAGATATGATATTTTTGATCCAATATAGGATGGCAGTGTGAACGAACGAGAAATTCAAAATTTAGAAGGTGCCGCAACCGCAAATCAAACACGAATGAACACTGACCCATTTGAAGTAATGCTCACGAATATGGGATATCATTTTCCTGTTCAACAGAATGAAGAAGTTACTGTAGATGTCGATGAAGCTTTCGACCAGTCAATTCTGCACCCTTCGAATTGTAGACCAAGTTAAATTGTGAAAACAGTATGAAAAGTGGTATGAAATTGCAATTAACCTATTTGCATTAAGAAGTACAATGCGTTGAGTTATACATATCAATGAATGTGGAATAATTCACAAGCATCGATGTATTTAATTGATTTGTATCAATGATCATCCTAAATATGCCTCAAATTATGCAAGATACAGCTGAGTAATATATACAAGTGGGTGTGAAGTAATTCTTTATGAAAGAATAAGAAAAAATGTACAATACACTTTTTCGTCCAGGGCTTAATTTTTGAGAAAGTCAAATTTGAAAATTCACTGCGTCTATGCAATTTCAATTAAGATATGATTTGTCGGACGACGTATAACGCCTATTTTTTTTGTAAACAATACCTATACGAGGTTTACGAGTTACTAAATTTAAGAAAAAACAAAAAAGATATTTTGTTAACTACTTTATTATATCAATTATAGAATTATTGAAATTATCTTTGATATAACTCAACAAATAAAAATCAAGAGATCTGAGGTGTATTGATCTTGAAATCTAGTCGTTTACGCTTCAGAAACACATGTCCATACTATAAGGGATAAATTTATGTATTAAGATAAGTAAAAAATGTTATATGAATGTATGTTTTATATACCTTAGTTTTCGAGTTATGGATGATTGAAGAAAATGGTCAGATTTTTAGGGGGGATTATTTAAAGTCTATTGTGTATTGGGTCAAATGTTTTAGTCGGCTATTGAAGGCCTGCAACTAATTGTTAATAAAAATTGCTAATTGCTAAATTGCTATTTGCTATTTGCTATTTGCTATTTGCTATTTGCTATTTGCTATTTGCTATTTGCTATTTACATTCCTCTACAACATGGTACTACATTCCCTTTAATTGAGGAATCATCTTTCTAGTTCCCAGTTATATACGATTTATAAGAAAGAATACAAAATAGATTTGAAACTATTCGTGGAGCACCTAACTCAGACCTAATATTTTCGAGCAAATGTAAAACTTAATGCTAAAGCATGTAATAGCATGTGTTGATGCATGAGGTAGACACTTTAAACGTTTTCTTCAATCATGCACAATTTGAAAATTGAAGTATAGAAGACATGTTCATACATGAAAACCTTTTTTACTTATCTTAATGTGTATTTTTTAAACACTCTGTGTTTACAGATAAATAAAATTGTTAATCTGTGGAAATTCCAACTCGCATCATCAAAGTTCGCAGTCAGAAACGTTAACGTTATGCCAACTTCTTACATAATTGTTTTCTGTATATACTAAAAAATAACTTTAAACATAATTTTCTTAAAAAATATTAAGTAATGCATCTATGCATTTACTATGTTATTATTTATTAATTCACAAACTGGATACAAAATTTAAATTAAAATGGTGACTTACCTTATGGGAATACCGCTTGTCAATTTACAATTTGCTCGTATCACCGACAATTTCACTATCCTCAAATAGTTACATTACTTGCGGATTATATCACTTATAATGATACAAATATTTTATTGTAAAAGTGCGAATATTTCAAGACTTGAGGATTATTCTACGCCTAGTGATATGAACCAGACGTTACATGCAGAATATATATTCCGCTTCTTAATACAAATAGGTTAAATCACCGAAGACTTACAGTGTTGTATCGTAGAATATTAACGTCTTAATTCCAATTATCTATTTTTTTATCAATTCTGTGTAGTTGATCACTTTTGCGTAAATAAAAGAAAATAGTTGCATATTAATCGTTTATTGACTGTTTTTATGGACAAAATGATAAAGAATACTTGATGAGATGATACTGTATTAAAAAATTGATACTATTAGTTTATTGTATTTGTACCTCTTTTACATATATAGTTATCTACTAAATAGAAAATAAATCAAGGATTACGAATCTTAATAAATGTTTATGGATATATTTTATTGCTGTGACTATGTTCATTGCATTGTTAAAATCTTTCTTTAGCATTAGTTTCAATTGAATATTCTGTATATATTATTTTCATTTAAAACAGTAATACAGACTATAAATTAATAGTTTTGATAACTTTACATAAAAAATAATATGTCTATAATGTTGAAGTTTATAAATGCTTTGTAAATTAATTTTGAGGCACGAGTTCCCATATGTTCTGCAGTGTACTAGTTTCTTCAGGATTTTCTGCAGCAAGACCTAAGTAATTTGAAAAACTAGGTTTCCTCTGATTTAATCCTTCAGAAAAATAATAACCAAACACATTTAAAATTTCGACTTGATTATCTTGTATTTCAGAATATTGTTCTATACTTAGCTCCTGTTGCACTGGTGCCTGTAATAATTAAATGTATAATTAAGTGATGATGTAATATATTTACTTATTCAATAAATCGTTTGTAAAAATTATAGTTCTGTACATTACTTGGTGTTCAAGTATATAATCTATACCAAAAATTGGAAATTTTTCAAATGTTTTAAATAGCATTAAAATTTCCTTATAAAGAGTATGAAGCCTCTGAAGAGGTCGAACTCGAAAACCTAATATGTAACCTCCGCTAGATTCTGTACTGACGATGACCAAAGTTGGACCAAATTTTGAACTTTTAATAGTAATCTATCAAAAAAATAATTTTATATTTCATTTTTAATTTTGGATATATTTCTAATATATTTCCATATTTCTACTTACATTTGCTATTATAAGATATGGAATGGATATATTAAACTGATAATTCATATCAGCAAACCATACTAAACGTACATTTGTTACAATAAAAGTTCCCATATTTCCCTAATAAAACAATAATATAATATTCAATTTTTCTAAAATAAAAATAATTACTATAAACAGTAACTTGATTTTCAACCTGTTCTAATGATAAATTCCAAGTATCTTGTGAAGTTGAGCATACTGTTTCTTGTGGAAGTAGAGTCAACAATTGATCGTTAATTATTCCACTTCTTAATTTAATTTCACGATAAACCTTGGATGAAATATAAGCTCTGTAACATTGCAGTAATCCAATCTATAATGTGCGCCCATGGAAAATATCGAAGATTTTGAAGTATATCTCAAACTCCTGTAATGTCTACTACAGTAATCGTCAAGTAAATAGGCCTATTAAGACCATTCAGAGGTAAACCTATATATTCTGCCCACATCGCTGATTTTATCTCTCATCGTTTGTCCAATATTTAAATCCACTTATATCCATTTTTTAGACAAAGAGTGCAAAATAGTAGACGCCGTCTTTATCTCAAATATGGAGAAAAGCAGATCTATTACAGTATCGTCTTGTTATAAGTTTTTATTTGCGTCTTGTTATAAGTAGTTTCTCTATCCCTTCCACTGCTTTTGTAGTTATAGATTAGTTCATACTTCTGAAAGGAGTGACGGTCATAAAGTAGGAGGTGTCATTTGACCATTCTGAAATATTGTCTATTTTCTTTTCAATATTTTATCTTGTTCCTCGATCTTCTCACTTGCACTTCCCTCTCCCTGACCTTTCTTTAGGCCCCTCTTACGTTTCTCTTATTACTCCTTCCCACAAACTCTAATTTTCTTAAATATTCAATCCTTTACCGACCATTCCCCCATGTTTTTTAAGTTATTAACTGTAGATATATGCTGTTATAATATGATCTTGATTTAAAAGTTCAAAGTGAGTGACATCTCTGATATTTCATCACACACTTTCAATAAAATCTTTTGAGAATGGAGTCCTGGTTTGGGATACGATAATAATGATTCCAAAATGGAAGAAGACGGATAAAAAGTTGGTCCATTCTATGCCAAAACTTTTACAAGTTGTAATACAAAATAATGGCTTACACAAAAAATATTAAACAAACTTTTATATTATATAAAAGTATAATTGTGCTAATACTTTTGTTTTGCTAAAAACTGCCTTTATACGTATTTTATTTATTTTATCTAATATTGTAAGATTAAAGACTCGGTAGTTATTAATAAACATTAATTGGATATTTTGTCTTTTTTCGATTTGTAAGCTTTTATAACAAAAAACAAAGTCAAAGAAATAAATTTCAAAAGCCAAGTATACCAAGTATGCCAATACTTATATTCGTGACTGTATACAAAAACGTTCACAAATAAATGAGTTATCAAGCAATGTTATGTTCCAATATGAAATGAGTTTTAGGTTAAATAACTTTTAAGATAATTAAACGAAGTAACGTGATAAGCTTAAAGTAGAAATAATTAAGACATCTAGAAAGTAGTTTGTATAAACATATGACCAAAATGCGATATGGAATAATAAGACAAGAGACAACATTTCTTATGTAATGATATAATATCGTGTTATGATCAGATATTTTGATGCCTTTTTTTTATTAAATCAATCGAGGGTCAAGTAGCTTAACGGATTGAATGTCTCTAGTGATTGTGGAAGATTTCACACCACTGACTATCTTTCAAGAAGACCATATAAATCTTATTCTCATTGCAAAAAATTTTTAAAAATTCTTTAGGATACAATGAAATATCACTGAAGACTTGAATATATCCTAATTTTAGCAAAATCCAAGATGGTATTCCAAAAAGTATCTGACTGCGAGGTATAACTCTATAACTTTATCTACATATTAAAATAAAAATCTTCATTATATATGTTACAACTTAATAGCTTAAAATTGTATAATAAACACATTTTGCAGTACAAAAATTTTAGCAAAGATATTTTTGTAACTTTTTACTTAACAAAATATTGCTAATAACAATAAAGATACATCATATATAAAAAAAAAAAATACAAGATAGAAAATATTCCAATTAAGAGATGTTATATTTAAAAAATAATAATGTTTGATTTATTATATTTACCCTTGTTTTCATTTTTGAACAGAACAAGTAAATTATACAATGAATATAAATACAACTTTACATTTAATAAGCCACTTTTTAACTTTGATGCATTGAATGCAATTATGAAAGTGATAGTTGCTTACAAGGCATTGAAAATAAATGTAGTATAACATTTAAAACAATGATACATACAGTTTTTAAGTAATAATTTTTTAAGAAAATATTTCTAATCATAACTTTACTGGAACTTTCATACTAAGAAATGCATTTGTTGTTATGTAAATCTAGGTTTACGTTTTATCTTTTGATAACATCCTATGTAAGAAATAATAGATATTTAAGTTAAAATCAAAATATACCTGTATATACCAATAACAGATGTATAATGTCTTGTACTTTTTGAATCTTGATTTGTAAATATAAATTCATATCTGCAATTTTGAAAAGAAGCTAAAATATATAGTGCTTGCGTGTGTCTTCCTTGTAACTATAAAAGTTATTTTTGCTTTATCATTTCTATATATAAAAAACATTTAGCTTATTAAAATATACTAACAGTGTGTATAGTTTTAGAATTCACTGCAATGAAGGTGTTATAGCCAATACCTGTAGAGAAGAATACTTACATAAAATTTCAAAATTATTAATACAATAGTTAATAATATGCAACTTATAAAATGTTTGCTTTTCTTCTAAAGAATATTCATAAGCAAATAAAATTATTTCAAGTATTATAAATACAATCTTTTGTCATTTAGAATTAATTACATTTTTCCATAAAAATAGAACAAAGAGCAAAAATTTTTTCTAAGAGAATAAAATAAACTTATTTTATTTATACTTAGAGTGGTTGTTCATACTTAGATTTATTCGAGGAAGAAGTAAAGAATGCCATATAATTCTGAGATTTGTTACTATGAGTCTTCCATTATCACCTGCATTTCCTTTTGTATCTTCTATCAAATCAAGTTTATCAACAGCAAATTCTCCTAATCGTAGTTGCATGTGACTAAACAAAATTTGAAATCCTACATGTATCAAAATTTTTCTATGAATTTTTTATGCAAGGTGAAAAGAATTTTTTTCACATTATTTGATACAAAAAAATAACTGTATCAGATTTTGTTTACATGTTCCTGTCTTATTTTTTAATTTTAATATAGTTTCCACAGTATTAAAATATATCAACATTACATCAATAAAATAAATAAAGTATTACGTGTGAGAAATGTCAAATCGAACTTCACTATCTTGCCACATTTTTAATAAAAATATATTAACAATATCAGTAATCTTGTGAGATTCATACAATATAAAAATCAATATCGTTGCCATACCTACAAAAGTACAACATCAATGTAATATTTCTTATGCTTAGAACAACTTCATATAATATTTTATTTTGAATTATCCATTATTCCAAATTAAATACAGTTTCAGTTATAGTAAATGTAACTTAAGTTACATTGTACGTATTTACACAAATGTATAAAAGTATAAACTTATCTGCATGAATCCAAAGTTTTAAAACTAATACCAACAATAGAACATCGGAGAATGTTAGCACACTGTATAAAAATTACTGAACATTAATATTGAAAGGATTATTTAATATACAATACTATAAGCGCAAATTTTTTGTTTTTAATCTTCATTGAGTTGAAATCCTGTAATTATTAAAATACTTAATAAATTTTCACCATCTGGGGAATATTACTACCGTAGTTTATCCTTCTTTTTTACAGTATAAATTATATCTTGCGCGCTAAAACGTTTGACACTTGCGTGATAATTAATATTGTTATATCTAACCTGTACGTGACAGATCGCGTTAGTTGCTATCAAATAACAATTCTCTGTCTAAATTAATATTTATTAAATATATTGTTTTATGTTTTCAGAATTAACATATTTGCTATTACAGTTACTGTTTTGTTCTGTTTAGGTGGTTACAATAATACTGCTGGCAAAACTATTACTTTTTAATATTTCCAACTTGTTATGTTTGTGTTTCTATTAAACATTCATTGCTCTCATGTTTTTATGGTTGAAAAAAACAATTTTGTTAAATTAATAGTTTTTTTGTGTTGTTAATGAAATAAAATCACACTCTTAATGATATGTATCAAAATTTATTTTAAAAATATAATAAAATATATTTAATTAATATTAATTCAATCCTTTAATCAATTACGAATTTACAACAGAATCGTTATTTTATAGCAACTCCTGCAACATATTACATATCGATTACATGTCTTGAAAGTATCATGGAAATGAATTTCAAAAATAGTTTAATCCCGGAAATAATAATTTATTTTATATTTTATATACTATGACCCATAATTACAGCATTTCGAAAATCCCAAGTTATTTCGTGATATGCTTCGTATCTCGAGTAGCACACATCAGAGCTACGTGAAAAGGAAAGAAATAAACCGAAGCATAGTGACTTTCCCCTAAACTGGCCAGAATTCATTTGAGCCGGTATGTGTTGTATAATCACATAGTATCCTAATAGTTTAATTGAAGGAATATGAAGAAATAGAGAAGAAGTACATGAAAACATTAAACTGTCAATGATGGTAAAATAACCAAAAAATTTTTTTTGTTTTAAGCAGTGAAAAAAGTTAACTGCGATTAAAAATGTTGCAGTCTAAATGGTATACTTTTTAATATGTCTGAGAACTGTTGGTAAGTGAATAGATAACCTGAAATCTTAAAGTATCGTTAGGTTAAGAAGTATTAATGCCTTTTTATTAATATTTAATAATTTTACATTTATTCGTCACCATATTTCCGATTTTCATTATGTTCAAGATTTAGTTCTTTTGACTAATAAATGATTAATTTAACAAGTCTTTTATCAAATGATTACTTTTCTTAAAAATTTAAATAATTGCTAAGGATATAATGTTTCTTATTTGATAAAATGGAAAAGATGTACAGAATAATAACTATTCATTTTATATTATTTAATGAAATGAAAACCACTGGACAAATGTTTTAATCTAATTTTTTTAATTTTATTTGAATAAAATTTATTAATTCTCATTATAAATAATTTTGTTTTGATGATTGTCAATCCAAGACATAAACGTGAAGAAACAAATATGTTATAATTACATTATATATTAATAAATTTTAATAAATTAGAATGTGAGTCAATTTTTTGTGGAAATTCTTTTTTTGGTGTTGCACTGCATACTTTACAGACTCTTCTAGGATTCTGTATGGTAATTTGTCCAATTACTTTATGCATTGTGTATTTTTTAATGTCAGCAGTGCTTATCTGCTAGATCATATTTTATAACTCTTTTAGTATATGAAGTACCTGTTAAAAAATCGATATACTATAAAATATATTTGACTTATTCCAATGTCTATTTGTAGTAGAGTTCAGCAATTTGCAAATTGCTCTTAATAAAAACTATGTTACTTTGTATCCTTTTTTAATAAATTTTATATATTTTAAGTAATGAGTGTAACATTTAAGTTTATCAGGTATTACATTAATTTTTTTATTTATTTATTTGTTCGTTTTGCATAAAAGTAAATAATACAGAAGATAATAATCTGTAATATGTTTGAAAAATACAGAGTGATATTTGCTACATGATTTGATTTGAACTGAATACAATGTCCTTTTCAAGTGAGAAGAATTATATTTACCACTAGTGATGGGTTTATCTATCTTTCTACTTTAAATAAACAAAAATGTTAAATTATCTATAAACAGTTGTCGAAAATGGTACTATATAAACAAAGTCATGCATATATGATGCTCACCATGAAAGTGTTAAGCAATAATTAAGAAAAAATGTTTTTTCCCATTTAGCAGCAATTTCATACAGATCACTTATCTAAAGACACTATTTATATAGTCATTTTATACAATGTTTCACAGGTTTCTATACAAACTTTGCCAGTATGATCAGTAGCTAAAAGTAAGACAAAAATGTCATACAAACATAAATCAATAAAATGTTTTATGAAAAACATAATAAGATATGAAATGTCAAGGGGACAGTAATAGTCTTACTTTCAATGTGATACAGGGCAAGAATAACTAAATAATGTTAATGTATTTGAGCTGTTATTAGAGAATATTAGCTAAGATCTCTTAATAAAATAGTACCATATCACACAGTAAAAATTATTGTGCGTAAGTACATATTTCATATTTTTGAAACAATTTTTTAATAAAGCATTTATGCACCTGTGTTTATTTAAAATTTTCATTTCTTTTTAGTTGTAAAGCACACTAGTTAAATATGTATGGAAACCTATGACATACCTAGTATAAGTAGAAAGTATATATATTACATAAATTGTAATGTCATATCATATTTACAGATCTCATTTCACTTTTATATCAACAAAATGAAGCGAGCACGTATTAAAGCTATGGTTACTGTTCCATTACGACGAAAAGCAACACAAGATTCATCAGTTACTGAAACTGTTGATGTAACTGAATGTGATGAAAAAGACAAGAGTAAATCTGATGATATATGTTTGGCATTACAAGAAACTTCAGAAAATAATTTTCAACAAAAGCAAATACAGGAAAACTTGGTAACAACAGAACAAGTGCAGAATGAACAACTGTGTCATAGCAATGAAAATATTCAGTGTAAAGATGAATTCAAAGAGCGTTTGGCCGAGTCGAAAAAAGAAACTATGCAATCATCAGAAAACTCAAATACATTACAAATTGGTAAGTATTATGACCTATACATTATTTGGCATTTTATAAATTTAATTTTGGTAGAAGTGAAAACATTACAAAAATTAATTGCTTTTAGACATTTATATTTTTCTTTGTACGACATACAGTTATTTGTTAGATAATAATACATTTAAGTTCATTGTTGCAGGTATCCAAATTTGTGCAACAATGTTCTTATTGGAAAGGTTATGAAAATACTATTGTTTGACTCTAAAGTAATATAAAAATAAAGGAAATTATGAAAGGTCAAAATGGTTAGAATGCAAAATAATTGTTTGTTAACAAAATTTATTAACCAATACAATAGAAACCCAGTTATTTGAACCCTTTATTATATAATTATTCAAACTTGAGTAATTAAAATAAGTTTCTAAACAATTTTGTTGAATTGTATTTATATAATGGAAACAGTTGTCTATCTATATTAAATGTTATTTGGGTATTTGTTTCAAGAATATATTGAAATGAAATGTAGTTAATCACAAATTAAAACTACAATTAGTATTATAAAAAGAAGAAAACTCTATAAAAGAGCAATAAATTTTACCACAAAATATAAAATTTATAAATTCTTAATATGTAATATTGTGAAGCTAATACAGTTTGTAGATGATAATTCTTGTAATACAATGAGACGTGTGTTAGATACAAAAATGAAACATGTTTTCAAACAGTTTATGTGGAAATAAAATTCAAATAAACCAATTATGAATCATTTACAACAGAGAAAGTCTTCAAAGTTAATAAAAAAGTCAATGGCAATAATAAGTTTAAATAAGTACTGTATAGTTAACATTTTTTAAATCAGAGCATGTTATGCATGAACTATATATGGATAAGAAAATAGTTTTGCTAAAATTAGTCTAATAATACATTTTTGAAAACATTGTGTGATCTTAATAAATGATAAGGATGTAACTGTAATTGTATTCATATATCATAGATATATTGATCTTTAACTTTTTTTTTATTTCTAGTAAGAATCTAAGGGAAGGTTCTGATCTAGAAAGTCATTTTTAGAATTTGTTTTTAATACAAAACAAATATAAAATAATTAAATAGTAATGATAAATAAAGAAGATGACAATCTGTGACTTTTAATATTGTATTATACATCTTGCGAACATATAAAAGAGTGCATAACTTTTTATTTTATTCAAATTTTAAAAACATTCATGGTGCGTTCCAAAGTAATCCATGAAAAATTTCTTCTTGAATGGGGAAAGTTCTCACTTTTTGATTGTAAATCCAAAACAAAAAAATCGGATATATTCTGAAACTGTATGAAATTTCCAAAACAATGAACCTACAAAAGTGAACAAAAAATAATTTTTTTTTAACACTTCAAAATTAAACATAATTTTTTTTTATCATTTTTTCATAATTCGAATATCCTTCAAAATTAATAAATTTAAAAAAACTCAAGGTACAAGAGGTTCATCCAGCGGTGATAATTCACTTCTTATTCATACTATCAAAAAATGATTTTTTTTTTAAATAATAACAATTTCTAATATGTTTGTAATTGTTATGTGTACTAAATATCCATCTCATTCCAGGTAACGAAGCATAACTTCATGCTTTTATATTTTTGTTATTTGCAAGCAAAATCTCATATTATTTTGAACACAGATTTTACACTATAATAAAAACTTTCTAGAATTACATTATACAGGGTATTTATTAATTCATAGGAAATATTCATAGAGAAATAAAATACATTTATAACTTGTAGACCCACTTCTAATAATCATTTTACAAAAACATACAACAGTTTATTTTATACGATTTTTTCATAAATAAATTCTACAACAGTATCAATATTTCATATACACATCAGATTCGATTTGAAACTTAGAAAAGTACGTAAACATTTAACATTATCATAATAAATTTTACGTTGTAATTTATTGCTGATAACATTAAAAACAGTTGATAAATGTATAATTACATATACATGATCAGAATCTACTAGGATGACATACTTCTAATCGCAAATAGCGAGTCAAGTTCAAATGTGAGCCGCTACGATAGAGTCCAATATTAAACCCATGCAGTACTTAACACTTAAAAGCCTATAACTTTAACCATTTTTAGAATTTTAAAATTTCCTTTTAACTACATATTCTTTGAACATCGAACAAGTTACAAATACCAAAAAAAAAAATTATCTTTTAAAAGTTTTAGACTGGAATCTGCCCTTAATTCTCAATCACAAAAAAAAGTTAATTCAAGAACACAACTAAACCTATTTTACCTACTACGTTATTTGGTTGAAAAATAATTCTCTTTTCTGTAGAGTATAAATGTATAGAAAATTTATTTTAAATTGAAAAATAACATTTGACCATTTTAAAGAATTTTAATATCTTAATTTATGATTCATTAAATCAAACAGGTTTTTGTATGTTTATCAATAATAAAATACATATTTGCAACAACCATTTTGAACTTTAATATTTTTACATACTGTTATAAAAAAATATATGTTGCTCATTATTTACTATCTGCAACAGTTGCCAACATATAGTAATCTCTGCCTTCAAGTGTAAAATATAGGGACCATACTTGATTTGCAAAAAGGGTAGGTAGCAATTACACTGTCTAACACAAATGCGTTTTTGCAGTATTCAGTAGGTAAACCTTGTAGAGTTTCTCAATCTAAACATAAATTCATAATACTATCAAAAAATGATTTTTTTTTTAAATAATAACAATTTCTTAAATATACTACATAAATAGAGTTGCTCACCTTCAGATTTCAAAAAATTTGAAGTTTTGTAAAAACGTCTGATTTTTAGCAAAAAGGAAGTATTATATAAAACCTAAAAGCGTTAGCAAGTTCTAATTGGCCTTAAAAGATAAAAGAGAGATTCTTGAATGTAGCAGTGTTCAAGTTGTATTTTTTAGTTCTAAATGATTGTAGTCATTGAAGTTTTAAAAAGTGCCAATCTACGTAGTTTCTACATATTATTTTTGCATTTCTTCAAAATGTTATTTGTGTAGCTCCAATTCACTACACAGTATTGAATTCTGTAAATATTTTTGAAGAAAAAATCATCTAGGAGAAAAGTAAAAGTGCTTTTCAATTCACACAAATCGAAAAAATATCGTTTGGCAATGCGTGAACAGCATTTTGCCACCATCTCTCGGCTCAGCAGTGCTTTAGCTATGCGTAATCAACATGACTAGTGTCATCCAATATGTACTTACTGCATTTAGTAAAGATAAATTTTTTCATGTAATCTTCCATACTAATCATAAAATTATTAAGAAATGTATTAATTGCTTTTGATTTTAACAGAAGAAGTATATAAAATAAAAAATTACCTGTAACATCAGTCATACAAACAAACTTAAAAATAATTGCATTTTACTTGATGTTTATATGTTACGTCTTTCTTAACGTTTGTCAATGTTCAGTAATAGTTCACTAGATATGGCACATATATTCTTTCCTTGATATTGTTTTTCCACTCTAAAACTGCTTAGTCTATTTTAATAAAGATTTTGACATATCGTTGACGCAGGATTGTATGCTTTTCTTTATTTTATTAATTGGAAAGCAAAGGGAGACACGTACAAAAGGTGGTTGCGTGTCAAAAAGTCGCTCATCTTCACGAAGGTTTAATATGCCTCTATATAAACATCGCTGCAATTCATTTGTGGTACTTTTCTCCTTTCTTTATCATTTTTATTTTGTATTCTCATTTTTAGATAATACAAATACGCATACAATTCTTTCCTTTGCTGTAGTCATATAAGAATAATATCAATGTATTATATTATACTGTTTTGCGTGACTGGATACTGAATGACACTAACCCTGTCGATTACGCGTAACTATCATATGTTGAACTGAGATAAGTGAGTGATGGCCGCATGGCGGCAAAACATTTTGCACGCATTCCCGACGGATATTTTCTAGATTTATGTGAACTGAAATCTGTTTTGATACCTCTCGATGGTTTCTTTTTTAAAAATGTTTATAAAATGCGAAATTGTATAGCAAATTTGTGTTATACAAATAACATCTTTTAGAAATGCAAAAATAATACGAGGAAACTATGTAGATCGACACTTTTTAAAACTTTAACGGTTGTTTACAATCATCCAAAACTCCAAAATATTATAAATGTAAACACTTATGCATTCAGGAATCTTTTCTCTATCTATTAAGACTGATAAGAATCTAACGTTGTAAGTTTTCGCGTAATACTTAAGATCGCGTAACACGATCTCAACGAATTATTTTTAATTATATGTACGTGCTTTCAAATAAGATCGTGCTTTCCAAATATATAATGAAAAATATACAAATTAAAAATTTTAGTAGTAGGCGATTCTGCGTGCATATCTCGCCTAGAATAATCGATCGTTCAAAAAGATTATTCGCGCTAAAAAAACACAGTGACGAGGATGATCTCTTTACATAAATCCAGTGTAAAACTTATTACTTGAAAGCGGGAATTATTGTACTTAGATCAAGTCAAACAATTGTTAAATAGCGTATATAGTGTTTATATAATTTAAAAAATAAATTATAGTTATTTTATTTATTGTAAATGTGGATGATGCATTATGTTACGTTTTCTATAGAATAATTAAACAAGATCTCAAATTTTTTCATTAAAAAAGCTTAAATATTGAAAAATTAATAATTATTAATAATTTGTAATTTCTAGTTTCTCCTATAAAATCAGCACAATGCCGGCTAAGTTACATTAGACCAACACCTAAATTAGATAGTGGTGGTAGAGTAAGAAGGAATAGTATACAAGGAAGTGGAGCGAGTGCAAGTGAATCAGAAGATGATAGTAGGAGAGTAACTTGTACCGCAACCAATCATATAAGAAATGATTTGGTTCATTCAGCAGAAAGTGCTAAGGACACTGTTGCTAATAATACTAAGAACAACTTAATAAAATCAAAAGTAGGTCAGAAGAGACGTATTTTAGTTTCAGAATCTGCAAGAAAATTAGCAGAGGCTAGAAGAGAATTTCATTTAAAACATGAAAATAAAACGCCAGATAGAAGTAAGCTTACAATGTATGATCTTATATATTATAATCCTGTTACTAATCCTATGAAGAGGTCTAAAGAATCTGGAATGGTGGCAAGAAAAATTTCAGAATGCCAGTGAGCATCTCATTAACTAAATAAAGTGAAATACTTTCCAAATTAATATACATTTTTTAATATGATTTAAATTTGATTTTATATAAAACAATACAATACAATATTACAGGTCTGAAGAATTTCAAGAAGAAGAAAATGTGGATGATCCATCATGTGCAATGCCTGTTCCTCAAGTAAAAGTTGGACCAGATGGTCAGTTAATAATAGATGAACAAAGTCTTGTTATAGAACAAACTAATGCAAAGAAAGGCAGAGAAGTATTAGCGAAGGATGCTATTATTGATGATGATAACAATGGAAGTGGATTTTATAAAAAGCGTCAAAAAAGTAAAGAGTGGCCCAAATGGGAAACTTTAAAATTTTATAAAGCATTAAATACAGTAGGTACGGATTTCCTGCTGATGCAAAGTCTTTTTCCAAATAGAACGCGGCAAGAAATTAAATTAAAATTTAAAAAAGAAGAAAAAGTAAATAGAAACTTGGTTGAAAAAGCACTTGCATACCATCAAGAATTTGATACTGAAATATTAGAAAAATCATTAGGTAAGTTTAAATAATAAATTTATTTTTTAATATATACAAAGTGATTCAGAAATACATATCAATAGTTCAGACTTAAAGAATGAAAGAGACACTTTTAACATTTTCTTCAATCATTTATAATTCGAAAACTAAGGTAAATAGAATGTATGTTCATAAGACATTATTTACTTATCTTAGTGTATAGATTTACCTTGTGAAGTATGGACATGTGTTTCTAAATTACCCTGTACATATGCTTTAAAAGTTTTGATTTTGTGCATATAGATGTATATGCAACTAATTTTTTACGCGAAAATGAAGTATCAATTTTAGTTACTTTATGCAGAATATTCTGAGATAAGTGTTGCCTCTAATAGTTGTTTATAAAAGTGTACGTATAACAGAATTTTATTCACAATTTTGTATTTTAAGATTTTACCAACTGCCCAAATTATGCTTAACTAGAAGCTGTGTGTCGCATATTTTTTATAAATTACACTTAATAACATGCCTTAACTTGAATTTCTGTAACTTCTACAATAGAGGAATTATTAATATGAAATTTTGAAACAAAACTCATGTCTCTCTAATTTGCATTGACTAAGATTATTATCAGTCAATACTATCACTGTCATTATCACTATCTTCTGAATAACTTTTTGTATCAATGCAGATTCCCTTAAGTGTTGAATAAATATCACTACATTTTCTCGACATTGTGTAGATTAATTTTATACCAACAGCATATTTGAACTTAAATATGTAATATAACACTGGACATGTTAATAATGGCAATAATTTTCTTTCGTCAATTTCACATGTTCATAAGAAACGTTTGAAACAACAATGCAAGCAGATAGATCCCCCGTGAATTTGACTTATGCAAAATAAACCGCATCTTTGACTACATCCCATAAAAAGAAAACGAGAATGTGACGATTCAAGCGTCGCCAATCATGATTCCTTTATTAAAAATGCGGCGGAACACAAAAAAGATCTCCCTATTCTGATACTAATGAAGAATTTTGTTTCTACTTTTTGATAAATACTTCAATGTTACTTAATAATTTACAAGTGAGTTGCTATATTTCTGTTTGAGACTAACTGTTTATAAATTCTATTCATAAATAAAGGTAAAACAAATACAGTAAATTCATATTCAACTATCTACAAATGATGCAGAAAAATAAAAATTATTTGAATCATTGAAAGTGAAGTATTTAAAGGTGCTCTGGAAGTAGAGTTATGTTGTTTTTTTATCTCTTACCATTGACCAAATATTCACATGGACTTTATCTCAAGACATTCTGTATAAAGAAAGTGAACTATGCTGATTACTGAATTTCTGAATTTTGTTTATTAATAGCTACGTTCGAAAATTCAGAGAAAGAACATTCCAGTACACAAGAAAAACGAAAACTGCAGGGATCAAAAGAAAAAAGGAAAATAAAAGCAGAAAGAAAGCGAAAATGTAGTAAGTTAAAATATATACAAAAGTATTCCACCTATAGTTTTATAAGCCTTTTTTACATAACTTAGAGATAATAATTTTTTCTTATGGCTGTTACGATTCAATGGTGCTATTTATGTAACAAATCGTGCACCGATAATAAAGAGGGGAAGGAAGTAGTTCCATTTCATCTTTTTTAACGGAATGATAAATAAATTTGTGCACTTTTTAATTTATACTGCAAAAATGTTACAAGTAAAAATATTATATGGAAGAAGTCTAGTTCTTTCACCATAGAGTTAATGTTTCAGGCTCTATCCATAAAACTATAAAAAAGATTTTACTGTTCTCTAAAAGTTTGGAAGAAACAGCTGATAACAGTTTAGGTGGGCCAGAGTGTATGAAATTGAATATTTATTAATATTTTTAATAATTTTCATACATTTTCAACTGATAAACTAACTGCTATCATTTAATATTACATTACAAGAATGAAGTTACATGTATAAAATGTTTATTTAACATGTGAATAAAATAAATTATTTACAAACAAAATTTTTAGGGATTGTAGCATCTAGTATTGCAGAAATGGATGCATCAGATGAAGAAGATAATTGTATAGAGTTGATAGAACAAAATGAAAATACAGAAACAAGTGAATATCAAGAATTATTAAATAAAACAAACAAAAGAAGACGTAAAGGATCAAGAGAAGAGAAAAAAATATCGGAGAAGGCATTAATTGAAACAGATGATGTTGAATCATTAAGTTTATACAATGGAGTTGATAGTGATACAGAGGTTTACCATGTCAGACCGACTAGATCTGGAAGATTACCAAAAGTAAAAAAATTACAGGGACCAGATATAAATACATTGGACAATGAAATACTAAATTATGATTCTATTGATCATGAAACTGTAACCTCACCAAAAGATAATTTAATCTTTAATAATACTGACATTAATCAAGAAACTCAATATGAAAATTCTGTTAAAACAGTCATACCAAATATTGATCATGTAGAGCCAGGATCTTTAGTTATTTTATCAAAGGAATCGCCAGAAGAACCTGGAAAAAGTGTTTTACAAGTTTATATGGTTAGTTCTAATATTAACGCTTCTCAAACTCTCAAAGAATCTAATATTACATCTGTAAATTTACCACCAGAACTCTTGGCGACTGTAACCACTAAATTATCAGACGTTGAATCAATTACAGTAAAACAAGAATATGAATAATTTATTGTACAATACTTGAGTCTCTTAGAAACTCAACTGATCAATTCCACTTTTTGTAAATTTCTGATTTTTAATGAAATTTAAAAAAATGTGTAACATCAATTTTTTATATTTTTTTATTTCATGAAATTGATTAGTTAGGCTGCTGAAAGACTTATTTAATGTTCATAGCTAGACGTCACTTTTTTTTTTATAATTAATACATTATCACATGACAGTTTAATAAACATAATTATTACATCCTTATCAGTATATATAATTAACACCATGTAGTACGATAACTTACTTCAGAATTAATAATAATAGGTAATTCGTATTTCTTTAATTCTTTGTGAACAGGTGTCGACAAATAGCCGCCAAAGTATTTGTAGCATTCTGGACGCATTTGTTTCAGTAGGTATATAGTCGCCCGAATTTTGTTTAAGTGTCTGAAATGCACGTCAGTATATAACTGTTCGCTTCGCACTTACTTTAAGTGTGTATGTGACATTTTTCTCAAAAAGATTAAAATGTTTTCATTGCGAAACACTTATGTACTGTTAGCATTAATTAGGCGATCCGTTCACAAAGAATTAAATACAAAAAAGGAGTGTAATAAATAAATTTTGTATAAAATATTTTAAATTAAATATCTATTCTATCATGTACACATAATTTTGTAATAATTATAATGTTAGGTTCTTGCAAAAGCAATAAATTGGTGTATATGTAGGGTGTTACAGCACACAAAAATTATAAAGAGTTTGTACAAAAATTTTTCGATTTTGTTTCCAAATTATAGCCGTTTTTAATATTTGAATTATTCTTATTTTTAGTTTAAATTTCACTCTGTGCAATTAGTTATAATTGGTATTTTGTATCTCGTTTATGATTCTTTCATAACATGTGTAAACATGTACATGATGTTTCGTATTAAAGCAACTTCTGCAGAAACATGTGACCAATTGATACAATATAAAAGCGGTAATCATAGAGAAACAAAGTCAAATAGGACAAATGTTTGCATGAACTTTTTTCGATTACATTTATATGCTAAAGTTACTCTTGAAGTTATGCCGATATTTTACTCAACACCCTATACATACTACATTATTCCTATTAAAGTCGCTTATTAAAATATGTAAAAAATGTTGTTTCTCGTTATGAAATTGTTTATAATTTTTGCTTATAATACAAGATACATAAAGTATAATATCTTGTTTAAATATTTTATTGTAATTTATTGATTGAAGACGTTCTCCAATGTGTTATTTGTATATGGATTAACAATCTATTTAAATGATTAATAAAATGATGAACAGGAATGAGAAATAAAAATAATATATGAAAAGATCTTTAATAACATAATTCTAGTGTGTCACATGGAATCCATTTTGAACTTTCCAATGCATCCCACAAATTATAATCTTGCTCTATTATTTCTCTATTAAGTTTATCGATGTCTGTAGGAACTGAATGCTCTACAAAAACAGAAAAAAAAATAAAATTATAATTATGTAAAATTTTGTTTGTTTCATAAAAAAAACAAACAAAACACATATAACACTGTATATGAATTACGGGGTATCAGGATTTTACTGCTCTATATAATTATTTTTCAAGTGTCTGTTTCATTTAAGGCAATTAAGTCTGGTTATTTTGTTCAAAGAATTTTATATTCATGCAAATAAGGGAAGAAAGAATAAGCTCACAAATTATACAGAATAATATTATATAAAGAACAATATCTTACTAAATATCACATATTAAAACATTAAATATGCTACAACACAGTATTTAATAATAAATAACAAGAAATTACTAATTTATTGTAATAATGTTTAAGGATTCATAAATATAAGGAAAAAAATATTTGTATGTATTAAATAAACTTTTGTAACATATTATTTATTGGTTTTAGAAAAAACATCAAATGAAATATATTGTATTTGGTGAAACTTATCACAAAGAAACAAATCACTTTTTTCATGACTTGTATTTTTTAAGTTAACAAGATGATCCTAAGTTTTTAAAATAATGCTACATATTTTTAGTATTACTCTTTTGCGATAAAAGGTCAAATTCAATAACCTGTAATAAAATAAAGTTGAAATGACTTTAATAAATCACAATATACGATAAACACTAGGAGCCATTACTAGTACTCCAGATTGTAATAAGTAGTTCTACAAATACACAAATTAAAGAGAATAATATGTGTTTTAAGGTTATTGGTTATTTCAAAATTACTTTGTAGTAAGTCCTCATCAAATACTACATATTTCATATGAAATAGCTTTTTATAAAATCAATAAGTGGCAAGTTATTTCAGATGGCAATTTTTATTAACTTATCTTGAATAATTTTAGAAACAATGTTGTATAAAATGAGTTATATATGTTAATATATGTATAAAGAGACATTTTCGTACCAATCAATTCCAATTCATCCTCTTCTGGTTTTTGGTCTGATACATAACTATTATACCCATCTGATGTAGGTTCACTTTCATAATAACCTTGTTGCCATGCACTATAACTATTCCAATATGATGACGTATCATAGTAGTTATAAGAATCTGAATTCATATTTGATGCTGTATATTCAGATGATGATTGTGGCGGAGTAGATCTGTAAAAACAAAAGAAATTAATTACCAAAGTCAATTAATTTGTATTTTATGAAGTAAAAATTTAGACACTTTACATACCCTGATATTTTATTCCAGGGTCTAGGAACAGCATTGCAAATTTTTAATGATTTTGTTCCTAACCCTCTGTATCCATTCATAGTAACTAGACTATTTTTCTGTTCCTCCTCATTGGCAAATCTAACAAAACCATATCCTTTACTGAACCCAGAACTATCTAAAATTACTTTTGCAGTTCTAATTGAATTATATTTTGCAGCGAATGCTCTATATAAAGAATAGTCATCCACATCTGTTGATAAATCTCCAACCCAAATACTAAATTCTCGTTCTGCTGCTGGTTTTCCTGTTGTACTAGCATGATTTAATCGAAATCTTACAGCCTAAAATACAAAACCAAGAGGAATGTAAAAAATAATCTAATAAATTAACACTCACTATTTAATTCTATAATTATAAATAAAGGTACAATAATGGTATAACTTTTCAAATAAAATATTTTACTAAAATTTGTCAAGTTCTTACTGGATTAGAACCAGGAATCACTTTGCCATTTAGTTTATGCATTGCGTCCAATGCCATTTCATCAGTTGGAAAATGTACAAAACAATAACCTGCTGGTTCACCAGTATAACGATTCCTCATTACTTTGACAGTTTGTGGTTGCTCTCCCATTTTATGAAAAGCATTCATTATGAAACTTTCTGTCATATATGGTTCTAGCTGAAATAAATTGTGGACAATTTAGCAAAACTAATAAGTATAAAATATATAAAAAATAAACTACAGCAAAGAAATCTATAAAACTATTTTTATAATAACAAACTTTTTATGTATATTTTTTTAAAATAGATAATTCTTACCCCTCCCATCCATAATTGGCATAATACCATTGGTCCTGACATTTTCTTGTTTGTGATTATTTGAAATTCAGAAGACACTTATAATTATAATTACTTAAATGGTGATTCTTCAATTTACTTGTCTGTTATCTAAATAAAATCAGTGCCCATACACATTTGATACAGCGTTATAGTCATATGACTCGTATGTAAAAGGTAGCGCATGTTAAAAATGTTGTTTTAAATTGAAATAGGTTAGAATTGCATTTAGTACACGCTGTCAACACAAAATCTTAATCTGCATTGTACAAATTTTTAATTACATAAATATATTGTTTCTTTCACGATTAGAAATATACGAAAACTACTAATAATTTATATAAGGAAATGTTACGAACTTGCTACTTTTTTTTATTAAATTTTTTATTTTTCTACAGTAATATTTACATTGCAATTAAGGTTACCAGGAAAAATCCCACGAGGCAAACAGGAGAATTGAATAAAGGAAATTTGCTGATGGGGGGAGAAATAACGGGTGTCCCATTGTATTGTATTTTTCGGACTCGCTTGGGTTGATTCTTTAACGTTCGAAATTCAAATTCGGTTACAGTGAGATGTGTAGTATGAAACACTTGTGAATTATTGTAAATTATTATTGTTGACGATTTGGATAAAATCAGGTAAGATATATTTGGAATATTCATGTATGAATTTAAGTTTTAAGAAAGGATTTTTTGAATAATAAGTGTTTCTTTACTTACGAAGTTCATTCTTTTAATGGCTTCTTTTTAAAATTTTTGGATATGCATTATATTATAAATAGATAATAACATGGCTGAAGGAGAACCAGATCCAAGCAATATTATTGTGAGCAGCATTATGGATATTGAACTGGAGTTAGTGTCTAAGGTAAAATATATGTTTGATATTTGTGCATAAATTTAAAAGTTGAAGAATGAGTAAAGTAATCAATACTTTATTAACAGATATCGAAGGTAGTAAGAGTTCATCATCTGGGAAAAAGGTGAATAAAGTAAAATTCATTAATCTTGATTGAAGGATCCCTCCTTCTCAACATAGACAATTCAACATGAAGGAAATCCTTTCACAGCCAAATGTTTAACATGCAAGAAAGAGATTCAAAGTAGGTAAGAGTGATCTATAGAGACATAATCTTTCTGCTACATATCAGTCTAACCCAATAACTAACGATTTCTTGAATTCATTTAATAATGCCATGTATAAAAAGCAAATTATGCGAAATGTATTATTTAATATAATAGTATCGGATGATAAACAAAAACAATAGTAATAATTATTACTTACATATTATATATATAATTTTGTATACATTTTTATGTATATTGTATCTAGATTTTTGTACATATTCTTTTGTATGTTTTGTATATGTTTAATATAGATTTCTAAATATGTTTTTGTATACACACGTATTTTATGTATATTTTTATTTTAACCTCATATAATTTGTATAAATACTTCAATAAATTTACATTACAACAATAATGTGGATAAATAATTTTTCAAATTTCTACGTCTAACCAATATTACAGATTCAAAATCACGTTATTAAAAAAAAATGCCATTTAAAATTTTCTACTTCAAAAACCTAACTAAACGAACTCTACAACAATGTGATGAAATAGAATTTATAGGACACCAGTTATTTTATTCTCCATCACTATTTCGCTACAATATGAGCCGCGGCATTAACTATACCAAGTTCCTTCACTATTCATTTCGGGGGATTTTGGTAGCAACTCTTGACTTTGGATTTAAATCCCAACACCGCTTCACCTTACAGTTCGACTACCCTTACATGGAACAAAGTTGGTGGGAATTGGCGTTTTTGGGAAACTATCCCACGAGAGGAAACTTGTCACCTATTTAATACTAATCGTGTCGCTACTCATTCGTATTATTCTCCTAGAGTGAAGATGTCAATACGCTGTGCCTTTTTTTCGTGGACGAATAATATAAACGATATATATATTTTTAATATGATTTAACCGCCGAGATGAAAATTTTGTTGAAAAAAGAATTTTTCAACTTTTGATTTAGCATTTTTAATTCGAGGATACTAAAGTTATGATTAGAGCAGTTTAGCACAAGTCGTGGTTTTCGACGATTCAAATAGGCACATTGTTTAGAAAATCCCAGTCAAGATTGTTATTTAAGTAAATCTAATATACTTGCCTCGATCTTGCTTATATTTATTTAAATTCTGAGACATTTTTTAAAAAATTGTATTAATTTTGTGCATTATAATAGCAATTTTTGTATGAATGCAAAGTGGTATTTTGGTGCAAGTATGCACGATAAGAATCTTTGCGAGAGAATTACCGGAACTATTAAAATATCACCATATAAGTATATGTACATGCATATATGATAAATTAACAAAATTCAGTAACAGATGCTCTTAAGAAACTTTATAGCATTTCTTCCATGAATTACATATTTACGTTCAAATAAAGTTTCTTCTACGTTAGAGTCGAATTGAACAGCAAAATTAAAGGGTAATATGTTCTTGTTGTTTTGTAATTGTTCTTTCTATTTAATTGAAAATAACATTTTCATAAAACGATCTTCAAGTAATTACTATATTATGAACACTTAAATAACGAGGTTTAAGTAACAAACTGTCCTAAATTCTAATTTCTACCGCGTACAACGTTACGATTTATTTTGAGACTTTGTCGGTCACATTGCACGTGAGACTAAAATGGTAATGGGATCCTAGGACTTCAAAAGGTGTACAGAAAAATATATCGGTCTACTCTGTACTTCGACTGTAGTATTATATTAAATTTTTACCAAATAAAATGTTTGTTTTAAATTACTTAAATCTGGCGTTCTATTTTAACAGTTATTTCAATATCCTTCCCTCCTGTAGTTCATCCTTTATATTAATATTTTATGTAAATTATGTAACATTTTCTTATGTTAAATTATACAACATAATTGTATTTGTACGTATGTGTAATATACATATGTATATTGATTATATTTTGTTGTAAACTTTGTTTTGTTACGGAAAATGCAATCATTAGATTAAAAAATTATATATATACATATGCATCCGTGTATGTATAGTGTGTGTGCACGCACGCGTATATGTATGTACATATGTGTGCATATTATATATACATATATATATATATACCCATATACACACATATACATATATAATCACCTCATTTTACCTTGTGCTCTTTACAGATTTTCTAAAAATTTTCACATAATTTTCAGAAAGAACGAAAGAGATCATTTGACACCCTTTTCACTCAATCAAAGCACTCTACTGATACTTTTGCGACGCAAGCGCATAAACCGTCTATTAACAACACTGCTCCAGAGGTTATATTGGACAGCACTGACTTGTACGTTCTTGCTTAACTCTTAAAATTTACATTGTTTGAAGAAAATGGGTGGTCACGGAGACGGCCATGCTAAACCAATAAAAATACCTAGTCCTGATATATACAAGGTGGAAAATGTGCCAGAACTTGTACGTCTGCAAGAAGCATTAGCTGCAAGGGGACTGAAAGATCCTTGGTTGAGAAATGAAGTTTGGCGTTTTCAGTATCCTAATAAACAAGCCTATCTTAAAATTTTGGTGCCTACATTACTTAGAGGCGCCTTAATTGGGATTCCAGCATTTTTAGTAACAATAGGTATAGAAAAATACCTAAATGGTGATGATCATGGCCATGGTGATCACCATTAATGTTGCTTAGAAAAATGAACTGTATACATAGCAAGACTAATTGTAATGAATATTGTTATTATCGTAAATATTGTATCTTATAAAATAAATTATAAAATGAAACACAATTATGTTTTTGTAATAATTAGCTCTTATATTCATTTTAATTCAATAAATATATATTTTAAGTATTATACAGGGTTTAAATGCAATACATACAAATATAAGCAGATTGTTTAGATTTTGATATTATTGAGTAAGAAATGTTTTGTCTAATAATGCATTATTACTTAAATTCTTTTTTCCTCTATGATCAGCGATTATAATTAATAACATTGACATTGCAGCTGTAATTATAATGGCTAATATACAATCTTCATATAATATTACTATAAAAGTAAATATTGATATTTCAAATGTTGCCAATAACCATTCATTACCATAAAATAATACTTGATCAAAAGAATGATTGTTATCTGTAAATGAGATAAAAATGAAACATTTTGAAAATACTACTATATTGACCTTTAAATTAAGTAACATTACCAATATAAAAAATTGACTTCTCTTCACTATGTAAAAATAGAATATTACATAATTTTTCAAAGAAATGTTGTTCTTTGACAATATAGTCCACATCTTTGAAATAATGATCCACAAATTTACATAGGAACTCTTTTAATTTAAACTGTGTATTAAAAATTTGTTCCCAATTTATGGTAGAAAAGAAATATGTTTTTAAAAAATTATTAGAGCTCTAAAGAAAAATAAACATAGTGTATAATATATTTTTAAAGGTTTAAGTAAAAGTTAAATAAAAATCATGTAATACGTACAATTTTTGTTTGTTTTGAAAGTGTAGTGAAAACAATTCTGAATGTTTTTGTTAAAGATAATATAAATGTTTGTTGAGATGTTCCAGGCACAAGACCTCTATGTGCACATAAATTATTTTTTTCTTTCTCTAAATCATTCATTAATGTAGGCAAATCTGTATCTGCAAATCCATGTACTGATCTGCCATAAAAGAATGATAATAGTTAATTAAAGTTCTTACACTTTTATACACAATTATCTTATGTATTACCTTCCATGAATATAAAAACCATAATAATTAAATGGTAAAATAAATACACTAATATTTGCAATTGAACACAGATTTATAAATTTTTGCATTCTATTTATAATACATCGTTCGTAAAATACTGCAGACAATAACCACTGAATGCAGTATATTAAAACATATATTAAAGTACACACTGTATAGTACAGAGTAAAATTGTAATTATCTTCAGGAAATTTCGATGTTAATTCTGGTATTGTAATAATCCAAGGACACAACTGTATAATCTACTTAAAATGTGAAGATTAATATTTATTCTAATTTAAGTTTTTTAATTATCGTTTTAATACTGTTTTAATTTACCTGATAAGTACATAAAACAGCAACCAATTGTACCATTATATTTATTTTTCGCTTTGTTTGCAGCTCTAGCCACTGATTAGCAATGAAATATGTTCTCCAAATACTGACAGGTAAATTATGAAAATTATTATGTGTATTTGTTTCTTTCACAGAACTTTTTGATATCAAATATGTAGCCGAACAATTAGCTTTGTGTTTGTCAGCTGCAAAAGGTTCAGAAGAACAATTATAATTATTATGTTTGTGCGTTTTATGTGCCATTTTCTTTCGGTTAGTTGTTCTGGTTTTTGATATCATCTGTAAGGACTTGTATTTGTCTTCTGAAAGTTTCCTAGTATGAAATTTGCATAAAGAAACATATGAAGAGTCATATTTAAATTGATCATGTGCTGGTTTAGGTCGTTCCCAATCAATAAAAAATACATTGGTATTCCAATACTGACAAATAAATCCAAGCATTTCTATGAACTAAGTAAGAAGTCATTAATTTTCATATATGCAAATAAATTGTAGTAGTTATATTTTTATTTTATTTTATAAATAAATACTTACTTTAAAAGCAAATGCTATTATTGTAAACATTTTAATAGTCTTCTCGTTAATATCATTAGAAAAGAAAATATATGGTATTGTTTGTCCTTTATAAAATATAAATAAATATATACATAAACTGATCAAACTCAAAATAATCACAGTTCCTACAGCACCCACAGTATATATAACAAACCAAAATAGTAAAGTTATATATGGAAAAGAAGTATAATGCTGTTTACTGTAACTCCATGTTTTTATGCCAGAAGCACTTAAAGCTAATCCTGAGAAGATTCCAATGATTATCTAGAAGAGTTTCTCCATATTTTATAATATCTATGTAGTGTAATGTTTAAACACATTGTTCACAATTATGTTTATTATTATAAGTTTTACCTTAAAATTAAAGTCAATATTGCGGTTGTTTAAAATAAACTTAATCTTGTAATTTAATGTAACTTCTATTGTTTTGCTAATCTGTTCATGTGTTAATTCAGTATATTCAATAATTAATAAAGGTGGAAATATCTTGTTTCTATCCTTTGCACTTTGAACATTGATTCTGTAAATGATATTTTATTTAAAAAACATACAAAACACTTATGAGAAGAATGTAATAAAACTTACATAACATTTAAAGATTTCATATAACGCAAAGTGGATAATACACTGTCATTTTTGGCTTCACTATCTGTGAAATTTAATATCGTTTTATAACCACTAATATTATCAACAAGAAAAAATTTTCTTACAAATTGCCAATGTGATATTTCATTGTTATTCTGGAAAATAATTAAAAACTGTATATAATTATATTCTAAACATATGATATTGCCCCTTACAATCATGAATTAATGAAAATGGCAAATATCTTTTGTATACTTAACCATTATTTAAATGTTACTTCTCTAGTTACTTACTTACTTGATTAATATTTTTGATGAGTATAGGCAATGCATGCATTAAAATTTGTTTATTTCCCATAAATTTTAAATAAGGGGATATAAATTCTACTCTTGCAGTCAATAAATCTTTGATCTTAAGTTTACATTTCTTCTTGAAGTTTACACCAAATCTAACATATTTTAAGAAATTACATGGTATGTTAGGTGTGCCAATTGATTTAAAATTACCATGTAAAGAAAATGTAGCAAATGTAAAATTCAATGTGCTATCCTAAAAGATATAACTTATACAAATATATTATAATTATTTATTATATTTTTAAAAAATATGCTACATACATTACTATACTTCAATAAACTGTACTTCTGTGTTATTTGTTTGCTATTTAGTACTGCTGTAGTTTCATTTTTATTATAAAATAACCATATAGGTGTTTGCATTTGCATAAATAACATGCAAGCAACTTTATTACTATAAAGACTTAAAGCACACATATTTGATAAATGTTCACATGCTAATCTATACCCTTTCTAAAAAAATTTGTTGTATTATTATTTTTTCTGTATAGATATATTCTTTTACTTACCTTGCAAAAATATTTTGCAGATTGTAATTCATTTCTAAAATAGTAACTGTCTATATTTTGGTTTTTATATTTTATAAAAAATGTTATATTTGGATTATCTAACTCAATAGGAAAAGCATTCTTGTATAAACAGTGATTTTGTGTTCTTGCATAATATTTTGACGAATATGTGTACTTTATATAAGAATTATATTCAAAATCATTGCATGGCAAACATTTAGATCCATCCATTGATGGGTAAGTATTATTGGGACAAGGTAGACAGTACATAACATTTAATAATGTCCCATTCAAGTTTCTATCTACTGAAAAATTATAGTAAAGTAATAATCAATCATTTAATTATTAATGTACTAGTATATGTTCAAAAGTAAATAATTTTAATGGGTAATGTATTGTTTTAATACTTCAATTAGTACTTTGTATTTCATTAATGTTACATTCACACGTTGCATTGCTACATGGAACACAATCTCTTCCATCAATGGTTACCGTCGTGTTAGAGCCACAAAAGACGCATAACGGATAACCATTTTTTAAACCAGTTTGTTTACTAAATCTATTACATATACATTGTAATCCTATAAAAAAAATAATTTAAGCCCAAAATTATCTGACTATTTATAAAAAATTATTTTAAACTTACGATCGACAGATGGTTTTAAATTTTTCTTGGCATCACATTGTATACAGGAGAGCGATACATTATCAAAGTATTCATTATTTTTACACTTTGATAACTGAGAAATTTCAAGAATTTCTTTATTTGCGACAAGTACTTGAAGAAAGTTTAAGCAAAAAATTAAAAAGCTGAAAAAAATATACTTGCTTGTGAAACAACGCATATTCACTGAGCGCTTTGTTTACGTTTTTCGTTACTATAGCAATCGATAACGATATAAATATGCACATACTATTTGTATGCTTTCTTCTAGAATGAACTCTCACGAAATCCACCCAACACTACATATAATTAGTGATACACTTATTTTTACGCTTGATACGGAGTTTACATCTCATTACAGTGCTACTCAATTACAATACACACTCAAGAAGTTTGTAGGATAAAATCAAAAAATATTTGAACTACATACTCAATTACACATATATCTATATTATTATATTTACTTCGTGCATTATATTCCAGATATATTCTTATGTGAGCGTATACGGCAGAGGTTCGAAGAAACAATAGAATGTAGTTGATTTATCTATATGTTTAATTAATACGTATTTAATATATAATACAATTGTGCTTCTTGCTTTTACGTAAAAAGAGCTAAAGATTTATAAGTTAACACATAAGTTTCGGGGTATATTTTCAAAATACGATTTATTCTCAATATCGCTGTATACATACACATCTGGATCAAGTAAGATTCACGGGCAATAGATAGATTACAGTTGGTAGTGTTGTGAGTGTATAGTATGACTTACACCTAAGGGTCAAATAACGTTACAGTGAGAGATGACAGGTAGGAAGCAACCGCAAGAGGGATCCAGCCTTAAAGCCACAATAGAAAGTGGACACTAATTCAAAAGTCAAAAATTTTGTTTAAAATTTCTGTGGATTTAACATGTTATTGGAATCGGTCTAAAAATACTGAAAGGCGGTGAAGTTTCCGAAACCCATCTAGGCGGGATCTTTGCGCTTGGCTCTTCCTCGGCGACTCAGAGGGGGCATGACGTAGGTGACAACGGGGAACGCGATCATGCCATGACCTTTGCCCCTGTGTTCATGCTATCTACTTGCGGCCTCCTTCTAGAACATAACTCGTTCACAAAAGGAAGCCACGGTCTTCTCCACTTCGTAGTATCTCCTTCCGTTGACTTGAACATGTTATGGGATAGCACAGGGGCAAGGCAAAGAGCCCATCCCCACCTGAGCTGCACGTTTTGAACCTTAGTCACACACTGCCATGATAGTAGTTTGGCGGCGCTATGAAGAAGTATGTGAGGAAGGGAAAACGGAAATATAAGGAAGTGGGGATAAGCGTTTGCGTTTCATCCCGGGCCTGCTAGTGGTCTCGTCAGTAAGGCATCCTAGCAGGCCCTGCCTTATACGCCGGGACATTGGAAGATCGGTAAGAGGTCGTATATATAGCGATCGGAGCAGGTACGGGAACTTGCGGGAAACGGTTGGTGGTGAGTTTCCCTCTGGTGGCAAGCGTGGGTAGTGCCGCCACAGTAGGAATAGATTTCAATTGCGTCCCTATCTCAATATGTATATAAATATAAAATTTGGAGACTACAAATTACTAAGGTTTCGATTATGCTTATATTTAGTGCATAAAACATCTGTTTTATCTCATAAGAATTATTTAATTATAAAAGAATATTATGTAATATTAACAGTTTTTCTATAGGTGGAGTAATAAAGAAGATTTTGAAATATAATTAATTTTCCTTAATGAAATGAAATATTTTGTATGACACAATCCGACTTAACTCTAATCATTTTCCACAAAAAAGTATTAAGCCATGTTTCCCAAGAGAACAATGTTCCAAGGGTATTCAAATTTAATATTGCTATTACCGCATATAAAAGATACAGGGCGAACAGAATAATAAAAATCAGAAAATTAAGTTTTTTTTTAAAGAAAAGTATACATCTTTTTAAGAAAACAATGGATACATTTTGTTCGTCCATCACACATAAAAACTATTATAATATTTATTAAGAAAGTTTTTTATATCTAAATTTGTAGCTGGCCAGACACTAACTAACTTTTGTCTGGAACATTTTTTCATCAGATAACCAATACTTTCCTAGCATATTGTAAAAAACTAGCAAAAATTGTTGTCCTGTATTAGATATAACTATTGTATAATAGTAATATGTTGCATCTACGCCAATGGAGCTTTGCCTGGCGTGTTTCTCATTATCTCTTTCTATTTCACTACCTTCTTCGTCAGTCCTCGTGCATCTGTAACTGTTGCGACGAATAGCCAACTAGAATTGAATGTTGCGTGAAAATATGTGTACCCTTTCCATTTTTCTCGCATTCCTGCCACGGGACTTCAAATCAGCGGTAAAGAATTTAAACCACGCCTGACAGTTAGAAGTCCTCACTCAATTACTTCCACTAGGTTATCAGGACAATGCCAGTAACATGTCATCGCTTTCTTTTCAATACGATGCAGATACTATTCAAAGCAACTATGCTCAGACAGCACATTTTTTTACGTGGGGGAAATCTTCCAAAGATTTTTTCAACTCTTTAGGATGGAGTGGGATTCCGTACTACCGGATGCGGAAACTATTCACTAAAACCCTCACGGTGACCAAACTCGCACAATTTCAAGGAGATATTGAGAATTGCATACAGCATAACATTCAGTGCCCCCTTCTCTTGTGTGATGCGGTGTCCGCGTCCTGTTCATGTATTCGTTGGCAGGGGGCCGTTCACTGCCTCTTTTCAATATCATCGGCGGCGGGGCAGGGCCACATTGTTCCACCGCCTTTCATTTTGGGGGGCCCTAAGGGCAACCATGAATCCCAACCTCATGACTGTTCACGGCCACCATAGGGTCCCCCCCCCCCCCCCCTTGAAATTAGTGGCGTGTGTTGGAAAGAGTTTCAGCAGGGGTAGGAGCGTAAACACTCATTCCTGGTAGCCTCCTTGGCTCGTCGGATAGTACCAACGTGTCATCAGCGAAATACGTTAGACTGACGTTGTTGGGAAGATTCTTGGCACACAGGATTTTGTACTCGAGATTCCATGGCAGAAGTCCTAATATGGGGACTCGATGTTGTTTCAGCCACCGCCCAACTGCTCTCTATGGTAGATTCTGGAAAGCGTTGGCAATATTTGATAGTATCGCCAGCGCCACCCCACCCCGGAAGACGAGTGAGTCCGAGAGGGATTGAACGAGTTAAATTGTGTCGATTGTCGATTATCCCTTCCGGAACCCGAATTGATTCGATCAAATCAGGACCATCACAAATCAGGTACTAGACGATGTGGACGGTCAATACCGTTTTGAATATTTTATTCACATTGTTAACGAGATATACATATATATCCGTACGCAAAAGGAGAATCCGCGGGTTTGTTGTCCTTCCAGAGTAAGATCTTCCTGATTACCTTCTATGTGGCGAGAATTCGCCTAGTCTCCAGAAAACGGTTTAGCAGTTGCTCCAGCAAGTTGACTCCAAAATCGCCCTTGGTTAAGAATCAAAGCGAAAACACTGTAACTTCTTTGTTTTTGCCCCTAGCAACCTGTTTCATTCGACTTGATTCTCTACTATTCTTGTTTTAGCTAATAGTATGGTATGAAAGCTGAATCTGTTACCATGATCGGTTGGTCGATTGATCGTAAGTATATATCGTTCACACCCTAAATCTCACTTGTTTACTTGGAACGGAACGCACCGCTGTCTTTAACAGTTCATTGCGTGTGCAAAAGGTAATCGATTTGTCACGGAATAATTTTAAAGTTAACAGTTTTATTCAACCCCTGATTTTAAATAGACATACAGACGAAAAATCTCATTTATCTTCCTTTTCCTGGATTTGTTTTCACTGTCTCTTCTTTCTTCCGACTGTCGACTGCTGTTTTAGGCAAAATATAAAGATGACCGAATTGTAGGCATTGTACATGTGTAAGACTGTTCCAGATCTTGAGTGGCAACCATACAAGATATTATTGTATTTTGTTTGCAAACGTAAACGATAGTTTGTTAGTCAAGCCATTTGCCTGCAAAGAAAGAAAATTCAAAGAAAGCCTTTGAATTTGTGAAGTGCCGAGTTACGGACACGCAGCTTCTGCATTAATGTAGTGGTGAAAGAAATTCAATATGGCGTTGGATAGATTGTGACACATTATTTAGTCACAACAAACTATTGTACTAATTTGTCATGGTTTGTCACATGCTGTAAATTGATTAAAACTGTGCTGTAATAAAGGTTACTTTAATTCCATAATATATTCTTCAATGACGAGTTAAAAAAGATTAAAAGTTTCGTTAGGTCTTTATGCTTCTCATAGTAATACAACATTATCTTATCAATGTTTAACAATATATCTTATTTGCATTTAGTTGCATTGAGCATATATTTTTTCAGCAGTATATTACAATATATGCTATTAACGTATTAATAAACTAAAATATTAAAACTTTGAAGATAAAGAAATAAATAAAGCAATAGGTGCAAAAGATTTATATTGTATTTTTTCTTCTTGCATAATTTCATAAAAATTTAATTTTAATTAAAATTAAACTTTTTGAATCAAATGTCAATTACTCTGGTCTAATCTTGAAGGTTTAAGCTGTAGCCTTTGGATAACATATTCTGGCATGCAATACGTTGGATTGATTCTCTTGAGAGGATAATCTGTATTTAAAAGGGAAAGTGCAGTTAATCCAAAGAGAGTGTGGAAAGGGTCGGCGATATTTCCTGGGCGATCACTAAATCCTCCTGATTCCGTATCTTGACATGCTAGTACAAACTTTACCTGTAAATCAATATTAAAACAATAATATGATCATTTTCCCAATTTTCATTAATTTTATTTATGAATAATTAATTAATGTTTGTATTTATATAACAAATTCTATCAAATAAATTGAAATGTATAGAAGTGTGATTTTATAAAATTCCATATAAAGTGTAAATAAATAATATATATAAATTTTAGAGGTCGATATGACCCCCTTTTTTACATACAATAAATTATGAATTTAAAGATTGACTGTACATCACTGAAAATGAAATAAAAGACACATCTATGTGTAAATACTATAAAACTGTAAGATTTTTAACAAAATAAACACAAAATATATAAAATTTATTTTAACTTTAAAAAAGAAGTTATATCTTTTTAGAGAATACATACCAACTGTTCCTTATTAACCCAATGAAGTCGTCCAAGAATAGTAAGTGCAGAAAGAACCCACCAAGAATAACAAACGTCAGGTAATTTTTCTGGTCTACCATTTAAACCTCCAGACGGTAACTGCCTTTCGCAAAGCCACCAACATAGTTGATCTGCATCTACCAAGTTAAGGCAACCTAGAAACATTATTTTCTTGTAACAAATTTAAAATTATCATTAATAAAAAAAAAGGAATTACCAGTTATTGACAGAAGTCCTACACAGCAGTAGATCATACCAGCATGACTTTCACCCCCTGGCTTTGATCCAAAGCCACCATCAAAATTCATACATTTCATCACAAATTCAACAGCTTTATCAACATCTATCGCATCCAATCGGTTCTAAAACAGTATTTTTCCACTTTGTTTCAAGCCTGTTAATAGAATGAAATTTACCTAAATTTTTATATTACATCTATACTAACCAAAAGCGATAAAGTTGCCACAGCACAAAAAGAAAATCTTGTATCTATTTCACCCCAGATGTCACCGGTAAAGCTTCCATCTGGTTGTTGTCTTTCCTTTACATATTTTACAACTTTTTCCACATCGATAACATCAAGAGCATCATAGGTGCAAAGAATTTGTACCGCACTCAAGGTGTGAAGAAGATGTGGATCGTGTTGCAAACTGGCTGCTATACCACCACTTTCAGTTTGACATTGGGCTATAAATTCAAGGACCTCATTCCGGTTGGTTTGTTCAAGTTTGCCCACTAGATCTAATGCTGTTAGACCCCAGTACATACCAGACATTCTCATGTGTTCCGTTATACAATATATCTGGAATATTTTTATACCTTTGTTACTTATTTTTGTTGTATTTATATATATGTACACCATTTTTTAAGTAAATACTTTAGTAAATTACAATAGTAATTTCACAATTAATTTTTATTATTGCCTCTTCTATTTATAAAACTTCAATAATTATATTGCCTGCATCTATCTTTTATCATATACATAGTTACAAAAAGAAACAATGTAAACAAAACAAAAACTATCGTACTTACATACTCATCCTTATCAGTGGCATAAGAAAGTAAAAACTTTGCATGCTTTTCCAATAGTAAGTCACTAACTGAAACTGGAAGTTCGATGTCATGTTTTATCATTGGCTGAAAAGTAAATTATGTATGATTCAATATTTTAAACCTGTTAACTTTTAGATTCTTTTTTATTTTGGTTTAAGCAATACAAAAATTAGAGTACATGTAATAAAATACAACATTTCGTATATATAATTCATATTTATATTATATAGATTAATATTATTAATCTATATATTTTTGTTGTTAATTATCGTTCAGAGGATATAATAAGAAAGTGTTTTATACGGATTCTTTACAACAGCTTTAGTTCATATTTACTTCTTACAAATAAATCTTCGAAATAATAAAAAGTAAAAGTGCAACATAAATACACTCTTTAAAAGGAACTACTTTCAATTAATATTTTTAAGTAAAATACAATTCTAATTGCATTTTAAATCTAAAATTTTTAAATAATATTAAAAATATATATTTTAAGAAAAATTTCTAGGTTTTAGAAAAATATTTCTTACATTAATATGTAAAAAGAAACATTTAACCTATTCTAAATAATTTGTATTAAAGCTTATTTCGCTTACCATATTATAATGCTTTGTTTAGAAGCACCAGAACGATCACCACGTTTTACCAAGTCTCATTCATTTAAAAAATTTAATAAAATAGTTTACAGTTACTATTTTTTAATATAAGTTTTCGAGCAACATATAATTTCTAATACACTTACCTAACCTCAAAACTTTAATAATTTACGGGACTAACTCCTCCTGTGACAGGTACTAAAAGCGCGGATGTTCAAAAATGACAAAATTTCTACAAATTTTATAATCTTTTTTATAAAATAGAATAACCTTCAAATTGGAACAAGTTTTTAAATATTTGCAAATATTAGATCTCCGAACTAAATTTCTAATGAAATTATTTTATTTTAAAAGATATTCTAGTGTTTATTTTGAATATTAAATGTTAAATGTTTCTCATAAGAATTTTATTTATTGTATAAGTTACAATTATTAAAAATGAAATTAGAAACATAAACATGGTTCTAAATTTAAACAAATGAGATACATGTAATGATAATAAAACCGAATAATTTATGTAGAGGAGCATTACTTATTTAACATTGTTTTTTCTTTCTCTTTCACATTTAATATATGCAAAAATTTAAATATTTACTGGAATAAAAAAATTAAATTTTAGTTATTTAATATGTATCAAAATATTTTATAGTACAAGAGTGGTAAGTTAAGTACTATTTTGTGGTAACTAATATTGCGATCTAATTTAAATTAGTAATGGTTATTGCTTTGAAATTTTGTATTTTAGTTATAATTTAGGGTACCATTAATAAGATGTCCTCAATGAGTTTGAATGTATGTAACAATTTATTTACAATTTGAAGTAAAAATGTATTAAATTCAAAATTAAGTTCTTAATTACTTATTCAAGAATTTAAAATAATGTAATCAAAACGATTTAACTAAATATATATTTATATTAATAATGAATCCCTAAATGATGAATGCCTTTTTCTATTGAAATAATAGAAAAGGAAATAGAAATTAGGGAAAATCATTTCTGTTGAAACCTTTTGGGTACTTACAATGTTTAGGTTTTGTCAGGATTATCTCATCCGAATTTCTTTATTAAACTTATCGAAATTTGATAATTATATTTTCTATGATATTGTTCATTTTGTAAATATAATAATTTCAGCAATTCTGTTTTTTCCAGATTATATCTTTTCTTATCATTTCTATTCTTCACTGTTATTTTTCAAAAGTAATATATTATTGCGTTCGTTCTATTTATTCAATGTCACTAATGTGCTTCACGTGGAAAACTTGTAACGAAATGATAGACATAATACGAAACAGGAAACTGTTTATAGGATTTCATTGGTTTCTAATTCTTTCCATCTACATTCCGATTTAAATTTGCTACCGCGGAATCGATTGTCGTTAGTTGACAAGAATCGATCAATTTCTTTCTATTCGCCGGCAAAGTTGAGGCTGCAGTTATATACACAGTGCTTGCAACAATATATTAATATGACAGTGTCTTATGCCAAAAATTGCAGAAGCCGCTACAGAAAGAAGTTTGTTCTATTAAGGATTATTAAAAAAAATATTGCTTCGAATAAAATAATAAAGTAAATAAATAGAATAACTATAAATTTGATAGGTACAGTTGTATTTATAAGTTTCATTTTGCATTCAATCAGCAAAAGAAGAGAAATGCTTGAAAGCTCGAAGTATTGTAGAAGCAGTGTGTGCATCACAGAAGATGCTTCTAATATTATGCTGTGAAGAATATTCTACGAAAAATTTTCACTTGTCATTATAAATGTAGATTATTGTAGATATATTTTATTAAACTCAAGTAACACAAATGTATGGAATGCCTTTAACCCTTTCGTTCCCAACACTGACTTTAGTCAGCTTTCATAAGAGGGCCTATGAATCTCAGTGTCGACTTCGTTTCTCCGTTTATTTCTTCGTTTCTCCATTTACTTCTCCGTGTCACCGTTTCTTTGTTCGTTTCTCCGTTTCTTTGTTCGTTTCTCCATTTCTTTGTTCGTTTCTCCGTTTCTTTGTTCGTTTCTTCGTTTCTTTCTTCGTTTCTCCGTTTCTTTCATCGTTTCTCCGTTTCTTTCTTCGCTTCTCCGTTTCTTTCTACGTTTCCTTCTTCGTTTCTCCGTTTCTTTCTTCGTTTCTCCGTTTCTTTCTTCGTTACTCCGTTTCTTTCTTCGTTTCTCCGTTTCTTTCTTCGTTTCTCCGTTTCTTTCTTCGTTTCTCCGTTTATTTCTTAGCTTCTCCATTTATTTTTCCGTTTCTCCGATTCTTTGTTCGTTTCTCCGTTTCTTGGTTCGTTTCTCCGTTTCTTTGTTCGTTTCTCCGTTCCTTTCTTCGTTTCTCCGTTTCTTTCTTCGTTTCTCCGTTTCTTTCTTCGTTTCTCCGTTTCTATGTGCGTTTCTCCGTTTCTTTGTTCGTTTCTCCGTTTCTTTCTTCGTTTCTCCGTTTCTTTCTTCGTTTCTCCGTTTCTTTCTTCGTTTCTCCGTTTATTTCTTCGCTTCTCCATTTATTTTTCCGTTTCTCCGTTTCTTTGTTCGTTTCTCCGTTTCTCCGTTTCTTTGTTCGTTTCTCCGATCCTTTCTTCGTTTCTCCGTTTCTTTCTTCGTTTCTCCGTTTCTTTCTTCGTTTCTCCGTTTCTTTGTGCGTTTCTCCGTTTCTTTGTTCGTTTCTCCGTTTCTTTCTTCGTTTCTCCGTTTCTTTGGGCGTTTCTCCGTTTCCTTGTTCGTTTCTCTGCTTTTTTCTTCGTTTCTCCGTTTCTTTCTTCGTTTCTCCGTTTCTTTGTTCGTTTCTCCGTTTATTTCTTCGTTTCTCCGTTTCTTTCTTCGTTTCTTTGTTCGTTTCTCCGTTTATTAGTTCGTTTCTCCGTTTCTTTCTTCGTTTCTCCGTTTCTTTCTTCGTTTCTTCGTTTCTTTCTTCGTTTCTCCGTTTATTTCTTCGCTTCTCCATTTATTTTTCCGTTTCTCCGTTTCTTTGTTCGTTTCTCCGTTTCTTTGTTCGTTTCTCCGTTTCTTTGTTCGTTTCTCCGTTTCCTCCTTCGTTTCTCCGTTTCTTTCTCCGTTTCTCCGTTTATTTCTTCGTTTCTCCGTTTCTTTCTTCGTTTCTTTGTTCGTTTCTCCGTTTATTAGTTCGTTTCTCCGTTTCTTTCTTCGTTTCTCCGTTTCTTTCTTCGTTTCTTCGTTTCTTTCTTCGTTTCTCCGTTTATTTCTTCGCTTCTCCATTTATTTTTCCGTTTCTCCGTTTCTTTGTTCGTTTCTCCGTTTCTTTGTTCGTTTCTCCGTTTCTTTGTTCGTTTCTCCGTTTCTTTGTTCGTTTCTCCGTTTCCTCCTTCGTTTCTCCGTTTCTTTCTCCGTTTCTCGGTTTATTTATTCGTTTCTCCGTTTCTTTGTTCGTTTCTCCGTTTCTTTCTCCGTTTCTCGATTTATTTCTTCGTTTCTCCATTTATCTCTCCGATTCTCCGTTTCTTTCTACGTTTCTCCGTTTCTTTCTCCGTTTCGCCGTTTCTTTGTTCGTTTCTCCGTTTCTTTGTTCGTTTCTCCGTTTCTTTGTTCGTTTCTCCGTTTCTTTCGTCGTTTCTCCATTTCTTTCTTCGTTTCTCCGTTTCTTTCTTCGTTCCTCCGTTTCTTTCTTCGATTCTCCGTTTATTTCTTCGTTTCTCCATTTATTTCTTCGTTTCTCCGTTTCTTTGTTCGTTTCTCCGTTTCTTTCTCCGTTTCTCCGTTTCTTTCTTCGTTTGTCCGTTTCTTTGTTCGTTTCTCTGTTTGTTTCTTCGTTCTCCATTTATTTCTCCGTTTCTCCGTTTCTTTGTTCGTTTCTCCGCTCCTTTCTTCGTCTCTCCCTTTATTTCTTCGTTTTTCCATTTATTTCTCCGTTTCTCCGTTTCTTTCTTCGTTTCTCCGTTTCTTTCTTCGTTTCTCAATTTCTTTGTTCGTTTCCCCATTTATTTCTCCGTTTCGCCGTTTCTTTCTTCGTTTCTCCGTTTCTTTGTTCCTTTCTCCGTTTCTTTGTTCGTTTCTCCCTTTCTTTGTTCGTTTCTTCGTTTCTTTGTTCGTTTCTCCGTTTCTTTCGTCGTTTCTCCATTTCTTTCTTCGTTTCTCCGTTTCTTTGTTCGTTTCTCCGTTTCTTTCCTCGTTTCTCCGTTTCTTTCTTCGTTTCTTTCTTCGTTTCTCCGTTTCTTTCTTCGTTTCTCCGTTTGTTTCATCGTTTCTCCATTTATTTCTCCGTTTCTCCGTTTCTTCCTTCGTTTCTCCGTTTCTTTCTTCGTTGTCCGTTTATTTCTTCGTTTCTCCATTTATTTCTTCGTTTCTCCATTTATTTCTCCGTTTCTCCGTTTCTTTCTTCGTTTCTCCGTTTCTTTGTTCCTTTCTCCGTTTCTTTGTTCGTTTCTCCGTTTCTTTGTTCGTTTATTCGTTTCTTTGTTCGTTTCTCCGTTTCTTTCGTCGTTTCTCCATTTCTTTCTTCGTTTCTCCGTTTCTTTGTTCGTTTCTCCGTTTCTTTCTTCGTTTCTCCGTTTCTTTCTTCGTTTCTTCGTTTCTTCGTTTCTTTCTTCGATTCTCCGTTTCTTTGTTGGTCTCTCCGTTTATTTCTTCGTTTTTCCATTTATTTCTCCGTTTCTCCGTTTCTTTCTTCTTTTCTCCGTTTCTTTCTTCGTCTCTCCATTTCTTTGTTCGTTTCCCAATTTATTTCTCCGTTTTGCCGTTTATTTCTTCGTTTCTCCATTTATTTCTCCGTTTCTCCGTTTCTTTCTCCGTTTCTCGGTTTATTTCATCGTTTCTCCATTTATTTCTCCGATTCTCCGTTTCTTTCTTCGTTTCTCCGTTTCTTTCTCCGTTTCGCCGTTTCTTTCTTCGTTTCTCCGTTTCTTTGTTCGTTTCCCCATTTATTTCTCCGTTTCGTCGTTTCTTTCTTCGTTGCTCCGTTTCTTTGTTCCTTTCTCCGTTTCTTTGTTCGTTTCTTCGTTTCTTTGTTCGTTTCTTCGTTTCCTTCTTCGTTTCTCCGTTTCTTTCTTTGTTTCTCCGTTTGTTTCATCGTTTCTCCATTTATTTCTCCGTTTCTCCGTTTCTTTCTTCGTTTCTCCGTTTCTTTCTTCGCTTCTCCATTTATTTTTCCGTTTCTCCGTTTCTTTGTTCGTTTCTCCGTTTCTCCGTTTCTTTGTTCGTTTCTCCGATCCTTTCTTCGTTTCTCCGTTTCTTTCTTCGTTTCTCCGTTTCTTTCTTCGTTTCTCCGTTTCTTTGTGCGTTTCTCCGTTTCTTTGTTCGTTTCTCCGTTTCTTTCTTCGTTTCTCCGTTTCTTTGGGCGTTTCTCCGTTTCTTTGTTCGTTTCTCTGCTTTTTTCTTCGTTTCTCCGTTTCTTTCTTCGTTTCTCCGTTTCTTTGTTCGTTTCTCCGTTTATTTCTTCGTTTCTCCGTTTCTTTCTTCGTTTCTTTGTTCGTTTCTCCGTTTATTAGTTCGTTTCTCCGTTTCTTTCTTCGTTTCTCCGTTTCTTTCTTCGTTTCTTCGTTTCTTTCTTCGTTTCTCCGTTTATTTCTTCGCTTCTCCATTTATTTTTCCGTTTCTCCGTTTCTTTGTTCGTTTCTCCGTTTCTTTGTTCGTTTCTCCGTTTCTTTGTTCGTTTCTCCGTTTCTTTGTTCGTTTCTCCGTTTCCTCCTTCGTTTCTCCGTTTCTTTCTCCGTTTCTCCGTTTATTTCTTCGTTTCTCCGTTTCTTTCTTCGTTTCTTTGTTCGTTTCTCCGTTTATTAGTTCGTTTCTCCGTTTCTTTCTTCGTTTCTCCGTTTCTTTCTTCGTTTCTTCGTTTCTTTCTTCGTTTCTCCGTTTATTTCTTCGCTTCTCCATTTATTTTTCCGTTTCTCCGTTTCTTTGTTCGTTTCTCCGTTTCTTTGTTCGTTTCTCCGTTTCTTGTTCGTTTCTCCGTTTCTTTGTTCGTTTCTCCGTTTCCTCCTTCGTTTCTCCGTTTCTTTCTCCGTTTCTCGGTTTATTTATTCGTTTCTCCGTTTCTTTGTTCGTTTCTTCGTTTCTTTCTTCGTTTCTCCGTTTCTTTCATCGTTTCTCCGTTTCTTTCTTCGCTTCTCCGTTTCTTTCTACGTTTCCTTCTTCGTTTCTCCGTTTCTTTCTTCGTTTCTCCGTTTCTTTCTTCGTTACTCCGTTTCTTTCTTCGTTTCTCCGTTTCTTTCTTCGTTTCTCCGTTTCTTTCTTCGTTTCTCCGTTTATTTCTTAGCTTCTCCATTTATTTTTCCGTTTCTCCGATTCTTTGTTCGTTTCTCCGTTTCTTGGTTCGTTTCTCCGTTTCTTTGTTCGTTTCTCCGTTCCTTTCTTCGTTTCTCCGTTTCTTTCTTCGTTTCTCCGTTTCTTTCTTCGTTTCTCCGTTTCTATGTGCGTTTCTCCGTTTCTTTGTTCGTTTCTCCGTTTCTCCGTTTCTTTCTTCGTTTCTCCGTTTCTTTCTTCGTTTCTCCGTTTATTTCTTCGCTTCTCCATTTATTTTTCCGTTTCTCCGTTTCTTTGTTCGTTTCTCCGTTTCTCCGTTTCTTTGTTCGTTTCTCCGATCCTTTCTTCGTTTCTCCGTTTCTTTCTTCGTTTCTCCGTTTCTTTCTTCGTTTCTCCGTTTCTTTGTGCGTTTCTCCGTTTCTTTGTTCGTTTCTCCGTTTCTTTCTTCGTTTCTCCGTTTCTTTGGGCGTTTCTCCGTTTCTTTGTTCGTTTCTCTGCTTTTTTCTTCGTTTCTCCGTTTCTTTCTTCGTTTCTCCGTTTCTTTGTTCGTTTCTCCGTTTATTTCTTCGTTTCTCCGTTTCTTTCTTCGTTTCTTTGTTCGTTTCTCCGTTTATTAGTTCGTTTCTCCGTTTCTTTCTTCGTTTCTCCGTTTCTTTCTTCGTTTCTTCGTTTCTTTCTTCGTTTCTCCGTTTATTTCTTCGCTTCTCCATTTATTTTTCCGTTTCTCCGTTTCTTTGTTCGTTTCTCCGTTTCTTTGTTCGTTTCTCCGTTTCTTTGTTCGTTTCTCCGTTTCTTTGTTCGTTTCTCCGTTTCCTCCTTCGTTTCTCCGTTTCTTTCTCCGTTTCTCCGTTTATTTCTTCGTTTCTCCGTTTCTTTCTTCGTTTCTTTGTTCGTTTCTCCGTTTATTAGTTCGTTTCTCCGTTTCTTTCTTCGTTTCTCCGTTTCTTTCTTCGTTTCTTTCTTCGTTTCTCCGTTTATTTCTTCGCTTCTCCATTTATTTTTCCGTTTCTCCGTTTCTTTGTTCGTTTCTCCGTTTCTTTGTTCGTTTCTCCGTTTCTTTGATCGTTTCTCCGTTTCTTTGTTCGTTTCTCCGTTTCCTCCTTCGTTTCTCCGTTTCTTTCTCCGTTTCTCGGTTTATTTATTCGTTTCTCCGTTTCTTTGTTCGTTTCTCCGTTTCTTTCTCCGTTTCTCGGTTTATTTCTTCGTTTCTCCATTTATCTCTCCGATTCTCCGTTTCTTTCTACGTTTCTCCGTTTCTTTCTCCGTTTCGCCGTTTCTTTGTTCGTTTCTCCGTTTCTTTGTTCGTTTCTCCGTTTCTTTCGTCGTTTCTCCATTTCTTTCTTCGTTTCTCCGTTTCTTTCTTCGTTCCTCCGTTTCTTTCTTCGATTCTCCGTTTATTTCTTCGTTTCTCCATTTATTTCTTCGTTTCTCCGTTTCTTTGTTCGTTTCTCCGTTTCTTTCTCCGTTTCTCCGTTTCTTTCTTCGTTTGTCCGTTTCTTTGTTCGTTTCTCTGTTTGTTTCTTCGTTCTCCATTTATTTCTCCGTTTCTCCGTTTCTTTGTTCGTTTCTCCGCTCCTTTCTTCGTCTCTCCCTTTATTTCTTCGTTTTTCCATTTATTTCTCCGTTTCTCCGTTTCTTTCTTCGTTTCTCCGTTTCTTTCTTCGTTTCTCAATTTCTTTGTTCGTTTCCCCATTTATTTCTCCGTTTCGCCGTTTCTTTCTTCGTTTCTCCGTTTCTTTGTTCGTTTCTTCGTTTCTCCGTTTGTTTCATCGTTTCTCCATTTATTTCTCCGTTTCTCCGTTTCTTCCTTCGTTTCTCCGTTTCTTTCTTCGTTGTCCGTTTATTTCTTCGTTTCTCCATTTATTTCTCCGATTCTCCGTTTCTTTCTTCGTTTCTCCGTTTCTTTCTCCGTTTCGCCGTTTCTTTCTTCGTTTCTCCGTTTCTTTGTTCGTTTCCCCATTTATTTCTCCGTTTCGTCGTTTCTTTCTTCGTTGCTCCGTTTCTTTGTTCCTTTCTCCGTTTCTTTGTTCGTTTCTTCGTTTCTTTGTTCGTTTCTTCGTTTCCTTCTTCGTTTCTCCGTTTCTTTCTTTGTTTCTCCGTTTGTTTCATCGTTTCTCCATTTATTTCTCCGTTTCTCCGTTTCTTTCTTCGTTTCTCCGTTTCTTTCTTCGTTTCTCCGTTTATTTCTTCGTTTCTCCATTTATTTCTTCGTTTTTCCATTTATTTCTCCGTTTCTCCGTTTCTTTCTTCGTTTCTCCGTTTCTTTGTTCGTTTCTCCGTTTCTTTGTTCGTTTCTCCGATCCTTTCTTCGTTTCTCCGTTTCTTTCTTCGTTTCTCCGTTTCTTTCTTCGTTTCTCCGTTTCTTTGTGCGTTTCTCCGTTTCTTTGTTCGTTTCTCCGTTTCTTTCTTCGTTTCTCCGTTTCTTTGTTCGTTTCTCCGTTTCTTTGTTCGTTTCTCCGTTTCTTTGTTCGTTTCTCCGTTTCCTCCTTCGTTTCTCCGTTTCATTCTCCGTTTCTCCGTTTATTTCTTCGTTTCTCCGTTTCTTTCTTCGTTTCTTTGTTCGTTTCTCCGTTTATTAGTTCGTTTCTCCGTTTCTTTCTTCGTTTCTCCGTTTCTTTCTTCGTTTCTTCGTTTCTTTCTTCGTTTCTCCGTTTATTTCTTCGCTTCTCCATTTATTTTTCCGTTTCTCCGTTTCTTTGTTCGTTTCTCCGTTTCTTTGTTCGTTTCTCCGTTTCTTTGTTCGTTTCTCCGTTTCTTTGTTCGTTTCTCCGTTTCTTTGTTCGTTTCTCCGTTTCCTCCTTCGTTTCTCCGTTTCATTCTCCGTTTCTCGGTTTATTTATTCGTTTCTCCGTTTCTTTGTTCGTTTCTCCGTTTCTTTCTTCGTTTCTTCGTTTCTTTCTTCGTTTCTCCGTTTCTTTCATCGTTTCTCCGTTTCTTTCTTCGTTCCTCCGTTTCTTTCTTCGATTCTCCGTTTATTTCTTCGTTTCTCCATTTATTTCTCCGTTTCTCCGTTTCTTTGTTCGCTTCTCCGTTTCTTTGTTCGTTTGTCCATTTATTTCACCGTGTCTTCGTTTCTTTGTTCGTTTCTCCGTTTCTTTGTTCGTTTCTCCGTTTCTTTGTTCGTTTCTTCGTTTCTTTGTTCGTTTCTCCGTTTCTTTCTTCGTTTCTCCGTTTCTTTCCTCGTTTCTCCGTTTCTTTGTTCGTTTCTCCGTTTCTTTGTTCGTTTCTTCGTTTCTTTGTTCGTTTCTCCGTTTCTTTCGTCGTTTCTCCATTTCTTTCTTCGTTTCTCCGTTTCTTTCTTCGTTCCTCCGTTTCTTTCTTCGATTCTCCGTTTATTTCTTCGTTTCTCCATTTATTTCTCCGTTTCTCCGTTTCTTTGTTCGTTCCTCCGTTTCTTTGTTCGTTTCTCCGTTCCTTTCTTCGTTTCTCCGTTTCTTCGTTCGTTTCTCCATTTATTTCTCCGTGTCTTCGTTTCTTTGTTCGTTTCTCCGTTTCTTTGTTCGTTTCTCCGTTTATTTCTCCGTGTCTTCGTTTCTTTGTTCGTTTCTCCGTTTCTTTGTTCGTTTCTCCGTTTCTTTCTCCGTTTCTCGGTTTATTTCTTCGTTTCTCCATTTATCTCTCCGATTCTCCGTTTCTTTCTACGTTTCTCCGTTTCTTTCTCCGTTTCGCCGTTTCTTTGTTCGTTTCTCCGTTTCTTTGTTCGTTTCTCCGTTTCTTTGTTCGTTTCTCCGTTTCTTTGTTCGTTTCTCCGTTTCTTCCTTCGTTTCTCCGTTTCTTTCTTCGTTTCTCCATTTATTTCTCCGTTTCTCCGTTTCTTTCTTCGTTTCACCGTTTCTTTCTTCGTTTCTCCGTTTCTTTGTTGGTTTCTCCGTTTCTTTCTCCGTTTCTCCGTTTCTTTCTTCGTTTGTCCGTTTCTTTGTTCGTTTCTCTGTTTGTTTCTTCGTTCTCCATTTATTTCTCCGTTTCTCCGTTTCTTTGTTCGTTTCTCCGCTCCTTTCTTCGTCTCTCCCTTTATTTCTTCGTTTTTCCATTTATTTCTCCGTTTCTCCGTTTCTTTCTTCGTTTCTCCGTTTCTTTCTTCGTTTCTCAATTTCTTTGTTCGTTTCCCCATTTATTTCTCCGTTTCGCCGTTTCTTTCTTCGTTTCTCCGTTTCTTTGTTCCTTTCTCCGTTTCTTTGTTCGTTTCTCCCTTTCTTTGTTCGTTTCTTCGTTTCTTTGTTCGTTTCTCCGTTTCTTTCGTCGTTTCTCCATTTCTTTCTTCGTTTCTCCGTTTCTTTGTTCGTTTCTCCGTTTCTTTCCTCGTTTCTCCGTTTCTTTCTTCGTTTCTTTCTTCGTTTCTCCGTTTCTTTCTTCGTTTCTCCGTTTGTTTCATCGTTTCTCCATTTATTTCTCCGTTTCTCCGTTTCTTCCTTCGTTTCTCCGTTTCTTTCTTCGTTGTCCGTTTATTTCTTCGTTTCTCCATTTATTTCTTCGTTTCTCCATTTATTTCTCCGTTTCTCCGTTTCTTTCTTCGTTTCTCCGTTTCTTTGTTCCTTTCTCCGTTTCTTTACTCGTTTCTCCGTTTCTTTGTTCGTTTATTCGTTTCTTTGTTCGTTTCTCCGTTTCTTTCGTCGTTTCTCCATTTCTTTCTTCGTTTCTCCGTTTCTTTGTTCGTTTCTCCGTTTCTTTCTTCGTTTCTCCGTTTCTTTCTTCGTTTCTTCGTTTCTTCGTTTCTTTCTTCGATTCTCCGTTTCTTTGTTGGTCTCTCCGTTTATTTCTTCGTTTTTCCATTTATTTCTCCGTTTCTCCGTTTCTTTCTTCTTTTCTCCGTTTCTTTCTTCGTTTCTCCATTTCTTTGTTCGTTTCCCCATTTATTTCTCCGTTTTGCCGTTTATTTCTTCGTTTCTCCATTTATTTCTCCGTTTCTCCGTTTCTTTCTCCGTTTCTCGGTTTATTTCATCGTTTCTCCATTTATTTCTCCGATTCTCCGTTTCTTTCTTCGTTTCTCCGTTTCTTTCTCCGTTTCGCCGTTTCTTTCTTCGTTTCTCCGTTTCTTTGTTCGTTTCCCCATTTATTTCTCCGTTTCGTCGTTTCTTTCTTCGTTGCTCCGTTTCTTTGTTCCTTTCTCCGTTTCTTTGTTCGTTTCTTCGTTTCTTTGTTCGTTTCTTCGTTTCCTTCTTCGTTTCTCCGTTTCTTTCTTTGTTTCTCCGTTTGTTTCATCGTTTCTCCATTTATTTCTCCGTTTCTCCGTTTCTTTCTTCGTTTCTCCGTTTCTTTCTTCGTTTCTCCGTTTATTTCTTCGTTTCTCCATTTATTTCTTCGTTTTTCCATTTATTTCTCCGTTTCTCCGTTTCTTTCTTCGTTTCTCCGTTTCTTTGTTCGTTTCTCCATTTCTTTGTTCGTTTCCCCATTTATTTCTCCGTTTCGCCGTTTCTTTCTTCGTTTCTCCGTTTCTTTGTTCCTTTCTCCGTTTCTTTGTACGTTTCTCCGTTTCTTTGTTCGTTTCTTCGATTCTTTGTTCGTTTCTCCGTTTCTTTCGTCGTTTCTCCATTTCTTTCTTCGTTTCTCCGTTTCTTTGTTCGTTTCTCCGTTTCTTTCCTCGTTTCTCCGTTTCTTTCTTCGTTTCTTTCTTCGTTTCTCCGTTTCTTTCTTCGTTTCTCCGTTTGTTTCATCGTTTCTCCATTTATTTCTCAATTTCTCCGTTTCTTTCTTCGTTTCTCCGTTTCTTTCTTCGTTGTCCGTTTATTTCTTCGTTTCTCCATTTATTTCTTCGTTTCTCCATTTATTTCTCCGTTTCTCCGTTTCTTTCTTCGTTTCTACGTTTCTTTCCTCGTTTCTCCGTTTCTTTCTTCGTTTCTTCGTTTCTTTCTTCGTTTCTCCGTTTCTTTCTTCGTTTCTCCGTTTGTTTCATCGTTTCTCCATTTATTTCTCCGTTTCTCCGTTTCTTTCTTCGTTTCTCCGTATCTTTCTTCGTTGTCCGTTTATTTCTTCGTTTCTCCATTTATTTCTTCGTTTCTCCATTTATTTCTCCGTTTGTCCGTTTCTTTCTTCGTTTCTACGTTTCTTTCTTCGTTTCTCCGTTTATTTCTTCGTTTCTCCATTTATTTTTTCGTTTCTCTGTTTCTTTCTTCGTTTCTCCGTTTCTTTCTTCGTTTCTCCGTTTCTTTCTTCGTTTCTCCGTTTCTTCCTTCGTTTCTTCGTTTCTCCGATTCTCCGTTTCTCCGTTTCTCCGTTTCTTCGTTTCTCCGTTTCTCCGTTTCTCCGTTTCGATTAAATGATTATAATAGTTATAATTTCTATTATAAATCATTTGAGCTATAGTTAAATTATACACTAATACTCTAAATACATATTTAATATATTTTTTAATCTCTTTAGCCTCCAGAGGAATTTTATTTATACTATTTACTGTATATAATAATTTACACAGAATCGGAAATAAATCTAATTATTTATTTATAATAATTATTTTTTATTCACTTATTTTACCAAAAATTTCGATTCTTCATGTATTAATCAAATGTTAAATTGATATATCTCATAGACAATTATTACTTTCCATGTCTTAAAACTTTAAGAAACATCTCTTTACTTTGAAGTTCGATCAATATCAATTGCTAGAGGCGAATCAATCATTTTTAATGCATAGATAAGATGCACATTGTTCGATCAATATAGGGAACATGCGTAAATGTTAATAACAATCGCTGAAATGAACAAACATTCACCGAAACCATTCGCCCTCGAAGATTTCGCAATATCTTGATGTTTGTTTATCATAATTACTACCAACCGTCGTAGGATCGTACATTAGACAATTATTAACAATGTCCTAGTATAAATAATGGCTTAAAATATCATTTCGCTGAAATATTCCTTGTTCGCGAAGGAATTTTTCCTTGAGATCCAACTGACATTCTCAAGGCTACACGTATCGATTATCGATTCACAAGTATTTATCGCGGTGATTTTTCTATCTAAAAAAGCGATTAATTGAATTTTGGCACTTTTGTGTACGCGTATTGTGTAAATTATAAGAATTAAACAAATGTTAAATTAATGTATCTAATGAACAATTGTTACTTTCCGTGCTTTAAAACTTTACGAAACACGTTTTAACGTGGAGTCTCGATCAAAATCAATTTCGATAAGTTTCTTAATTAATTGCAATACATAAATAAGATGCACATTGTTCGATCAATATAGGGAACATGCGTAAATGTTAATAACAATCGATGAAATGAACAAACATGCACTGAAACCGTTCGCCTTCGCAGACTTCGTAATATCTTGACATTTATTTATCATAATTATTAACAACCGTCGTTGGACCGTAGATTAAACAATTTTTGACAATGTTTCGGTATAAAAAGCCATCAATTTCTTGAAATATTAGGTTAGTTCGAACAAATACGATCGAAGAAGACGTGGGATAAAATAAATGAATATTTCTCTACGTATCGGAATTATAGTTTGTATGTATGCAAATATATTCTGAAGCCGCAATTACAAATCCCTGTAACGTGGTAATTACATGGTTTGCCATCTATTGGAGAAAGGGTTAAACTACAGTTAAGGAGTGAAAGCACCTGGCGGAGAAACGCTCAAGTTTGTCGAGGAACTGTTCTAATTTCCACAAATAGATGGCGCGACAAGTACAATTTACCGACATTAGAGATAAGTATTAGGGGGACCGGAAAGTAATGTCGTTTCCCGACATTAAATTCAAATACATAAATTTTTAACGAGTTTTTATTTTTAATCAATGATATAATCACCCTCATTATCAACAACCTTTTGCCATCTAGTGTGCAAATTTTCAATGCCGGATCGATAAAAATCAATTGGTTTTTGAGCAAAATATACAGAGATGGCATTTTGAATATCATCCAAATTTGCAAATCTTTTGCCACTTAGAAAGTGTTGAAGCGATCGGAATAAATGGAAATCCGATGGTGCAACATCGGGCGAGTATGGTGGGTGAGGCAGTACCTCCCACCCCAATTCATTAATTTTTGCCAAGGTTCGTCTTGCGCAGTGCGGTCTTGCATTATCGTATTGCAGAATAACGCCTTTTCTGTTGACAATCGCTGGCCACTTTTCAATTAAAGATTTATTTACACGATCTAATTGTTCACAGTAAAGGTCTGCATTCACAGTCTGTCCAGGTTTCAGCACTTCAAAATGAACAACGCCGCGAATACTCCACCAAACACACAAAAGGGCCTTTTTGGGGTGTAAACCTGGCTTAGCAGTACTTTGTGGCGATTCATTTGGAGAGAGCCACTGCCTTTTGCGTTTTGGATTATCATAAAGAACCCACTTTTCATCTCCGGTGATCAAGCGATCAAAAAACGCTTCTGTATTGTGCCGTTGAAGCAATAAGTTGCATGTGGTGGATCGGTTAGCCTTGTTCTCTTCGGACAGATTATGCGGGACCCAAACACCTGCTCTGCTTACTTTCCCAATCTGCTGCAAATGTTCTTGGATGGTCGACCAAGGTTGGTTAAGACTGTTTGACAATTCCTCGATTGTCTGACACGGATTTGCTTCCACTTCTGCACTTAACACGTCATTGTCTAACGTTGTTGGTCTTCCTGATCGATACGAGTCGGAAAGATCAAAATTACCGGATTTGAACTTGGAAAACCACCTTTGGCATTTACGAACGTCTAATGCATTTGGATAAACATCGCAAATGTTTTTGGTAGCAACTGTTGCGTTACTACCCTTGCGAAACTCAAAAAGCATGCAATGCCGGATATGTACCTCTTCTGGTATTTGGCTGGCCATTTCACCCAAAATTGTAAAGAAAAATTTTTAATTTAATTATTTACAACTAAACAAGTCACTATAACCTCAGAATGTCTTTGCTACGACTTTAATGTACACAATGAGCTGACAAATGACAATCAAATAGTGACATGCGCAGAAACGACATTACTTTCCGGTCCACCTAATATTTCCATTTGTATGATATTCCCTACCGTGCGATAAAATAAATAAGTACTTTTGTACTAAACTTTTGTATGTTTCATCTTTCGAATAAATGTAAAATTAAACCTTCCACGGTAAATTTTATTCTTCAATTTATTAATGTTTCTAGGACGATTTATTTCAGTATAAAGAGTGCTATAGGTGGGAAATTTGTGTACATAATAATTATTGAGTATAAAATAATTTTTCTTTTATTAGAGGTTAATATATTAAATAAGGAAGAAGAGTTAATCTTTATTATTTTAAATATAAAAATTAATATTAAAAAAATTATTGAATATAAAATGAAATATGTTAAAAATGTATTTTTGTTAATTATTAATAAAATAACTATAATAGATGTTTGTATAACAGATGAATATCCTATAATTATTATGATTGATTTTTTTGTTTAAGCAAATGATAGGTGCAATAATTACATTAATTGGGCAAATAAAATAAATTTCGTTATTAAATTTTAATACGAGTTCTATAATAATTATAGGGATTAATTTTATTAAAGTTATTATAAAGAATAGATTAATTCAATTTAATGAATAAATTAAAGAAATGAATCGAACATTTAAAGAGTACATCCCAATTTTTAAGATAAGTGAAAAAAAAATAATTATTATAAATAAATAATTAGATTTATTTCCGATTCTGTGTAAATTATTATATATAGTAAATAGTATAAATAAAGTTCTTCTGGAGGCTAAAGAGATTAAAAAATATATTAAATATGTATTTAGAGTATTAGTGTCTAATTTAACTATACATGAAATGATTTATAATAGAAATTATAAATATTATAATCATTTAATCAAAACGAAGAAACGGAGAAACGGAGAAACCACGAAACGAAGGAAGAAACGGAGAAACGAAGAAAGAAACGGAGAAATGAAGAAAGAAACGAAGAAACGAAGAAAGAAACGGAGAAACGAAGAAATAAACCGAGAAACGGAGAAGGAAACGGAGAAAGGAAGAAAGAAACAGAGAAACGCAGAAACAAAGAATGAAACGGAGAAACGAAGAAATAAACGGAGAAATGAAGAAAGAAACGGAGAAACAAAGAAAGAAACGGAGAAACAAAGAAAGAAACGGAGAAACGCACAAAGAAACGGAGAAACGAAGAAAGTAATGGAGAAACGAACAAAGAAACGGAGAAACGAACAAAGAAACGGAGAAACGAAGAAAGAAACGGAGAAACGGGGAAATAAATGGAGAAACGAAGAAATAAACGGAGAAACGTAGAAAGAAACGGAGAAACGAAGAAAGAAACGGAGAAACGAAGAAAGAAACGGAGTAACGAAGAAAGAAACGGAGAACCGAAGAAATAAACGGAGAAATGAAGAAAGAAACGGAGAAATGAAGAAAGAAACGAAGAAACGAAGAAAGAAACGGAGAAACGAAGAAATAAACCGAGAAACGGAGAAGGAAACGGAGAAAGGAAGAAAGAAACAGAGAAACGAAGGAAGAAACGGAGAAACGAAGAATGAAACGGAGAAACGAAGAAATAAACGGAGAAATGGAGAAAGAAACGGAGAAACAAAGAAAGAAACGGCGAAACGAACAAAGAAACGGAGAAACGAAGAAAGAAACGGAGAAATGAAGAAAGAAACGGAGAAACGGGGAAATAAATGGAGAAACGAAGAAATAAACGGAGAAACGTAGAAAGAAACGGAGAAACGAAGAATAAAACGGAGAAACGAAGAAAGAAACGGAGAAACGAAGAAAGAAACGGAGAAACGAAGAAAGAAACTGAGAAACGAAGAAAGAAACCGAGAAACGGAGAAAGAAACAGAGAAAAGAACAAAGAAACGCAGAAACGAAGAATGAAACGGAGAAACGAACAAAGAAACGCAGAAACGAAGAAGGAAACGGAGAATCGGAGAAATAAACCGAGAAACGGAGAAACGAAGAAAGAAACAGAGAAACGAACAAAGAAACGCAGAAACGAAGAATGAAACGGAGAAACGAAGAAATAAACGGAGAAATGAAGAAAGAAACGGAGAAACAAAGAAAGAAACGGAGAAACGAAGAAAGAAACGGAGAAACGAAGAAAGAAACGGAGAAACGAAGAATGAAACGGAGAAACGAAGAAAGAAACGGAGAAATGAAGAAAGAAACGAAGAAACGAAGAAAGAAACGGAGAAACGAAGAAATAAACCGAGAAACGGAGAAGGAAACGGAGAAAGGAAGAAAGAAACAGAGAAACGAACAAAGAAACGCAGAAACGAAGAATGAAACGGAGAAACGAAGAAATAAACGGAGAAATGGAGAAAGAAACGGAGAAACAAAAGAAAGAAACGGCGAAACGAACAAAGAAACGGAGAAACGAAGAAAGAAACGGAGAAACGGGGAAATAAATGGAGAAAAGAAGAAAGAAACGGAGAAACGAAGAAACAAACGGAGAAGCGAAGAAAGAAACGGAGAAACGAAGAAAGAAACGGAGAAACGAAGAAAGAAACGGAGTAAAGAAGAAAGAAACGAAGAAACGAAGAAAGAAACGGAGAATCGGAGAAATAAATGGAGAAACGTAGAAATAAACCGAGAAACGGAGAAAGAAACGGAGAAACGAACAAAGAAACGGAGAAACGAAGAATGAAACGGAGAAACGAAGAAAGAAACGGAGAAACGAAGAAAGAAACGGAGAGACGAAGAAAGAAACGGAGAAACGATGAAAGAAACGGAGTAACGAACAAAGAAACGGAGAAACGGAGAAAGAAACGGAGAAACGAAGAAAGAAACGGAGAAACGGAGAAATAAATGGAGAAACGAAGAAATAAACCGAGAAACGAAGAAAGAAACTGAGAAACGAAGAAAGAAACGGAGAATCGGAGAAATAAATGGAGAAACGAAGAAATAAACGGCGAAACGAAGAAAGAAATGGAGAAACGAACAAAGAAACGGAGAAACGGAGAAATAAATGGAGAAACGAAGAAATAAACCGAGAAACGAAGAAAGAAACTGAGAAACGAACAAAGAAACGGAGAAACGAAGAAAGAAACGGAGAAACGAAGAATGAAACGGAGAAACGAAGAAAGAAACGGAGAAACGGGGAAATAAATGGAGAAAAGAAGAAATAAACCGAGAAACGGAGAAAGAAACGGAGAAACGAACAAAGAAACGGAGAAACGAAGAATGAAACGGAGAAACGAAGAAAGAAACGGAGAAACGAAGAAAGAAACGGAGAGACGAAGAAAGAAACGGAGAAACGATGAAAGAAACGGAGTAACGAACAAAGAAACGGAGAAACGGAGAAAGAAACGGAGAAACGAAGAAAGAAACGGAGAAACGGAGAAATAAATGGAGAAACGAAGAAATAAACCGAGAAACGAAGAAAGAAACTGAGAAACGAAGAAAGAAACGGAGAATCGGAGAAATAAATGGAGAAACGAAGAAATAAACGGCGAAACGAAGAAAGAAATGGAGAAACGAACAAAGAAACGGAGAAACGGAGAAATAAATGGAGAAACGAAGAAATAAACCGAGAAACGAAGAAAGAAACTGAGAAACGAACAAAGAAACGGAGAAACGAAGAAAGAAACGGAGAAACGAAGAATGAAACGGAGAAACGAAGAAAGAAACGGAGAAACGGGGAAATAAATGGAGAAAAGAAGAAAGAAACGGAGAAACGAAGAAACAAACGGAGAAGCGAAGAAAGAAACGGAGAAACGAAGAAAGAAACGGAGAAACGAAGAAAGAAACGGAGTAAAGAAGAAAGAAACGAAGAAACGAAGAAAGAAACGGAGAATCGGAGAAATAAATGGAGAAACGTAGAAATAAACCGAGAAACGGAGAAAGAAACGGAGAAACGAACAAAGAAACGGAGAAACGAAGAATGAAACGGAGAAACGAAGAAAGAAACGGAGAAACGAAGAAAGAAACGGAGAGACGAAGAAAGAAACGGAGAATCGGAGAAATAAATGGAGAAACGAAGAAAGAAACTGAGAAACGATGAAGGAAACGGAGAAACGAACAAAGAAACGGAGAAACGGAGAAATAAATGGAGAAACGAAGAAATAAACCGAGAAACGAAGAAAGAAACTGAGAAACGAAGAAAGAAACGGAGAATCGGAGAAATAAATGGAGAAACGAAGAAATAAACGGCGAAACGAAGAAAGAAACGGAGAAACGAACAAAGAAACGGAGAAACGGAGAAATAAATAGAGAAACGAAGAAATAAACGGAGAAACGAAGAAAGAAACGGAGAAACGAAGAAAGAAACGGAGAAACGAAGAAAGAAACGGAGAAACGAAGAAAGAAACGGAGAAACGATGAAAGAAACGGAGTAACGAACAAAGAAACGGAGAAACGGAGAAAGAAACGGAGAAACGAAGAAAGAAACGGAGAAACGAAGAAATAAACGGAAAAACGAAGAAAGAAACGGAGAAACGGAGAAATAAATGGTGAAACGAAGAAATAAACGGAGAAACGAAGAAAGAAACGCAGAAACGGAGAAATAAATGGAGAAACGAAGAAATAAGCCGAGAAACGAAGAAAGAAACTGAGAAACGAAGAAAGAAACGGAGAATCGGAGAAATAAATGGAGAAACGAAGAAATAAACGGCGAAACGAAGAAAGAAATGGAGAAACGAACAAAGAAACGGAGAAACGAACAAAGAAACGGAGAAACGAACAAAGAAACGAAGACACGGAGAAATAAATGGAGAAACGAAGAAAGAAACGGAGAAACGGAGAAATAAATGGAGAAACGAAGAAATAAACCGAGAAACGGAGAAAGAAACGGAGAAACGAAGAAAGAAACGGAGAAACGAAGAAAGAAACGGAGAAACGAACAAAGAAACGGAGAAACGAAGAAAGAAACGGAGAAACGAAGAAAGAAACGGAGAAACGAAGAAAGAAACGGAGAAACGAAGAAAGAAACGGAGTGAAGAAGAAAGAAACGAAGAAACGAAGAAAGAAACGGAGAATCGGAGAAATAAATGGAGAACCGTAGAAATAAACCGAGAAACGGAGAAAGAAACGGAGAAACGAACAAAGAAACGTAGAAACGAAGAATGAAACGGAGAAACGAAGAAAGAAACGGAGAAACGAAGAAAGAAACGGAGAAACGAAGAAAGAAACGGAGAAACGGAGAAATAAATGGAGAAACGAAGAAATAAACGGAGAAACGAAGAAAGAAACGGAGAAACGGAGATAGAAACGGAGAAACGAAGAAAGAAACGGAGTAACGAAGAATGAAACGGAGAAACGAAGAAAGAAACGGAGAAACGAAGAAATAAATGGAGAAAGGAAGAAATAAACGGAGAAACGAAGAAAGAAACGGAGAAACGGAGATAGAAACGGAGAAACGAAGAAAGAAACGGAGTAACGAAGAATGAAACGGAGAAACGAAGAAAGAAACGGAGAAACGAAGAAAGAAACGGAGAAACGAAGAAAGAAACGGAAAAACGAAGAAAGAAATGGAGAAACGAATTAAGAAACGGAGAAACGAAGGAAGAAACGGAGAAACGAAGAAATAAACGGAGAAACGAAGAAAGAAAGGAGAAACGAAGAAAGAAACGGAGAAACGAAGAAAGAAACGGAGTAACGAAGAAAGAAACGAAGAAACGAAGAAAGAAGCGGAGAATCGGAGAAATAAATGGAGAAACGAAGAAATAAACCGCGAAACGGAGAAAGAAACGGAGAAATGAAGAAAGAAACGGAGAAACGAAGAAAGAAACGGAGAATCGGAGAAATAAATGGAGAAACGATGATATAAACGGCGAAACGGAGAAAGAAACGGAGAAACGAACAAAGAAACGGAGAAACGGAGAAATAAATAGAGAAACGAAGAAATAAACGGAGAAACGGAGAAAGAAACGGAGAAACGAAGAAATAAACCGAGAAACGGAGAAAGAAACGGAGAAACGAACAAGGAAACGGAGAAACGAAGAAAGAAACGGAGAAACGAACAAAGAAACGGAGAAACGAAGAAAGAAACGGAGAAACAAAGAAAGAAACAAAGAACCGTTTCTCGGTTTATTTCTTCGTTTCTCCATTTATCTCTCCGATTCTCCGTTTCTTTCTTCGTTTCTTTGTTTCTTTCTTTGTTACTCCGTTTCTTTCTTCGTTTCTCCGTTTCTTTCTTCGTTTCTTCGTTTCTTTCTTCGTTTCTCCGTTTCTTTCTTCGTTTCTCCATTTATTTCTCCGTTTCTCCGTTTCTTTGTTCGTTTCTCCGTTTCTTTGTTCGTTTCTCCGTTTCATTCTTCGTTTCTGCGTTTCTTTGTTCGTTTCTCTGTTTCTTTCTTCGTATCTCCGTTTCTTTCTTCGTTTCTCCGTTTCTTTCTTCGTATCTCCGTTTCTTTCTTCGTTTCTCCGTTTCTTTGTTCGTTTCTCCGTTTCTTTCTTCGTTTCTCCGTTTCTTTGTTCGTTTCTCCGTTTATTTCTTCGTTTCTCCATTTATTTCTCCGTTTCTCCGTTTCTCCGTTTCTTTCTTCGTTTCTCCGTTTCTTTGTTCGTTTCTCCGTTCTTTCTTCGTTTCTCCGCTTCTTTCTTTGTGTCTCCATTTATTTCTCCGTTTCTTTCTTCGTTTCTCTGTTTCTTTGTTCGTTTCACCGTTTCTTTGTTCGTTTCTCCGTTTCTTTGTTCGTTTCTCCGTTTCTTTCTTCGTTTCTCCGTTTCTTTGTTCGTTTCTCCGTTTCTTTCTCCGTTTCTCGGTTTATTTCTTCGTTTCTCCATTTATCTCCCCGATTCTCCGTTTCTTTCTTCGTTTCTTCGTTTCTTTCTTCGTTACTCCGTTTCTTTCTTCGTTTCTCCGTTTCTTTCTTCGTTTCACCGTTTCTTTCTTCGTTTCTCCGTTTCTTTGTCCGTTTCTCCGTTTCTTTCTTCGTTTCTCCGTTTCTTTGTTCGTTTCTCCGTTTCTTTCTTCGTTTCTCCGTTTCTTTGTTCGTTTCTCCGTTTCTTTCTCCGTGTCTCGGTTTATTTCTTCGTTTCTCCATTTATTTCTCCGTTTCTCCGTTTCTCCGTTTCTTTCTTCGTTTCTCCGTTTCTTTGTTCGTTTCTCCGTTCTTTCTTCGTTTCTCCGCTTCTTTCTTTGTGTCTCCATTTATTTCTCCGTTTCTTTCTTCGTTTCTCTGTTTCTTTCTTCGTTTCACCGTTTCTTTGTTCGTTTCTCCGTTTCTTTGTTCGTTTCTCCGTTTCTTTCTTCGTTTCTCCGTTTCTTTGTTCGTTTCTCCGTTTCTTTCTCCGTTTCTCGGTTTATTTCTTCGTTTCTCCATTTATCTCCCCGATTCTCCGTTTCTTTCTTCGTTTCTTCGTTTCTTTCTTCGTTACTCCGTTTCTTTCTTCGTTTCTCCGTTTCTTTCTTCGTTTCACCGTTTCTTTCTTCGTTTCTCCGTTTCTTTGTCCGTTTCTCCGTTTCTTTCTTCGTTTCTCCGTTTCTTTGTTCGTTTCTCCGTTTCTTTCTCCGTGTCTCGGTTTATTTCTTCGTTTCTCCATTTATTTCTCCGATTCTCCGTTTCTTTCTTCGTTTCTTCGTTTCTTTCTTCGTTTCTCCGTTTCTTTCTTCGTTTCTCCGTTTCTTTCTTCGTTTCTCCGTTTCTTTCTTCGTTTCTCCATTTATTTCTTCGTTTCTCCGTTTCTTTCTTCGTTTCTCCGTTTCTTTGTTCGTTTCTCCGTTTCATTCTTCGTTTCTGCGTTTCTTTGTTCGTTTCTCTGTTTCTTTCTTCGTATCTCCGTTTCTTTCTTCGTTTCTCCGTTTCTTTCTTCGTATCTCCGTTTCTTTCTTCGTTTCTCCGTTTCTTTCTTCGTTTCTCCGTTTCCTTCTTCGTTTCTCCGTTTCTTTGTTCGTTTCTCCGTTTATTTCTTCGTTTCTCCATTTATTTCTCCGTTTCTCCATTTCTTTCTTCGTTTCTCCGTTTCTCCGTTTCTTTCTTCGTTTCACCGTTTCTTTCTTCGTTTCTCCGTTTCTTTGTTCGTTTCTCCGTTTCTGTGTTCGTTTCTTCGTTTCTTTGTTCGTTTCTCCGTTTCTTTCATCGTTTCTCCGTTTCTCTCTTCGTTTCTCCGTTTCTTTCTTCGTTTCTCCGTTTCTTTCTTCGTATCTCCGTTTCTTTCTTCGTTTCTCCGTTTCTTTCTTCGTTTCTCCGTTTCCTTCTTCGTTTCTCCGTTTCTTTGTTCGTTTCTCCGTTTCTTTCTTCGTTTCTCCGTTACTTTGTTCGTTTCTCCGTTTATTTCTTCGTTTCTCCATTTATTTCTCCGTTTCTCCGTTTCTTTTTTCGTTTCTTCGTTTCTTTCTTCGTTTCTTCGTTTCTTTCTTCGTTTCTCCTTTTCTTTCTTTGTTTCTCCGTTTCTTCCTTCGTTTCTCCGTTTATTTCTTCGTTTCTCCATTTATTTCTCCGTTTCTCCATTTCTTTCTTCGTTTCTCCGTTTCTCCGTTTCTTTCTTCGTTTCTCCGTTTCTTTCTTCGTTTCTCCGTTTCTTTCTTCGTTTCTCCGTTTCTTTGTTCGTTTCTCCGTTTCTGTGTTCCTTTCTTCGTTTCTTTGTTCGTTTCTCCGTTTCTTTCATCGTTTCTCCGTTTCTTTCTTCGTTTCTCCGTTTCTTTCTTCGTTTCTCCGTTTCTTTCTTCGTTTCTCCGTTTCTTTCTTCGTTTCTTCGTTTCTTTCTTCGTTTCTCCGTTTCTTTCTTCGTTTCTCCATTTATTTCTCCGTTTCTCCGTTTCTTTCTTCGTTTCTCCATTTATTTCTCCGATTCCCCGTTTCTTTCTTCGTTTCTTCGTTTCTTTCTTCGTTTCTCCGTCTCTTTCTTCATTTCTCCTTTTCTTTCTTCGTTTCTCCGTTTATTTCTTCGTTTCTCCATTTATTTCTCCGTTTCTCCGTTTCTCCGTTTCTTTCTTCGTTTCTTCGTTTCTTTCTTCGTTTCTCCGTTTCTTTCTTCGTTTCTCCGTTTCTTTCTTCGTATCTCCGTTTCTTTCTTCGTTTCTCCGTTTCTTTCTTCGTTTCTCCGTTTCCTTCTTCGTTTCTCCGTTTCTTTGTTCGTTTCTCCGTTTATTTCTTCGTTTCTCCATTTATTTCTCCGTTTCTCCGTTTCTCCGTTTCTTTGTTCGTTTCACCGTTTCTTTGTTCGTTTCTCCGTTTCTTTGTTCGTTTCTCCGTTTCTTTCTTCGTTTCTCCGTTTCTTTGTTCGTTTCTCCGTTTCTTTCTCCGTTTCTCGGTTTATTTCTTCGTTTCTCCATTTATCTCTCCGATTCTCCGTTTCTTTCTTCGTTTCTTTGTTTCTTTCTTCGTTACTCCGTTTCTTTCTTCGTTTCTCCGTTTATTTCTCCGTTTCTCCGTTTCTTTGTTCGTTTCTCCGTTTCTTTGTTCGTTTCTCCGTTTCATTCTTCGTTTCTGCGTTTCTTTGTTCGTTTCTCTGTTTCTTTCTTCGTATCTCCGTTTCTTTCTTCGTTTCTCCGTTTCTTTCTTCGTATCTCCGTTTCTTTCTTCGTTTCTCCGTTTCTTTGTTCGTTTCTCCGTTTCTTTCTTCGTTTCTCCGTTTCTTTGTTCGTTTCTCCGTTTATTTCTTCGTTTCTCCATTTATTTCTCCGTTTCTCCGTTTCTCCGTTTCTTTCTTCGTTTCTCCGTTTCTTTGTTCGTTTCTCCGTTCTTTCTTCGTTTCTCCGCTTCTTTCTTTGTGTCTCCATTTATTTCTCCGTTTCTTTCTTCGTTTCTCTGTTTCTTTGTTCGTTTCACCGTTTCTTTGTTCGTTTCTCCGTTTCTTTGTTCGTTTCTCCGTTTCTTTCTTCGTTTCTCCGTTTCTTTGTTCGTTTCTCCGTTTCTTTCTCCGTTTCTCGGTTTATTTCTTCGTTTCTCCATTTATCTCCCCGATTCTCCGTTTCTTTCTTCGTTTCTTCGTTTCTTTCTTCGTTACTCCGTTTCTTTCTTCGTTTCTCCGTTTCTTTCTTCGTTTCACCGTTTCTTTCTTCGTTTCTCCGTTTCTTTGTCCGTTTCTCCGTTTCTTTCTTCGTTTCTCCGTTTCTTTGTTCGTTTCTCCGTTTCTTTCTTCGTTTCTCCGTTTCTTTGTTCGTTTCTCCGTTTCTTTCTCCGTGTCTCGGTTTATTTCTTCGTTTCTCCATTTATTTCTCCGTTTCTCCGTTTCTCCGTTTCTTTCTTCGTTTCTCCGTTTCTTTGTTCGTTTCTCCGTTCTTTCTTCGTTTCTCCGCTTCTTTCTTTGTGTCTCCATTTATTTCTCCGTTTCTTTCTTCGTTTCTCTGTTTCTTTCTTCGTTTCACCGTTTCTTTGTCCGTTTCTCCGTTTCTTTCTTCGTTTCTCCGTTTCTTTGTTCGTTTCTCCGTTTCTTTCTCCGTGTCTCGGTTTATTTCTTCGTTTCTCCATTTATTTCTCCGATTCTCCGTTTCTTTCTTCGTTTCTTCGTTTCTTTCTTCGTTTCTCCGTTTCTTTCTTCGTTTCTCCGTTTCTTTCTTCGTTTCTCCGTTTCTTTCTTCGTTTCTCCATTTATTTCTTCGTTTCTCCGTTTCTTTCTTCGTTTCTCCGTTTCTTTGTTCGTTTCTCCGTTTCATTCTTCGTTTCTGCGTTTCTTTGTTCGTTTCTCTGTTTCTTTCTTCGTATCTCCGTTTCTTTCTTCGTTTCTCCGTTTCTTTCTTCGTTTCTCCGTTTCTTTCTTCGTTTCTCCGTTTCTTTCTTCGTTTCTCCGTTTCCTTCTTCGTTTCTCCGTTTCTTTGTTCGTTTCTCCGTTTATTTCTTCGTTTCTCCATTTATTTCTCCGTTTCTCCATTTCTTTCTTCGTTTCTCCGTTTCTCCGTTTCTTTCTTCGTTTCTCCGTTTCTTTCTTCGTTTCTCCGTTTCTTTGTTCGTTTCTCCGTTTCTGTGTTCGTTTCTTCGTTTCTTTGTTCGTTTCTCCGTTTCTTTCATCGTTTCTCCGTTTCTCTCTTCGTTTCTCCGTTTCTTTCTTCGTTTCTCCGTTTCTTTCTTCGTATCTCCGTTTCTTTCTTCGTTTCTCCGTTTCTTTCTTCGTTTCTCCGTTTCCTTCTTCGTTTCTCCGTTTCTTTGTTCGTTTCTCCGTTTCTTTCTTCGTTTCTCCGTTACTTTGTTCGTTTCTCCGTTTATTTCTTCGTTTCTCCATTTATTTCTCCGTTTCTCCGTTTCTTTTTTCGTTTCTTCGTTTCTTTCTTCGTTTCTTCGTTTCTTTCTTCGTTTCTCCTTTTCTTTCTTTGTTTCTCCGTTTCTTCCTTCGTTTCTCCGTTTATTTCTTCGTTTCTCCATTTATTTCTCCGTTTCTCCATTTCTTTCTTCGTTTCTCCGTTTCTCCGTTTCTTTCTTCGTTTCTCCGTTTCTTTCTTCGTTTCTCCGTTTCTTTCTTCGTTTCTCCGTTTCTTTGTTCGTTTCTCCGTTTCTGTGTTCCTTTCTTCGTTTCTTTGTTCGTTTCTCCGTTTCTTTCATCGTTTCTCCGTTTCTTTCTTCGTTTCTCCGTTTCTTTCTTCGTTTCTCCGTTTCTTTCTTCGTTTCTCCGTTTCTTTCTTCGTTTCTTCGTTTCTTCGTTTCTTTCTTCGTTTCTCCGTTTCTTTCTTCGTTTCTCCATTTATTTCTCCGTTTCTCCGTTTCTTTCTTCGTTTCTCCATTTATTTCTCCGATTCCCCGTTTCTTTCTTCGTTTCTTCGTTTCTTTCTTCGTTTCTCCGTCTCTTTCTTCATTTCTCCTTTTCTTTCTTCGTTTCTCCGTTTATTTCTTCGTTTCTCCATTTATTTCTCCGTTTCTCCGTTTCTCCGTTTCTTTCTTCGTTTCTTCGTTTCTTTCTTCGTTTCTCCGTTTCTTTCTTCGTTTCTCCGTTTCTTTCTTCGTATCTCCGTTTCTTTCTTCGTTTCTCCGTTTCTTTCTTCGTTTCTCCGTTTCCTTCTTCGTTTCTCCGTTTCTTTGTTCGTTTCTCCGTTTATTTCTTCGTTTCTCCATTTATTTCTCCGTTTCTCCGTTTCTCCGTTTCTTTGTTCGTTTCACCGTTTCTTTGTTCGTTTCTCCGTTTCTTTGTTCGTTTCTCCGTTTCTTTCTTCGTTTCTCCGTTTCTTTCTTCGTTTCTCCATTTATTTCTTCGTTTCTCCGTTTCTTTCTTCGTTTCTCCGTTTCTTTGTTCGTTTCTCCGTTTCATTCTTCGTTTCTGCGTTTCTTTGTTCGTTTCTCTGTTTCTTTCTTCGTATCTCCGTTTCTTTCTTCGTTTCTCCGTTTCTTTCTTCGTTTCTCCGTTTCTTTGTTCGTTTCTCCGTTTCTGTGTTCCTTTCTTCGTTTCTTTGTTCGTTTCTCCGTTTCTTTCATCGTTTCTCCGTTTCTTTCTTCGTTTCTCCGTTTCTTTCTTCGTTTCTCCGTTTCTTTCTTCGTTTCTCCGTTTCTTTCTTCGTTTCTTCGTTTCTTTCTTCGTTTCTCCGTTTCTTTCTTCGTTTCTCCATTTATTTCTCCGTTTCTCCGTTTCTTTCTTCGTTTCTCCATTTATTTCTCCGATTCTCCGTTTCTTTCTTCGTTTCTTCGTTTCTTTCTTCGTTTCTCCGTCTCTTTCTTCATTTCTCCTTTTCTTTCTTCGTTTCTCCGTTTATTTCTTCGTTTCTCCATTTATTTCTCCGTTTCTCCGTTTCTTTCTTCGTTTCTTCGTTTCTTTCTTCGTTTCTCCGTTTCTTTCTTCGTTTCTCCGTTTCTTTCTTCGTATCTCCGTTTCTTTCTTCGTTTCTCCGTTTCTTTCTTCGTTTCTCCGTTTCCTTCTTCGTTTCTCCGTTTCTTTGTTCGTTTCTCCGTTTATTTCTTCGTTTCTCCATTTATTTCTCCGTTTCTCCGTTTCTCCGTTTCTTTGTTCGTTTCACCGTTTCTTTGTTCGTTTCTCCGTTTCTTTGTCCGTTTCTCCGTTTCTTTCTTCGTTTCTCCGTTTCTTTGTTCGTTTCTCCGTTTCTTTCTCCGTTTCTCGGTTTATTTCTTCGTTTCTCCATTTATCTCTCCGATTCTCCGTTTCTTTCTTCGTTTCTTTGTTTCTTTCTTCGTTACTCCGTTTCTTTCTTCGTTTCTCCGTTTCTTTCTTCGTTTCTCCGTTTCTTTCTTCGTTTCTCCATTTATTTCTTCGTTTCTCCGTTTCTTTCTTCGTTTCTCCGTTTCTTTGTTCGTTTCTCCGTTTCATTCTTCGTTTCTGCGTTTCTTTGTTCGTTTCTCTGTTTCTTTCTTCGTATCTCCGTTTCTTTCTTCGTTTCTCCGTTTCTTTCTTCGTATCTCCGTTTCTTTCTTCGTTTCTCCGTTTCTTTGTTCGTTTCTCCGTTTCTTTCTTCGTTTCTCCGTTTCTTTGTTCGTTTCTCCGTTTATTTCTTCGTTTCTCCATTTATTTCTCCGTTTCTCCGTTTCTCCGTTTCTTTCTTCGTTTCTCCGTTTCTTTGTTCGTTTCTCCGTTCTTTCTTCGTTTCTCCGTTTCTTTCTTTGTGTCTCCATTTATTTCTCCGTTTCTTTCTTCGTTTCTCTGTTTCTTTGTTCGTTTCACCGTTTCTTTGTTCGTTTCTCCGTTTCTTTCTTCGTTTCACCGTTTCTTTGTTCGTTTCTCCGTTTCTTTCTCCGTTTCTCGGTTTATTTCTTCGTTTCTCCATTTATCTCTCCGATTCTCCATTTATCTCTCCGATTCTCCGTTTCTTTCTTCGTTTCTTCGTTTCTTTCTTCGTTACTCCGTTTCTTTCTTCGTTTCTCCGTTTCTTTCTTCGTTTCACCGTTTCTTTGTTCGTTTCTCCGTTCTTTCTTCGTTTCTCTGCTTCTTTCTTTGTGTCTCCATTTATTTCTCCGTTTCTTTGTTCGTTTCTCCGTTTCTTTCTCCGTGTCTCGGGTTATTTCTTCGTTTCTCCATTTATTTCTCCGATTCTCCGTTTCTTTCTTCGTTTCTTCGTTTCTTTCTCCGTTTCTCCGTTTCTTTCTTCGTTTCTCCTTTTCTTTCTTCGTTTCTCCGTTTCTGTGTTCGTTTCTTCGTTTCTTTGTTCGTTTCTCCGTTTCTTTCATCGTTTCTCCGTTTCTTTCTTCGTTTCTCCGTTTCTTTCTTCGTTTCTCCGTTTCTTTCTTCGTTTCTCCGTTTCTTTGTTCGTTTCTCCGTTTCTGTGTTCGTTTCTTCGTTTCTTTGTTCGTTTCTCCGTTTCTTTCATCGTTTCTCCGTTTCTTTCTTCGTTTCTCCGTTTCTTTCTTCGTTTCTCCGTTTCTTTCTTCGTTTCTCCGTTTCTTTCTCCGTTTCTCCGTTTCTTTGTTCGTTTCTCCGTTTCATTCTTCGTTTCTCCGTTTCTTTGTTCGTTTCTCTGTTTCTTTCTTCGTTTCTCCGTTTCTTTCTTCGTTTCTCCGTTTCTTTCTTCGTTTCTCCGTTTCTTTCTTCGTTTCTCCGTTTCTTCCTTCGTTTCTCCGTTTATTTCTTCGTTTCTCCTTTTATTTCTCCGTTTTTCCGTTTCTCCGTTTCGATTATATGATTATAATATTTATAATTTCTATTATAAATCATTTGATCTATAGTTAAATTAGACACTAATACTCTAAATACATATTTAATATATTTTTTAATCTCTTTAGCCTCCAGAAGAATTTTATTTATACTATTTACTATATATAATAATTTACACAGAATCGGAAATAAATCTAATTATTTATTTATAATAATTTTTTCCTTTCACTTATCTTAAAAATTGGGATGTACTCTTTAAATGTTCGATTCATTTCTTTAATTTATTCATTAAATTGAATTAATCTATTCTTTATAATAACTTTAATAAAATTAATCCCTATAATTATTATAGTACTCATATTAAAATTTAATAATGAAATTTATTTTATTTGCCTAATTAATGTAATTATTGCCCTTATCATTTGCTTAAACAAAAAAATCAATCATAATAATTATAGGATATTCATCTGTTATACAAACATCTATTATAGTTATTTTATTAATAATTAACAAAAATGCATTTTTAACATATTTCATTTTATATTCAATAATTTCTTTAATTTTAATTTTTATATTTAAAATAATAAAAATTAACTCTTCTTCCTTGTTTAATATATTAACCTCTAATAAAAGAAAAATTATTTTATACTCATTAATTATTATGTACACAAATTTCCCACCTATAGCACTCTTTATACTGAAAGAAATCGTCCATGAAACATTAATAAATTCAAGAGTAAAATTTATACTTTTAATAATTGCATATCGTTTTATAAGATTAATTACATCATGAAATTATTTAAATATATCCTTCTTATATTTTTTCCCTTCAATTAAATAAAAAATATATAACAAAATTAACCTTAATTTTCTAAACTATTATCTATTTATAATTTTTTTAATATTTATATTTATATTTATAATATACTGATTGTACTATTTTTTAACATAATTAATATATGTATTCAACAAATCACAAAAATATTGGGATATTATATTTCGTATCAGCTATATGATCTGGTATAATTGGTTCTTCTTTAAGGATACTAATTCGAATAGATTTAAATAGGCCAGGAACTTGAATTAATAACGACCAAATTTATAACTCAATTGTAACATCACATGCTTTTGTAATAATTTTTTTTATAGTTTTACCATTTATAATCGGAGGATTCGGAAACTGAATAATTCCCTTAATAATTGGATCCCCTGATACAGCATTTCCCCGAATAAATAATATAAGATTGTGACTAATCCCCCCTTCATTATTACTTTTAATTCTTACAACACTATTATTCCCAGGCTCGGGAACTGGATGATCAATCTACCCTCCTTTGTCACCAAATCTTTATCACCCATCTTCATCTATAGACTTAACAATTTTTTCTTTGCATATTGCAGGTATCTCTTCAATTATAGGATCTATTAATTTTATTGTTACAATTCTTAAAATAAAAAATAATGCTTTAAAATTCGATCAAATATCCTTATTTGCTTGGTCAGTATTAATTACTACAATTTTGCTTTTTCTCTCACTACCTGTATTAGCCGGAGCTATTACTATGTTATTAACAGACCGAAATTTAAATACTTCCTTCTTTGATCCTACTGGGGGAGGGGACCCAATTTTATTTCAACATTTATTTTGATTTTTTGAGCATCCTGAAGTCTATATTTTAATTTTACCCGGGTTTGGATTAATCTCCCATATCATTTTCAATGAAAGAGGGAAAAAGGAAACTTTTGGGAACCTAGGGATAGTTTATGCAATACTCGGAATTGGATTTCTAGGATTTATTGTGTGAGCACATCACATATTCACAGTAGGCTTAGATGTAGACACACGAGCTTATTTCACTTCGGCAACTATAATCATTTCAATTCCCACAGGAATCAAAGTATTTAGATGACTGGCCACGTACGACGGGTCATAACTTATTATTAATCCTTCTATTATTTGATAATTTGGCTTTATTTTTTTATTTACTATAGGAGGATTAACAGGAATTATATTATCAAACTCATCTATTGATACTATACTACATGGTACATACTATGTTGTCTCTCATTTCCACTATGTACTGTCAATAGGAGCAGTATTTTCTATTATTGCTTCATTAATTCATTGATTCCCTTTATTCACAGGATTTACCCTAAATCAATTTTATCTTAAAACTCAATTTTATATAATATTTATTGGGGTAAATATAACTTTTTTCCTTCAGCATTTTTTAGGAATGATAGGAATACCTCGACGTTATTCAGATTACCCGGATTCCTACTACTGTGAAAATTTATTATCACCTATTGGCTCAATAATTTCATTCAAAAGAATAATTTTACTCTTGTTTATTATATTGGAGAGATTTATAACTAAACGTCTAGCTATATTTAAATTTAATCAATCATCACTAGAATGACCCCAAAACTTTTCCCCAAAAAACCACTCATGCCTCTCTATTCCTCTAATTATTAAAAACAAATCTTAATATGGCAGATTAGTGCATGAATTTAAGATTCATTTATAAAATTTAATATTTTTATTAAAAATGTCCCATTGAAAAATAATTAATTTTCAAGACCCCAATTCGCCATATGCCGATAATTTTAATCTTTTTCACAACTTCACAATAATTATAATAATTATAATCTCTTCATTAACTCTAATAATTATATTAGGTATTTTTACTAATAAATTTATCAATCGATTTTTACTTAAAAATCATCATATTGAAATTGTATGAACTTTACTCCTAATAATAATTTTAGGAGTAATTGCACTTCTTTCTTTAAAAACCCTATATTTTATTGATGAACTATGAATACCCGTATACTTAACAATCAAATCAATTGGGCACCAATGATATTGATCCTATGAATACCCAGAATTTAATAATTTAAATTTTGACTCCTATATAGACAAAGATTTAAATAATATTTACATTTTTCGTCTCCTAGACGTAGATAATCGAATAATTATTCCATCTAATACACTAATTCGAATATTAACAACATCAAACGACGTAATTCACTCTTGAACTGTTCCGTGTTTAGGCTTAAAAATAGACTCAGTACCAGGGCGAATTAACCAAATAAATTTAATTACTAATCGACCTGGAGTATTTTTCGGACAATGTTCTGAAATCTGCGGAGCTAATCACAGATTTATGCCAATTGTTGTGGAAAGAACTAATTATTCAAACTTTATTAATTGAATTAACAACCAAAATTAAATTTTAACCTACTCATATAATATTTAATTAAATCAAATCATTAGATGTCTGACAAAAGAATTCATTTTTTAAATCAAATTATAGTAATAAATTACTTCACTTTTTATTTTAAAACTTTAAGAATCATCTCTTTACTTCGAAGCTCGATCAAAATTAATTTCTATAAGTTCTTAATCATTTGTAATGCATCAATAAGATGAACATTGTTCGATTAATATTGGGAACATGCATGAATGTTAGTAAAACTCGCGGAAATGAATAAACATTCACCGAAACTATTCGCCTTCGCAGATTTTGCAATATTTTGACGTTTATTTATCATAATTATTAACGATTGTCGTAGTATCATAGTTTAAATAATTATTAACAATGCCCTAGTATAAATAAAGGCTTAAAATATCATTTCATCGAAATATTCATTGCTCGCGATGGAATTTTTCGTTGAGATCAAACTGACATTCTCAAGGCTACACGTATCGATGATCGATTCACAAGCGTTCATCGCTATGATTGTTGTATCTAGAAAAGCGATTAATTGAATTTCAGCGCTTTTAAATAAAAAATGCAACTACTACGCGTATTGTGTAAATTATAAGAATTAAGCAAATGTTAAATTAATGTATTTAATAAACAATTGTTACTTTCCCTGCTATAAAACTTTACGAAACACGTTTTACTTTGAATCTCGATCCAAATTAATTTCTATGAGGTACTTAATCATTTTCAATGCATAAATAGGATGCACATTGTTCGATTAATATTGGGAACATACATAAATGTTAGTAACAATGGCGGAAATGAACAAACATTCACCGAAACCGTTCGCCTTCGCAGATTTCGCAATATCTTGACGTTTATTTATCATAATTATTAACAACCGTCGTTGGACCGTAGATTAAACAATTTTTCACAATGTTCCGGTATAAATAATGGTTATAAAGCCATCAATTTCTTGAAGTATTTGGTTAGATCGAACAAATACAATCGAAGAAGCCGTGGGATAAAATAAATGAATATTTCTCTACATATCGGAATTATAGCTTGAATGTATGCAAATATATTCTGAACCCGCAATTACAAATCCCTGTAACGTGGTAATTACATGGGTTCCCATCTATTGGACAAAGGGTTAAACTACACTTAAGGGGTGAAAACACCTGGCGGAGAAACGCTCAAGTTTGTCGAGGAATTGTTCTAATTTCCACACATAGATGGCGCGACAAGTACAATTTACCGACATTAGAGATAAGTATTTCCATTTGTATGATATTCCCTACCGTGCGATAAAATAAATAAATACTTTTGTACAAACTTTTGTATGTTTCATCTTTCGAATGAAAGTAAAATTAAACCTTCCACGGTAAATTTTATTCTTGAATTTATTAATGTTTCAAGGACGATTTATTTCAGTATAAAGAGTGCTATAGGTGGGAAATTTGTGTACATAATAATTATTGAGTATAAAATAATTTTTCTTTTACAAGAGGTTAATATATTAAATAAGGAAGAAGAGTTAATCTTTATTATTTTAAATATAAAAACTAAAATTAAAGAAATTATTGAATATAAAAAGAAATGTGTTAAAAATGTATTTTTGTCAATTATTAATAAAATAACTATAATAGATGTTTGTATAACAGATGAATATCCTATAATTATTATGATTGATTTTTTTGTTTAAGCAAATGAGAGGGGCAATAATTACAATAATGAGGCAAATAAAATAAATTTCATTATTACATTTTAATATGAGTTCTATAATAATTATAGGGATTAATTTTATTAAAGTTATTATAAAGAATAGATTAATTCAATTTAATGAATAAATTAAAGAAATGAATCGAACATTTAAAGACTACATCCCAATTCTTAAGATAAGTGAAAAAAAAATAATTATTATAAATAAATAATTAGATTTATTTCCGATTCTGTGTAAATTATTATATATAGTAAATAGTATAAATAAAATTCTTCTGGAGGCTAAAGAGATTAAAAAATATATTAAATATGTATTTAGAGTATTAGTGTATAATTTAACTATAGCTCAAATGATTTATAATGGAAATTATAAATATTATAATCATTTAATCGAAACGGAGAAACGGAGAAACGGAGAAACGGAGAAACGGAGAAACGGAGAAACGAAGAAAGAAACGGAGTAACGAAGAAAGAAACGAAGAAACGAAGAAGGAAACGGAGAAACGAACAAAGCAACGGAGAATCGAAGAAAGAAACGGAGAAACGAAGAAAGAAACGGAGAAACGAAGAAAGAAACGGAGAAACGAAGAAAGAAACGGAGTAATGCAGAAAGAAACGAAGAAACGGAGTAATGAAGAAAGAAACGAAGAAACGGAGAAAGAAACGGAGAATCGGAGAAATAAATGGAGAAACGAAGAAATAAACCGAGAAACGGAGAAAGAAACGGAGAAACGAACAAAGAAACGGAGAAACGAAGTAAGAAACGGAGAAACGAAGAAAGAAACGGAGAAACGAAGAAAGAAACGGACATACGAAGAAAGAAACGGAGAAACGAACAAAGAAACGGAGACACGAAGAAAGAAACGGAGAAACGGAGAATTAAATGGAGCAACGAAGAAATAAACGGAGAAACGAAGAAAGACACGGAGAAACAAAGAAAGAAACGGAGAAACGAACAAAGAAACGGAGAAACAAACAAAGAAACGGAGAAACGTTTCTCCGTTTCTCCGTTTCTCGGTTTCTCCGTTTCTCGGTTTCTCCGTTTCTCCGTTTCTCGGTTTCTCCGTTTCTCCGTTTCTCCGTTTCTCCGTTTCTCGGTTTCTCCGTTTCACGGTTTCTCCGTTTCTCCGTTTCTCGGTTTCTCCGTTTCTCCGTTGCTCCGTTTCTCCGTTTCTCCGTTTCTCCGTTTCTCCGTTTCTCCGTTTCTCTCTTTCTCCGTTTTTCCGTTTCTCCGTTTCTCGGTTTCTCCGATTCTCGCTTTCTCCGTTTCTCCGTTTCTCGGTTTCTCCGTTTCTCGGTTTCTCCGTTTCTCCGTTTCTCGGTTTTTCCGTTTCTCCGTTTCTCCGTTTCACCGTTTTTTGTTCGTTTCTCCATTTATTTCTCCGTGTCTCCGTTTCTTTGTTCGTTTCTCCATTTATTTCTCCGTTTCTTCGTTTCTTTGTTCGTTTCTCCGTTTCTTTGTTCGTTTCTCCGTTTCTTTCTTTGTTTCTCCGTTTCTTTGTTCGTTTCTCCGGTTATTTCTTCATTTCTCCATTTATTTCTCCTATTCTCCGTTTCTTTCTTCGTTTCTCCGTTTATTTGTTCTTTTCTCCATTTATTTCTCCGTTTCTCCGTTTCTTTGTCCGTTTCTCCGTTTCTCCGTTTCTTTGTTCGTTTCTCCGTTCCTTTCTTCGTTTCTCCGTTTCTTTGTTCGATTCTCCGTTTCCTTGTGCGTTTCTCTATTTCTTTGTTCGTTTCTCCATTTATTTCTTCGTTTCTCCGTTTCTTTCTTCGTTTCTCCGTTTCTTTCTTCGTTTCTTCGTTTCTTTTTTCGTTTCTCCGTTTCTTTCATCGTTTCTCCGTTTCTTTGTTCGTTTCTCCGTTTCTTTGTTCGTTTCTCCGTTTCTTTGTTCGTTTCTCCGTTTCTTTGTTCGTTTCTCCATTTATTTCTCCGTGTCTTCGTTTCTTTATTCGTTTCTCCGTTTCTTTGTTCGTTTCTCCGATTCTTTCTTCGTTTCTTCGTTTCTTTCTTCGTTTCTCCGTTTCTTTCATCGTTTCTCCGTTTCTTTGTTCGTTTCTCCGTTTCTTTGTTCGTTTCTCCGTTTCTTTGTTCGTTTCTCCGTTTCTTCGCTTATTTCTTCATTTCTACATTTTTTTCTCCGATTCTCCGTTTCTTTCTTCGTTTCTCCGTTTCTTTCTTCGTTTCTTCGTTTCTTTCTTCGTTTCTCCGTTTCTTTCTTCGTTTCTCCGTTTGTTTCTTCGTTTCTCCATTTATTTCTCCGTTTCTCCGTTTCTTTCTTCGTTTCTCCGTTTCTCCATTTACTTCTCCGTTTCTCCGTTTCTTGCTTCGTTTTCCGTTTCTTTGTTCGTTTCTCCGTTTTTTGGTCGTTTCTCCCTTTCTTTGTTCGCTTCTCCGTTTCTTTGTTCGATTCTCCGTTTCTTTGTTCGTTTCTCTATTTCTTTGTTCGTTTCTCCGTTTCTTTGATCGTTTCTTCGTTTCTTTGTTCGTTTCTCCGTTTCTTTGTTCGTTTCCCGTTTCTTTGTTCGTTTCTCCGTTTCTTTGTTCGTTTCTCCGTTTCTTTCCCCGTTTCTCGGTTTATTTCTTCGTTTCTGCATTTATTTCTCCGATTCTCCGTTTCTTTCTTCGTTTCTCCGTTTCTTTCTTCGTTTCTTCGTTTCTTTCTTCGTTTCTCGGTTTCTTTCATCGTTTCTCCGTTTCTTTGTTCGTTTCTCCGTTCCTTTCTTTGTTTCTCCGTTCATTTCTTCGTTTCTCCATTTATTTCACCGTTTCGCCGTTTCTTTGTTCGTTTCTCCGTTTCTTTGTTCGTTTCGCCGTTTCTTTGTTCGTTTCCCCATTTACTTCTCCGTTTCGCCGTTTCTTTGTTCGTTTCTCCGTTTCTTTGTTCGTTTCTCCGTTTCTTTGTTCGTTTCTCCGTTTCTTTCTTCGTTTCTCCGTTTATTTCTCCGTTTCTCCATTTATTTCTCCGTTTCTCCGTTTCTTTCTTCGTTTCTCCGTTTCTTTGTTCGTTTCTCCGTTTATTTCTTCGTTTCCCCATTTATTTCTCCGATTCTCCGTTTCCTTCTTCGTTTCTCAGTTTCTTTCTTCGTTTCTCCATTTACTTCTCCGATTCTCCGTTTCTTTCTCCGTTTCTCAGTTTCTTTCTTCGTTTCTCCGTCTCTTTCTTCTTTTCTCCGTTTCTTTCTTCGTTTCTCCGTTTCTTTCTTCGTTTCTCCGTTTATTTGTTCGTTTCTCCGTTTTTTGGTCGTTTCTCCGTTTCTTTGTTCGCTTCTCCGTTTCTTTGTTCGATTCTCCGTTTCTTTGTTCGTTTCTCTATTTCTTTGTTCGTTTCTCCGTTTGTTTGTTCGTTTCTTCGTTTCTTTGTTCGTTTCCCCGTTTCTTTCTTCGTTTCTTCGTTTCTTGCTTCGTTTCTCCGTTACTTTCATCGTTTCTCCGTTTCTTTGTTCGTTTCTCCGTTCCTTTCTTTGTTTCTCCGTTTCTGTGTTCGTTACTTCGTTTCTTTCCTTGTTTCTTCGTTTCTTTCTTCGTTTCTCCGTTTCTTTCTTCGTTTCTCCGTTTCTTTCTTCGTTTCTCCGTTTCTTTCTTCGTTTCTCCGTTTCTGTGTTCGTTACTTCGTTTCTTTCTTCGTTTCTTCGTTTCATTCTTGGTTTCTCCGTTTCTTTCTTCGTTTCTCCGTTTCTTTCTTCGTTTCTCCGTTTCTTTCATCGTTTCTCCGTTTCTTTGTTCGTTTCTCCGTTCCTTTCTTTGTTTCTCCGTTTATTTCTTCGTTTCTCCATTTATTTCACCGTTTCTCCGTTTCTTTCTTCGTTTCTCCGTTTCTTTGTTCGTTTCGCCGTTTCTTTGTTCGCTTCCCCATTTACTTCTCCGTTTCGCTGTTTCTTTGTTCGTTTCTCCGTTTCTTTGTTCGTTTCTCCGTTTCTTTCCCCGTTTCTCGGTTTATTTCTTCGTTTCTGCATTTATTTCTCCGATTCTCCGTTTCTTTCTTCGTTTCTCCGTTTCTTTCTTCGTTTCTTCGTTTCTTTCTTCGTTTCTCGGTTTCTTTCATCGTTTCTCCGTTTCTTTGTTCGTTTCTCCGTTCCTTTCTTTGTTTCTCCGTTCATTTCTTCGTTTCTCCATTTATTTCACCGTTTCGCCGTTTCTTTGTTCGTTTCTCCGTTTCTTTGTTCGTTTCGCCGTTTCTTTGTTCGTTTCCCCATTTACTTCTCCGTTTCGCCGTTTCTTTGTTCGTTTCTCCGTTTCTTTGTTCGTTTCTCCGTTTCTTTGTTCGTTTCTCCGTTTCTTTCTTCGTTTCTCCGTTTATTTCTCCGTTTCTCCATTTATTTCTCCGTTTCTCCGTTTCTTTCTTCGTTTCTCCGTTTCTTTGTTCGTTTCTCCGTTTATTTCTTCGTTTCCCCATTTATTTCTCCGATTCTCCGTTTCCTTCTTCGTTTCTCAGTTTCTTTCTTCGTTTCTCCATTTACTTCTCCGATTCTCCGTTTCTTTCTCCGTTTCTCAGTTTCTTTCTTCGTTTCTCCGTCTCTTTCTTCTTTTCTCCGTTTCTTTCTTCGTTTCTCCGTTTCTTTCTTCGTTTCTCCGTTTATTTGTTCGTTTCTCCGTTTTTTGGTCGTTTCTCCGTTTCTTTGTTCGCTTCTCCGTTTCTTTGTTCGATTCTCCGTTTCTTTGTTCGTTTCTCTATTTCTTTGTTCGTTTCTCCGTTTGTTTGTTCGTTTCTTCGTTTCTTTGTTCGTTTCCCCGTTTCTTTCTTCGTTTCTTCGTTTCTTGCTTCGTTTCTCCGTTACTTTCATCGTTTCTCCGTTTCTTTGTTCGTTTCTCCGTTCCTTTCTTTGTTTCTCCGTTTCTGTGTTCGTTACTTCGTTTCTTTCCTTGTTTCTTCGTTTCTTTCTTCGTTTCTCCGTTTCTTTCTTCGTTTCTCCGTTTCTTTCTTCGTTTCTCCGTTTCTTTCTTCGTTTCTCCGTTTCTGTGTTCGTTACTTCGTTTCTTTCTTCGTTTCTTCGTTTCATTCTTGGTTTCTCCGTTTCTTTCTTCGTTTCTCCGTTTCTTTCTTCGTTTCTCCGTTTCTTTCATCGTTTCTCCGTTTCTTTGTTCGTTTCTCCGTTCCTTTCTTTGTTTCTCCGTTTATTTCTTCGTTTCTCCATTTATTTCACCGTTTCTCCGTTTCTTTCTTCGTTTCTCCGTTTCTTTGTTCGTTTCGCCGTTTCTTTGTTCGCTTCCCCATTTACTTCTCCGTTTCGCTGTTTCTTTGTTCGTTTCTCCGTTTCTTTGTTCGTTTCTCCGTTTCTTTCTTCGTTTCTCCGTTTATTTCTTCGTTTCTCCATTTATTTCTCCGTTTCTCCGTTTCTTTGTTCGTTTCTCTGTTTCTTTGTTCGTTTCTCCGTTTCTTTTTCCGTTTCTCCGTTTCTTTGTTCGTTTCTCCGTTCCTTTCTTCGTTTCTCCGTTTCTCCATTTACTTCTCCGTTTCTTCGTTTCTTGCTTCGTTTCTCCGTTTCTTTCATCGTTTCTCCGTTTCTTTTTTCGTTTCTCCGTTCCTTTCTTTGTTTCTCCGTTTATTTCTTCGTTTTTCCATTTATTTCACCGTTTCTCCGTTTCTTTCTTCGTTTCTCCGTTTCTTTGTTCGTTTCGCCGTTTCTTTGTTCGCTTCCCCATTTACTTCTCCGTTTCGCTGTTTCTTTGTTCGTTTCTCCGTTTCTTTGTTCGTTTCTCCGTTTCTTTCTTCGTTTCTCCGTTTATTTCTTCGTTTCTCCATTTATTTCTCCGTTTCTCCGTTTCTTTCTTCGTTTCTCCGTTTCTTTGTTCGTTTCTGCGTTTATTTCTTCGTTTCTCCATTTATTTCTCCGTTTCTCCTTTTCTTTCTTCGTTTCTCCGTTTCTTTGTTCGTTTCTCTGTTTCTTTGTTCGTTTCTCCGTTTCTTTGTCCGTTTCTCCGTTTCTCCGTTTCTTTGTTCGTTTCTCCGTTCCTTTCTTCGTTTCTTCGTTTCTCCATTTACTTCTCCGTTTCTTCGTTTCTTGCTTCGTTTCTCCGTTTCTTTCATCGTTTCTCCGTTTCTCCTTTTCTCCGTTTCTCCGTTTCGATTAAATGATTATAATAGTTATAATTTCTATTATAAATCATTTGAGCTATAGTTAAATATTATACACTAATACTCTAAATACATATTGTAGTATCGGATTTTCGGCGTCCGCTTAGGCTTGCTTCGAGCGTAGGCCTAAACAAGATAACGTGCGCGGTTGGACTCGAGTTGAAGTAAACATTTAGCGCCGATCGGCTCGCTAGCTTTCCTGGAAGGCACGAGTATCCTTTACAAAGGGTCTTGTGCGACGACCGAGCGTGAGAATGCATGGGGATGAAAGGAAATACATGTGGTTCGGAGAAAGTGAAGAGTGTTTAGAAAAGACGGGTGATTGGGATGGCCGAGCGTGGCCGAATGTCTGAAGTGAGAGAGACTGAGGATTGGAATGAAAGAGAATGAATGGGAATGACTATATAGAGCGCGAGAAGAACGTAGGGACACATTATGACACAGTATGATACAGTATGATATAGTATGACAAAGTATGACGACGAGAGTATGTCCGAAGAGTGTGTCGCGGACGGTATGACTAAAAAGACGATAAGACGAGACAACTAAACGACGTATCCAGCGAAACTAACCACTGACACTACATCTAACACTACCATCATTGTAATATATAATATTATTAAATATACTTTAATATACCACATCAGAGCAACAGTTATTTGGGGGCTCGTACGGGGATAAATCATTCAAAAGGATCTCTCCTCCAGAGATCCAAGTGATAGGAGGAGAGAACGAAACAACAATTTTGTGGGCTCGTCCGGGATGAATCAGACAGGTGCCGTTATGCAGGATAGTTTAGACGTAGTTCAGTGTGAAGGTGAAACGACGAGAGTTACAAGGATGAGCGGCAAGACACGACGAAAAAGTGCCAGTGGTGAAAATATGTGTGACAATTCTGAAGTTGCTAAAATGAAGTTGGTAGAACTTCGAGCAGAATTGAAAAGACGAAAATTAAGAATCACTGGAAATAAAGACGAATTACGACGACGCTTGCAAGCTGCCTTGACGCTAGAAGAAGAAAGTGAAGACGAAGATACGAGTGATGGTGACGAAGACGACGACGAAGAAGATGATGTGGTCAGAGTTGAAGAAGACGTTGACGACGGTGATAATGGAAGATCAGGACGTAATACACGCGGAAGGAGGAGACAGGTAAAATATGTACCTAGTTTTAAAGATGTTGAAGAGTCGCTGACAACGTTCAGCGGGGACGACAAGCGAAGCATTAAACTTTGGATCAGCGATTTTGAGGAAACTGCCGATATGTGCGAATGGACTGACATTCAAATGATAATATACGCCAAAAGACTTTTACGAGGTCCGGCAAAGCTGTTTGTTAATTACGAGAAATGTGGCCGAAGCTGGAAATGTTTGAAGACTGCTTTGAAATTGGAATTTGGTTATAAAGGCAGTAGCTACCAAATACAACAAGAGCTGACGCAAAGAAGGAAGCGTAATGACGAATCGTATCAAGAATACATCTATCAGATGCTTGACATAGCCTCTCAAGCAGACATGGAGACTGATGCTGTGATACGATACATAATCGACGGAATTCAAGACGAAGAGTATAACAAAGTCGTGTTGTACGGAGCCAGGAGCATTGGAGAGCTGAAGAAGAAATTCATAATCTACGAGGAAATGAAGAACAGCATTAGGACGAAGACGAAGCGCGTGGAAGATAAAGTGCAGAAACCAGTGCGTGCTGTAAATGCGGAGACGGAGCGCATGGATGATGAAGTGCAGAGACCAGTGCGTGTTGTAAATGCGAAGACGAAGCGATGTTTTAGTTGTGGATTGCCAAATCATGTGAGTGCAAATTGTCCAATGAAGGACAAAGGGGTAAAATGTTTCAAGTGCAACGAACACGGGCACGTTGCATCGAAGTGCCCGCAAAAGTTGAATGTGGAAAAGGAAGTTTGTAGTGTCGCACAGCTTCCTCGAGGAGAACTACACGAAAAGGTAAAGACAACGAAGCATAACTTAGTAACATTGATCGATACAAATAGCGATTTGTCTTTGATGCGGACGAATGAATGTGTGAAAATAGGCGCGGTTCGCGAAGTTTACAAAATAGATGTGCCGTATACCAAAGATTTTTCGAGTAGAAGTACTGTAGAAAATCCTGAGAGCGTATTGAATGCCGCGAATAAGTTTGAGTTATCCATTGACTGGGACAAAGGTCAGTTTGTGCAATCAAAGATCGAGTACGTAGGGCGCATGGTTAAGAATGATAGTGTGCGTCCGTCGGAACAGAAAACTGATGTCGTTGTGAGATTCTCGAAATCAGAGAGTGTTGAAGCCGTTAAAAATATTCTGGGTTCGATTAGTTGTTTTAGAATGTTTGTAAACCAGTACGCGATTATTCCAAGACCGTTAAAGAATTTATTACAGACGAACGTTAAATTAGAATTTGGTTTTAAAGGGGAACAAGCGCCGGTGCATTTGAGAATGGTATCGTCAAATGGGCCTGTGCCGGAGATTTGTAATGTATACGCCGATACGAAATCGAATAGAGATGCGTGCATGTGTGTGAACAAGGGTGAGCGGAGTGTGACCACACGACTGCGCGCAGTGCAGCAAAAAGACATTGGACTAAAGAACATTGCCGAATTGGTGTGCCAAGGCAAAACGAATGATTGTTATGTGAAGGATGATTTATTGTTTGAAGTGACCAGTGAGCATAGGTTGATGAAACAGGACGCCTTCGTGAAGTGCACGTGGCCTTATGCCACGAAGACGACGAACGCCGCCAAAATTCTCAGTAGGCTGAGAAAAAGATCGATTGCATTTGGAAACCCGAGGAGGATCATTACGGATTATGGTATTGTGAAAGCTAAAGGGCAGGTATCGCGGATTAACTTTATACCTCGGTTGACGAATTTGTTTGCGCCAAAACCGCGCGAATGGTGCAGGTACCTGGAGTGGGCCCAGCGATGTTTTAACGCTACGCCGTGTAGGAACTCAGGTAGGCTGCCGATTCAATTGCTGCTCGGAACGCACGTGAAGTTCAAAAGCGACCCGACGACCAGGGAAACAATTAAGAACGAATGGATAGCCGTAGTTAAAAAAGATCGAGACAAATTCAGACGACGAACAAAAGAAAACATGCAGAAGGTGCAGCAGACGTCCAGACGGAATTACGACGCAAAGACGAAGAGGGCGAAACGTTACGAGGAAGACGACCTCGTAGCTATCCGCAGGACACAGTTCGAACCAGGGATCAATGACCTCAGTAATAGTGACTCAAGTGTGAGTAACTGCGAAAGCGTAAGACATCTGAGGGCAGATGTCAAAGCAGGATGGCCGAGTGTAGTATCGGATTTTCGGCGTCCGCTTAGGCTTGCTTCGAGCGTAGGCCTAAACAAGATAACGTGCGCGGTTGGACTCGAGTTGAAGTAAACATTTAGCGCCGATCGGCTCGCTAGCTTTCCTGGAAGGCACGAGTATCCTTTACAAAGGGTCTTGTGCGACGACCGAGCGTGAGAATGCATGGGGATGAAAGGAAATACATGTGGTTCGGAGAAAGTGAAGAGTGTTTAGAAAAGACGGGTGATTGGGATGGCCGAGCGTGGCCGAATGTCTGAAGTGAGAGAGACTGAGGATTGGAATGAAAGAGAATGAATGGGAATGACTATATAGAGCGCGAGAAGAACGTAGGGACACAGTATGACACAGTATGATACAGTATGATATAGTATGACAAAGTATGACGACGAGAGTATGTCCGAAGAGTGTGTCGCGGACGGTATGACTAAAAAGACGATAAGACGAGACAACTAAACGACGTATCCAGCGAAACTAACCACTGACACTACATCTAACACTACCATCATTGTAATATATAATATTATTAAATATACTTTAATATACCACATCAGAGCAACAGTTATTTGGGGGCTCGTACGGGGATAAATCATTCAAAAGGATCTCTCCTCCAGAGATCCAAGTGATAGGAGGAGAGAACGAAACAACAATATTTAATATACTTTTTAATCTCTTTAGCCTCCAGAAGAATTTTATTTATACTATTGACTGTATATAATAATTTACACAGAATCGGAAATAAATCTAATTATTTATTTATGATAATTATTTTTTATTCACTTATTTTACCAAAAATTTCGATTCTTCATGTATTAATCAAATGTTAAATTGATATATCTCATAGACAATTATTACTTTCCATGTTCTAAAACTTTAAGAAACATCTCTTTACTTTGAAGGTCGATCAAAATCAAATGCTAGAGGCGAATCAATCATTTTTAATGCATAAATAAGATGCACATTGTTCGATCAATATAGGGAACATGCGTAAATGTTAATAACAATCGCTGAAATGAACAAACATTCACCGAAACCATTCGCCCTCGAAGATTTCGCAATATCTTGATGTTTGTTTATCATAATTATTAACAACCGTCCTAGGATCATACATTAGACAATTATTAACAATGTGCTAGTAGAAATAATGGCTTAAAATATCATTTCGATGAAATATTCCTTCGTCGCGAAGGAATTTTTCCTTGAGATCCAACTGACATTCTCAAGCCTACACGTATCGATTATCGATTCACAAGTATTTATCGCGGTGATTTTTCTATCTAAAAAAGCGATTAATTGAATTTTGGCACTTTTGTGTAAAAAATACCACTTCTACGCGTATTATGTAAATTATAAGAATTAAACAAATGTTAAATTAATGTATCTAATGAAAAATTGTTACTTTCCGTGCTTTAAAACTTTACGAAACACGTTTTAACGTGGAGTCTCGATCAAAATCAATTTCGATAAGTTTCTTAATTAATTGCAATACATAAATAAGATGCACATTGTTCGATCAATATAAGGAACATGCGTAAATGTTAATAACAATCGCTGAAATGAACAAACATTCACTGAAACCGTTCGCCTTCGCAGACTTCGCAACATCTTGACATTTATTTATCATAATTATTAACAACCGTCGTTGGACCGTAGATTAAACAATTTTTGACAATGTTTCGGTATAAAAAGCCATCAATTTCTTGAAATACTTGGTTAGATCGAACAAATACGATCGAAGAAGCCGTGGGATAAAATAAATGAATATTTCTCTACATATCGGAATTATAGTTTGTATGTATGCAAATATATTCTGAACCCGCAATTACAAATCCCTGTAACGTGGTAATTACATGGGTTGCCATCTATTAGAGAAAGGGTTAACCTACATTTAAGGGGTGAAAACACCTGGCGGAGAAACACTCAAGTTTGTCGAGGAATTGTTCTAATTTCCACAAATAGATGGCCCGACAAGTACAATTTACCGACATTAGAGATAAGTATTTCCATTTGTATGATATTTCCTACCGTGCGATAAAATAAATAAATACTTTTGTACAAACTTTTGTATGTTTCATCTTTCGAATAAATGTAAAATTAAACCTTGCACGGTAAATTTTATTCTTGAATTTATTAATGTTTCTAGGACGATTTATTTCAGTATAAAGAGTTGCTATAGGTGGGAAATTTGTGTACATAATAATTATTGAGTATAAAATAATTTTTCTTTTATTGGAGGTTAATATATTAAATAAGGAAGAAGAGTTAATCTTTATTATTTTAAATACAAAAATTAAAATTAAAGAAATTATTGAATATAAAATGAAATATGTTAAAAATGTATTTTTGTTAATTATTAATAAAATAACTATAATAGATGTTTGTATAACAGATGAACATCCTATAATTATTATGATTGATTTTTTTGTTTAAGCAAATGATAGGGGCAATAATTACATTAATTAGGCAAATAAAATAAATTTCACTATTAAATTTTAATACGAGTTCTATAATAATTATAGGGATTAATTTTATTATAGTTATTATAAAGAATAGATTAATTCAATTTATAGAATAAATTAAAGAAATGAATCGAACATTTAAAGACTACATCCCAATTCTTAGGATAAGTGAAAAAAAAAATGAATATTATAAATAAATAATTAGATTTATTTCCGATTCTGTGTAAATTATTATATATAGTAAATAGTATAAATAAAATTCTTCTGGAGGCTAAGGAGATTAAAAAATATATTAAGCATGTATTTAGAGTATTAGTGTCTAATTTAACTATAGATCGAATGATTTATAATAGAAATTATAAATATTACAATCATTTAATCGAAACGGAGAAACGGAGAAACGGAGAAGCGGAGAAACGATGAAACGAAGGAAGAAACGGAGAAACGAAGAAATAAACCGAGAAACGAAGAAAGACGCGGAGAAACGGAGAAATAAATGGAGTAACGAAGAAATAAACGGAGAAACGAACAAAGAAACGGAGAAACGAAGAAAGAAACGGAGAAACGGAGAAATAAATGGAGAAACGAAGAAATAAACGGAGAAACGAAGAAAGAAACGGAGAAACGAAGAAAGAAACGGAGAAACGAAGAAAGAAACGGAGAAACGAACAAAGAAACGGAGAAACGAACGAAGAAACGGAGAAACGGAGAAACTAATGGAGAAACGAGGAAATAAACGGTGAAACGAAGAAAGAAACGGAGAAACGAACAAAGAAACGGAGAAACGAACAAAGAAACGGAGAAACGAACAAAGAAACGTTTCTCCGTTTCTCCGTTTCTCCGTTTCTCCGTTTCTCCGTTTCTCCGTTTCTCCGTTTCTCCGTTTCTCCGTTTCTCCGTTTCTCCGTTTCTCCGTTTCTCCGTTTCTCCGTTTCTCCGTTTCTCCGTTTCTCCGTTTCTCCGTTTCTCCGTTTCTCCGTTTCTCCGTTTCTCCGTTTCTCCGTTTCTCCGTTTCTCCGTTTCTCCGTTTCTCCGTTTCTCCGTTTCTCCGTTTCTCCGTTTCTCCGTTTCTCCGTTTCTCCGTTTCTCCGTTTCTCCGTTTCTCCGTTTCTCCGTTTCTCCGTTTCTCCGTTTCTCCGTTTCTCCGTTTCTCCGTTTCTCCGTTTCTCCGTTTCTCCGTTTCTCCGTTTCTCCGTTTCTCCGTTTCTCCGTTTCTCCGTTTCTCCGTTTCTCCGTTTCTCCGTTTCTCCGTTTCTCCGTTTCTCCGTTTCTCCGTTTCTCCGTTTCTCCGTTTCTCCGTTTCTCCGTTTCTCCGTTTCTCCGTTTCTCCGTTTCTCCGTTTCTCCGTTTCTCCGTTTCTCCGTTTCTCCGTTTCTCCGTTTCTCCGTTTCTCCGTTTCTCCGTTTCTCCGTTTCTCCGTTTCTCCGTTTCTCCGTTTCTCCGTTTCTCCGTTTCTCCGTTTCTCCGTTTCTCCGTTTCTCCGTTTCTCCGTTTCTCCGTTTCTCCGTTTCTCCGTTTCTCCGTTTCTCCGTTTCTCCGTTTCTCCGTTTCTCCGTTTCTCCGTTTCTCCGTTTCTCCGTTTCTCCGTTTCTCCGTTTCTCCGTTTCTCCGTTTCTCCGTTTCTCCGTTTCTCCGTTTCTCCGTTTCTCCGTTTCTCCGTTTCTCCGTTTCTCCGTTTCTCCGTTTCTCCGTTTCTCCGTTTCTCCGTTTCTCCGTTTCTCCGTTTCTCCGTTTCTCCGTTTCTCCGTTTCTCCGTTTCTCCGTTTCTCCGTTTCTCCGTTTCTCCGTTTCTCCGTTTCTCCGTTTCTCCGTTTCTCCGTTCCTGCGTTTCTCCGTTTCTCCGTTTCTCCGTTTCTCCGTTTCTCCGTTTCTCCGTTTCTCCGTTTCTCCGTTTCTCCGTTTCTCCGTTTCGCCGTTTCACCGTTTTTTGTTCGTTTCTCCATTTATTTCTCCGATTCTCCGTTTCTTTCTTCGTTTCTCCGTTTCTTTGTTCGTTTCTCCGTTTCTTTCTTCGTTTCCCGTTTCTTTGTTCGTTTCTCCGTTTCTTTGTTCGTTTCTCCGTTTCTTTCTTTGTTTCTCCGTTTCTTTGTTCGTTTCACCGTTTATTTCTTCATTTCTCCATTTATTTCTCCGATTCTCCGATTCTTTCGTCGATTCTCCGTTTATTTGTTGCTTTCTCCATTTATTTCTCCGTTTCTCCGTTTCGTTGTTCGTTTCTCCGTTTCTTTGCTCGTTTCTCCGTTTCTTCGTTTCGATTAAATGATTATAATAGTTATAATTTCTGTTATAAATCATTTGAACTTTAGTTAAATTATACACTAATACTCTAAATACATATTTAATGTATTTTTTAATCTCTTTAGCCTCCAGAAGAATTTTATTTATACTATTTACTGTATATAATAATTCACACAGTATCGGAAATAAATCTAATTATTTATTTCTAATAATTATATTTTATTCACTTACTTTAGCAAACATTTCGATTCTTCATGTATTAATCAAATGTTAAATTGATATATCTCATAGACAATTATTACTTTCCATGTTTTAAAACTTTAAGAAACATCTCTTTACTTTGAAGTTCGATCAAAATCAATTGCTAGAGGCGAATCAATCATTTTTAATGCATAAATAAGATGCACATTGTTCGATCAATATAGGGAACATGCGTAAATGTTAATAACAATCGCTGAAATGAACAAACATTCACCGAAACCATTCGCCCTCGAAGATTTCGCAATATCTTGATGTTTGTTTATCATAATTATTAACAACCGTCGTAGGATCATAGATTAGACAATTATTAACAATGTCCTAGTATAAATAATGGCTTAAAATATCATTTCGTTGAAATATTCCTTGTTCGCGAAGGAATTTTTCCTTGAGATCCAACTGACATTCTCAAGGCTACACGTATCGATTATCGATTCACAAGTATTTATCGCGGTGATTTTTCTATCTAAAAAAGCGATTAATTGAATTTTGGCACTTTTGTGTAAAAAATACCACTTCTACGCGTATTGTGTAAATTATAAGAATTAAACAAATGTTAAATTAATGTATCTAATGAACAATTGTCACTTGCCGTGCTTTAAAACTTTACGAAACACGTTTTAACGTGGAGTCTCGATCAAAATCAATTTCGATAAGTTTCTTAATTAGTTGCAATACATAAATAAGATGCACATTGTTCGATCGATATAGGGAACATGCGTAAATGTTAATAACAATCGCTGAAATGAACAAACATTCACTGAAACCGTTCGCCTTCGCAGACTTCGCAATATCTTGACATTTATTTATCATAATTATTAACAACCGTCGTTGGACCGTAGATTAAACAATTTTTGACAATGTTTCGGTATAAAAAGCAATCAATTTCTTGAAATATTTGGTTAGATCGAACAAATACGATCGAAGAAGCCGTGGGATAAAATAAATGAATATTTCTCTACATATCGGAATTATAGTTTGTATGTATGCAAATATATTCTGTACCCGCAATTACAAATCCCTGTAACGTAGTAATTACATGGGTTGCCATCTATTGAAGAAAGGGTTAAACTACACTTAAGGGGTGAAAACACCTGGCGGAGAAACGCTCAAGTTTGTCGAGGAATTGTTCTCATTTCCACGAATAGATAGCGCCACGAGCATTATTTACCGACATTACAGATAAGTAATTCCATTTGTATGGTATACCCTACCGTGCAATAAAATAAATAAATATTTCTGTACAAAGTTAAATTGCAACGTTTTAACAAACAAATGTTAAATTAATGTATTTAATGAACAATTGTTACATTCCATGCTTAAAAACTTTACGAAAGACGTTTTAACATCGAGTATCGATCAAAATCAATTTCTATAAGATTTTTAATTAATTGCAATACATAAATAAGTTGCACATTGTTCGATCAATATTGGGAACATGCATAAATGTTAGTAAGAATCGCTGAAATGAACAAACATTCACCGAAGCCGTTCGCCTTCGAAAATTTCGATTAGATCGAACAAAGACAATGGAAGAAACGGTAAGTCACCTTGGGGAGGGTATATAAGGAGCCCCCGGTTGTTAAAAATTTCATTGTTCCTGGAGGCTCCGAGGTGGACGGATCTCTTCGTTTTAGGTTTATTGAAGGGGGACCCCCCACCCTGGTAACCGGTACTGGTCGCCGGCAGGCGGTGGTCAGTACTGGCGACCACTCTCTCAATCCTTTCTTTTTTTTTTAAATTGTTTCTTTGTGTAATTCATTTCATTTGTACTCTGATTTTAATTTCTACTTGTTTTGACATGTTTATTTTTTTGTCATTCTTGCCTTTATTTCCTTTGTTACTGCATGACTGTATTTAATCACTAACCAACTTCATTTCTATTTTCTATCATTTTCCCATCATGCCTTGACTTTAGGTTTCTCTTAGGTAGGCACACCGGAGAACGAAGAACGAAGAACGAAGAACGAAGAGGACACTATCGTCGCAACCGCCGTGGGATCTTTAGTTAAGCTTGGAATAAGTTAATTTTAAGGCCACCGTGTACAAATATCTGTTATCTGTCAAGCAATTATCCAATCTTTAGCTTATTTTTGCTCGCTTCCTCGTTTCTCAGCCCGGTCACCACTGCTTGTTGCATAAGCAAGTGACCGGCCGTGTAGTTGGTCCGAACGGTCGATCGCCGTCTCTTCTGGTGCGTCCGCTTCCAGAGAGAACATGCTGCGAACACTGGGGCAGGTGTTCGCATCGGTCCCTGTGGAAGCCCTGTGCCATACGACCCTCTCTTCGTCATCCTTCGTAAGTTAGGTCCACGCTTTGCGTGGTTCCTGACGCGAAGTTGGGAGAAACGGGGCACTCTATATGAGTGGACGGCGTCGTGCATTTCCTCTTTAATCGGGCCCACTGAGGGGAAACGGGACCGACCTAGTAGGACCAACTGCACGGTTCGTGACGCGTCTTTTCCAATTTTGCCTAATTTTTCCATAATGTAATTGCTTGACAGAACTAAACGAGGAGATCAAAGGAACATTGATTCCTTCCATCTCTTTGGTTTAGTATCTTCGTTTGTATCGCGTGTCGAGGGAGATCGATGGAACTTTGATTCCATCTATCTCTCTCCGGGTCTCCGCTCGCAGCAACCTCCACGTGGTGAGACCTGGTAATCGGTATTACTCGCGACGAACAATAATTATTCGTCGTGGGTAGTACCGAGCTAATCGGCTGCGAGTTTAGAATAGTAATTTTTACGATACAGTAGAGTACTTTACGGTACACTACTTTCCACAAGTAGAGTACTTTAAAGAACAACATTTTTGTAATGAGTATGAAAGTGCGAATATGTTAATGGATCGAAGAAAAGCGATTGTATTTCCGATGAATTGATGTATTGAAATAAAATCAATTTCACTGACAACAGAAACTTTATTTTTGTCTATTATTTGTTTCCATTTCTTTAACCCGATCCTATCAAACTGCTAAAACTACTTAAAACTATATGTCCTCGACTATCATGTTCTCCTGATACAAAGGAAATCGGGATCCATGATTCAGAAATTCGTTCGAAAGTCCAACAAAATTCCGATTTGCAGAAATTCTTGGAATTTGACGTCAATTCTAAGAATCCGGGAAATCGTGGCACTTCCTCGAATACCGTATACTGACACCAAGAGTCCCAAAATCAAACATTTTCTAAAATTTATGCCTGAATTTCAACCTTTGGTATCAGGAAAATATTATACATAAAATTTCGATTTTTCAAGTATTAATTAAATGTTAAATTGATATATCTCATAGACAATTATTACTTTCCATGTTTTAAAAGTGTAAGAAACATCTCTTTACTTTGAAGTTCGATCAAAATCAATAGCTATAGGCGAATCAATCATTTTTAATGCATAAATACGATGCACATTGTTCGATTAATACCGGAAACATGCGTAAATATTAGTAACAATCGCGGAAATGAACAAACATTCACCGAAACCGTTCGCCTTTGCAGATTTCGTAATTTCTTGATGTTCATTTATCATATTTATTAACAATCGTCGTGGAACCGTAGATTAAACAATTATTAACAATGTTCTAGTATAAATAATGGCTTGAAAGTCATCACTTTCTGGAAATATTTGTTAGATCGAACAAAGACAATCGAAGTAACCGTGCGATAAAATAAATGAATATTTCTCTACATATCGAAAAAATAGTTTGTATATCTGCATATATATTCCGAACGCTCAGTGACACACATATGTCACACGGCGATGAAGTGAGTTGCCATCTACTGGAGAATAGGTAAACTATACTTGAGGTGTGAAAACACCTAGCGGAGAAACGCTCAAGTTTGTTGAGGAATTGTTCTTATTTCCACGAATAGATAGCGCCACGAGCATTATTTACCGACATTACAGATAAGTAATTCCATTTGTATGGTATACCCTACCGTCCAATAAAATAAATAAATATTTCTGTACAAAGTTTCGTGTGTATCATCTTGCGAATAAATGTAAAGTTAAACAAAATCAGCGTAATGAAATTTCTCTGCATTCTAGCCTTCCTTTATACGTTTAAAAAAATCTTTGATACCTCGTAATCATGGCTACACATATCGATTATCGACTCACAAGTGTTTATCACGATGATTTTTCTATATAGAAAAGCGATTAAACGAAATTCAGCACGTTTGAGTAAAAAATACAACTTCTACGCGTATTGTGTAAATTATAAGTATTAAACAAATGTTAAATGAATGTATCTAATAAACAATTGTTACTTTCCATGCTTTAAAACTTTAGGAAACACGTTTTACTTTGAATCTCGATCTAAATCGATTTCTATAAGTTACTTCATCATTTATAATGCATAAATAAGATGCACATTGTTCGATTAATATTGGGAACATGCATAAATGTTAGTAACAATCGCGAAAATCAACAAATATGTTCTCCAAGAGACGACAACCTATATAATTACCACGTTACAAATGTTTGGAATTGCGCGTTCCGAATATATTTGCATGCATACAAACAATAATTCCGATATGTAGAGAAATATTGATTTATTTTATCGCACGGTAGGGAATATCATACAAATGGAATTACTTATCTTTAATGTCGGTAAATTTATGCTCGTGGCGCTATCTATTTGTGGAAATTGGAACAATTCTTCGACAAACTTGAGCGTTTCTCCGCCAGGTGTTTTCACACCTTAGTGTAGTTTACCTATTCTCCAGTAGATGGCAACTCACTTCATTGCCGTGTGACATATGTGTGTCACTGAGCGTTCGGAATATATATGCAGATATACAAACTATTTTTTCGATATGTAGAGAAATATTCATTTATTTTATCGCACGGTTACTTCGATTGTTTTTGTTCGACCTAACAAATATTTCCAGAAAGTCATGGCTTTAAAGTCATTATTTATACTAGAACATTGTTAACAATTGTTTAATCTACGGTCCCACGACGATTGTTAATAAATATGATAAATGAACATCAAGAAATTACGAAATCTGCAAAGGCGAACGGTTTCGGTGAATTGTTGTACATTTCCGCGATTGTTAATAACATTTACGCATGTTCCCAATATTAATCGAAGAATGTGTATCCTATTTCTGCATTACAAATGATTAAGTTGCTTATAGAAATTGATTTTGATCGAAAATGAAAGCAAAATATTAGCATTGATATGTTTCTCGATTTGCGATCAAAATTAATTTCTATAGACAAATCAATCATTTAAAATGGATAAATAATATGCATTTTGTAACATTAATATTCGCTACTTTTACAGTGTAAATCATTAATTAGTTTACGAATGTTAATTTTAGAAAAAAATCGAGAAATATATGAATGCCAAACTTTTACTTTAATTTTTCGATAAAATTTAATTTTTATAGGCAAACCAATCATTTACAATACATAAATAAAATACATACTGTGACATAAATGTTCGAAACGTGCACGATTTCTTGATGTTTATTTATCATAATTATTAACAATCGTCGTATTACCGTAGATTAAACGGTCATAAGTTACACATATCGATTATCGACTCACAGGTGTTCATCACGATGATTTTTCTATCTAGAGCAGCGATTAATTGAATTGTGACGCTTTTAAGTAAAAAATACAACTTCTACGCGTATTGTGTAAATTATAAGAATTAAACAAATGTTAAATTAATGTATCTAATAAACAATTGTTACTTTCCATGCTTTGAAACATTAAGAAACACGTTTATACCTCGAATCTCGGTCAAAATTAATTGCTGTAGGCGAATGAATTATATTTAATCCATAAATAAGATGCATATTGTAAGATAAATGTTTGGAACATGTATAAATGTTAGTAACAATCGAGGAAATGAACAAACATTCACCGAAACCATGCGTCCTCGCAGATTTCGCAAAATCTCGAAGTTTATTTATCATATTTATTAACAACCGTCGTAGGACCATACTTTAGTCAATTATTAACAATGTCCTATTATAAATAATGGCTTAAAATATCATTTCGTTGAAATATTCTTTGTTCGCGATGGAATTGTTGTTATTGAGATCAAACCGACATTGTCAAGGCTCGAAATGTTTATCCATTCACAAACGTCCATCACGATGATTTTTCTATCTAGAGCAGCGATTAATTGAATTGTGACGCTTTTAAGTAAAAAATACAGCTTCCACGCGTAATCCGAAAATCATAAGAACGAAACAAATGTTAAATTAATGTATCTAATAAACAATTGTTACTTTCCATGCTTTGAAACATTAAGAAACAAGTTTATACCTCGAATCACGGTCAAAATTAATTGCTATAGGCGAATCAATCATATTTAATGCATAAATAAGATGCACATTGTTCGATCAATATTGGGAACATGCATAAATGTTAGTAACAATCGCGGAAATGAACAAACATTCACCGAAAACGTTCGTCTTCGCAGACTTCGCAATATCTTGACATTTATTTATCATAATTATTAACAACCGTCGTTGGACCGTAGATTAAACAATTTTTGACAGTGTTTAGGTATAAAACGCCATCAATTTCTTGAAATATTTGGTTAGATCGAACAAATACGATCGAAGAAGCCGTGGGATAAAATAAATGAATATTTCTCTACATATCGGAATTATAGTTTGTATGTATGCAAATATATTCTGACACGTAATTACAAATCCCTGTAACTTGGTACTTACATGGGTTGCCATCTATTGTAGAAAGGGTTAAATTACACTTAAGTGGTGAAATCACCTGGCGGAGAAACGCTCAAGTTTGTCGAGGAATTGTTCTAATTTCCACAAAAAGATGGCGCCACTGGTACAATTTACCGACATTTGAGATAAGTATTTCCATTTGTATCATATTCCCTACCGTGCGATAAAATAAATAAATACTTTTGTACAAACTTTTGTATGTTTCATCTTTCGAATAAATGTAAAATTAAACCTTCCACGGTAAATTTTGTTCTTGAATTTATTAATGTTTCTAGGACGATTTATTTCCGTATACAGAGTGCTATAGTTGGGAAATTTGTGTACATAATAATTATTGAGTATAAAATAATTTTTCTTTTATAAGAGGTTAATATATTAAATAAGGAAGAAGAGTTAACCTTTATTATTTTAAATATGAAAATTAAAATTAAAGAAATTATTGTACATAAAATGAAATATGTTAAAAATGTATTTTTGTAAATTAGTAATAAAATAACTATAATAGATGTTTGTATAACAGATGAATATCCTATAATTATTATGATTGATTTTTTTGTTTAAGCAAATGATAGGGGCAATAATTACATTAATTAGGCAAATAAAATAAATTTCATTATTAAATTTTAATATGAGTTCTATAATAATTATAGGGATTAATATTATTAAAGTTATTATAAAGAATAGATTAATTCAATTTAATGAATAAATTAAAGAAATGAATAGAACATTCAAAGAGTACATCCCAATTTTTAAGATAAGTGAAAAAAAAATAATTATTAGAAATAAATAATTAGATTTATTTCCGATTCTGTGTAAATTATTATATATAGTAAATAGTATAAATAAAATACTTCTGGAGGCTAAAAAGATTAAAAAATGTATTAAATATGTATTTAGAGTATTAGTGTCTAATTTAACTATAGATCAAATGATTTATAATAGAAATTATAAATATTATAATCATTTAATCGAAACGGAGAAACGGAGAAACGGAGAAACGATGAAACGAAGGAAGAAACGGAGAAACGAAGAAAGAAACGGAGAAATGAAGAAAGAAACGAAGAAACGAAGAAAGAAACGGAGAAACGAAGAAAAAACCGAGAAACGGAGAAACGAAGAAAGAAACAGAGAAACGAACAAAGAAACGCAGAAACGAAGAATGAAACGGAGAAACGAAGAAATAAACGGAGAAATGAAGAAAGAAACGGAGAAACAAAGAAAGAAACGGAGAAACGAACAAAGAAACGCAGAAACGAAGAATGAAACGGAGAAACGAAGAAATAAACGGAGAAATGAAGAAAGAAACGCAGAAACAAAGAAAGAAACGGAGAAACGAACAAAGAAACGGAGAAACGGAGAAAGAAACGGAGAAACCAAGAATGAAACGGAGAAACGTAGAAAGAAACGGAGAAATAAATGGAGAAACGAAGATATAAACGGAGAAACGAAGAAAGAAACGGAAAAACGAAGAAGCAATGAAAGAAACGGAAAAACGAAGAAAGAAACGGAGAAACGGAGAAATAAATGGTGAAACGAAAAAATAAACGGAGAAACGATGAAAGAAACGGAGAAACGAAGAAAGAAACGGAGAAACGAAGAAAGAAACGGAGTAACCAAGAAAGAAACGAAGAAACGAAGAAAGAAACGGAGAATCGGAGAAATAAATGGAGAAACGAAGAAATAAACCGAGAAGCGGAGAAAGAAACGGAGAAACGAACAAAGAAACGGTGAAACGAAAAAAGAAACGGAGAAACGAACAAAGAAACGGAGAAACGAAGAAAGAAACGGAGAAACGAAGAAAGAAACGGAGAAACGGAGAAATAAATGGAGAAACGAAGAAATAAACGGAGAAACGAAGAAAGAAACGGAGAAACGAACAAAGAAACTGAGAAACGAGCAAAGAAACGGAGTAACGAAGAAAGAAACGGAGAAACGGAGAAATAAATGGAGAAACGAAGAAATAAACGGAGAAACGAAGAAAGAAACGGAGAAACGAAGAAAGAAACGGAGAAACGAAGAAAGAAACGGCGATACGAAGAAAGAAACGGAGAAACGAAGAAAGAAACGGAGAAACGAACAAAGAAACGGAGAAACGGAGAAAGAAACGGAGAAACCAAGAATGAAACGGAGAAACGAAGAAAGAAACGGAGAAATAAATGGAGAAACGAAGATATAAACGGAGAAACGAAGAAAGAAACGGAAAAACGAAGAAGCAATGAAAGAAACGGAAAAACGAAGAAAGAAACGGAGAAACGGAGAAATAAATGGTGAAACGAAAAAATAAACGGAGAAACGATGAAAGAAACGGAGAAACGAAGAAAGAAACGGAGAAACGAAGAAACGAAGAAACGAAGAAAGAAACGGAGGAACGAAGAAAGAAACGGAGAATCGGAGAAATAAATGGAGAAACGAAGAAACGAACGGAGAAACGAAGAAATAAATGGAGAAACGAAGAAATAAATGGAGAAACGAAGAAATAAACGGAGAAACGAAGAAAGAGACGGAGAACCGAAGAAAGAAACGGAGAAACGGAGAAAGAAACCGAGTAACGAAGAAAGAAACGAAGAAACGAAGAAAGAAACGAAGAAACGAAGAAAGAAATGGAGAAACGAAGAAAGAAACGGGGAATCGAAGAAAGGAACGGAGAAACGAACAAAGGAACGGAGAAAGGAACAAAGTAACGGAGAAACGGAGAAACGGAGAAACGGAGAAATAAATGGAGAAACGAAGAAATAAACGGAGAAATGAACAATGAAATGGAAAAACGAAGAAAGAAACGGAGAAACGAAGAAAGAAACGGAGAAACGAAGAAAGAAACGGAGATACGAAGAAAGAAACGGAGAAACGAACAAAGGAACGGAGAAACGAAGAAAGAAACGGAGAAACGGAGAAATAAATGGAGAAACGAAGAAATAAACGGAGAAACGAAGAAAGAAACGGGGAAACAAAGAAAGAAACGGAGAAACGAACAAAGAAACGGAGAAACGAACAAAGAAACTGAGAAACGTTTCTCCGTTTCTCGGTTTCCCCGTTTCTCGGTTTCTCCGTTTCTCCGTTTCTCGGTTTCTCCGTTTCCCCGTTTCTCGGTTTCTCCGTTTCTCCGTTTCTCCGCTTCTCGGTTTCTCCGTTTCACGGTTACTCCGTTTCTCGGTTTCTCCGTTTCTCAGTTTCTCCGTTTCTCCGTTTCTCCGTTTCTCCGTTTCTCCGTTTCTCTGTTTCGAGGTTTCGAGGTTTCTCTGTTTCTCCGTTTCTCCGTTTCTCCGTTTCTCCGTTTCTCCGTTTCTCGGTTTCTCCGTTTCTCCGTTTCTCCGTTTCTCCGTTACTCCGTATCACCGTTTCTCCGTTTCTCGGATTCTCCGTTTCTCCGTCTCTCGGTTTCTCCGTTTCTCGTTTTCTCCGTTTCTCCGTTTCTCGGTTTTTCCGTATCTCCGTTTCTCCGTTTCACCGTTTGTTGTTCGTTTCTCCATTTATTTCTCCGATTCTCCGTTTCTTTCTTCGTTTCTCCGTTTCTTTCTTCGTTTCTTCGTTTCTTTCTTCGTTTCTCCGTTTCTTTCATCGTTTCTCCGTTTCTTTGCTCGTTTCTCCGTTCCTTTCTTCGTTTCTCCGTTTATTTCTTCGTTTCTCCGTTTATTTCTCCGTTTCTCCGTTTCCTTCATCGTTTCTCCGTTTCTTTGTTCGTTTCTCCGTTTCTCCGTTTCTTTGTTCGTTTCTCCGTTTCTTTCTTCGTTTCTCCGCTTCTTTCTTCGTTTCTCCGATTCTTTCCTCGTTTCTCCGTTTCATTCTTTGTTTCTCCATATATTTCTTCGTTTCTCCGTTTGTTTCTTCGTTCCTCCGTTTCTGTCTTCGTTTCTCCGTTTGTTTCTTCGTTTCTCCATTTATATCTTCGTTTCTCCGTTTCTTTCTTCGTTTCTCCGTTTCTTTGATCGTTTCTCCATTTCTTTGTTCCTTCGCCATTCATTTCTTCTTTTCGCCGTTTCTTTGTCCGTTTCTCAGTTTCTTTGTTCGTTTCTCCGTTTCTTTGTTCGTTTCTCCGTTTCTTTCATCGTTTCTCCGTTTCTTGTTCGTTTCTCCGTTTCTTTGTTCGTTTCTCCGTTTCTTTCTTCGTTTCTCCATATATTTCTTCGTTTCTCCGATTCTTTCCTCGTTTCTCCGTTTCTTTCTTCGTTTCTCCATATATTCCTTCGTTTCTCCGTTTCTTTCTTCGTTTTTCCGTTTCTTTCTTCGTTTCCCCGTTTGTTTCTTCGTTTCTCCATTTATTTCTCCGTTTCTCCGTTTCTTTGCTCGTTTCTCCGTTTCCTTGTTCGTTTCTCCTTTTCTTTGTTCGTTTCTCCGTTTGTTTCTTCGTTTCTCCATTTATTTCTCCGATTCTCCGTTTCTTTCTTCGTTTCTCCGTTTCTTTCTTCGCTTCTTCGTTTCTTTCTTCGTTTCTCCGTTTCTTTCATCGTTTCTCCGTTTCTTTGTTCGTTTCTCCGTTTCTTTGTTCGTTTCTCCGTTTCTTTGTTCGTTTCTCCGTTTCTTTCATCGTTTCTCCGTTTCTTGTTCGTTTCTCCGTTTCTTTGTTCGTTTCTCCGTTTCTTTCTTCGTTTCTCCATATATTTCTTCGTTTCTCCGATTCTTTCCTCGTTTCTCCGTTTCTTTCTTCGTTTCTCCATATATTTCTTCGTTTCTCCGTTTCTTTCTTCGTTTTTCCGTTTCTTTCTTCGTTTCTCCGTTTGTTTCTCGTTTCTCCATTTATTTCCCCGTTTCTCCGTTTCTTTGCTCGTTTCTCCGTTTCCTTGTTCGTTTCTCCTTTTCTTTGTTCGTTTCTCCGTTTGTTTCTTCGCTTCTCCATTTATTTCTCCGATTCTCCGTTTCTTTCTTCGTTTCTCCGTTTCTTTCTTCGTTTCTTCGTTTCGTTCTTCGTTTCTCCGTTTCTTTCATCGTTTCTCCGTTTCTTTGTTCGTTTCTCCGTTCCTTTCTTCGTTTCTCCGTTTATTTCTTCGTTTCTACATTTATTTCTCCGTTTCTCCGTTTCTTTCTTCGTTTCTCCGTTTCTTTCTTCGTTTCTCCGTTTCTCCGTTTCTTTCTTCGTTTGTCCGTTTCTTCATTCGTTTCCCTGTTTGTTCCTTCGTTTCTCCATTTATTTCTCCGTTTCTCCATGTCTTTGTCCCTTTCCCCATTTATTACTCCGTTTCGCCCTTTCTTTGTTCGTTTCTCCGTTTCTTTGTTCGTTCCTCCGTTTCTTTCATCGTTTCTCCGTTTCTTGTTCGTTTCTCCGTTTCTTTGTTCGTTTCTCCGTTTCTTTCATCGTTTCTCCGTTTCTTGTTCGTTTCTCCGTTTCTTTGTTCGTTTCTCCGTTTCTTTCTTCGTTTCTCCGTTTCTTTCTTCGTTTCTTTCTTCGTTTCTCCGTTTCTTTCTTCGTTTCTCCGTTTGTGTCTTCGTTTCTCCATTTATTTCTCCGTTTCTCCGTTTCATTCTTCGTTTCTCCGCTTCTTTCTTCGTTTCTCCGTTTATTTCTTCGTTTCTCCATATATTTCTTCGTTTCTCCGTTTCTTTCTTCGTTTCTCCGTTTCTTTTTCGTTTCTCCGTTTGTTTCTTCGTTTCTCCATTTACTTCTCCGATTCTCCGTTTCTTTCTTCGTTTCTCCGTTTCTTTCTTCGTTTCTTCGTTTCTTTCTTCGTTTCTCCGTTTCTTTCATCGTTTCTCCGTTTCTTTGCTCGTTTCTCCGTTCCTTTCTTCGTTTCTCCGTTTATTTCTCCGATTCTCCATTTCTTTCGTCGTTTCTCCGTTTCTTTCTTCGTTTCTCCGTTTCTTTGATCGTTTCTCCGTTTCTTGTTCGTTTCTCCGTTTCGTTGTTCGTTCCTCCGTTTCTTTCTTCGTTTCTCCATATATTTCTTCGTTTCTCCGATTCTTTCCTCGTTTCTCCGTTTCTTTCTTCGTTTCTCCATACATTTCTTCGTTTCTTCGTTTCTTTCTTCGTTTCTCCGTTTCTTTCTTCGTTTCTCCGTTTGTTTCTTCGTTTCTCCATTTATATCTTCGTTTCTCCGTTTCTTTCTTCGTTTCTCCGTTTCTTTGATCGTTTCTCCATTCCTTTGTTCCTTTCCCCATTCATTTCTTCGTTTCGCCGAAACGAACAAAGAAACGGAGAAACGAACAAAGAAACGGAGAAACGAACAAAGAAACGGAGAAACGAACAAAGAAACGGAGAAACGAACAAAGAAACGGAGAAACGAACAAAGAACAGGAGAAACGAACAAAGAAACGGAGAAATGAACAAAGAAACGGAGAAACGAAGAAAGAAACGGAGAAACGAAGAAAGAAACAGAGAAACGAAGAGAGAAACGGAGAAACGAAGAAAGAAACTGAGAAACGAAGAAAGAAACGGAGAATCGGAGAAATAAATGGAGAAACGAAGAAATAAACGGGAAACGAAGAAAGAAACGGAGTAACGAAGAAAGAAACGAAGCAACGAAGAAAGAAACGGAGAATCGGAGAAATAAATGGAGAAACGAAGAAATAAACCGAGAAACGGAGAAAGAAACGGAGAAACGAACAAAGAAACGGAGAAACGAACAAAGAAACGGAGAAACGAACAAAGAAACGGAGAAACGAACAAAGAAACGGAGAAACGAAGAAAGAAATGGAGAAACGAACAAAGAAACGGAGAAACGAAGAAAGAAACGGAGAAACGGAGAAATAAATGGAGAAACGAAGAAATAAACCGAGAAACGGAGAAAGAAACGGAGAAACGAACAAAGAAACGGAGAAACGAACAAAGAAACGGAGAAACCAACAAAGAAACGGAGAAACGAACAAAGAAACGGAGAAACGAACAAAGAAACGGAGAAACGAACAAAGAAACGGAGAAACGGAGAAATAAATGGAGAAACGAAGAAATAAACGGAGAAACGAAGAAAGAAACGGAGAAACGAAGAAAGAAACGGGGAAACGAAGAAAGAAACGGAGAAACGAAGAAAGAAACGGAGGAACGAAGAAAGAAACGAAGAAAGAAACGGAGAAACGAACAAAGAAACGGACAAACGAACAAAGAAACGGAGAAACGAAGAAAGAAACGGAGAAACGAAGAAAGAAACGGAGAAACGAACAAAGAAACGGAGAAACGAACAAAGAAACGGAGAAACGAACAAAGAAACGGAGAAACGAACAAAGAAACGGAGAAACGAACAAAGAAACGGAGAAACGAACAAAGAAACGGAGAAACGAACAAAGAAACGGAGAAACGAACAAAGAAACGGAGAAACGAACAAAGAAACGGAGAAATGAACAAAGAAACGGAGAAACGAACAAAGAAACGGAGAAACGAAGAAAGAAACAGAGAAACGAAGAGAGAAACGGAGAAACGAAGAAAGAAACGGAGAAACGAAGAAATATATGGAGAAACGAAGAAAGAAACGGAGAAACGAACAAAGAAACGGAGAAACGAACAAACAAACGGAGAAACGAACAAAGAAACGGAGAAACGATGAAAGAAACGGAGAAACGAAGAAAGAAACGAAGAAGCAAAGAAAGAAACGGAGAAACGAAGAAAGAAACGGAGAAACGAACAAAGGAACGGAGAAACGAACAAAGAAACGGAGAAACGAACAAAGAAACGGAGAAACGAACAAAGAAACGGAGAAACGAACAAAGAAACGGAGAAACGAACCAAGAAACGGAGAAACGAACAAAGAAACGGAGAAACGAACAAAGAAACGGAGAAACGAACAAAGAAACGGAGAAATGAACAAAGAAACGGAGAAACGAACAAAGAAACGGAGAAACGAAGAAAGAAACAGAGAAACGAAGAGAGAAACGGAGAAACGAAGAAAGAAACGGAGGAACGAAGAAAGAAACGAAGAAAGAAACGGAGAAACGAGCAAAGAAACGGACAAACGAACAAAGAAACGGAGAAACGAAGAAAGAAACAGAGAAACGAACAAAGAAACGGAGAAACGAACAAAGAAACGGAGAAACGAAGAAAGAAACGGAGAAACGGAGAAATAAATGGAGAAATGAAGAAATAAACCGAGAAACGGAGAAAGAAACGGAGAATCGAACAAAGAAACGGAGAAACGAACAAAGAAACGGAGAAATGAACAAAGAAACGGAGAAACGAACAAAGAAACGGAGAAACGAAGAAAGAAACAGAGAAACGAAGAGAGAAACGGAGAAACGAAGAAAGAAACGGAGGAACGAAGAAAGAAACGAAGAAAGAAACGGAGAAACGAGCAAAGAAACGGACAAACGAACAAAGAAACGGAGAAACGAAGAAAGAAACAGAGAAACGAACAAAGAAACGGAGAAACGAACAAAGAAACGGAGAAACGAACAAAGAAACGGAGAAACGAACAAAGAAACGGAGAAACGAACAAAGAAACGGAGAAACGAAGAAAGAAACGGAGGAACGAAGAAAGAAACGAAGAAAGAAACGGAGAAACGAACAAAGAAACGGACAAACGAACAAAGAAACGGAGAAACGAAGAAAGAGACGGAGAAACGAAGAAAGAAACGGAGAAACGAACAAAGAAACGGAGAAACGGAGAAATAAATGGAGAAACGAAGAAATAAACGGAGAAACGAAGAAAGAAACGGAGAAACGAAGAAAGAAACAGAGAAACGAAGAGAGAAACGGAGAAACGAAGAAAGAAACTGAGAAACGAACAAAGAAACGGAGAAACGAACAAAGAAACGGAGAAACGAACAAAGAAACGGAGAAACGAAGAAAGAAACGGAGGAACGAAGAAAGAAACGAAGAAAGAAACGGAGAAACGAACAAAGAAACGGACAAACGAACAAAGAAACGGAGAAACGAAGAAAGAAACGGAGAAACGGAGAAATAAATGGAGAAACGAAGAAAGAAACGGAGAAACGAAGAAAGAAACGAAGAAAGAAACGGCGAAACGAAGAAAGAAACGGAGAAATGAACAAAGAAACGGAGAAACGAACAAAGAAACGGAGAAACGAAGAAAGAAACAGAGAAACGAAGAGAGAAACGGAGAAACGAAGAAAGAAACGGAGGAACGAAGAAAGAAACGAAGAAAGAAACGGAGAAACGAGCAAAGAAACGGACAAACGAACAAAGAAACGGAGAAACGAAGAAAGAAACAGAGAAACGAACAAAGAAACGGAGAAACGAACAAAGAAACGGAGAAACGAACAAAGAAACGGAGAAACGAACAAAGAAACGGAGAAACGAACAAAGAAACGGAGAAACGAAGAAAGAAACGGAGGAACGAAGAAAGAAACGAAGAAAGAAACGGAGAAACGAACAAAGAAACGGACAAACGAACAAAGAAACGGAGAAACGAAGAAAGAGACGGAGAAACGAAGAAAGAAACGGAGAAACGAACAAAGAAACGGAGAAACGGAGAAATAAATGGAGAAACGAAGAAATAAACGGAGAAACGAAGAAAGAAACGGAGAAACGAAGAAAGAAACAGAGAAACGAAGAGAGAAACGGAGAAACGAAGAAAGAAACTGAGAAACGAAGAAAGAAACGGAGAATCGGGGAAATAAATGGAGAAACGAAGAAATAAACGGGGAGCGAAGAAAGAAACGGAGAAACGAAGAAAGAAACGGAGAAACGAAGAAAGAAACGGTGTAACGAAGAAAGAAACGAAGAAAGAGACGGAGAATCGGAGAAAGAAACGGAGAAACGTAGAAACGATGAAAGAAACGGAGAAACGGAGAAATAAATGGAGAAACGAAGAAATAAACGGAGAAACGAAGAAAGAAACGGAGAAACGGAGAAACGAAGAAAGAAACGGAGAAACGAAGAAACAAACGGAGGAACGAAGAAAGAAACGGAGAAACGAACAATGAAACGGAGAAACGAACAATGAAACGGAGAAACGAACAAAGAAACGGAGAAACGAAGAAAGAAACGGAGAAACGATGAGAGAAACGGAGAAACGAAGAAAGAAACTGAGAAACGAAGAAAGAAACGGAGAATCGGAGAAATAAATGGAGAAACGAAGAAATAAACGGAGAAACGAAGAAACGGAGAAACGACGGAAGAAACGGAGAAACGAAGAAAGAAACGGAGTAACGAAGAAAGAAACGAAAAAACGAAGAAAGAAACGGAGAATCGGAGAAATAAATGGAGAAACGAAGAAATAAACCGAGTAACTGAGAAAGAAACGGAGAAACGAACAAAGAAACGGAGAAACGAAGAAAGAAACGGTGAATCGGGGAAATAAATGGAGAAACGAAGAAATAAACGGGAAGCGAAGAAAGAAACGGAGAAACGAAGAAAGAAACGGAGAAACGAAGAAAGAAACGGAGTAACGAAGAAAGAAACGGAGAAACGAACAAAGAAACGGAGAAACGTTTCTCGGTTTCTCCGTTTCACGGTTTCTCCGTTTCTCCGTTTCTCCGTTTCTCCGTTTCTCCGTTTCTTTCTCCGTTTCTCGGTTTATTTCTTCGTTTCTCCATTTATCTCTCCGATTCTCCGTTTCTTTCTTCGATTCTTCGTTTCTTTCTTCGTTACTCCGTTTCTTTCTTCGTTACTCCGTTTCTTTCTTCGTTTCTCCGTTTCTTTCTTCGTTTCACCGTTTCTTTCTTCATTTCTCCGTTTCTTTGTCCGTTTCTCCGTTTCTTTCTTCGTTTCTCCGTTTCTTTCTTCGTTTCTCCGTTTCTTTGTCCGTTTCTGCGTTTCTTCCTTCGTTTCTCCGATTATTTCTTCGTTTCTCCATTTATTTCTCCGTTTCTCCATTTCTTTCTTCGTTTCTCCGTTTCTCCGTTTCTTTCTTCGTTTCTCCGTTTCTTTCTTCGTTTCTCCGTTTCTTTCTTCGTTTCTCCGTTTCTGTGCTCGCTTCTTCGTTTCTTTGTTCGTTTCTCCGTTTCTTTCATCGTTTCTCCGTTCCTTTCTTCGTTTCTCCGTTTCTTTCTTCGTTTCTCCGTTTCTTTCTTCGTTTCGCCGTTTCTTTCTTCGTTTCTTTCTTCGTTTCTCCGTTTCTTTCTTCGTTTCTCCATTTATTTCTCCGTTTCTCCGTTTCTTTCTTCGTTTCTCCGTTTCTTTGTTCGTTTCTGCGTTTCATTCTTCGTTTCTGCGTTTCTTTGTTCGTTTCTCTGTTTCTTTCTTCGTTTCTCGGTTTCTTTCTTCGTTTCTCCGTTTCTTTCTTCGTATCTCCGTATCTTTCTTCGTTTCTCCGTTTCTTTGTTCGTTTCTCCGTTTCCTTCTTCGTTTCTCCGTTTCTTTGTTCGTTTATTTCTTCGTTTCTCCATTTATTTCTCCGTTTCTCCGTTTCTCCGTTTCTTTCTTCGTTTCTCCGTTTCTTTCTTCATTTCTCCGTTTCTTTGTCCGTTTCTCCGTTTCTTTCTTCGTTTCTCCGTTTCTTTTTTCGTTTCTCCGTTTCTTTCTCCGTGTCTCGATTTACTTCTTCGTTTCTCCATTTATTTCTCCGATTCTCCGTTTCTTTCTTCGTTTCTTCGTTTCTTTCTTCATTTCTCCGTTTCTTTCTTCGTTTCTCCGTTTCTCCGTTCTTTCTTCGTTTCTCCGCTTCTTTCTTTGTGTCTCCATTTATTTCTCCGTTTCTCCATTTCTTTCTTCGTTTCTCCGTTTCTCCGTTCTTTCTTCGTTTCTCCGCTTCTTTCTTTGTGTCTCCATTCATTTCTCTGTTTCTTTCTTCGTTTCTCCGTTTCTTTGTTCGTTTCACCGTTTCTTTGTTCGTTTCTCCGTTTCTTTGTGCGTTTCTCCGTTTCTTTCTTCGTTTCTCCGTTTCTTTCTTCGTTTCTCCGTTTCTTCCTTCGTTTCTCCGTTTATTTCTTCGTTTCTGCATTTATTTCTCCGTTTCTCCATTTCTTTCTTCGTTTCTCCGTTGCTCCGTTTCTTTCTTCGTTTCTCCGTTTCTTTCTTCGTTTCTCCGTTTCTGTGTTCGTTTCTCCGTTTCTGTGTTCGTTTCTTCGTTTCTTTGTTCGTTTCTCCGTTTCTTTCATCGTTTCTCCATTTCTTTCTTCGTTTCTCCGTTTCTTTCTTCGTTTCTCCGTTTCTTTCTTCGTTGCTTCGTTTCTTTCTTCGTTTCTCCGTTTCTTTCTTCGTTTCTCCATTTATTTCTCCGTTTCTCCGTTTCTTTCTTCGTTTCTCCGTTTCTTTGTTCGTTTCTCCGTTTCATTCTTCGTTTCTGCGTTTCTTTGTTCGTTTCTCTGTTTCTTTCTTCGTTTCTCCGTTTCTTTCTTCGTTTCTCCGTTTATTTCTTCGTTTCTCCGTTTCTTCCTTCGTTTCTCCGTTCATTTCTTCGTTTCTCCTTTTATTTCTCCGTTTCTCCGTTTCTGCGTTTCGATTAAATGATTATAATATTTATAATTTCTATTATAAATCATTTGATCTATAGTTAAATTAGACACTAATACTCTAAATACATATTTAATATATTTTTTAATCTCTTTAGCCTCCAGAAGAATTTTATTTATACTATTTACTATATATAATAATTTACACAGAATCGGAAATAAATCTAATTATTTATTTATAATAATTTTTTTCTTTCACTTATCTTAAAAATTGGGATGTACTCTTTAAATGTTCGATTCATTTCTTTAATTTATTCATTAAATTGAATTAATCTATTCTTTATAATAACTTTAATAAAATTAATCCCTATAATTATTATAGAACTCATATTAAAATTTAATAATGAGATTTATTTTATTTGCCTAATTAATGTAATTATTGCCCCTATCATTTGCTTAAACAAAAAAATCAATCATAATAATTATAGGATATTCATCTGTTATACAAACATCTATTATAGTTATTTTATTAATAATTTACAAAAATGCATTTTTAACATATTTCATTTTATATTCAATAATTTCTTTAATTTTAATTTTTATATTTAAAATAATAAATTTTAACTCTTCTTCCTTGTTTAATATATTAACCTCTAATAAAAGAAAAATTATTTTATGCTCAGTAATTATTATGTACACAAATTTCCCACCTATAGCACTCTTTATACTGAAATAAATCGTCCTTGAAACATTAATAAATTCAAGAGTAAAATTTATACTTTTAATAATTGTATATCGTTTTATAAGATTAATTACATCATGAAATTATTTAAATATATCCTTCTTATATTTTTTCCCTTCAATTAAATAAAAAATATATAACAAAATTAAACTTAATTTTCTAAACTATTATCTATTTATAATATACTGATTGTACTAATTTTTAACATAATTAATATATGTATTCAACAAATCACAAAAATATTGGGATATTATATTTCGTATCAGCTATATGATCTGGTATAATTGGTTCTTCTTTAAGGATACTAATTCGAATAGATTTAAATAGGCCAGGAACTTGAATTAATAACGACCAAATTTATAACTCAATTGTAACATCACATGCTTTTGTAATAATTTTTTTTATAGTTTTACCATTTATAATCGGAGGATTCGGAATTTGAATAATTCCCTTAATAATTGGATCCCCTGATACAGCATTTCCCCGAATAAATAATATAAGATTGTGACTAATCCCCCCTTCATTATTACTTTTAATTCTTACAACGCTATTATTCCCAGGCTCGGGAACTGGATGAACAATCTACCCTCCTTTGTCACCAAATCTTTATCACCCATCTTTATCTACAGACTTAACAATTTTTTCTTTGCATATTTTAGGTATCTCTTCAATTATAGGATCTATTAATTTTATTGTTACAATTCTTAAAATAAAAAATAATGCTTTAAAATTCGATCAAATATCCTTATTTGCTTGGTCAGTATTAATTACTACAATTTTGCTTTTTCTCTCACTACCTGTATTAGCCGGAGCTATTACTATGTTATTAACAGACCGAAATTTAAATACTTCCTTCTTTGATCCTACTGGGGGAGGGGACCCAATTTTATTTCAACATTTATTTTGATTTTTTGAGTATCCTGAAGTCTATATTTTAATTTTACCCGGGTTTGGATTAATCTCCCATATCATTTTCAATGAAAGAGGGAAAAAGGAAACTTTTGGGATCCTAGGGAAAGTTTATGCAATACTCGGAATTGGATTTCTAGGATTTATTGTGTGAGCACATCACATATTCACAGTAGGCTTAGATGTAGACACACGAGCTTATTTCAATTCGGCAACTATAATCATTTCAGTTCCCACAGGAATCAAAGTATTTAGATGACTGGCCACGTACTACGGGTCAAAACTTATTATTAATCCTTCTATTATTTGATAATTTGGCTTTATTTTTTTATTTACTATAGGAGGATTAACAGGAATTATATTATCAAACTCATCTATTGATACTATACTACATGGTACATACTATATTGTCTCTCATTTCCACTACGTACTGTCAATAGGAGCAGTATTTTCTATTATTGCTTCATTAATTCATTGATTCCCTTTATTCACAGGATTTACCCTAAATCAATTTTATCTTAAAACTCAATTTTATATAATATTTATTGGGGTAAATATAACTTTTTTCCTTCAGCATTTTTTAGGAATGATAGGAATACCTCGACGTTATTCAGATTACCCGGATTCCTACTACTGTGAAAATTTATTATCACCTATTGGCTCAATAATTCCATTCAAAAGAATAATTTTACTCTTGTTTATTATATTGGAGAGATTTATAACTAAACGTCTAGCTATATTTAAATTTAATCAATCATCACTAGAATGACCCCAAAACTTTTCTCCAAAAGACCACTCATGCCTCTCTAGTCCTCTAATTATTAAAAACAAATCTTAATATGGCAGATTAGTGCATGAATTTAAGATTCATTTATAAAATTTAATATTTTTATTAAAAATGTCCCATTGAAAAATAATTAATTTCCAAGACCCCAATTCGTCATATGCCGATAATTTAAATCTTTTTCACAACTTCACAATAATTATAATAATTATAATCTCTTCATTATCTCTAATAATTATATTAGATATTTTTACTAATAAATTTATCAATCGATTTTTACTTAAAAATCATCATATTGAAATTGTATGAACTTTACTCCCAATAATAATTTTAGGAGTAATTGCACTTCCTTCTTTAAAAACCCTATATTTTATTGATGAACTATGAATACCCGTATACTTAACAATGAAATCAATTGGGCACCAATGATATTGATCCTATGAATACCCAGAATTTAATAATTTAAATTTTGACTCCTATATAGATAAAGATTTAAATAATATTTACATTTTTCGTCTCCTAGACGTAGATAATCGAATAATTATTCCATCTAATACACTAATTCGAATATTAACAACATCAAACGACGTAATTCACTCTTGAACTGTTCCGTGTTTAGGCTTAAAAATAGACTCAGTACCAGGGCGAATTAACCAAATAAATTTAATTACTAATCGACCTGGAGTATTTTTCGGACAATGTTCTGAAATCTGCGGAGCTAATCACAGATTTATGCCAATTGTTGTGGAAAGAACTAATTATTCAAACTTTATTAATTGAATTAACAACCAAAATTAAATGTTAACCTACTCACATAATATTTAATTAAATTAAATCATTAGATGTCTGACAAAAGAATTGATTTTTTAAATCAAATTATAGTAATAAATTACTTCACTTTTTATTTTAAAACTTTAAGAATCATCTCTTTACTTCGAAGCTCGATCAAAATTAATTTCTATAAGTTCTTAATCATTTGTAATGCATCAATAAGATGAACATTGTTCGATTAATATTGGGAACATGCATGAATGTTAGTAAAACTCGCGGAAATGAATAAACATTCACCGAAACTATTCGCCTTCGCAGATTTTGCAATATCTTGACGTTTGTTTATCATAATTATTAACAATTGTCGTAGTACCATAGTTTAAATAATTATTAACAATGCCCTAGTATAAATAAAGGCTTAAAATATCATTTCATCGAAATATTCATTGCTCGCGATGGAATTTTTCGTTGAGATCAAACTGACATTCTCAAGGCTACACGTATCGATGACCGATTCACAAGCGTTCATCGCTATGATTGTTGTATCTAGAAAAGCGATTAATTGAATTTCAGCGCTTTTAAATAAAAAATGCAACTACTACGCGTATTGTGTAAATTATAAGAATTAAGCAAATGTTAAATTAATGTATTTAATAAACAATTGTTACTTTCCCTGCTATAAAACTTTACGAAACACGTTTTACTTTGAATCTCGATCCAAATTAATTTCTATGAGGTACTTAATCATTTTCAATGCATAAATAGGATGCACATTGTTCGATTAATATTGGGAACATACATAAATGTTAGTAACAATGGCGGAAATGAACAAACATTCACCGAAACCGTTCGCCTTCGCAGATTTCGCAATATCTTGACATTTATTTATCATAATTATTAACAACCGTCGTTGGACCGTAGATTAAACAATTATTAACAATGTTCTAGTATAAATAATGGCTAAAAAGCCATCAATTTGTTGAAATATTCGATTAGATCGAACAAAGACAATGGAAGTAACGGTAAGTCACTGGTAAGTGACCTTGCGGTGGGTATATAAGGAGCCGCCGATTGTTTAAAATTTCATTCTTCCTGGAGGCTCCGAGATTGACGGATCTCTTCGTTTTAGGTTCATGGAAGGGGGACCCCCCACCTTGGTAACCGGTACTGGCCGCCGGTAGGCGGTGGTCAGTACTGGCGACCACTCTCTCAATCCTTTCTTTTTTTTTTTAATTGTTTCTTTGTCTAATTCATTTCATTTGTTCTCTGATTTTAATTTCTACTTGTTTTTACATGTTTATTCTTTTCCACTAACCAAATTCATTTCTATTTTCTATTATGCCTTGACTTTAGGTTTCTCTTAGGTTTCTCTTAGGTTTCTCTTAGATACATTCTCTTAGATGTATCGGAAAACGAAGAACGTAGAACGAAGAGGACTGATGTATTGCATCCTCCGCGGGACTGTTAATTCCAAGTATAGACTAAGTTAGTTTTAAGGTCACCATGTACGAATATCTGTCATCTGCCGAGCAATTATCCAATCTTTAGCTTCATTTTGCTCGCTTGCTCGTATCTCAGTCCGGCCACCTCTGCTTGACCGGTCGTGGAGGTGGACCGAACGCTCGATCGCCGTCTCTTCTGGTGCGTCCGCTTTGAGAGAGAATATGCTGCGAACACAGGGGCAGGTGTTCGCACCGGTCCCTGCGGAAGCCCTTGTGCCACAAGACCCTCTCTTCGTCATCCTCCGTAAGTCAGGTCCACGCTTTGCGTGGTTCCTGACGCGGAGTTGGGAGAAACGGGGCACTCTATATGAGTGGACGGCGTCGTGCATTTCCTCTTTAATCGGGCCCACTGAGGGGAAACGGGACCGACCTAGTAGGACCAACTGCACGGTTCATGTCGCGTCTTTCCCAATTTTGCCTAATTTTTCCATAATGTAATTGCTCGGCAGAATTAAACGAGGAGATCGAAGGAACATTGATTCCTTCTATGTCTGCAGTTAGAATAAGTTAGTTTTAAGGCTGTGATCTGCCAAGCAATTATCCAATCTTTAGCTTAATTTTGCTCGCTTCCTCGTTCCTCGGTCCGGTCACCACTGCTTCTTGTACAAGCAAGTGGCCGGCCGTGTAAGTAGTCCGAACGGTCTATCGCCGTCTCTTCCGGTGTATCCGCTTCCAGAGGGGGCATGTTGCGAGCACAGGAGCAGGCATTTTTGCCGGTCCCTGCGAAAGCCTCCAAAATAAGACCCTCTCGTCGTAAGATGGAGAAACGGGGCACTCCTCTAGGGGAGTGGTAGGCGTCGTTCGTTTTCTCTGGAATCGGAACCACGGAGGGGAAACGGGATAGACCTAGTAGGACCAACTGCACGGTTCGTGTCGCGTCTTTCCCAATTTTGCCTAATTTTTCCATAATGTAATTGCTTGGCAGAACTAAACGAGGAGATCGAAGGAACATTGATTCCTTCCATCTCTTTGGTTTAGTATCTTCGTTTGTATCGCGTGTCGAGGGAGATCGATGGAACTTTGATTCCATCTATCTCTCTCCGCGTCTCCGCTCGCAGCAACCTCCACGTGGTGAGACCTGGTAATCGGTATTACTCGCGACGAACAATAATTATTCGTCGTGAGTAGTACCGAGCTAATCGGCTGCGAATTTAGAATAGTAATTTTTACGGTACAGTAGAGTACTTTACGGTACAGTACTTTCTACAAGTAGAGTACTTTAAAGAACAACATTTTTGTAATGAGTATGAAAGTGCGAATATGTTAATGGATCGAAGAAAAGCGATTGTATTTCCGATGAATTGATGTATTGAAATAAAATCAATTTCACTGACAACAGAAACTTTATTTTTGTCCATTATTTGTTTCCATTTCTTTAACCCGATCCTATAAAACTGGTAAAACAACTTAAAACTATATGTCCTCGACTATCATGTTCTCCTGATACAAAGAAAATCGGGATCCATGATTCAGAAATTCGTTCAAAAGTCCTACAAATTTCCGATTCGCGGAAATTCTTGGAATATGACGTCAATTCGAAGAATCCGCGAAATCGTGCCACTTCCTCGCATATCGTATACTGACACCAAGAGTCCCAAAATCAAACATTTTCTAAAATTTATGACTGAATTTCAACCTTTGGTATCAGGAAAATACCAAAAATTTCGATTCTTCATGTATTAATCAAATGTTAAATTGATATATCTCATAGACAATTATTACTTTCCATGTTTTAAAACTTTAAGAAACATCTCTTTACTTTGAAGTTGGATCAAAATCAATTGCTAGAGGCGAATCAATCATTTTTAATGCATAAATAAGATGCACATTGTTCGATCAATATAGGGAACATGCGTAAATGTTAATAACAATCGCTGAAATGGACAAACATTCACCGAAACCATTCGCCCTCGAAGATTTCGCAATATCTTGATGTTTGTTTATCATAATTATTAACAACCGTCGTAGCATCATACATTAGACAATTATTAACAATGTCCTAGTATAAATAATGGCTTAAAATATGATTTCGTTGAAATATTCCTTGTTCGCGAAGGAATTTTTCCTTGAGATCCAACTGACATTCTCAAGGTTACACGTATCGATTATCGATTCACAAGTATTTATCGCTGTGAATTTTCTATCTAAAAAAGCGATTAATTGAATTTTGGCACCTTTGCGTAAAAAATACCACTTCTACGCGTATTGTGTAAATTATAAGAATTAAACAAATGTTAAATTAATGTATCTAATGAACAATTGTTACTTTCCGTGCTTTAAAATTTTACGAAACACGTTTTAACGTGGAGTCTCGATCCAAATCAATTTCGATAAGTTTCTTAATTAATTGCAATACATAAATAAGATGCACATTGTTCGATCAATATAGGGAACATGCGTAAATGTTAATAACAATCGCTGAAATGAACAAACATTCACTGAAACGGTTCGCCTTCGCAGACTTCGCAATATCTTGACATTTATTTATCATAATTATTAAGAACCGTCGTTGGACCGTAGATTAAACAATTTTTGACAATGTTTCGGTATAAAAAGCCATCAATTTCTTGAAATACTTGGTTAGATCGAACAAATACGATCGAAGAAGCCGTGGGATAAAATAAATGAATATTTCTCTACATATCGGAATTATAGTTTGTATCTATGCAAATATATTCTGAACCCGCAATTACAAATCCCTGTAACGTGGTAATTACATGGGTTGCCATCTATCAGAGAAAGGGTTAAACTACACTTAAGGGGTGAAAACACCTGGCGGAGAAACGCTCAAGTTTGTCGAGGAATTGTTCTAATTTCCACAAATAGATGGCGCGATAAGTACAATTTACCGACATTAGAGATGAGTATTTCCATTTGTATGATATTCCCTACCGTGCGATAAAATAAATAAATACTTTTGTACAAACTTTTGTATGTTTCATCTTTCGAATCAATGTAAAATTAAACCTTCCACGGCAGATTTTATTCTTGAATTTATTAACGTTTCTAGGACGATTTATTTCAGTATAAAGAGTGCTATAGGTGGGAAATTTGTGTACATAATAATTATTGAGTATAAAATAATTTTTCTTTTATAAGAGGTTAATATATTAAACAAGGAAGAAGAGTTAATCTTTATTATTTTAAATATAAAAATTAAAATTAAAGAAATTATTGAATATAAAATGAAATGTGTTAAAAATGTATTCTTGTTAACTATTAATAAAATAACTATAATAGATGTTTGTATAACAGATGAATATCCTATAATTATTATGATTGATTTTTTTGTTTAAGCAAATGATAGGGGCAATAATTACATTAATTAGGCAAATATAACAAATTCCATTATTAAATTTTAATTCGAGTTCTATAATAATTATAGGGATTAATTTTATTAAAGTTATTATAAAGAATAGATTAATTCAATTTAATGAATAAATTAAAGAAATGAATCGAACATTTAAAGAGTACATCACAATTTCTATGATAAGTGAAAAAAAAATAATTATTATAAATAAATAATTAGATTTATTTCCGATTCTGTGTAAATTATTATATATAGTAAATAGTATAAATAAAATTCTTCTGGCGGCTAAAGAGATAAAAAAATATATTAAATATGTATTTAGAGTATTAGTGTCTAATTTAACTATAGATCAAATGATTTATAATAGAAATTATAAATATTATAATCATTTAATCGAAACGGAGAAACGGAGAAACGGAGAAACGATGAAACGAAGGAAGAAACGGAGAAACGAAGAAAGAAACGGAGAAACGAACAAAGAAACGGAGAAACGAAGAAAGAAACGGAGAAACGGAGAAATAAATAGAGAAACGAAGAAAGAAACGGAGAAACGAAGAAAGAAACGGAGAATCGAACAAAGAAACGGAGAAACGAAGAAGGAAACGGAGAAACGGAGAAATAAATAGAGAAACGAAGAAAGAAACGGAGAAACGAAGAAAGAAACGGAGAATCGAACAAAGAAACGGAGAAACGAAGAAAGAAACGGAGAAACGAAGAAAGAAACGGAGAAACGAAGAAAGAAACGAAGATACGAAGAAAGAAACGGAGAAACGAAGAAATAAACCGAGAAACGAACAAAGAAACGGAGAAACGAACAAAGAAACGGAGAAACGAACAAAGAAACGGAGAAACGAACAAAGAAACGGAGAAACGAACAAAGAAACGGAGAAACGAGGAAGGAAACTGAGAAACGGAGAAATAAATGGAGAAACGAAGAAATAAACGGAGAAACGAACAACGAAACGGAGAAACGAAGAAAGAAACGGAGAAACGAAGAAAGAAACGGAGAAACGAAGAAAGAAACGGAGAAACGAAGAAATAAACCGAGAAACGAACAAAGAAACGGAGAAACGAACAAAGAAACGGAGAAAAGAGCAAAGAAACGGAGAAACGAACAAAGAATCGGAGAAACGAACAAAGAAACGTTTCTCCGTTTCTCGGTTTCTCGGTTTCTCCGTTTCTCGGTTTCTCCGTTTCTCCGTTTCTCCGTTTCTCGGTTTCCCCGTCTCTCGGTTTCTCCGTTTCTCGGTTTCTCCGTTTCTCCGTTTCTCCGTCTCTCGGTTTCTTCGTTTCTCGGTTTCTCCGTTTCTCCGTTTCTCGGTTTCTCCGATTCTAGGTTTCTCCGTTTCTCCGTTTCTCGGTTTCTCCGTTTCTCCGTTTCTCGGTTTCTCGGTTTCTCCGTTTCTCCGTTTCTCCGTTTCTCCGTTTCTCCGTTTCTCCGTTTCTCCGTTTCTCCGTTTCTCCGTTTCTCCGTTTCTCCGTTTCTCCGTTTCTCCGTTTCTCCGTTTCTCCGTTTCTCGGTTTCTCCGATTCTAGGTTTCTCCGTTTCTCCGTTTCTCGGTTTCTCCGTTTCTCCGTTTCTCGGTTTCTCGGTTTCTCCGTTTCTCCGTTTCTCCGTTTCTCCGTTTCTCGGTTACCCCGTTTCTCCGTTTCTCGGTTTCTCGGTTTCGCCGTTTCTCGGTTTCTCCGTTTCTCCGTTTCTCGGTTTCCCCGTATCTCGGTTTCTCCGTTTCTCCGTTTCTCGGTTTCTCCGATTCTCGGTTTCTCCGTTTCTCCGATTCTCGGTTTCTCCGTTTCTCGGTTTCTCCGTTTCTCCGATTCTCGGTTTCCCCGTTTCTCGGTTTCTCCGTTTCTCCGTTTCTCGGTTTCTCCGATTCTCGGTTTCTCCGTTTCTCCGTTTCTCGGTTTCTCCGTTTCTCGGTTTCTCCGTTTCTCCGTTTCTCGGTTCCTCCGTTTCTCCGTTTCTCGGTTTTTCCGTTCCTCCGTTTCTCCGCTTCTCGGTTTCTCCGTTTCACGGTTTATCCGTTTCTCCGTTTCTCGGTTTCTCCGTTTCTCCGTTTCTCCGTTTCTCCGTTTCTCCGTTTCTCCGTTTCTCCGTTTCTCCGTTTCTCCGTTTCTCCGTTTCTCCGTTTCTCCGTTTCTCCGTTTCTCCGTTTCTCCGTTTCTCGGTTTCTCCGTTTCTCCGTTTCTCCGTTTCTCCGTTTCTCTGTTTCCCCGTTTCTCCGTTTCTAGGTTTCTCCGTTTCTCCGTTTCTCGGATTCTCCGTTTCTCCGTCTCTCGGTTTCTCCGTTTCTCGGTTTCTCCGTTTCTCCGTTTCTCCGTTTCTCCGTCTCTCGGTTTCTCCGTTTCTCGGTTTCTCCGTTTCTCCGTTTCTCGGTTTCTCCGATTCTAGGTTTCTCCGTTTCTCCGTTTCTCGGTTTCTCCGTTTCTCCGTTTCTCGGTTTCTCGGTTTCTCCGTTTCTCCGTTTCTCCGTTTCTCCGTTTCTCCGTTTCTCCGTTTCTCCGTTTCTCCGTTTCTCCGTTTCTCCGTTTCTCCGTTTCTCCGTTTCTCGGTTTCTCCGATTCTAGGTTTCTCCGTTTCTCCGTTTCTCGGTTTCTCCGTTTCTCCGTTTCTCGGTTTCTCCGTTTCTCCGTTTCTCCGTTTCTCGGTTTCTCCGTTTCTCCGTTTCTCCGTTTCTCCGTCTCTCGGTTTCTCCGTTTCTCGGTTTCTCCGTTTCTCCGTTTCTCGGTTTCTCCGATTCTAGGTTTCTCCGTTTCTCCGTTTCTCGGTTTCTCCGTTTCTCCGTTTCTCGGTTTCTCGGTTTCTCCGTTTCTCCGTTTCTCCGTTTCTCCGTTTCTCCGTTTCTCCGTTTCTCCGTTTCTCCGTTTCTCCGTTTCTCCGTTTCTCCGTTTCTCCGTTTCTCGGTTTCTCCGATTCTAGGTTTCTCCGTTTCTCCGTTTCTCGGTTTCTCCGTTTCTCCGTTTCTCCGTTTCTCCGTTTCTCCGTTTCTCCGTTTCTCCGTTTCTCCGTTTCTCCGTTTCTCCGTTTCTCCGTTTCTCCGTTTCTCCGTTTCTCCGTTTCTCCGTTTCTCCGTTTCTCCGTTTCTCCGTTTCTCCGTTTCTCCGTTTCTCCGTTTCTCCGTTTCTCCGTTTCTCCGTTTCTCCGTTTCTCCGTTTCTCCGTTTCTCCGTTTCTCCGTTTCTCCGTTTCTCCGTTTCTCCGTTTCTCCGTTTCTCCGTTTCTCCGTTTCTCCGTTTCTCCGTTTCTCCGTTTCTCCGTTTCTCCGTTTCTCCGTTTCTCCGTTTCTCCGTTTCTCCGTTTCTCCGTTTCTCCGTTTCTCCGTTTCTCCGTTTCTCCGTTTCTCCGTTTCTCCGTTTCTCCGTTTCTCCGTTTCTCCGTTTCTCCGTTTCTCCGTTTCTCCGTTTCTCCGTTTCTCCGTTTCTCCGTTTCTCCGTTTCTCCGTTTCTCCGTTTCTCCGTTTCTCCGTTTCTCCGTTTCTCCGTTTCTCCGTTTCTCCGTTTCTCCGTTTCTCCGTTTCTCCGTTTCTCCGTTTCTCCGTTTCTCCGTTTCTCCGTTTCTCCGTTTCTCCGTTTCTCCGTTTCTCCGTTTCTCCGTTTCTCCGTTTCTCCGTTTCTCCGTTTCTCCGTTTCTCCGTTTCTCCGTTTCTCCGTTTCTCCGTTTCTCAGTTTTTCCATTTTACCGTTTCTCCGTTTCTCGGTTTCTCCGTTTCTCCGTTTCTCCGTTTCTCGGTTTCTCCGTTTCTCCGTTGCTCCGTTTCTTTGTTCGTTTCTCCGTTTCTTTCTTCGTTTCTTCGTTTCTTTCTTCGTTTCTCCGTTTCTTTGTTCGTTTCTCCGTTTCTTTCTCCGTTTCTCGGTTTATTTCTTCGTTTCTCCATTTATTTCTCCGATTCTCCGTTTCTTTCTTCGTTTCTCCGTTTCTTTCTTCGTTTCTTCGTTTCTTTCTTCGTTTCTTTCTTCGTTTCTCCGTTTCTTTCATTGTTTCTCCGTTTCTTTCTTCGTTTCTCCGTTTCTTTCTTCGTTTCTCCGTTTATTTCTTCGTTTCTCCATTTATTTCTCCGTTTCTTTCTTCGTTTCTCCGTTTCTTTCATCGTTTCTCCGTTTCTTTCTTCGTTTCCCCGTTTCTTTCTTCGTTTCTCCGTTTCTTTCTTCGTTTCTCCGTTTATTTCTTCATTTCTCCATTTATTTCTCCGATTCTCCGTTTCTTTCATATAGTCGATATGCACGCAGCTACGTCATTCTAGTGCCGATTTCATTCGATTCTTGATCCTTTACACTATTTAATTGCTTAATCCAGTGGATTCAAAGCTATTGCAGCAATGTTGCATTACAATGGAATCATTTACCTATATCAGAGCACGAAATGCATTTTGGAAATAACAGAATTTTTTCTGAACGAGAAGGATTTTCAGTTTATTGTATTATACTAGGATACTTTATTTAGGATATTGTTAAAGACCTTTTGGAAAATACAGACGACTACATCCAACTTCACTATAGTGCAAGAAAAAGTTACGAAACTGCATTGGTTAACTTACGTTTTCGATGTATATAAATTTTTTGTATGATTTGGTTTTCGCTTTGGAATCTTTTAAATATTTAAAAATAAAACCATTACTCAGACATAAATGAATTTTGTACAAAAATATTAAGTTAAATACCTGATAAAAAAAGAAGAAATAAATAACATACGTCTTTAATACTTAGAAAAAAGATTCCATAAAATGATTCCTAAAGGAAATTCTAAAATAGTTAGAAAAAGTTCTAAATAATATTTTGAAAACATACAAAAAATTTTCAAATTAAATGTTATAAAAAATATTTTCAAATTTCATAAAAAGTTCTAAAAGAATGACCAAAACTGTATTTTAGAAAATATTTTCGAAGAAAGATCATGATTGGGCAAGCCAAAATCTATTAAAACTGATTAAAAAAAAGAACTACTATATTAAGAATCATTTTAAAAGTGTAAAAGAAACATAGCATTACATTATTATTAAGAAACTCTTATACAAAATCGAAATCATAAATAACAACCATAAAAACTACTGCTGAAACTTCACCGCATGACTAATTTCTTATAAATTTTATATTTATTAATAAAATGTTGTTTAGGAATATCTGCTTATATAATATCTACGATTTGAGTGTACTAACATTACAAAATTCGAAATCTACGAATAACCAAAATTTATTGAAACTAAAAGTAGCCATTGTGGGGATTTTCCAAATCTAAAAATAACCATGAATCATTAGTTTTTCTCGTCTAAAAATAACGACGATCTTCGTTGCATTTGCACGAACATGGTTTCTGGTAATGATCCGTGTTTCTTAGAACGTCTAAGAAACGAGAAGCAGCCAAAAAATTCGAGTTTTTCCGGCAAAAGGAGCCAACGAAATTTGCAATCAACAAATTTCTGCGTTAAGTGTATTTGCGAACAAAGAGGATCATTCAAGTATACATCATCACTTTGGACGTATCATTCTCATCGTCATCGCCTACAAAAAATCTTCAGGAGAAGATATATCATTTGCAAAGAATTGTTGTAAGGTAACAGTGAGAACTCATCAATAATAAACTCAATTTTAAATCAATTATTCTGTATTTAATTAAGTTGAATGCTAAAGTGAGTAAACCATAGATTTGCTTAACACTTATTACAAAATCTTTTATTTTTCCTATTCCACTAATAACGGCTCTTTCTGGTTGGGAAAGAACTGGTTCAACGTACCAACTGTTTTCTTCAACTGGGTGACCAAACGGTCAAGTGTCTCTCAAAATGCCAGTGGTTGTCAAAGATCAGTCCCAGATATTTCATCTGGGACTTCATCTCGACACTGACCTCACTACCCGGATCAGAGAGGGTAGCAGTTCGCACCGAGGTACGTGTCACGCCTTTCAAAGAGGCAATGGCCCCTCAAAGCGCCAGTGGCTGCCGAGTATCAGTCTCAAATATTTCATTTGGGACTTTATCTCGACCTGGAATCAGCTACTTGGATCAGGGGAGTGCCATCTTCAAATCGATCCCCCTGATCCGGTGGTCATGTAACATGTTCGGCTGACTCCATTGGAAAGTCTTCATTCTGCAGGGTGGTATCATACTCGACGTTCAATAAGAAGAGTATGTCATCTTTCTCTGTTCCATTTCGTTTCGATTCGGGTACTCGATATTGTTCGAGTTTAATTGCCTCTCAGAGTGGGATGTTAAAAGAATTGGAGATATCAAGCGAGGTCTCCAACGCCACACTACTCCGTTTGATTTATCAGGTCTGTATGATGTCCGAATGATTTCTGCCTAAAACCTCCCTCGGAGTTTCTAAGAAAGATGATGATGTTACCTACCCCTATCACGATCCAAACATCAACGTGCCACTTTCGAGAGGAATCGAATGTGTCAAACTGTCGTCGATCGTCGATTATCTCTTTCGGAATCCATATTGATATTTGAATATTTCGGGGTTATTCCGCATCGGATGCTCGATGATGTAAACCGTCAATATTCTTTTTAATATTTTGTCCACATAATTGAGGAGACAGAGATAAACCGGTACGCAAGAGGCGAGTGTATGCTTTAGGGTAGTAGTACCTCGGCATGGTAGTGATATGGCACGGGCAAGATGGAGAAGACTAGCCGGATGTACCGGTGGTTTGGCAGCGTCTTCGCCTCTACCACCATGTGGCAGCTCTACACCATGCGTATGATCTCGGAGGAACCGAAAGTCAGATCTACTATGGACTCGACCCCGTACTGTACGCACTTTAGCTCCGAATCCCGATCTATTAAACGGAGATCGGTGCTCGTAGTTCAGTCGCTCAGAGTTTCATCTCTTCGATCTGTCCGGGAAATTCCCAAATCATTAATTTGGCGTTAGAAAAATTTCCAGAAATCATTAACTCTCATTTACATACTTTAGTTATCTACGTCAACCTAATTACCCAGACTGATTCGGAAAACGAAATAGTTACTTTAGTATAATAATGATAAATCATATTTAAATAAATAATCAAACTATTTACACTATTACTATTTATTGGAATATCTGGTAACCGTTTGATTTATCTGATCTGTTTGATGTTTGACTGATTTCTGACTAAACCCTCCCTCGGAGTTTCTGAGAAAGACGATGATGTTCCTATCACGATCCAAACACAAATCATCTTATTTTTTTATACGTGATAGCAGATATCCGCTTGAGGCAGCACAAATTGACTCTTGGTGCTTGATGTTAGTTATTCGGGGTTTACGATACGTCTTTGTTATTGAGTCTTAAAAAAATTAATCTCGAAGGTAAGCATTTTTGCCTCGTTCATCTTGTTTTGGAAAGTTTGGTCGGAACCGAACAAGTAGTTTCGAAGTAATTACATAACACTTTAAAATTAAGCATGTGAACATTAATTTGAGGCAGCGAAAATTTAAATTCATTTTTATATAGCATATTTTAAAATATCATATTTTTTGAAAAAGTGGTCCCTAAAGAGAGTAAATAGGACTATATTCTCAATATTTTTTAGATTTTTAATTTTCTCTAGCTATTAGAAAAGGGTATTTACTTTGAAATAATTGCAAGAAAGATTATTAAGTAAATTTTTATTTAAAACTAAAATACTTTTTATTTAGTAGTTCTTCATTCTCGATATACGTATACGAATGTTTATTCTCATTCAATTACCAATTTAATGGTTACAACTTATTTGATAAAAGTTGGCACTATTTTTAGAAGACTTTTAAAATTAAAACCTACAAGATATCCTTTTAACCAAATCTAAAATGTTACTTTAACAAGTGTTGTACTTGACACGGAATAACCCATACTCTTCGTTTGAAACAAAATATCGCAATAAATTTAATGCAGAAGTAGACACGGAACTTCAGTTGTATTTCATCAAGACAGACATAAAAATGTAAAACAATATTATTTATTTACTAAAAATAACAATGGTTTTATTATACTTTTTTTTAAGAAATTACAGTATTCATTCCAACGTAAAGAAAATAGGATTCTTGAGTGGTCGTTTTTCATTTCTTCGTTGCCTGAAAGGACTAAAAACGAATAAAGAATAGCACGAGATAGATGAAGCATCATTCCATCCAAAGGATGGAGTAATAGGTTGTTCAATAAGTTTTATCGAATGACAAAACTTATTGAACAACCTAGTATTAGGCGTTTGAAAGACAGGTTGAGACAAACTACGCTCGTTTGTCTTGTACCGTTCCTTATTCACTTTCAGTTAGTCTGACTTGATCTCATTCAATTTCGCTTTCGCTTTCGTAGGGTAGAATGAATCAGCAATAGTAGGAAGAACGGCCAGCTCTCCACGTGTAAGTCAAATCCAATTTTCAACGAATAAATACTGCGTATGTTTAAAAAGTAATGGGTTTATTATTATTATATAGTTATTAAATTATCTATGAATAAACTAAATAAATAAATTATTATATTATTATAATAATATATAGGATGTATAAAATATACAGATTTTTTCGCTATTTTTACAAAATATAGCGAAAATATTAAGTGTATTATCATTTTATTTAGGAGTGTACACGTATAGTACTTTTATAGAATATTATGATAAATAGTTTAGATCTACGGAATGCAATGTTCAGTACCACGAAGACTATATCGAATATGATGATTCTCTATTCATCTGTTTCAAATTTAACAGTAAAATAAAAATAAATATATATATATATATATATATATATATATATATATATATATATATATACGTAATAATTATATTGAATACAATATTGATATATATATAGACATAAATAAATAGATAGTGTACAAATAATGATAGTAATGTTTATTTTATCTTATATTTTAAACAAAATATAATTAAATCTATACTACTTATATTCACCATATAAAGGTCCATATTATCTCAGTGCGAGGAACATATGAGCATTCTTACACACTATCATATTTCTCCGCGGCTCTGAGTTCCGAGAAAATTGTATGAGAGGTACGTAAATAAAATTTCAGCATACAATAGTTTTTAATATCCAAAGAAATCTGTTTTATTCATGGTACTTTTTTTATTTTATGAAATAAACTTAACCATGCTTGTATTAGTATCAATTCTCCTATTATGTAATTTATTGAAGATAACTTTTTAGAGTATGATAAAATAAATTTCTATTTCGGAAAGTCAAAGTGAATCCAACCCACGTCAATTAAAGACGGTTTTATAACCAACAAATCGCTTTCGCGCAGGGAAAGATATTTGTTGGCTTATATCCAAAACGAGTATCGCTTGAGAGACCACTGAAGTTTGACACTGTATTTTTTCTATCAACTACACGTGATTTATCTACTACAATATCTCTTGAATACCACGTGCCAAACTAGCTTTTCACAGCTTTAAAAATACCAAGAATATGCCAAAATAAAGCAAAATTAATGATTTACCTCATTTAATTGGCACAAACATTATATTCTTTCGTTTAATTTTCAAATATATATGAAACAAATCAGGTCACTGTAAATATTTAATATTAATTTAACAACGAGATTCATAAATAAATAGATATATATAACTAAATTTTACAAAATGTTGTAACAACGGTAAACAAATTTTCCCATATAAAGCATTAATGTTATCTCGCATCAATTACAAAAGCTACTTTAATATGATATTTCGTTGTTAATAAATATAAGATGTAAATTATGTATAAAAATAATATATACTGTTAAAGAATTGTTATGAATACTAAATCATATTTACAAAAGCATATAACAGCAATGATAATTTTAAAAGTAACCATTTAATTTAGATTGGGAAGTTAGTATATATTCATCGGGTATGAACAGATCAGTAGGAAGTACATCTTACGAATGAGGAATAACAAAGGGGAAGGGGTGGACTCCTAAAGGAGTGGGAAATAACGGGCGTTGCAACGTCTGGGGGAGTCGTGCCACAACTTCCGAAGAAATAGCATCTGAAAGGATACCTTGTAAGTTCAGGTATAGACATTACAATTTTTCAACGCTAATTACATAGATTATTTATGTGTGTTTGTGCGCGTAATGGAGAACAATACATATCGAATCGGTTTGTTTCGGTAACGTTGAAATATTACATATACTATAATAATATTATCGTTACTATTATAACGTAATTGGAGGTTGAATATTATTGAATACAATATTGAAGTGCTTACTGTGTTAGAAGTTCTTAAAGAAATACAACATTAAAAAGAATTTCGATGTGAAATATTATAACAAATACCATCACTGTAATTCAAGATTATATTTTATTAACGATCTTTGACTTATATTGCTGAATTAAGAATTAATAGTATTACAGATTAATGAAATTGTAATCATATTATATGTTCTTTCTGTGAGATAAATTCGGTTATGAATCAAGAAAGCTTTCATTCGTGTCTATTTCAAAAATTATTTCTTGTTTTTGTAGTACATATTAACGGATTTATAATACTAGGAGTCAATTACAGAATCAGACTTTTTTATCAGTAAATGATTTTACTATTACGATTTCAATTTGCTTCATTATTAAAGTTTTTATTTCCGTACAAAACTAGAATTGATAGTCTATGCTTTAAATATTAAGTATTTGACAAATTTGAAAATGTCGATAAGAGGATTCAATATTTAATATTAAATATTGAAAAAAAATTAAAAATTATAATTTTTATCGATACCAGAAACTAGTTTAGCTTTAATAATTAGCAGTTTAGAATTGTATCTACCAGTTAATTTCGTAAATGCTACACAATTAGTTAATAAACGGTCTTTGACACTGTAAGCGTATTTACAGTCAGTTTGATATTAATGTTTAATAATTATCTATAATTAGTAATAAATTTGCAGTCGGTTACACCAGCTACATACTACAATTAATATCTTCAAACTGTTCTACTTAAAATATTATCAGTATTCTGCTTATTTTTAAAATACTTTGATATACATTTTATTACAACACTATTGGTTAAGTCAATTTATTTTAAGAACATTAAACATTTAATCGGAACAAGAGTTAATACTATACAGAACTCATACTTACGTACCTACGTAAATTATAATAAAATAGTATATTTTTATAAACAAATAAGTGAACCATTATAATCGAAAGTAATAATTATATACTTAATGAAAATAAACGTCATTTAATAGACAATCGTGACTTTTTTGTGAAGAAAATATTGGAATATATCACTACAGTTGAAGTATTAAAATAGCTTTTTTCTTTACAATTTTTAGATTTCTTTTACTAGCTTAATTAAAAGATATATTTTCTGGTTATTCATACACATTTCTTATTTTAATAATTAATTTTCTGTAACATATTATAAAGTTCAAAAGTTCTAAAGTGTCAACTCTACTAGCATTGTTCGCCATTTTCTTATTATAAATCTTTTACTGTTTAAATTTTCACCAAAAAGATATAAAATAATTAACCGTGTATCATATTTTAAATTGTACCTATAATTTAAATCTCGAAATATCCAATTATATAAATACACAAATTCACATTTTCAATACATTGATAATACATGCACATTCTCAATAGTGACAAAAATTGATTATTAATGAAATAATGTTAACGAAGGTGTGATTCGAATGTTTACATTACTGTATTGTCAATAATTTTTGTACCATAATTTTTGTAAACATAATAGTACAAATATTTACATCATATTATTTCACATAATAATTTTTTGCATTCCAAGTTTTTCGAAGTAAATAAAATAAAACTAGCGTTTTTCTTCTAAAATATAGTGCTGTACATTATACTTATTAAGCCTAATTTAATACATTATTAAAGTTACCGCTTTTTAATTTAAATAAAGAAGGTTTTTGTAGTTTATATGATATAATACATAATATTCAAATTTTAATATTGTGTTTAATTTACAAATATTACACATATAGTAAATGTTTTATTTCTTTAGTTATTTTAATATTGAATCAGTGAATATTTCTTGTATATAATAAATATACAAAGAAATTGTCTACACGCAAAATTATATTATTGCAATACATAATGAAATTAATCTTCAACATGTTTCATTGATTATAATGTTACTTTGAGATATTTAGTATTTGAATATTCAAAACAAATTTTCATAAAATTTGTATTTTAACATCTATTTCCATACTTCATTACATATTACTTAAATACTAAAACATATTATAAAACATTATATTCAAATAATTATAACAACATTGCTACAAGTGCTAGATACTGTCTATTGTACATGTTCTATCTACACAAGACACTTACGTACAATAGACTACCTATACAGATTTAATTTACTATAACATACTTATAAAAATACAAAAGGTGATGACTGTAGAGATGATAATCACATTACAATTACTAATGTTTAATTATTCGTAATATCTTGCTATCCCGAACATTGTATAGAATGTTTAATAGGATACAAACTTAATATAACTGATATCTACTTTAAGTAACGAAGTAATCTGTTAATCCTATCATGAATTTACTTTTGCTTCTTACTGTACGTATCTATAGCTATTAAGTGACGAATAATCGAAATGTCTCTTTAATACAATAATTTAATATCATCCTTAAATGCCAGTGTTTTAATGTTAAATTATAGGAGATATAGTCAATTTTAATTGTTGTTTACAATTGAAAATAAATGAAACTTAAATTCTTTGTAATTAAATTGATATTTTACATTAAATTAGAGAGAAGTGAAATAAATACTTCAAATAATTAAGAAATCGGAGAAGGAAGAAAAGAAAGAAAACTGACAAGAGGTAGTTCTAGGAAAAGAATGGTAGGCCGAGACATATGTACATGACTTCGTAATCGGAGGCGGTTGTCCGGGACTCGAGTGTGCTGTGTGCCAGTTCAGTTCACGGACACCAAATTAGACATGGTCTATTTTTAAGCAACATGTAGTTGCTCGTTCCAGTTTACTGGTTACTCATAGTAGAGACCCTTGAACAAACCTAGATGGAGGTATTTGGAGCTCTGTATTAATTTCATTCATGCCCAGTTAAAGGATTATAACAATGTAATAGTAGATTAATACATCATGTTTGACAAATTCTCACACAATTTCATTAACCAACGCTACTTCATTTATTCATATTTAGCCAGTACTACAAGAGTAATATTACACTAAATTCTACTTCTATCTTCTATTATGAGTTTCTTTACACATTTTTTTCGTAAAATTATATTGAAAATAAAACCTGTATAGCGAATAATTTGAACGAAATAGTAATAAAATCGGTAAATTTATCCAACAAGTTTGTGCTATTTAACTGTAAGACGGCTAAATGTGTTGTTGCTTACTTTAACCGATATAGTTATATGATTCATCATCTAAGTAAATTTCATCGAATAACGTCAGTCGGTTAAAGATAAAATTAGTGCTATTTGCATTCAGTTGATACAAGTAGTGAACTGCTTCCTTTATAGGAAGTAGTACCAAGTTGTAGTTACAGGTAAAGTTAATATAATTTGGCTACCTATTTCATATTTTACCTTAATTTAGTTATGTATTCTTGACTGTTACAAGTTACCTTTACATTCATACAGATTGTCTTTCTTTTTAATCCATAAGATTTCACAGTAGTGGAAAAGTTAAACAAAATTCTTTAAAGCAGTGCTTTCCAAAGTGGGTGACGTGATCCTAAGAGTGGAAGGGTGGAGTCTTACTGTACAATGGGGGGGGGGGGGGGGGGGGAATTTTTAATCCAGAAAAATGTAGATAACTTGAATACCTTTTTTTATCAATATATTGATCAACTATTTCTAATATCGTTTAGAACCTACCACTTATCTCGGACACAGAATTTTATTCTGTTTTTAAGAAAGCTACCTTTTTAAAAGGTTTGGAATCCACTACTTTAAACTGTATAATTGATAGCAATACAGATATAGATATAATTAATTTATGCTTGAAAAAATTAGTAAATGCTTGTAATAGCTTCACTGTTACGTTTGTGATTACAAAATTTGTATAGTTTAAGAGGTTTATTCCTTAAATTTTTCTACTTTTGTAACGTTTTATATATTAAAAAGAAAAACAGTATTAATATGAACAGAAAACTGTTCCAGTAGTCTGTAGTATAATCCGTTATACTAACTTTTATTTGACTTTATGTGTACCAATCTGATTTGCAAAATATATTTTTTGAAAATGTCTTCTATGTAAATTCATTGTCACTTTGAATATTGAATTTCTTTCTAGATTTTGTAAAATTTATAGCCATCATGAATTCCGTATCATTTTAAAAACTTTCGTTAACATGTTGAATGCCATTGTGGTTACTGGTGGCAGGGATTTCGAATTTACATTTCTTTGAAATACAGTTAGCGCCGTTGCGAACACTACAAAATGATAATTACACCGTTAAACTATTGAATATTTCTATTTTTCATACTATAATTTATATAAATGTCAAGGACATCTCTTATTTTTTATACTATAATTTGTATAAATGTCAAGGACATCTCTTATTTTTTATACTATATAAACTAGCTTGGCAGTCAATATGTTAAGGAGGAAAGATTTAATCGGTTGTAACTTTTAACAGATATAAAATATTTATATCATATCTTTTCTAAACAACGGAAAACTTTGTTGTTACACTTTATATGTACACATGTAACGTACATATAAGTACTAGTTGTAAATTTTCAGTATAGTTTTTCCCATTCTGTAGACTTCATTCAATAGATATTTTAAAAGAAGTTCAAATTCAATAAAAAAGCTGAGTCCAGAATTTCAAGTGAAAACACTTATTTTGTATAATTTGCGATGCTCTTCATACCGCGAAGAGCTTTATATTGTGATAACCTTTTGGTCTCTATTTGTAACGATTTTTGTAAATTGTGTGCAATAATTTGTGATAAAACGTAAAATAAATATGTTAATGATAACAAAAAGGCCAGACATAGTGTAATCATAAAACTTATTCGCTAGAAATATTGTCTACAGCATCCACATCATAGCATCAATGGTAGTAAATGACTAATAAATTCTTTAAATTTCAGATAACGAAAAAACAATCCCGTCAAGATGTCAAGACCAATTCTTAGCAGGCCGCGTACGCGTGTCTACGGATGCAACTATGATAAAGGAGAATCGTATTATAAACCGATGGTCGATCACTTAGATCGGAAGTACAGCTCCCGACCGCTCTTCTCCGAACCGAGAACTTCGTTAGCCGATGAGATCGCGGCCCGTCGAAGCGACATCGGTAACATCTTCAGTCGTTTTCCAAAATGGTTTTAAGGGGTGAACGTATCCTACTCCTTCTTTCCTTAACCGTTATGAACGTAATCAGTAGCTTTTCAATAAGAAGATGCTGAACTATTTTTGACTCCTTGAAATCTCGTGAGTGGCATGTTCAATCCAAATCCTGATGTGAAAGGAACTGAATGTACTGTTTCTTGAATCTAGTATTACAAACACAATAAATTTTATCTTCATAAAGAATCATCGTAAAAGGACCTCTGCATTCATAACAAAATAAAATAAAATCTTAACACGAAGCAGCACCGTCTAATGATTTATTGTATCCCGAGACACGAATAATAACGTCTTTATGGTATATGAACATTATTTTCTAATACACTTCATCGATAGAATTCGTTACCTCACGAAGGAAATGTTTTTACTTTAAAGAAATTTTTAGAGTTCTACTTCTTTACTTTGTGTATAATACATCTATAACGTGGTTGTTCATATCTTTACATTTATTGGCCGTAATATTTGTATCATTGTACCTGTTAAATAAAGCATTTGGCCATGTGTTCCTTCCAATGATCTAAATTTTAAATTGCTTATACATATGTTGTGTAACCTATTGGAATTATTGAGCGTTTACTGAGCACCAAATGAATTAATCTTAGAGCCAGTAAATATTTTCGATACATTCATATATACTAATTACATTTATTGTTGCTTAATGATGGGACTTGACATATGGAATTGCATTACACGAAACAAATATTTGAAAATTTTATCCTTTCCAAGCTAGGTAACATAATTTGCTACAATAATTTGAGTATAAGATCATATAAGAATATTAACAAAATATCGAAAACGTGGCGAATTACAATTATAAATACTATAGCGCACAAATAACTAGAAAATCATAGATATTATAAAATATAATTACTTTCTATTCAAGATATAGATATAAATGTAATTGTACAACTCTTATTGGAAATGAAAATATGCTTAAAGATATAAATTATAAGTGAAATATAACTTATGTAAATGTGGTTTTAATTATGAAATACGTAGAGAAATTCATATATTATTAATACACTCTCCAAACGCATTATTCTTTTACAATTATTATATGTACATACTCTTAAAAAACCAATACTCTTTTGGGAGAACTTAAATATTTAGTAATTTCTAACAAGAAGTGCTTCCCATAGTTGGAACAAATTTGTATTCAGACATTGAAAGCAATTGCGAAACAACATTTTTTTTCTGAAATATTAATGAATGTACAACATTTTCGTAAATAATTCGAATATCAAAAAGTACACGCGTTGATACACACACGTGTGACAACTGTATTAAAACGTTTTACCCAAATATTGTTATATAACACTATGCTATGAAAAACAAAATGTTATGCATGCTTGCATATTCGTTTCTAATAATTGAAACTGGATGATAAACTATTTACACGTATATAAATTTGTTTCAACGTTATTTAATTCACTTTAAACGCTTACATTATATTAACAGTATGTACCATTCTGAAAGAAGAGTTTTTAAATCATTTAGAGATCATCAAACAGTGAACGTATCTTGAGGTATCCGTTTTTACAGGCTCGTGTGACCTCCCCGGTCCTCGCAACAGTTCTCTTGGACGTGACCTTGACCTTGAAATAGATCCCCTAATCCGTGCCCCTCAATTACCAATGTCTACCCTGGCCACCGACACCTTGTTTCCCGAAAACGAGGCAATCGTCTACGACAGCCGTGGTCAACGCAGTCGACGTCGATTTGCTGAAAATTTTGCTAACGATGTCGCCGCAACGACACAACAGCTCAAAACGAAACTAGCTACGATTGGACTAGATGACGAAGTTGACGCCGCATTGGGAAAATCACGACGCCTACGGCAAGAGCATGATTTACTAGAAAATTCTTTAAATGCAAGAAGAGATTTGCAAGATATAAAATCAACGATCGAGGACGCGACCGAAAGTACTTTCAAAAGACGCTCGAAGCTTTTCGACGAAATCGATTCTGCATTGGAGACTAAACCGATGCTTACGAAATGGTCAAAAATAATGAACGAAGATGAGAATTTGCTATCGGCAAGTAGTGCTGCTGCTACTAGAGCCAAACAAACTAAAGCTCGTTTAAACGATCTGGAGTCTGAAATGGAGGAACTTTCTGAAAGACAAGCAAAACGAGAACGTAGAGCAGCTGCACTTAGAGCATTAATTAATGAAAACATTGCCAATACTGAAAATGTTCAAGATCAATCTATCGTTAGCAAGAAGGTCTCTATTCGTGAGCGCACTGAGAAACACGTTGCCTTTTAAATATTCATGTTGTTTATGTCTAGGTGAAAAATTGATGGTCTAAGAGGTATAACGAAGGCTTAATTTTTTTAACTGAACTCTATTCTTCAAGAAGATCATGTTATTTGAATATTTGTATTATTTAATTGACTCGTTTGTTCGGCTTGGATAAATTGGATGTCATTTGTTTCTGGTGATATCGTATCTATCCGTATACCATTTCAATGTCGCATCTATTCTTTTATCATTGTTGATAGATGTACTATCAAGAAACATATTTATATTACATGGACGATACAGATATTTATATAAAATTGTTTTATGTGACAGAAATACATTAACAGTATCATAAAAGTATAATTTGATTTGAATTATCACTCATTTTATACCCAAAATTAATTGAAAATATATATAGACACTGTCATATTTTTCTTATATATCGTACTATGGAAGGATAAAAGAATATATAAGTATAAGGTATTACCAAAGAAAAGACAATGATAAAGACAGTTAACATTTATCTATTAAGTAAATACTAAAATCTGTTTTTAATTAGACTTTATTAAATCATTTTATTTTGTTGAAAGTAACTAGAAGAAAATGTTACTTCTTGATGCATTTTTTAAAATTCAGTACTTTTTATCACTCGTACATAAATATACATATTACCATTGCTTCTCTTTAAGTAGTAAAACTAATACTTAAAACAGAGGAAAAGAATGTTAAAATTTACATATATGTATTTGCAAATTTTTGATAATATGATACATAGTTCCTAACTTATTAAAAGACCGAACGTAAGTTATATTTAATCGTCGTTAAATTTCCAATATATTATTTTCATTAATGAGATGTAATGTAAATATATGTATTATCGATGTTAAATTACATGGAAAATTACTGTGTTTCCGTCGTGCCCTTTATCGTCAAGATCAAAGCTACAACAAAATGTTATTTAACATTTTAAGGGAAAAATGTGCCGAAAAGAAATATATTCCCATAGTTGTATGTATGTACTTTTGTTCTCTCTTATTTACGAATAAATTTTGCTTCGAATGTGTCATAGATATACAATATGCTTATACAATTAATCATATATTTGAAACTCCCCCTGCTGTGTTAAAAACCTAATCCCTTGCTTAGAAGATAAATATTTTTAATTTTTTCTCCCTCGCATGTATGCATAAAAACCTTTATCAAGCATGTGTGTTATAAATATATATATATATATATATACAATCAGTCCCGTATGTATTCGTACCTTCGAGATTAAAAAAATATATACTAAAATCAAATAATGGATGTATGATTTTACAATAAACGTTAATATGTAATTAGTTACATATTTAACTAGTTACATGTTTATGTCAAATTTTAACAGAATCGAGCAATTAATAACGCTGACATATTAATTTCAAGTTATTTTGCGTGTAAAATTAATACACAAAAGTATTCATTTTACGTTCAATAAGGTTCATTTAATCTATGTGTATTCTCCGGATAACTGAAACAATTTTTCTCGGGTAGCTGAAACGAAATTAACTCCACCACTGTTCATGTTCATGTAGCACGAGCAACGGTTCCAACCGAGAATGATAAGATACGCATATGAAATTGAATATATCCACTAATGAAATTAAAAATGTTTATATTTCTTATTATATATTTATGGAAGCGTTATCTATAGATCAGTGAAATTTCCACGATTAAAATAAGTCGAATTATTTTAAATAAATAAAGTATAATTGAAACTAGTTTGAACGAGATCATCTTTAGAGTCATTTACCGCAGGAAAATTTCGCTAATCCATTTATTTAATACTTTTATAAAAATATAAGAAAAAAATAAACATTATTTAGCAAATTTAAACTAGTGATTGGCACATCGATAGGCAGGCAGCATCGCTTTCAAATTTCAGCGAACAAGCGTACGTACATATATGTATTATGTATAATGTGAAAATTGCTTACTATTGCTCTATCACACTCACACTCTGTATACTCCATTCAGTCTCTTATATGACTTGATCACAACCTGAAATAAAAAAGATCGATTCTTAAAACGAAAACATTGCAAACCTGATTTTTTCAATTACGCAGAAAATACTTTTTGTAGATTTGTTTTAGTTTTGCACACTATTAGTTTTCCTCGTAGATGAAATCTACGGAAATCACACCAAAGGAACATAAAATAGTTTTGAAATTGCAAACTGAAGGAAAATGTTATAAAAATATACAAAAATAAGTAAATAACACGTTATAAAACCAAACGTTGTGCAAAGTGCAAATGAAACCCTATATTAGTGCTCCTAAGATAACCACAATGTATAATAATAGGTTTATTAAAGAAATTTTCTCTAATACATGCGGGAAAGTACCGAGAATCAACAATTTTTAAGATTTATAAGGAAGTACATAAATAAAAATATGTTCTGACAAAAAATTGTACTTTTAGATAAATGGAAATTCAATATTTTCGGGTGCATTGGAAGAGGAACAATTTGAAGCAAACTGAATAATGAGTTAGATTTTTTAAATTTACTAGATTTTTAAAATTACGATCGACCATTATACACGGCAGTGGCTGATACATGTACATTATATTATACGACACTAATGTTATACATATTAACGGTTTATTATGTTTTGCTAATGTTTCACTGAATGTGTTAACAAACGGAGATGGGCAGCTATTAGTTATCGGCAAAGCAAGCTAATGAGATATTAAAATTGCTCTTGCCGATTATTAATATCTGTCCATCTTCATTTATTGTCAACTCACTCAGTGAAATATTAGTAGAATATAATAAATCATTAATGTGTGTAACAATATAATAGAGTTAAGGTCCCAAGTACAGAAACGATGCACTACTGTGCATTTTAGCAATGTTTTTAAAGAAATGCTGTCGAAACCCACCGTAGTGAAATGCAATGCAAACAGCTTGCTAGAGTCCTAAACCTTACAATAACGTCCCCATTACCTAGTAAAGGGCAATTTTATAAGCAAACCTGTGAACAAGTGTGATTAAATGGGATCTTCGCGATAATCGCTACTTCAAATAAAACAATGAACATACTCTTCTTATAATTAAAGTAGAATAGATACTACATAATGTGTCCTATGTATCAGTTATATTTCCATAACAACCAAATATTAACTCGATTGAGAATTTATAGATAGAAATAAATAAAAAATTATGAGAATATGAATTTTCCAAGAAATACATCAAATCTACGATTATTGAAGTTTGGAATTGTATAGAACTAAATATTAAGTGTAAACTGGTTGAAAACATGCAAAATCGTTTAAATGAAATAATAAAACATACGGTTGGACCAACAAAATATTAGAAACCTATTACAACATGATTCATGAACAAACTATACAAGAGTACAAATGCTTTTTTAAATTCTTGATCTGTACTTAACTTAAAATTAGTATATTTCTATTATTAATTAGTCAATTTTGTAAACATTCGATGTGAATAAATTTTATGTATATAATTTTATTAAGAGATTGTAAAATCTTGAATATGTCACTTTATTGAAGTACGTTTTCTCTAAAAATAGCAAAGATACCAATACATATTGGACTGATTGTACGTTTACACAATATGTACAGTTTGAAGCACTTAAGATAACCATCTCAAATAACTTTTAAGGTACTATATATTATGCACGGCGTAATTTTTTTAGTGGAATACTCAACATTTTATACCAAAATCTGAAAGACAGTAAAAAGTATAGAATAAAAAAATATTGGCAATTTATTTGCTGTAAATCTAGTAATTAACAAGATATTTACAAAAATGTTTGGAATTTTAATCAATTATTCGATCTAATCGTAATATTACTCAGAATACTATCCATTAACATGAACAAAACGATATACGCGCAATCGAATCTCTATACTTTCTATCATTATCGATGGTTTATAATACACTTTACTTTTTAATGGACTCTAGAATAGTCCAATGACATTAAATCTGTTGAACTGGGTGATTACAAAATCTGCACTACGATCAGTCTAATAATTAAAAAGTTATCATTGCAAAGCAAACTCTAATTCGTAATTTTACAATCTAATTTTGAATTAGGTTTAGGGCATATAAAATATAATATTTTCTTACCCGGAATTTGTCTTTCTTTTGAATTTTAACATAAGAAATGATTATTTCGTTTAAAAAATTTTAAACGACTTTCAAATCGTAGTAAAAAAGTGAAACACCCAAAATATTACTTAAATAACTTATAACACCTCTGGAAGCATGTAAGTTATATATACAACGATTTGTTATGTAACACAGAAATTGAAAGTTGCTTGTAGTAGTCACCTTAAGTGTTTTATACTATATACATATGTCTATAGTGTATCAGTTTCTTGTTTTACGTTTTCCTGTCTGTTAAGGACAAAAATAACTACACGAAAATTATTGCATGCACGCTTACGCGTGGCTGCGCGTGCGAGAGGGATAGGCAGAAACATTATTGAAAACAGTTAATTATTTCCGTTAGTAATTTTAAAGAAAAAAATATTAAAGTACATTTGTATAAATGTTTTATCATTTAAATCGATAATTTCATATTATCAACAAATATTATTTTATGTTAATATATTATATGTAACAGTACAAATATCTTTTTACCAAAAGAATATGTTACTAATATTCGTTTGAAGTATTATTTAATGTCACTATCCAAAGTATTCTGTTGGGTGAACTATTTATATATAAAAGTAACAAGATCACTATATAATTATATAGTTTTTAGAGCTTCTAATTAACTAAATTATAATATGAATTGATTAAGATAAATAATACTTTACGTTCGCTACTGACACTATTCTCTAATCTTTTTAGGTTCTCGTGATATATTAGGAAATCGTAACGATTTCTACGATGGTTTGGACTATATGTACGATCGAGGAATTGAAGATAATTTTGAAGACGATTTTGTTCTTACCCACCGTCGTTATAAAGAACGTTCTGCCGCTGCTTTCGCCGAAGATTTGGCCGAATTGAGACGCAAAAGAAGGGACATGCAGGTTGCAAATAAATTCAAAGCATGCGCATCGAATTAATAAACTGTACACAATGAGATGAAACTAATAAAGCTTTCATCTTTAAATACAGCAATATGAATTTATATAATTGTCTCTTATTTGACACATTTCAAATAGGATAGAGTCTATCACAGAAAATTCTAAATAATTGTGTAATTCGTATATACTTGATCAAAAGTTAAATTTGAATTTCAAATAACTCGAAAACATATTCAGATTTAAAATTTTTATTGTACTCTGCATTACCTATCCATTCAAAACTTTCTTCCAGGATCGTATCTTCGATGTGATTGACTTGAACGCTGAAATTGAGAAAGCTAAAAACACTTTGGAAGCGGCAGATAATGCTTTTCAACGACATGCAACAAAATTCGACAATACAGATAATAACGAAGACGTGACATTAAAAAAGGGAACTAATATGGAAATCATATCAGAAAAACCAATGCCCAAAACTATGAAATGGATTAAGATTCCAAATGCGGATATAGATTTACGTATGCCGCAGCCCTCAAATCCAAGGCAAGACAGAACTAACTCATTAGTAGAAGCCGCTGCAATTGAAGATCCGTTAAATACGCTTGCTTTACTACCATTGAAGAGAAAATTCTTAAAAAGGAAGAAAAGCGTCTCTTTTTAATTATTTCCGTGGCGTCAAATAATGTAAATTAAAATATTATAACATTAAAGTTTATCTGTATTGTTTAATGTTGTCATATTAATTTAACGCGTGACGATTTCATCGAAGATTTAATAATTGAAAATAGAGACTGCAGATTTACTGGGAAGTTATAACTATCTGTTTGGTCTGTTACACAGATTATGTACAATTTTATTACATAATAATATAATACCACACGACATAATGCAAATTTGATAACGTCTTTATTCGGATTTTCGTGTCGCTAAGCACGACACGAGAATATACAGTGTTTCTTAAAAAATTATTACGACTTTTGCCTAAGAAGTTGTCACAAAGTTATCCCCATCAATTCCTGGACCTGCTCCTATCGCGTTAAACAGGACTTCTACCCTAATGGTTGAAGAAAAGAATTTCTTATTTCTTTATATTTCCTTAAAGTTTTAGATATTAAAAATATGTTTGAAAATTATTATTATAGATTGTATACGAAAAATTGGCGAAATTATAGTGATTGAAAGATAATCATTCGTAGACAAAGTAGGAGTGTTTGGTGAATTCAGATCTCTTGCTTAATGGTTCAATATAAAACAGTTTTGTTACTCTTATTTGCACCTGATGAAATACACGATCTGACTAATCACTGAATATTACTAGCAAACTTTGTTACAATATACATCAATGCTGTCCAAGCCAAGTCTCATGAGACTCTGAGATTCTCCAACTCCCACCTAAACACTAAACATATGTTGTGTGTAACATCTGTGAGTTTCCTTACAATAAAGACGTTAACATGCCATGGTTGCTTCTTTAACGTCATGTAATTACAATAATTATATTGATAAACTATCTGGAAAATGAATAGTTAGAGAGGAAAACAGGAATATGCGTAACCCCTATACTGAAGAGCATTGGTATATATACACTTGCATGGACGCAAATGTCGTGTGCCACAGTGTCCATTTTTAAAGCTGTTTTTCTCGAAACCACTTTTTTGTAGTTGGCAACTCTAAAAACTCCAACACTAATGAACTCATTTTCAACTAATACTGCTGCAAAAAGAGTTAAATTGAATGTCGATAAGGTTTTACCACATTCTATTTTATTCCACTCTTCACGTAGTTGTAATTTTAAATCTCCTAAATTTATAAAATTAAGATTTGATAATTTTATTTTTAATTCTACCCAAACATGATGAATCGGATTAAGATCGGGTATTTACAGCAAAGTTTTTAATAACTTCGATATATTATATAATAACCATTCTTGCACCACATACTATATGATGCATGTTAGGAATAGTTGTCCTGCTGGAAATAGTATACAGATGACACGTTCAATTTTTCTACCGATGATTTAAATTTTGTTTTAAAAATATTTAAATACTTCATTTTGTTCATCGTACCGTTACTGAATTCTATATTCTCAGTATCATTTTTAGCTATACAGCCCCACATCACCGAGTCTCTTCCGTATTTCATTGTCGGAATAGGTATTGTGAACATGATGTTTCGTATTAGGTTTCCTCCATGCGATTTGCTTTCTTCTATCACGTCCAAATAAGTTTATCTTTATTTTATTCGAAAATATAAACATTTTTTCAAAAATTTTCGTTACAATAAACGAAACTTTTAGCGAATTGCAAACGCTTTTCTCTATTTCGTTTTGAAATGTACGAGTAAGATTTGTTTCTAGTTATTTTCCTCTTGCTACTTCTCGAGAAGATTCTAATAATTTTACATCTTCAGTTAAATTTAATTAAATATTTAATATTAGTTCGTTTTTATTTTGTTAATTGCCGATTAAACGGTACTAATACATGCATACTGCATTCTCACTCTTAAATATGAATGATTTAATTGATTTTTCTGTCAATTTTTGTCACCAGCATAGGTGTATGCTGAATTTTGTGAACAACTGTACATATATTCTTTAAGCCCTGTTTGCTTTGTACTTAGTATTTAATACATCAAAAAAATATCATTATCTCCTAGTTGTTTTCTATCATGCATTTACCTTCTGCTGCAGATATTTAATATTTTTAAGTGTTATATTATCCATCTTAGGTGATGCTACTTTTAGTTGTAATTATATATTTATGTATCCCTTACCAATTACTCGATCTAGTTAATAATTTGCTAGTCCAATTCAGATACAGACATTATGTGCAATTGTAGTTTCATCGACCCATTTTTTGATATACTTACAGTTTCATCATAAACGCTAACCGTTTTCTCATGCCACGATAAGAGAATGAGAAAGAGAGGACTGACACAACTGTTTTATTTTCATAGTTTTCAACAGTAACGATCGTAATAAAAATAATAAAAATGTTAACTGTAATTTACTGTAATCAAAGATAGTAAATTTCTATTCTAATAAAAGGTAACAAATTAAATAAGTATTTGTTTCACACTGTTTATTTAAATGGATAGTACAATTTTTATTCTCTCACTGTAATTACAAATATAATATTATAATAAACAATGTTCAAAATAAACGTCTTTTGTTGTATTAAAAGATAATATACATAAATATTTCATATTTATATTTAATTAATACATTAAAATGTTTAAGAAAAAAATATGGTAATTATTAGGAACACAGTTCACAGTTTCAATTTTAATGACATTGAAATATGTTATCAAGGATATAATTTGCAATAACTTCTCCCTATACATGTGCCTGCCAGTCTATGTTATTTTTTGAAATATTCACAAAAACTATCACAAACATTGTATAAAATTCAGCATATATTCACTTCTTGATAATACACAATTAAATTACAGAACACGAATTCCATGCTTTTAGATTGATTAATTTTAAAATAGTTTTCATTCGTCCTCTTGATCCTACATCAATTGTATTTGGATATGGTGTGCCTGGAGGTCTACTATATATCTGTTGTATACACTGTTCCCACTTGATTGGTGAAACAACTTGTTTTACTATATATTTCTTTGCCAATCGTAGGTTGCTATATGGTGCAGCTTTATAATTAGAATATACTAAACATCTAGGCTCATTTAGTTCTATTGACCTTAATATTTTAGATATTGCATTTACACTAGGTGCCATTAGTGGTGTATGAAATGCTCCTGATACAGGTAATCTAGATAGATTAGTTAAACCAAACATTGTCTTATTCTTTTCAATATATTCTAATGCTTCTATATTCCCTGCTAATATCTTCCTTTGCGTGCATAGAAAACTAGCAACTCTGAAATAAAGAAATCGATCAATTAATTTTGTAACAAAATTATATAATTTTTTATCATTAGTCATCAAAATATTTCAAAAATATGTTACCTGCATATTGGTTCCTCAACACCCATGTCCATTGCCCACTTTTCTGCTTTTGCACAAGCTTCAGAAACATGTGCTTGTGGTGTGCATCTTACAGATAACATCCCTTGTGGTACTTTGTCTGCAGCAAATTGCATAGCTTTTCCTCTAATGCAAACTAATCTAATTCCATCTTCAAATGTTAAAACACCAGAGACAATTAAGGCACTTATTTCCCCTACACTATAACCAGCTGCAGCAATACAATCATCAAATACCACAGGTTTTTCTTCACGAAGTTTTTCTAATGCAACTAATGATGAAACTACTGTCGCAGCTTGATTAAACTCAGTCCTGTTCAATTTCTCTTGTGGACCATGCAAACAAATTTTTAATAAATCGTAATTAAGTATTGCATTGGCATTTTCAAAAAGTTCTTTAGCAACAGGAAAGTGCATATATTGTTGAACCATGCCAACTTTAATAGTACCTTGTCCAGGAAACAATAATACATAGGTCTCGTTTGGATTTCTATATGGCCTTTTTCTCTCTGTGTTTTTTATTGGCACATCCTTAGGATATGGCGTTGTTGCCCAACTTTTATCATTGGCATCTTTATATGTTGTGGCTTGTTCAAGAAGACGAGAAACTTCTTCTACATTATGTAGAGATTCAGGATTGTCTTTTAAAGATTCTTCTGCACTCACTAATTTAGATATATTATTCACATCTTTAGTTGTGTCATTTGAAAATTTATTCACATGTCCTAACCAAAAACTACTTGGTAAAGAAGTAAATATTTTGTTACATGACATTCGCTGAAGCATTTTAAATATGTAATTTGAATTGAATTTAAAGAGTTGCGAAATATTACAAAATAGAGTAAATTATTTAAAAAATAAAAATGCCTACTCAAGATTAACCTATTTATAAAATAACACTAATTACGTGTTTGATTCATTGCTTAAATTCACTATTTACATATAAGAACTTTATATTAAAGTATGTTACGAGAATATTGAATTTAAAATATACAAATATTTAAAAAATTTCTAATTTCACAATTTAATATTCACGATTTGTTCATTATTATACCATAATAAAGATACAATATTTATACTGTAAAAACTTGTACTTTGTGAAACGAAAGTCTAGTAATAAACTCATGTCTTTCGATAGGAAGAAAAATGAAATGGCGGGAGACTATACTCTGAATAATCTATATATATATGGGTGTATACCGGGTGAGTCAATAATTATATATCGACTTCATAGGAAATTTCTTGTATTTAACGAAACTCACTGTATTACGTTCATTATTATTCATGGATTGAGTATGTTCAAAATTTTATAATCTTAAGATACAACTCAAATATAAAATGGAGTTAAAATCCATTTAGTTGTTTGTTTCGCAATCGTATTAACAATATAAAAAACAACATTTTTGTATTTTTGTGAACCGCGGTCAATGAATCTTTTTGTTTTTTGACAACTCGCATCGAACCTACAATATACTTTTGGACAGAGAATCAGCAGACCGATAAGATTAGTTCAAAATCATGTAGTATGGTTCCTAGAATTATTTTATCTCGCTAAATAAAGAATAGACTGCCAGAGTTTCGGCTTGCTAGAAAGTATGATCACATCTAGTTTCGGTTGTTCAGTCACGAATGACGTTGATGTCGGCTTTAACGCTTATTTACAGCACCCTCTATAGTTCATGGCGTAATATTTATAACTTAAAATATTTACTGTTATATAACAATAACCACGGATATGAAGGAGAATACATAATACAATGAAGGTGCATCGACAAACAAAAGAGGGATTAATCTTTACAAATTTTCCAGTCATTTATCATCAATGAATTTTTATCGTCAAGCGTTATTGGAGTTGTATATAGTTAGAAGCGTTCTCAAGTTTTAATTATTTTCACAGCGTTGTACAACAGATATTACTTTTAGACAACCATAGGAATCATTAGTTTATATTTAATCATACAATATATTTAATAAAATTTATAATTAGTAAATATATGTATAAAAATATGTTACTTATATATTGGTAAACGATTAATCGATATATCAAAAAGCAAAAGTCACTTTTTCAATAAAATGTTTTGTTTAATAGCTATTAAATTGTTATACTTTTTCTTTATTATTTTGTATTTTTAAATATAAATTCTTTTATGGACTATACTACACAAATTAATCACTTGAGTATTCCATTCTAGGCATTTTGTTCAAATTGAAATACATATATTGAAGATCATGTGAAAATAAAAATGTTTAAGTCATCAATTTACTTGTTCAAAATTGTTTAAACAATACAAAACTTGAACATTGGCAGTTTTCACCAGTTTTCACGAAACTTGTTTTCACAAAAGAATTTTTATTTTCATAACTATCAAATATATGAACATCTAATAATGATTTTTATATACTATTTTAAAATTCTTTATTCTTCTAATTAAACTATGTTTTTCAACTATTTTTTACAAAACATTTTGAATACTTAATAAATTGTTTTAAAATTAAAATCACGTTTTGGTAATTTGAAAAAAAAGAGAAAGGGTATCTTTATTAGAAAATGAATATGTTGTGGCATGAATGAAGGATAAATCAAAATCTTAATAAAAGATAGATAATAAATTTTCTCCAAATTTGAAATCAATTGACCTACTGGATCTTGAGATATCACATCTGTAAGTACAAAACATGAGGATTCTAAAAAGACGTCATTAATTTTACGAACTTGAGGAAGTGCTATAAAATGGACATTTTTAAAGGCATATACTTCAAGAAAATAAAAAGAAAATTGATTTTTTTTCAAAATTTTAAACCGGAATACCCCCTTAAGCACTATAACTCTTAATATAAGCATTCCTATTTAGTCCGAATTTGTCGTCTGAAAAAACATTACATACTTTGTTATAGCAATTAATATTTATTTTTATATTCAAATAAGTAAAATAAAATGAATATAGTTGGTGTAAAATAATGGTAACCTGTGAAAACTATATACATATGAATGTACCGTCTAAAAGTACTCATTTTTTTTTTTTTATCTATTATATGTGTGATGACCACATAGATCTGCGAATGTACAATATTTGAAGGAAATCTAAAGGAAGGGCGGGGGGGGGGGGGGGGGGCGTCATCCTTTTTTAATAAGTCACTATATTAAATTTCTGTTTCAAGATATTTACCTTTTAATTAACTCACTGCGAACAGGACAGACTCAAAACATGATATCAAGACATGAAATATGAGAAATATTCTGTTTTCAAACGTAAACGGTGATCATCTCTGCTCTTAACGTAGAAATACTGTTTATACTATTGCCTCGTTGTATGATTGTCACTCGGAACTTTTGGCAGCCTTACAATGTGCACAGTGCACGCAATTTGTTGCTTTCGCATTTTGTCAACTGCAATGACTAACAGTCAGAAAAAAGAACAATGTGCAAGAAAGAGTGGAAACAATTGGAAAAAAGAAAAACGCACATACGAAGAAATGAAACTGAATAAGTTGTAGATAGATTTTTTCATGTATTCTGTCAATTTAAATTCTGGAATCGAATAAAATTGTTAACTTTTAAATCATTTCACGGTAAATCAATCACTTTTTGCACACATAATGAACTGTTAAAGACAACGGTGCGCCTCGTCTATTCATGACTAAAATTTCGGGGACGAGTAGATCACGAGGTTTGCTTACCGTAACGGAAAATTATCCAAATCATCGTATTTGATTTTATTTTTATCAAAAAGATCTCATTAATATATTACAAATATCTACATAAAAATAAAATTGAAAATGTTTAAATTTCATTTTTTGTTCAATCTGTGACCTTTAAATGCTAACCGGCGATTTCTTACAAAGAAACGGCGGCCAGTTTATACTATATCTCACGACTCGCAAATTTAGCGAACATACAGTGAGACATTATTGTAACCAAGTAAATACTTGCTTCTGAGAATGTACTATCAGCTTTAAATCCGAAACAAAGGTATTTGGTTTTAACGAATAGATGAAACAATTTTAAAAGAAATGGTATATCGATAAACTAAAGTATGAAACGTATCTCTGACTATTCACAAATAATTATTCCCGATACTTATCGGTATGCAAGAATAAAATTACATTATTATTTTATGACAAGATTATAACAAATGTTCTTATTTAGTGAATTTATACATTTTTTCATAAGGCATTATCTGAATGAAAAGAAAATTTATGCGATGTTCATTTATAGTTGATGATACTTTTTGATTTTTACATATATTGAATATTTACAATAATATGAGTCAGTATCTCCAAAAGATGGTTTAATAATTACATAAATTTTGAAATATTTACATTGTAAATATTTATACACATAATTATTAACATTGTGACATTCAAAGAAAAAACTTTCAATGTGATGTTTGAGAGTACAAGTATATTTCAGAGTGCTTCAGCGACAGTATACATACAATATACGTCAAAGTTTGCTGCGTGTACAAGTAATTGTCAATTTCTAAGAAATCACATGATTACATGGAATAAAATACTGTTTAAAACAATAACAATTCTTATAAAACGTTTACATCTTAGATTACAACAAATTTTATACCTCTGAAAAATTAAATGTAAGTGGCCATTTATATCTATATGTCAAAAATTCTGCTGCTTTGTGTTTGCAATGTGAACCGTTGAACTGAAAATTAATAATGAATAAACTTCGTAAAAGATGAATGTGTTTAAATAAGTAGTCATCAATACTAGTAAAAGTGTTATAAGCCACATATATACTGCAACAAAATCTATATCTATGTCGCGTATGACAATTCTTTTAATATCGGATTATACATTTTTGTTATCAAAAAAAAAGATAAATTCAAAGTATTTTTTGGTATTTCAAACTGTAATAGGCCCTAGTGTGATAACTGTAATATCTAGGTTCGTGTCTCATATTAATTATATGCTTCATGTCTGCAGATCGCTTGTAGCTCCTATCGATATTCTTCTCATCGTAGGTTCTCATTGCTCGTTCAGCCCATTCTTGAGCCCTAGGGGGTTCACGATATATCCCTCTTTCTCTTTGGTTAAGATAATCAATGACATCATTGTAATAATTTTGCCTAAAGGAAAAAGATAAAAATTGTCACGATCATGACACGTATAAAAAGTGAATTATATAAAATTAACCAAGACAAATGCATTTCGTAGATATTTAAAGATATTTCTAAACATGCAAACAAGTAATCGGCAAAATTATTTATTAATTAAAATCAATTATTAAAAAATTGTAATGAGATTTGTATAATAATTGAAATATTCTATTATATATTTATAGACTATATTTTTCCAATTAAATTAACGAAATTAATAAATGTTTTACCCAATACCATAAATGTTATTATCCTCTTACACATTCTAGAAAGATTTACATACAATATTACATTCATGATGTATATATTTTTTAAGTAAACATACTCCGTATAAAATATTTTCATTGCACAGTTTTACAAACAACGTATTGTATTTCGTAAAACTGATAATACACAATTATTGCATTGATTCTACTATCAAAAGTGATCAAGATTGTGAAATATATTAAAAACAAAAAACACTGGTTTTCCCATGACGAGGTTTTCTCTATGAAAATGCTTTTAAACAGAATCTCTTCCGGAAAATTTTTAATCAGAATACTTTATTCGAATTATTTCTGAAGAAATTATATATCATCAGAAATAATCCGAATAAAATCATGTTCAGATTTATTTTCCTCCCATGAAGATACAATGATAAATAGAAAAGCTTTTAATTTGAGTTTTGAAAATCAGCCAACCGATTTTTAAATCCACAACTGCCGGTCATTCGAGCTGAAGACACATAAACAATGATGAGACGATATCTGATCTCGAATCCCTAACATAAATTTGATTTTTAGGCGGAGCATTATTATACTAAAAGATTAAAAATAGTCATAAACAAAATACCATATTGCTCCTCAAATTCGAAGAATTCCAGGAATTGAACGCTGTTATTCTACTTCGGCATGGTTATCTTTAATACGAATACACTTTATTCAGACGATTCTGTCTTATTTTATCAATCAAAAGCCTCGTTTTTTCCGTGTACCTGTGATAGCATGGATACTATCGTTTGAACGGAATATACGTCCAGGACGTGAGAAATAATAATGAATTCACAGGGTCTATGCGACAATTTTGAAAACAGTACTGTAGTCGATAATAATCAAAATTTGATTGATTTCAAGTATTATTTGCAATTACGTAGATTTTCTATTTTATGTTGTTAATATATTGAATTAAATAGATAACAATCGTCTAGAAAACATATTTTTGCTGGGTTTTCCATAAAATGATAAATATTCTGATGTATTTAAATTGATCATAGTCATAGAAACTATATTTCACGATGCAAAAAATTGTTACTATTAAATTTCTTATTTCAATTTTATTCCTTTATATTTAACAACAATAATAATACGCAGTGAACGCTTTAATATAATCATTAACGGATTTATCAAACTTAGACTGAAAGAAAACATGAAAAGTGTCTTTGTAAATGTAAATTGTATTATTATCGTGATTGTGAATAAGTTGTGCAGTAAATCTTTCTATAATTGTGATAGTAATATCTATATGTTAGTATAATTTTGGAATTTTAATTTTCAACATTTTACGTAATTCGTAAAATAAAATTTCCTATTTTTCTTCGCATTTTCTCAGAAACTTCTTGTATTATGTTACAAAATCTTGAAATGTGATTACTTCATTTTTATTGTAGACTAGATATTTCCACTTTTGCTGATGTTTTTAATCGAACGTGAATACCGACTTTTGACTATCTAACGAACTGTTACTAGATTTAATTGCATCTTCACTTAAAAACTTACCTGTAATCGTAAAGATATGCGTAATTAAGAAAGAGAGGACGAACCCAATGATGATTGTAATGTGGAGGTTCAATTTTTTCTAATTTTATTTTTGGCTTTTCTCCAGGTGGTGCATCGCTTGCCGGAGCTCCTTCTGCAGCCGCCTCCTCAGCGGGTTTCTCTTCTGGAGTTTCTTCTATATCCCATGGCGCTGGTTCATCGTCCGCCCACATTTTTTACAAATCCAGAAGTAAGTACTGGGCCTGTAATGAATACAAGTTACATGTGAACTAATATTTCTCGGTAATTTTTAATATCTTTAATTCAAATATTGTTTTTACTCTGAACAAGGTTTTATCATTTCAAGGTTTTCATCATTTCAATAATTATCTACCTATTCAAATTTAATTCCTTTTATAACTTAAAATTATATTAACACTAAGAATATTGTTTATGCGTACGAATTACAGGTGAAATTTCTAAAGAGATAACGGAATCATGATGACAAAGCAAGTGCTTTTAACTATTTAATTTGAATTTTTAAATCACCAACGGCATACATTGTCCGAGTTTCTTTTTCCTTTAATCGCAAAACAATATTCTTCTATTCGTTATTCCTAGATTTTTAAGGTTTATTTATATATTCTATATAATTATCAATGTTCAATACGATTCGTCAAGTAAATCTTTTAGCCAGTACATACTCCCAATTGATATATTTAGCTAATGAGATATATTTAACGAGAAGAAACAGGTCACGTTAAGGCACAACAAACTGTTTGATTGTGACATCAATTAGTATGCAACAGTAGAATGCTTTCTGTAGACATGTAACGATTTAAATAAAATGAGTGTGATAACAATGTTCGTACAATGTCACCGAGGTTGTGTCGTATGCGTTAAATAGCGTAGTTGACATGACTAATTTAGATATAAATTATACAATTAATCAATGAAATTTCACTTTATTGCTATTATATAGATCGATTGATGTTGAACTGTAATGCAAAATTCAGAAACTTTATAGAGTGCTCTAAGACACAAAACTCAAAGAAGCACATTATTTAAATTATACCTTTATTGATTCGATCTTTGAAATATGAAAATGTGAGCTCTCCCGAAGTGGCCAATGAAATTATCTTTCCAGTAACCGTACGCTGTCTATTTCTTCACTGATAATTGAAAGACATAAGAAAGTAAACATATCGTGAAATTTACTTATGGAAATACAGTAAGACGAGATAAATCCTTCTGAGATACTCTTAAAATGTTTAAGCTCGACAAAAATTAGGTTTCTTTAAACATATGTAGTATCTTTGTGTATCAGTGCGATATTGTACTGTCTACGGCAACACAAATTGTACTTGCTCTTAAAATGTTATACCTTTTTGTTTTTATCTCTATTTATTGATTATACGAAAACACGTTCATCGGGTATGTTTTGTCTGCCTATCATTTTCAATATTCAACTATCTAACATATAATAGACTTATACAGGATTTTGCCGTTCTTGTACGATAACACCGATAATAGTTTATTTATTATTCGTTTGATCAAATGTTGAACAAAAAATTGTTTCCTCACTCTTAAATAATCACAATATAATCACTGTCACTTGAAACTTAAAACTTCTTACAACTAAACCACACTACATTATTTTGAACCTCACTATTTAAATTACTTGTCAGATGAGAACATTTGTTAACGTTTTGAAGAACGCAAAGATACCTGTAATACGATGACCACTCCTCTAAGTACTTCTGCAGACTGAAAAAAAACTCTCGCGAACCTTACCTTGTTTCGCTTTTATTTTAGCTTATAAGATTTTATTTGGCTTCCCTCCGGTCTTCCCCTTAAGTAAAAGAGTGCCCCTCTCCGCGTGCACGATAGGAAAGAAATAGTTGGGGGAGGGGGGATTTTTGGCACTCAACGATTGTAATCATTGTTACCACACAGGGCAATCAGTAACTTAGTACACATGAGAATTCATTAGCCAATGTTACAACTTCGTGTGGAACACTGTTTGTCCTCGTGCTAATTAATTTATCCAAAACTAAACTGATGAAATCAATGGTGATCGTTAATAAGAATGAGAAACCTACGAATACGGTAAGCTACGTATTAAATTTTATTATAACAATAATAATTACGCTCTTGTCGTTTATTATGCTTAATTTATTTTTAAAATATACAAGTAAATAAAAAATATGATATCTTACAAATTAGATGTCAACAGAAATTGAAGTTATATTAAAACAGCATATGATCTTTCAATGTATAAATATTCAGAAATTTCAGTTTTTAAACGTAAAATATTTTATTACATTAGAATAAAAATTTGTATGGATATATTATTTATAAACAAATATACAATTTTATCATTATGTAAAATTTTATAATGATGCTATATACTGATAACTTCAAAACATACATAATTACTTCTTTACTATTATCGATGTCTTTTTAATAGCCCAGATATAAGTACCACAAATTTTCATATTATTCCATTAGAAAGGAAATATAATAAAATTGCATTTATCAGATTTATATAAAAATGTAGATGTTATAATTTGCAATATACTGTAAGGTAATGGAATACATTATACTTTAATAATATTTACATTTTACTGTAGTCTGAAGAAAATGTTATAAACATGCCGAAACTAAATTCGATCATTTTTATCGAAAATTTGTTCAGAGTTCTTTATTAAATTCTTAATATTAATTCTAAAAATGTACTAATTTCACAATAAGAACGAAGTATTGCAAACAAAAAAATTCAGTTTTGAAGTATAACAAACATTACAAATGTTTATTACTTTTTATTTTAAATTACCTAAAAGTAAAAGATACGTATCTTAAAAAGATAAATTAGCGAAACATTACTGCTATCAGATGAAATATAGTTACAAGGGTAACCATTATTTTACATGATTTATATCCATTTTCTCAATTTATACGAACAGATAAAATTCATATTACTCTTTATAGCAAAATATACGCTTTCCAAACTTTGATAAGTAATTATCTTAATTACACTTTGTTTAATACATTTTTAGATACAATATGTAAGACAAGTGTGAAGAAAATGTTTGGTTTACGTTTTAAATGTTCAATTAAATCGTTGAATTCAAATCGTATTTTACGTTCGAGATAACAAAATTTACATGAATGTATGCTGCAAAATGCAAATAATATTATAATGAATTTTAACATACTTCGTAAAATAAAAGTGAAGATTGTTAATAAAAAATAGCATAAATCATACGTTAAAAACATTTAAAACACAATTATCTTCAGGTTTTTACTTTACTGAATAATGTTACTTACATGTATTTATATCTTCCAGACATCCTCGTCACAAGAATCTTCTGTCAGTGAATGTATCTGTGGAAAATTGTGATACACAAATTTTGCAGAATTAAAATTATGCAAATGTCATCCAAATCATAACTACCATATAAGAGTCAAGAAATCAACGCAGCAATCAACAATTCTCGCACCATTACGACGGACAATAATATAATGTAATAGATTTAACTACACTTTATGTAATATTTATTGTGTTGAAAATATATTATAATTTGTGAATATTACATACACAATTCATAATATGAAAAATCAAGGATGTAACATTCTGTACTAAAAGAAATTTAGACCTGTTTGTGTGTTCAAGCAAATGATCGACAGTGATTTTTCCAGTGATAGCTGGTAACTCCCGTACCATTTTACATCATTATTTGGATATTAGTAAATAAAAAGGAAAGCTGAAATACAATTCAAGAATACACATATTTTCCGATTGACATCTTATAGTAAATAATACATGCGAAGGGTGTATTCTTGTGTCTGTGAAATCAATTTGGCATTCCTACGACAATAAAAGAAAGATAATCGTAACGATTAAATACAAAATCAGAGTATTCTTAAGACATACCAAACTAATTTTACTAAATATTTTAATATTAGCTAATTTTACTTGAACAATTGATAATGGTAATGATCTTTATTTTTTACATTTCTCCAAAGTCACGAATCAAGTGACGTTAAATACGAAATACGAGTGGACCACATTTTTTCACCATGTCCAATCTATCGTTCATAAAGATTTGCGAAAACGTACTACTGCAGTATGTAATTTATTTATTGTATAATATAACTGCAGGAACACTTCAACATGCACCATTTTCACTTAGTAACCGATTATATAGTTGCGTTAAGTGTAATGAACAACACTTCGAATATTATTTACATTAGCATAAATAGTTTGTACTAAGTAATTTTAACGAATATCTTTGTAATTATTGACCTTTTATCCCATATAATCTAATACTTTTTTACATAGTGTACGATACTTTTTTCACATTCCAGAATGAAATGTTGAAAATTCTATTTAAAAAAACTCAAAATGAACTTTACATTTCAATAAAAACGCAAAGCAACAAAAAACTAATTACTCTATTATATGATCCCTTAAAAAGCATGTGACTTCTATTCAAAACATTTTTAAATCGCGACAACTACAAGGTGGTAAAATAGGATATTACAGGGTATCTCGTTTAAATTTTTTCATCCATTTATCCACGAAACTAATGTTTATTCAAAGAAACATTTTAGATGTTTAGACAAAGAAACTAACTCTATTCCAAGGGGCACATTCTATGGTCGGCACGATTTCATTCCGGACAGAGACACATTTGAGATTTCAGAATCAAATACTATTTTTTAGTTATACGCGTGTCTTATGTAACGACAAATCCAGTGACCTCTAATATATGCATTATCTAAGACAATACTTCACGCTGCGTGGCATACAGTATGCGCAGTGTCTGTAATGTTTCTTACGACGAAGATGCTAGCTTGCCTTGGCTGCCTGTTCAGTGCTGCACGGTTACTTTGACAAAGACAAAGGTCATTTCAGGGGCAATACCGTACAACGATCGTCGAGTCCAAACTACGTTAAATTCTATTTTCTGAATGCTGATTGCAAAGAGGAAACAATATTATCATTCCCAACAAACGCCAAATTTGACAACTCCTGATTTCATTTTATGAAATCGCTTGAAACACGAAATTCACAGAGAACAGCCCACTAGGCTGAGTATTATGAAAGTCTAGATTACAAATGCATGTAAACTAATTTCTTACAAAATATTTAATGGCATAAAGAATCAGACTTAGGGACAGAATTAATTAATGCTTAATATTGATGCTTAAGGCCATGACTTTGAATTTCTACAACGAAAAAGGTCTCGTAAATTGTTTAGTCATTTAAAGAAAGTTGATAGTGAATGATTTTGAATGATCCTGAATGATCCTGAATGACCTTGAATGACCTTGAATGACTCTGAATGACCTTGAATGACCTATATATTACAGGTCAATAAATTTGCTGTATTATACTCTACACATCTAGCTAAAACGCACTATACGATTCTATTTAAAAAACGGAGGTAACCTTGAAATCTCAGAAGCGCCTCGACCTAGAACAAAGCATGCGAACTGCAAACTATCTCCCTCTAAACAGAGGGAGTTATCATCTAAAACATATGTTTGCATATCCAATAGATTAGGATGTAATTGAGTGGAGAGATTAAAATAGAGCACTTTGTATACACATGAATAATCTTAAATAACAGGTCACTGCACTCATTTTAATCGGCGTTGTCAGATACTAGTGATAGGATGTATGACACTCCATTTTAAAATCGACAATGCCTTTAATGCCTCTATAATACTTTCATTCTTTTACCCAAAGTGAAAATATCTTCATTGTTTAATGTCTCTCAAAAAATCAATGTCTGGAATCATTTTCATTGATTAACTTACCTTTTCTACGTGCTTATCGCATTTACCGGTTGCAGATCTTTCCAGACTAATTGTTTATCAATTATTATATTCGTGTGAACTATATACTATGATTAATGTTATTACGTGTTTATTTATAGACTACACACTGCAAAATCTTAAAGTATACGTATCGATCGATGCAACTTTATTTCGAAATAGAATCATTGACATCGTACCCTGGTTTAGTTACTATAAATCACAAGCTACGTTAAAACACATATTACTCTTAAAATTAAGAATAAGAATAAAATTTCTTTCTAGGATGATTTAATATGAAACATAAAAAATTAACAACAGATGGTAATTATTTTATAAACAAACGTAAGCTAATACGTTATATAATAATTATCAAGGTCTTTCGTTAAATCTTTGACTTAATTTCTTAATCAAACCCTTTTTTTATATTCTATGATTACATTTTTAAACATGTTATCTAACATTTGAAAATTGTATAATTATCTACATTAGGTGCTTTTATTAATATCTGAAAGCTAAGAGCTTTTCTTATTGCCCCAAATCAATTTACGTATAACAGAGGACATTATTATATCTTACAAGAATTTAATGTACCATTTTTAATTTGACGATCAAGTAATCCATCCTTAAAAATGGACATAAACTTCATAATTTCGGTATTTTCCAACAAAGATATTGTGAATGTTAGGATATTCGAATCTAGTAAAACAAATCAGTACATTATGAGCCTAGGCACAAATATGGAATAAGCGTTGCGAGTTATTAACCGATAAAGTACCTTCATCGATAGGGATCAAAATTTCGAACTCTAAATTCATTTTTAATTGTATTCTTAACTGTTTATCAGAATAAACGTAGTGAATTTGGCCAAACCTCTCCATAGACGTTCAGATATTAGGAATCTGCAGATATCGAGTTAGGATCGCAAAAAATTGGGCGAATTTGGGCATCTAACATTAACAATGTTTTAAATAGATTCTGGTCATTTAAGGGGAAATCACGACGCTCGTGCTACCCTTTCTTCACAGCTCGCTTTAGCGTGTGCTGTGCGATATGCATATGTAGATGTGCAGAAGTATTATGCGACAGATCGTTTCACCGAGCAACTTTAACTTTCCTCAATATCTAACCTGTAAGTGATATATCACTGGAATTACTGTGACATAATGCTCTAGTAATAGATATGTAAAGTATAAAATATATTATTACTTCAAGTATTAAATTATTATTCATAAAATACATCTTCATTAAATTTTCAAAATTAACTCCAACAATTAATTTCAATATATGTAACTATTATCTTGAACACTTTAGTTATATAACATAAATGCATATATTACAAATATTTAATATCTAATAAATCTGAATTCAGAAAATTTATTAGAATATGCAGTATACAATAAATTACTTAAAAGTATAAAGAACTATCTATAAAATGTATATAACGTACAGCATACATTACAATGCATTAAAATATTTACAGAATATATAACATTTAAAATAATACATTGAAATATTTGCAGAATCCAACATACATTATAATACAAAGAATATACAACATACATTGAAATACATGATTTATATGCAAAACTATGGATTATAAATATAAATTTCATATTTTTAATATTTTTTGAAGTAGCTTAATTGTATTGATCTTTACAATACTTATGGATTCCTAAAAATCTAAATAAGATGGAATGATGGTAGCAAGTTATTTCTACAACATTACCTGTTATTGTTCATATATAGGATATTCCTTAAAGTGTAGTACTATCAAGGGAGGAATTTTTATTTTAAAAAAATAAACAGAACATAAAAAATAAGTTTTTTTGAAATAATACTTTGAAAATGTACTAAATATATATGCATTTAATTACTGAATAATAACTTGGGTGACTTAAATATACATCTTTACTACCCTTCATGCTTGTGTTTACAAATGTAAGGGACCACCAGTATATTTCAACATTGACGAAATTTTTTGAACGAATAAACACATTGTGAGTTAGACTATAAAGTAAATTACCCTGACCATCATGATCACCAAACTTGATACCACTTGACTTTTATTTATAGAGTCACATCAAATCAGATGTCCATTTCAAAGACAAAATAGGCATTAAACATTTATAAAAAAAGATTGTAATTGCATTTTAAATTATAAATAGAGATATAAGCACATTAAAAAGAATTTGTAATAATCTAATATGAAGAGTCCAAGCTAATAAAACTAATAAAACAAATAAAACAATAGATTCTACAGAAATTAAAGAGAGAAGAAATTAAATTCTAGAGATATTAAGGTCCAAGTCATTACCTGTTACAGATAATTTAGTTTGTGCATACATATTTGGTACATTTTCAAAATCCATTTTCAATTTACTTTTCTACACAGATTCTCCCAAACTTTATAGTATTACATTTTTCAGAACACTCCATATAATTATTCATGTATTTTATCATAAATTACTCTCATCTCAGTATGATCTAATAACATGATTCTTAATAACATGTATCAAAATAAATTACGTATTTTATATTATACTCGTCACAAAATTATTGAGAGTATCGTTATTTTATAACTCATATAATTTGTCATGTATAAGATTTATGTGTCGGAATTAATTCTAAAAACATAATGAAGATGTGTTTAGTAAATAATAATTTAATTCTTGAAATAATAATATATTTTATTATTTTTTAATATCATGATTTATTGTCAAAACATTGCTATTTCATAACAATTCGAATGACATGTAAAGGTTAAATATTCCGAAAAATTAAAGTTGCTCCGTGATATGATCAGTAGTGTAATACTACGCATCTATTTCGGGCAGCGCGTGCAAAAGAGTAATTCGAAGCATAGTAAGTCCTTTCTTTTTGAATTGGCCAAAATCCATTGGTTCGGTGCATCCATTTATCAGTGCCCGCTTAACTTTTGACATACACCCAAAAACAATAATTCGTACCGTGAGAGGAAAAAGACGCAAGTGTCTGCACCAATTAAAATACTTGCAGACTCTAGTAACTTTTCCATTTCATAGCATGAAGTATTGTCCTAGATACTTATTAGATTAGTTATTTACAGTGCTTCTTTCGCTGCCCAAAGACTGCGCATGCGTGAAACTCAGTAGCTCACTTACCAATGTGGCAGGGATAAAACGTAATATACAATCAGAAGTATTGGTGAAAAGGGGATAGCTGAAAAAGCGTTCATGTGTAGTATTGTGTAGTATTGTGTGAATTTTTTGCATTACAAATGCAAAAACCATTTAAAATTTATTAATACAATACTTTTGACAAAAAGTAAATCAAGATGCTGGTATTATTTGAAACACCAGCTGGATATGCTATTTTTAAGGTAAATTATTTCCGAAGATGTTAATCTATACATAACCTTAAGAATATTGCACGTGTTTGCATTTAAAATAATTTTTAGTTTTATACGAACAGTATATACATTTCAAGAATAATTAAAAATGCGAATATTTTGATAATAAAAATACAATATAAACATGATTTTTATTTCTAGTTACTCGACGAAAATAAATTAGCAGAAGTAGATAACCTCTTCCATAATTTTGAATCGCCCGAAGCAGCTAGTAAAATGTAAGTTAACTTTCTAAAATTTTTCTTCCAAAATAAAGTAAAATATTTGTAAAGAAACTAAATCTTTCAAAAATGTTTATTACATAATAACTTACCTTTTATTTTGCAGAGTAAAATTAAAACATTTTGAAAAGTTTGCTGATACTACTGAAGCTCTAGCAGCTACCACAGCTGCGGTAGAAGGTAAACTTTCTAAATCACTAAAGAAGATTCTAAAAAAATATTGTGCAGAGCTTCAAGAACAATTAGCCGTTGCTGATGCTAAATTGGGAAATGCCATAAAAGATAAACTTAGTCTATCTTGTGTGACTAATACTACTATACAAGAATTAATGAGATGTATACGAAGTCAAATAGATAGTTTGCTGGTTGGACTTCCGAAGAAAGAAATGACAGCAATGGCATTGGGTTTAGCACACAGTCTATCCAGATACAAACTTAAATTTTCACCCGATAAAATTGATACTATGATAATTCAAGCAGTTTGTCTATTAGACGATTTAGACAAAGAATTAAATAACTATGTTATGCGTTGCCGTGAATGGTATGGTTGGCACTTTCCAGAGCTTGGAAAAATTATCACGGACAGTATAGTATTTGTAAAAACTGTAAAAATTATTGGAACTAGAGAAAATACTATAAACTCAGATTTATCTGATATATTGTCAGAAGATATAGAAGAAAAAGTGAAAGAAGCTGCTCAAATATCTATGGGAACTGAAATATCTGAAGATGATATTTTAAATATTCAACATTTATGTGATCAAGTTATTGAAATCTCCCAATACAGAGCACAATTATATGATTATCTCAAAGCAAGAATGATGGCAATGGCACCAAATTTAACTGTACTTGTTGGAGAATTAGTAGGAGCCCGTTTAATATCACATGCTGGTTCTTTAATTAACCTTGCTAAACATCCAGCTTCTACTGTACAAATACTCGGCGCAGAAAAAGCTCTGTTTCGAGCATTGAAAACAAAAAAGGATACTCCAAAATATGGTTTAATTTACCATGCACAACTTGTTGGACAATCCTCGATTAAAAATAAAGGAAAGATGTCCAGAATGTTGGCAGCTAAAGCATCATTAGCAACTAGAGTAGATGCATTGGGAGAAGATGGAAATTTTGATCTTGGTGCTGAACATAAAGCTAAATTAGAAGCACGTATGAGAGTACTAGAAGAGGGAAACCTTCATCGAATAAGTGGAACGTGTAAAGCAAAAGCAAAATTTGAAAAATATCAAGTTAAAAGTGAATATATACAGTATCCTGCAGCTGCCGATACAACACTGCCAAGAGGAAAAAGATGGCATTCAGAAATTGAGGATAAAAAACCATTAATTGAAGAAATGATTGAAAAACCAGACGATGAAATACCTAAGAAAAAGAAAAAAAAACAAAACCCTGAAAGTACCGAAGAATCAACAATTCAGCAAGAAGACATTCAAATTAAAGTAGAGGAAGAAATTACACCATCATTAAAGAAGAAGAAAAAGAAAGCTAAAATAGAAATAGTGGAAGAGACGTCTACTACAACTATTGCAAAAGACGAAAATCCAGAAGTTTCTAAACCATTTAATGAAGATTTGGAAGCAGGTCTGGGTTAGTTTCAAATTTTTTAAGTTTTTTTTTTATTATTTTTTCAGTATTTTCTTTAAATAAAAATATATAATACGTATTGTAGGTATACAAAACAGTATTCACAAAATGTAATTTTTATAAACATAAAAATTGTCTAAATTGTTTTATTACAGAACAAACAAAGAAGAAGAAAAAGAAGAAAATTAAACTAGAATCAAAAGTTTCAGAAGACCTTCAAGAAACTGTACTTCCAACTGATGAAAGTATTGAAAAAAGAAAGAAGAAAAAGAAATCTCATGATGAATAATATTTTACAACATATAATTGATATGCTTATAAAAAAGTCTGTTTTTGAAACTGTGGTTCATTGGTGGATTACAAATTCTGATTTATTTGAACATATTTTTATCAAAATTTAATTATTAAAAGATTTATTGATTATCTTCTTCTCTAGCTATTTAATATTTTTACATTATGTATTATTATCTATATTTGTATAGTTAATTGTCGTAAAACGAAGGTATATTTCTATAAAAATAATTAGAAATTTGCATGTTTTATTAAATGTATTATTAAAATACAAATTTTATATATAGAAATGATCATTTTTATTTCTGGAAATATTAGGAAATTAATAGGAAATATTATGAATGAAAATATAATGAGTTACATAGCAATCTTATAAGGCACAAACGACTATTGTACTTGTATATGTTTATATACATATACATTATTGATTTTTACAAATCATTAATTTCATTTGCTACAAAGGTTCATTTGCATACGTGACTTGAATCAGCTGACGACAAGCTTTAACATGTAATATTTGAATACAAGATCGATGTCCGTATTATTTGAATAGCACAAATATATAAATATCTTCATATTTGAATAATATTTGAAGTTTGTAGTATGCAAATAATTCTAATCCTAATTGTTCTGTAATACCATTTCTCTGTCAATAGCTCATTAAAATAACTAATCAATTAACAAAATTAAACTTTTATTCATTATATACTTTATTGTACATGGAAAATCAGTTTGAATATACATGGAGTACCAAACTTACATTTTTTATTTCGAAATTCTATTTTATGTAAGAACATAGATCACTTATGTTTAAAATATTTTTTTGTAAAACCTCTGTATTTCAAGATATTTACAAAATCTTTTACAATTTAAAAAGTTTTGATTTTGCAATCTGTTTGCTTGTATGTAAACATATTTATTAATAGTTTGTATATGATCAAAGAGCTACAGATCAAAACGGACGTAGGCTAGAAGATATTCTATTGTTAGTCACATTTATACAGTTATTACTTTATTATGAATTAAACAGAAAATGACTTTTATTTGTGTTGAATCAAGACAAAATAGAGATAAAATTGTTAATTTGTATGCTTTATGGTGTTTTGAAAAAAGATATCTGTTGCATTCTTCATTTTATCTTGTCATTAAACAGTTTTCTCAAGATGATAATGTACAAACAAAAAGATGCAATGAAAAACAATTATGGACAGAAATAATGATGTTCGTATCTGTAAACGTCATAGCTATAAAATATCTCGAATGAGTGTTCAGCAAGTTTTAAAGTGTCGTAAGTTCCATTTATATAAAATATTCTTACATTAAAAATTTTATCAAAATAATTTTCAAAGTTGAATAATAATTTGTAAATCAGTCCAAGATCAAATATAAATTGATGAGGATTTTTTTCTTTAGTTCTCTGACTGGCAAAGTTACCTGGTTTAACATCGTCAGATTATTTTTTATGGGATGTTTTCAAAGAAAAGCTATATCGTAATTTACCTGCTACTTCAGAAAATATTAAAGCAAAAATTATAACTGTCTGTTAAAGTATCAGAAGAGAAATTTTATTATCTGTGCATCAATCATTTATTAAAAGCATTCATAAATATTTAGAAACTGAAGGTCATCATTTTAAGCATTCATTATGATGTTCTTATACCAAAAAATTAACTAATAATGCTATTTAAATTCTCTTTCAAACTCATAAAAGACATATTCAGAGAAGACATTTTTTTGGTTGTCTATAAAATATTTTGTTGTGCAAACTTAAATAAGACATCCTGTACATAAATAATATTTTGCATATAATAATTAAATAATATAGAAATAAATATATTCTTAATTAATACATAAGGCTATACAACTTATATTAAAATATGCAGGAAAAACTATTGACATGTGTAGAACAGGGAAAAGTTTCTAGCGACTACACCAATCAAGGCTTGCCTTCTTCACAGCAGGCATCTTGATTTAAGCAATACTGATAACTTCCTGTTCTCGCGATACGAATTATTGTCTCCAGGTGTATATAGAGCAGAGCTGTACAGTGTAGAGACCTTCACTTGCCCACCTTCCCTTTCAAACGTTCCTTTCTCACACAAATTACTACATTGTTAAAAAAACTGTGCGGTGCTATAGAGACAACCAAAGCAAGCTAGTGTCTTTATCATAAGGAAACTTACAAATGCTGTATATGAAATATATTTAGTATGCAGTCAAACGGAAGTGGAAAAACTGCGGAGAGTTTAAGTCCTAGGTCAGATAACGCTAATATAGAGGAACTCAAATGAGGCTTTCTACCTATGAACAATTCGCCCGTTTCAAGAGAAAGTCACTGACTTCGCACCAACAAAAATCTGTTTTTCTTCTCGGCAAACATTTTGATTGGTGCAAAGTTGATAACTTTCTTTTTGAGCGGAGACAAATTTTGCAATTGAACTAATGACATTTTTTAATTAGAAATCGTAGTGTACCTAGACATTTGTCTAATATGGACAAATTTTTTAAACTAGTGCATCTAGATTTCAATAGATATACTACAAATTTAAGAAAATCAAATTGAGAAATGCGTACGTAAACATAATACACACATTTTTGTGTACAGATTTATTTACAAATTATAAATGAATTTGTTTATTATTATTAAATGTTAACAGTATCAAATTTTGTTTCAATTTTTACTACCATAAAAATATCCATGTGTCCCTCTTTTCGAAATAATTTCATGGTGAAAAATGTGTAATATTTCTAAGTAATAAAAGCTTGGAATGGCAAATGTTTTATATATTTTATAAAAATTTTTACTGGTAAATATTTCATAGAAGATAAAATTTGTAATTAATGCAATGTTGAAAATGTATTATAATTTTTTAAATATAAAATAGTTTGTATTGTAAACATATTTAAAAATGAAGTTCTTCGGCTATTACTTATATTTAAAAAAAATTACATTTTAGAATAAAATTTTCTTATAGCTTCATAATTCCATCGCTAGGTGGGTGTTCATTCAAGTATACTTCCTTATGTAGATGTTTGACCATCTGTTTTTAAAATCAACCCTTCAAACTAAGCATTTCGATTGGAGAATCACGTTCATCCTTTCTTACTATTTCCGTGTCGAAAATTTTCCAAGTTGACGTTGAATGGCGACTTAACAAAATAATTTGTTTTAACTTACTAATGTAATGTTTGGTAAGAAAAATGACAATGGATGTGCGATCTACGTAATTTAAAGAAAAAATAATCGTATGTGGTGCATAATTATGTGACTGAATGTGAAAGATTGTAGCATAAAAAAATGTTTCACCACGAATATGAGAAACGGCTGTTGAAGTCGAGCAGCGAGAGTCATATAAATAACCTGGCAGGTCCTGGACTCCATTCATCAATATATTTCTCACCAACTAAAATGGTGAATAATGGTTTCGATCGATTTATACCAACAAGATCCGGCAATAATTGGCAAACAACTTTCTCAATGATATCAGAAAACAATCGAAACGGCATAGTTACAAAAAAAGCTCGCGAAAATGGAGAAGGTAGTCGGGACGGGATTGCTTATTCGTGCCTTCTGAAGAATGAACTCCTTGGAGCAAGTATAGAAGATGTGAAAGGACAGTGTGAAGAGCGAAGAGTATTATCACCATTAGTTACCAAAAATTTCTTCAAGTACACTCCACCTACAAAAGATCATACACTACTTGATCAAAGTTCACCGTATTCTTTGTCCCCATTGAGTGCTAAAAGCCAAAAACTTTTAAGGTCACCGAGGAAAGCAACAAGAAAGATTTCAAGAATACCTTTCAAAGTACTCGATGCTCCAGAATTACAGGATGACTTTTATTTAAATCTTGTTGATTGGTCTTCTCAGAATGTTCTTAGTGTTGGCCTAGGTAGCTGTGTCTATTTATGGTCTGCTTGTACCAGCCAGGTGACCAGACTATGTGATTTATCCAGTGATGGCAACAGTGTAACATCAGTTGCTTGGAATGAAAGAGGAAACCTAGTTGCAGTTGGTACACATCTAGGCTATATCCAAGTCTGGGATGTAGCTGTGAGTAAACAAGTAAGCAAGCTACAAGGACATAGTGCAAGAGTTGGGGCACTAGCTTGGAATGGCGAAGTTTTATCATCTGGTAGTAGAGATAGGTTAATATTACAAAGAGATGTTAGAACTCCTTGTGTCGTCAGTGAAAGACGTTTAGGAGCTCACAGACAAGAAGTCTGTGGACTTAAATGGTCTCCAGACAATCAATATTTAGCCTCTGGTGGTAATGACAATCGTCTTTATGTGTGGAACTTACATTCCCTTTCACCAATACAAACTTATACGGAACATTTAGCAGCTGTTAAAGCTATTGCATGGTCTCCACATCATCATGGCCTATTGGCTTCTGGTGGTGGCACAGCAGATAGATGTATCAGATTTTGGAACACATTAACTGGTCAACCAATGCAATGTATTGACACTGGTTCCCAAGTTTGTAATTTAGCTTGGAGTAAGCATAGTTCAGAACTAGTCAGTACACATGGCTATTCTCAAAATCAAATTTTGGTTTGGAAATATCCAAGTTTAACACAAGTTGCAAAATTAACAGGACATTCTTATAGGGTTTTATATTTAGCTATGTCACCAGATGGTGAAGCTATTGTAACTGGTGCTGGTGATGAAACTTTGCGTTTTTGGAATGTGTTCAGTAAAGCACGCAGTCAAAAAGAAAATAAGTCTGTACTGAACCTTTTTACTAGTATTCGATAAATTGATGTAAAAGGATGAATAGTTTTGTGTATAATATACATCACTCCTTCACATGCGCGCGCGCATGTGCGAACACAGAAATACACACAAAACTGTACGAATATAGTATTCTAAAAAATTATAATGTGTACAACATAGCTATAATAATTTACAAATAAAAATAGATTGTTGACACTTGTAGATTAAGTTTATACACGCACAGCTTACAATTAATGGAATATTATGTGCAATAAGTTACTTCTTGTAGAAATCAAATATGCCCTTATAAGGAAAACTAAACGCAATATCATTTTTATATATTTTTATACAAATATTTTTATATATATATACAATGCATTAAATTTTCTTAAATAATTATGAAACTTAATAGAGTATCTGATCAATGCAGTATCTATTTCTTGATGAAATATTTATTTTTTTTATATTTTATTTTATTATACTATGGTAATTAAAAAAAATTATCCATTGCATATTTATATTTTTTTTTATTAAAATAAAAGTTAAAATGTATCAAATATATAATGATTTATTTCTGTTACATATTCTTTATTGAAAAATTTTGATTAAAAGAAAAACTAAACTTCTGTAAAATTTGAAACACAAGTATGTAACATTATATATTAATGTTAATTTTTATTTGCAATACATATAAGTCAATGCTATGTATAGACTGCTTTGCAATTTTCTCCATTCTGTCCAATTATTGTATACATGACTGTAGTTGATGCTGTTTATGTATGTGAGTGTCACATAAAAACAATACAATGCATCCCATGTAAGGGTATTTACTTGTAGACAGAATGCAATTCCTTTCAAGGGCGTATTACTATATTTCTGTAAGACTTCAAAACATTTAGTCCTTAGCTATTTATAGGTTCACTAAATTTTGAAATGATTATACAAATCCTCAAAGACTATTTCTTTGTCTTGCAATCTTATTCAATCTTCACACACGCGCGCATACACACACACACACATACACACATCACGCGCGCGAAAAAGGTTGCTTACGAATTGAAATACCTTTCTATTAATGATTTGTATTACTTTATATTTTGCAGTAAGCAAAGTGTACAAACAACTTGAAATATGACATAAAATAAATTCACTTATTTATATAGAAACAAAAATAATATATTGAAATATTTACCTATATGTTCTAAAAGAAATTTAAAAACAATTAATGAAAATATTATGGAAGTTCTAATGAACTAGAGTCTAAAATTTATATTGTATAATTCTTAAAGATATGTATAATCTATTTTCCAAAACTTTAAGAGATAGTTTGAAACATATGTAGAGAAAAATAAATATATTCTGAAATTAGATGATGTGATTTTTTATAAGCAAGTTATAAGTTACATAATATAATTATGTATTATATTTCATATAATAATACACAAAAAATGAATGCATATAATATTAGTAACTCTAAATACTATTAATACTTCTTTTTTAAATGTTACTGTGACAGTTTTACATTTTATGTCATAATAATATTTAAATAGAAGATACAAATAGTTATGACTAATATTCTATAGAAAATCAATTTAGAAATAGAAAGTTTACCTAAAGGCTATAATATGTTTGGAATAATTGCATTTAGTTTATAGAACTAAATTAAATATATACATTAAAATACATCATCACACTTTTCTATGTTACATCTTTCATACTTTTAAGTATGTTTTAACAATATAATGTTTGGTTTATGTTCATAATTGTGAAATAATTAAAATTGTATATTAATCATTTTTATAAAATGCAATGTGTTAAAGGATATCTCTGAAGTTTTGAAGAGTACATACAATAGTTCTTATATTGAATATTTAAAAAATACACATTCTCAATAAAAGTGCTTTGTTATATTGATGCATATCACTAATTCTGAATTATAAAAGATATGAGCCATTTTTTTTTAAAGTATTGTAAAGTACTGATTAAATTTTCTTATTTTATAATATTTAAAACCTAACATTTTATTGTTTCAAAATATTGATAAATACAATAAATACACTTCATTTATGTGACCATATTTATAAGCATTATCTAAATGCAAATAAACTGATACTGCTCTTAAGAAAACTGGTTCATATATAGATCATAAAGTGTATAAATAATTTACTAATATCATTTTGCTTCAAATACTATATGGAACAAAATTTTAATGTTAATTAATGATCTTGATTTTCTCTAATTAAATATAATATAAAAATTTTTATCACTTTCGTTTCAGTTAGCTTTTATGCGAAATTTTATTTCTGAATGAAAATGGCTCAACACGTATTCATATAATCAGTGTATACAAATAAATATTTCATTACACAAGGTAATTATACATGAGTAAAACCTTCCCAACAAATTTTTATTCAAAAACTGGAAATAAATTAATAATTTTATGATTAAGAATCTATTCTTACATTATATTTAGTTTCTTACTGTAACATATTTTTATTCACTTTTGCATTCATGTATTATATGTAATTGTATAGATCATTATTTGTCTTTATACTTCACTTGTTCATATTTTTTTTTATTGTCCCTTCTTTAAATGTTCCTAATTGCATTATACAATTACACACATATATATATATATATATATATATATATATATTTGTTTGTTTGTTTTATATATCATATTTACAATATGAAATTAAATTTGCAATGACGTTTCATAGGTAATTTTCTTGTATGCGGGGTGATTGTCATATTATAATCACCTTGATTATTTCCAATGATAATGAAATAATGCAAATATTTTTTATTTCGTATAATTTGATTCAGAGAGGTCCTCAAACTTAGTATATACTGCGTTCAATTAAAGTCTAATTATACGTGATATAAATTCACGATTTTTAATCGATACTTGTGATAACAATCTCACAATAACGCGACATTTAAATTTTTTAGAATGACAAATGTGACATTCTACGTCACAACATTAAAAGACGGGACTTTATGTCACGTGAAGCCGGACTTTAAATGTAAATAAAACCATATGACTATGCAGGGCCAAGTAGTAGGTCAGTTTTAGGATAGATACAGAATTATAGATACAATAAAATTTATACAAAATATTATTTATACGTAATAGGAAATTCTTTTGAAAGCTTTAACATTTATAACGGTTTTTTAGGTTACAAATTCGAGGGTGAAATTGTTATTTATTAAATCTATTTCGTTATACTTTCACAATATATTATGTTAAAAATGAGTCATTAATTACAACATGAAATTATTATTTATTAAATATATTTTATTGTTGTTTTGAGAATCAGTTTCAATACACATAACAAGTATTTTGCATATTTTAATTCAATGGCATGTAATGAGTGAAAACGTATTAAGACAAAGTTTATCATTAAATTTATATAACTTATATATTTAAAACACAAGTTGTATATGTGCTTTGATATCTTTATAATAAATTATATATATATATATATATATATATATATATATATATATATATATATATATATATATTGTATTTTTGCAATGTTTGTAAAAATATCAACAAAAATGTGTAAAGTGATGTATGAATAGTTGCTTAAAAAGTATTCTATCAAACTGAGAAAGTAGAAGCATAATGATTAGAAAAGAACATTAAGAAGGACATTAAGCATAGCTTAATGTAATCATCAATGTTGTAGTGTACAGACACAAAAATTATAGTTTTTATATTAAAAAAAAGAAGAAGAAATATAACTTTATCTTATAAGTGTAGAACATTCAATAAAATTTCTGAAATTGTTAATATGTCATATATAACATAAAGTGAAATGAATAACATAAAAATGAACTCTATAATTTTATAAGATGCAAAGCATAGCATAGGAGAGTAGTTTGCAGAAAATATTATCTAAGCAAAAGCAACAGAAAAAAGTATCTAAAATTTGTCAAAGAACTTGATAATTTATCAATAGACTATTAAAACTGAGTACTTTTTGCAGATAATAGTAAAAATATTTTTGGACCTAATAAATGCTGCACAGTGTGATGAAGGAAGAAAATTTATGTAATTATTTAATATATTGATGGTTTCGTACTAGTGTAGAGATGTATAAATTTTAATAGTGTTAGTCCCTCCCCTTTGGTGGTTTTGTGTTAGTGCAGATATATATGAGTGTTAATAGTGTTAGATCTTCTAACTTGTGATGAGATTATCGATCACCATATATAAATTAACATTTTAAAAACCCTTTTTTAATCTAGCATGGAAAAACTGAAACTTAGAAATTGTTTTGTTTTAATGCAGTACAATATTAAAATATGTAAAAACACCTCTACAGTTACTATACATTAATGTTACAGAGCATTTGTAGAACCACCTTGTACAAAATTTTCAAGCACATCATATTTCATTGAAAAAAGTCTAAAAATGGTATTGTTGGAAGAGTGAAATAATATTTTACATACTATAATGTCCAATAAGGTAAAATCAATTCTATAGATGTTTAATGCAATTATAAAATTAAAAAAAAATGGCCCAATTATTAAAATAAGTTATAAACTATTGTTGTAATGATATACTTTGTTATATTTGTTTTACTGCAAATGTCAAATCACTTGTGTGTTCTTTTCTGTCACATTTAAAATTTTTATTAATATCTTCATAAACATTGCAAGTATATTTTTGTTTATATATATGATTTATTACATATATATGAAATAATATATATATGAATTATTTATTTTATGTAAATTTAACAATAAATAAGTATTATATAGAGTTTTATTTGAAATTTTTATTTGCTCAAATTTTTTTTATACTCATTAAATACATTAATAAATGACACATATTTAATAAATCAAAATGTAGAAAATACATTAAGATATATGACATAATATGTGTGAAACAACATGCAGAACATACAGTATTCATCATGTGTAATTCTCATTAGTAATCAAAGGACACAACATTTGCATGTAATATAAAATATAATGTTATTTTAGATACAAGCATTTACAACAGAGCACAGTGGAATAAAATTATAAAAGAATGATCAAAATTCTGAAACTTTGTAAATGAAATAGTAATACGTAGACAGGAATGATACAAAGACGAAACATTAAATAAAAATTAAATTATTAATAATAATAAGTTACAAGGATAAAACAAAAATAAATAAATAAAAATCTTATGCGAATTTGTAATAAGTAAACTCTAAATATTAAATCATTAAAAGAAACAAGTTACAAGGATTAAAAAAACAAAAATTTTAGATTTTTGGAAAATTTTCTTTACAATAAATATTATGTAAAAAAAACTATATAAGTTATTTAACACTAACATTGCTCTAAATTTCATTTCCATTTTTATCTTTTGATAGGGTAAAGAAGACTAAATCTACCTCTTTTGTGTCAATTGGCATAAAATATTTTAAAACATTCGAAGAATAGCTTTGTTTTAATTTTCATGGCAATATTCTTAATGAACTTATTAAAGAATCTAAGGATATTAATAATAAGCTTAATACATTGTCATCAATAGAGTCTCTTAAGTTTGTTTTATTGATTGCACAAATAATTTACAATGTCTTTTTAAAAAGCAAAATTTAGTATCTGATTTTTTTATGTATTTTTAAATAAAGATTAAATAGCGATAATTAATGAAAAAATTATAATCAGATATCATCAGACTAATTTTATAAATCAATATATAAATGAACATCTACATATTTGGACAGTTTTAAATTTTAATATGCAAAGTGTATCTAATAACTGGAATGCACCGTAAAGGAACATTTTATACTGTTTAATCTACTCTATTGTACTCTATACACTTCTTTTGATAAGTGAACTGGTACAGTTTTAAAATGCAACTGTACTTTTTTTAAAAATGGACTCTATGATTTTTTTTTGTGTATTTAAAAAGAAATGCGTTGTTAATTGAGATGTTTATCCATTGTTATTTTGCTAAGTGACACTATTTAATGCAAAATTTTATTTACAATATTAAATGGATGACCGTCTCTTGTAAGTAGATTATCTCGCTTTAGACACAAATTCAGAAGTAGAATTATTCTATCAATTTTGGTTTTTGAAAAATACAATTTCGGTTAATTTCAATGAAATATCTGATTTTGAAAGTTTGATTTAGTTAAAGTGTGGGAAAAGTATCTTGAGTATATCACTTTCTATTTTCAAAAAAGAGTCGATGCGCTTACTTATTATGTATCATTTTGAATTTTTCCAAAAAATTCTTTATATAGTAAGAATTTACAAAGTATCGGATTCTAGAAATATTTATAAAGAAAAAATTACCTAGAAAAAGTGTTAGAATAGTTTTTTATTCGGACAGGCAAGACGTTCATTCAATATTGAAATAATAACATATGAATAAATTAATAATCATTACATGAAACTATATATTTCAATAACTAACGAAGGATAGTGACTGTTGTCATTTTGCGATCAATATCGGTACACTACGGTAAATTAGTATGTGACGATGTTTACATTACGTACAAGCTTATCCAAAATTCAAGTTAGTTGCAAAGAAAATCTTCAAGAAACAAGAAATCAAACAATCCAATTCGCACGTTAATAGTTATTTATGCTTATTCGTAATATTCATTTTACTATTATAAATAAAGTATTTCTTTTAAATAACATTACGGGTGCTCGAATCACTACTAATACTTTTATTCTAATAGTGCCACTAATAATACTTTTTATGGTACAAGTATAATCGAGACTTTGCTTAACGTTTATCTTTTATTGAATTCGTCACACAAAATTAATTTGGCATGTAATAGAGTACTATTTGTCTTCTGTTGTGTTATTATACACACAAAACACCATGAATACTCGACTCTATGAATCCGTTTGTATTCGGCGCTGAAAAGTTTGTTCATACTGTAACGGCATGATGTGCGTTACTTCGAGCACGCCACATTATCGAATATACAGTGACTCACGCTGAAAATCATCTTGCACTGTCTTTTTTCTAGTTTTGTTTATACAATATTTCTTGAAAACACGCAAGTATAGTTACAAGTTTTTAAAAAATAGTTACATATTTATAAACAAAACTAGAAAAAAAAACAGTGCTGGACAATTTTCAGTACGAGCAACTATAAATTAGTGAACAAGAAATAAAACGTTGTATCCCTTTAAAATCTCAAGAGCAATTCTCAAACAGCTCGCCCATCTCTATTTATTAATAAACTCGGTGGAATGTTAATAGAACATAATAAATTATTAACATGTATAACAAGATTATCACAAATATCAGAATTAGGGGTGGTGTTAGTATGAATGACAAAATTTCATATTTTATATTAAACTATATAATAAATTAATAATAATAAAATATTAACAAATTGTATGTGATCAAAATAAAAATGATAAATTTATAACTAATGTTTAAGTTTATAATAAATATATAAATAGTTTTTAAATTTATAAACTGTTTACAAAACTCGAAAGTTCACAAACGATTTGCAAATGGGTATAAAATTTATACAATATGGTAAGCAAATGTCGCAATAATAACGTATATTGTGAAGAACTGATACCGTAAACAGTATTAGATCTGTAAAAGGTATGTATTCAGTTTGCGGAGAATTTTAATTTTTTAATTATTAATTGTAATTTCCAAAGAATTGCCGTTGCAATTGAAATTAATTATTACAATAGGAAATTCATGTTTTATATGAACGAGTCAAAAAATATATTGAAATAGTTAACATATAATATAATTTTTGTGATATATAATAAATATTTGTATTTATTTTAAGGGTTGCATTTATTTACAATTTAAAATATAAAGTGTATTGAGTTTAAATTTAAGTTCTTTCAAAGTAGATTCGTTAATTTATCAAGAGTTTCAAATTGAATGTGAATTAAGTACTTACATACACATTATTGTTACAGTATGTCAAATTTAAAGCTCAGTAGCGTGTGCAACGTTGATTCGGCGACATCTAGCAAATTTAGAATGAAACACAACTTCTTCGCTATACTAGTAAATGACAAGCGTTGCGAGCCGCCATATTTGCGCGGTCAAAAAAACTTATAAAACAGACAATTCACGCTCCTCTGCTTGATGCTCTCTATATATGTACACAAATGGAAAGGTTTTGGAACCCAATTGCATATATATTCATAGCGTTATATACGATCAAACACAAGGAAGAGGGTCATGATAATAACTGAAATTGTAATTTTAACGTGACATAGAAAGTATAATAATATGAAGCTTGTAAGGTATACAATTTAATGTAAAATGTTATGAATTTATAATAATTGAAGTGTACCGGTAAAATGATATATGCAAGCACTACATCGATTTTGAAAAAACTACCAGTCGTAGATATAACCCCTAATTCAAACTTGTTTTTAATATTTGAACTTAAAATAATTTTATTTGCTACATAATATTGTAATGATTTTAGATTCTTGATGAAACTCAGTCATGAGACTGTAACAATAGAATTGAAAAACGGTACTCAAGTACATGGTACTATTACTGGTATGACAACATAACCTATATTTTATAGTTACATGTTATTAGATGAATGAAAAGTATTTTCAGTTTTTGTTTCAAACTTATATTGAAACACCGAATATAATTTTTGTTTTCAGGGGTTGATGTAGCGATGAATACACATCTAAAAACAGTGAAAATGACTATAAAGAACAGGGACCCTGTTCAATTAGATACTTTAAGTTTACGAGGAAATAATATAAGATATTATATATTGCCAGATTCATTACCACTTGAAACGTTACTTATAGATGACACACCAAAAGCAAAAGCTAAGAAAAAGGAAGCTGCAAGAGGTTTGTAGATTTATAACTTTATATGTACAAACTGAAGTTACTATGCTTTATGCATAAATATTTTAAATAAGTTCTATACTTTGGTCAAGGTTACTTATTATGAGAAGCTCATAAAATACTTTTTCTTTCATTTTTATCTGTCTTTCTTCACAACATAAGAATACTCCTATAATATAATTATCTCTTTATTGTTTAAGTATAAATGTTCAATGAAGTATTATTTTTCAAGTGGTAAGGTATCACATTATAAATTTTTGGTAAAAAGTACTGAACTTTTGCTGTAAAATGGTTAATATTATTTTTATTATAAGCTATACTAGTGTTTAGAAAACATTTTGTATTTTGTCTGCATACATATAGTATGTGTTCAATTTTGTAAATTCTAGACAAATACGTAATATGTATTTTATATATTGAAGGTAATTGTTTTTAGGAGCAGCACGCGGTCGAGGACGAGGTGGACGTGGTACCAGAGGTGGTCGTGGTGGACGAGGTAGAGGCAGAGGAAGACGTTAGTTACACATAGTGTTGTACTTAAGAAAATTTAATTCCACTTTTTCACATTAAAGGAAAAGCATTTATATTTGCGTAATACTAATATCACATTGACATAATCCAATAAATTGTACTGATTTTCTAATTTAGTATCAGAATTTTGTATTGTATTTGCCGTAATAACTTTAATATTTATAGGGATATTCAGAAATCTGTATTGTACTTTTCATATATATAGCGATACCTTTACAATTCGCTTGAGTATTGTCTGACCATTCCTATAAAATAGCATGTCAAATATGAGGTCCACATAAGAGTTATTTGCATCAAGTACTACAATTTTTCAGTAATGTAAGGTACAAGGAAAATTGAATTAATACAATTTAGTGCAGAAATATAAAGAGAACAAAATATACATTTATTTAAAATATGATAACTATACTCTTTAAAAAATTGAAATAATGTCACTTCAGGAAAACGTCTATTTTTAATTTATATGCGACTTTTGAAAACGAATAAACATTGAAAGTCATTATCCTAAAGGCTAGTGTTAGATTAATGGAATTCCATACTGAGTTACATCTGCTATAGGTTATGTATTACAATAATTAAAAAAATTCAAGTAGTAATGATATTCGAGTTATAGTTCATGATAAGATGTGAGGGAAGGGAGCAATACAAGGATGCACTCTGTCGATAAGGTAGATTACTTCGTTAGCAAAATAAGACATTCTGCACTTTGACGGTAATGTCGAAAACAAAATTGGTTTTGTACTAGTCTACGTCTTTTGAAATAGTGGCGAGAGTTGGGGATAAAGAAGAGAGTTCCATCGGTAAACTAGAGCACTCTTATAGAGAATATGCATTCTTTCGATAAAAAAAGACAAAGAATTCTTTCGATAAGAAGAGGCTTTTACCGTCTCTCAAGATGAGTTGGCTTTACGATGGTTTGGAGGTGGATGATCACTTCCAAGAACCTGAGCGGACCCTGCATGGCGGCAATCAGGTCCACGACATTCGCGGCGAATATGTCATGGCTATGACAATATTTAATTATTTACATGGAGTAAATAAAAAACTTCTGTAAAAGCAAGGATAGAATGCGAGATCGTTGCAGTCATCAGTGACAATACTACAAACATAACTAACAAACATGAAATATAAAAACGATTACATTAGTTTAATATGCGTGCTGTTATTATTTTAATAACTTTTAATATCAAATAAAAATAAATGTTTTAATGAAATGTCAAATAGATATTGAACATCTCAAAAGATATGAAACGGGTATTGAAATTTTCATAGAAGTCTCAAATGAATATTGATACTTTTTTAAAGTATTAAACAGATATCGATACTTTTGTAAAGCATCAAACGGGTATCGATACTTTTAGAAGACATCAAAGAAGTATCGATACTTTTTTAAGGTATGAAAGAGGTATTGATACTTTTGTAAGGTATCAAAGAGGTATCGATACTTTCATTGAAGCATCAAATAAATATCGATCTGAATACTTTGCATATATATTGAACTTGTTTTTAGTATCTTACGGAAACGATCTACTTTTTCGATTCTTCGCATAAATATAAAAGATTTACTTTTTTACCAAGTATAATTGTCACGTGAAATATTGTAGTTAACATTTATTACATTTGGAACAATAATTACCATCATTTTAATAGAATACTAAAAATTGATATAGTAATAATGCGTGTAAAACAAAACTCTACCTATATGACTCGATAAATTTAGCAATCCATCGAATATTTCTATTTTAAGGAACTAGAAGGAATTCCACGTTGTAATGTTTATACTAATCTGGCGTTTAGAGTCTCGTCTGGTTGAGTTCACGAAGGGCTTAGTTTGTTTAAAACATTTTCTCTTTTGTGTTCTGTCTGGAAATTTGCAGTATATTGCCGAGGATTTATTTTAACTTAGTCTTTAGAAATGTTACGTTTGTTTCATAAAAAGTTTAAGTTAGGTCTGAATTAGATAACTAAAAATTTATACTTTTGACAAACTTTTTAAAACATTCTGTTTTTTCGTTAGAGTCGAAAATTTGTTAGAGTTTTTTTAACCTTCTAAGTTTTCATTTTTTATACAAAGCTTGCCGAAGTTTTTAAATCCATCTCCGAACTGAATTTTTTATTTTTCGTCAACTAAGCGTTTCAATTTTTAAAATTATTATAATTATTGTTAAGGGATAATTGTTTGTATTCCGATTAGAGGAATTTGCGCAGCAATTTTAAAGATTTTCTGAAAATACTCTTCAGATTGTAAAAATAGATTTTAATTTGGAAGATTGTCTTTTATGGTGATTCCTTTCCTACGACTAACTTTGTAAATATAATTATATAAAGAGCATTTAACACCTTATCTACGAGTCACATAATACATATTTTATATACTCAGTTCTAATAGGTGTTTAGGGGATCGAGAGAGAGATTTGTGTTTTCTGTAAATTAATTCTTTTCTTGTAAATACTTAAGTACAAATAAGAAAATATAAAATATGATGAAAACTAAAGAGGTGCACGTATTACATTTTGCAAGAGTATATTACAATTATTGACAGCGACCTTCGTTAGATTGTTATTATACATGAAACACGTTCGTGGATCAAATGTTAATTTTATCTCACTTACTCTTACCATTTCTTACTTGCTTCCTATTTGTATAAAGTTGAACGAGCAGGAGAAATAAGAGCAATTACATTTCATCTACCTGTTCTTTAGGCAATTACAATTTGGTCGTGATCGAGCAACAATCTGAAGGACATTTTATTAATTTTCGAAGTAAAAATAATATTTTCACAAGAATGCGTAAAAGCAGCACTCCCTTTTAATGTTTTACGTTACACAATTAGCGTTATAACTACAATATTTTTATTAGCGTAATTATAATTTAATATAAACAAAGTTATAAATTATAATTAAGTATGTGTATACATAATGCTTGTTAATTTTAATACCAAATTTAATCATTTATGATGTGCTTGCAATACTATTGAAAGTTAATAATCTTTCTGTTATTAATGTTAGAGTAGAATGGACAAGATTATTAAGAAATGTCCGAAAATGATCATTTTCAGATTAAAGGAAAGAAGGTCATTCTGAAGTACTAGCTCTTTATATATTTCGGTTATCAAGGTTTTCAATTTTAATCAAAACCTGAGAGCATACCCGATACATATATGATAACATACTAACAGCTGCTTTCGGTAGCTCGATAGAAATATAAATACGTCTTTTGATCGACTTTAGAAGCCAAACAACTCTGTTCTTTTCGTCGAATGTTTATAATTTTAAATAACGTATTATCGATCCAATTTCCGTACATTTTTATCCAGATATCCAACATTGCTTACAATTAGATTTAACTAGTATTACCAACAGGTTTCAAATTCAATTAATTTTGCGACAAATTTTCATGCCGCATATTATATTTTCGAAAGCAAACAACATATAGCACTGTATTATCGAACAATAATTTAATAAAATACTAATAATTTAATACAATTTTATAGCCGTGTTTGGTACATAATTTTCAAATTATTCAAATGTAGTTTTAGTATTATACATACGATTCGTTGTGATTTCAAGGAGCTGATAATTTTTATCAGTGTTTTCTACTTTGATCCTAACTCTTTTGATACAATTCTGTCGTCTTAGAAAATTCTAACTATTTCATTTTTAACAGATTTCTGATTATATTAGGTGTACAAATTAATTTTCTGCCTTTTAAAGGTAAATTTTAATTATACTCCAATCTTCAAAAGAATCTTCGTCAGCTTCCACTTATAGATTTTTACCATTTCTCAGGCGGTAAATTTTCTCTCGGAAAAAGTATGGCGGTTTCGAGACAATGAAATCGTCAATGCTTTGTATTAACCTCTTCTATCTTTTTGAAGCGTGCATCTGCTAAGACTTAACAGTTAAGTGATGTTGAAATAATTGAAACAAATGGTAATTCAAAAGGGCCAGCTCTGATGAATAACTTCACCTCAAAACTTTTCACCTCAACGAATTTTAATCTTAGTAGCATTTTTTCTTTTAGTCGAAGCGTGAAAAGTATACAGATTCGAATGTACTGTTTCTCAGAGACCATGGTGCTTACTACTGTTTTTTTAAGGTTATGTCGATTGTAGAGTCAGGTTTTACCGTTTTAAAGTTAGTTATATATATATATATATATATATATATATATATATATATAGGGGCCGAGAATTAATTTGTACAGCTAATATTTTACACGAATGTCAATTAATCATTTTATTCTGGCATTTTTGATCCGCAACACGTTTCTATCTGATAATGAATAACATCGAGAATTTGAACGAATTGCTCCTTCAGTTCCCTAGCTTTCACGTACACATCCTCCTTCATTAAATCGTAGCACATAGCAATAAGTCCCATACCAAGTAGTAAATATACAAAATTTATTATCAATTTTGTCTGACTGTCGGTAGTTAGGTCGCCATGCGTCCAACCAGGGACTAGATCTCCCATTCCGATCTTGCATAGCGATGTCACACAAAAATAAGCACTATCTAAGTAATCCCATCCTTCCCACTCGGCAAACATTATAGAACCACCTATGACGTATCCAAAAATTACCCAAAGGCAAGCTGTTGATGGCACTGTAATTCTTTGGCCAAGTTTTTTTTTTCCAGTGCATTCGTGTAACCACGTGTACAACCAACGAAATGTCTGCGCTAGTACTTTTCCCATGTTCAGAAAGTACAACACGTACAACGGAATTCCCAAAACTGCGTACATAACCGTGACTCCCTTGCCCCAGGCAGTTTGGGGCACCAAAGTTCCGTATCCGATCATTGTGAACACAGAGAGACAGAACATCATTGCTGCTGGAAAGGACCAAAGATCGGCCGATGTTAAGCCACTGCAATTTTCCTTCTTGTAATTACTGATGAAGTTGTCTTGGTAGCGTTGAAGGATTTGGTTGGACAACGCATAGAACGTAGTTTTGTTAAACACATTTACAGTCTGATTGCTGGCTGTGCTGAACCACAGTTCATCGGCGTATTGTTTTCTTATTAATTCTCGGATACAAACTGTGGATGAGATCGGGACTTGAGTCTCGATCATCATGAAACCGAAAGCACCTATTATAGCATAACTGACCACAAGTCCACCAACGCCGACCTGGGTGCACATAAAAGCAACTAATTTTCGGCAACAGTCTTTTATGCGCTCTCTGGGATCTAGATCAGTCGATGTTGAGGAGGAATCTCGACTCCTTAGAGAGGATCTTATTGGGACACGCATTATTATTCGTACACACGATTAAAATCTAGCAATGATACTTGGAGCCAAGGGAACTACATACAACTTCACGTTGGGTGATACTAAACGACTTTCGTGCCGCTTTTCTATTTCTGTCGGAAGACACCACTCCATGTTACTCTCTATCCTTTTCTCCTTCCCTACGTCTTTCTCTCTTTCTTTCACCGTTCCACTCACTTCTCGGCATGTCTTGTTGTTTCTACTTACAACAGTGCACACACAGTTGAAGATACTTTGGATTTATATCGATAATCGTAATATGAAACTGTATATTATATTAAAAGTTGTTATTGTTTAAACGAGTGTGGAGCGTAAGTGACAAAATCACGAAGCATTTAAGCTTAATAATTTTACGCACTTAATTCAGTTTGAGAGTATTTCATTGGTAATTGATCAAAACAATAAGAGTGATATAAACATGTTAGAAATTATATGTTATGTCTATGTAATAATGTATAAACGATTAATTTTTTCTGAAAATAATCGTGGATTAAGTTTTATCGTTGTGCATTTCATACGACGAAACGTAAAGAAGTTTTCAGAACATTTTCAGAACATACAATTTGTATGCTTAATAATGAATTTTAATATAATGTAAGTTCGTGATATCTTTTATTTAAAGATTAGGATTTCTCTACTTTATCTACATCTCTTAAAACAAAATTATACGAAATATGATGTAATTAAATTTCAATACCATATATTATATGTGCTATATTTCTCACAATCGTACTACACGTGCTTCTTTTTATAATTTCACACGAATAAACAAGAAAACTAAAGTTTATAAATATTTCTTTTAAAACCGTTAATTACATTTTTCATTTTTGCATTTAAGTTTTATGTCAAAAACAGACATATTCTTTAAAAAATTGAATCTTAATATAGTACTTGTTCAAAGATTTATTTTTGTTAATTCTAAATAAAATATTATATAAGTATGATACATAATGTGGTTTTAAATAAAATTTGAAAAACACTTGTTTATTCACCGCTAATCTTTTTGAAAATGTTTCTAATTTCTAGATCTTTCGAAGTATGTGTTATACAATTTGAAATACGTTAAAGTAGTGTAATAATTTCCATATTTGTTGTTTACGTCGTATTTGATTCATCACAGAAATAAAGGCAAATATTTTTCCTCGTGTTTTCTTTTCCTTGTCTAAAAATATCTTAGATTTCTTAATAAAACAAGTTTATCCTATCAGAATTTCGATGATTATTTATACATTTTATAAAATTATATATTTTAAATTCGTCAAAGTTTTATGCACATCGTATTTCCACTAGACCTACTTTACATACAAGAGATGAAATTCGATCCGTGGAAATCTGTTAATTATTTTTACGCCAAGTAGAAAATAATCTCAAATTTCAATTACATTTACATTTGCAATGTATTTGCATTTATAAACAGTGGAATAGGATAATGAACCTACATAGGCTACAGAAAACTTACAACTTCGACAAAATACGTTTTAGTATTAACGTCTAGGATAGTGTTTTACATACTATTATTATTGGTCCATATTTCTAGATACTATTATTATCCACTAGAATACAAAGCACGCATAGTATGTAAATTTACAACGAACTTATTCTGACAGATAGTTTGGAACACGTATACACACATGTAATAATTATATTGTTTTAATTGATAATTCACATTATAAATATTGTTTTTTTTTTATATAATTCTGCATAATGATTCAATTAAATTTGGACTCTATATCTTTCACTTAACTATCAAATTATTCAATGTTCACTTATTACATAGTAATACTTCTTTTTATTGCATAAAAAATTAACTTTTATAATGATATGTAAAATTAATTCTTTCCTACCTTGTATTTATTTATTGTTAAAAATATCTCTAAAATCTCTTGCTTTTAATAAAACAAGAATGTCATATGTTATTTTATTAGGTTGTTCGGAAAGTCATTTCGTTTTTTTTGGTGAAAATGAAACACGATTTTTTTAGAGTGTATAAACATTTTATTAAATTATATATATTCTCCATTTTGGAAAACGAAATGACTTTCCGAACAATCGAATAATTGTTCGAATATTCCTTCAACATTAATACTAGATTTATAAGTCTGCGTTATATAAACATTTCAAATTATTACAAGCATTTTTTTTTTAATTTATTTGCAAAAACATTTAATTTTTTAAACAATATTATTCTAATTTTCGCATAAATTTTGTAACTTTTTATCAATTTGTGCATATATAGGTACAATTATTTAGGTACATAATAAATTATTATAAAAACTGAGAAAATGCAATATAGTCTAAGCTTATATATCATACCTAAGATTTACTCGAGCGAACAAAACGTATGAGACTTATCGCTCGATACTCTACAGGCATGTATTTATTTGTTAACTAAATAGGGGGAGATGGACAACTGGTATGCACGATGTATAAACTAAATCTCGTGTAATAGGGTCTCGTGTAATCTCGGGATTATCCAGTTAGATGCACGTCGGGTACATCAGTTATATGTTTCTCGTCATAACGTACGCGTCATCGAATGATCGTAAGCTCTGACAGTTCCAGGTAGTGTTTTTGCAATGAGAAGTTCGTATATAATTCTTACTACTGTCATAGGTAAGATTGGAAAATTCTTTAAAAATTTTTGTACGTTATTGTGTTAATATTTGGTCATGTTTCAATCAAAACATTGTTCCTTTTAAAATGTACATTTATGTCTAGGGAAAAATGAAACAAAATGTATTGTAACTAAATTGAGTAGAAATAAGAAAAAGATATAAATAAGTTACAGAAGATCGTAATTAATATCTAAATAAATAAAGAATAATACTTAATGGAAATATTATTGAACATGTATTTTTAAATACACGTTACAAAAATTAATAACATGTGGTCGCTTAAAGGGTTAGCAAATTTTCATTATTTTTCATATCGTATTTGGTACTATAAATAATACAGGATGCAACTTAATATAACTAGACGATTGCACATAAAAAGCTAAGACGGGTTCACATTGAAACATTCTAAGGAGCAATATTTTATTTCAATGAGACTAAAACTGTGAAATCTATCCTCCTGAAGAAAAAATGTTATTTATTTTGAAAAGTAAACAATTTCTTATTTCATTCACTTTTAATTACCTTATTAACCTACTTTTGAACAATATACCTGAATCCCATAAGAAGATTTCAATGCAATCACATACAGTTGAACGTAATTCCTGTTTAGCAAGCGGAAGCATGTATTATGTTCGTTAAAATCTGCCGGTCGTTCGAATTGCTTACCGGTCGTGTATAAAGCATCAATTTAGGACGTTTCTTTGATGTCCGATTGTATACTAATTTAGAATCTTCGAAGGTATCACGGAAACTTTCTCAGAATTTGTATGCAACGTTTCGACTCCAGATGCCGTTAATTAAAGGGGGGTCTCTTTTGTTTTCCGGGCCCAAAAATTCCATTTTTTTTCTTCTATATTTTCTAATTACTTGTAATTACTTCAAATATTTTGAACACAGTTTACAAATTTTAAGTTCAAATTTTAAAAATAAACTGAGTTACAAAACATTATCGTACGCGTATCACAGATGATGATTGAATGGTGGATGGACGATTGAAGTGTACTTGTTTAAATAAATTCAGCCGGATCAACGGTGAACAAAGTTAATTTTGCTTTCCTGTCGCATGCATTCAATTACTTGTCGAGTTTATTGGACGAACGCACCACAGACGTAGGAACAGGTACTGAATTAACATAATTGATTTCCTTCGGGCAAATAATAAATGTTATTAAATGATTTTGTTTTGTTTAAAAAAGTGCATTTATATATGATTTAAGAAATCTTATATTTAGCTGGTTGCATATTATAGAAACATTTTTTAACATATATTGCATATTTGGTTCAACAATACTGCAACGTCGTTATGCCGTTTTTACACTTTGATTCGCCGAGACCTGCAAAATAATTTTCCGTTACTTCTATTGTTTCTTCATTCAATAAAAATCTACACCTAGCTAAGAATTTTTACAGTTTAAAAGAAGTTTGGCGTGTGCATTATCACGATGAAACAATTTTCTTCCCTGTTAATCGGAACTTTATATCGACTGGATGTCAAACAAAGGCCAGCTAGCGGATTACTTTATAAATTATCTTCATTTAATAAAACGGTTGAATATTTATAATGACGCTCAAACACCATTTGTCCAAGAGGTCACCAATTTCTCAAATACCCCTCATATACCACAGTGTAGTCGATAAACTATACGCAATAAACCTGTCTGAAAATATGTCCATATATTTTATTCTTAAACTTGGGAAACAGAATTGCAACGTTTTAGTGCGTTTATTGGAAATCATTAGAAACATGAAAATGCTTTCAAACTTCTTCAGCGAGTTTTGAAAGCATAATTATATCTGCAAACTTTTCTATGGAGAGTGGAAGCATAAACATATAATTATAATTCTTTTTCAAAAAGTGGAAACAATATGTTTCTTAAGTCATTTTACGTTTCATCTTGGATCGAGAAACTAAAGATTCATGAATTAAAATTACGTAGCACTGAAGAAATTCGAATAAAACATAAGGAGACCTTTTTGATTCACTGTATATACACACGAAAGGGAAATGTTAGAAATTGTCCGTTTCTACAAATAATTTTTAACAAAAACTTTGTTACTCTTTATTGCAACCTCTTTGGGAAACATTAATGCAGTATTTGATAAATTATATCTAATAAATTAAATTGTATTGAATTACATTCTTAATTATACACAATCTACTTATTAAATTATGTTAAAAATTAAATCAATTTTAATCTATAATATGTTTTGTGTGCAACTTTGATGGATACAAGGGTGAATAACGAGTTCTTTGGGACAATACTGCAGAGAATCTCGAGTTCTAATTGTACCAAATCTATGACTGGTCTGAAGACCAGTCTATAAATTAAATAAATAAATGAACACAAAATGAAATTAGAAAATCTATAAATTTCGAGTATATATTATTGTAAAATTGAGAAAATTTTTATCGAATGCGATAAAAATGAATAAACTTTTCATTGAGACAGAGGATCGAAAGAGTAATTGGATTCTAAAAATGCACGTGGAAATTCATAAAATTTATTGAACGACCTAGTATATATAATATAATACATATCTATGAGAGTACAAAAGTGCAGTGCAAATAAAAGAATCAAATCCCGTCAATCTGTTGACGTACATTCAATGAAAGTAGCGATGGAATCGAACACATCGCAATCAATGTCTGTTTTTATAAATATTAGTTTGTAGAAACGAACTTTACGCGGTAACTTTGTTAATACATTTTAATATGTATATACTGAACTCACATGCAACATTAAATCAATATGTAAAAGTAAAGTTTTTACGTAAATAGTCATTGTAATAAACTATTATGTATCATCTCTTTTACCTCCTTCGAGGTATTCATTATTTGTTAATAACGACGATGTAAATTCGTTATTATTATTATTATATAGGATGCTCTGTATATCATAACCATTTAAGATATAATGTTAAATTTGTATTACTACGCAAAAATAAATATTACATATACAGTACAATTTCTAAGATTTCTAGGGATTGCCAAAATGTTTGAAAGAAATTTGTTCATAAATCGATTTTAAACATAGATTTTAAGGTCACTTTGACTATTTTAAATGGAACATGATATATATTCACCTAGTCTTGCAGCTTATTCAAAGATGAATTCAATGTCTTACAATTGATGAATAATCCGCGGTCCTCCAATTATTTATTTATCTGTGGACCGCCGAAACGTTGCACTTCATTTAGCTGAAGTGTACAGATTTTAGTAAAAGACATAATCCATTATCAATATAAAGCACGCAGTAAGTGGTTACTCGAAAAATACTTGCTCGTGACGATGCAATAAAAACAAAAAAAAAAAAAAAAAAAAAAACAAGCAAAAACAATGTATTACATATAGTTGCTGGATTGAAAAAAAGGAATTGTTGTCGAAAATACAATTTCTAATGTAAATTAAATTTCTTTGTAATTTCTTTTGTAAATTAAATTTTTTTAAATTAATATATTTAAGTGTTTAATATTGCTGTCGTTGCCGCCCGCAGTATTATGAAATTTTAGGTTTTCAATTTTAGCACACCACAAAACAAAAGTTTCTGGTCATTGACTTATAATTATACAATATTAAAATATCCTTGAGAGGGTATATCGTATTCCAACGTGACAACGCTTCTGGGCATTGTACGAAGAGCGTGAAGAGTTGGCTGCAAACTCAACCATTTCAAACCATGGAATGGCTCGCTCAAAGCTCAGACATAAACCTAATTAAAAATGTCTGGGTATACTTAAAAATAAAGTTAGGAAATAAATATAGTGCTCCCCCAACAACGATAACTAATTTGTAGCAAAGAGTGTAGGAACAGTGGTATTCTATTACACCAGATTATAGCGAAAATGTAGTATTAAGTATGCCTAAACGTATTCAAGCAATTATCAAGATTAAAGGTTTATAGATAAAATATTAAGAGTATCAAAATCTAAAATGTTTACTCAAAATTAGTTTCAATGCAAAATCGACTACACGAAAAAAAATTATATGAAGCGAAATAATAACGATGTCACAAATGTTAAATTGGTTTTGAAAAGCCAGAAGATTGTAGATAATATTAAGTATTTTGCTTCTTTTGTATTCTATACGCAAATATTGAATAAAAAATTATTTTTGTTAAAATGTCGTACTAGGTTGTTCAATAAGTTTTGTCGTTTTTTCCATTGTACAAAAAAATACTATGACACTTCAACTTTGAACAACTGTAAATATACGAATGAGTCGACAGATCTACATGAAACTTCACACGTGTTCATCAAACAGTACTATCATTTTTAAAAAAATAAAACGACAAACCCGATAGGTCCATTTCTTATCGAACGACAAAACTTATTGAGCAATCTATTATGTGTGTTTAATTTTACTTCTTACTGTGTATCAAAACTCGTTGGACCGAATTTTCAAGAATAGTGAAAGTGAATGCCAGTAATATTGCCACCATATGTTGCGAGCATCCACTAGAGATTACACACATGCGCATCGATTATTTTGCAATAAAATTACGTTATGATCAATTGACCGGGAATCATAGCAGTTGTATCAAAGTTTTTACATGAAAAATATATTCTGTTTCAGGTTTATACGTAGCTACAGCCTCAGATGATTGGGCCTATTGGGGTATACATGGTAATTAATTTTTCCATATTACTTCGATTTAATTAAATAACAATCATAATATTAATAGCGACGTGATATTTCAAAGAATTGATTATGATTAGAAATTTGTTTTTGTCAACGAGTAGTTGACTTTAAAGCTCTACTTTGAACGAGAGGGAGAGGGATATGGTGATATAGAAGTAATGTGATTAGTCAATATTATTTGTTATTCACATGGATATTTATACGTCAAAATATAATATAAACATTTGTAAAGATTCTGTATACGTAGAATATTCCTTTTATAAAGGAATGTCATAACTTTATTAATACGCATAATGCATGAAATATTTACATTTAATTCGTGGTAAAGGTGAAGGGTGAATATGTTACAAAACATGATACAAATTTATAATATAATATTTAAACTTGAAGGGGGAGAGCTCCCCAAGACAAAGCTTGCATCTCGAGGCACTGTGCAAAGTTTATTAAAAGCGATCGCTGATATTGAAAAAATTAATTTTATTTCCACTTAGTACAAAAATATAATAAACATTCAGAACTATTTGAGAAATATATTTTGATATATATATATATATATATATATCAACAGACAAAGTGTCCGATTTATTTGGATAAAGTTTATTCTTACAGTCAAAAGTAAAAAATGGTAAAATTTATAAATTAAGTAATTTTATAATCAATTACACGTTTAATTAGCCGTTGAATGAATTTTCAATCAATGAACCGTATTAGAACTTGAAACGATGTAGCGTTTACTTGAATCAATTTTTATATAGTCAATTTTAAAGTTTCCATATTTTTGAGAATTCCTCCATAAAGAAGAAAAATAAAATTCTATTATTATTTATTTTCAAAATTTTTAATTACTGCCCTCTATTACAAAATTACGGGATTTCACGAATTACTATAACGAAGAGAATAAAAACATTTAAGATTCAAGTACGCGTAATTCCCTATATTGACTAAATTCGTTTTATTATTCCCACTACATTTTTGCTATATAGTGGACGATTATTTTTTACATTTTCTTCTACAAGTATTGTAAATGTGGAGTACCTAATTGTTTTTGTTCACATTTAGATTTAAAATTAAGTATCGTATGTTATTTTGATTTTTTAACTTCATTTTTAAATAGTATGTAAACGTTGAAACGTTTTAATACGTAAATATTCGATTCGATGAAATTCATCCGAAGTAAGCAATTCTATATAGCATGATTTTTCAGGATTCAGAGTCGATACCGACAAAACTAATCGACGTTGAACATTTCGATTATCTGAGCATCATTAATAGAAACATGGAAACTTTGTTAGTGACTAGAATTCATCAGGTAATAATTCACGAGTTGTTAAATGTGTTAAAACAATAGATTGTTACGTGTTCTGTTTAGGTCCGAAACATTGGCCAGGATTATGCATAACAGGGAATAAACAGTCACCGATAAATATTGTAACTGAAGACACCATAAAAACTGATCTTGGTGCACTTAAGTTCATAAGATATGATTTCGCATTCTCTGGAACAATAATCAACAATGGTCATTCTGGTATGTATAATAGTAAAGAGAATAAACTGAAATTTGTTGTATTTGATGTAATAAAATTGTTTACACATAAGTCATAATAATTGTTAAATAATGATACATTAGTTGTTATCATTGTATTCAAAAATTCTCTCTTATTGTGCCACAAAGTTATTTCCACCATTTCCTGAAATTGTTGACTGGGAGCAAGCTTTGGTATAATCTCTAATCCGCTATTAAGGGTGTCTTAGATTACTAATCAATTATTGAAGCGGAAAAGTAAATGTTTTATATTTTTTACTCTATTATTATAATACTACTTTAATCGAATCGATAAGTTTCTTATGATAAAAATAGTAACCTCGAACATATTTTAATGATTTTTACTTAAACGTTTAATACAACGAATGTTTGAAATTGACAATACATTCGATAGAGTAATGACAACCAAGTTTTTTTTATCGCTGTTGCATTGGCGAAACTAAAATGTTAAGGCTCTATAGTAGAATATGTTAAAATGTTTATTATTCGAAAGCAGGATATTTCCTAAACTATATCAACGAATATAAGATAAGTACAAAATTAATAGAGAATCTGTTTATGTAGTTGTAATTGTCACAAAATTATGTTAAATCAACTTTTTTTTATCATTCTGATCTAGACCGGTCTAATTAATGGTTATAAAAAATGTCTTCTATAACTATGTGTTTACATAAAATTGAAAATTGAAGAACTTTGTTAATGACTAATATTTTTTTATCATCAATTATTTGATATCTGTAACGTAAATAAACTAGCAAAAGATTTAATCAAATAAAAAAATGAAAATATTTAATTTACGCATATACTTAAAGAAAATTGATTCAAATAACTTCATGATCGATTTTCTCGAAATTGAAGCCTCGAGCAAAAAGATGTTATCCTTTTTTTTAACTCATTTTTATATGCAAAATCACCTCCTGCCAGGTTGTACTACGAGTTTCGGTACACACTGTGTGCAATAATAACTCTCTCAATACCCTTCTTTTAATTGTATCTGAAAAAAATTCAGTTTTGTGTCTTAAAATAATATTAGCAATTAAATTACACTCACAAAAATGAAAAACTAATGCATTAAAAATAAGAGAATTAATATTTTTGACTAGAAACTGGATATCTTTCATTAAAAATTATTTTGTCAATATCGGGTGAAATTTTTGTAGATGTTTTTAATATTTACAGATGTTAAATGTTTATTTGTTAATCTCGCCTTGTGTAAAGATTTATCGGTATTTAAAAGGAAAAATAATTGTTCACATAGTTACATATGTACCACCAAACACTGATATGTTCCAGTCGTGTAAAATGTTCTGACAAATATATACAAATGAAAATCTGAAACACTAACTTCGTTCAAATATTGCTTTTGTCTTCTACAACGTTAAAAAAAAGCAGAGTATTAAATAATGAAAAGTTAAATTCATATGCTTTGAATACTTCAAATCAAGTTTCAAATCCAAATAATAATTGTAAGATATTTAATCCCTTCGCAGCCTTTCGAAATTTACAATTGCGGTGCCCATCCAGTCGGCTGAATTTTAGTTAAAATTCCATATATGAAAAAATAAATAAATAAATTAATTAAATTTTATTGTTAAAAATTGAATTTGCTTGTATAGAATGATTAAAATACAGAAAAATATGTTCATACTTACAAAAAAATAAAAATATAAAAGGTAATTATTAATTTGCAGAGTATATTATGTTTCAAAACATTTTGACAATTGCAGTACCACTTTGCATTTTTTTCATTGTCACGTTATTTCGCTGTGAAGTCCGTGTTTATAACATACGTTACATCTTAAAGGACGGTTTTTTTAAGGGTACTTGAATGTGTTCAAAAAAATACTCCCATTTTTTGGCTTCAAACCAAATAAAATAAACTGTTCGTTATACGTGGATAAAAATTAATCTTAAAAAAGATATCATAAATAGCGCAAAAATAACATGACGGTAGTGTAGCTCCAAAACCCGAGTAATAACCGTTATATGATAGGGAAGGATTAAAGTACACTTCTTAAAATTACGATTATTATATAATTCTTTGTAATCTTTGTTAATAACTGTTTTAATCAAATTAACGTTCGGATTTCGAGCCACGGGCCGGATTTTAGGATTTACGAGCCGCGTGTTTGACACTATTGACGTAGATTAATCTATAAATGCTAATCAAGTCATCAGAGGATTTTCCATTTCGTTAACGTCAGTGACTTATTTGATTCTTTAGCAAGAAGAATAACGTTATAATATATAAAAGAAAAAAGTATAACTTAACGACGTATTTATTAATATTAATCTTAATAATTATTACTGTATCATGATTTTACAATATTATAAGAAGAAACTTTCTTCTTTTCACAGGAGAAACATGCGTATCAAGTGACTTGAACAATATCAAGAATATTTGAAAGAATATACATTGAAAAATGATTACTGTATCATAATTTTACAATATTATAAGAAGAAACTTTCTTCTTTTCACAGGAGAAACATGCGTATCAAGTGACTTGAACAATATCAAGAATATTTGAAAGAATATACATTGAAAAATGATTACGGTAAATAATTTGTTTAAAATAGGTATGAGCAATCGACTTCCTCGCGGGTAAAGATAAATGCCACCGCCTGTGATCATTTCACGGCGAAGCAAGAAATGATAGGTTTTATAAAATGATAAGGATCAAAAATACGTGTTACGATCGTCGAAGTATGAAGAGTATAACATCCGATTACTGCAGTTGATCCTTGACCGTCAGTTCTTGCTACAACACCAAAGTCCCATACAAAATGTCATTTACCCTTATCTACGAGGAATTCGATCGCAGATGCCTGGTTTAACAGTTGTTTATGACGATCAAAACTGAACAACTTCTAACTGTGACAACATTTATTTTTTGACCTATGTATTTCTTATTCAGTTTAGTACATGCTCTCAATATAACTCTCGGTTTAACAACCGGTATATCTATACAGTAACTATATTCTTAATAGGTATAATTAAGTTATTTGTTTTAAATAAGATACCAGAAAATTTCCAACGTACTAATCTCAATTTCGATTTAACTTGTTTCGTAGTACAAATTCAATTAGATGGCGTACCTATTCATCTTGAAGGTGGAAATCTTCCTTCTACGTATGTTTTGGAACAAATACATTTTCACTGGCCTGCTGAGCACACCATGGATGGCATTCAGGATGCGTTAGAATTACACTTTGTGCACTATGACAACCAGTACGACAATACGTCTGTGGCATCACAGTATGAAAATGGTATTGCTGTCGTCGTGACGTTATTTGAGGTACATTAATTACTGTCACTGTTATTTCATATCTTTCCGGAAAGATGTAATTGATTTACACATACATTGTGCTTTAAAACTGTTTCAAATTATTAGCAGATTAAACATATTTTTGAATAATTTAAATTTTATTAATGCGAACATTTTTATATTTTTATATATTTTTTCTATACATTTTTTTACATAGTTTTGTTAATATAAAACAAAACTAGTTCATAATACGCATAGTCATAGATGAATAATTAAAATTTTACTAATTTATACACATATCTGTTACAATAGCAACAGTTTTATCATTTTTTTGTTTTGCTTGACTTTTCAAGGACTTATCTAATGTATTTTTTAATAATTATTGCAGAAACAAACCGTTATATAAAAAAGGCGAGATTGAAACATATTAATTGCATCAGTTGTACTCGTTGTAACATTTCGAATTTTATTCGTGATTATCGCACTTAGTCATCTCATTAAATAACTATTACTTCTCGATTCCTTCAGATGTACAAATGCATGTAATCTATTTATTGTAAATTTTTAACAGTGCAACTTGCAATATTCTCTGAATGAGAGCTAGATTTGGCCTGTAATAGGTTGTTCAATAAGTATTATCGAACGACAAAACTTATTGAACAACTTAGTAACTCGTTCTCATCTTCGGTAAAAAAGAAAGAAGAAATGACCATTCGGAAATTGATATACATATAATGCACACCGATCCCGAGAAGCGGGAATTATATTGGTAACGTGTATAAAACATTTTATTCCAGTTGAATCATGAAGATAACTTATATATAATGCCCGTTGTGAAATCAATGGATTTAGTCTCGAAATGGGTTGGAGGAAGCACAGCAACGATGAAATACAAAGTGATTCCCTACCTCCTTTTACCAAAGGATCACACAACCTATTACCGTTATGATGGGTCATTAACTACTCCAGAATGTCAAGAATCAGTAATATGGTTAATTCTTACCGAAAAACTTACGATATCCGAAGAACAGGTACATTTAATAATCATTTCATTGTTTAAAAGTTGATATTTTTTATTCATGTAGAGTTTGTTCTTTACTTTTAGAGAAAAATTTGATGATTTTACTTGTATATAGCAATTATGAATTTCATTAAGTTACATTATACTGAATATATTTAAGAAGAATCGCTTTTTTAGGAAACTTAAAACATTTTATTAACTAATTCGGATATATTATTTAATAAATCAACTTAAACACAACCAAAACATACAATTATCACAATAAACGATTATCGTAATGAAAGCTTTTACTTGTCTCTTTTCACTTCCAGATAAATATTTTCAAAAGTATTGGAACAAGCAATGGCACCTTGGACTTCAATTACAGACCAATTCAATCCCTTGGAGACAGAAAAGTCTATCATCATCTGGCTGGATATTCGACCGCGACGTTTATTAAATTTAATTTTTTATATGCATTCTTCAGTTTTTTATTAATTACATCGAAAATATTATATTGAAGCTTGTGAAAGTAATGAATTTTACAAGCAATAGAAATTTCTGATTAAATGTGATCTAATCTGTGTCATGTTTGGGTTTTAATCGAGTTGCATGTAATATGAAGGCATATTATTTGTACTCTCATAAAAAGACTCATTACATATTTATCATTACATTTCTTTTATAAGAATACTATTGTATTTACAATCTAAGTGTGCTTATTTAAAGTATATAACTTGTTATGTTATAGTAAATGCGTATTATATGCAACAAAATTAATCAAAGAAAAGTTTTACAGTATTAAATGTAAATTTTATTTCTGAGACAAGAAATACTTAGTAACAATTTCATTAACTAAATTTAGAATATAATGACAAGGATTCTTTCCATTGATGGGACAAGTGTTGAATTCCCAGCTTTTTATCTTCACAGCATGATTACTATATAATACTATACAGATTTTTTATCCCACCAACTGTTTAAAGAGACTTTTGAGTAAAACATGGAACTATAACGAATTTGAACAAGGGCAAGAATCCAATTATTACATAATCTCTTCTGCATCTATTTCCAACTATAACCAAATTATGACACATTTCGATTACTATTGTTAGTCCTCAGGATAACTTTCTAATAAATACAGCATAGTTCCATAAATAAAATATATATTATATGATAGATATTATACTATTAATACTGTAAATAACATAGTACTATATTTGTTCTATCCATTGTACCCGAATATTATAGATATAAGAAATTGACTTTGTATGTATAGGGGCGAATTTTTCACTTAGACCACAGTTAAAGCTTCTAGTTTATTGTATACAATATATTTGCTCTCTAGCTGCTGATTTAGTTTTGCTGTTTCGCTTTGGAAATTATATTCTTCCTTGCCAAAATTGTTTTCAATCTAAAACTCCTACAAGAACATTTTATATGTATAATTAAAGAATTTTACACATTCGTAGATCTATGTGATTATCATTAATTCCTGTTAACGATTCTCCCCTACACCTATAAGAAGAGATCCCCATAGCAAAGAAGAGTGAAAGTGGTGTCTGAAAAAATCAAAATAGATTAATAACTTTCTAAGAATTAACGGTGTTTTAAGGAGACTAATAATCCAAAATTACTACTTTTACACAATATATAATTTCCATAAATTAGCATTATTTTACACAATGTATAATGCTAATATTTAATAATTCCATCAAGTTCCTTTGCCAATATGTCTAAGACGATGATTTATGAGTTCATATCGGGTATTTGCTTATATGAACTTTTTTTTTATTTTTATGTCTAGAATCTAATAGATTGTTCAATAAGTTTTATCGAACGACAACACTTATTATATATGCTTCTCACTAGGTAAGTATCATCAATGTAGTACTGTTCAATAAGTTTTATTCAATGTAGTACTATTCAATAAGTTTTATCGAACGACAAATTCGTACTTCGCAAAGATTTATAGTGATAGTGTCACCTACCAAGATGTACGTTGTCAGTGGATTATTATAAGTCTTATGATAAGATAGTTTAGCCACAGTATGCAAACTTAAATAGAATAGATGTACAGAATAGATCATAAATTGTTTTAACAGATGTCTTCTTTCAAAGGAAGAAATTTATGTAATGTGTATAATCAAATAAAAATCTGGCACTAATCAGTATTTTAGTGAAAAGTAGCAATTTCGACATCTGCAAGTTTGGATTAGGTATAATAATATTTTTGTTTGCTCCAATATCATTTATTGGTATGTGAGAGTTCTTCTTTAATACCAAACATCGTCTTCCAAATAACTTTACAGTGTTACAAATTTCATCTAAAATGTTAACTACAATAGTAAATAGTACAGTAAATAGTGCTAGTTAGAAATATTTAAATAACAATATGAATATGTGGTACAATAATCAAATTCGTTATAATAATTATATTGAGAATCAAAAAAACCACTTTGGGAATATCTACTAGGAATATCTACCTGACTTTACAGATATGTATCTCCAATACTACTCTTCGATATAATTTGAAATATTTGCACCAATAAACGCTTCGGTGCAAGTCACAATTTACCATTATACCATGATTAATAAAACTATGTAGAACTTAAGATATTACATATACTACTCCATTACAAAAATGAAAACAATCAACCTGCTGCTTGTACAAGTTTTTGTAATTAAAACATATTATATTGACATATTGTATTGAAACATTATAGCAATATAACACTATATTACAGTTAAAATAGAACATTAATGTGTTACATTTAATTACATTAAATTATTATATATTACATTATATTACCGATATAGCAATATCTTCTACTCTTGTTTTGCTTTTAAAAATAGTAAACATACAGAATATGCTTGATTTAAAATCTAAAACATTATATAAATGAACATAATATGGTAATAGTAAATAATTTGTAATTTGTTATTAACACACATAACCTTTCAATATAAACTTTAATTGTATACAGCCTTACCGTCATAAACGATGGTAATGTTAAATCAATACTTCGAATCATTGATAATCTGCATTCTAGTTTATTAGCCATTGTCATGATTGCAACCACGTGTTGAAAGAACGGACCATAAACATACCATTCCTCGTAAAATGCATCATTCATGATGTTCGTACTCTAATTTAAATAAAAACGAATTATAATATGCACCACTATTAGAATTCATCAAACTTCTAAATATAGGGTAGTGAGCAAAATTTCTCTTTAGATTTATATTTTAGAAGGGAAAAGCTGAAATGAATTTTAAGTATCATGACATTTAAAAATCTAAAGATTAGGTAAAAATACAATCACTAAATATTATTTTATATATGTTCTAACTATGTGCAAGAGTTATCATACATAAATTTATATATATATATTATATGCCATTTTTTGAAGAAATATATTTCTTAAGAAGTAAATTTTGAAAGGAAAAATCCTTTATACAAAGGAAGGATATTCTTATTAATAACTACTTACAATCTATTGCTTATTTTTAAAGTAACGTTTCAATAATATTTTTATATCGACAATATTGTGTAAGAAACCTTACCGCTTCAAATAATTGTTGAACACAAAAGCACATTATATAAAGTTGCATCAGTGCACCAACTGTGTACAATAGAATTAAAAGTTTTTCAAAATGTTCTGTAGATATCTGAAAAAATAGATACTTTTTTATGAATAAACAAAAACAGAACACTTCGAGACAAAGTTTTGAATTGTGAAGTTACAACACGTGTTATACAAATGTTCCACTTACAAGCATCACACTTAAAAAGCAGAAGCGAAAAATATTATTTATGTAAAAGATTCCAATATTCGGAGAAAATAATGTCTTCAATATAACAGCCGTCCTACAATAAATACATAAATGTTACTTCTAAGTCCTCCTCATAATGTTATTATTAAAATAACAATTAAATATGAAAGTTTTATAATAGATATTTATTATTGTTGATTAATTAGAAATGTTAAAACGATTCTTCAATATCAAATATCCTATTTTTTTATAAATATTGCCTATTTTTGTAAGAACTATAGAAGTTTCATAACAACCGGCGATTTATATTTCAAAATATTCCTTTATAAGAATCACTCAGAGTCACTGCATATGCAATGTATATGTTTAATTTTGTCATGTGTGTACAGATCTGTCTCGAATTTCTTAATTTACTGAATAAAAAATTTCACATTCAATATTTTTAGGAAAAGTTTGCTTTAAAAAGAATAATGCAGATTAAATGTTTTAAGGTTATATAGATTAAACATTATTCATTATATATAATAGGTTGCTCAATAAGTTTTCTCGTTCGATAAGAAATGGAGGCATTAGATTCGTTGGTTTATTTTTCTAAAGATGATACTACTCTTTGATGAACACGTGTGAAGTTTCATGTAGATCTGTCGACTCATTCGTATATTTACAGTTGTTCAAAGTTGAAGTGGCATAGTATGTTTTTTACAATGCAAAAAAACGACAAAACTTATTGAACAACCTGGTATTTTCATACTTACTCGACCACTAATGCATGGTGACGAGTCAGCAGCCGCAGTTCCTGTTTGATCGTTTTCTTATTTCTGCGACAGATATTCTCCCAAGTATCATTTTTATTCGCACCTTCTAAAGTTACAAGTTCAGTTCGAAATATTGTCTGAAATTTAATTCTCAAATATCTGTACTGTGCCGTCATTAAAAGAATCAAGTGTATGGTGTATATATCCAAACTGACTTTTCGAAAAATCACGTATGCGCTGCCAAAAGTTTCAAGAATCATACCAACGATGAAAATACTGACCGAAAATGGTTCTTTTGCTAAAACAGCTGGAATGCGATAGTCCACATAATAGAACTCGTCTTTTTTAAATATTTGAATGCACGGCAGCATTATCCAAATAATAACTGTACTGATACTAACGATTGTATAAATTTTTAGCGGCTTCTCCAACAGTTTCAGTGTCTGAGTTATGGTATTTTTGAATGTCTCATTGTCTGTGGTAAGAATATTATTCACTTTTCCAATCAATCGTCGTAGCATATTTTTGCGGTTACTTAAGTAAATAATCATCAGAATGCTTTCTATAGAGACCACTATATTCACTGTACTATCTTGCAATGCTCTCTCTTTAGGTACGTACCAAAAACCACGAATGCAGACAGCTAAATATATCAATTCTATGGTCCAAACCATAATCATATAGACTTTTAGAAAGATAGACATGCTTGTTTTCTCGTGCGTTAATGGTAACATATTTGTCGAGAGCATATTTGTTAAAACATTGAAACGATTTGAGTTTTGAAAGTCCATTTTCGCTTCCGGCTCCATTTCCATGAATTTCGAGTACGAAATTTGTAAACCGACAGTATCGTGTAAGAGAATATGTTAGAAAGTACGAAGGAACGATGAGTTTATAATTGAAGGTAGCTTGTTTAACTGTATTCAACGTAGACATAATATTTTTGCGTGTTCTTATCTACATTCTGTAAATGCAATATCAATTGCTAGCACAGATCACCTGAAACAATGTATTGACAAACAGTTCTAATAAGCGAACAGTGGCAAATGTTGGCACAAATTCTCATTTCGGAAATTTCGAATCGTTCGGTGACAAGTGTACGAAACTTTAAGAAACGATTCTACGTGTCAAAATAAGACGAAAATCAATATTGAGACAAAATTGAGTTTCAGGTTTTGTATCCGAGTTATTAATTGATGAAAATGAGCGTGAAAAATGTCGGAAGGAAGAAATTTATACTACTATTGGCGCATGGACATCGGTATCCGGCAGTGTCATAATCATTTAGAAGGATCAACTTACCTCGTACCCATGTCGTTGTGTACTTACAATATCATTCTATACTACTATAACTTTTTCCAAAATTGTATAAAAGATTTAAATAGGATCTGATTTATAGCGGTATCGCGTGATGTTGTAAGTTAAGGGGTTACACCACCCTGACGAGTCAAAAAAATTGAATTCTTTTTTTCTTATTTTCTTAAAGTTTAAAATATGTAGAATCTTACGTCAAAAAGATATTTCGAGATTTGAACATTCAGCGAAGTTGCAGCGATAAATAATTATCGCGTGTCACGCGAAAAGCTCTCGTGGACCATGCGTACCACTGACCAGATGAAACGAAAACATTGTTTCAAGGCAATTCTTTATTACTCATAGAAAGAGTTCTATTAAATGTAATTCAAGTTTCTTATATCGTATGTAGAGTGCAATAAACTCTGAAGGTGGTCGAAAATTGTAGTCGGGTGAGTAATCTGCGAATGGAGTGAGAATGACAAGTATTTGGAACCGTCTAGAAGAGATTGGAATCTTGACTGAGAAGTTAATAAATAAATTAACAATATATTATGGTCTTGCTATTCGATGAAATTCCCATTGCAAGGAGACAATGAAGAAAGTAATATGGAGTACGTTTTTCATCAAATTTCGTCAGACAAAAATCCTCTTGACAGGTGGCAAAAGCAATGAATGGTTTAGAAAATTATGTACACAAAAATCTTCTGGCACAAATTGTCCAGCATACGATTCGTCCAATTTATGAGGAACTCAGCACAGACGAGCTATTATAAAGATGCGAAGGTAGTTTTACACAAAACAACAATGATAGTTTGAACTTGATTATTTGGACAATAGCTCCTAAAACAATGTTTAGTAGGAGAAATAGAGTTGACATTGCAGCATTTACAATTGCTAACATTTTTAACGACGACTACAACAACATCTTGCTAATGATGCAATCAATGAGTTTAACAGTAGGTTCTATCAGTTATGATTATTGTTAAACGAACGAGCGACGACTAAGTAAAGTTGTAACAAAGATTGAAGAAAATAGCAAAAAGGCTTGACAATTCCTTAGAAAAATCCAAAAAGAGAAAGCTGACAGTTTTTTTAAGCCAGAAGGAATCCTATATGGGCTTGGAATAGCTGACTGAAAGTAAAATTTAAATAGTTTTTCTGTATCAGAGAAAAAAGATGTCTTGAAACTTGTTTTACGTTTTTCTCAAAATTACATTTTTCAACTTGGCCGACACAAAATCTCCGGAACTACACATCCGATTCACTTCAAATTTTATAAAGATATTTTTCATAGAGTACTTTACAATGTAGCCTAAGATTTTTTTAATATGTTAATTATTTAATTTTTTATAAACGTTTAAAGTCATCTTTTGGATAAAAATGATGTTGTTTTCTTCAAACTTCGACCGTTTCTACAACTATTAAAATTTTTGAAAAATAGTTTATGAATGAACAACATTTTTTTATTTCAAACCTTCCAGTTCTTGTCAACTGTGGCAGCCAACAGACAATGTTTCACCAGAAGGTGTTCTGAGAATAGCGAATAACTTCGCCATTTTGTATGACTTTTATTTTACTCGCAAAATTGTAAAACGAAGCTGAAAGTTATATCTGTATCCTGTGAAAAAGATTATATTTTTCATTTAGTAAATACTTAGAAAAAGAATTCGCAAACTTTACCCATTTTTTGACGTCTCAGAGAAGTGTCCCCCCTTAATACATTGACAATGTGACGACTCCCGATACGGATTCCCAGAAAACTTTACTGCCAAGGACTACCCGGAATGTTGCCAATACTCCTGAGAATCCTAAGAATTCCACTCAGAAAGCAATCATGTAAAACTCTTTGACCTGAATCTCTCACAGCATCCCCAGAATATTCCCATAAGATAACAGCCTGTAAATAGACTAGCCAAACAATTGAATAAAGCAGTTTGTATTTTGCAGTCTAACTTCAAAACAGTCAGTCTAACTTCTATCGTAGTTTACGACTTTAAATATTTTATAAAGTAAAAGTTTGTAGCTTGGATTATGTGATCGTCGCGACTCTCACCAATCCATCACTATCGTTAACTTTGACATGTCAAGATTCGAGTACGGTTCGAATCTTTCGCTAACAAGTGACACAGTAGAGTGCGTCTCGTCACAACTATAAAGGTAAATGGAACATTTCAGATCCCTAAGATACTGACTGTCACTGACAGTACTATAAATCCTCTACTTCTGCACTTTTTATGTATACTTTCAATAATCGTCTTGTATTCAAACAAATTAATAATATTTACAGCTGGTTTTGGACACAAAGCCTGAAATTCAATTTTATAATTCTTGATTTTCATCTTATGTTAGTATGTAGAAACACTTATGTGAATATTTCCTTATCTATTTTTTATTTACTTGTAAATTGTCCCCAAAAAATAACAGATCAAAGTTGTCATTTCACATATACCTACCAATTTTAAAGTAATCGTAGCATTATAATTATCGTGGTAATTAAAATAAACTTTCAACAGCTTTGGTTTAATTACTCGTAATCTTACGACTTGGTTTAATTCTCTAACAATTCATTGTAATAATAATTTTTAAGTACAGAGATTAGGAGACGCTTATTTGGAAGAAAAGTTTTTAAATAAACTGTTAATATGCTTTGTAAATTTTGAAAAGTACAACTTACAGTATTCTCTGGATGAGAGCTAGATTTGGCCTATAATAGGTTGTTCAATAAGTTTTATCGAACGACAAAACTTATTGAACAATCTAATATGATGAGTATTAGACGCATTTTCCACCATTTCTATTTCACTCTTGCTTTGTGAAGTCGAGAGTGAAATGGAACGAGAATGGATCAGAGATACTGAAAACGAATGAAAAGTAGTACGAAACAAATGAAGCATTAATACTTTATTTCGTTTTTTCTTCTTCCAGATGCCTGATATTTTGTCTTTTACGTGCAATGTGAGTTGTCCCCCTCGTTCCTCGTCCACTTTCAGTACTTCTGACTCTATTTTACTATAGAGTCTACTATAGAGCCTCGTTCTATCTTACTCGTGCTTTCACCAACGAAGAACCAAAAGGTGGCCATTTGGGAATTGTATCTCTTCTACGCTATATAGTAAAGCGGTGTTAATTGCAGGTTGTCTGCTCCCATCGAAAGAATACTGTATCCATAATTTTCATGTTGTGAAAACAACTTTCGGCACAAAACTATTTGCACAGAAAAATTGGCCAGTCTTGATTAAAACAAATAAGAAATTAATCTCTATACGATTAATAATTTCGCTGATAAAATTTCATTTATACGGTTCTCCATGTAAAAATAGAAATAATTCTAATTTTACTCCATATAAAAATAGAAAAATACAACGTTCAATATTTTAAACAAATTGAAAATCAGTAAAATGAGAATTTATACCTCCTCTAATTGTAAGTTCACGTGGACTTTTTCGTGACATTTCTTTAAGGTGGTCTTGTATGTCCTCTAATGATAATTTAGTTTTGTAAATTTCTAATTAAGGCTTATTTATTCATAAAGTATTTTATTATCATATTTGCGACCTCTAATTTTAATTCTACAAAATTAGACAAAATTAGTTGTGGTTTAAAAAATAAAATTATGTTATTTAATGTTATTTAATATTGAATCGGTAAGTTGAAGAACAGTACAAGTCCGAAAACCACATTATGAATAATTTGAAAAAACTTTTTCCACTTATTCAATTCAAGGGATTACTTGAAACACGAATATGGAGTACTTCTTTTTCATTGTTCTTGATCCCAACGTGTAGTTCGATGCATTTTACATATACAGGAGTATATGTATTATATAATTTTGAGATTATTTAAAAATAATTAATTTCGAACGTGTACTGTTCTTCAATTCATCGATTCAATTATTGAATCTTAAATATTTTTAGAGGTTCGAAAATCAATCAGTTTCTTAACGATTCAATGTGGACCAAAGAAATGTATTTAATAGAAGAGAGAACATCATCTGAAGCAAGATATACGTATATATATTTATTCAATTTTTTATGTACCTATGGTACTTAAAATTTTTAAGTATACGTAATTTTAAGTTTCGTTAAATCACTTTCTGAATCTAATTTGAGCTTATTTTTTGATCATTTGCTAATTATTATTAAAAGATTTCAACAAATATAGAGAAAATATTAATATTAATTATACCAATACATAAGTAACACTCTATGTACGGAAACAATCTTTTATATTTCTAACACTTCATTTACATTGATCCAGAAGTTAAATAAAAATGTATATTTAGAAAATAATGTTGACAGGTATATTTATCCTCGTAATATTTTATATTTCATTATGGCCAATCCTTTCACTTATATGTTCCAATTCGTTGCGTGGATATATTTTCTAAGATATGTGAATGTCGCACTGTTCTTTCTATATGTTCAATAACTGCTAGAGATCGTTCTATTCTTCATCCGCTTTTCTACGACAATTCACCATTTCCTTCAATAATGCCATTCTCTATCAGATCGACGGTACTCGACATGACAATTAAAACCATTTACGATTCAATTATCGATTTCTGTCGTACAATTACTCTCTCGTATATTTCTCTTTAATTATGGTCGCGAAACAAGAGGGACTCACATATAATAATAAATTATCATTGAGTCTTTGAAGATACGTGTAAATACTAGTATATTCTGACAAAGTACATACATTTCTAAGAAGGTGATATAGCGATAAACTCTGAATTATGAAAAGAAGAAATTATTTTGTATTCCGTTTGAAGTAGGAAAACGGAGCTTAAACTTTCCTTGTGATTACTGTATTATCAATTCAAAGGGTAATGTATTATTTCTAGAGCTATAGAGCATTATTTAGTGCATATCTGAGAGATGGAAAATTGTGTATCACTTTCAATTGTAGTTGAGAGTTAACCTTAGACATGCTTATAACATTCTACAAAGTGTTCTCAGTCGATCAATTATTCAATTTTCATTTACCTCGGAGCATTTTCAAAAGTAAGTTTTAATCATGCACTTATAAATAATAATCGTGCATTTAATATGTAGCATTATATCCTTCACTTTTGAGATAGAACATGTAAAAGGAAAAGACGATTCTATAATAAAAGTAGTTCAAATCTATTTGTTTACAAATATAAATTGGGTGGAATTAAAAGACGTTCTCTTTCTCACGATTAATTCTGTTTTACTTCATTATTGTCTTTCGTGATTGCTATCTAGTAACAGCTGCTCATCTCTATGTATTGGCATTCTCAGTGGTACATTAGTAGAACATGGTAAATCATTAACATTATATAACAATACACTAATAACGCCTCTTATAGATCATTGTATCATATGTATAGGTACACAGGGCAAAACATTTAAAATTAGCCATCCACATAATTTATTTACTTTTAACGATAAAAAGATATAGATAAATCTTACTTGATTTCAAGAGGAGCTTTCCATACTAGTGGGAAGTCAAAGAAAAGGTATTAATTGTGTAATCGCCTAAAGCGTTTCTTCATCAGAACTAACTGAATACATCCATCAAGTACGACAGAAGTTAGTGAGATATCTTGTGGTACAGGTAACAGATACAGTCTGAACAGTCTTACTGTCGAATAGTAATTAATATTACCCAACGATCGTGTTCGGTAAAGAGTCCTCAACTTTCAACGAGTTTCAAAGACTGACGAGGAACGAACCAAAGTGATTCGATTAGTGGCCTCAATTTTTCGATCCCTTATACCTGATTACTTTGAAGTCAAATGAAATATTACTATACAAAAAAAAAATAATAGTTGGTTATTGGTGTTTCTTTGCACATACTATCGTCGCAGAGTTTATACAAAGAAACAACAACTGTGAACAAAGACAACGACCAGATATCGGATTGGATAGTATCATGAAATGTATGATAAGTGGATAGTAATTGGATAGTATCATGCGGTACGATAAATACCCATTTTAGGTGAAAGAAACGCAATTTTTTTTTTAAATTTATTTTTCAACATAGTCTCCTTTTATCTTGATACACTTAGTTCAGTGAAATGTCAACTTTTTTAAGCTATCTAAAAAGTAGGTTTTGTCGAACTCTGCAAAATAGACCTCTGTTTGACATGAACCTCTTTTCGCTAAGCTATTTATTTAGGTTTGAGAACAAAAAGAAATTGCAGAGTGGCAAATCTGAAGAACAGAGTGAACCAAGTAATAATTTATAACGTAATTCGATTAGTTTTTCTGTGACGATTATAAATGAATGCGATTTCGTTTTTGTTTCACTATGTTGCACAATGCGATACAAGGTTACAAAGTTATGCAATACAAAGTTATTCGAGTGAAAATTATGTTATTCGGTGCATTATCCTGTGAAAATTGTTAATTTTAATTTTAAATATAAAACAACAGAAATAAATTTTTATCATATAGCTCGATAGATGAAGAAACTACATTATCTGCAAATTAAATAATATACAATTATTATACACTTATTTAATAACTTTATAAATTAATTATGGTACAGATGTATATTAAACATTAATATCGTTTATCTGTTTACTGCATTTAAATAACTTATTTCCAATGTAACAGCGAATATAAATGACAACATTCCGTAACTGCTGCATTATACTATATGTGGACATCTAGTGCATGTTTAATATTTTATAACGGTTTTTAAGTATCTATACGGTAGACGATATCTAGCTGTTAAGCTAGTGACATCACATGAGAATTCTTCAGCGTTGATGAGAAATCCAGACACACCTACATACGTATTTATATCAAACAGAAGTGAAACACGTTATAGCTGAACTCTTTGTGGGAACTTCATCCCACAAGTATAGAGTCACATATACTATCGTGTGAATATTTTAAGGTAGCAATTGGCCATACTTTAAAAATGTCTTCGATTTCATTTTTAATCCACCACAAGTGACCTCGTAATTTCATTAAAATCACATCAGTTTTTATATATTAGAATTATAATTATACCTACATTAAAAGATAGTTCAATTCGTTTAAATTCGCTCTGAAATACCATAATTTTTTAGAGCAAATAAATAATTAGAATTTGAATATAAAGGTAGTTTGTTCCTTGCAAAAATTATTTTCTTAAGAGACTTACAAAGAGTAGCATATTTAGAAGAGTGCATTTGAATATCTTTTTATCTAAGTTGTATTTGCATTTGTATGCTATATTCAGGAGAAATGTAATTTAAAAGATTATTTAAAGATTATTTTCTTTAACAGTATTGTTTTCATGTTTCCAATATTACAATTATTACTTTTTTTAAAGAAAATTATGTATAGATAAAACGCAGATGATTTCGTGTTACTAAAAGATATTAAGAAATTTCTATTTTTTTTTCTTAAAAAATTAAAATGCAATGGTATAAATAAATTTCAATAACTGAACTATCATTTAGATTGTTGTAATTGACTATTTCCTTATCATACTTATACAAATCAACTAGTTAGAGTGTATATAATCTCGCGTTAATATGTTTACCCTAAGACATATTATATGAATCCCATTAAATATTTTAATAGAAGAATTTTTCTAAATTTATTTATTCTATTTAGATAGTTCCCTGAGGGGGATCCAATACCATGGGTCAAAACATTGAAGTTTAAAATTAAAATTAAAATACATTTTGGTTAACTAATTATTTTATCGTATAAAGTCTAATGAAATCATTCGTTTATTAATTATCTCTTCACTTTGTTAGTATTACCGATGTATATTCTAATTTCTCGTTCATTGTGTAATTCAAATATTATTTTGCGCTATTCGTAATATTAATACCTATTTTGTAATATTAATACCTAGTATGTATAATGTATAATAATGTATGTATAATGTAAATATGTATAATAATACCTAGTAAGTGTATTCGTGATAAATGTAGTATTATTAGAAAAATAAGAAAGAACCATAGATTCGTGCTCCAAAAGTAGTATCAATGCTAAATAAAGAACGCAGAGTAAAATCATACGTTAATGCAACTAAAAGAAAGAATTGTACAAACGAAAAGATTTCAATTTGAAAAAAAAAAAACAAATGGTGGAGTAATGTTATTTCAGCCGATGGAATTAGTTTAGTACGTATAATAGTGATGAAAGAGTGAGAATATGGCGAAGGTGGAGTGGAAAACTAAATATGAAACATTTACAAACAGCTGTAAAACACAGTGACGAATCTTGAATGGTGTGGTGATATATTTCTATTTATGGAGCGGAAGAACTAACATTTACCAATGACATTTTCGACAAAAACAAATGTTTAGACATTTTGAAATATAATTTTTTTAAAAGTATTTTTAATATGGAATGCGAATCGCAATTCAAATTTTATTAGAAAAATGAACTAAAACTTGGAGCTTGGATTGTACAAGAATTTTTGTTATATAATTGTACAAATGTCTTAAAACTGTCTAAAAATGCATGTTTTAACATAATAAGTTATACTATTACAAAAATAGGAAATAATTTTTCAAATGGATTTATTGTAGTAAAATAATTTCTCAGTGAAGTATACTCATTTACAATTTCATAAAAAATTGATACCAAAATAAAACGTTGTCTGATCATATCAAGAAGAATAAGAAACAATAATATTGATACGAACAAGCTTTAGAACATTAGAAACTAAGAAAAACTATTTTTAGGCCAGCCATGTCTTCGTAGACTGCCTGGCACCTAGCAGTCTCTCATATTTCACGGAACTCCGTTTCCTGTCAAATGGACATTCGAGATGTACAAACGGAGAACTTTTTTCTCACAAGCGTGATTCGATACGAATAACATGAAAAAGGAAACTAAACAATACCCATGACTAACAGGGATACACGATTCCTGAAAAGGGACTACGTTCTTAAAAACATGAGGAATGGCAGTCACCAACTAATTTCATGGTCACCATTTGTCGTTTGATGTTTTCTTAGGTAGGTTCTAGATTGATTTATGCACTCATGACGTAGTAACGACTGTGATGTACAACGAAATTTTAATGAAAAGATTATGAATGAATTTACGTTTATTTTTGATACCTAGTGAATTAATAGGTTAATTGTATAATTTTATCGTCTAAAGCGAGATACTTTTAATAATGAAAGGGGGCATAAAATATAACAGTAATCAAATATCCATTGTACAACATTTTTATCATAGTGATGGCGTTGAATGGAATAATTAGTATTTATAATATTAATTCCATTCAAAAACTATTTCTAACAATAAAGTACTTTTTAAAAATGCACAAATAAATTGCACTCATGTATAAAACAAAATGAAAACATTGTTAATTAGTAATTTTCTAAACAGTAAAAAATAACATGAATAGAATAATTGTTCTTGATATGTACATATTTTGTATGTATTTATTTTAATAATTTATTTAACCGTATTTGTCTCTAATATCGCGTCATTGGTGTTTAAAAAAAATTAAAGCTTTAAAAAATTAAAAGGTTGCCTTTCTTTCGTCTAAAATGTTGAATGAGAAAATATTCTCTCTACAAATGTTTTTTTCAATTTTGTTACAAATGTATAATCAAAATATATGGAAGCAAAATTATAAAATTTCAATATCAAAAGAGACGATTATTACGATCATTGATACATGCATTAGACATATTATCAGACAAGATCATGGCAGGAATTGAAAGTACAAACTGATCTATCAAACATATTTCAATTTATTCGAATGCAACTGGGATATATGATCTTCCTATAAATAAAATACTATATAAACTACGGACTAAAATTACAAAAAAAAGAATTAAATAAATTGCTCGCTTTCATTTTCCTAATTGCCATCTCGCTGTAAATTTTGAAGAAAAATATTTTAAAACATTACACGTCATTTCCCATATTGATTATTTTCAAATTATAGAATATTCGGACAAAAACTTAGCTTAGAATTTTTCGAAATTATACATGTCCAAAGAAGAGTAATTAAATTCTTTTAAAAGTATTAATGTAGTTAATTGAATCAGTTTCTATCATTTTTTACGATCACATTTACATTTTCAATATATATATTCTTTTTTCATCGAAATTTATTGATATACTTTATTAAATTAGAGGTACACAAAAATAAAACTCATACTATAAGATATGCTTGGATGAGTTAAATTACACAAAAATTTGTGTTTCAGCCCTACTCCCACACTCGCACGTTCTCCAGTCACATCTACCCTAACTTCCACCAGTCTATCCCAGTGCTTTTATGAGTGGCCGTTTGACATTTCAGAGTTAGTGCTCAGACGATTCACAAGTAGTACGTGATCTTAGAGTAATTCTACGGTAGTCTTTCTTTTAATTTGATAATTCGGTTGTAAGAAAAAGAAAAGTGAATTAAACGTTCAGTCTCTTTGATATTTAATCGTGTTGTTTTAGATTTTTATATAATTCCTTTAGAGGTATTTTAAATCTTATGAGATTACGTACCTATTTGCTTTTAAAGTTTTTCACATTTTTGACAACTGTATGTACTAATGGTTTTAAGCGAGGTAAAGATAATATATTTATAGCAACGTTGCCATAATCTTTTATATAAAATTTATGTTCAATGCACGATAATTAATTACTTTAAAACTTTACCTATGATAATTGCTGTTTTGTGATGTTCTTATCATACATCGTTACAATGATCTAGAATGCTGCTATATATTATGCAGAAAGTGTTCGCGTTATTTTCTTGTGAATGACTGGTGTATACAAAACATAGGAATGGGAAAAGTTTCATTACCTTTGTAAACATTACAGTAACTCGCATTAAACTTTCAAATTTTCAATAGACTTTGAGCAAAGATAGTAAGCGAAATTATGGAAATTAAAAACTTTTTCCTGTTTGGTTTTTTTGTATACTTGTAATTTAGATAGAAATAATGTAACAAGTTATAGAGTATAAGAGTATGTTGTATTTTTTTGTATAATAATTTAATACAAAGTTTTAATGTTATTAACATGACAGTTCGTATATTAACATGCATTTGTGTATCGCTTTTTTCGCAATGCATTTACAATGAACTAAAGTAACAAAATTTCTTTTGTTCTAGATAAAATGAGTTGGCTTGAAGATGTAACTTCAACGAGTCAGCAATCTTGTGACAACGCTTTTGAATTACCATCAACATCGTCAACATTACCTTATCTTCAGATGAATTTTCAGAGTTCTTGTTTTTCTGGAAATTTAGAGTCCTCCTGGAACCACAGGTGGCTTTGGAATAACTTATCAAATCTTTGCAACAAAGCAACATCAGTTAACTCTTCAAGTGAAATTAATCTGACTCCACCTTACATCGTAAACCTTCAACATTCCGACACGAACGAAAACAACCGAATGTACAGGTACATAAATATTCCTTAATTTGAATCGTGAATTTAGATGAGTGAAAACTCTGTGTAAATGAAACTTTTTCAATGAGTCATCTCTTAAATAATGTTATTTTTTTGAGAACCGAGTAATAAAGTACTACAGATCTGTGGGATGTACAATACATATAGTACACGTGTACCTACGTAAATACATCTACCGATTATGCAGATCAGATATTAGCCCTTCTATATTTTCACCTCTTTCAAAGGCGATACGAAAACGTAATTGAAAATTTGTAAATACAAAATAAAGGGTAAGGGGAAAAAATAAAAGATGTTGTAAAACAACTTTATTGAGAAAAACAATTTTTACCAATCTAGTCAACCAACAAAGAATCATGGTTTAATGAATTTAACTATATTGTTCGTACCATGAAATTTGTACTTTAACTAAAGATTAGAAACAAAAATTAGTAAAAAATAATTATTTTATATTATTTTAATTGTTCCCTATTTTTAATCAGTTTTTAACCAATATATCAAATCTTTCACTTTATCTTATGTGAACGTTTCCACTTTATAATCCTTTTCCAGAGTTGTGGAATTTTATTATAGTCGCCATCAACAAAATGCGTTACACACTATAAGATTGCTAAGAATAAAACGAAACGATTGTAAAAAGCAATGGAAATTACATATGTTATTAATGATTAACAAAACGTTATTTATATCCGCTTCGAATTTATGCAAGAAACAACCGCATTATTTATAAGATGACTCAATACATTAACAACTCTTATTTTTTCTCTGATGAAATAGAAGATTCAGATTTTAAACTAGAGTTCCTTCTATTTTATAAACACGATGCATTTTTATTAAAAAAAAATAACATGTATGTTACATGTCCCATTTTGTAAATAGTTAAGATTTGAGGGAAGATAAATAATAATTATCTCATTTGCAAATCATTATTTTGATTGCACATGAGAATATGTAAAACAGAAATAATAAATATGCGTTAATCGTACTTTTAAAAGTTTATCTCAGCTGGTCCTTTGATGCTTACCAATTGAGCAAAATAATTCTACAATTTGTTCTCTGCACAAATTTATTTATCATAAGTAAAAATATGAATTCCAAACCTTGATAAACTATCATCTGTAAGTATCCGTATACTTGGCTAGTTCCGTTAAATAGCGTATTAATGTTACTCCAACGGAAACATTTTGCTGTGAAAATAGTATCAACTGAAATCATAATACATCCTTGTATTGTTTACAAAATAATTTACTTTATATATTAAAAATCATACAATGATATGATATAAATAATTAAATATTCTTTTCATTTATATATCTTTATTATTTTTTTCCCATGTTGTTTATAATTTTGCCTACATGTCTGTTTTAGATTTTGGACACTAAGACACGACTTTCCTATTTAATTTTCCTTATAATTTTTCAATAGAATAGAGATCAAATAATTGCGGGAGTCATTACATTATTTTTAGTTTGTAATTGCCTCGAAAATCTTTTAAATAAATTTTACACGCATTACATAATATTTTGAACCATTTTCTTCTATAAATACAAAATTATTGACAATTAATCTTTCTCTCAATGTTACAGTTCTTTTAAAACGATCAAATACTGTTGTTTTTTAGTCTGCTTTTTACATTTATCAAATCCACGACACCGGGTATCCTGAAACAACCCTACATAATCACTGAACCAGTCCCATATTTAACCACGGGTGCAATATAGTCCGGAAATAATATTTCATTTCATTTCCGACGAACGAAAATACAACGTACGCATCCCAATATTTCAAATTTAAATTTACTTGCACAAAGGACCATCTTTGAATCTGATATTGTCAATTTGAATGTATTTTTGACCTTTCAAGTCAGTTCTTTTATTCTACGGTTTCAATAATGGGTTTCCTGTTGCCAAACATTCTCACAGGCTACTTTCAATAACCGAGAACATTTAAGTGTCCGTATCAAGGATGGCTGTATGAATTTATACAATTATGAAACTTTATAAACATCTAAACAATTCCATCTCTCGAAATACTTTTCTAGGACTACCGTACATGTTATTCTCAAAATGTACTTAATAGATACAGTTTTTGATTACTTACATAAAAACAGAAAAAATTAAATAATCTTTAATTTTATATTGAAAATTTTAACGTAAATATTCATTGCATCTATTTACAAATACGTAACATTTTAAAATTAAATTATTGTTTGCAATGCATTTCAATGCATTTTAATGCAAAAAAATTAAATTAAAAAATTAAAATAAAGAGGTAAAATTCTCCTGTCAAAATTTACAACTGCATAATTTTGAAATGTTAAATGAATACTAAATAACGACATTATTGTAATTTTTGTAAGTCACTGCAGTAACACATACACAAATTATTATTAATTACATCACTGATTAGATAATATATACAATAACAATGATATGTAGAATTTTCTTGTCAAATAGTAATATTATAATTGTATCGTATGTATTTTTTTTTCTCATAATAAGATGGGAGCATTATACGCACGAAAATGTCAACATTAATGAATTCGACGCAATTAAACGATCAACTGAGAAAGAGTATTTGAATTTCGGGGACGAAACTCAGGACTTTATTTCTGAAAAGACTCAAGATCGTCAAATCACCACAGCAACAATATTTCATACCTGGGAAGTTCCATTTTGTCAGAATACAGTACAGAACACTGAAAATGAAATAAAATATCATTCGTGGCAAAATTTACACAGTACAGCGAACATCACTAACCCGTTGTACGAGAAAGGAACTCGTTCTGTACCAGAACAATTTGGTAAGATAAAACTGAAAATATAAAAAACATGAATATTTGAAATAATTGACGATTGATGTGTGCAACAAGATTTGTATACCTTTGTCTGCTTCTCTTTAGCCCCATAGAGCATCTTTTTTAAACTTGTATTGGGTGGGAACACATGTATTAGGTGGGGAAAAATGCTTAAGAAATGATTTCTTACTCTTATTTATACACATTTTTAGTATTTATCATTTGCGTCATAAAAAATAAAAAATTACTTAGGTAACAATTATTTTTGTTTAAACAAAAATATGTGTATATTTGCAATTGTGTTTTTGTTCCAAATGGAAAAACAATTCATTGTATTCTGACAATGAGTTGGTTTGCAATTCTTTTCGTTTTTCTTGATAATATTAAAATTTTTAGTTAAAAACTATTTTAGGTTTTTGAAAAACTTACACGTACAATATAACGAACATTATTCCTCAGAATGTCTATAATGACACTAATAAATTGTTTTTATAGTTTTCTAAAAGGAATAATGCCCAAATATAAGAAATTACCTAATTATACGATACGCATATTCGGCACAATAGTACTTCTCGAAAAAGTATTGTAACACTGTAAATTTTAAAAAGTCAAAACAAAATCCCAAAAATATATTAATAGTAGCACAATACTTCTACGCATCAACGAACTTCTTATTTACTGCAACTGCTGAACAATTTTTAGAAAAGTTTCTTTATATGTATATTTTAGATAACAATAAATATCCTAAAATCATTTATACAGATGACCTCACTTTTGTTATAAAATTAATAAAAATGAATCGTCCCCTCATCGTGTCTTAAAATAAGCCTTATAAACTCTAAATGAAGGACGTATTTTTGTACCCTTTTATTCTTAAATTTCTTCAAATATTTGACGCAAAGATTATTATTCTATAAAAAGCTACATTGTGAAAGAGCATATCACGAGGTGATATGTTGGTAATTAACTTACACTAGCCTCGTTTATGCCTTTGCTGTCGCCAATGTGGCTGTAATAAAGCCAATGTAGTCTAAATATTTATCTAGTGTAAAACTGCATTCTTCTTACTTTATACTCTCATGTGCAATAAATGATAAGTAAGTTATGTGAAAACGTTATAAAATATTTTACAATCATATGTTCATAGAACAAAAAACTTGAAAATAATAATTTCTATTATAAATACTAATTTTTAGAATAACGCTATATAAGCTCTAAAATATACTGCAATAATTTAATTTCAAATTTGTGTTAAAGTTACATCATTGCATTGGGAAATATTTACCAAATAAATTCCATAAAATAAATACATATTGCATAATAGTAATAAATAATAATCGACGTATTCAAAAATTTATCAGCATAATTAGATTATAAATCAAATGCAACGTCGTATATGCAGATATTGTTGGTGTATACATTAGACTCAACTAACGATATAATATGTGTTATCGATATTAACAATCCATTTCTAGGAAAGAAGCAGTATCATACAACATTTTAATAAAAAGTATTCAAAGATGCTCCTTGCGTTAACAACGCATCTAAAGAAAGTAAACTTCTTTTTTTATTTTATCTTATTAGTTAATTGGTAATTCTTCTTGAATGTACCGCGTACTTCGGCCTACACTACATAGAACTCGTATTTTATTCATGATATATACAAGTGCTACTAATGACTCAGAGAGCAAATAACTAACAGAAAACATGTGTTTCTCCTCGGTCACATGTCACCGTCGTTAACCAAAAAAGTTGTTGAATATAAAGATAAAAGTTTTATCTGAAAATGCGAAATATTTCAAAAACAACTAAAAATATAACAAAAAATGTTTTACTAAAAATTGTTTGGTATGGAGGGGGGCATAATGTAATATAAATATATTTTTCTATCGGTGAAAAAATGGAGGGAATTTCAAGGTCGAGTTACTTTTTTTAAATAGGATACTTTATTTTTTTATTTTTTACGCAGAATATTATAGTACAAGTTACATCACATACAACAATATTATAGTAAAAGTACATTCCAAATATTCGATGAAACATCTTTTTCGTAAAAATCTCAACAGTTATCAGACATTGAAATCGCGTAACGAAGGTTTATTCGATTGACGTCAGCTAGCAATTATAAATGAGATAGCGACACGGAAGTAAAACGAAAAGCCCTACCACCAATCCGACCACGTTTGATATATCATCGTAAATGATCCTATGATGCTAGCAACTTACATTATGTGAGCGGTGCGTTTGTTAGCCAACACGGGTGCAACTTGGAAATGACGCATCGAATGTGAAGCCATTTTCATCTAACCGCCACTCTACCGCAAAAAGTCAACGTCTGTTAAAACGTTACCGCGGTCTCGCTATTCCTCAAAGTGCTATCGCTCAAGAAATGGTCGGCGAAATCGGGGCAGATAATAACTATCTTATACATATTCCCCACGGACAAAAAATTATTCAGGACTGACCCAATTGTAATCTATTAGGTTGTTCAATAAATTTTGTCGTTCAATAAGTTTTATCGAACGACAAAACTTATTGAACAACCTATTACTTTAATGGATCTCACTGTTTTCAAGGATGGCACTGAATTATCGTCTGTAGCTTCTTAAGGAGGTACATAGATACATTTGTCATCGTGAATGGAAGGACTTTTTTCAAGAATTTATTCAAAGAGTACTACTTATTTAATTGATGTGATTTTTGTTTTGCTAGAAAGGAGTTGCATAGTAAATTAAAAAAAATTCTGAAATTGTACACAGGATGTCCCATTTTAATTGACACAACAAAATATCTCGCAGACAACTAATTTAAAAAAGAAAAGGTGAAACACGTCTTTGATGATTTTAAGCGGGGATTCAAATAGCATTATTATTTTTCTCATGCGTAAACGTTACTACAATTATATATTTTCAGATTCTATAAATAGTTATATTCGTGTATATACAAAAATAAAAAAACATAATTTGTAGTTTCATTCTATATCATAATTAATTTTAAATATAGTAAAAGATGTTTTTAACATTTGCTGCTGAAAAAAATAGTGGCGAAATATTCGGTATTTAAAAACAAATTTTTCTAAAAATGTTACTATGCTTTAAAAGTTTTGTGAAGAAAGTACAAGTGCGTATATGCATTTACAAAGAATGCATGAAAGATTATGTATGTATTTTGTATTTTCAATTGTCGAAAAAATAATTGAGTGCATCCATTAAACTGAACATACTGTATAACACAATTATGCTTTAAAAATTTATCAAATTTATTAGAATAATTTTGTATAATATTTTATAATATGATAGTGCTTTATTTTTACCTTTTAAATCATTCGTGTTATTTTTTAGTAAATAACATATTAAATATGATGTAGTAAAACTAGAAATTTTCAAATTTCAGAGACAAAAAAAAGATTATCGAGCGATAAACCTCGCAAGGAAAGAACAGCTTTTACAAAGCAACAAATTCGACACCTTGAGTATGAATTCTCTCATAGTAATTACCTCACACGATTGCGTCGTTATGAAATAGCTGTTGCATTAGATTTAACAGAACGCCAGGTAAATTAGTATTATGTCATTAGTATAGAGAAATTTATAGAAAGTGCTCTCTCGATACAAATAAAATTTTCCACTGAAAGTACATATGTTTGTAAACACTAGGTTCAAGAAATATTAACTTCTAAAGTTATAAGACTACAGATTCAAAATTATAAGATATATCTTTGTTTAAACTATAAACACGTAGAGTTTATTATTTTGCTTCTATTCGTACCAAATAATAGTTAGTTCGTTGAACGCTTTTGTAAAATAAAATAGTTATAACGAAGCCTCTCATGTATTGTGTTAGTAAATATACTGACATGGTATATTTATATAAATTTTGTGCAAAGAAATGACAGATGCATAATATCAATGGTCATCATTTTTAACAAAATATTTAATAATTACATTTTCATTCTTGTAAAGCAATAAAAGGGCAAAACCTACATTGTTTCGATGTTAATTACTCCTATAATCTTATAATTTTAGAAATCAATATCTCTTGAGCAAAGCATTTGCGAACATACTTCCACGGGAAAATTTTCTTTCTCTTGAAGTCCGAAATTTATATTTCAAGTTGTTATTTATCCCGGAAACACCCTGCATATGTAGGTCCATTTCTACCTCTGAATATATTTCTTTCAAATCTTACGGCTTGAGGAGACCTGCTCATTGCAGGAACGTGATCGCTATAAAATCGCAACAACAAAAATAACTCGTCTGCCTTATACCACTGATCGCATTAGTATCTAATTCTCCGAAATATCTGATCTATGTATGTATACATAGTCACATCAGTGACTGAGTACCACTTAAATCGCTTTCAAATAACAATGCTCTTACATACATAAATATATATAAATATAACATATATAAATAATTACATACAGTTTGTCAGAGAAATATTCAGATACCATAACACTTTCAACTGTTTTACTTTATATTTTATATTAATATAAAGATGGTGAAAAAAGTACTTTGTATCATGTTAATTATTTTAAGCTGAAAAAAATGTAAAATTTATTGATTTATCTTATATAATTCTTTTCGACAGTAGTTTATGAGTACTACTTACATTTGCACATATACCCACTGTTACACAATCTCTTTTCATTTTCATTTATGGATTCCCAAATGTGCAAGCAATGTAAAATGATTGTTGCAAATAATATACCGAAAATTACTCATTACTCTTCGCACACAACTATTTCTATACTACACAATAAATAACTATTCAATCCTAGAATTAATTACATATTTTAAATTTTACCTGTAACAAAACTATTGACATCGTTATTTAATAATAACTTGTCATGTACAGATTACATATATTGAAATTAATTCTAAGAACATACTTACTATTTTATACTTTACATATTTTAACCTATTACTAGAGCATTGTTATTTCATAGCAATTCAAGTAACACATTGCTTATAAATTAGATATTTCAGAAGATCACAGTCACTTCACAATTTGATCAGTAGTATGTATACTTCTCTCCAACTATCTTATGCAGCACGTGTCAGAGCAACATATATATAAATGGATCTATTGCCTTCAATTGAACAAAATCCATTCCATCCGGTGTACAGAAAAAATTGTCATATATTTGATATTATATTTTTTACTTTAACAAAGTATATATAATAAATTAATATTTTTCGTTTTATTAAAGCATTGAATTCATATTTTAGGTAAAAGTGTGGTTTCAAAACAGACGAATGAAGTGGAAAAGAACAAAAGGTGGCTTAGAAAATGGACAAGAAAAGTTCAATGTTCCATGACAAATTATTTTACTAATATAAAACATTTTTATAGGATCTTATAATTGTAAATACTATTTTATATAAATAAAAAGTTGCTGTAATATTTAATTCTATATATTTTTTATACTTTTTTACTTAGAAAGGATACAAAACTAAAGATGTATTTATACTTGTTTTAGCTTAACATCATCTATTGGTACAAATTTTATATCATGACCTTTCTCTTTTAATATTTTTTCTAAAGCAGACAATTTGCTCCTTGCACTTTGTATAAAACTTGCATGTTTCCCTTTCTTAAGCTCTGCATTCCTTACTTTATTTACGTTATCTCTATTTATTACTTTAGGATAAATTTCTTTTGTCCAAGATTTTCCAACAAAAAAGCGTGGATGTTGTCTCTCAGGTGGAATATATGTAGCTAGATAAAAATATTGTATTTAAAGTACACATTAATTAAATGATTTGATTAACCCTTTGCAGACAGAACCATCCAGTACATGAGTATATACACAAACAAAAAATTTTGAGAACATATAGTGAACAAATAACATAATTAAAAATGACATTATGAAACCTATAAAGTTTATTTTATAATAATTTTTTGTTGAATTATTAGAGTGTTTTTTATAATACCATGATTTTCACATTCCATTTTTGTAATGGAAAAAAATTCTTTATTAAATAGAATTATAGTAATTTTTCTTTCAACCTTTTTACAATGTTAAAAGTTAATACTGCACATAGCAATAATCATAATTAAAATAGTCCTCCAGACAATATTACAAATTTCAAATAGATCAAACAATAAAAATATTCCATTCTTTTTCAAACATATGTCATAAATTTTTACAATTAATTTGCAAAGGGTTAATACTATATTGTATAAAATTTTATAAATCACCTTTTAATAATCTACCACACATGAGATAATTATTCATTGTTTCAGCAGCTACTTTTGCTACTTCAGGATGCAAAAATTCAATATATCCATAACCACGGTTGCTACCAGTCTAAAAAATATATATTTATTCATACATTTATTAAAATGCACATTTATTTATTTCATATTTAAGAATTATACTTACATTCTTTGATCGAACAACTCGAACTCTTGTTACTATTCCAAACTGTTGGAAATAATCTTTCATTTGTTCCTCATAAAAACCATGAGGTATATGACCTAAGTACACTATACCTCTTGGATTTCTCCTTCGGGTTTTTATTTTATTATTCTTTCTTCTATTAACTTTTTGTGGTCTAGATGATTTGGAAGGTAAAGACGATTCTATTAAGTCTGAAGTTTTCTTCTGTAAGAACAAAAATATTTTTCACTTGCATCATGCTATATAATGAAACATCATAACGAAAGGTTATATTCGCATATGATATTAACCTCTAAAACCTTTTTAACATTTTCCAATGCTTTAGACACAGTTGATTTTTCTTCTACATCTAACGATTTACGCTTAATTTTTATAACTCTTTTAAGCGGAGGAATTCTCACTGCATTCGATTTCTTTTTTATTTTCATCTTGGATAAAATGTCCTACAACGCACTTAAAAACGAAGAAAATACAAATATGTCTACTAAAATGAAACAGTACAAGTAAATTGCCAGTAGATAGCAATCGATGGTAATGAATTCAGAACACAGAAAAAATACCGATACAGATAGAGACGAATCGAACAATATAAATAAAAGCAAATGCTCGATACTTTCAGTTACAATATACATATATATACATATATACAATATACAATATACATATATATATATATATATATATATATATATATATATATATATATATATATATATATATATATACTCAATATCGAAAATACTTGTATCGAATCGAATGAATGTTAATATAAAAGCTATAAAAGTTCAGGTGGTATGGTCCATTATAGTTAATACAAGGATTGTGTCAAAAAATGTGTCCTGTGTCGTTAAACAATGTATACCGTATATATATTTGTTTTGTCATTACGATCACATGCTTGGGACCAAGTCAATATCAGTATATATGTAAATCGTATTAATATTTACCTATTATGTTGAAAAAAGCCTCAATATTTTCAGGTTTAGTATAAATTATGATTTTTGGTATCACCACAAAAGATTAGTAATAGTCTAGCAGAAGAAAATAAATATTAAAAATAACCAATTGTCGGTATTTAAAATCTTCTTCATTGGTCAATTAAATTCTTCTTTAGTAAAGCAATAAACAGAAATGAAAGAATTATTTCCATTTCTATACAGATACTGGTTGTTGTTTCCTCAGTTCTTTGTGAAAGACTATTTTCAAAGGCTGGAGTTACAATTATCAAGAATATAAATCGAGTTTTTACAAAATACTAATAAAAATTATTATTTCTAGAAAATATCTTAAAAGATATATTTTTTAATTGATTTATATTCCATAAGAATGTTAGTTAATAAAATATGTCATTGTTGTATTTATTTTCATGCGACACATGTACATATTGATACTTTTGATTTGATATCTACTCAGATATCGATATTTTTTTTTATAAAAGTTAAATAAAAGTATCGATACCTTAATGATATCAGTTTATCTCTAGGCGCAATAATACTTTGTCGAATTTTTGAAAGCACAGATGAGATATAAAATAATGTCTTATTTTACGGGAGTTAGCGTAACTTGATCTGAAATACCGATCTTGTAAAATATCGGTAGTTCTGGAGCGACCTCTTTGCTTAAGAACGGTGATTCTGGTAACTATATTTAACTGAAGTCGATAAAAGGAGTTACCGACTTCAATCTTTCAATCTGCTTTAAAAATATTAATTTCAATGAGAGATTTAATCTATTCACTGACTAATTACACATTCGATGACTTACGGTGTCGGATCTTTATTCATTCCATGGAAGTCAAAGGAATGACACGTATTGAAAAATCTGCAAACATCGAGGTGCGTGTACTTTACCTGTTGACATTAATCGTTTAATCGTTATTACTACTTTCGTTTACTTTTGAATCAGTATTTTATTTAGTATTGATATACTTTTAATAATAAATTTTGAGAAAAAAAATGAGTCGATTTCGCGCTATTTTTTAATTTTTTATCCAGTACCAATCGATACGTATCGATCTGTATCTGTGGATTAAATTACAATTTTATGAAAGATATTTTGAGTTCACTCATTGCTTAATTATAATACGGCTGTATTTATTTAAATATATGTGCTTTAAATTCATTGTTTCTTCTGTTACAAGTGACCAATTGAAATTCGAGTTAATGTTGCTTCATGACACTTTACCATCGTCAAATGAAATTTCACGGATTATCACGAAAAATTTTCTAAGTACAAAGACTAACAGGTGACATTTATTTATTTTCATCATTATATATTCATGATACGAACTATATGGGTATTATATTTTTACTATTTTTTATGTAATTATCACCTATTATGAGCATATATGACTTCACAATCAGTCAGTGTGAAAATCAAATAAGATAAGGTTAATTATAACTTTATTTTGATCCTAATAATTTAAAATAAATATTTTGCAATAAAACTAGTATAACGAGTTATATATTACTGTATTACAGTCACGGTTAAATATTTCTTAATATCATTTATACGCAATAGAATTGATTTTTCAAAAATTTATTTTTACAAAGTCATTGTAATTGCATTTATATATAAGTTTTCGATGCAAATTTTAATACACGTAGAAACTGTACAGTCATACTTATGTTAATGCACGATTTAGATACAATGGCACAAGTAACTAATGAACTTTGACTTTTACGAGTTTCCTAATATTTATAAAAATCATAATATGCTCACTATTCAATAAATAATATGAACATACAATTCTATCGACAAAAGTGCTCAATATACAGGGTATTCGAAAAGGTCAGGACTGACCTCATATTCACTCATCATACAAAATTGGTTACAACTGTTGCCACTTGTGGCAACGCCATGTGCTCATAAGAACAATAGGTAAGTGGCTGCTACTAGACACTCTCACAAACCCAGCATCCACCGTGTACGTATAAGCCAAATTCAGTATAGCTAGTAAAAGTATTTTACAAATATCTCAGAAACTAAGATAGCTCATATACTAGGTTATTCAATAAGTTTTGCTGTTTGATAAGAAAAACACGATTTCATGGTTTGAAATACATTTTATTATTCAATATACTCTCCTTGAACTTCAATACATTTGTTCCAGTGATGTTCTAATTTATGGATTCCATCTCTGAAGTGAGAATCTGGAAGACTGTCGAAATATGCATCCACAGCTGCTATTGCCTCTTCGTTTGATAAAAATCGTTTTCCACACATGAATTTTCTGAGATGTGAGAACAGCCAGAAATCAGAGGGAATTAAATCTGGCGCATAGGGTGGACGTTGCAACAATTCGTACTTTAATTCACTGATTTTTGCAATGGTCTTTTTAGCTGTGCGAGAGGGTGCGTTGTCTTGATGAAAAATGATTTTTTTCTTTTGTAAACCAGGTCTTTTCTCACGAATTTTTACATTCAGTTGATCCAAAAGGTTACAATAATAATCTGAGTTCATTGTTTTATCAGTCTGGAGGTAATCCACGAACAAAATTCCTTTTGCATCCCAAAAAACTGATGCTAACACTTTTTTGGACGATTTTTGGACCCTAACTGGCTTTGGAGGCAAAGTGCCGGGTTCCCACCACTCCTTAGCCTCTTGTTTTATTTCAGGATCATGGTGGTAGATCCAATTCTCATCCATAATGATGAAACAACGCATAAAATCCTTTTTATCCTTTCTAAAACGTTCCAAATGTTGCTGAGAAAGTCGCAATCGAATGTGTTTTTGTTCCATTGTTAGCGAATGCGGCACCCATTGTCCACACAGCTTTCTGAAACCCAAAACTTCAACCAAAATATTGCTCACGCTACCTATTGAAATCCCTAGGGCTTCTACTAAATCTCTCTCAGTTAATCGACGATCTTCCGAAACCATATCCTGTATTTTTGCTATGATTTCTGGTGTTGATGCACTTTTTGGACGTCCTTCACGTGGATCGTCTTGAAGACTTGTACGACCACGTTTGAATTCAGCAACCCATCTTTCTACTGTTCTAATTGAAAGTGAAGAGTCCTTATACACTTTTAACAATCGTTCATGAATTTGTTTTGGTGCTACACCTTCTAAAAATAAAAATTTTATCACTGCTCGATATTTAATTTTTTCCATTGTAAGAAAATGCTATGACACTTCAACTTTGAACACCTGTAAATATACAAATTAGTCGACAGATCTACATAAAACTTCACACGTGTTCATCAAACAGTAGTACCATCTTTAGAAAAATAAAACGACGAACGTAATAGTGCCATTTCTTATCGAACGACAAAACATATTGAACAATCTAGTATTATGTACATATATTATGTTCTTTACATATATTTATAAATAATCAGTATATGTTTTGTGTATTTTCTCATTACGATGACGTGCTAAGGCCCACGTCGGTATCAGTATATAAATTGTATCGAAATTTAGCTATTTCGTTGAAAAAAGCTTCAATTATTTGGAACGGCCTAAATTTTTTGTTTAAATAAGGATTCTCCTAAGTAAGACGACAGATCATAGTTTTTGTTTCTAAATTTCGAAATGTTCTATTAAATATTATTCGAAGTCCGTTTAGTAGACTACGTATTGACATCTGTATTTGCACCAAATTACGAATGTTTTTTTTATAAAAAATGTAAGACAATAAGATAGAAACCAATTGAGTATTCGCATCGTGATTACAAGTTTCAGATAATAACAGCTCGAAGAATTTGTAATGTAAGAAAACTTAAAAGTTATGGTTTTTGTAAATTCTAATTATGCAAAGTTAATCTACATAGACAGAAATAAGTTTAAACAGATTTATATTATTTTTAATGAATACAAATTAATTGTTTTAGCTGTAAATGAATTTGAAGATATTAATAATTATTAAAGGAATTAAATTAAACTCATTTTTTCAACACAGCGGTAATATATGTGTACATCCATAAATAATAGGAAAATTATTCTATTTCGACACTTTCATTCAAAAGCTACACTAATGCTGCTGCGTATTAATCTATCTCACTCAATCTCGAAGTGACCGAAGGATACTGAAAAAAATATAGATTAAATTTAAAAAAAAAGAAAAAAGAAAAAAATAACTAAAAACAATAATGTTACCATAATATGTGTTTTTTTCGAACAGTGGAACTTTGCCCTGAAGAGTTTTTCCATAGAATAGTAATTAACGGAGATATTTAAGTGTTTCCATTAATATAGTCCACCCTGTATACAAGGTGTTTCGGGATATAACGGACAACCAATGTCAATATGTTCTACGAGTTGAAATAAGAAAAGAACGTCTTATAAATATAGTCAAATAAATCCTTCGTTAAAAAATTATAATAAAAATTAATAATTATTTTACGATCGATATAGGCATTTTTGGGAAAACTTGAGACAACATTTTCATTTCTTTTGCGTAAATCCGAATATACAATAAAACAAATACCATGTCCATTAAAAAAAATTCAGCTTTCGCTATAAATATCTCATTTTTGATCGGTACCGGAGGTTTAAACTATTATCATTCGATCGAGTATAGAATACTTTACGCCCGTATGCCATTTATATATTGTAATATCTAAAACTGTTGGTAGACAACGTTATAAATTATTTCAGAGTACGTCATCACGTAAGACTTCTATTGGTTAATTTATGCACATGCGCATTGAAATTTGGTTCTGTAAAAATAGTGAAGTGTCACCTCTATATATTATTCTATGACTATGGTTACATTGGAAACAATTTTACATGAAATATTTCGTTTGAAAAACCATAAGTGATCGCGTGATGGTACTAGCGACAATCGTGTCACATGAAATTACTTCCAATGTAACCACAGTCTTAGTCTACAGGTAATATAATTGATCGATTTGAATTTCCCTCCAAATGCATAGATAAGGCTATTTACCAAGTTTGTTGAACAGTCACATAATATTAGAACGCATTAACTCTTCGTTACATTTATGGCTATAGACAAATTTTGCATGGAGTGATATACAGCCAACCAATAATCGAGTCTGCATCTTACCTAACCGTAAATATTTATAACGTTACACGTGAGCATTTTATACTTCATTAAGTGAAAGCTATGAAACTGTAAATGTAATAATGAAATAAGTTACATTATAAAGTAATTAGTATGTGAAGGTTTGAATGACTTGATGAATAATAATATTGTAAATTATAAATAGTTTAAATGCAAATGAAAATTTTTCTATATAATTCACGATTGAGAAGTTCATTTTCTTCAACAAGGTTGTCAAGTACAATTATTTGTCATTATTATGGATTGGATTCTAATATAAGAAGACAAGTATATACTCATACACCAATGACAAGTATAAGGAGAGAAATCATTGATAAAATAGAAAAATTATCTTTGATTAATTTTGAAGGGGATTATAGTATTTCTGTGTTGAAAACAGCAATTAATTTTACAGAATGTTTACGGGTTGCAAAAATTAATAATGCAATTGAACCTATGTACAGGCCATTTGAAAAAACTTTAATCCCTTTAAGAGATGATAATGTGGAAAGTAGTCAGCTTAAAGAAAAGATTCTATCAAACGCTACTGTTCTAGAAGAAGAATATTTTGTAGCACCTTGAGTAACATTATAGAAATATGAATATAAAGAATATCTTAAAAGAACTAAGCACAAATTTCATTAGCCTTACAAAACATGGGCTTCAATATGGACCTCAAGGTAAAATGTTATCAAGAAATCTCGAACATCATTGGTTTTTACATTGTGTTACAATGTCGCGATATAATGTATTTTTATCAGACAAAATTATTAATACTATAAATTTTATTACTAAAACTGAAATGGGAGACATACCATTTGGTCTAGCTACAATAGGTAAATCAAAAAATGATTGGAATCAGAGTATTATACCAAGTAATTGTGGATTTAAACTTCACAGAACTGCTGAAGTATCTATTTTTGATAATAATATAGAAATTAAAGATTTATATCATAAACTACAAAAAGAACGTCAAATTTGGTGGTGTAAGGTAGCTCAATCCCCTTCTAGATTTAAAATTACAGAATCGAAAAAAATAAGAAATTTTAATGTGGTAGAGATAGAAGCACAATTTTCTTTTGGTTCTATTGTTGTGGAAAGAATAACTTACCACACTGATGTTCGAAAATTATTTTCTCAGGTGCCTTGTTTCATCTTCTTTAACTTCTAATTTATAAAAGTTTAAAAATAAAAATCATTTATATGGAGTATTTTATTTTCAGATTGATAATAAAAAAAATTTTACCAACATACAAATGGTTGAACATACAGTATCTTTAGATTGGGGTTGCTTAGCACTACTTTTTGATGCCTATGATACAAATAAATCAGCTAAAATGCATATACATTTTAAGCTAGCACCACATAAAGTCGCAATTCATGTAGAAAAGTGGAAAAATGAAATGAACATTGAAAATGATGAATTAAATCGCTTTGTACTTTACTTAAATAACATACTGAGAACAAAAGGCCTGGATACTATATTAACCAACTCGCAACAAGTTACAGATATGTGTTTGGTTCCTTTTGTAGTTTTAGTTGACAGGACTAGTCTTGAAAATGGCATTATACGTGTGTTAAATAGATCAACAACTCTTAGTGAAGCAATTCACGTAACTGATTTAGTAAAGTATATAATTATGCATTGTTAACCAACTGATATGGTTTACAATTTCATTTCAATAAAATTTATGTATTAAGCTTTTAAGATATATTATCAGTGCAATTATTTTTTTTTCTTAATTAATAAGGAATACAACGAGATTTTAAAAACAGTAATGACTTTCATTTCTGTTTTGTATTTGATATATTATTCACTAATTTATGAAGTATGCAGCTACTTTATTTTATAATAGTACTTTTAAAAAATGTAATACGTTAAGAAATCAATGAGGATAACAGTCTAAAAAAATAAATGTAACCACATGGATGTAAGATACAAAGTTGCGCATGGATGTTTAGTGATGGTGACAGTACAAGAAATTGGAATGCTTTGTACTTAATAAAATGTACACTTTATACACCAGCATTCCTTGACTTTTTTGAATATTGCCAAAATTTATATAAACTCAATATTATGCTGCTCAAATGAGCACTTACAGTTCTTCAAATAATAATACTTTTAAACAGCTAAGCAGGTAGTTGTAACTTCTTGCCTTTCAGTACTTTGGTAATATAGAGGTAGAAAAAGTCACAGTAAAGAACTGTTTGTACTAAACCAGAAACTATAACAATTAAATCATAATGATCTTGTGCATAGTAACGATAGACCCAATTTAACAAATAGAGTCCTCTATAAGATCCCAAAGCAAAAAGATAATGACTTGTAATACTTTCTGCTTCTCCTGTTTTTGACACCAAAAATAACTGTGGCAATATTGCTATCGATTCCAGATAAATACTAAATGTCCATAAAATTTCCACAATTGCGAATTCGTGATTTATTAGTAATGCCAACATTAATGTTGGCAGAATTAAAAACTCGATTCTGAAAATAATAAGGAAAAAATTATTACACTAAATGTAAATATATTAATAGCAGTGCCACTTTAAAAATTAAAGCATGTATAACTTATTACTGTGTAAGAAATAATTTATTCCATGAATAAAAAACATACCTAAATGTATCGTGATTATGATCATATGTTGCTTTAAATTTTACATACATTAAAAAGACTATAGCATAAGAGGTTGCAATAAAAAAGATTTTCATAAGTGTGTTGTATGCTGAAATATATGTTGTCACCAAATCTAGATAACGCATTGTATATACAATTGCAAACAAAATTTGTGATTTGCCACTAATACCTGTAAAATATAATTCAAATACGAAGGAAGATTAGTTCTTATAAGAATAAATATTTATAAAAGTATGGTAAATTTTATATATAACAAATATATAAATAATGTAAGTGGTATATACCGGCACAACTTCGTGTTTTCCATATTTTAAGAAGAAGAATTATAATCGCAAGCAAATGCGACATGTCAGCTGAGAGACGAAATATATTCATATTTTCAGTTACTGAAAGGTAATTTTTATAACAAAGTAGGACTTCACAGACTTAACTCACAAAGCATACAAAATATGACGTGGCTTTGGCTGCAACATCAGCAGATGGCCGACCAATCAACCTCATTTAAGTTACATTTTTCATGTTATCAACAGATGTATGTAGCTACATAAAATATAATTTACATGAATATTTTCACCTTCTGCTTCTAAATTAATATAATTTTTATAATTTACAAATATTTTTGATAATTACAGTATACATAATAAAATGGATTAAGTACCCATTAAATTATTCGATATAATTTCTGGTATAGTCTTACTGTTAATTTTCTATAAATTAACGTATTATTTATGTATTTTATTATTGAAAATCAATCTTTAAGTAATTACCATCGCCCTAGTTACTTTAAAAATATAATTCTACAAATATTTTTATTTCAAACTAGATTATCCGGTTTTGTTACTATGTTTTGTGATTGCCTAACATGTTTAGTAATATGTGCTAAAATAAAGGGAAGTTCAAATCAATCAAATGTCTCACTGGTGAGGAAAATTTTAGCATTTATCTGCCTAATATTTTTATAAAATTTTATTGAAATGTTGGTATTATAAATATAAAGAAAAATACTATAGAAAAAATACAATTCTAAGACTTCTAGTAATGTATTGTAATGAGTACTGTATTATTATTTCATAGCAATTAATGTTATAATGCTGCGCATATATCGCGAACAGCGCATACGAAAATTACGTATAAAGGGAAAGGATAACCCGAAACATTATAATTTTCTTCTGAATTGAGTAGAATTCATTCGTGCCAGTCTACATTCGCAAAATCGCTAAAAAGGAGAAAAAAGAGATTCTTCAAGTTGATTCTAAATTGTTGAAATTCTGTAGTCAAGCATGCTATGCTCAGAGCAATTATTCATAGCGTAAGAAGAAAAATTCATTAACGTCTAAGCAATCAAAACGCCTACTAAGGAAAAGGAAGGATCTTGATTGGTGCAAACATTGAATAACTTTCCTTTTAAACGAAGAGAGTTAATACTGCTGCGCATTCATGTATACATACATTTTACAATTTTTAATCAATAGAACCATTGGACATTATCAGATATAAAACTATGATTATTTTCACTCTTTTTGAAGCCAGTATGGGCCGTCTTCATTTTAATCTATGTACTGTATACATTAAGGTACAGCACCCACCTATTTTGATTTTGTTGTAAGGTATGTGGTTGATTACTATAGTCCATCCAAAGAGATGAGATACAAATGTTTACATTAATGTCTGCAATCAGTTAAATGATTTTTAGTTATTGGTTTATTTTCTTCAACTCCAGAGGCTTTTTGAACGGTTTGAAAGAATGTTCGGAATTTACACTGCACATCTTCTTTCGAATCATTTGACTCAATTCGAATCGTTTGATTTCTCTCAAGTTACTCGATTTATTCCAACGATTTGATTTTTTTGAAAGGAACCCAACATTATTGGGTTGATGGTGGTGGTGATCGTAGTAGTAGTAGTGATAGTAGTTCAAACAGCGATTTAAAATGAATTTTTAATAAAAACAAATTACTCTTTCTAACTTATTATCCTATATTTATTATATTTTTTTAAGAAATAATTGTTCGACAAAAATAGTTTCTTTATTATATGTGCCGTTGATTATACGAGTAATTTAATTGCAAATCAAATAATTTAAATTACAAAAAAATAAAAATGAAGTTTAAGAAAAATGTTCTACGTAATTATTGGCTCCAAGTAGTGTGAAGCGGCTCTGATCTGATCTCGCGCTCATCACGTACACTCGTTGCATTAGGTATCTGGTCTTATTGAATGAACTATGGAATCTGTCGTCTGTTTCAGTTAGCAAATATGTCTAGGGACTTTAAAATCGAGTGCCCCTGAACGTCTCTCTTGGCAAGTAGCGGTACTATACTATTAAAATCTGAAAAATTTCGATAGTTATCCTTTCCTGTATGTGTTCAGTTATAAATTTGTATCATTAACCTTTACAATTGAAGTTTTGAACTTTTCGACACATTTTTATAGTGTAAAAATGTCAGACAAAATAAGCATATATTTAAAAGACGCTCATGAGGCATTTGAGCAAAATAATTATGCAAATACTATTAGGAAATGTAAAAAAATATTAAAAAATGATAAAAATCATTATAGAGCACTTATTTTATTAGCTGCTGCAATGAAAGAAATTGAAGAATTCAAATCACAAACACCTTTAATACTTGAAAAGGCTACAAAAATTCAACCAGATAACCTGTTAGCTTGGAAAGATTTAGTAGTTTACTATGAACAAAATTCAGATGATAATGATGATTATTGCAACAAATTAATGTTTGCTTATTGTAAACTATTACAATTAGATAGGTATAAAATGTATATTTAGTAAATCTCATTTCTTCTTCAAACTTAAAAGTCAACTAATAGATCATTTCTTTTCAGTAATGAGTTTTTATACATTTTGAATAAAATCTCAGATCTTTCTTTACGACTTAAAGATAGAAAGGTGCTTGATGAAATTATAGAAAATCTAAATGAATTACGGAACACACTAGACAGTAAAAGATTGCAATTAGTCAATAAAACACTTGTACAGATATTGATTGATAATTATTATTCAAATCAGAATTTACATCAGAATTTATTAGAAAGTGTTTTTACATCTGTAATAAATAATTTTGAAATAGGTAGTGAGCAAGAATACTATACAAAAAAATACTTAGAATTATTATATGACAATGGTAAATTAACTACTTTAATAAAACAGGCGATAAACATGTATCAACAGTTTCCACAAGATATTCTGCCATTGGGTAAGTCTTAAGAATGATAGTCTAATAATATTTAATATAAATGATTAGTATTTTATTTCAAGTAAATGAAAGTTATATTTTTATATTAATTTGTTACACTAGTGTAATTTGTTTTTTTACTATTTTTAAATCTTTTTTTGTGTTATGAAATATATATGCAATATATCAATAAATATAAATTATATATACATACAAGGTGTCTAATAACAAAACTGTGAATTGTGGTTATAATATATTGAAATAAGATACAAATTAAGAATGATGAATTGTATTGTGTTCAAGTTATTAATTATTATGGACTTATGTTAGTGTCACCATATGGACATCAGCTGTCTCACAGTAAGGGGATTGGTTTAGCCATCTAAAGAAACCCACTTACCTTGTAATTGACATAATAATTTATATCATGTGATACTGTTATAATAACTGCTGCTAATTAGGTAGGAGGTGCTCTTTTATAAAATTTTGGAAAGAAGAATAATGAGTAAATTATTATGTCAAGTATGAGATAAGTGGGTCCTTGTAGATGGCTATGGCACTACCAGTTTCTGGCTTTGCAGTGGGGTGGTTTATATCTGTGTATTGACAATAATACATCTGACATCTTTCATGTGCATTTTTAACAATTAATAACTCAGCCATAAAGCTTGAAACACAATGTTGTTATTGTTAATTTTGATCTAATTTTGGCATGTAGAATTATTCGTTAGAATTTTGGACACCTGCTTCTGAATATTTATATATTTCTAATGACCAAGAATCCTACAAATATTAACTGAGTGGGAATACCCTTAGAGAAGATGGTTTTAGTTTTGTGATGTATAATAACTTGAGTGTAATGACACTGATTCAATGATTGAATTATATTATTAATATTGATACAATATTAATAAATTGGTAATAATTTAGATTTTGAATGTTATTTTTATAGGAGTTGTTTGTGTTTAATTTGGAATGAAGATATATTGGTTTATTCGGAAAGTCATTTCTTTTTTTTTGGTGAAAATGAATCACAATTTTTTAGAGTGTATAAACATTTTATTAAATTATATATTCTCCATTTTGGAAAACGAAATGACTTTCCGAACAACCCAATAGTTTATCATAAAAATATTCAGACACTGTTTTGCTTTATATGTTATACGAATTGAAAATAATTGAAAACATTCTTTATGTTATGTTAGGTAATCATCTTTAGTTAAGGAAAATATAAAATTGATTTATTTACCTTACATAGTTTTTGAAATAATAAACTGTAAATAAAGGAATTTTCTGCATTAAAAAAATATTTGAATGTTTGAGGTGTTTGGTAAGTTTCTCATTTTAGGAAACTCAAGCTAACAATATTACAAATAAAAAATTTAAATTATGTACAGGATAAGCGTGTTATGTCCATTACTGGTCAGCTAATAGATTGCTTTAGCATTTCCTAAAATGGAATGTAAAAACAAAAATACTTAATTTAAAATGTATTAATTTGTCACTTTTAATTATGGGAAAGACAAGTCTTACAGTGAGATTGAAGTATTATATAATTTAAAGAACAGTGTGAAATATTAATAAAAGATATAAGTAAGAAGATTATATTGAATTGGGACCATAAATAGATTGATCAAAGTTTATTAACAAATTAGACCTCATTAAAAATTTATAGAATATATATTTATTTAATTTGTACATTTAAAAACTGAACTTGAAATGCATTTGGAAAAAGAATGAAATTATATTAGTACTAAATGTCTAAATAAAATCATCTGGCTAATATGTCTAAATGTTTGAGATATGTTATTAAACAAGTTAATTATTGAATAACATATGTGATATTTACTCATAATAAATATGTGTTAAACATTCAATGTTGTAAAGTATTTGAATAATTTTGTAACATGGAAAGCAAAAAATAAGCATTCCTGTAATTATAGTTTACTGTTTAAAGAATTATGTAAGATAAATTTTACATTTTTTTTACTCAAGATTGACTAACACAATGCAAAGAATTTTTTCAATTGTTTTCATATTTACATAAAATATAAAATAAAACAGTTAAATTACTATGATGTATAAATATTTAACCCTAGATTAATGATGAAGCTCTAAACTGTATTTTTATTCTACGGTGTGTATGTGTTATTTTTTATTTTATTGAATCTTATTTCCTGAACAAGGTTCTGTTTTCTTACATCAAATGTAGACATGTATGTAAGTTATACACACCCTTGTCCACATGTATCTGGACACATATATTTGTAGATATTGTTTAATTATCTTATAAATATAGTTTTTTTTATGGATTTGGACTATTGATTATTGATTGAATTTGATTATTCTTATACAATATTTATTGATAAATAATATAAATAACATTACTATAATGATAGGTAAGCAAAAATGTGTACATGGAAGTATTATAAAGGAATCAAGTTTTAGGTAATTTTATCTTTCATTCGATTTATCGTTACAATGCAATTTATTTACTGTCTATTTTCAGTCAGAGTTCAATATCTGTTTACATTTTGTAGAGTATCAAGTCTATCTTATCAAGATTATCTTAGATAATCAGTCCATTTAGTAGTGTTAATGGTTAGAGTTGTAAATTTAGAAAAGGAACTATCAATGATGATTTTACATTATTTTGGGGTTAATAACATGGGAAATTTCGTGAAAGTGGAAGGAATAATGCAAACAACATTATTTGTATATTTTGTAAGAAAATACAATTTCATTGGGAAAAGATGTATTGGAAATTTTGTTTTTATGTGTGATAATGATCTGAAACATTCTGCAAATGTATGTACAACATATTTGAAATAATTGGAGACATGTAGTGGTTCTGACAGTTGTCGGATATTACTTCAATTGAGAAATTATGAAATAAATTGGATAAGAAGGTAAATAACAAGTGTCTAGAAAGTGAAAAACAAATATGGACACAATTAAAAAGCAAGTTGGAAAAACATTTAGATAGAAACATTTAAGAAATTTATTGCAAGACTGCCATAATTAGTACAAGTAGTAACTTCACAACAAGACAACCTGTAGCATCACAACAAAGACAACCTGTAGCGTCACAAAATTTAAATATTTTTATATAAGTCATTGGTACTTATATCAAGTAAATAAATATTGTTTGTTTAAATGGTGTACATGTAATTTTTATTTCTGCACATTATTTGTACAAATGTACTTAATATACTACTTATTTGATTGATGAGTATTATATATTATTACTTAGATCATATATTGATTTATTATATACTACAAAGATATATTTACTTATAATTTCCATTTCTTCCTTTTCATTACCTTAAGATGGTTTTCATTGTGTTTGATTTTTGAGGTTATTTGATACCTCATACAAAATAAAATTTTATTAAGTATAAATTACAAGAATTTATATCATCTATAAACAAAGTGGAGAGAAAAAAAGTAGTGCTATATTATAAATAATATTGACATCTTTTATTTATGATAAGCAAAAATAAATTTTCTTATTTTAAAATAACAATTTATTAAAACTGGTATAAATACTTACAAATATTAAAAGCAGTAATTACAGTTTATCAAAATATTTATTGCAGTATCATTTTGTGTTTAAATGGTGTATATAAATATATATATTTTTCTTACTTGCTATATTTGTAAAATGCTTTTTTGTTTTGCTAGACACAAGCAAAAAAAGGTTTTCACTTCTTTTTAGGTATAATAATCATCAAGTTATAACAAGTAATATGATAAATAGAATTTCAAAGAATTGATACCAATCAATGTTGCAGCATGTGTTGTCAAAGCTGTAACATATTTTTATGCACAATACAATGCACTGTACAAAATTTCTTTATTAATATTTTGGAGACTATTAACTATCAGAAGTTAAGATTTTATATTTTGGATTTACTCCCTCTTGCCTCCCTTCCTCTCAAAAATTTGTTGTTGATCACTGGGGGTTTTTTGGAAGAACATCCCAAATTTGTGCACCTTTAAACGAATTTGTACATTTTTCGGAGTTGTGTCTAAATGTATAATTTAAGCGACAAAAAATTTTAATATACCCTTTTAATAATGCTTGTACATGAAAGCAGAGATCTTAATAAGTATCTTAGAATTTTCTTCGAGTTTTTTGAAAAATAACAATAAAAAATAGGCTGGGGTTTGTGAGACCCTTATCTGACAGTAAAAAAACTCTGTGCAAATAAAGGTTTATAAAAGAGTGTTCCACAATTTGAAAAATTGTTAGCACTTAAAAGAGCTAATTGTTTCTTTAAAGGATGTATTTTAGTTGAATGATTTGCAAATTTTTTTTTGAAAAAAATTCAACTTTATAGCTGTTCATATGATCTTGGATCTCTCATACTTTAGAATATTTGATCTAGTATCTCTTCATATAGTCTCCTTTTAGGATCTTGTAAGATTTTGGAGATTTTCTTGAGAGAGACAATTATAAGCTTTCCAACAATTTGACATAATTGTTGTTTCTTTCAGTATTTCTTCTTTATGCTAGGGAAAACCTTTTAGCAAACAATGGTTAAGCAATTTTAGTTTAGGTTTGTCAACCATAAAACATCTGGTTTACAGATTCAACACTCCAGAGTTTACTTTCTTTCCTTTCATTCGGCTTTTGCTGTTTTTTTGGTTCATCATCTACACTGCTAAGAAAAACTGCATGTAATTTTGTCATGATACAAGTTTCAATTCATACATGTATAGCACATACACTAAACTGATGCTAAATGTCTTTAGTACAAACGTGAGTTTTAAACTGTAACAATAAGTAATTGTTTCAATTCAACCTCTGTGATCAATTGTGTAAGTGTGGTGTAAGTGTCGATACATGGCTTTTAAAATGGATGTCATTAACAGAAAAGAGTTATTTGCTCTGTGAAGAACAACCAAAGACAATAAAAGAATCATTGTTATTTTTGACTTTATAGAAAAGAAGCTTAACAACTTAATATAAAACAAATAGAGAAATGTGTTCCTATGATAGTAATGAAGTCACAAAATTCAAGTCGAAATTAGATGAAAAATATCGAACATCTTAAAGGATCTATCAATTTTAATTATATTATAAATGATAATACTAATTGACCAAGTACAAGCAGTTGTAAAAGTAAAAAAAAAAAGATAAGCCAGCAGCAGATTGCCAAACTGCTAGTAAAAAACGAACTTGAAACAAATTATAAAACTTTCAGTAGATGAAGCTTTAGCTTTATATTTTCAAATAATTAACTAAACATTAATATATAGTAATTCATAAAGTAACAAAGTATCATAATGTCAATGTTTACTCATGCTACTATTTTATTATTAGTGTAAAAAAACCTTGCTGTTTTAATGAAATTACTATTATCGACATTTACACAGAAGTAATTTTAAAATGCCTTGTTGAACATACAGTTTCACACTTGTTCATTGTTCTTCATTAGATGATTTTGAAAGTATTGAGGATGAATCAGACTTTTTAATTACATTCAAATAAAGTTGTGATGAATTAGCCGGACAAAATAATTACTAACACATATTTAAAGATCAGGATAATGAAGACTCTTTTTTATTTGCCATTTTGTTAGTTCTACTGCAAATATCAACTTTCGATAAAAGGAATATAGTATGAATAAATCCAATACTATTATCCACAAGATACTGTCGATTGATAAAATTAATTTTTAAATAAGAATTACAGAATTTGTTTGTAGCAGAGGTAACTAAAGTTAAAGACCAAGTAAAAACTTTGATACCAACCATAATTACATACAATAATAAATCATTAAAAGTTCATGGTGATTTTAAATTTACTATAGACAGTTAAGTTTGTGGTTACATAACAGAAACTGCATCATTGAATTATTAGATTTGTAATTTAAAGCTACCAGAAATGAATAATTTGGAGAATCGTCAAATAAAACAACAAATACAAAATAATATGGAATTTCAAGTTTATATGTTTGGATGAAATGTTTCGAGTATATATTACACATAGAAAACAAAACAGTGGTGAAAGCTTGGCGTATATGTAAAGGAGATGCAGATGTAAATAAAAGAAAAAAGGTATGTACAGGAGAAAACAAATGGACCTTCTAGTTGACATTTTGAAATCCGGATATGGAACATTTCATGACGGCAATATTGCCAGAAAATTTTGTTCTCGTCTATAATTAGCAGCAAAAATAATTGGCGTGAATGAAAATCCGGACAATTGTCCAAAGAAGCTCTTAACCGTTTGAGTCCCAAACAACGTTATCGCGCTGATTGGAATTCATCGACATAAAATAAAAGAAGCATTATCGCGCCGCTTGGGATTTATCGACATAAAATTAAAAAAAAGCGCTATCGCGCCACTTGGGTTCTTTCGTACTCATTTAGAGAAAACGCGGTTGCGCTGTTCGGAATTTTTCGACAGTGTTTTTTCAATACCCCTTGGGACTCTAACGGTTTAGGCAAGGCATAAACATTACAAGGTTTCGAGAGAATAATACGAGGAAATCTTCAAAGAGAAAAACTATGAAAAACTTATTTCATATACTCTGTGTAACATTAAACCTTGTAATAACTGGCTTCATGGAATTTCCAATAAAAAAAGTTGATATATTGAACGATGACGTTAAATTACTTCTAGAATAATCGATTATTGTGCGTCATGTCCTGGATGCTGGGATAGTGTCAGTAACGCGTCGTCGCTTCCTTTTCTATATGGTGCAGATGCTCTATAAAGCAACCATGTTCGGATAGCACTTGCAACGTTCTGCAGGCGAGACTACCGAAACCTTTGCCCAGCCACTCCAGTAGGAATGGCTGGACAGTCTGCTGGCTAACGATTAGCTAGACGAGCTGTTGTTGTTATAAATTGCCGGGGCTAGGGTCTAAGGCTTTGAGGGCTTTAACATTGCATTCCACCAGAACTTCCTTCTGCTCGTGAGACTTCTTTGAAGAAGCAGCAAGCACGAGGTGAGGAGCATAAAAATACTGTATCTGCAATCAAGATAAATATGCAAAAAAAGATTTAAAACCGAGTTAGGTTTAATAGTTGATAAATCTAAACTTGGTTTTGGTGGAACGTTGGTGGTACTACTGTTTGATGAACATGTATGAAGTTTCATGTAGATCTGTCGACTCGTTCGTATATTTACAGTTGTTCAAAGTTAAAGTGTCATAGTATTCTTTACAAGGGAAAAAACGACGAAACTTATTGAACAACCTAATATATGTATGCTGTGTTAAAGTCGACGCTTATACAGTGTTGCAGAAATATGAAGAAGTAAAATCTTCTGAGGTCTTGGAATTTATGCACATTATAATTATTTTTAAAGTTGAAGATTAGAAATTATTGGGTCGGAAGATGTTTATGCCTCGTCGCTGCCGGCAATATTGCCTGCTGATGGCAATATTGTGAGAAGGTTTTTTGTAAATGATGAGCTCCTTGCAGACATTATTGGTATTTATATTAACGTTATACGAAGATTTAGTACTATAATTGAAATTATTTCAAGTTATTACGAAATAAACATTTGCAAAATCATCTCGTAGAACAAATGATGTTTTTCATTTTGTTTGTAGATCTTTTTCTATTAGTATTTTCTGTTGGGACTCTTGCGTATTTTTTTGAGTGAATGAGGAAAGCGGAAGTTGCAACCATTAAGGACTGTGGAGCTGCTTTCAAAATTCACTCAAAGGCTCTCAATCCACTAGAAAATTGTATTGCGAAGGACTTTCCAATTTCAAAAAGTACAGGGTGAATTTATGACCAAAAGAAACGACTGTCAGAATCCCTTGCCAAGCCATCGCAGGCCAAACAATGGGACGTAGCGATCAACTGCAGTGCAGATGATCAGCCAGGACTTCGGCTAGGACATCGGTTGGTCGCACGTAGACAACGCAACACAGCTGCAAGCCACGCGGGTTTGTTGTCGCTGGGGTTTGCAAGTACGTCAGGAATGTACGAAAAGCAAGGACGAAGCCTTTACCTCGAAGTTGCGACCAGTCATAGAACACAGTCTTCAGATTCGGCGCCAAGCGGTATGGTCGACTGAGCAGAACACGGACGAACTACCGACTCAGCCGATTTTTCTATTAGCCATCTATTAGTGCATCTAAACTAAACCTTCGCTTTCTTATATTCATTATTTTATATATAAATATTAATTTACTTTAGCTCATAAATCAGTAACTACAACTTAGTGTCTCGATCAATCCAAACGTCGTCGACGAGGCATAAACATCTTCCGACCCAATAATTTGTAATCTTCAACTTTAAAGATAATAATAATGTGCATAAAGTCCAAGACCTCAGAAGATTTTACTTCTTCATATTCCTGCAGCACTATATGAACGTCGACTTTAATGCAGCATATATATATATTAGGTTGTTCAATAAGTTTTGTCGTTTTTTCCATTGTAAAAAAATACTATGGCACTTTAACTTTGAACAACTGTAAATATATGAACGAGTCGACAGATCTACATGAAACTTCACACATGTTCATCAAACAGTAGTATCATCTTTAGAAAAATAAAACGACGAACCTAATAGCTTCATTTCTTATCGAACGACAAAACTTATTGAGCAACCTATTATCTAAGCGACCGGTACAGGAAATGGAATTTTTGTATTATTTGTCGAAACAACTACATATATATGTATATATATTGTTAGGTTTGGAAAAAAAATTCAATTTTTCTTGTTATATGAACAATTACTGTACGTTTTTAAATAAATATAGTCATTTTTTTTTTTAAACATTGTTAAACATGTTTTGTTAACTTTAGCATTTTATTCTAATATGTTGATTTTTTATTATTTTTCAAGCCTGCAAAATTTCATTTAAATCGAAGTCGGACCGTTCGAGGTCTTTTCTTGTTAGTGGAATTTGTTACGCCATCTTGGTCTGTGACGAGTTTTATTGAAATACAAAAATGCCGTTATTTGAATACAAATAGAAGAAGCTTTTATATGAACAGTTTTCATTTTTTGTGTTAAATTCATCCCTGAAGTTATGCTCGTATATTATTATACATGATGTGTATAATTTTGTTTATATTTCATTAAATGTAAAGAAATGTTATATCCCAATTTAATATTTGGTAATAGATTATTAATTATGATGTTGTTTAAAGTGTTAATAATTTAAGGAGCCTAATAGTAGTGACAATAATGCATTCTCGTTTCCTAATTATTTGTTTGTGTTTACAGAATATATATGCCGTGCTTACTATGAACTAAATATTTTTGATGAAAATCATACGGATGTCAGCATAGCAGAATTTTATGAATCTCTCATGCAGTTAAATTTGGACTCTAATATTACGGGAATTGTTCCAACAACGCATTTAAAAGAAACAGACAATTTAATTGCAACACGAGAAATATTGAAAGGCATACTTATGGTAAAACCGAATTTATTATACGGTTGGATAATATTAAGTGAAATAAGTGTCCGTCTTTATTGCTGGGAAGATGCAGAAAATGCTGTAAGACAAGCATTGACATTGTTGAAACATGAAGAAAACGATAAGTTGTCATATAAATTGGAATTAATATTAATTGAATCAATGAGCAAAAGTTGTAGTAAACAGAAATGGGAAACTGCATTGCAAATGTGTGAAAAGGTAAGGTTATTTCATTGCTATACTTTATACTTCTAATACCACTTATATTTTAAAGTATACTACCTAGTTTGTAAAATGTTACTTCTTATTTTGTAATATATAGGTAGCACAAAACTCTTTTTATTTGTTCGAATTTATCTTCACTTGTTTATTTTAACGAAATTGTATATAATCTTTTACACATACGAAGGGTTTACTGCGTCATTTCGACTACAATTCTTCGCTAGGGGTGTTCGAATACCTGATATTATGAGCTCAGGCAAACTTAGGCGAGTATTCGTGTACACGATTTCCCGAAATACATGATTTGCCCGACAATTTTACATTAGCCAAGACTGCTTCTCTTGAATCTAAGATCCGTTGCAGTCCTTATCGCCCTTGGCACCATCTGCGACAGATTTTGTTTAAAAAATAAGGCTACGTAGATTCCAAAGACCACATGCTATGCGTGACTGACTTAATGATATTTGGAACGAATTCGGTTAGAGTGGGAAGTGCACGCCTTGTCTCACACGTATTTTTTGACGTAGCGTTACGATTGGTGGAAGTACTCACACATGCTAATAAGAGTGCTGACAAAGAAAAGAAATGAGGAACAAATTATCTTGAATAAACATTTTGAGTTTAAAAGCAATAATAAAACATAAATATGTAAAATATTTTATATGATATATAAATAAATAAATATATAAATAATACAATATAATAGAACAAATTAAAATTGTAATTACATATAACATGATACAATATTAAAAAATAATTTTTAAAAAATAATAAGTTGGCCCATTTCCGAATAAATTGAAAAATGTAATATGTATTTTACTTGTACATCTTAGAACATAATTCGTAAAAAACTTTTTAAATAAAATGGAAACTGTAGTATTGAAGATTTTAAGGTAAAATTAAGGGAAGGATTAGAGAATATTTTATCTTTTTTTATAGAAACATTGATTCATTCTGGGCCACGTTATCTATAAGCGATTATTAAAGCGAAAGGATACGCCACAAAGTATTAATTTTTGTTAATAGTTGTAAGTAGTTAAATATACTATGGTGTGATTCCCACTATCGTAAGGTCCCCTTGTAAGTAGCAAAATCTGGGTTTAGCTGACCAATACTTCTTTTACGTACCTTAGTAGCTGTAAACATAGACAGTATGAAACGTGATCGTCCCCCCCCCCCAAAATAATTAAAACATCAAGTAAGTTAATATGGCTGCTATAAAGTGAGTGATGCAATTTTCTTTAAAAATTGAATATATACGATAAAACCATTTATGAGATATAAGGGATAAATTAATGGATGTCGTAAGAGTCAGGATTCCGAAGAGAATTTGGACACGTGTAATTTAAAGTAGTGTGTGTGGTCGCGCGCATTGGTAGAATGACTATTACAAATAATTAAGAAAAGAACACAAAATTACTGAGTAAAACAAACATTGTCAGAAAATAAACTAACACTTAATAATATGAAAGAAAGGTTTCAGTTATTTAAGACTGCTTGAAACATTTTGAATCTTCTATGAGGCTAGCTGAAATTGAAACAAACGATGGAAGAAAAATTGAATTTATCCTATAACAATATTTTTTAAAATGCTAAAAGAAGTATGCCAAAAATTATAGTGTACTACTGTTGCTTGTTGACACATTGTGGTAAATGTGCGGTACACGGTTATTTATATAACGTGAACCGAAAGTTGTAATTTCTTCTCCTTGATAAATTCTTATACCTCGAAAACGAAGTTTTGGATTGCAAAATATTATGGTACTAAATATTACTAAATATTATGGTACTATTCTAATTTTCCCTGTAACAAGAAATTCGTATACCTCGAGTTAGCATACAATTTTAGAATAGCATATATAAAATGACGCCGTAATTTATACATGTAAATCTTTATACACTCATTTCTATATATAGAGTATTAAGAAAAATGTGAAACCTTCTTTCAAAGTTAATTCCTCGTGCCAATATAATAGGTCGTACAATAAGTTTTGCCGTTCGATAAAACTTATTGAGCAATCTCTAGTAAATCGAAAAGTTCCTTATCATTTTGTAATTTCAGATTTGGTTTTTCAAATAAAGTTTTTGCGTATTTGAACTTTACGGACATGCGTTTTTTTGTACATGAGTGGGATATAATTAGCTTCTATCGAGAAACACATCATTAAATTTTAACTGTTTATATCTCGATAACTAATTTTCAAATTGCAAAATGGTAAAGTACATATCGATTTGTCTTCATACGAGGAATTGATTCTGAAAAGAAGTCCCATATTTTTCTTTACACTCTGTATATATGTATTTGCTCTTTCCTAATCAGCATTTTAGAAAACATCATTCAACCCAATTGGAATTGATCCATACACGCATTCGTGTATTGTTAGATGATCCCGATGTATGTATTAAAATAAATCAGTTGGAATCTCAATGTGAAACTAAAGTTCAAGCTAATATCCTTAAAGCATTGTACTTAAAGCAACGTAAACAATTTGAAGAAGCGGTAAATAGTCTTGATTCAGCTTTAGAAACATCTGAAGCATGGCTATTACTTGGCACAATATATTGGGAAATGGCAGAATATAATTACAGCCTAATGGCATTTTTAAATGGGATAAAAATTGATCATTATAATTGGATGTGTCTAGTTTATTTGGGACACTATTATTGTAAACATGGTAATGATATGGAACGTTCGAGAAGGTGCTACCAAACTGCATTGCAAATTAATCCAAATGCTGAAGAAGCTGGCATTGGATTAAGTACGGCATACAGATTTCTTAAGAATCAAGTAAGTTCGTACAATTGTACAATCGTATTTTTCATAATAATAAAAAACTTAAACAAAATATCATTTATAGGATGCTAATATACAATTCTTGCAAAAATTAACTGTAAAAGATAGTGGTCCAAAATGGGCGTGGATGCAACTCGGTTTGCAGTATCTTGATCAAGGAGATGCATTACAGGCTATCAAGGCTTTTCAGCGTGTTATTAGAGTTGATCCAAATAACAAGTATAATAATCTATATAATGATTGTTAGTTAAGAATGTGCGAATATAGAACAATTTGAAACACAGAATATCAACTATTTTTATCGTGATTAAATAAGATTCTTTTAATTTTTCTATGACGATTCTCCCACTAGTGGTCTTAACTCTTATCGGACGCTAGATTTGTATTAGGTTGTTCAATAAGTTTTGTTGTTCAATAAAACTTATTGAACAGTATATTACTAGGTTGCTCAATAAGTTTTATCGAACAACAACTCTTATTGAACAACCTATTATATATGCTTCTCACTAGGTTGTAGATGTTTTTAATAAATATGCGAAATATTCTCAATATTGTAAGAACATTTTGGTTAGAAATTATTTATTATTTGAAGGAGTATTACAAATGTATAAGTTTAAAATAATTATTTATAAATTTGAAATGTATGATATTTTTTAAAAATATCTCCAATATTATGTTTTCCTTTGGCATCAGGCGGATAAGTTCGATCTGGCGGATAATTCTTTCTTTTCAATGTGCATAACATTTGTTAGAATGTAATTAGAAGTTACTGCTAGCCTGATCACTAAAATCAAAAATACTTTCAGAATTGTTTTCAAAGAATTCACTGCCACTATCATTATACAAATTCATAAAAGTTTCTTTGTTTATTTTGTGGGGCCAAAATATTAAAATTTGATTAAAAAAGGCACTGCTACATGTTAATCATCACTGGACATGTTAATCGATCCGTTAGTAATGTTCAATTGATAAGGCAATTGTCCACACATTTCACAGACAGTGAATTTATATGTGATTCATCTTGTCATCTCATACGTGCCATATGATCACAGCGACAAAGTACTGTTGTCACTTCAGAGGGGACTTACAACCGTTAAGGGTTAAAGACAGTGCCGCTGTCTAAACACACCAGTGTTACAGCAGTCTCCGCTGCAGTAGTCATCGTCATCGATCAACCAATGACGCAACAGAAATATCGGCTACTGCGTCACTATACCGGGTACTTTAACTAAAAATATTTATGGCATAATTTAAATTATATTGAAGGAGAAATACCATAGAAGAAGAATTTTTTTTGTCCGGTTATTTTTTCATTGTTTTTTAAAGTTATTATTATTTTTCATTAGAAAAACTTAGATTTCTTTTTATTCCATCTTGTAGTGGCTGGAAAAATACATTTGAAAATAGTTAAGTCGTGATCTTCAGGTGATCTTGAGTACTAAAACTGTAATCAAATTGTAGGATAATATTAAGATTACATTTGAACTTGTTGTTTATGTTATATAGTGTTCGAAGTTATATCCATTGGCAGGGATACAAGTGACAGTAACGAATAATATGTTTATCAACTGTTATGAACAAAATCTGTTTCCTAGTTGATTCCGAAAAGCTTGTTAGTAATACGCAAACGCATTACAATGGCGTATTATTATTTGAAGTAAGAGAAGATTGATTTGACCTAAATACATTTATGGTGAAGTTTGTGGCGGCGCTACCCACGCTTGCCACCAGAGGGAAACTCACCACCAACCGTTTCCCGCAAGTTCCCGTACCTGCTCCGATCGGTATATATACGATCTCTTACCGATCTTCCAATGTCCCGGCGTATAAGGCAGGGCCTGCTAGGATGCCTTACTGGCGAGTCCACTAGCAGGCCCGGGATGAAACGCTTCTCCCCCCCACTCCTATTTACGTTATTCCTTCCTCACACATCTTCAAACCAAGAGCCGCCAAAAGTTAAACGGTGTGTGAGAAAAGCTGTATGGTTCTACACAGAACGATTCCCTAATCGTAATTGTTCATCGTATTCTAAAATAATTAAAAAATTTGAACAGGTCATAATTTAAGTATATTCAAATGCATTGTTTCAGTCAATTCAAGATGGAATAAAAAGAACTTTAAATTTTTCTGGTGAAAAATAACGATGCCTTTGAAAAAACTATGAAAAAATAACTGTGATATTCCTCATTTGATACCATTTAAATTGTGCCATAAATATTTGTTGTGGCATTAAAAATAAAGGATATATATAGGTGGCCTTCTTTAGCTGAGACACTCTGTATACAAACACAGGATTATTGCTAGGTTGTTTAGGCGGCGGCGACAGTTTTTGAGTCCACTGGCGAGAGAAGGAACTTGTATTTTATATGCTGTTTACTTAAATTTTATACGAATGTAAATAATTGGCTTTAGATTTAATTTAATTAGGTCGTCCACATGAGTTGCGAGTTTCAATGTTCAAAATGTTTATTTTCCACATACATATTTAGGTTTGTGTTATTCCAAATATTATTGAGATTAATTTATCAAGTATAAATATCATGGAAGTAATTACTTAAAAAAATCTTGATTAAAGAAATATTTAATTAAGAACAGTATAATTAAATTTTAAGAATGGCAGAGTTGTATCATAATTAAATCTAAATCAGTCCTAGATAATATAAAGAAAGGCTTATACTTTCTATGCAGTAATTTAACATCATTTATTTCCTTTGCAACATTTTCATCTCGTTTAGATATTTACAATCGAAAGACATGAAAAATATGAGAAAATCACACTTTAACTATTTTAGAGTTGATATATGGTAGAAAATATTAGAAATTTAACATATCCATAATCAAATTTAATTTAAATGAAAGTATCAAAAGCAAAAAGTTAGAATGTTTTATGAGATTATCTTTTTCGTAGCCATAATTGGGAATATTTAGCAGATGCATACTTTATACGAGGTGCTCACATATCTGCATTGAGATCTTATCAGCGAGCATTAGAATTATGTCCTGATTCATTCTATTCAATGATACAAGTGGCAAACATAAAATTGGTTAGTATTGTTTACTATTGTTGATAAATTATTAGTAAATCTTAAATAAGTTTTATAACTTAAACTTTAATCATGTATATAAATATTAAATTTGTTTAAAAATTATGTATTATTGCATAGATTCTCGAAAACTATAATGAAGCAAAGAAAGATTTTGAACAAATATTAATCAGTAAGCCATGCTATGTTCCTGCCATAAAAGGATTAGCTGAAACTTGTGTGGCTTTGGCAAAAGAAAATATTGCCAAACAATTTTTAGGTCGTGCTAATGAAAATTTTCAACAAGCAATGAACTATTTATCTTTCGTTATTATGGAATGTAAAGATGTATCTTGTGTTTGGAAGTTACTTGGTGATGTATGTTATAGAGTTGCACTAATGCCAGAAAAATATAGTCATTTAGAAGTACCATCTGTATTAGTGAAATGTAACGATACCTCAGGTACCACACCGATGAAACGGAGAGATATAATCCTACTGTCTATAAGGTATATATGTATCTATGTAAGTATGTAAGCGTACGTAGATGAACAGTGTACACGGTATTCGGCAATTGGTAGTCGAAACCTTAAGAGGCGATTATTTATGTCAAAGGTGAAAATCATGAATGACGAAATTGCCTTTGAAGTTTTGTACCCACATTTATTAATTGCTAAAAATATACGATAAAATTAAGCTTTATAATGCCAGACCACATGCGACAAAGACAACCTTCGAAAAACTTAAAATTAGAAACTTGTTCCACACACATCATATTCCTTGAACTTTAAGGAGTATCAAGCAGTTATCACTTATTTCGATCATTGAAAGTATTTATTAATTGGTGAAACATTTAATAATAACGAATGTATAAAATCAGCAATAAATGAGTCTTTCAGTTGAAATTTATAAAAGTTTTTTTATAGGAAGCAGTGATTAATATATCAAAAAACAATATTGTTTATAAGATGATTTAATATAATGATATGCATTGATCAGGGGATTACAAAGTTTTTGCTTTTGTAAATAAATTTTGTAGAATTTTTCTGAATTACAAAATTTTTGATTACAATATCTTACTGATAGATTGGAATTTTATCATTCTTGGTTTTAGAATTTTAGAATGTAGAATCACCTTCTAAAGTTTTAAATACCCTTTGTCAAAAACCTTTATATGTATCGTGCGTAATAGACTTGATGATATTTGGAAGGAATTTGTGCAGAGTGGGAAAGTGTACGCCTCGACTCACATGCACTTTTCAACGTAGCGTTACGATTGGCGGCAGTATTCACACATGCTAATAAGAGTGCTGACAAAGAAAAGAAATGAGATGTGTTGAAGCAAGTGAGACGGTGCAAAGCGAACAGTGGTTCTTAAAACATTGGTGTAGATTCAGATCTAAGTCGAATACTATTATTAACGCATTATAAAATTTCTTTCGCATTCGCCGTTTCGTGTATCGGTAATAAGTAATCGAACGAAACCCCTATAAATACAGGGTCCTACTGCTATGTCAATAGTGATCGTCAGAAGCCAAAACGCAGTGACTAGATGGAGAATAGATGGAGCAATCGAGGAACCCTTCTTGCCTCTGTGCCGTCCCACGTATCATCTTGTCTGTCACGCACGATACATGTTGCATAGTTTATTTATCTAATTATTCATTGTAACAATAGATTTAACTTTTTGCGGTCCATTTAATAGATTTTCAGTGTCTAAGTTAATTTGGAAGAATACTACGTGTACGAATATAAATGGCATAAAACTAATAGTAAGAAATATTTTATTACTATTCATATATTTCACATCATTATTTTAATTGCTTTGAATGATTTATAATTTTGTAATATAGTATTTTTTCGATTATTGTTGGATTTAACTTCTACGTTGAGCACTGGACGCTCTTCCCACCATTTTTGTTTCACTCCTGCCCTGTGAAAGTAAGAGCGACATGGAATAAGAATTAAACATTGGTACTTTATCTTTTTATGAAAGACATCTTTTACTCCGACTTTTGGACAATTGATACACCGTGAGTGGTTCGAGTGACCTACGGTGTAAAGTCCTGACTGGATATCGAAACGAATACAGATTCTTTTTTAATTACTGTACAATTTGTATTATATGTAAGCGCACTCTGCGCTGATCGCGTGCCCAAAGAAGGTAGTATAAAGCATTCGAAAGACGGAATGAGACAAAGTATCAATGTTTCGTTTGTTTCAAATCGTACTATGTTCACTTTCAATCTCTCTAACTTGCTCTCATTCCATTTTACTCTCGTCTTCCGCAAGAAAGAAGCGAGAAACGATTATTCGGGAATTGTATCTCTTTTATGCTACGTAACAGCGTAGGACTTAGATTGCCTGTTATGGTCGAGAAAATATTGTATATAACAGTTCTCATATTACATATTGTTATTGTTTTAACTATAAATAGTATTCTTGTGAGAATTATTCTAGTGTCCAAGGTTTTTGGCCGGTCAGGAATTCCTACCGCTGAGTACAACCTCCACCAAATTTCTGATTGGCAAAACTATTTATCTATCTCTTGTACTTTTATATTTAGTTTTTCATTTTTACTCGGCTTAGATCTCTATCCATCTGCTTTCGACGATCGGCGTCGATTTTCGGGGAACTCGTATTAGGGGAAGTGGGAGTGTCAGTGGTGTAAATCAAATACAATGTAGGTCTCAGAACACTATTCCGGGACATTCCTGCATTTACTTCATAGAGTGAGCTGGTTCTATTCAAGTATTTAATTCACAGTGTTATTACATTATTAAAACAAATTAAAAAAATAAAACTATTTCATGAACGAGATTTGATTTAAATCCGTAACCTGGTTTATCCGAACTCTTACAACTACCGTCTGCATTTGCAGGGCAGGAGTAAGACAACAAAGATTGATATTCATCGTGCTAGGTATATAACATTAATATCTATATCTCTACAATTATAGAGTTATTGTACCAAATATTTTTGCACGTAGCAACTGAGACGACTAACCTATGTATTATTCTGCAAAAGTAGATTAAACTGGAAGGCGGACAATACTGATCTTTTTCTTATAAATATAATTCAATATAAATTACATTCTGTAAGATATATGAAAGTATTTTGATAATTTTAAAACAGTTGTTACACAGCCCACGAGACATGTAGAAGTAAATACATCTTACGTATATATATATATATTATCCGTCTACGAGAAGAAGGCACAACTTATTTACACCCTTGCTCCGTTCATAATACGTGTCGCTCGTACGATCGCAAGTAAGAATCATCATTGGCCGAAAATGGCGACGAAGATCAACGACGACCGTAACGAGACTGAGTGATAGACAATACTGCGTCATTGGCGTAACCTTCTAAGCAAATGTTAGCTATTAAGAAACAGAATAATTTCGTCACTATTTAAATACTATCACTAATTCGATAAGTTGCGAATTAGTGACAAATGAATAGGAAAATGAATAGAATTTAATATGCTTCATAATCACTAATATTTTAAAAATTATTTATAGCGAAAAGAAATAATTTGCATTTATTAAAAATAATATAAATCTGTTTATACTTGTTTCTATTTAGATAAATTCTATATAATTACAATTTACACAAAAGCAAGTCATACTAAAATTAAAACAAGCATAACCTTTACATTTTCTTACATTACAAATCATAAATGTTATACTGGTTTTAATGCTAACATTACTTGTTTTTGTATAAATTGTAATTATATAGAGTTTATCTTGATAGAAATAAGTATAAGCGGATTTATATTATTTTTAATAAATACAAATTAGTTCTTTTCACTATAAATAATTTTCAAAATATTAATGATTATTACGTACATTAAATTCTATTCATTTTTTTTATTATTGAGCAACTTATCGAATCAGCGGTAATATCTAAACTGTAAGCAAATTATTCTGTTTATAAGTACTTGACGCTTTAATGGGAGCCTACGCCGATGCACCTTACTACGAATTTGTTCTCACTCGGACTTGGGATCACTGCTGTCGATCTTCGTCACTGTCTTCAGCCAACGATTATGAGCAAAACGAGGATGTAAACAAGTTTTGCTTCTCGTGGACGGATAATACAAGTATTTATAATATAATATGAATGCAGCGCTCGTCACACAGATTGTTTTGAAAACTGTTCCCGTACCGCCTTTAAAATTATAAACAGATTAGCTTTTCTCCGTATTTCAGATAAAGACGGCGTGGTTGTTGGTTGGCGTTTTTTGCCTAAATCAAGTTGTCGGGTTGATTAAACACCAAGCGAACGATGAGCGACAACAGAACGCGGAAATAAAAGCAGTACAAGTAGAGTAGATTTACCCTCAATAGTTTTCATAGACTCTTTCTTGCGATGATTAGTATAATAGGAGTGTCCAACCTTTCCCAATTTCTTTTAATTTTATACACGAAGTATTTGTGAAATACATAATTAAATATACAATTCACAAGATATTTCATATTTTATATATGCATTTTGGGGTCTTCTACTTTCTAGATTTTGCTTATTAATTGTGTAATATTGAAACATATCATAATGAGTTTTATTAATAGTGAGAAAGTTACATGTTTGAGTTGTTTCTTTTAAATTTTGTTTGAAAGTGATAGTCAAATTTTCTCGACAGAATGATAGAAACCAAATTTTGTTGTACACTATTACAATGAAGGAATTTAAGAGAATAGTAAAATAAATTAGGATAGTAAAATAAACTATGCTGATAAAAAATACGCGTTCAATATTTTTATAAAAACTTCTTTATATAAAAATTTCGTAAAAGGTAGAATATATTAAAAATTATTGAATAATAATACTTTTCGCAAAATATGTTTAACTTGTCTACGATCGACATCATACGCGCATAAAATATCTACTTTGATGATTAATGATTCATTTTAGATATGAAATGATATTTTAGTTACACTTTAATTATAACATTTGGCATTGACATGTTTTCTAAATATCCTTGGATTGCAAAAAGTTAAATATTAAATATTATTACAGGTGTTTTCTAAGTAATTTAATAAACATATTAATTACAGATATTACTGTTGTGCACTATCTCTTTCCCCACAGTCAGCCTTATTATGGCATGATTTGGCATCTTGTTACCTGATGCAATTAAAGTTTGATCCACTGGTTGACCATGAAACTCTTGCTTCTAAATGTCTTGCAGCTGGAAAACATGCTGTTAAACTTTGTCCTTCATCATGGCTGCATTGGAATTTACTGGGTGTTATTTGTATGTCTCCGCATACGAAGAACTATGCTTTAGCACAACATGCTTTTGTCATGGCAATCGATAAAGAATTAAATAATCCAATGATTTGGTCTAATTTGGGAACATTGTACCTCAACATAGGTAGATTGAAATTTGTAAATATTTACTAATACGTATGAATAGAATCATATTCGATCAAGAGTATGTTATCATGTCTAACAGTAATGACCGTATTTATAACCTGTTTATAATATTCTTTTACTTTTAATTAAAAAAATTAAATTTAAAATTAAAATACGAGTGATATATTATTGCAGCAACGTTTTATTCTTGCTACGTTTTTCCAAATTTAATATTTTTGGCATTTGAACGGAGGGAATCCGACTTAACTCTGGTTACTTTCCACAAAAAAGTATTAAGCCATGTCTCTTAAGAGAACAATATTTGAAAGGTACTAAAATTCAACATTTCTACTACCGAATATAAGAAATATAGGGGGAACAGCACAATAAAAATCAGAAAATTAAGTTTTTTCTTAAAGAAAAGTATACATCTTTTTAAGAATACATTTTATCCATATATCAACACATGAAAGCTATTATAATATTTACCAAAAAAAATTTGTTTATATCTAAATTTGTAGCTGACTAGAAACTGATTAACTTTTATCTGAAACATTTTTTCATCAGATTATTGGAAGTGCCTGAAAACTCGTGGCGACAGTTATGTGCCACACACTCTATATAATTTCTTTTGAAATGAATGAAAATTTATTTTTATTTATTTTTTAATTAAATTTTTATTAAATTATTTTTGTTCCTGGAAAGAATTTTCCTTACTTCTACTGGTAATTATATAATCAATGCTTTCCTAGCATATTGTAAAAAACTAGCCAAAATTGTTGTCCTATATTAGATATAACTATTGTATTATTGTTCTTTCTTCTTCGGATCACTAGACAAGTGTGCTTAGTTATTGATCCCCGTACGAGCCCCCAAATAATTGTTGTACTCGTGCGGTGTATTGATGTATATTTAAGAATATTATAAGTTACCAAACCGAAAATCCGATACCACAGTATAGTAGCGATATGTTATATCTACGCCAATGGGGTTTTATCTGCCGCGTGTTTCTCATTATCTCTCTCTATCTCGCTTTCTTCTAAGGAAGCAAACTAGAATTGAATATTTGAATAGCGTGAGAATAGGTGTACCTCTTCCACTTTTCTCGTATTCCTGCCACAGATCTTCAAGTCAGCGATAAAGAATACTTGTTATATACTGATTTGAATTTTTTTATGACAGGACAATTCTATAAAGCAAACGAGGCTTATGCTCAAGCTCAGCGTGCAGATCCGGCATATATGAATAGCTGGATAGGACAGGCTTTAATTGCTGAAGTGATGTCTATCAAAGAAGCAATGGATTTATTTAGGCATGCTACACAACTAGGGTATCATGATCAAGCAGCAGTAGGGTATACCCATTGGGTACTTACTGCACTTCTAGATTCTAATACTAAGAAGGACTCTTTACAAACATATATAATAGAAAACATGCATGCTGAAGTTGTTGCGTCCGATGTCATGAATTGGTACATAGGTAAATTTTTACATAGGTTTTAATTTATTTTCTCTGTTGACATAAATATGTAAATGATTACAATTATTGGTAATTATTTAGAATACAGATTGCCCCACTGATTTTAATAACTTTGAAATTTGTTGGCAAAGTAAATCTCCTGAATAATTTTGTCTTGCATACATTGCCGGTAGAAAATTCGGGATCACCTTACAATTTTTTATATTTTATGGCACAATTATTGGAAGATAACTCTCACCGTTGTGTTATTTTAATTTACGTCTAGAAATGAGCAGTATGAATTAGCTTTATTAGCGTTCCTTGTTCGTGTACTCTTGTTTTTTTTATAAATGTTAGTGTAAGCATTTAATTCTCCTAGAGCGTATACTCGAGAATTGAAAAAAAATCAATGTTGAAGAAAAATGCTGCTAAATGAATGTTGAAAAAATATTACTCGAGGTAGTATCAAAAAATGAATTCAAAGGATATGTAGAATTGCGAAGTTTTGATCAAATTTTAATATTATGACAAAATAACACGACTTTTTGTGAACAAAATGTGTTAAATTGATATCAGGAATGAATGAGAGTTCAAATATATTTTCCCATTGAAACCTATAATTAAAACTGTAATTGCAGAAGCTAGCAATGAATACAATGTAATATATATAAAAACAATAATAAATTCTAGAATAACAACAGTGTGTATTTACAAAGAGTATACAAGCTTTATGTCAAAAAGACAGTGTACAGGGTAAAAAGATTTTCAAAAACTTAATTATATTGTACAGAAATTTTTATTTGCACCCTAAAAGTGTCTTTTATCATAAATTACGAATACTTACTTTCTATCGAACATAAGTATCTTTGGTGGAAAAGTAATGGTTAATTATTTTCAATCTTAATTACGTATTTCTTATTACGTCTACATAGAGATTCCAAATCTCGTTAATGCTAATACTTGGTATATATATCAAGTGTCACTATACCTTAGTTTCTAATCTTTAGTTTTCTTCAAGTATCTATATTCTCTTTACCACCGTGAAATGAACATTGTGGATGATTGTTATATTGAAACAACCTACTTACAGTATAGTGAATGGCTGGTCTAGTTATTGTATTTATAAAAAATACTAAACGTAGATATTAAAAGATAAACAAAATTATTTAACTCCTGATGCATGTCTTAAATTCAAATTCGGCATTGGTATCAGGAATTTTGGGACAATTTATAGTATTTTAATAATACTAAAAACTCAAAGGAAATACTTTTTACGTAACTAATAAAACGATACATGTTGAATATATTAAGTTTTGTATAGTATTTCTTGAAATTTGACAAAATTGTAATTTTAGAATTATTTAAGCATATTTTTATGTCACACTATTCATCATAAATTTACAGTATATCATCCAAATGATTTTTACGCACGAAATGCGTATGGATTATTATTAGAGAGACAGAAACTCCTAAGACCAGCTGCAGAACAATTTGCTGCGGCTATATCGACAAGTGATAACGAGGAAAAGGATTTGGTGTGTATAAATCTAGCACGTGTTTTAATGCAACTGAACAAGCCCACAGAAGCTATCAAATTATGTCAAGCTGTTAGAAAAACAAATTACAATTCTCAATGTCACTTAGCATTATCGTTATTTAAAGGTAATGATTTTAATGGTTAACACACAATGAATCTAAATACTGAAACGAGCTATTTCTTTTTTTAACCTGCCACAGAAAAACTGGGTCTTTTAATTCGTATACGAACAGTTGAACTTTAATTTGCAGTTCTTGTACAACAGAGAAATAAGTCTATGAAATGTGTTTGGTACATTAGACCAAGTCCAACTAAAAAGAATTATAACAGTTATTTTTCCATTCACATATATAATAGATAACTATTTTTAAGTAATATAATGTTTTGCCTAAAATTTATTTACTTGACAAAGAAGGAACCCAAAACTTTGTGTGAAAAGAATTAAATTTGTAACATCTAAAATACATTTACTTTACGTATTTTACGTATAAAATACTTTACGCATTTTTGTCTAAATAAACAAATACTTTACGTATTTTTTTATAATAGTTTTGGATCAATTTCAAAGTTCATCTGATTCTAAAAGGCTTAGCGTGACTACATAATGTAGCAAATTACAGTACATCTGTGAAGGGTTAAATAACAAATTTGATAGGAAAAAATAGTGCACGATTTAAGGAGATCCACGCTTGCTTGTATGCAAAGTCTTTGCTTTGCCGTTTTATTTCTGAAGTGTACTCAAAAATCTTTGTTGCATTGTCTTTAAGTTTAACACAAAATTTGTTATGGAAATTCCTATTTCGATAACACACCAATACATATACATTGTTAAACTCGCTACCGTGTGTTTGTTATCTCAATTGAGTTCGAAGTGAATTGATACTGTCTCAAATATCAAAGCGACGTTTGTAAGAAGTTACTAAATGTTGAAAACCACACTTTGTGTGTGTCCATAAGTATTAATTTGACGTCATACAAAATGGATAATTAAAAGATATTTTGTTTTCAAAAATAATATACTTTTATACTAGTTTCGTAACGTCAATTGTTCGCGAGATCGTAACAAGTATTTTATTTATGATAATCTGAAATTTTTTGTGAAATTAAATCCATTTGAATTGTTAATTGCAAGTAAACTTAGTATGTCTGTTTTATTAACACAATATATAAGTAATATATATGAATGTTCTTACGCATCGTAAATATACTATAGTAAATTCGACAACAACAATTTCTATTCAATATTTGAATGTTTGGTAGAGTATAATAATAGTCTAACATAAAATATCAAATAACTCGTAATGAATTCACTTTTTTACGTTCTTATATTAGTATCTTTAAACACAGATTAATAATGAGAATTGATTTAACAATGAAAAACTTGTATGGTGTCATTTAAATAACATTGTAAATACACATTGTGCACATAAATCCATTACATCTTACATTTACAGGAAAATATACTTAGAGGAACAAATTTTATTAAACCGTGCAACATTTTAGCTTATTCAATATGTCTATATAATTCTCAGTGTATAAAAGTATTTTATTTTGTATCAAATTATTTATTTTTAGCTGCAAAATATGAAGAATCATATGCTGCATATGAAGCAGCACTTCATTTATGTTCGAATACTGACATAGAAAAAGCGTATATCTTATGTGCAATGGCCGCAATAGCATATACTTTTCAAGGAGTAGATGACGCAAAAACTTTGCTATTTCAATGCATTCAGATACAACCACCGGCTATAACTGGCTTTTTAGCAGCTGCATCACTAGGAATATTACATGGAGATTTAAATTTAGCTATGTTGGTATTAAATGAATTAAATCCATATAAAAATGACCTTAGATATGGTCCCCATGTTGTAAACTTGTTGTCATATTTTGACTTAATCGAAAATGATATTAAGAAGGCTACTGCTACTCTTTCTAAAGCGATTTTTAGGCATCCTGGTAAGTAGCCTGTTTTTTAATCAATTTTACGATAAGACAAGCTGTAGCTATACTAACGTAATATACCCGTTGACAATTATCTAAATATCCATCAACGGTCGAGTGCTTATTAACACGTTTGACGCGTGTGTTCTCATTGGAATACAAACCAGATGTATTTTTGTTTACTAGCTTGTGTTTAGTCTAAGTTAGTAATATTTTTCATTAACGAATATGAATTTGTATACAAATAAATCATTTTAAAAACGCTATGTTATAAAGTCATGAAAAGTACACCTGTATTTTCCGTCCATTGAAATGCTTGCTTGGACTGAATAACGCTTGGTAGCCATCTTGTCTCTAACATGTACATATACGCTTCCTTATTGGGAAACATTTGTATACTAATTATAATGTATGATGCTAGAAAGAAAGTCCTTAGGATGTTTCCTGCGTAGGATTCTAAGTATAATAAAAAATAAATTTACTCTACAGCATTCTGGCTAGGTTGTTTAAGAAATTTTCTTATCTTGTTCTCTATCGCGACATAGGCGTTTAATTTTTTCTATCATGGATTTAATCCCAAGACCTTAACATACTTCGTTATTATGCATAATATTTGTGGGAAGCCAGTATATATCTCTTTTTTCAATGCGAATTTACCTTATCTAGGTTTATATATACTGTTTCCATGCGAATCTAAATACATTTTCATGTATTTTTATGCATTTTACGTTAATTTTATTTTAATTATTTTCTTCCGATTATGATCGGTTTTTTTTTCTAGTAGTTTTAACATTAAAGAGAATAGTAAGACTGAACATTACATGTATATCAATAGACAGACCTCTTAAAGTAAACATTATCTGTCAAATTTCGAAAAAGAAAGATGCATAATTTACATTTTAAGCTCTGTATATTTTGTTTTACTGAATGGAAATGTATTTACAAATCAAGGATCTTTTATCCCACTGGATACGTGTCTATTTGAAATTTTTGATTGCAAAACCAATTTTTAAAAAATTCAAAAAGTTGAAAAATGTCGATTTTTTTATTCAAATTAACAATTTATCACTTTTATATTTCTGCCACCAAAATGCTTTATGATGGATATTAATGTATAATTTTGTCAGATTTTTCGAAATGGAGCAACGTAGTTAAACAAATAAAAAATCAATACGGTCGTGCGTTTAAGTTCGACTGATTTCGAGAACAAATTCTCGACTGACACTTGACTAAAGATATCTACTCGTTCTAATTCCCGATCTTTAAGCGAAGCATTATTTTAGATATATTTCAAATACATTTATTCGATGAATATAAAGAGTTTATATTCATTATAAGAGAATTAAAGTCGAGTGTTCACTTTATTTTTAGATTTAAGAAGTGCAAAAATTGAATTGAACTAAGTTAATTAAGAGTTTAAATAGGTGTCCCTAACGAATTGATCTTGTCCTTGGCCAAATAACTTTGAAATATTTATTTTCGGGCAGTAAATTCAATAAAGTTGTCTTCTTTGTCTAATTAATTATTGAAATAATGCCTTCATTATATCTTTATCGAAGTATATTTCGAATAAATCTTGACATATTTTTAAGATATTGTGTCTTCATTCTAGTTATAATAAAATAAACTCATTTAAATAATTAAGCATTGGCGTACTCTTGTTATGCGAACGACATCTTCAAAATTATATACATATGAACATGAACTCTTCGCTGTATAATGCACTACGTACATTTAAATCTATGTATCTACATATATGCAATACTTACATCTAATATTCTTTGCGAAGATTGTAGTTGGACTATATCAAGCAGCGAAGAAGTCATTGTAATGAGTCGCAGGTCACGACTTGGTGGTTTTGTGCAAAATAACAGAAATGGTGGTTATCATTAGATAAGTCTGAACAATTGGTTAGGAATTGTATAGTGGGTGGAAGATTTTGAGGGTAGAGAAATGTACTTCCACGAGACTCAGTCTCTGTAGTCCGCGTATTATTATTTGAAAACTTTATAACAAAGTCACGGCAAAACATACTTCAGTCTTTTCGTAGAGGGTGCTAACACTTAAAATTTTGGTGGTGAATTTAAGGACCTTGCTTGTTTTTACAGTCGTCTACGTATAGCTAATTACCAATATATTTCTATCCTCTGTATTTTGCACACGTTCCCATACAAGGAGCGCTCATTCGAATCATAAAATTCCCTTGTTTCATAAAATGTCGTCTTTAATATTCAATAATTTATATTTCAAATATTTATCTAACTCTTCAATTTTAAATGTGTAAAAGTTAAATAGATTATTTTTTACTTATTATTCTGTATATTATTTCACAGAATAACTTACTATTTGTTATAGGTGATGTGAGATATTGGACACAACTACTCAGATTTTTATTACATATTGATTTAGTGACATTTAATAAATGTGCACAGAAAGCATTCGTTCTCAGCAGGAATGCCACTAGTACAGATATACAACAAATTTACACATCATCCTTCAAATACTTTCTACAAACTTCAGCACCAGATAATATGAAATCTATACAAAAATTCTTATTTGCTTACCCTAGCAATATTGAAAATTGGGCCTCGAGCACAAAATTTCTAACAAGGTTTGTGAAGAAGCATTTTTTCCAGATATGAAATTTATTTAAATAAATGTGCGTTCCTTGCGTATAGATTATACTTTACATTTAATACTTATTACAAATTTACTCTAATTTTCACATTATATTTACTCTATTTTGTGACTTTCTTATTAGCTCTGTCCCTTACACAGAGCTGTGTCACATGTGTAGAATGGGCCACATAAAGTGTACCAAATTGTTTTTTCAAAATCTATTAAGGATAGCGATAAAGTTTTTTAATATCACGAAATCATTAAGGTCTTATCTATGACGAATATTCTATTAATGTTAGATTTTTCAGAGAGAAGAGTTCTATTTTCTTAAATGGAATATATTTATATGAATGCATATTTGAGTAATTTGTTCTCAAATAAAAACTACAGAAATTTTGAGCCTTTTCATGAAACGACTTTGAATTATTATTTCTTGTCATAACTCCGTGTAAAATAGCGTTTACATAGCATTAATAAGCTTTATAATGTTTTTATTATCGTTTCTATCGTCAGCAGTTATAATATCGATATTGTAACTTTTGCTTAAACCGAACCGTGTAAACCTTGAAAATGTCGCTAAGCGTTCATTCTATTGATTGTTACTCGTATGTTTCTCAACATATGAGTATGTGTATAATTTTATTGTATTATATATACCGCTAACGTGTTGTCTAATAGTTAAATCGGGGAAAGTTTAATTGTTCGTGTTTTAAAAATGATCTTGCAAGATATTTCTATAATTCGTACTGTTTATAACAATTTTTTAGAATAATCTGTATGTATCGAAGCATTTTAATTACAAAATGTTAATGTATAATATAACATTTTTGTTACAGATCAAAAGAGAAATTCGTAAGGAATTAATGGGTTTATACCAAGGGAATTTTGGTCAACTTCTGACCAGAGATTAAAAACAGTTATAATATCGGTTTCGATTCTTGAAACAGTTAGAAGAATCGAAAAAATTGTCATAGATATATCGGTTCTAGCTCATTTCGGTTTTGGTTACGGTTTTATGGAACCGATATTATGTCAGTTTTATGTCGGTTTTCTAACTTACAATTTCCTCATACTCAACTTGCGGTGTATACTGTCTTCATTATGAATTAAAAATGGTTAATTGTAATTTATTTATAGTGGTTCTTTGATACTCATAGATTTTTTCGACGTTTTGCAGTGTTTTCCCTCTTTAATTGATTGAAGCCTTTGATTGAATTGAATGTCAGTAACATAAGTTTTTAACGAAGAGAATACAATATAAAGGTTGCTGATTTTATCCAAGCTTTTCTATGGTCAACCTAAACCGAAAATGCAAGAATATGAGTCATTATTTGTGCTTACATGCTAATATTATTTTCAAAGATATTCACAGTTAAAAACTGAACGCGTGGAAGAACAATATGATTACGTAAAGAAAGATTATGTTTGACGAAATATGTCATAATCTTAGGCCTCTAAACCTGTAGCGGTCGGAAAATCTGATGATAATGATTTATGCCGTATGAAGGATCAGGTCATTCTAATCCTTCTCCACGATACGCATCGAATTATCATGCATTTGAAACGCTCGATATCACTGCTGGAAGAGTGTTACGTTAGTCGTAAAAGTATATTATTGAACTCGTGGCAGACTAATGAAAACTTTCCAAAATAAAAATACTGTAATCGCTCGACGTGCGTTACTTCAGCTATGATGTGACATTTATTGGATATATCAATCAGTAGACAAGAAATAAAATATTGTATCTCTTTGAAGTTTCGAGAATGACATCAAAAAGTTCCTTAGTTGTCTTGTCAACAAGTAACAGTTGCCCATCTCCATTTATTAACAAACTCAGTAGAATATTAATAGAACGTAATATTCATAAATTATTATAATAATATAATATATTAATGTATTAATATTAACGTAATATGTATAAATTATTAACATCTATAACAATACTTTTTTTTTCATAAGAAAACTCTTTCTAAGACTTTTTCTACTCCTTGGAGTGGGAACTCGGCTCTAAACCTCCCTCGATACCATACCGGCCCGGATACTCGATCCATCTATCACTCGATGTTCCTCGAGCCCCCGCTTAATTGTACCCTAGAATAGGCCACCCCATCCAAGGATGCGGACGAGGCCGAGAGGGACCGGACACAATGAAATGCGTCGATAGTCGATCGTCCCTTCCGGAACCTGAACTGGTACTCGGTTAAATTTGCCCGCATCGTTGAGAAGACAAATGGGCTGGTACGTGGACAGAGAATCCGCGGGCTTGCCTTCCTTCCGGAGGAGAACAATTCGGACTACCTTTCAGGTGGAAGGGAATTGCCCGGTCTCCAGACATCGGTCGAACAGCTACTGGGGGCCGTCTCCAAGGATGTCTTTAGCCAAGATCCAGACTCGGCTGGGCACACCGTTAGGGCCCAGAGCGGCCTTATTTACTGTTTTTCGCTCCGAACCTTCGAATGGCCACGGCCAGTTCTTCAGCGGTGACATCCAGTTCGGCGAACCAAGTGGTCAGGTTCGTCAGGGGAAGTGGCTCTCCCTCACCTATTATGGGGAAGAACGAGTTCACCGTGTCCCCCAATGGTTAGTAGTCGAGACTTTCGGTAATCGGGAGCACCCATGGGCGGTGTTTGTTCACCACCTATTTATATAGACGCCCCTATGGATTTTGCTCGGAGGTCTCTAGGAGCTCTTTCCAGCTTTGGGCTTTGGTCCGTTTGATGGCGACCTCCAGAACCCGGTGCGCCGTGTGGTAAACATGCATTTTTATTGGATATTTAACTATTGTTTGGGTTATTGGTTTTTCGTAAGCAGACCATTTTCGTCTTATAAGACTCTAAACCCAAAAAGATAATTTGTCAGTAAATAGAAAGTCACTCCAATCACGATCAATATTTTCTTGCATACATGCAAGTCGATTTTTGGCGTCCTTTATTAAAAGTAACAGTTTTGACACTCTGTTACACTATGCAACGTTATTCTCCTTCATATGATATTTCAGTGTTAAAATACTAACGTGTATTTCCCTTTTTACCAAGAGAGCTTGCCCTTTATGCACGGAGAGGTTTGGATTTTTTTAATAAAGTCGCATAATTATTCTATCTTCATTGTTCATCGCATGCCTTTTAAACCTCATTTAAGAAGATTATCCACACATTTTGTCTTTGTAACGTTGCATCTACTAGTCAGCGAATTGAGGAGATTTATGCAGATATTTTGCTGCATTTCTTACGCTCATTATAGAGCCTTTCGGATAATGGGACAAGCGTATGACATGGCGTCTCAAAAAATTATACTGAAAATCTGTTCCTTCGACGTCATAGCCATTATATAATATTTGATCGTTCAGAACCGAATGGATTAAATGCTTCCTTTACACATTTTTGAACTTTTCCTTATATAAAAATTCTTTAACTTACATTAGTGGGTATTATAAATAAGTAAATAAATTGATTACTGAATCTAATTTATTTTCAAATTTTATTTGTACATTATAGCATGAATCTTTAGATAAAATAAGTTACAACCATTTAGATGTTTCAAAAAATTCTATTCCTTCGGCTTTTAGGCGATTAAGTATAGGTCGATAAATATCAGCTGTAAATGGGAGAACTACGCCCCTTTGTTGAATTTCGCCTGAAACAAAAGTAATTTAATTTAAAACTATAACATTAATTTTATTATAATTTCTATAGCATATTCATTTTGTTGTTTTTTTCCCCTTCTTTGGATCACTGGACGAGTGTGCTCAGTTATTGATTCCGGACGAGCCCCCAAATAATTGTTGTACTCGTGCGGTGTATTGATGTATATTCAAAAATATTATAAGTTACAGTATTATTAGTATTAGACGTGGTGTTGGTGATTAGTTTTGCTTTTCACTAAAGGTAGATCGACCGCGTATAAGACTAAGCTTATCGTCTTGATGCCCTCGGTACGCGTCTTTATCGTCTTTGTCGCTTATGTCTTTTACTGGTCTTTCGCCTTAGTGCGTCTTTCTAAATCTATCGTCTTAGTTAGTGCGTCTTTCGAAATCTATCGTCTTAGTGCGTCTTTCTAAATCTATCGTCTTAGTGCGTCTTTCTAAATCTATCGTCTTATTACGTCTTTTTACTCATACTCTCCGGACATACTCTCCACGTCATACTACGACATACTGTCTCATACCGTCATACCGTCTTATACTGTGGCATACTCTGGACGTACTGTGGACGTACTCTGGACGTATTGTACTGTTCCAAACGTTCCTCTCGCACTCTATATAGGCACGCACAATCATTCTCTTTCATTCTAATCCTCAGTCTCTCTTACTTCAGACATTCGGTCACGTTTGGCCATCCTAATCGTTCGTCTTTTCCAAACACTCTTCACTTTCTCCGAACCACATGTATTTCCTTTCGTTCTCATCCATTCTCACGCTCGATCGTCTCGCAAGAGTCCTTGTAAAGGGATACTTGTGCCTTTCACGAAACCTAACGAACAGATCGGCGCCAAGTGTTTATCCTAACCCAGGTCTGTCCGCAAGCGCTATCTCGTTTAGGCCTGCGCTCGAAGCAGGCCCAAGTGAACACGGAAAATCCGATACCACAATTTATATTAAAATTTTTCATGGAAGTATTATATATACAGGATAATTCCAGTAACAAGGCTGGCACCTATTTTGTGCAGATACCAAAAATTTGCCCAGGAAAATTTTGTATGATTTAATGATATTTAAATCTTTATTTTAAATTAATATAAAAAAGCCAGTTTAGAAAATTTTTGCTTTCAATTCATTTTCGAATTGTATATATCATTGTATTATCATTGTATCAAGAACCTTCTTAAGACAAAGTTTCACTATTTGAAAAGATGCATACAGCGATAGAAAAAATGTTTTCAAAGTCATTTTTGTTTTTTATTTGATTTCAAGGTTATTGGTATTTTTTTTTAATGGAATCATGTATTTTTTATAAAACATGTTGTAGTCGACGTTAATACGAATTCATCGATCTAACAATTCTATAACTTTGAAGTAAACTTGATTTGAGAAGTTGGATTTAATTAACAAAAGTTACATGCAAATGTATATATCCTCGTTGATGATCATTGGCGTACGACATGTTTTTACTTTTTGAAGAATAAAAGCAAAGTGACACAAGCCTTCAATGAGTTCAAGGTTTGTGTTGCAAAACGACAAAAATAGAACCATCGAGTCGTCGAGGACGGACAACAAAGGAAAGTTCATAAATAAAGAAATGGATACACTTCTCAAAAAATATGAAATATACTAAGTCGATGAATTTGTATCAATATTGGCAACGTACTTTAAAAAATGACCTTGTACAAATTTTTTTTTTATCACTGTTTTCCTTTTACTTAATAGTGAAACTTTATATTGAGAAGTTTTTTTTATGTAACGATAAGTAACGAGATATTTCGGGATCTTGTTTATCGTAATTTACCTTGCATACAAATAAATTTATAATACATATTTATTAAAAAGTAAAGTAAATTGTACCGTCAAGAATCATTTTAACAGCAATAGCCGTGGGATATCCAACTGTGCGTGCCATAGCAGAATGTCCTTTTGCGTCTCCATACAATACCAAATTAATTCCTCTACTTTCTCGTCTATTATCAGGCCAGAGAATAACAATATCGTGTCTTAGAATTACAAGATCTCGTTCAGTCGGTTCGTAGCACAGTTTTTTCGACAAATAATAGGTAAGTGTATCCAGGGGAGTATTTAACTTCAAGACCAAATCTTCTTTAAGAAGTCCTAAATCCTCAATTGCTTGTACACCTTCATCAGAATTCAACATTTCTGCTAATTTTCTCTTCAGATTTTCGTAAAAGATATTATCATTTGCTAGACCGAGTAAATTACATATTAGCACTCTCTGAAAGAAAAAGAAACAAATGATTCGTATTACTTTATTTAAACAAATTTTTAAAAATAATAAAATATACATATAACATGATGAAATCTGGGACCAAAGCACGCAACAGTGATATTTATCCATCTTATAAAATAGTAAAGAAAGCAAAAGAATTTTGCTATCCTAACAAGAAAAATATTACTATTTTAGAGCTAGTAGTAGTACACGATAAAGTAGAAGTACTCAAAAGGTTTAAACTTCTTAATGACTGTCTTCTTTGAAGAGTTAATGATTCGTATTACCGATAGTATACAATACGATTTAAATCGATCTAAGAATACTTGTCACGTGCTTATTCGCGTACAATCAACTGATTTTTTTGGGGAAACTGATATCTCTGGTTACAAAGTTAGAAAGTACTTTTTGATTAGTCTTAGAATGAGAAATTCAATGTTTCGACTTTTTTCATCATTTTGACGTTTGTATATTAGTTTGTCTTATAATTTGGAACATGTAGTTGTTAAGATACTTCAGTGTTTTATCTTTATGATATATGAATAATGTATACGTTTCCATTGTTCCTTCCTATATCACTTCAGAAGATATAACCATTGAATTTATAGTAAATCAATATTTAATATACAAGACATTTTCGAAAATAATTTTCAAAATTAACTTACAGAATTTAAATTTTATGTTACTACTATGAAGTATAATGTATATGAAATTAATAAATATATTCTCTTATGATATTATTAGATATGTACGTACCCATGTAATATCGGGTCCATTTGGATGTAAACATGGATGTGGATTGGGATCGATGAGTCCAAGATATTGTAAAGACCTTATAGTGTTGCAAAACCCCTTAAACCTCAAAGTGCCACGTATTATTGTGTTGGCAGTATTGATTCCATATAGATCTTTATAAATTGTACTATCTCGATTAGGATATCCTTCCAAAGCAAATCCTGGTAAAAAATTCAAGTCTTGAACACCAGTCATAAGATTTCCTCCCGCCGGTATTTCAACTACCTTCGAAATGAAAACAGAATATGGTTACATCTAAATAATCAAATTATGTTAGCATGTAATGTTGGCACAGGTAGGACAAATTCTTGCCAAAGGTAATATTTACTTTATAGTATTCTATAAAGTTATTCTGTTGTTATTACAACAAAATGGTATAAAAAATGGTACAAACGAAGTTTCTTTGAAACCATGGAAATATATCTACTAGAGATAAAACAAGTACTAATAGATTTAAAAGTATTGTAGGTGCTGCTTTGTATAATTTAAACGGAGAGAGGAATGTTTTTGAAGAAAAAGATGGCAAATGTCTCGGTGAAAATTCGAAATGCTCTCGAAAATCTGTATGAGTTGAAGATAACGTGTGTATAAATTGAAGTACAATGGGGTTGGAACGGGAGTAAAAATAGAAGAGTTTCATACCTTCTGCAGAGGAGTGTCTTAAATATAATAAATAAATAGGGAGCGGTTAACAGTCTACAAAATCACCCTTCTCGGACATTAAGTGTTCGATTAACGTTACATGTTTATATCTTAACGCAAGAATCTAATAATGTGCTTCTTTTTTAAACAATATTTGCGACAATGTCGTAAAAGAGTGAAATGCGTGGGTTAAGAAGTGAAAATATAAAAGAAAAAAAATACAATTGGTCGGTAATGGAATTACAGTCTGTCTAATAAGAGCGTGTCCAATATATTTTTAAAACTACTTATTATATTATAATGAAATTAATTGAACATACTCTACTCACGTAATACTAATATGCTTTGATGCTAACACGTTATCCAATTGCCGTTATTTTCCCAAATTGCACTTTTTTTCCTTAAAGCTTGAGCTTCATGTATCCCTAAACATTCTCGATCAAATTCGCGTCAAATGACTGTGACAGTCAATCCAAAACATTGATACGGTTTTGCTGTTTTAGAATGTTTAACAGTCCTTTGAAACAGTCCTCTGTTCGAGGTGGATTGACCAAGATCAACGAGTAGTACTTCGTGCCTAAAAATAAGCTTCGTCCAAAAAGGTACGTTGTCCCAATTCCGATCAACACTTATGTATGTCCAGGTGATCCTTTATTCAATATGCTCTAAGGAAGGAGATTTCTTAATTGTGCCTCAATATTTTACATTCTGAGTACGTAAACAGCTTTGAATGATCTCATGAGATATAATTCAATTTTTCTTTTTTAATTTTGCTTGTCTTTAACGCAGAGATAGATAAGGGTTTATGGAAAACATCTGCACAACCCGTTTATCTTCCCTATGTGTTGTTTTTCCTTTGAAACCATGTTCTGGTAATTTATCAACAGTATTTGTTTCTTCAAATCGTCTTATCCACTTACGAATGCTTTCAACTTTTTTATGTATCTTGCAGCTGCTTCATGTAACATACTTAGACCTTTTGGATGTGTGAATAGAAAGACCACTTTTCTTGTACACAATACTCATGTTTAATAAAGACGTTCTTTCGCATAGGTCGAGCTAGAATGCGTATTAGGGGAAGAATTAAGATATTTGATTGTATGGGAATTTCCCCAACTACAGTTACCAGATAAAAATTTTGCCGGTTACACTCTTGTTAGACAGATTGTAAGTGCTCATAATTGAATATTTTGAAGATAGTGTATTTTGCATGTGTTCTGATGATTTCGTTTAATATTTTCGTTCCGCTGTTTTTATAAAGTGAAGAGCACTCTTTCGAGAAAAGAAATTATGTCTATGATTAATATTTATTATACACAATGCGTTTAAAATGTAATGATAAATGAAATAAAAAATATTTGCAAAATTTTGTTTACATTTGACAAGATATATCTCTTAAATTCCGCATTCTAACAACATAGAATATTTTGAGTATGCCTTTCTCTAAATGATTATAGAAGAATGATTCCCCCTTTAGAACATTTTTCTACTTATTGTGGTTTAAAGTTTTTAACGTCACGTTGTTTTACGTATGTGCGGATGTATTTATCATCGTATGTTTATAAGGAAGAAAGGGTACACGTCTACTTGAGAATAAAAATATTACAAGACATTTTTGAGAGTGAAATTTGTCAATGATATTCTTATATGCATGTATTTTTCGATGTTATATACATTATTAAATTTAGCTCTTAAGAACGATAGCCACTCGCGATAGCTGACTCTCAATTCAAATATATCCTAGGACGTATTTCAAAAGAATTGTTTGGATTAAAAAGTTTATCTATGGGGTAGATAAGTATTCAAAGGCTTATATTCTCTGCTTTTGTCAATACAGAATCACTCACATTCAATTTTACATAAAGACACATTTAGACACATTTTAGTTGTGACTTACGTATTTTTCTTATAGTTTTGATTTTTTGGTTCTTTTAAAGTTTTAGTTCCTCTTTAGTTTCATTTATTATATCTATATAAGATCTCGCTTTGAAAAAATTTCGATCATATTGTCATACTCACTAAGCTTAATTAAATAATAAATACGTACATACATGTACTTACTTATTTGTTATTCAATTAAGTTCAAATTTTATTTTTCGTCTTTGTAACACTTCATTTTACTTTCATTTGGTAAGTATGACAATATGATTGAAGTTTTTCCAAAGGGGGATTTCTTATCCATAAAAAATCAGTTTACTCCATGAATATTTTCGTTTTGGTAGGCTTCTCAAAGTTCCATTATTTTTTAACAAAATTTGAATACTATTCAAGCATTAATTACAATCAAAGAAGCATTAAAAAATATTTTTACTCACTTGTTTCTCGTAGCAATATTTTGCTGGTGCCAAAGTATTTAACAATACTCCTCGTGGTGACCAATTAAATTTGTACCGCAATGGATTGCAAGAACATTCAGGAGCAGGTAATCCACCACACCAAGATATAAACGACTCTATTTTTCCACCAGCTTGTTTTACGTTGTCAAAACATTCTAAAGCCAATAAATGATCGATTCCAGGATCTAATCCCACCTCGTTAAGTATAGTTACTTCCGCTGCTACAGCCCTATTATAAAAATGCATTATATAATAAGTGTACTTATTATTATTATTATCACTATCTCTATTATCAACATTATATTTATCAGCAAACATCTTTATTATTATTGTTATTAACATGGCTGTTAGAACCATTCTTATTTATTTTTTACTTATTTTTTTTTTTAATTGCATTTAATTTTATTGCAACAGCAGTAACACGATGCTGACATTTGTACGTATATTCAAAACACAAAGGCAATTTGAATGCATTTAATTTCATACACTTATACACCATCGTCTATAAGTGCTAATCTACGCAAGCATACTGAAGTATGTATGGAATGCCTGAAACTAATTTCATTCCGTGAAATATTTTGTAATATAAGTTTAGTTGCATTTCCAGACGATGTGAAGAAGTATAAGTGTAACAAACAGGTCTTTATAGTGTGTTCGTGTACTGCACCTTCTTGCTTATTGAATGCACATATAACAAATACCATCTAGTATTAGGTACCCCACTGTCGCAACAAAATTAAAGAAAATAATTTTCGAAATTTTAAAACATACGGGGGTAATTCAAGAAGTACCTGACCTAACAAAGAAAACACAAAAAATTTGGGAAAAAATATCTTTATTTCTCTACATAGTCTCCATTTTAGATCGATACACTTTTCCCAATGATGTTCAAATCGATACCCTATTTATAATGAGAACCATCGAGCTCTTCAAAATAGCCATCAACTGCAGACTCCACCTCTTCATTGTTGGCAAATCTTTTACCATCGAACCATTTTTTCAAGTTTGGAAACAGAAAATAATCCGAGAGAGCTAAACCTGGGGAATAGGGTGCGCAAGGAAGTAATTTTAACTTTAACTCATTGATTTTGGCTACCGCAATAATGAATGTGTGAACTGGTCTCGATAAAGCAAAACCTTCTCTTTCGCCAAATGCCACCGTTTTTTCTTAATTTCATCACTCAAACGCTGCAATAAGTTCGAATAATACTCGCCGTTGATTGCTTTTCCTTTCCGAAAATAATCAATGAAAATTATCCTATGTACATCCCAAAAAACTGACGCCATGACCTTTCCTGCAAACGGAACTATCTTCGCCTTCTTTGGAGCTGTTTCTCCCCTTTCAATGCATTGTTCCGAATGTTTTTTCGTCTCAGGTGTGAAGCGATGGATGCATGTTTCATCCATGGTTATGAATGAACGCAAAAAGTTGGCTTTATTGATGTGAAACCTTGCCAAACACTCGATCGAAACATCCTCACGACACTGTTTTTGTTCCATTGTGAGCAATCGCGGCACCCATCTTGCGCATAGCTTTCTTATGTCCAAATTTTCAGTCAATATGAGATGTACAGCACTTTTTGATGTGCCTACCAAGTCTGCTAGCTCGCGCACTTTCAGTTGACGGTCCTTCAATACCATTTTGTGAATTTTTGTCATCATTTCAGACGTAGTCACCTCATTTGGTCGACCACTACGATGTTCGTCTTGAAAATTCGTACGGCCTCGTTTAAACTCAGCCACCCAATATTTTACTGTTGTAAATGAAGGAGCAGACTCCCCTAGAGTAGGATTTAGCTCCGCTTTAATATCGGTTGGAATAAAGCCTTTCAAATGAAAATATTTTATCGCATAACGATAACCAATTTTTTTCCATGTTTACAAATTTAACGAGTGCGTTCACTATTGATAACTGTCAAACAAATACTAAACAACATACTGTCTTCAACCTTTAAACTTAAGCTTTATAAGGTCGATACTTTCTCCCTTAGTTATTCTTTTTGAATAACTACCGCCCTCTATACTATATGTCAGGTCGGGTACTTCTAAAACTACCTTCGTATCTGTGTGGGAAGCAGTCGTAGAGCAGACTATGATCTTAAAAATTAAAACTTTTGAAAATTAAACAGAAGGAATTTCATAAAAACGAGATGGAAAGACTGAAAACAGATACCAGGAGATATTGTACATATTCGACTAACTATTATTAGAATGTAGGGTTCATTGGCATATTGATAATGCCAATCGGAAAAGTCATATTGTTTATGGAATTGTCCAATAAAAATGAATACTCACTCTTCGTGTAATGCCTTGACATCTTCGTTCAAATAACTTGCTGTTACCAAATGAGTCTTAGCGCTTATGCATGTTTTTGCTACAACGTGATGTAGTGTGTAAGGTAGCAATGAAACTACTACATCTGCAGATCTGACAATATCCTTTAAAGTATCAGGTCGTTCTAATACATTCAGAAAAATTGCTTCCACTCCAGGAAATTTAGTTGCTAATATATCGGCCTCTTCTTTTAACTGAGATGCAACAATTAAGCGAATATTACTAGCTCTATGTAAATATTCGACTAACGGAGCAGAAACGTACCCTGCACCCAGTACAATAACCTGTTCGCACAAAGCAATACAATTAATATAGAATTTGGTAAGAATGTACGAATAATTAATATTTTAAAGTTGGTAAATGTCATTTTGTAATAAAAATATTTAAAATTATAATTATTATATATACAATATGGACTAATTATAGTTGCAGTGACTATAACAACATGAAAGCAAAAACTGATATTCCTATTAAAACTCAGAATTACGCTAACAATTTGCATTGAGGCATGTAATCAGAATCGTTTTAAATTTTGGATCACATGAGAACAGCGAAGAACACTATTGGAAAATATATCATTGATGATCAGGCTACATTTTCCTAAATTGAGTGAATAGAAAGAAAGAAAGAAGAAAATGAAAATCTTTTCACAAAAGAAAGAAAATTCTGCTTATCATTGAATTTACTAGTAAGATAATTCACTTCGTAAAAAGAAAACAAAAGTAGGGAAATCCCCCAGCTTATAAAAACAGCTGATAAAATATAAACTATAATACAGTATGAATCAAAATAAATATCATTTAATACAAAAAAAAAAGAAAATAACATTAAAGTTTAGAAAATAATAATTTAGAAAAATAAGTTTTATTAATTATTATCGTTTGACGAAACAATTCCAATAATTTGACTTGATTAAGGAAAACAAAAGATATACTTTTGATAATAATAAATGTCATACAATGAACATCCTGAACTTCAAGTAAATTATTAATATTCAATAATTGAAATCTGATTCAACAAATCAATTTTAAGTACACAAGTACATAGTATTTCCATACCGTTTTGTTCTGCGTTTCTTTGTTATCTGCCTTATGCTTACTACGTTGGTTTAATAATCTTAGATCTTGAATATATTCAAAATTAGCAGTTAATTTCCCATTAGATGCAATGATGGCACCGTGCACTGCTGGACTAAAGTTGTGTTCTTCTAATGGGATCTTTGCATCCGATTGTATAATATCCAGTACATACGGATACAAAAGGTTTCCAAAGAAATCTGTAGATTCTTTTGGAAGCTGAGTTGGCATATTGTCAATTGAACACACTAATACTCCAGGTCCTTTGAAGGACTTTGTATCCTTGTTGCGATCGGCATCATATAAACAAAACGGTGTATCAATCGTTGTACACTCGTTCATGAATCTATCAACATTTCAAAAACTGTGTAAGAATATTTATGTAAATAACGTTTCTTTTATTTTAATCTGTAATATGCAGAAAGTATATAATGTAAGGTGGAAATAAAATGAAAATTGAGCAAAGTGTTACTGCCTGTGTAAAAATAAATGAATAATGTACAATCAATTTTTTTTGTCTGAAACTTTGTTTTAGTAGAAATTCGCTTAGAAAATCTGCCAGGTGAGCGTGCACTTTATGAAAATAGGGCTAATGAAGAATAATTAAGTTTTATTAAAAATATAATAAAATATATGTATAATACGCGATAAAAAGTTCAATTTTATTTATTTTATTTACTGAGAAATTGACGTGTTTCTGTTACTATAAACAAAGTTGTACCTTTTGAATTTTAGATGTATATACTCTAACTAATGTTCACCAATTCTTGAAAGGCTTCAATAATTTTTTTTTAAGATTTGAATTTGTAGCTTTTTGATTTATATTATTTTATAAAAGATAACTTAAACATGACTCCATAAGTAAAAATTATCATTTCATCTTGACCAAATCAGAAAAAAATGATGTGTCGACCGCAATATGAAATCATATTGTGAAAGTTATTGAATTCGAGTGACATGATATGAACATACTATATCATTGTCATACAGTATATGGTGGATAGATTTTGCATACATATACTAAAAACCAAGTTCATATGAATGTAATCTAGATTTATTATTAATTTCATGTATGACAGCTTCAACAAGTGCTGGTTCTAATCTTTGCATCACTCTTCTATACAGATGAAATTAAAAGAGAAAATCATTGTCTCTAATAACATGCTGCAGCAGATATAAACCAAAGCTCTTCTCATTTTCAAGAATATAGGCTGAACGGAACTATTGAAAAGTAAACCCGCTATGCTTCTGCCTTTGATTTTTCGACTTTTCATCATTCTTTGCTTCATGGTCACCGCTCAACACTTGATCTACCCGTTGATTGTTTTAAAGAAAAAAGCGTAAGCAGACAGCATGCCATTTCTATCTATTAGGCAACTAGCCTCTTTAGAAAACAACAATGTCCTAACGACTGTTGATGTAAATATATTTCATTGGTAGTGAGAAGACCGATAAAGCTTGGTCTATATTCTTATTAATCAAAACATCAACTAACAGTGTTGGACGGTGGCACGTTGGCCTTGCGACCCGTATCTTCGCTTTTGCCTCACCCGGGAGGTGGGTGAACCCAACATGAGAGGGAGGGAGCGCTGGCCTCTCCCCCCAAGAGCGAACATAAGATGAATGCCGCGCCGACAGTACGCGGGCGTTTTGAATCTTCGTGACATTGGGCAGGGCTGTGGAGGCCGCGGGCGATTGCGAGATTGAGGCTCGTTGCCACCCTTCGTGCGATTCCGTACTGAAAGTGGGGGCGGGGCGGTGTGACCCTACCCCGCTGCCGGGCGTCAGGCGCTGGGGAAAGTGGGAGGAGAGTGTCTCGTCGCTCCTCCCCCTCAAGAACGTACGAGGACAGTGACCGTGGTGAGTAGGTCCCGCATCCGGGGTTTCTGAGTGAGGAGAATCCCACAATCCACTCGCCCCCTGCCCAAAGGGTCAGGGCAGTCTTTCGAAGATTTCCTCCCCGTTAAAAAAAAAGGACCATACTTCTCTGGCTAACAAGTTAGCATTTGTTAGAATTTTTATTTTTAATTATATTTATATCTTTATATAATTAGATTTTGGAAAAGTCGAAATAGTTACGAACATATCTTGCGGCTCTTTTTGTATATAGTAGCTACACTGTTCATATATAGATAGACACATATGCAATCATTTGCTATTTGGGGAACTTAACATTAAAAAATTCGGGAACTAAATTTATATTTCAGTACAACCCCTACAATCCGATCGTTTGCCATTCCTATGTGTCCAGTAATCTGGCACTCAACGGTTGTTTTCATGTTTCAACTTCTGAGAATATAATAATTCAAATCGCTTATTTTTGTTGTCCTAATATTCAGTCTACCAAGTAGTAATACTGCCAAGTAGTATTTTGATTGTTTCATTTGATTATTCAACAGAATGTCAATATGTGAAAAGCGAAATCAAACTGTATTTTGATTGTACATTAACTGCAAATTGAAAATCAAGTGATGATCAAGCGGTTGGATAAAGGAGAGAAACTTAACGATTTAATTAATTGTTACGGCGAAAGATATTTAAAAGACAGTGCTTCGATCACATGTACGTCGAGTTAGAGAGATTGTACTGTATATATATTTCGATTAGCTATTCTTACATTAACAAAATAATAAAGAATTTTCTATTTTTTTTGGCAACAGTTTGAATTTAGTACACTGTATAATATCACTCTAATATCATTAAAATGATATTTCAATGTATTATTACATAAATAGTTTAATAACAATAATATTAGAAGATATTAATCTTACTCGATACTGCCACCAGGATCAGCAGATATGTCACAAATGGCTAACATTCTGTGAGGTAAAGCAGGTGCTCCAACACTTATAGGTAACCAGGGAGTATGAGCCGGCCTTAGTAAGTATTTTGCATCTGGTAGAGTCAATAATTTTGGCGAACCAACTGCCCAATATATACCGTTAATTATCACCGATGCATATGATGCAATCTTTTTGCTAAAAGTGGAAATATATCTCTCAGGATGCTTGTCATATTCCTCCGGATCAAAACCACCGCCATCTTTTCTTTCTAGATGATGTCTTCGTCTTACCTCACACCCATATATCTTCGTTGTATCTAAAAGATATGTTGTTTTTCGACATTATACATGAAAGAATTATAAAACATAAATAAAAGTTATTCACAGAATATCTCAAGCGGGAGTCACACGAAATGTTATGTACTAAATGTTCGAAGCATATTAGATTCATACTGGACTATTTTCCTAACAATGAAAATTGTGTTTCGTAAGCCGCTAGTTTGAGGTCTAAAGCGTGATCAACAAAAGACATTATTCCTACGTTACATGTAAATATGTTTAAAAGAAATTGAATTATTGATTATTATGTATAAATATAAAGGTAGAGTACTTGCATAAGAACATCTAAGTATCTGTATTGCTTATAGATATATGAAAAAACTGTTCATAATAATTTTAAAGAAGCAAACATAGCGATAGCAAAACAAATTTCATGAAGCCAAAAGCAATTCACAACAATGATGAACACACACTAATACACCTCCAGTCATATTAATCAAGCTTTCATAGGTAATAAATATGTACAGTAAATATTATTATTATATACATATATACTGCTTTACACATAGTTCCAAAGTATTCATTAACAAATATATTATTTGTATAGTTTTAAACAAAGGCTTGTGTAAATGACTTATAATATTTCACAAAGAAAGTCGTATGAAATGTAATTATTCAAAATAAAAGTTGAATAGAAATTTGAAGTTATGTGGTTTCTAAATCAAAACCTCCCCATTTATAAATCAAGTGCTTTATGTATTCACTCAACACAATTTCTTGAGAAAATGTTAAAGAAATCTTATATTTATAATTTCAATTGTTTAAAAAAAAAAATTTGTAGTGGAACGAAATAATTAAAAAAATCTCATCATTCGACTTCTAGATTTATCCCTTAAAATTCTATCAAATTATAAATAGAAATATTTAGATTCATTAGAGAAGGCTTATATTACGTAAAGCTATATATACAGTTGGTTACTAAGTGTTAATTAGGTAAAGCCATTAAATATGGAAATATGTTTAAAGAAAAACTCTATACGAGAATAGGTATAACACTGCATCGAATAAAGCTTGTGAAAGAGAAAAGAATTGTCTATTTATTGTTGCATCCTACCCTCAGCTCAAGTAATGAACAAATTCATCCCTTCATCCAATAAAATATAAAATGGGAGGTAAGTATAATAGATTTTTGGCCTCAATTTAAAACACAAAATTGACTTCTAAAATTTCGAAAAAATAAATTTACTAAAAATATACTGTTACCAGCTTAAAGACCCTTCTGAATTCATTTTATATAATGTTATATAGGAACTCAAGCTTTGTAAAGTAAACTTCGATACATCACATAATCCAAAAATACTGACCATTAAACAACTTAATATGTGTCTATTTTAACACATTTGAAATTTGAGAATTTAGATTGAAAGTAAAATTTATTGGACTATATGTTATTTCGGATAAAAATGTAATGGAAGAATTTTAAATTTTATGCACACATATTCAATAATTATTTTATATATTGGAAAAAGAACTTTAATACTTAATGATAAAATATAACAACTACTTTACATAATGATGGAATTTAAACTGTTTGAAAAAATCTTGAGACAAGGAGCAAAACTCAACAAATTTTAAAACGTTTGCAACTTGCAAATTTTTGATAGTTTTGGTAGTCTTAATATTCTTGGTAGTTTTAATAATCTCGATAATCTCCATAATCTCAATAATCTTGATAGTCTTGATAGTCTTGATAGTCTTGTTAGTCTTGTTAGTCTTGTTAGTCTTGTTAGTCTTGTTAGTCTTGATAGTTTTGATAGTTTTGATAGTTTTGATAGTTTTGATAGTCTTGATAGTCTTGATAGTCTTGATAGTCTTGATAGTCTTGATAGTCTTGATAGTCTTGATAGTCTTGATAGTCTTGATAGTCTTGATAGTCTTGATAGTCTTGATAGTCTTGATAGTCTTGATAGTCTTGATAGTCTTGATAGTCTTGATAGTCTTGATAGTCTTGATAGTCTTGATAGTCTTGATAGTCTTGATAGTCTTGATAGTCTTGATAGTCTTGATAGTCTTGATAGTCTTGATAGTCTTGATAGTCTTGATAGTCCTCGAAGCCTTGAAAGCCTTGAAAGACTTGAAAGTTTTAAAAATTTGTAACGATCTTGAATATGTGAAGTGTCTTGAATAGCTTAAATATCTTGAACGTCTTGAATTATTAAAGCCCCTAATAAAACAATAAAAAAATTAAGGAAAGATTTACAGGGAATGTGAAAATAAGATTTTTTCGAGAATATTTTAACGTCTGCACGCGCATTCACCTTTTATATTTTAAATATCATACACACACGCGCGCACATATCCATCTAAAATAAATGTATTTACTCCAAAAACCTACACCGCAGCCATGCAGCCTCAAAATCAAGTATAGAAGCAGGTCACAAATATCTAAACACTGAGAAGCGTCCGGAACCGCATTAAGTTTGGAAATTTAACCAGTTCTCTTATACCACAGCATTCCCCTTTCCCTTATAAGCGTGACTTTAGAAAAATAGGAGTTTGTTTCTGTTTCAGAAAAGCCGTATTCTATAGCAGGTTCTAATAGCGATCAAAAGAGACGATTTCTACGATATTGTACGAAGAATATAGTATGACGAAATCGAGCTAGACGTCAACTATATCTAAAACACGACATCAAAATTGGCATCAGATACGATGGATGTTTCCAATGTGTTTGTAAAACACATTAAAAAAAATTCAGAAAAAATGTTAATTGTATAAAAAAATAAATACTGTCTATTTATATTTCAGAAATATATTTTTTTCAATTCAATCATCATTCACTATTACAAGTTTTTGAAACACAATTTTCAGAAAAAATAATTTATTAAAAATGAATATTTAAACATATTGTTTTGTAGAAAAAATAGTTTTTAGAAATGTTTTAATATAAATATATTATAAAAACAACCTAAAGCTACTTTCCGAAATGTGTGCAAAAGTAATTGTAATGTGGGACACTTTTGACTCGGCGCATAGTTTGATGTATCATTAATCTACATAGCTAGACAAAAATCTTTTTCATAACTATCACAAAATGCTTTAATTTTTATTATGAGCTATTGTAAAAGATTTAAAATAATACAAAACATTTTCATAAATCAATTTTATAAAGCCCAACGATCATAGTAGATGTCAGAGTTGACCATTTTGCGAGCTAACGCAACTCTAATTCGTACATCTTAAAGTAGATCATGTTTCAAGGTTTATTTATAAAATACCTCAGTCTCTTCCACTACATGCATTTTTGTAACGTCTTTAGCTTAAGATGAAACAAGGAAACATTTAATTATTTGCTAATTGTGTGAAAATCTCTCAACTTTGTACAGATCTGCAAAATGTTGTTAATGTGTGTTAGTATTTATTCTTGTTGCAATGTAGTGGATAGTTCATTAGCTACAAATCTTAATAAACTTTAGCTACCGTCAGATTGCACTGTTCAAAATTTTTCTTTTCTTAAAATGGCGTCTGACCACTTCGCTAGAAGCTTTACCGGCTATTTCGCATGGACATACTTTATAACGCTGGTTAGTCGAAACCCAGAACAGTACAGAGATGGCATGTTGATATGCTGCGTATATATATATAAATGTAACATAATCCTTTATTTCGAATTTTGTCTAGCTAGATTAGCGATCCGTCAGACTGCCAGCGACAGCGTCAAAAATGCGTGTGAATGTAGTACAGCCTATAGTTAAAGAGTTGAACAACTCCTTTAGTAGTGACTGCGCTTCGGGTATTGGTCTTTAACCAACTCCTCAATTGCAACGAAGAAAACGCGATTGCAATTGTAACACACTTATATTTTTGATACAAATAAAATATCTTTGTATGTAAATTTAAATTATATTAGTATATAGATACACTTACTAATTAATTTGCAAACCTTAAATTTATTGTTTGATATTCTAATAAAAAAAATATATATATGTATATAAGTACACATATTCATGTAAATAAATACTGAATAAATTCCTTGTAAGAGGAAATCTAACCTTTGAATTTGAATCTCGCGTGCCACAACAAATCCCTACTTAACCCATTCCCTGTTTCGTGCGTCAAGCCCGACGCACGGGTACTCACTGCGACATGCTCCGTGTGTCAGTTTTGACGCACGGTACTTTTCTTTTGGAGTAGCTTCATGAGCCAGATGGAAGTGCTGAAATATTCCGTAGAAAAAACCACATAATAAATTAATACTTGTATTAATCTATAATATCAATTTACACTTATAATATTTGACTTACAATATTAATAATTTTAACACAATATTTAATTTATAATATTAACCTACAATATTGATAATTATAATATAATAATATTTAAATAATAGTATTAACTAAAAACTTTAAAAATTACAACAAAGTATTTAACTTACAATATTTGCCTACAATTACCACAATTATAACACAATATTTAAGAGAGATAACCATGATGTAGAATCAAAACAAATAATAAATAGTTAAAGAATTTAATTATTGGGTTATGACATAAATTCCTATGGTTAAACTTAACACATACGTACTCTTGCTTTGGAAGAAGTTGTAATGAGTAGCAGTGATAGGTTTGAACTAAATGCTCGAGACTTCATTATCAGAGTTTAATTCTTCAAGTATAAGATAAACAATCGATTCTTAGAAAAGAAACGTGATACTTGTAGCGACCGAACGAATTTGTGTTATAATCCAATATTTAAAAACATATTTCTAAAGTTTTATTTTTACATATATATGGTTGTCACGATTTATGTGTAAGCAAATTGACTTCAAATTTTAATTGTATGTTCTCAAATATATTGTTTATCGATCAATTGTGGCTTATCGAAATTTTTGGTTCCACAAAAAATTCTTTATTTTAAGTAGCAGATATCTTTTTGTGTATTACCATTTTACAAAAAGCTACAATCGAACGATAACGACTCTACTATAGATTATTAGAGCAGAAAAATTATTTCTTTCAGATGTTTCAACATGTCAAAACCTTGACAACCATAAGAGAATGTTCTCATAATCTCATAAAGAAAGGTTTTGCCATAAATTTATAAATTTTGCAATAACAAAATTCTCTAACTCTTAATTACAAATAAATATTAGTTAATCAGTGATTAATTAATTACTTCTTATTTACTTATCTATAATAATAGCATTGACCTTTGTTAAACTAATCAAGAAAACGACATTTACTTCTTTCCTTATTGTTTTAAAAGAAAGAAATAGTTTTATTTTCCAATTTTATATTTAAATTTGCGCATACGTTGAATTTACATTGAAAAAAGGATCGTAATTTTTAAATTTGGAAATAAAGTAATTTTTTTAATGTGAGTACAATTAGCTGCGAGCACCAGGATAGGAAAAGTCTGCTTTTTATCTGATTAAATATGATAGGAAAAAGAAATTCTTTAGTATCATAAAAATACTAACAAGCTGCATGAAGGTTGCGCAAATTTTCGATGTTTTTCAGTTTGCTAAGGCTTCCAAAATTTTGCAGACTTTTCAAATATTGAAGGCTTTCAAGCCTAGTTTCATCCAGAAGCAGTTTCAATATGGCTAAAAATGTCACATTTTCAACTTGGATATAGAGTGAAACCAAGAAGTCTAAAATAAAAAAACATATATGGGGTATGTTGAAAAAGAAAATCGTTTCCAAAAGTTTCTTTCTCGTTGTGAACAGTCAGATGAATGCAAATTTTTGAAACTGCAACTCATATTTTGGGACGCATCATATACAAGAAAGGCGTGAAACCAAATTCTAAAATCTTTCGGAAAGTAAAAGAATACTATTGATTAAAAAATAGAAGGGGAATCAAACGGTTTTTTTTACCTCGTTTAATATTATTAAACGAAACTCCTTGAAAAAACGAACGACTGATGAACTGAATGAAAGATTACTATTGAATGGTAAAAGACCGATCGATACCGAAAGTTTAAGCAATTGACATTCGATAGAGTATATCCAAATTAGTTAATAATATGTAAGTAATCTAAATGACAAGATCTTGTTAGGTGTGATAGAACCTCTACTATAATCAAAAGGATAGAAATATATAGTAGTTTATGCCCGTTTGACGAGAAACTTGGTATTAGTACCATTGAAAATCAAGAGTTCAAGACTGCTTTACTTGACCCGGATCATTTCTAGCACTCCATTGTCGAAAACAACTTTAAGGCAACAACACAAATTGCGGGATGATATGCAAAATAAAAGTGATGTCGAATTTACTGGAAGTTTACTTCAACATGTAATAGGTTGCTCAATGAGTTTTATCGAAGAAATTTATTGAGCAACCTAGTATGTATGGACGAATGAGTGTATATCGTGCGTGACTGACTTGATGATATTTGGAAAGCATTGAAGTGGGAGAAGATCGCAAATAGCATTACGATGCCAATACATCCAACTGCCACATCTTTCTACCGTCTCCTACTCCTCTCAGTTAGCGATTTGAAGAATCAAATCTGACTATCATAATTGGGACTCACGATCACCGATCGTTAGACGATGAGGTCATCATGACCTTACTGCGCATTTCGATGTCGTCGCAACAGGCGACAAAAAAACACGTATAAGTAAGAAGAAAATCGCAGGGTGACGGTGCAAGGTCTTGCATCGATCTGACGATCGTCAGCAGAAGCTGCGAGAGATCTCCCTAGCCAATCGCCTCTCTATAACACACGCAGTTAATTTTGGGGGAAAAGCTGGCTCCTTCTCTCGAGAATATAATACAAGATAAATCCTTTGCCAGTCTCGCAATTTTGACGAAATCGATTCATAAAATGCCTATTTTTTTTTTAATTGATTGGTTATGTTATTCTGGTATAAAAAAAAGGTAATTTCAAATGGTAAATAAGTGTTTTTTTGTTGTAAAAAATGAAAAAATGAAAAAACTCATAAAGATCTCATAATTCTCTTTCTCATAAGACTACATCAAAGAGACCATCTAAATGCTCTTACCATATTACAAAATAAGTATGGTAAAAATTATATGTTTTCGGGTAAGCCCGTGATTGTCATAGGCTAGTTAATGTGCGAGCCTTGGCCTCGCTCATAACTGTCACGAGCTCGTCAATCCGAGAGCATCAGTCTCGCCCGTGACTGTCATGGATAGGACTGGCAAAGGGTAAATGCTGCGCCAGCGGACGAAGGATCATGCTCCTGTCTTCATACCATCGGGAGCGGCTATGGGGATCGCGGGCGATCGTAAGATTGGAGCTTATGATCGCCCTTTGTATAGCCCTCCGGAAAGAGAGGCGACGGAACAGCGTGGCCCCGCCCCTCTCGCAACGCTGGTATTATGCCCCACCCATCTCGCAACGTTGGTATTATACCCCGCCCCTCTTGCAACGCTGGCGTTCGCCAATGAAAACACGAACAGGACGCGAACAACGTCGGATATTATGTTGTATGCAGTTTTCGATGTCCCCCTAAAATCATGCGAGTATGGTCCCTATGGGGAGTTTAGTGGATAGGTTCAGCATCCGGTGGTGCCAGATGCGGAGAATCTTACACTACCCCAACCCCATTCTAAAGAAAAAAAGAAGGTGACAGAAGGAGAGGACGTGACCTCTCCTCTGTCAACAACCACGGACACCGGACGTTATGCAGCTAGAAGTTCCCGGTGTCCCTTTGTAGTTGTGCGAGGATGATCACCGTAAGATTTTAATGAGTAGGTTTTCCATCCTGAGTTCTAGTACGCGAAAAAAAAAGAACATGTATGTATCATCCACCAAGTAATAAAAAGAACGGTTGGTTATACAATATAGTCACAAATTATGTACGCAATTTATATTTCAAAGAGGGGAAGATTCTGCGAATGACCAAAAAGAAGAATCGGAGAATCACCTTCTAACTGTGTTATTTAAAGGTCCGGTCAAGAAAAAAATATCAGTCTATATCGAAGTTTGCAATATTGTATAAATAGGGCAGCACAAAACTTAATTCAACGTCTTAAAACTAGAGACAGTTAACAACTGTGTTATAATCGGGTAAGAACAGGCGTCACGTAATAAGCAAGCTCAATTGATGGGGCTGCAAAAATGATGTGATATCGTACAGCAGTGAGTAGTTTTCCACACATTCAGCTTGCGCACCACTTGGTGCCTATTCTCACATGAGTGTCCATATTGCCCCACAATATAAGAAACATACACATTCTTATATGCTATTATATTTTTTCTTTTTGCAACTGTGAGTGCAAATAGAATTGTATGAAAAGATAAGTGTTTCAGCGTATGACGGTTATTTATAATATATAAATTAAAATATTGCCTTTTTGTTATTTATTTTATTTTAATAAATTAATGTGACTATCTCCATGCTACCACGAGTTATCTAACAAATTAAAATCTGATTGTATTATAGAATAATAATTCATAAGGATTTTCTTATAATTTTTGTAACCTTTAATTTGAGAACTAAACGACCTCCTTTCAGTTTCATTCTATAATAACTGTAACGTTTTACAATTTGTTTATATTAATACATCTAAACTCCTTCTCGTCAAGAAATAAAGTTATGAAATATGTATTTGTTTTTATTAAATTAACTGAAACTTACCGCCATGTTCAGCCACTTTTTTTAGCATTTCTGGTGGTACATACTCATGCGGAAGTTCTTGAAAGACTTCTTGACCACCCTGACTGACATTGCCACTACCAGTGAAAATAAAGGTTAACGGTCCAATGGACTTCGGCATGGCTCCCAATGCTATTTCATATCCCGCATCTCGAATTGCTTGTCGTGCCATTGCGGAGTCCCTATAATTATGCGCTGGTCCAATGTGCTATCAAACATTGATATGTATAACTCTTCCATGACCAATTATAATTTTAATTTTTGAAATGGTGTATATAAATTACGAAGTATAGGGAAATAAAGAGTATAATTGCCCAATACAAGGTGTTCTATAATTCATGGTCGCAACTTTAGATACGTTTAGCACGCATAAAAATAAACAAAGTAGTGTTAATAAACATGCATCTAGAATTCAACAGTTTTCTAGTTATAAACTAGTTCTCTAATGTCTTCTTTGGTAGAGATTACAGCATCAATTCTTCTTACCTTTTGATGGTATCAATTGATAAAGGTCACAGGGCTGATGAACAGAAACTTGTTTTTAAAAGACAATTACTTTATTCATATACTTAACATCATTATAACAATATTAAACTTAACTACAATTAACCCTTAACTATTGACACCTAATTTTTGGACACTGATACGGTTACAGAGCCTGTTAGGCTCCAATTAAACCATAGTGATATTAAATATTTATAAAAATGATATGACACTAATTGTTATATAGAAATGAGACATAATTATATTACAAATTTGTGATAGAAAATATTTCATAGTTGCATAAAGTGAACATAAAAACATTACAAAAGCATATTTTTGGTTTGGTTTTCAATATAGACAAGTAAAATACTATAATATTTTGATAAAAACTGAAATATCTTTTTTAAAAATAACAAAATTTGTACATGGAGCATACATGGATGTATAAATCGAGCTATGAAAATTCAACACTGTTATGAATGTAACATAATGCGAAGTATTAAAAAGGAAGTTATTTCCAAAATAATTCGTAGTAGGGGAAATAATAAAAAATGCGTTACTTAATAAGACTCTGCCAGACTTCGCATCAGTAATTAAAGGTTAATATAAATAATCGGAATGGTCAGGGTCACGGTCAATGATCACGGAATATGCACTGAAAACTAGAAAATGAAGATGACCGCTCAATCAATAGGCAGTCTTTTATAGAAGTTTCATAATATGTGGTATTTACTTCAGCAATGGTGCATAAAAAGTAGAAAAACAATTTCATATAAACGTATGCAATATTTGTTCTTATTTCCAAGTTATAACCACTTTGTATTTCAATAATGGATGCTGCTTATCTTTATAGGCAGGATTCGAAATGAAATTAGATTACTGAATACAACTGTATTTTACATTATGTACAAACTAGTTTGGTAGAATTATACTAGCCAGTTTATGATTATTACCAAAGTACAAAAATGTCTATAACTCGAAAAGAAGATCTAGTAGGATACATGTTTATACGAACTCTTTCGTGCTTCTATGTCCACTGCGTCCACTACTGAAGTAGATACCACAACACTGTATATTTGATCAATGTACACCCGGTGACAGAGGTTCGTGACAACTTAGGGATATACTAGGTTGTTCAATAAGTTTTGTTGTTTTTCTCATTGTAAAAATATACTATGATATTTCAACTTTAAACAATTGTAAATATACGAATGAGTCGACAGATCTAAATGAAACTTTACACATGTTCATCAAACAGTAGAGAAATAAAACGACGAACCTAATAGCTGCATTTCTTATCGAACGACAAAACTTATTGAGCAACCTATTATATAGTAGCTCGTTTGACGTTTTGTTCAGCTCGCATCTCAGTTTCGCATGCTAAAGCACTTGGTAGCTGCGCAATACAGATGCGCAGAACCATTATACTGTTGACTGAGCAATGGAACAGTTCTAATATTCCATAATATTTGACGTAGATGGTACTAATGTACTATACTCAAGTGTCACATAAATAATTAATTAAATGACATTGGAATATGCATAATATATAGGATGCATTTGAATACACAGTATTTTTCATATACTTCATACTTTGTGTATTTAAATATATTACGCACATTTTATTCTACATATTCCCTAAAAGGGAAGCTTTCGTAATTTTCACTTTAATAATTTAATAATAAATATCCAGAACTTACAGAGAACATTATCAAGGAGAACTTAAAGTAACATTACTAACAATAAAGTGTCAAAAAAATATACTTAAATACAATTGAAATTATACGTTCAAATGTTAGCGGTTATAAATTAATAATTGCATCAATTTTGGCTACTTAAGATCAAAAACATGAAATTTAGAATAAATAATTAAGGTGAGGTGAGTTAACATTGACGACTTAGAAAATTCATGACTCCACTATTGTTTCATAGACTAAAATATGAGAAACATTTAAACACGGAAGGTTATAGAAACGAACCTAGTGGTCAAAGTGTCCTGTATCGCACAACTATCACGCACCATATACTGGTATGAGATCATAATGCAGTCCAAGAAGAAGAAAAAGTAGCGTCAAATGGACCAATACTCCTAAACTACTATAATATGAATGTATGTTACACGACGTACATTTGTTGACCGTAGTCACATTGTAAGTGACGTATGAATTAAAGTTATGACAAATCTTCAATATAGCAAGAAGATGACATAGAAAGTGAAGTGTCACATATACTCGTATCTATGATAGATTTTCTTAGAAGAATATTGTACTGCTCTCCTCGCAACCTCTTTAATATTAAGTATAACAGAAAAAGATTAAAGACCTATGAAAGTTAAATAATTTTAGAATTGAAATTATTATAGTAATATATTTAAGATAGAAAAATACGACAAAGAATATATGAATTTATAGATGGCGTCATTCCTTACGATTATCCTAATACACATACAGAATTAGTGTCATAGAATGTACATCAACTTCTACGAAACACAATATATGTAGGAGCGTATTATAAAATCTATACAGATTGTTATAATAGTTTTCTGATAAATGTTTAAGAATATAAAAATGTATATAATTTGCTATGCCATAGCATGGCACTACTAAGATATAACTCGAAAAGAAAATTAAATACTTTTTCGTACGAACTTTTTTTATCGTTTTTATATTTCTTGTCCACCACTGAAGTAATTACCACATGTTATGAAACCCGCTGTTTTTTAAGACTATTATACAAGGTTTACCGTTTGAAGTTTCGAACGCAATTACCTTTCAAATTATAGTTTGTTTCAAAAAATATTTCAAACAAGATTTATTCTGTTTGGGGGGGGGGGGGGGGCATTTTATAGTGGTCAAAAATCTTCTCTAGACAAACATGCTCTCAAGACTTCAAGATCCTCTCTTTTGTTTAGATAGGCGTGTAGAACGTTTCGAAATAAATTTATTGACCTATAATATATTGATCTTTGAAGATTATTTAGTGCCGTTCAAAATTTACCTTCATTATGCGTCCAAAAAATACTCGTTGCTTTGGTCATAAACTTGAAGTAAATTAATACTAAGATTAATGGTATGACTTATAGTTTTAAAAAAGGTTTTTGCCGCAGTGAAATTTTCAACTAAATTAAGATTGGAATTTTGAGCGTAGTTCGAATATAAGAAAGATGATAAGTTCTTCAAGAGGAGAACACTATCTTTCAAGCCCAAAAAATACTGATGTTTGGAAATTTCTTTCTGACTATATGGAATATCTGATATAAATTTTAAGAAAAGTATATATGTTGAACAATATTTCTGCTGATTTTTATAAACAAATTTTAATGTAGGAATGTTTACATTCCCACTCTAGTTTACAGTTCATCAGTTCCCCTATCATTTCGCACCCATTTTTGCTATTAGCCGAGAACGGTGAAGAGATCGACAATGGTTAATAGCAACAATTCGTGCGATGGTAGGGAAACTGGTAGACTGTACATTAAAGCGGGGATACGTAATTTTGAGCTTAGGCCCCAATTTTTATGCAGTTATCCAACTTTTACTGTGTACTAGGTTGTTCAATAAGTTTTGTCGGTTTTTTCATTGTAAGAAAATGCTATGACGTTTCAACTTTGAACAACTGTAAATATACGAATGAGTCGACAGATCTACATGAAATTTTACACATGTTCATCAAACAGTAGTACCATATTTAGAGAAATAAAACGACGAACCTAATAGCTCCATTTCTTATCGAACGACAAAATTTATTGAACAACCTAGAATTATGTACATGTAGAAAAAAAGTTATTGCAAATCTTGTTCTTTACATATATTCATAAATAATCAGTGTGTGTTTTGTGTATTTTCTCATTACGATGACGTGCTAGGGCCCACGTCGGTATCAATATATAAATTGTCTCGAAATTTAGCTATTTCGTTGAAAAAAGCTTCAATTATTTCGAGCGGCCTGAATTTTTTGTTTAAATATCAATCTCATCGACAATATTTTGTCGGCTACAATATCTGAACAATGTCTGAAGTTGTTAATGGCTACGTCTGGATAATATACACTATCATCAAATAATGTATGGCTTGCAATTGATATTTATACACATACAACTACTCATAAAATTGAAGGTGGTATCTTAAGAAATTTGCAGATTATAAGATGTAAACAATGTAATTAACAATATTTAACAAAATTTATGAAACTGCATAATATCGTGCTTTTAGAATATATTTATAAAAACGAAGCGTTGAAAAAAATGATATAAATTTTATTTTATCATCCAGTTGCAAACATGAACAAATTATATTAGCATAAAATTGAATTTAAGCCAAAAGAATTTTCCAAATTACACAGATTTTTATCATTCAAATGGTGGTTTTATGAAAAGTAAGATTCGTAGAATGTCCTTTAATAGATTATAACCGAAAAATAATAAGTGACCATGAGAAGAAATACAAGTGGCTTGGTGCCTAACTTTCAGGCTGCGGTTCCACTGCAGGCGATTTCAAGTAAACTGGCAATCGCTATTGACATCGTAGTAAACATATGCATACTGTATTGTTCTTACGTTGTCCTAAGTCACTCCTAGATTACTGCAAAAAACCTCTCATATTTTTGCACGAAATCGCTTGAAGCGGAGCTACAGCCATAATGCACGACCACTGAGATGCATGCTGAAAAGAATGGCGTCAAACAAGCCATATTCCTTTCAGCTGATTCGAATCCGTGACACCAGGTGTACGCAAACGCCCAAACATCACTTTGAGACTTTCTGTGTAGTTTAAATTAAAAGCAGACTTTTTCATTAATATAAATAAACTGAATAAATAGTGAGTGAATCGATAAATTAATAGTAAATTCAGAAGAAGAAATTACCTTAAAAACGTTGTTTCTTAGATCGCGTACTTCAAATTTAATATTCTTAAGTATATTTATCTTACCATAAATGGCGTGTGATGTCCCAAAGCCAATAATCTTAATCCAAGTCCGTGCAATATGTTCACCATGCCAGCAACACCAGCATATTTTCCAAAAGCAACAACCCTTTGTCCATTAACATCTGTTAATTTTTCATAATCTAACAAACGTATATTCTTTTCAAGAATTGCATCCAGAAGAGGCATATTACTCTCCTGTGCTTTGATAGTATGCGAAAAGAAGCAATAAGTTTTATTAGATATGAGTTGATCCACAGGAACTTGCTTCACCCCAAAAATAACAGATGCAGAACTTATATCTTCTTGTAATACAGCGCCTGCAGCTTGGTAAGATTGTGCAGGATAAGCTCTTCTATTACTGGGTTGCACAATCACCTTCACGCCTGCTCTAATTAATCGACGAACGTTTGCAGGTGCTAGAGAAGCTCTTCTTTCCCATACTGATTGATCTTCCCTCCTAATTGCAATTATTTTACCCTTCAGAGTCTGTAAAATATTCTCTTGATTAATCAAAACATTTCATTTTTATATCGTATAATATTAATGCTTGTTTTTATCCATAATTAATTAAACACTAAATATTAAAGTAATCGCCAAGCAAACTGGTACAATAGGGGTGTGATACAACTTCCATCAGACTTCTCACTGTCAATGAAATCTATATTACAATATGTGCCTGTATCTTTCTCTTTTATATTTCCTTTCTCGTTTTTACTTGGCCCAAGCGACTCTATCTTCGTGTATTCAACAATCAATTTCAATATTCGAGAGTGCAAAGTTAAAAATTTCTTACAATAATAAATGCAAATATATACTTGATCATTAATTGAAACATACATACATTGTAATTTGCGAAAAATTGATTTTGCAATAAATTATGTTGTGTAAGAGAGACATACATGGTTATATAATATTAAAGTAAACATAGACACATAAACTAAATGTAATTCAAACTAAATTATGTATTGTAACATAGGTGAAAATAATTGGATCATTTGAAACTAATCTTTAAACACACTTTACGTTTTAGTTATTCCACGCCAAATCATTCACTTTCGGATTCAATAACAAAGGTTTTGTTCAAATTGAAATATATTGCAGTTTGTGTAAAAATAGGGGAACGGGGAGAGGGCGCGAGTGGCAGTTAAGTTATTATTTCATGTATACAAAATTGTTTAAAAAATACAGACCCTCGAAGTTAGCAATTTTCAACGATTTTGACAAAAACTGATTTCAGAGAAAAATTGTTTTCTCTATTTTACTATAGTTATTAACTATTTAATTATTTGTTTCATTCGTAAGGTCATTTTTGTAATATAAAAATTTTTGAAATATTTTTATTTTGCACATTCAACCCCCAAGGAAATTGTTAAACAATTTGGAAAAATATTTTAATACTTTGTATTCTTTTCTCTTTTGATTGCGACCGCTACCAGGCATGCTGAGCGTCATGTTTGACACCAAGAGGAATTGAAAGACCGTAGCTTCCTTCTGTGAACAAATTATGTCACAGAAGGCCCCCCTAGTTACTCCTCACTCCCCCTCTGGGTTGACGAGTAAGCATCTAAGGTGCTTACGTCCCGCCCACATGAGTCCCAGAAACCAAGGAGCGGGGTAGGAGAGACCACCTCTCTCTACCTTGGCTCGCACATGTGCATTTATGGCTGCGCCAATAGTAGAAAAGAGAATAAGCTTACTGCCTCCCCCCCCCCCCCCAAAGCACACTTGAGAAAACCATAAACGGCCAAGAAAGACATTGTCTCCAATAACTACACAATATAGTTTATAGACCACTATACTTAAAGTAACTAATACCACTAGTAACCTTCGAGATATATTTATATTGAATATACAAATGTAAAATTACTTTCAAATCGCTTGGTTTTTCTATTCATTCACCTAGTTACTTCCGTGGTCCGAAAATCTTATATAATACTTTTGTATAGTCACACCTTGAATACGTTGTCATAGCTGGTCTATAAATACTATTAAATATCAAGGGCGATTCGAAAAAAGCCAACATAAATTTCTAAGATATCCTTCCCACCGAATTGGATTTAGAATATCACCACTGTTTCATGATTATTTCTATATTTCACAAGCATTAAGCATACCTAATCTGCCAGCCGCGTATAATAATTATAGATCTCACTTTCCTATTTGAAATTATTATTAGACAAACAAATTACGCACTTGTATTAAATCTAAAATTCAACTTTCCGCTGTACCGATTCACTAAACTAAATATGAGAATAGTAAATCTATAACAAGAATATGCAATGATGTTGATAACATCTATCACAGTCTTGACTTCCTTTCGAAATTAGTTTACACTTTTATGCATACCATAATTAAATTCACAAACTTATTTAATCGTCATTTGATCGTGCTTTGTCAATTTCTCAATACATTCATGTTTCACGTATATAAAAGGTGTAACCGCTTTTAATAATAAGTAAATAAACGTCTCTTTAATTGCCTGACAGTTAGTCTGGTGTTTATTATACACGGAAAATAATTTCTGAGACGCAAATATTTTATGTTTACACTTACGTTACTATTTGAAATATTAAAGGTTTGTCTACTATTATATTATACATATATAATATTTTTTATATAAATAAGAATTTAAAACACCACATGGGAAACCAAAATATTTTAAATAACTTTTTTCAAGAATACTTGAATAATTCATTTTTCGATGTATGAGTTCTTTGTCAAAAAGGTACAAAGACAATGTAAAAGCATAAAAAAGATGTCTTCAATAGAGCTTGATCTCATACTTTTAACCATTAGTGTGTGTTTTCTTTAAATGTATTAATGTCTACATTTAAACACCTTTCACTTTATACATTCAAATATCCCTCTTAAAGTCTTTAATTTTAAAAATATAATATATACCAGTTCGCTATAGCTTCAAAAATATATAAATTTACTGATTAAATCTGGCTACATATTTTATAGCTCTATATATTTTACGTTCAGATTTATATAGGTATTTATTTTAGTTTATATTTATATACGTATGTGTGTGTACATATGTGTGTGTATATATAGATCTTACACTGATGTAACGAATCGTAGACGTAATTATACGTATTGTTGATAAAGTGGGTGTATTAAATTCACACTTGAGCAATCGCAAAACCCACATAGTATGTTCAGTATTCACTAGTTTAGTTAAATTCACAACAGTAAATCAGCAAGAACCGATCATGAACGGCAATACAATGCGTTAAGTTCCACATTGAATTAAAGCTACTGTAATACCGTCTTGATACTACGCCGGGTCATGCAGGTCAATGCAAAAGTCAGAATATATTACTCCATCACTGATAAACTCGAAGCCACATTCCTATCAGAATGCTTCTTCGATTTTCTTTCACCATATGTTGTTTTCTGTGACTATAAATAGTTAGTAAAAAAATTGCATGTAGTTGTAATCTTAATTTCCTCTGACATAAGCACATTAAAGTTAACAATATAAAATTAAGTATTAATTATTAATCATTGATTCTACTAGCATAACCATAGAAAATGAATAAAGTAGTGTAACATAGAATAAATGAAACTTTCTTAATCAATTTATTTTAATAGTATACAAATGACGATTTTTATAGAATATTACACAAAATAAATATTGAAATGAGGTATTGACATAATTGTACTATTTCGCAAAAAATATTGCTAAATATCAATTAGATTGCGTTTTAATAGATAAATACATTTTGTTTTTTATAGTCTGTTTGGTTGGATTAATCTTCTTCAATATTTGAGTCATTACATTAACTAACTGTTCAGAAGTGAGGCCAGTTTTTTTCGATTTAAACTTCTGTAAAAGTTCTGTTGTTGTCATTGGTTTACGCATAAGATAACGTCTAACTGCATCTTCTGTGATACCAGATTCACTGTAACATGCCAAAAAACATTTCAGATCAACGTATGAAACACATTACATTTAAAAATAAGTAAGCCACAAAATTTAAAATCATAAAGTATACAGTAACCCATACAAATAGTTTAAAATTGTTTTCTATTAATACGTTAATGATATTAAATGCCTTTCAATTGCTTCCTTTTGTTTATGAGATTGGAATAAATGATACATAAATATTTACATTTTTAATTTGTAAAAATTCAAAATAATACACATTTTATGGAGCTATTTATTCTATTTCTCTGAAAGATATGCAACTGTCAACAACGTTTGAAGCAGAAGGTGATAAATTGTTTAAAATGTTTAAATGTTCATCATATACATATATAATCACCTAAAAATTTTCCAAAAGTTGAAATCTTGTGAGTGTTTCACGACCAAATACTATACATTTTATCAACTAAGACAATCACATTCCTAGGTTCATTTTCAATATCGCCCGCACTTCACTCGTCAAGTGAAAATTGACAAAAGTGATTTAAGATAAGCGACAAGACAAATGAGATTTAGTATACTAATTTTACGTCAAGTGTACGTATGTGGACAAGACGGGAATTATTTTTAACTGAAAAGGAGGTTCATTTACGAAAACTTATGGTCTACTTTCAAATTATTTTTCATACAAAGAATCACTCCCTTTTTGCTTGTACCACGAACAACACGAACCGCCCTGAATTTACGACAATTTTGTATTCTTAACACACAATTTGTGTGGTTATATATATACAAATAACTATTTGGCTATTCTGCTTTGGAATGTTAAAAATTGTGAAATTTTTATGAATTATTTAAGAAAATAGATGAAGGAAACTAATATAAAATTTTGCAGGCATATTTACGTATAATTCAAATAGCAATATGAATGTTGTTGCATCCATACATATAATTTTGTTACAGGTAAATAAAGAGGCGCAAAACATCCCAAGAAATACTACCTTGTCGCATTGATATGATTCCATTGACTGTAGTTGTTAAAAATAAAAAAGAAAAAATAATTATAAAATTGTAAGGGTTGCTTTATTATTGAAACCTCGAACATAAAGAAAATACCGAAAATTATTGAAATGGAAATGTTTCGAAATAAATATTCTCTTTTCATCGACACGTCTGATACGTTTTTCTTCGATTTAAAAAAATATATTAATCGTAGTCAACATTTCAGAAACTTTAGTAATAAATAAATACATGTTATATAAATCTGTAAAATTGCAAATCTGTTGGAATATTCTTCTCGAAATATACTGTCAATGCTGCAAAGAAATAAAGTTTCGGAGAAACACATTTGTAGTAGTTGCACCTAAGGATGCCGATTCTTATTGAAAAAAATCGATATGCATTGAAAAATTGATTTGTACAAAAAAAAAATTGAGGTACTAATGTAAAATATTGGTTCAAATTAAATTTTTTTAATTGATTAGATCGTCTCACCGAATTTTATTAGTTGCAATATTGTAACTGTGTAAAGATAATTACAGTTTACTTTTCCTATTTCTACTAGTGTGTTCCTTCGCTTATATGCCACACTAGCAGATATAGTTTTGTTTAAGAAAGTAACAATACACTGTTTGTGCAACATATTTCTTAAAATTACAACGTGCCTAATTTGTAGCACGTATCACTCGCGTAAAAGGTCTGCATCTCCTTTATTTTGTAATATTTTTAGAAACGGATTTAATATCATATTTTCAAAAGAAATTTATAAAATTGCAAAAAGGAAGAATAGATTTTCTTTAAGAGAGAAATCAAAATGCCTTCTAAGTGAATATTTGAAAATATTAACGACAAATAAGGGAGAAATAAAAGAATACAGAATATCTGCGATTACTTGGAAAATTATGTATGATTGAGAAGGAATTGAAATCGAGTAAACTGATAACCTTAACTTTGTTTATAAAAGCAAATTTTTTTAGATCACTTACTCTATATACCACTTTAAATAACGTTTCTAAATGCATAAAATGGGCAACCAATATACAATGAGTAACAGAAATATTTGGACAATAGACCACGTTTGACTTTGATGATCTATATCTTGGTTAATTATGGAGGAAATGGTGTAGAAATTGTTCCTTAAGACGCATTGTTTATTATAATATACAAATACCTGTAACTTGTTAAATCGATTTAATATAAATATTAAGAATTAAACGAGATTGTACTAAATTTTCGCATTACGAAAGTATTCGGACATTTACTCCGTATCTGAATTTGCTTTAGAAATATTAGTTGAAGAGAAATTCATAGAATATTGTTTTCTCAAAAATTCTTGGGTCAGAACGTCAAGTATGTTTACAAATACGGTCAATCAAGTGTAGTCTAAGAAATCGCTTACATCGCACTATCTGGTAGTTATATTATCGTTTGTAAAAATGTGTCGCAAAACTATGGACGTTTCATTTAATTTACGCCAATTTGTCATTGTGTCATTTAAATTAAAAAAAAAAAAAAAACAGTATCGAAGCACTCCTGCAATATAGAGAGTCCAGTATACTTAATGACAAAAGGAAAGGGAAAATTGTACGCGAAATAAAAAAAAAATACTTGATCAAGTACTACGACATTAGTTGCTCAATTTCGAGAAAAAGGTGTAGCTTACAACTAATTCGGCATGTCCTTAAACAAAGTTATTACCATGGTCCACTTGCTATTAAGAAACCATATATCAGCAAAGAAAATAGGAAAAAGTTTTTAATTATTTCTTAGTGTTTGCAAAAGATATAATTTCTAAAAAAGAGTCATGGTGAAACTAAATTTATTATTTCTGTTTTGGATTGACGAATCACGGTAACTAAGATATACAGCATCAAACTCACACGTACCCTACTGGCAAAATATTTCTGTTATTTATTGTAAACACATATGTATACAGTGTGCTCCTAAATAAATGGAAAATATTTTACATACTGATTCAGTAACTGAAGATAATGAAAAAAGTTTTTTTCGTAAACATATGTACTATTTTACACTGTTTAGGAGATGTAACGAATTTTGTATTGTAAATAATACAAAATTAAATAAAGCTGGTACTATACTCGATTTAACGAGATAAGTCAATAGATATAAACAAATGCATATGATCGACACATGAGCAAAACAAGGTCAAACTCACAATCTGTCTTCTTTTATCGTATGAATTCCACACAACCGTTTGTTTCTCCTCTTTGCTGACTTGTCTCATTGGATCAAGTATATTTATTTTGTTCTACTGTTTACAAACAATGCCTATATCTTTTACATGATTCATATCCTCTCGTAGTGCTCTATAAATTACATAGTTTAGCTTGTCTTTTCGATAAGCTCAAAATGTGCAAAATTGAAAGAGATACCTGAAATCCATAGTGTGCGCAACGTTCATTGGAAGTGTTGAAACGTTTTAGTACAAAATTGAACAAACGTTTTAATAAATTCGAGAAACACTAGGAAGTGTTAAAAGAGTAGATTGATGACAAGACGTTTTTATGTATGTATTAAAATGCATGGTAATCATTTCAAGTATTTTCTGTGAAGGTAATTACGTACAAAATGACACAAACATCAAATTGTAAATAAGGTGAAATAGGACGTATATTTATATAAACTTTTCTCGTTGTATTTAGATGCTAAATCAGTACGTAAAATATATCCTATTTATTTACGAATAATCATTGTGTTTCTTAATTTTCTTTCCACTTCATTCCAGAAATGTTCAATGGAATTGAAATTAAAAATTTATTGGAAATTTGACAAGTTTTCATGTCGTTGCCCTGCTGGAAGAAACAATTTTCTGATACACCTGTTTTATTTGCGCTATCTTCTAAATTTTCTCGCAGAATTTTCAAATATATCATTTTATCTAAGATTCCATCGATGAATATAATATTTCCGACTCCATTTGCTATTCTACAGCTCCACAGTTTATATGTTTCATTGTTGGCTGCAGTCTTTTATTGTACATTGCCGAAAATGTTGTTAAACTTGCTTTCATCAGAAAACAATACTGTATTCCAATAAAAATTATCTTTATTAATGTGCCATTAAACCTTACCTAGCATACTTTAGACGTAATATTTTATTTTTCTTGCTATTATAAGAACACAAGTTTTCTTTTCGCATTAAAACTCGTGCACTAAAATCTTTCTTTCACAATTTCGTATGCACTTTTTTTTAAAATTGCGTTGCCATTATTGACATCAATCTTGGTCCACAAAAAAGCGATCTTTCTTAATGTCCCGAATTACTGTTCTTTCGTTTCTTTCCGTTACCTTTTCTGGTCAATAACAAAGGGGTTTATTCATAATATTTGTTCATTTTTGACTTTTAAAGGATATAATGAATTGCAGACTTGCTCCCTTCTATAAATTTTGCAATTTCACTAACGAATTTTCCTTTGCGCCACTTTACTATCGATTCTCTCTCTGACTTACTATTGCCGATTCATTTTATAAGAAATTAATCTCGGATAAACTGTAACGCAAATTTCGAACAGTATTTCCTTCAGATTAGTTCCATATGAATCTTTGTTTGCATTCTACTGTTCTTGTGAATGTAAGTAGTTGATACGAAGATTCCACGAACAGTTCGAATACTTTTATGACCTACGATCTAATAAACTCTTTTTAACTCGTATATATGTTATATGATTTCAATCAAATTTATATGTTTTATCCTTAAATATTCTCCATACACAATACATGAAGCATTTTTACACGCTTAATTGACGCAAATTTATCCCCACCACTTCTTGGAAGTGTTTCTACGGAGCGAGTGTTCGTGTTATCTGAGGCACGTGATCGGAGATCACTCAGTACTCGTTTATCATCAAAATACAAATAATACAATTGCTATGTTTTCATTCCATAATTATGGAATTATTAAATTCAAACGATTTAGTTTTTCCCGATGAAAATGATAACAAATGTGGCTATATTTTAATGATTTTCAATTACACGAATAATGTGTAATGAAAATCAAAAGTTTTAAAAAATATGCTATACTTGTGTGTATTATTATTTTGAAAAATGACAGTATACAAATAAAAAAATGAACGAAGATGATAATATTATAATGAAAATAAGTCAAAATAATCATTAATCTAATAATAACGATATACAATATAACAAATTTAGACTTGTAATTGCATAAATGGTAGTTTATTATTCAACCCATTCCCTTATTTTCCAAAAAGAATTATCTACCTCTTCATCTTCCAATGAGGGACACGGATCGTTTGTCGAATGATTAATTTTTTCCGTGATTTCCTCTTCCGGAATTTATTCGTCTGCTTCACATTGCAATATTTATTCTTTCACTTCTTCAGAAGAAAGATTAGTCGCTAAATTTTCAAGGGGATTCGACAGTGAGAAAAATGTGCAAATTAAAAAATAGTCTATGGACTGAAGTAGATGGGGAGATATTGAAACGAGTTCCTTAAAAAAAGTACTACTTAAGAATGAGTTACAACAATCTAAAGAAGATCCGTGTTTGTTCTTTAAAAATACAAAAATTTTACAGCCAGCATTTCAGTAAAGAGGGATCTACTACATGGTGCAAGATTTTAGAATTTGAATTAATTTTAATAAATTCTTGATCTTTATTCAAGTCGCCATAATCTGATTCAGAATCCATATTGCTAGTATAACTATTATCGTCACCGTTTAGACAAAAATTCAAATCGTTAGACGAATCAAAGATTTCTTCAGTGTCTGACGTAGTAATATAATTCCGGAACAAGCAACTATTTTCAGCAAAAGTAAAGGTTTACGATTCGTTTAGACACACTTTACATAAGTAAAACGTTATTTATCGGTTATCAAGTTCCAAATTATTGTTATAATTACAACAAAAGTAACCGCTTACTAATGTGACTCGCGAAGCAATTCTTTGGAAACTGAGAAGATTTTCAAATCAAAGAAGACTTCTTCCTGCGATACTTTGTTTTAACAATACATTTAAACGTCAATATCAAATGTTTTACAACGCTTCCTTTTTCTCAAACATCCAAGCTCAGATATAATCATAACATCGATAAGGATCATGTTTCATTCACCAAGAATTGACCGAGGCTTTTAGTCTAATCTTTGAGTAATTTATGAATAACCTCCACTCTTCAGGTTTGTGGCCATTAAATATATGGCCATTATGCCATCAACATCTTTTTTTTACACGAGGAAATCTTCTAGACTTCCCCGACTCTTTGGGGCAGATTTGAGGATAGTATGATATTCCCCGCAACCGGAAATACAAAGTGTGGAGCTTATCCAGTAAAACCATCACAGTGACCATCCACGCACGATTTTGAAGGCCACTGGGAATTACGATCGACATCACATCCGGTGCCCTGCCCGGTGTGGTGCAGTGACCATGCACATCTCATTTTTTCGTCGGGAAAAGGGCATTATGTGGTTTGCATTAGATCAAAAAAGATTAGTCTATCGAAAAATCTCTGAATTTAAAAATTAAAAGCGTGCAAAACGTTCTACTATTAAATCCAAAAAATATTTTACTGCCATTTTTAGGCGTAAAATTAGGGCTAATAAAGAATTTTGCGAACACCATGTATCGCGATGAAGAAACTTTCAATTATTTACAACGAAAATTTTTTCATTTTAGTGACAGTAAAATTAAAGATCGGTCCACAAATTCGAAGACTCTTCAAGGACAAAGAATTTGAAGATATTGTGTAAAGCAAAGAGAAAGCGACGTAAGAAATTTTTGGAACAACATGTAGACATTTTCTGAGCAACACAAGAGCAGAGAGCTATAAACAATTAGTAGCTAATTTACTCTCGCGATATCAAAACTTGGAATAGAAAATACCATTAAAAATTAATTTTTTACATTTTCTTTGCATTACATTCCTAAAAATTGTGGAACAGTGAGTGACGGACATGGTGAATGTTTTCATCCCGAAACTGCCCCCATGAAAACGAGATATCACAGAAAGTTGAATTCCATAATTTTAGCAGACTACTGGTGGAACATTACAAGAGATGCCTCAAAGGTTCATTACAAACGATAGGCTAAATGTAAACGATATTAAGCAAACTGAAATATAGAGAAATATAGTATTTTCAATTCAAAAAATAAAAAAAAATGTATTTCATTTTAATTTACATAACCTTTAATCCACTATATTTGAATTGAATAAATAATGTCTTATACTATTAAAACTAGAGCAAAATAATTTTTTCCTCTGTTATTTCCTATCTCGATATACAAACATAAACGAGAAAAAAGCTTAATTGTACAGAATACAAATTATTGTTGAAAATTTGTTGATCAGTGTAATGGTTTAATTCTTGAAGTAATAACCTATTTTATATTTGACATATGATGATCTACTATCAGAGCTTATAGTTTAAATATTCGACAGGTTAAAATTGCTCCATGATTTATCATCAGTATAATACTGTTGCGAATCTATCTCGTGCAACACGCGTAGGAACAATGTGTAAAAGAATAAGAATAACCGGAGCCGGTGTATTCCGGTTAACGATAAGTTGAATTTCAACTCTTTCAAGAGCAAGAAAGAAAGGCTCAGATTCATCTTCCTTTTTAATTCCCCGAGCTACTCGTGGTGCTGACCGCACGGACAAATGACTCGTATATTAGGATATGTGGTGATGGAGAAAATTGAATATGGTTCCTTATGACTCGTGATTTAAAATCTGACATCTTTGGTTTAAGCCGGGTCTCACAAATTCTCCTATTCTCGTTTAAACGAGACACTAACCATGCGTCATGCATAGCGTCTATGGATTTCCTTAGCATAGAGATGCTATTCTGTCACGGTTATTTCTGTAGTATTTAATGGTTTCTCTGACAATGTAATGATGTGTGGGGAAGGAACTGTTAGACAATAAAGCGGACACAGGAGGAAACACTGAACAATACTAAGTTAAAGAGTAAACGATCCTTTTCTTTTTTCTTTCCGAGTTTAATGTCGGATCGACAACATGGTGACTAGCGTCAGACTTTATTTTACTTCAGCAAGTAAAATTTTTTCAAGAAGCTTTAAGTTCTGCTTATGATAAACAATGAATCAGTTTCAATCGTGCTTACATAATCGGTCAAAGTTTTTATTACAGGAATTTAAAGCTGCCGGAGTTTCTTGTTTCAACATCTTCAAAATCTTATGACAAAAGAACGGAAATAAATAGTGATGTATTATTCTTTTTATATGGTTGACATAAACCAACTTTGGTTTGATCCAAGACAAGCACCGAAACATACCATCATTCTTACATTTTTACTGCTTTTAGTCCTTTTAATGGACTAAATAACTTTTGTTATTGGATCAGAGACGAAACTTTGGCTCGACTATTCTCGTTTTTAATCATTTTGGTCAGTTAGGGATACTTTCTACCAGCTAAGACCGTCTTATTTTACATTCTCCTTATGTTATAATAGTGAACCTCGACGTTCTTCTGTAACATGGGTAAACGCGTTGAGCGAATAAAAATGTAATCAATAAAATTTATCTGCATTGATTGCCATCGATACATCATTGTTTCTTTGAGAGTCTTTAAAATATACAACAATCGGAACGAATGCCTAAGAGCAAACACGAAGCGACAAGAGGCCAGTGAAAAAGGCATAGTGGGTTTACTTACCCTTTAATATCCTTGACTGGCCAAAATTTTTGAAGATGAATACAGCTCTAAATAGCTGAGTGTATCTGGTTTTCAGCTGTACCATGATTCGAAACTAATTTCTTATGGAGAAAGTCTATACTTCAAATTGCATATTTCGAAAGTAGCAGCTAAATGTTAGGTAGTTAGTTTGGATGTTGAGCTCACAGTTTGACTCTAATGAAAACTGACCCTTACAAAGCTTTACAAAGCTTAACAAAAATTATTAATTCTCTAATGAATGATTAAAATCTTAATTGCTCAGTCGATATTGAGCGGTTACAAAAAGTAGACATGTTTATATTAACAATATCTACATTTCTATAGAAGGCGCGTTATTTGGGAATATATTCAATGTATATCTATGAACAAAATCTCGATATTCTCATTATAGAAAAATGACTAAAAATTATATACCTATTAAAAACCAATTTTAAAAACTAACACTTTGTAAAATTAAAAGAATTCAATATTTTCGACAAAAACCGAAATTCTAACTACACTAATGATGTAGTTGTTGCAACTGTTAGAGATGGAATAAACACCGAACAGATATCTATGTATATTACTTTAAAAGCAATAGCGATCTCCACTAAAAATACCACATAAAATAACCGTGTGTAGTATTATTAATTTATATTTCAAATTTTAAACATACTTCCATTCAAAAATTAAACGTTTTGATCAATTATCCTGATCACACATTATCCTAGGGGAGTTTAATGGTTATAATTACACGTAGCAATCTGCACGTTACATTTCATGTGATTCTCTTGTAAATAATACGTGTGGCCCTTTATGAGGTACTTCGGATTGTTGTTCAATTTACAAAAATACTTCGTTAATGCTTCAAACGTTCCTTTTTTTATTAAAAAAATGCATTTTTTTTAGTGTTTTCTACTTTTGCTTTATAGATACTATTCTGTTTTCTTATATTATTTATTCTAATAATTGGACTATATACAAAAGCTTAATATGAATACCACAGTCAGAGTCACAAGACATCCCGTAAGTCGCAGGATTGTCTGGCATCTCGCATCATGAGTTATATGTTCCGAAAACGAAATTTATGGTTTGTAAAATTACAAATGTGAGTAACATTTTTTAAGACATAAAATTCATAATTTTATACAAAATTAATTAACAAATATTTTGAACTCCCCAATCAAAACCGCTATCGGAAAGAATATTTAGTTGAATGATATTTTTCTACCATACAGAAAAGAGCAGGTTGCTAATTGAAAATTTGAAAGCTCATTTAAGGATCAAGGCAAATTTTAAGAAGGTACGCAACGAATTTTGAAACACTTCTAAAAGGTAAAAGGCTTGAATATTTTGGAGAAGATTAAATCCAATATTAAATATTAATTTATTCTTTATTAATTTAGTTTGTTTTGCAAAATATTTATATTAATCTATAATTTGTAAATGTAACCATGTACCTAATCAGTAACATAATGATAAAATACAATGTGAATTTCACTAATATTTACAAAATTTCTTATATCTCTCTTTTATGGATGGCATACCCCCTTTTTCCTTGATGGCCATGTCTCGCATTGCAATTTAAAAAATCTGGTACCCGTGACCACAGGCAATCACGACTTCACTCACTAAGACAAAAGGTAAAAGTAATCTATGCATAGTAAAGATTAGGATCTTTGTCAGAATGCGAGTTTGGATTAACCAACATTGCATTAAGCGAGACCCGGACTATCCGAACTTGGATTATCAAAAGCCAACTTAACTTATATATTTATACAAACGATTCTATTTTCGTATGTTATCCTTTATAATAGAAAACAAAAAAACATACCTAGCTCCTGGAATATAAGAAGTTGCTGGTACTAAATTGAAATTATCCAATTTCAATTTTTTTGCTTGAGACAAATCTGGAGAACCAGATTGTTTTCTTTTCAAAGAATCTGACATTCCAGCAACAAGAGGTGTAGGTGTTGCAGACCTTGAACTATGTGCACTATTTGATTTCTTATTATCCTTTTCTTTTACTGTATCTGATTCTGAGCCTGAATCACTGGAGAAATCGCTGGAAGAATCTTTTCCTAATGCAAGCTTTTTTACATCTTTCTTTTTACATAGCTTTTTCTTTTTCTTTTTATCTCGTTTCTTTTCTAAATCTTTACTAGTTTTATCCTTATCCTGAAAAAAATCAAACGGAATGAATCAATTCATTTATAGATTGAATCATAATTAATACTCTACAAATTTTACATGTATTTTGTTACCTTGTCTTCTTTTTCCTTATTTTCATCCTCTTCATCTTTATCTTCATCGCCCTCCTTTTTGTCTGCCTGTTCTTCATCATCTTCATCTTCATCAGATGCAAGTAATTTTCTTAATGCATCTTCCTCTGCAACAGACTTAATTTCTTTTTGTTGTTCCAATTCTGATTCTGAATCTGAAGAATCAGAAATATAATCACATTCTCTGCCTTCTTCATCTCCATCATCACTTTCTTCAAATGCTTCATCATCGGATGCTTTTTGTTTTCGTTTCTTTTTTTTTAAATCACCTAATAAAAATATTTAAATTGTATTATATGACACATTTAAATATAAAAAGTAAATAATTCACCTATACCAACTATAATTATTGTATTATAGTATATATAATAATTATAGGTATTATAGTATAAGTCCAAAAATAAATAAAACACAATAAAAGATCAATGTAACAAAACAGTTACCGATGATAGTTATCACATCTATTATCTGTTCATGAGAAGAAGGCACAACGTGTTTACATCCTCGCTCCGCTTGTAGTTCGTTGCCGCTCCTGCAATCGCAAACAAGAATCGCCGTTGACCGAAGGTGGTAGCGAAGACCGACGGCAGTAATGCCAGGTCCGAGTGATAATAAATCACTTTAATTTTAATTTTAATATAACTTGTTTTTGTGTAAATTGTAATTATATAGAATTTATCTAGATAGAAATAAGTATAAGCGAATTTATATTATTTTTAATAAATAAAAATTAAATGATTATTTCGCACATTAAATTGTATTCATTTTTTCATTACGTGCAACTTATCAAATTAGTGATAGTTTAAATACAAACGAAATCATTCTGTTTCTTAATAGCTAACATTTGATTAGAAGGTTACGCCAACGACGCAGTATTCTTTCATTTGATCTCGCTACAGTCGCCGTCTTCGGCCAATGACAATTTTTGTTTGCACATCATACGAGCAACAACAGATTACGGGCAGAGCGAAGATGTAAACACACTGTCTTCTTCTTGTGGACGGATAATATGTATTTGTTAAAAATAGCACATAATATTTACCTTTTTGTTTTTTCTTAGATTTGTCTTCTTCATCAGAATTTTTCTTGTTTTCATCAGCTTCACTAAGTGAATTATCATCATCACTATCCATCCAATCATCCATTTCAGATATTTTTAAATCTTTCTCTTTTTTACTTGGTCTTTTACCCTTTCCACCTTCCATTATATCTTCATCATCTGCACCTTCCTCATCGTTTCTCAGTCTTTTTCGCAACATTAATGAAAAATAATTCATTACTTTATTCCTACGACTAAATTCTTGCTCTGCTTCTTCTGCACTCAATGCTTTATATCTTTGAATGGGTTGAAAATTATACCTGAATATAAAAATTTTATATTTTGAAATTCTGAAACAATAATCTTCAGAAAGTTAAATTGTCTTACCATTCATGCAATGGAAAAGCTTCTATGGCTCCATCAGCAGCATGGGTGAAAACATAATAAGCAGCATTTTCACTTACACCACCTTCTCTTATACCCTTAAATTTTTTTCCAGTTTTTCCACCAGATTTTAGAATCCAGGGCTGGTCTTCTGGCTTATACTTTCTACTGGTAATTCCAAACTTTTTTCTTCTTGCTTCTTCTCTTGCATCCCTTCCAAATTCAGACCCAGCTCCAAATTTTGGCATCTCTTCTTCTATTCCTTTATATTCTTTCATGTTATTTTCACGTTCCATCTTTACTTGTGACCATTTTGAAAAATCAACATTTAATGTTGCATTAAAACGCATGACATTGTGTTTCTTCTTATTATTTCTAAAACATAGAATGTGTTTTTAGTAGATATAATACTTTATTAAATATGTGTGGTTATTTCAAATATAATACACGTGTAAATAAACTATTCTACATACTTTGGTACCCGGATGCTAAATTCCTGTATAGATGGTGTACCTGAAACCTGGAAAATTACTAATTTAATAACTTTGTCTTCTTGTTTTCTGTATTTCAATAAATTATGTCTAACAATATGTTGAATTTAAAAATACATTTTGCAAGTGGTAGAAGAAGAAATGAAATAGTTTAATTATGTAAATTTTTAACAAAAATTTATTTAACAAAAATACCCCATTATCTATAATCTTACTTTTCTTGCAGATGCAACAGTGCATCTGCAACATACAAATATACTTTCTTTTAATTAAAATCATGTTTCTTGTGTCTCAATCAACATTTTACACAATTCTGCACATTAAGTACTTAGATACGATTATCGAACAGCACATATTCTACACATTCTTAAAAATAAAACATGTATAGTATAGGATTAACTAGATCAAAAAATTCGAAATACTATCATAAATTTAAAAAAGAGAATTAAAAACGGTTTATAGAAAAGTAGTTCAGAATATCGATATTATTTTTCTTAAATTATTTCCAATATGCCAACACGTTTATGACATGTTGTATAACAAAAAAGATATCTTACAAAATATTAATTTTTAATTAAAAATTGTTATTTTAATTTTAGATGTTTAATTTTACATAATATCTCAATATTTATGTGATAAAAACCGTTCGTTGTTTTTTTATGTCACTCAATTGTGAACTACGCGGCACTGTTTAAAACAAGAAATGTTTGGTAAACAGTTAAGAATTCGTAAAAAAAATACTTTTAGTAATGCGATCCTATTACATGAAATTGATAGACGCGCGGAATCGTTCTTAAGGAGCTATAAAAAGCAACTGACAAAGAGAGATCGCACCTATGGGGTCATCAATATTTTACAAACTTTTTCTGCTGATTCTAGAAAAAATATAAGTAGACACATATATGAGCTTTTTTCCATTATTCATTATTTATAAAGATATTTTTACATTTAATTTTTTTAATTCCGTCTCATATGTAGTTTTTTAAAAGCATTGTAATAGCTGCATTGGCGAAGGTACGTAAATTCATACCCAAGGTTCTGAAGTTTGGATATCTCGTAAGAGAAAAAATTGTTTTTATTAATTTTTTCTTTATTTTCATATATTCTTTTATTTTTGGTATATCTTTATTCTGCTGTTTTTTTATTTATTTCTTACTATGCCTCGAATGGAACGCAACGTGACAACACGAAAAACATACATTTTTAGTAACGTGAACATTTGATAAATGCTAATGCACCTGTTTTTCATGTTTTTACGTTGTATTCAGTTCGAGGAATTATACAAAATAATTAAAAAGCAAAATAAAAATATAATATAAAAATAAAAGAATATATGAAAATGAAGAAAAAATTAATAAAAATAAACGGGAAAAAATGTTATCTCTTATGAGATTCTCTTTAGAAACTTAGGGTACAAATCTACATACTAATAATGTTTTTAAGAAACTGTACAAGACGAAATTAAAAAAATTAAATGTTAAATATCTTTATAAATAATGAGTAATGGTAAGAAAGCTCAAATATGTGTTTACTTATTTTTGCTCTATAATTGGTAACAAAAGTTTGAAAAAAGTTAACGAGGCCACAGTTGCAACCTCTCTTTGTAAGACTTCCGTCGCTCTGAAATCAAACGCTGTGTCTTTTGCAACTATAAAGTGTATTGGTTCCAGTAATATTGTGTCACAGCACACACCTGCTTTGCTTCACATTTTTGAAATTCTATTTCTTTAAACTTCTCCGATGCATTTGACACGATTTATATTCATCACAATTTCTTAATCGTCAAATTACAAAACTTGGGCTCTTCATCGAACACTATTTTTTATCTAGAATTGTCTTATTTTATAAATAGTTTGGTTACTTACGATACATCGTACAAAGATCTGTTTTTGCAATGAAAAAATCATTAATCCTGCCTTGTCCCATCGATAACCATATCGTGAAGAGGTCACAAATTCGTAAATAGAGTAATTTTTGTTCACCGTTTACATTGAATTATGATCAATGTACTGATAATAGTGGAAGTTAAATTACTATAAATTTACGTTTAGAAACTTATTATTACACATCTAGGATACAACTTTGATTAAAAGGAAATTCTTCATTGCGACCTCGAAGTTAAAAAATGTATATGTTAAATATGTACCAGGCTACATGTTTTCTGTGAACGGATGAGTATGTATGGTTGCATCGTCGACGGCAGAGGAGAGGGACGCTCACTTTTTCGCCCCTCTCCCGCCGGTGTACGGTGGCGGAGACCGTAGGCGGTCGTGAGTTTGGCCCTCACGCCCGCCCATCGTGCAGCCCCCCTAGAAGAGTAACAGAGGAGCAACGTGATCCTGTCCCACCATCGATAGCGTAAAAGGAGAAACGGGAGGGTTGAACGTAATCCCTCCCCCTTCGCCTCAAAAATACGGATGCAATGCACGGCGAAAGATAATGGACGTTATGCCATTGGCAGTTTCCGGTGGTTGTACCGGAAACCACTATGGACACTATGGAGGTTTTAATAGATAGCCTCCGCATCAAGAGCTTGGAACAGGGAATTTCACACTCCTTTGATTCCATCACAAGGTGTCGAGAAAGTCTTAAGAAGATTTCTCCCACGAAAGAAAAAGTTACTTGCTCTCGTGCATAATCCTACGCAGTATTTCCTCAATATTTATTAGCATATTGTAATCTTAGGCCAATACAAATATTTGAAATAATCACGTGACGTGGGTGACTTTTAGCGTACATGGTGGCAATGAAGCACAACTTCTATAAATGGATCTCGCTAAAAACGCCCTATTAGGTAGCCTATTAGAAACCACGCATTAAAACACGTTCCATGTAATGCGAACTTAAGCCGCAGGCTTCTTCTTGTAACGACTTTGGAAGGTGAATGACCTCCTTTCAGGAGGGCAGTGTGCGCAAAATCTGGTTACCGGAAACACGAAACATTAAACATCGGCGGGACTTAGCAGCACGCAACGAGTATTATACATTAAAAGTAAAATGAACGTCGATTGTCAATGAATCTGTACAATGCGCAATGGACATTACAAATCTGAAAAAACCTGTATACAGTCTCTGTACATCTTATCATACTATGTTATTTATATATAAATACACTTTATTGAATTAAAAATTTAACAGCATGAAATTAATAAAACTCTCTTTAACAGCTGTTAGATTGACTGAACTAATAAATAGACCAGAATAATCTTCTGAGTACTGACAATGAAAACATAAGAATATCATGTAAAAATTGTTTCAATCTAAAGAACATTTTTTTAACCATTTTTTGTGCAATTATTTCAAGCAAATGTGATTTTTTAACAACAGAGACGAATAGAAAAATTATAATACAGTCCTGCTTATGTTCTTTATAGATAAATCTTAATAAATATGGAGACTTTCAAATTGATTGAGAAAGTTTTTCATCAAAATTGTTTAATATATATTTTTGCTATAACAATTGATATGAATGTTTTGTAATTGGATAAATCATCTGGAAACAGTAATATTGTGCAAAAATTATAATGGTTATGATTATGAGAGTATATGTGTAAAACTATCGTGACTAAATTTGACACTGATTAAAAACACTTATCAACAACTATCAACAATAACTCTCGATCAGGGATGTACTGCTTTCTTCCAACGACACGCTATACAATCCCCCATTCAACGCTACGGTCCCCTTTATATTCCTACGTGATCTAGGTCAGGAGACCATGGCCATTTCGGGAGGTGCGAGAGGCGTAGGCCAGGTGCACTTGTCTTCTAGGGTAGTCGCTGGGGCGATAAAGAAACGGTGGGTTCGTTTCATATCGTCATCGCCCGAAAACTCCACTGTCCAAGCGACCAGTCCTCTTTCGTCGGTTACAATCCCCCGCGTAGGATCGCACGTATCTATACTAGTTTTCGCGCTTTCTCTTTCTCATATACCTGATACTCAAGACACCCATTTGTCCCATAATTTATAATATTACAATATTTTATTATTTTTTAATGCAAGTCGTATTAAACGAATTTTAATCATTCAAACTTCATATATTTGTTTCTATTTTCGACGAACTTTTATCCCTCCTTACCCTGCTATAGATTTGAAGCGCCTAAATTGAGATAAAATTGATAATAGGCATTGATGAGGGCCACAAAGGTATACGAACGTGCAAAAGTTCAAAACAATCCACATAACAGATTGTTCAATAAGTTTTGTCGGTCGATAAAACAATCTTTCTCTATCATTTTCAAAAAATCAAGAAGCTCGGCAGCTGATTGTTGTTTAACTGAAACCGTTTATCTATCTAATGTTGATTTTCAATTTGCACTGGTAATGAGTTCTTAACGCATTTTTGAGATGACATTCTTCCTATTATCTTGCCACAATGCTCTACATACAAATTTAAACATTTGATTAAAGTATATTTATCGACAGCGCACTATTGTAACATTTCTAGATGCATTTTACTCTGCAGTAGTTACCTAATTATGATTGGCTTTTAATGCAGACATCGACACATTCTTTAAAATAAGACTGACTACTTCAGTAACCACATTCTTCCAAATAAGGCTTTACATTGTGAAAGTCTTAATCGACAATACAAATATTCATCCGTCAGAATGGTATGCAAATCATTTAGGTCTTGCACAACAATTTTCATAATTTCTGCATCATTCTTGCATAAAAAAAATTAAGTGTTTTAACAATATAGTCGCATATAATTTACACGTTTCCCACTTTTAACACCAGATTTAACCCAGACCTAAGTTATTCATTTCATTAAGTATATAATGGAAGTAGTAACAGTGAAACACATTCATTTTTATGAATTTACTACTTTAGTAAACAACTTACAGTATATCTACTTACTCTGTTGACTGGTCAAATAATTTGATCACATTATAAGTTTTTATAATACTTTGCAATCGTGGACATTCAAATTAGATATTCTTAGGGCAAATAATAAAATAATTTATAGATAGCAAAAAACTAGAAATGTGAGCATGCATAGCAACTTACCTTTGACTTAATAAAACATGATTACGCCTTTTCTCGTTATACAATGGAAATTTATCAGAAATTCCAGTATGTACTTTTTAAATAAGAAATTGTTTTATTAAAATTGACATTAACCCCTTGGCCTACCCGCTAACTGGCGATCGCGCGAGCCATAGTAAACAAGGTCGGTTGGTCCCTGTGCCATTTAATTGTTCAGCCGTGTGCCTGAACTGGCACAAAATGTATATTTCTTATGACACGCATATTTCGGGGAAACAAAAGGAATTGTGAAATAATAAACAACGTTTGGGGACAAATAGTAATTTTTAAGACATTTATGGCGAAATTGATCAGTTAACAAAAACAATTTATTATTTCAAAGTGGATAATGAATTAATAGCAATTTATAAATTAATACTTAGTTAATTTAATGAAAATTAGTAGTCTTCAACTGTATGGTATCTTTCAAAACAATGAGGTACATGTAACGAAACTCAACAGTTTTTATATTCCCACATAGTTTCACTCCTTTTCTTATTTTTCATACATACTTTGCAAGCTCTTGTTGGATTTTTTTTCAATGGCACAGGATCTATATGAGATCTACATCTCATTGGTATATTCTCACTTGATCGTCTTTAAATTTTTCATTAAAATAGTTTATCACAGGTCTCACTTTACGTAACTTATCCCTGTTGTCAGGCACATTGTTATTTGCAAAGTGGAGAAACCCACTGATTTGTAAAAATCTTCTCAGTGGCATACTTTTTTTTAAATATGGGTGTTTCTGTAATGGCTCTTGCATTATTATGCATAATGGAAAGTATATTTTAATTTCATTGCAATCTATTGGGATCCACCTTTCATCAATTATCTTTCTTGTATGTTTATAGCTTATTATTTTTTCTGTGTACTGATTCGTTTCCTGGACAATATTATCCCAACACACATTGTCGAACATTATATTAAAAAAGTCTAACTCTCTTTTACTTCCACCTAACTGGTCTAAAATTGCTGCTCTTATGCCAGAAGTTTGTATATACTTCCAAATTCTTAGCTTGTTATTTCTTTCTTCCCAAAACCATTGCTCTGATAATTGCTGATAAATGCTGTCTTCATCATCAAAGTCATCTTCAATTATTAATTTTTGTGGATGTATTCTTACAGAAAACATAATATCACTGTCCTCACTATCATATTCTACTGAATCACAATCGACAATAGTATTATACTTCTCTCCACTATCATTGACACTAGATTTTCTTTTTGCTGATATGATGGATATAAGAATTTTTTTTTCTTTCTAGAGTTATATTTGAAACGTGTAAATATAACGAAACCTTACGTTGAAATAAAGTTTATCCAACTTTGTCAGAAACAAATGATAAAAACAAAACACTGATGTTACATTCCAAGGAAAGATACTTAATGTAAAATAACTCCAATCGTTAGTTCAAATAATAATACGTGGCATCTTATGCATAAATTCCTCACAACAAGTCAGACTTCTGGGTTTTTATTATGACACAAATTTCTTATCAGGAGTTTCACTCGTGGTTATAGGCCAAGAGGTTGAACCTTTGCAAACATTTCTTGAAAAATTAAAATAAAATTCTTTTTTAATATCTATACAGAAAACATTACAATTTATTTAACAAAACAGGAGAATATAAATTTAATATAGATGTAGAACCTTTAAATGGGAGGAAAATTATTAGAAAAAAAATGGTTCCAATAGTTTTTATCTCTAGGTATGTTCAGAATTGTATTTAATTATAGAAATTTTACATTTTTAATTTCAAGCATTCTATAATTAAGATTACTAGGACATAATAATTATAACTTGTTATTTCACAAAAAAAAACTTAATAAGCAGTACAAATACATAACCTATATTGAAATACTATTCTATTTTAAAATTATGAATATTTTACTTTAAATACCTTTGGAATTGCAGAAGTCGTCATCTTGACAAATAAAAAGATTTAGTCAATCGAATATGAATAACACGATCAAATTCAAAATACCAAATAAGTAGTTTTTGCACTAACAATCATTTACAAAGGTCAGGCCATAACTAAACAATAACTATCATAGATAGGTATCTCCTTGGATTTAATGGAACACTTTACAGCGCCGTGAGTAACGTCCCAAAAAATATTTTTACAACCAAATTCATTTTTACAATGGTTAAATGTTTTAACAACCAAGTTTATTTTTCCAATGACTAAACGATTAATTTAATTCGCTTTAAGATAATCCGTGAATTTTATATTTGAATAATATTTAAGTACAATCATCATTGGTATATATGATGCATGGTCTTAATACAGTAACGTCTTAATAATAACCACATTTTCCTCTGTGTAACAATCACCACCACTATTTAGAGGTTCTTCAGCTAAAGCAGTCGGCAACTCTGAAAATGTTTAATGTTTAGGCTCTCTCTAAGATATAATAGATACTCTTAAATGAAAAATTGAGGCGGCCTATGGGAAAGAAGCTTATATCACTGTAATCGTGCGAGTTTCTACTTTCAAATGCAATAGGAAATGTCTGGATTCATAAATCCGTTTATGCGTTTTGTGAATTTAAAGCGATCGGACCAAACTTGTCTCATTTTTGATACTTTCAAACGAAAAACTGAAGCGATCTATAGGAAAGCGACTTATACTATTATAATCTCAGAACTTTGGTATTAGGAGCACATGATACGCGAGGAGGTATTCTTATTCCGTTGATTTTTCGAAATGACGTCAAATTCCAAGAATTTCCGCGAATTGACATTTTGCGGGAGTTTTAAATGAATTTCTGAATTCCGGCTAAAATTTTTCGTCGATTTCGGGACATTGGTATCAGCAGAACATGATAGTCGAGGAGGTATTCCTTCTTCATGAATTGTTGAAAATTACATCAGTCAATTATTGTTGAAGTAATTTATAGGAATGCCAGAGAGGGAGAGGAAGGATGTAATTAAAAAGCTCGAGATATACTGCATATGTTCGTTTTATTTTATATAATATACATATTTCTTTCAGTTACAATCATATTCCTATTTTTCATTGTCATATTTTAAGTATCGTACATTGTTATGCGCCACAAAAGTTTTCTACGTTACAATGTAACATATACCAAGTAAAGAGCAAGCAAGCAAATACACCAAGCAAGATACGTGTGAACGATGGTTTCGGCATTTCAAAAGTGGTGACTTCGATGTTACAGACAAGGAACATGGAAAACCGCCAAAAAGATACGAAGATATGGAATTGCAAGCTCTGTTGGACGAAGATGATTCACAAACAAAAAAACAATTTGTAGAGCAATTGAACGTTAGTCAACAAACTGTTTCTAATCTAAAAATTCAGAAGACCGGCAGGTGGGTGCCACATGAGTTGAACGACAGGCAGATGGAGAGACGCAAAAGCACATGTGAAATTTTGCTCGCACGATACAAAAGGGAGTCATTTTTGCACCGTATTGTTACTGGGAATGAAAAGTGGATTTATTTCAAGAATCCCAAACGCAAAAAATCATGAGTAAATTCACCATCCACATCGACCGTAAGACCGAATTGCTTTGGCAGAAAGACGATGCTCTGTGTTTGGTGGGACCAGAAGGGTGTGGTTTATTACGAGCTGTTAAAACCTGGTGAAACGGTTAATACTGAACGCTACAAGCAACAATTGATCAATTTGAACCATTCGCTGCTTGAAAGAAGACCAGAATACCAAAAGAGGCAACACAAGGTAATTTTTCTTCATGACAATGCTCCGTCACATACGGCAAAACCGGTTCGCGACACATTGGAAGCACTCAGCTGGGAAGTTCTAATCCATGAGGCTTACTCACCAGACTTGGCTACTTCCGATTACCACTTGTTTGCATCGATGGGCCACGCACTTGCTGAGCAGCGCTTTGATTCATACGAAGATGTGAAAAAATGGCTCGATGAATGGTTCACGGCAAAAGGTGAAGATTTTTTTTTGGCGTGGTATCCACAAATTGCCCGAAAGATGGGAAAAATGCCTAACAATGCCTAGCAATGGAGCATACTTTGAATAAAGCTATTTTTACCATTCTTCCGAAAATAACGTGTTATTTTGGAAAAAAAATCCGCATTCCATACTTGTACACCTAGTACAATGTCTCTTACTCCATAAGTAACTAGGCTAAGTATTCATAATTGAAACGGTAAAAATTATTCTAAATTCGCAGCCAATTAGCTCGGTGTTAGTCGACGAATTATCGTTTGTAGCGAGTAATACCGATTACCAGGTCTTACCACTTGGAGGTTGTTGTAAGCGGAGACCCGGAGGAAGGTAGATGGAAGCATAGTTCCATCGATCTCCCTCGATGCGCAATACAAACGAAGATACCAGATCGAGGACATAGAAGGAACTAAAGTTCCTTCAATCTCCTCGTTTAGATCTGTCAAGCAATTACATCGTCGAATAAAATGAGGCAAAGTTGTGGAGGATCCAACGCGAACCTTGGAGTCGGTCCTACCAAGTCGACCCCGTTTCCCCTTAGTGGGTCCGATTCGGGAGGAAGTGGCCAATGTCGACGAAAGGAGTGCCCCATTTCCCCACAACTCCGCGCCACGAGCCACGCAAGCGTGGTCATGACTTACAAAGGATTACGAAAGAGAGGGTCCTCTCCTGCGATCGGCGGCTTCCACAGAAACAGAGATCAAGAATCTCCCTCTGTCACTTGCTTATGCAACGAGCAGAGGTGACCGGTTTGGGAAACGAGAAAGCGGGCAAAAATAAGCTAAAGATTCGATAATCGCTTGGCAGAGTACAGACATTCGTACATGATGGCCTTAAAACTAACTTAGTCTAATCTTAAAACGGCGGCTACGATGTCGGAGTCCTCTTCATTCTTCGTTCTTCGTTCTTCGTTTTTCGTTCTTCGTTCCTCAATGTTTCTCGCTCCCTTGATATTCCTCATTCACTTAACTAAAGAATAAGAGAAACATTCACAGCAGATATAAAATTGGTTAATGATTTAATACATTCATGCAAAGAATAAACAAGGAAAAACGTGTACAAATTAAAACCTGTAAGTAAATACAAATGTATATGAACAAAGAAAAGAAGAAAGAAACAAAAAACAGGTGGCCAGTTTTGACCTATTGGTGGTCCATTGGCCACTGCCACATAACTGTAAATCCAACTTATTTTGATTAATTCTATAATTCCATGGTAAAATTTTTAAACTATTATTATTCATAATTTTAGAATATTATTGTGACATACATAATCTAATACGAATTATTTAGTATATAATTACTAATTGTATCGCCGGTATCTTGTATCTTGTCCTGTTGACTATCACGGACTGAAGGACGACCTACCTCCGTAAGCCATTACTGTTGAACTTTAAATTGGGGGGAAGAGCACGATAATGATTTAATTGTTTCACTCGCGTTGATTGAATTTATAATTAAAATGACATACGTGCTGTTAACCCGTGTAATAGAATCTAGCTGACAAAATATAAACTTTTCGTAAAACATAGAGATAAATAACGCGTTTAGGCGTATACATAGGATTCGCGTTATATGTCTAAAGGTCAAATAAAAATTATACATAAAATCGTATATAAAAGACTTTACGTGTAAGTTTCATTTGACCCTTACATTGTAATACACGTTACAAGTAAATCTACACATAATACTTTACTCCCTATAAATTATGTTTTGCACTTACATTCGAACAGACCTCCTGTGTACATCTCTAAACGCGTTATTTATTCCTATTTTTTATGAAAGCTACATTCCAGCTTTAATAGTTGTATTTAGAAAGCTTGCTAAAATGATAGAGTCAAGAATTCTAAATTTTGTTTAAGTAAGAAAGGAAAATGATGTTTGTACAGATATGATTTATGCATAATATAGTAATTTTTTATTCTTAACTTTGTGCAGAAGCACAAATCCAAAAAGTACTTAATACATAGATCAAAATTTAAATATTCCGAAAAGCACAAGTGGCACCATCTACGGCAAAACGTCCAAGTTTGTCGAGAAATAGTTCGTTAGAGAAGCGCTAGATGGCGACATATGTGCTGCTAAACCACATTTGAAACTAGAAACTTAAATTATCAATGTATTAGCAAGATTCTTATGATGAAAATAAGACGGACTATTTTATAATTGGACTACTTTTAATTATACAAAATTGAAAGCTCTTCAGAAATAATTCGTATGACACACAAGCCTGCCGAAATCATATGATTTTGTTTAGTACCTTCTAGACCCTCACTGATCGAAGTATAATAGTTCCTAATGTAATATATATCAAGCCTTACTACTATCTGATAAATAATAATTGATTAAGACATTGTAAGTTATAAATTAAATCAGCTCTCATTAAGGGGTCAAACAAAACCTAAGATCAATAACAACTTATGAATAGAGCTTTAAGTGTTTACTTTATAATGGCGTTGCCGGTTCTTCCGGTAAACGAACAATACCTTCGTGTCTTGTCTTTGTCGTCTTAGAAAAGTACAGAATGACGGACGACGTGGTGGTTTCGGACAATAAGGTGCAGAAGGAAGAAGAGGTAGCGCATTTTCAAGCACCTGGAATTCAACATAATCCTGACGGATGGGGTCCTTGTGAATTACCTGATCAATTTAAGGATATACCTTATCAACCATTCTCAAAAGGCGACAGATTGGGCAAGGTTTGTAATTAACATCTTTTTAAAACTTTTTATAAATTTTTCGCAAACATTTGTTATGTATTCTTTTCAATTACCTTCTATCGCAGATATCTGACTGGACCACACCGGCTTTCCAAGATAAAAAATTCCCCAGTGAGTCAAACTTTTTACATTTATATAACCTATAATTTTATATTTGTCTGTAGAAATGTTTCACTCTTATTTTCAGTTTTATTAGTTGTTATTTTCTGATTTACTTGGTGTAAATATTATAATATTCATTTTGTTAGTTTTATTTCTATTTAATTAAATTCATTATAAATTCTGTATAATATAACAATTATTTACTTTCAATAACTATTTAAGGTTTTATTGTCCAGATATAACTGTTTAAGTTAAATGTGTTACTCAAAAATATCAGTCACCTTATACACAAAATATATTTTACATATTAGATCAGTTTAAAAGTTAACTATTAACTGTAAATTCACATTATTATAAATGCTAATTAACATATTTTATGATCCACCTCTCTACCAAAGAATGATATCAGAAAATCATAATATAAGATTTATTTACTTATTTTTAATTTTTGTTTGTGTATCTTATGTTTTTCATATTGCTTCAGTTGTGAAAAATTTGTCTAATGCTATTGAAATAGCAAGTATAAAAAATACTAAAAATAAGAGAAACTTTAATAGCAAAGAAACTAATAGTTTACTTAAAAATCAAAAATCTCAATAACACATAACAATTATTATTACAATTCTAGTAATACAATAAAAAATATATTGAAGTATAGAAGTAATAAAATATACAAATATACAAATATACAATTAGAAACTAGTGAATTAGTATTGATAATACGAACATTAAATTTGACTAAATTTATAAGTACGTATAAAGTAGGTAGATACTTTTGTAAGTAACTGTATATTAACACATACAATCTATCATGAACGTATTGAAATGATTCCTTTAGTAATTCTAATTCCTTTGACATAATTTTTAATTTAAAAATTAATGTTTATTATTTAAAATATTTCAATATTGTAAATTGTTGTACAATCGTACTTTTCATAATGAAAGTTACTATACAGGGTGGTCCTTCAAGATCTGTCCGTTAAATTGATAATACCTGAAAATTGTTATGTGGAAACTTTTCAAATAGAAATTCTAGAGTATAAAACTAGAGCACACATTGCTACAATTAGTTTCTTTTCACTTTTCTTTTTCATTAAGATATAAAAGTCATCTTAAATCTTTCAATTATAATGTAAAAAAATTGTCTTTGCCATTGAAAAAAGTGTAAAAGACAGTGTAGAAAACTAATACTTACTGAGATATGCTTCAATGAATGTTAAACTTTCGTAAATGTAAAATTAATACAATATTATGTTGCTGTTCCTGAACAGTGTTATTGACCTTGTAAGATTATTGTTTACACTGATTATAATAGGTAACATTTTGAGTATCTTACAATAAGCATTATTTAATGAATATTTTGGTAAATATTAATTTTTAAGCCATATACTCTTATAGTATTTTACTTAATTGTTATACTCTTTACAATAATTAAGTCAAATTTTATACATAACTGTTAAAATATTCAGACTGACTTTCATGTCCCAATAAAGAGACAAAGTAGATAAAAACTTATTGATATTAAGTGAAACATTTATTTTCATAAAAAAGTAGATCTTGTCTTGTAGATTACCTTGTCTTCTTTAAAGAGCACCATACATTAATTTTCTTTTCATATCCTTAAACTGCAAAATTTTATTATTTAATTCTACAACACTTTCATTTATGTCTGAACATTTACTCTAATTATATTTATGTCTTGTGTAACATATACTGTTTATTTATTTGTATTACTTGGTGCATGTTTTCATATAAATTTGTATCTATAAACAATATGTCAATGTTATGTATTAGCGAACTCATAAATTCTGTCAGATATAAATTATTTTAGGAATAGATAATTAAAATCTTACATGATATTGTTACTGAATTGATTTATATAGTTCCAAAATATGAGAAAAACAATATATAATACTTCTCAAAAAATTCAAATTAATTCCCTTTTTTTTTATGAAAATTCTCCATTTGACACTAATGAACTTTTGGTTGAAACATTTTTTTATTAAATTATTAGAAATCAGTTGAAATGATATAACAACAAATTCATAACTTCTTACACTATTCATTCTTTAATTTCTGACTCAACTCTTCAATTTGATACAATTTAAACAATTGTATTTATATTATATTAATACTAATATAAACATTTTCAGATTTTTTATTATTAATTAATGAAGTCGATAATTATTTTAATTATTAAGTTTACATTATTAAAGGAGGTATTAATAAATTTTATAAATTGACACATAATTAGTTTTAATGTGTGAAAAATTTTTAAATTCAATCATTACAAATAACACAATTCAAATATTTAACAAAGCATTAATTATGAAATTTATGAATACATAATAAATATTGAACAGTTTTGTAATTTTCTCTTACTTTCATTGATTATGTATTAATGTGGCACTTTATATTTAATCAAAGGATATAATTTACATTCTTTATTATCCTGAAATATTTTCTGAGATGCAAAAAATTAAAACATATCCCATGCAGACACAGAGTTCATCGATGGTTTATGTTCTAAATGTGTTAAATAATATTAGTTTTAAAATAAAAAGTATTGTATGATAAAATATAAGGAGTGTAACTCTTAAACAATTAAATATTTGAATATTTTAGACAAGTATACATCACAGTTTGGTTCCGGCAGTCAGTATGCATACTATCATGATGAAGACGAAACAACTTTCCACCTTGTTGATACAACCCGTGTACAGAAACCACCTTACCAACGCGGTGGCCGTTTCCGACATAATCAGAGGAATATACGTGGACGTGGAGGTCAGCGAGGTGCGTTGAGTCAGATGCAGCAACTGGGTAAATTGAAACTTCGTGAAAGGGAACGCAAAGGGCAAACAAAACGCTGGGGTAGACAGCAAGGGTTACGTAATCATAAGAATCAACCACCAATTAAAATCCGCGATGCATCTGTTACTGTAAGACCTGACTGGGTAACTATTGAAGAAATGGATTTCCCACGATTAGCAAAACTCTCTTTACCTAATGTGAAAGATGGAGAAGATATTTTATGTTGCGGCTCTCTTGAATATTATGATAAAACATATGATAGGGTAAATGTGAAAAGTGAAAAGCCACTACAGAGGATTGACAGAATTTTCCATACAGTTACTACCACTGATGATCCAATAATACGCAAACTTTCAAAGACAGAGGGAAATGTTTATGCTACAGATGCAATTTTAGCAACAATCATGTGCTGTACTCGTAGCAACTATTCGTGGGATATCGTAATTGAAAAAATTGGAGATAAACTATTCTTTGACAAACGGGACAGTACCGAATTTGATTTGTTAACTGTGAATGAAACCAGTGTTGAGCCTCCTCAAGATGATGGAAATTCTTTAAATTCCCCCAGAAACCTAGCTTTAGAAGCTACGTTCATCAATCATAACTTTTCTCAACAAGTACTAAAGTCCAATGAACCTCGATATAAATTTGAGGAAGGAAATCCATTTATCTCAGAAGAAGAAGAAGGTGATGTTGCCAGTGTTGCATACCGTTACAGAAAATGGGATTTAAACAATGGTATTGTTCTTATTGCAAGATGTGAACATGATGCTGTAATGCAAGGTCCTAATAATGAAATGCAATTTTTAACAATCAAAGCATTGAATGAATGGGATTCAAAGTTAGCCAATGGTGTTGAATGGAGACAGAAGTTAGATACTCAACGTGGTGCTGTATTAGCAAACGAATTGCGAAATAATGCTTGCAAATTAGCTAAATGGACTGTTCAAGCATTATTAGCAGGTTCAGATCAATTAAAGTTTGGATATGTATCAAGGGCGATGGTTAGAGACTCCAGCAAACATGTTATTCTTGGTACACAGCAATACAAGCCAAATGAATTTGCAACACAAATCAATCTTAATATGGACAATGCTTGGGGTATTTTGCGATGCATTGTTGACATTTGTATGAAACAAAAGGATGGCAAATATCTCATTATGAAAGACCCAAATAAACCAATGATAAGACTATATGACATTCCGGACAATACATTTGAAAGCGAGGGAGAAGAAGACGAAGATGACGATGAACCTGTTAACGATGCTTTTCAAACTTAAAACAGTTTTTAAGCTTTCTTAACGTTCTCTAGATCCTTAAAATCATTATATTATACCATGAACTTACCCTATAAAAAGAAAATAGTGGAAAAAATAAAAGAAATGCAATGAACTTATTTGAATAGTCAGTGAAATTCTGAATCAATAATCTTCAGAAAGTTAAATTATCTTACCATTCATGCAATGGAAAAGCTTCTATGGCTCCATCAGCAGCATGGGTAAAAACATAATAAGCAGCAATTTCACTTACACCACCTTCTCCTATACCCTTAAATTTTTTTCCAATTTTTTCACCAGATTTTAGAATCAATGGCTGATCTTCTGGCTTATACTTTCTACTGGTAATTTAAAACTTTTTTCTCCTTGTATCTTCTCTTGCATCCAAATTTTGGCACCTCATCAACGTTTAAAGTTGCATTAAAACGCATGACATTGTTTTTCTTCTTATTATTTCTAAAATATAGAATGTTTTGTTTAGTAGATATAATACTTTATTAAATATGTGTGGTTATTACAAAATGTAATACATATCTAAATAAACTATTCTACATACTTTGGTATCTAGATACTAAATTCCTGTATAGATGGTGTACCTTAAACCTGGAAAATTACTAATTTAATTACTAAATGAAATAGTTTAGTTATTATTAATCAATAATACTTCACTATCTATGATCTTACTTTTCTTGCAGATGCAACAGTGCATTTGCAATATACAATTATACTTCCTTTTAACTAGAATGATGTTTCTTGTACCTCAATCAATATTTTACACAATTCTGCATATTAAGTACTTAGAGACGATTATTGAACAGTGTATATTCTACACAGTCTTAAAAATAAAGCATGTGAATTACAGGATTAACTAGATCAAAACATTCGAAATACTTAAAATTAAAAAAAAAGGGGTTAGAAACGGTTTAGAGGAGAGTAGTTCAGAATATCGATATTATTTTTCTTAACTTATTTCCAATATACCAACATGTTTATGGCATGTTGTATAATAAAAAAGATATCTTACGAAATATTAATTTTTATTTAAAAATTGGTATTTTAGTTTTAGACGTTTAATTTTGCATAATATCTCAATATTTTTGCGATAAAAATGGTTCTTTTGTTTTTCTTACATTGTTTAAACAATCGTGTATAATTAATATAAAAAATTATTGCAATTTTGTTATCTAGAAAGTATATTCTGGCATAACATAATATATTTTTATTCGTTCTTTGTACATGTACTTACGATACAGAGAATAACAGTCAAATTTACAATAGTCTCACAATACTTTTGTAATTAATAGTAAATACACCTGGTCAAAAAAATAATTTGCCATTTTTCATAATAATCAAAACATGATCAGGCAGTCTTAAGAAGTGTTTTTCATTTAAAGAAAATTGTTTCAAAATTTTTGAGAAAAAGCAATTCACTTTAAATTGTAAATCGATGGTATCGTGAAATCAGAATGTTTTTCTTCCTTATTTACACAGTGCTGTGAATAATTATAAACTCGATAAAATTCTACATGTTTCATAATATTCAAACAAAAATTAAAAAGACCGTTTCTTAATGTAATATATGACAAATATAGATAAACAAGAACAAAACTTTCTTATTTGGTAATCTTAAAAAAAAATGTTGTCTTAGAATTACATTTTAGACTGAGAAAAAATATGAACTCAATATTAATTTGAATATCCTTTTATTTAGTATTTAGTGAATTTTCCTTTACTTTTATTACTTTTAACAATCGATCATTTGAAATCTTTGTTCAAACGGAGTGACATTGTTAATTTATGGTTTCTTTTGAATATAAACTTATCTTGTCAAAATACCACATAGGTTCTTCATGGAGTTTAGATCGGACTTAATGCTGGCTTTGGTAATAAATGTTATAAATTATTTTTTCTTTCTTTTCTTATATCATGCCAAGTGTCATTGTAACCATCAGCCTCTTCAAATTATTTTTTTTCTCATCGCTAAAAATGATATATTTCCACATGCTTGTTTTCTAAATGCTGTATTTAGTCGATTTTAATTTCACATCGATATGACGTTTTTGCATTGCTCGGTTTCTTCTATACTTCACACAAGACTTATGTTATATTTTAAATTAAATCGGTTCACAATTTAAAATAGATTGCTTTTTCTCTCGTAACTCACAGTTCCAATTTTTTTAAAATTCCTTAGTACAATCTGTAATATATTAATTATCGTTGCAGGTTCCTATTGACTTTTCCCGCAGTTCTTGAAATCGAGTATTCGTTGTTTTTCTATGTCACTCAATTGTGAACTACGCGGCACTGTTTAAAACTAAAAATGTTTGGTAAACAGATAAGAATTTGTAAAAAAAAATACTTCTAGTAATGCGATCCTATTACATGAAATTGATAAAAGCACGGAATCGTTCTTAACCCATTTGCATCATCAGTTTGTTTAGGCTGCCGCGTTCAAACATCAGCAACGTTCAACCGACGACTGACCTGTGTCACCGCGAGCGGTTGATCGTATGTGCAGTAACGAGCATCAAAATTATTTATGGAGTTTATTAACAATATACTGTTTAAAACGATTAATACACAATATTATATAGCAAAATATTTTTTTTAGGCTTTTTTGCGTGCCGCAACACTCATAGTGGCAGTTTGAAAGATTTTCACAAAAGAGTAAAACTTATTTAGAATACACTGATGTATATTAAACTAATGAAACCAAAAAGTTCTCAGAAATGGTTAAACGTACCAGTTGCAACTGGTAAAATGGGAGTGTATAGTCGCGACTCGTGGATTATTCCGCGCTTTGATGCAAATGGGTTAAGGAGCTATAAATAACAACTGACAAGAAGAGGCCGCACCTATGGGGTCGTCAATTTTTATAAACTCTGCTGATTCTAGAAAAAATATAAGTAGACACATATATGAGCTTTTTTTTCATTATTCATTATTTATAAAGATATTTTTACATTTAATTTTTTTAATTCCGTCTCATATGTAGTTTATTAAAAGCATTGTAATAGCTGCATTGGCGAAGGTGAATAGTACGTAAATTCATACCCAAGGTTCTGAAGTTCGGATATCTCGTAAGAGAAAAAATTGTTTTTATTAATTTTTTCTTTATTTTCATATATTCTTTTATTTTTGGTATATCTTTATTCTGCTGTTTTTTAATTTATTTCTTACTATGTCTCGAATGGAACGGAACGGAACGTAACAACACGAAAAACATATACATTTTCAGTAATGTGAACATTTGATAAATGCTAATGCACCTGTTTTTCATGTTTTTACGTTGTATTCAGTTCGAGAAATTATACAAAATAATTAAAAAGCAGAATAGAAATATAATATAAAAATAGAAGAATATATGAAAATGAAGAAAAAATTAATAAAAATAAACGGGAAAAAATGTTATCTCTTATAAGATTCTCTTTAGAAACTTAGGGTACAAATCTACATACTAATAATGTTTTTAAGAAACTGTACAAGACGAAATTAAAAAAATTAAATGTTAAATATCTTTATAAATAATGAGTAATGGTAAGAAAGCTCAAATATGTGTTTACTTATTTTTGCTCTATAATCGGTAACAAAAGTTTGAAAAAAGTTAACGAGGCCACAGTTGCAACCTCTCTTTGTAAGACTTCCGTCGCTCTGAAATCAAACGCTGTGTCTTTTGCAACTATAAAGTGTATTGGTTCCAGTAATATTGTGTCACAGCACACACCTGCTTTGCTTCACATTTTTGAAATTCTATTTCTTTAGACTTCTCCGATGCATTTGACACGATTTATATTCATCACAATTTCTTAATCGTCAAATTACAAAACTTGGGCTCTTCATCGAACACTATTTTTTATCTAGAATTGTCTTATTTTATAAATAGTTTGATTACTTATGATACATCTTACGAGGATCTATTTTTGCAATAAGTATAACTACCCTTAAACTATCTCCATCACTATTTAGAGGTTCTTCGGCTAAAGCGGCTGACAGCTGTGAATTTAAAACCCAGCTTGCCAAACTTCAAGGCGAGAGGCACTAATCAATCTAAAACTTTTATATTTCTTATTGTATCTTTATGGGAATATTATCAATGTATTAGCAAGATTCTTATAATGAAAATGAGACGGAATATTTTATAATCAGATTATTTTTAATTATACAAAATTCAAAATTCTTCAGAAATGATTCGTATGACACACAAGTCTACCGCAATCGCACGGTTTTGTTTAGTACCTTCTAAACCCTCACTGGCTGAAGTATAGTAATTCCTAATGTAATATACATTGAGCCTTACCTCTATTTGATAAATAATAATTGTTTAAGATATTGTAAGTTATAAATTAAATCAGCTCTCATTAACGGATCAAAGCTGTTTAAAACGACAACCTAAGATCATTAAGAATTGGATGAAATTACGAATTAGATTAGATACATTAAAAATCGGGTGAGTGATAGGAATAAACCTTTAAGTGTTTACTTTATAATGGCGTTGCTGGTTCTTCCGGCAAACGAACAATACCTTCGAATTTGTCTCTTTCGCCTTTGAAAAGTACAGAATGACGGATGATGTGGTGGTTCCGGACAATAAGGTTCAAAAGGAAGAAGAGGTAGTACATTTTCGAGCACCTACAATTCAACATAATCCTGACGGATGGGGTCCTTGTGAATTACCTGATCAATTTAAGGATATACCTTATCAACCATTTTCAAAAGGCGACAGATTGGGCAAGGTTTATAATTAATATTTCTATAAAACTTTTTACTATTTTTCGCAAACATTTGTTATGTATTCTTTTCGATTACCTTCTATTGCAGATATCTGACTGGACCACACCGGCTTTCCAAGATAAAAAATTCCCCAGTGAGTCAAACTTTTTACGTTTATATAACCTATAATTTTATATTTTTCTGTAGAAATATTTCACTTTTATTTTCAGTTTTATTAGTTGTTATTTTCTGAGTTACTTGGTGTAAATATTATAATATTCATTTTGTTAGTTTAGAATTTGTTAAATAATATTAAATTTTAAAATAAAAATATTATATAATAAAATATAAAGAATATAACTCTTAAACTATTCAATTATTTAATATTTTAGACAAGTATACATCACAGTTTGGTTCCGGCAGTCAATATGCATACTATCATGATGAAGATGAAACAACTTTCCACCTTGTTGACACAACTCGGATACAGAAACCACCTTACCAACACGGTGGCCGTTTCCGACATAATCAGAGGAATATACGTGGACGTGGAGGTCAGCGAGGTGCGTTGAGTCAGATGCAACAACTGGGTAAATTGAAACTTCGTGAAAGGGAACGCAAAGGGCAAACAAAACGCTGGGGTAGACAGCAAGGGTTACGTAATTATAAGAATCAACCACCAATTAAAATCCGTGATGCATCTGTTACTGTGAGACCTGACTGGGTAACTATTGAAGAAATGGATTTCCCACGATTAGCAAAACTGTCTTTACCTAATGTGAAAGATGGAGAAGATATTTTATGTTGCGGCTCTCTTGAATATTATGATAAAACATATGATAGGGTAAATGTGAAAAATGAAAAGCCACTACAGAGGATTGACAGAATTTTCCATACAGTTACTACCACTGATGATCCAATAATACGCAAACTTTCAAAGACAGAGGGAAATGTTTATGCTACAGATGCAATTTTAGCAACAATTATGTGCTGTACTCGTAGCAACTATTCGTGGGATATCGTAATTGAAAAAATTGGAGATAAACTATTCTTTGACAAACGGGACAGTACCGAATTTGATTTGTTAACTGTGAATGAAACCAGTGTTGAGCCTCCTCAAGATGATGGAAATTCTTTAAATTCCCCCAGAAACCTAGCTTTAGAAGCTACGTTCATCAATCATAACTTTTCTCAACAAGTACTAAAGTCCAATGAACCTCGATATAAATTTGAGGAAGGAAATCCATTTATCTCAGAAGAAGAAGAAGGTGATGTTGCCAGTGTTGCATACCGTTACAGAAAATGGGATTTAAACAATGGTATTGTTCTTATTGCAAGATGTGAACATGATGCTGTAATGCAAGGTCCTAATAATGAAATGCAATTTTTAACAATCAAAGCATTGAATGAATGGGATTCAAAGTTAGCCAATGGTGTTGAATGGAGACAGAAGTTAGATACTCAACGTGGTGCTGTATTGGCAAACGAATTGCGAAATAATGCTTGCAAATTAGCTAAATGGACTGTTCAAGCATTATTAGCAGGTTCAGATCAACTAAAGTTTGGATATGTATCAAGGGCGATGGTTAGAGACTCCAGCAAACATGTTATTCTTGGTACACAGCAATACAAGCCAAATGAATTTGCAACACAAATCAATCTTAATATGGACAATGCTTGGGGTATTTTGCGATGCATTGTTGACATTTGTATGAAACAAAAGGATGGCAAATATCTCATTATGAAAGACCCAAATAAACCAATGATAAGACTATATGACATTCCGGACAATACATTTGAAAGCGAGGGAGATGAAGACGAAGATGACGATGAACCTGTTAACATTGCTTTTCAAACTTAAAACAGTTTTTAAGCTTTCTAACGTCCTCTGGATCATTGTCCAATCGGCGATAATTCTGCAATTGGGATAAATTCCTAAGAATTGTCAAATATTGCCCAACATGTCATCAACAGTTACCATTCTTTTTATGATATTAATAATATTCTTGCATAAGTTGCAAGAATCTCCTAATGAACTTATTTGAACATTTAGTTTAAAAAATTGTTAACAATTTTACCTAATATAAATAAAATCTTATAAAATTAGCCTTTATATATTAAATTATAAAGTATTTCATTTTAAATAATTGTTTTTTTTTTGTTCCTCTGATCCAACTTTTTAATAGGTGTAGCGCCAAATGTTAGCACAAGTTGTTTAGATCGATGCTCCAGCCTGAGACCGTTATTGCTCAGATTTATATTATTTTTAATGAATACAATTTAATTTTTTCGCTATGAATAATTACCAAAATATTAATGATCATTACGCATATTAAATTGTATTTATTTTTTCATTACGAGCAATGTATCAAAGCAGCGGTAATATCTAAATTGCAAACAAATTATTGTTTATGAATACTTGATGCTTTATTGAGAGTCTACAACGATATACCTTACTACGAATTCGTTCTCGTTCGAATTTGGGATCGCTGTTGTCGGTGTAAACAATTTGTGCTAAGATTGTTTATATTTTTTAAATTCAAATGACCAACAATTGTAGATTTAAAAATCAACTAACTGAACTTCGAAGCGGTTCCTGAAAATACAGTATACATTCATTGAGTGGCTCAGATAAAATAAATAAAAAATGATGGGGACAACAGCCAGCTTTTTATAGGGTAAACTCTGCTCTCGGCGAAAAAATACGTATTATCAATAAGTTGGTAACATTTATTCAATGAAAATAAGTCCAAACATGACTTTTTCGGATTGTTTTTAAATATACGCAACTGAAAGGTTTTCAGAAATAATTCGAATAAGTTACAATTAAAAATAGTTGAAACAAAAGGTCCTGTTTAGACTCATTTTTATCGGTAAGAAGTTGTAAATCGTTTAGTATCACTCTCATAAAGATATTCAGAAAAATATATAAGATATTAATCTCCATTATAAAACCAACAATCTAAAATATTAGGAAGGAAAGAGTAAAAGAACCATGCCAGGAAATTCAAGAATTTCTGAATACTTTATCTTTATTTCCGAGGTAAATTTAAAAGTGTTTAAAGGTCCATGAAAGGCAATTTGAGCATTTGTGAAAAAAAATAAATTATTTGCACTTTTTTTTAACTGGATTGAGGTATTAAAAAGTTGTTTCTTTTTATTTTTTCAGTACATAAATGTGTTCAAGATGCAAAATAAAACTACGAAACTGCAGCAAATTTTCATTGTTCCGCGATGATTACCAGGAGTAGATTTGAAATATGTCTAACATACAGTAGGTCGAAATACCGTTTGAGGAACTGTAGGCATTTTTAATATTCACCCCTTTTTTACTGTTTCGGTCCTAAAATGATACATTGATGTTATACACATAAATCATAACTTGTACAAACTCTATTATATTTATATCTATCTTCTTTTCAAGGCATAATTTCATTCAGTTTTGATCCTCTCCGAAATCATATGGTTTTATTTTGCTTTCAATGTTGTTGCTAGAAGTATTCTATGTTATTGGGCGATAGGGAAAATTTCCTAGTATAGTGCCCTCTACAATTCTTTAAGGCGAGTTCCAGATATACAACGTATTTTCATGAAATTTATTCCTTTTAATATTTTTTGACACTGTTACATACTGAGTCACTAAACATGAAAATGAATTTTTGTACGAAGGAATGCAATAGTGCTCACTCAGTTTTCTCTTCCAATGAAGATAAAATATTGCGATTTTCTTCAGTAATTAATATAATATAACTAGGGTTTATTACTAAGAATTCTAATGTAATGTTTCCAATAATTATTCTATGAATTTGGTGGTAAATCCTGTGTGATAAAGTAATGTTCTTCATTCACGTCTATGTGTTGTGAGATTGTAGATTTCATACATTTGTTAGAAATATGGCGAAATTGCAACACACGATTTGGGGTCTCTCGTCTAATTTTGTCGCAAACCGATATTTTTCACGTTTATTGATGTAAGTGAATTTTAGATTTAATACTTCATTCGGTTTGTTTTACATACACTTACGAAAATCTATTAGTAATGTTTGAAATATAGCTTTAAAAAATTATTTGTCACAATATATGCGTTCAGTGTTTAATATATTTTGTTTTTAAATCATTTAAATCGTACATTATCAATATACGAAAACGTTTGCAATCAATTTATGAAAAATAATTTTGGTTTATAGTTCTCCATGGTACAATGTATCTACGGTTTCGTCATTAAGTGAAATGTCAACAGAAGTTGCAGTCAAGCCCGAAAATGGCATTATCATTACTGACAGCTGTGTTAAACGTTTAAAAGAAATTACAGATGATAATGCTTATTTAAGAGTGACAGTAGAAGGTGGAGGTTGTTCTGGTTTTCAATACAAGTTTGACTTGGACACAAACATAAGTGAAGACGATAAGTAAGATTATATGGTGAAATTAACCAAAATATTTATACAATTTTTTTCTTGTTATGAAAGTTAATCAAATGTAATATTGTTACAGAGTATTTCAAAAAGATGGTGCCAAAGTGGTTATAGATTCAACGTCTTTAGAATATATTAAAGGAGCATCGATAGAATATCACACAGAATTAATACGTTCCGCATTTAGGATAACAAATAATCCTTTGGCCGAGCAAGGTTGTAGTTGTGGAGCCAGCTTTTCAATTAAAATGTAACAGTTTCTTCACATATAGTACATCTAAATTTACAGTGGAGAAATTTGATCTATATTGTGTTTATTATTCTTTTGAGGAAATAACAGTTGTTAATATTTTAATATTTTTGCTGAGGAAGCATAGTTTTTGTTTCATTCGATCACAATTGGTATACATTAAATACTTACGAACATTTATTATTTATATACTTATACATTTTAATTTATTTTATAACAAGTAAAACAAACAAAAACTTTAATTTAAAATATTGAGGAACAAATTGTTCAATTGACATTGTAATAAACTGACTGTGAATATGTGTAAATGTTAATACCGTATATTTTATGATTCTATTTAAAATGTAATTTTATGTATTATATAAACGTTCAGGAAATGAACGTTAATAATAACTCTTATTTTAATTTCATAAATAATTAATACTAATTTCAGAAATCCTTCAATACATCAGTAAGGATATGATCAACAACTATAATTATTGTTTGTCAAGTATAATCATATGTACATGAAATTAAAGTTACCAATAGTTCTGATTAATTAGTGTTGCTGATGGAATGTCAATAATTGCTAACTTGAAATTTAACCTATATCACTTCTGTTTTCCCTTTTTATTGTTCTGAAAATTATTAAATCATGGACAGAGTACTTAAAATATTACGTTTACATTTTTTAATAAACATTTACCTTGTTTGCAAGTTCAAACTTCAGTTGTTGTATTTCCTCTGTTTGAGAAATAAGTTTCTCATTCATGTTTGCAAGATGCTCGCTCATAGTACTAAGTTGTGTTTTATAATTTCCTTCCTGTATCTCTTTGTCTTTTTGTAAAATACTACAATTCGAAAATGCTTCTGTGAGTGCTGATTCACATTTTTTCCTCTTTAATTCACTTGTGTCTACATGAACTTGCATAACTTCACTCTGAAAAAGTTGGTTTAAATTATATATTTTATTGGAGAATAATATAGTCCTTCTAAAGAGAAATAGTGAAAATAATTACATTAGCAGCCATAGCTAAATTTTTAACATGATAAATATGTTTATCTATTATTAACTTATCAATCTCTTGTAGAAAATAATCTCTGATTTTTGCTTCTCGAGCTTCAATTTCTTCTGGTATTGCAAAAGGTACTGTTAATCTTCCAATCTGTTACCCATATTTATATTATTAGATTACTTTGAACAAAAACTTATAAAAGTTTTAAGAAATATTAAATTAAATATTACCATATGATTTATTTTTATTGGTTGCAATGGCTCATTCTCAATTTGCGTGTTACTTAAACATTCTTTTTGCTCTACTTCATCGTATTTTATTTTAAGTATGTGATATTGCGCTTTCCAATAATTCATTTCTTTTTCTACATCACATGATTTTGGAAAGTCAAACTCATTATTTTCTTCTTGTGTTTTATGAGGTTTTCCTTCGCCAATAGATTTTGATGATCTACGTGATGCCAATGGTGATGAAAATGGAGATAATTCTGTTTGACGATGATTAGAAAGTCCTAGTCTAGCATCAAAATCATATCCATCTCGTTTACCTTCATTACTAGACCATGATACAGTTTCTTCTTGCCTTTGTTTTTCATTTAATTTTCTTTGTAAATCATTTCTTTCTCTTTCTATTTTGTCTACTGTACTTTGATATTGACATTCTAATTCTACTTTAGATTTTTCACAATGATCTAATTTATACTGCAGTTGTTGTATCCTATCATTTAAACTTTCAATTTCACTATCTTTATCATTAATTTGGGATAATAATTGAGCATTCTCAACTATTTTCTTTTGAAATTCTTCATCTAAGATATGATTTGGTTGTGCTGGTATTTGGCTATTACTTTCCGATTTATTCTTTCCTTTCTTAGATTTAATTTGCATTTTATCAAGTTCATCTTGTAATACAGTTATTCGTTTGGTCAATTGTTGATTTCGAAAGGATAAACTATCTAATTCTTGTTCTGCTTTTCGAAGTTCTACTTCCTTCTCTTTCAATTGTTCTCGAATATCTGCATTACGTGTTTGTTCATCGATTACAGCTTTTTTTAGAACATTTGCTTGAGCACGAATCTATAGAACACAATTTTTGTTAATAATTACAAAACAGATATTAATAAATATTACGTTATAATAAAAACAAATATTTTGTATAACAAATGGAAGTAAACAATACTAAAACAAAAAACAGCAATACATTATTGTATAGATTTCTTGAAACTGTTTAGATTGTTAAGTGGTATGTCAACCATTTATTTCCTTACTTTCGAATATTCTGTGGCAATTTTTTGATACTTGGTCTGTAGTTGTCCGTTGACACCCTCCATTATGTTCACAAATCTTTCCTTTTTTAACGTATTATTGCGATTTTGTGTACTAATTATTAATAATTGCTCATTTTTATAGTATCTGCCATAGCACAGTGTATTTTGATAGGAAATACATACTATATAGCACTTTGAATACAAATGTCAAATGTCAACGAGAAATTGACAAGAGCTTATAGTAAATTATATTAAGGAACAAGCCATATACTTATGCACTAAATTCCAAACGGAATCTCGTAAATGAAAAACATATGTATATGAATAAAACGCCCCTAACACGATATACTTTAATGTAAAATTCTATATTCTGTGTCAACTACTTATCAATTGTCAAGAAATCTCACTGAAGAGAAGTTAGGTGTTAGTCGATTTACAAATCGAATATATAATTTTGTCGATATTTTATCAACTGCTAATAAAAATTTTTAAATTATTAAAAATAAGGTTTGTAAATGACAAAAGTTTGAGAAAATCTTTTTGTGTTCGTAAAAGTTTCCACACTAATTTAGTAATTATAATAGTAGTGATATTATAAAATTTGCAGTCCCTTATTATAACACCAAATTTGGCAGTAATGGAAAAAGAAAGAAGAAGATTCTTCCTAGGAAATACTATAGTCAAAGTAAATACAATTAATGTTGAATGTTTAAATTTGCTACTCATAATTGTTAATTAAATTATAGAGAACTATCGAAGTTTAAAATTCTTAACTATGCTTATATATGAGCTTATATTGCTCATTCTCCTTTTATTTACTTCCTGTCAGTTTTTCTTACTCGTACTCATATGTTTTCTCTGTTGCATACAACAAGTTTAAAAATAATCTTAATTCGAAATAAAAAAGGTCGATTTCAAGAACATAAATACGATTTTCTTTATCTCTCGATATAAAGATGTCATCAACACAGCAAAATATAGACATTTCATCTCATGATAATGATGTCACAGACAAGATAAGAGATAGATGTTTCACCTTACCGATTTGGGGTCACACGATCTGAAATACCGACCTGTAAAATGTCAATGGTTTTTAAGCGACTTCTTCGTTTAGAAACAGACTTTGAGAACTATATTTAACTAAACTATTATAATTGATAAAGATAGTAAACATAGAAAAGTTATTGTACATTGTCTTCTATCAAACCCATTAGTCTCACAGGAGAAGTTTTAGAAGTAACGCTTATTGATGGAAATGAGATTTGGCTAGTCTGAATGGTTACAAATTATTTATCCAGGTTTCAAATATGGGAATAGCGGATTAATATTATAATTATCAATAAAACAGCCTCTTGTCAGATTATTATTACTTATTATTACATACTTATTATTATTATTATATATCCATTTGAATTAACTTCCGTAAGTATTTCCTCTCTTATAGTATTATTATATATTAGTATTAGTATTACATTATAGTATCAATACATATCCATACTTTTGGGGGTGAAATTACATACTAACAGTTGAGCAAAATACGTCCTACGAACGTATGTCTTACATACCTTAGTTGTCGAATTATGAATGATCGAAGAAATTGTTCAAAGTGTAAAAAGAAAATTAATTTTTTTAAACCGGATTACCAGAATACCTCTTTAAGGGGGATGCAGTACCATATTATAGAGGAATGTCGATAGAGTTAAGCAATTTTTGCTTATTGTTAGCTACGGACTTTCGAAGGTCGATAAAAACCTTTGACCCGATGCGATTCTCAATTTTTTCCAGAGATCAACTTTTCAGTTCCGTACAGTACATTGTTTGCTTTCGTTGAATACACGATAGATTTTAAACGGTCCCGAAATAGAAATGTTGGTAGGTAAAAGGTACACTTTGAATATTTTCTTCAATTATCCGTAACTCGAAAACCAAAGTATATATAGGACGTAATATATACGTTCATAGGACACTTTTTATTCGTCTCAGTGTGTAGATTTACTTCCTGAAAAATGAACATGTAATAGGTTGCTGAATAAGTTTTGTCGTTCGATAAGAAATAGAGTTATCAGGTTCGTCGTTTTATTTTTTTAAAGATGATACTACTGTTTGATGAACATGTGTAAAGTTTCATGTAGATCTGTCGACTCATTCGTATATTTACAGTTGTTCAAAGTTGAAGTGTCATAGTATCTTTTTTTACAATGGAAAAAACGACAAAACTTATTGAATAAACTACTATTTCTAAATCACATTGTCTATTGTAGATACTATATTGCATCATCAGCCTTTTGTTTACTATTACTCCCTCTGATTCATTAAATTTTTCCATTAAACAGTCGAAATTTCGACATATTCATCCTTCACCCATCATCTAATTTATGTATACAATCCAAAAACTACGATATTCAGATTGTTAGTCTTAGCGCTTTTGTTGCACACCGGATAATATTTAAAAACTACCATTGAAATATATTATATTATTAATACTCGAACGGTCTATTAATTTCTTCTCCGCTCTCTAACAACTGTATATAATTCATACTTCGTTGAATTATTTTTTAATTTTACTAATACCATTTCGAGACTTTCCTCTTACCATAGATATCATATTGTTTTAAGCACTTCAGTTTAACATCCATGTTTGACGTGTTAAAAATTGTAGATCTAAGCGTTCGAATATTTTTGTTAGCTTTAATTGGTATTGAACGCGTACCGATGACATATGCCAACACAATCTATAATATTATAAAATTTGTTATATTTTCCGTTATATCACAATTGTGTTGAAACTCAATATAAACATGACCTTGCTCGAAATCGTGCGTAATTGTGGAGTTTGGAAGTGTCTCATTTTACACACAATCAAAAATAATTCAAATAGGGTGAAGCTCTGAATTAATTTTCATTGGGAAAACTATATCAATTTATCAATAATATTGTCACACGCTGCAAAAACAGAAACAATAGTGAGGAGGATTTTACGCTATAAATCCGAGAGTAAAATCCCACCTTGAAACCGAGGATTAGTTTAGTTGAGAAACAAGAAGCGAGTGTTCCAGAGTTGTAAGTTTGCTAAATGACTGTAGGCGGTCGTTTAAACTTGCATTTAGTATCATAGATCAGGGAAGGTGGGGATTGATTCTCATATAAATGGATAATGATGCACACTCTTGACTTGTTCGATCTGACGACGGACACAAGGGTAGCTTGTAAGACAGCGTGTATTTGCTCAGGCGAATTGTATAGTATACGATATTCCTTAGACAAAACTTCGATGATTTCAATCATATTTCTTACATTATCTCATACAATAGAACATTTATCTTTTTAATAAAACTTTTGTATATAAACAATATAAAATCTATTATAATATCATTCTGCATCGTATTGTTGGCTTTAACGATACAAAATATTCAGGTTATATTATACCAAATTTTTACAATAATGCTTCATAGATTTATAAAAGGCTTAACGACTAACTTTTATATTCACATTTAATATTTTTCATATTTTCAAATTGATAAGACATTCTTAAAATTACAATTTGAAGAATACATTATGAATGATGCAATAATGTACAAAGCAGCGTGGCGTTGTCTTCAAAGTTATTGGATTGACACAATTGGACAATATAGATACGAAATGAAGAGCCAATTTCATAAAGGCCACAAAGATAGTATACATATGTATAATACTAATAACGAAGTCCTACGTAACCTATTACTAATGTTCGCGCGAAGATGCCTTGGTCTTTTTGGACCAAGCTTGTGAGAACTTGACGATTACTTGACACATAATACTTAAGCCAACGTTTGCGTTAAAACAATAAAGATTAAGGAAACGAATCTTTTACCAGTACTTATGGCCAATGTGACATCAGGAAAGATAAACGCATTCGCTCTCATTGAAATACAAAAATGAAATATGTAGAAAACTGTAAAACGACCACAGATTGCAAACATTTAATGCATACACCCAGTATACAAAGTTAACGAAAATGCGGAACCTTTTTACAAGATCAATTCATCGTGCCAATATAAATTAAAAAGTATTTTATCATTTTGCAATCTGAGATTTCGTTATCGGATGCACAATCAACTGATTGACATATATGTAGATAGTACGATAGTAATGTTGCAATAAAACGCATAATGTTCTGATAAAAATTAGACCAAATCAGATAGTATTTTCACTTATGTGTTATGATTCATTTCTGTATAATTTTCAACTACGTGTAATTAAAAATAGTCTGAAATACATTGATGATACTCTTATGAAGAGGGAAATATAATTTTGTGAGAAATATAAAAGTTTTTACTTTGCATTAGTAATTGTCACAGCGATACGTGTGTATCGAATCAATAAACTTTGACTATTCATATTTCGATAACGAAATTTTTGATTGTAAAATGATAAATGACTTTTCGATTTCTCTTTATACGGAAATTAATCCTACTAAGTGATCCCACATATTCATTGTCACCTTGTATATGTCGAAATTGGTAACAACAGGATGATCCACGTGTCAATATTTGAATATACAATTGTGAAATTAAAATTAAAATAGTGAAAATTAATATAGAAGCATAGTTTTTGTATTTCTTGTTCTCAAGATGAACCGTAGATTTATAATTCGTTAAACAAAAAAAAAAAAAAAAATAGTGTGTTCTGTTTGAAAAAAAACACATGTTATTTTTTATCGTTATTATAAAACGGTTAAAAAATTGTGTATTCCTCTTCGCATTTAGCTCAAGTAAAACAACAGGAACCCTGTGTAAATCGATTTTGCCTATCGTTTTTAATTTTTGTGATCTGAATGCGATAGGGATAAACAGATCACCCTGTATATCGTACATAAATTATATTCATGTTAGTAGAATTTTCGTATTTTCTTACGCTTTAGTGTCATTAGAAAAAGATCTAGAAAAAGAAAAATACCTAAGAAGCTTATTTTGAAATTCATAAAATATGAGTTCGTACAAACTCGGGCGCCACTGTTCAAGCGTTGACTACATAGTGTAAGTAGCAGGCTTTTGAACGTTACAATTCAATATCATTGCTACACGACACTCTTTGAAATCACTTCGTTTCTTATGAAATTGACTCTTACTTGCATTAAACGATTTGATATAAATAAATAAAATGCATATCTGTTCCTACTATTAATTAATAATAGTTGGCTACTTAATCAAAACCGTATGTTGCGCAAAAAAATATCTTTGTCACCTAGTATTGACGCACTTGATGGCACAATAACTCGAAGAAAAATCATAAATTAATCTTAATGTATCTCACCAATAATGTTTAATTCCTACAAAATTTTATAAGATTCTTTAAACTACAATACACTTTCGTTTCTACTGTATCATAAATGCAAATTATGTTTCAAACAACAAAAGAGACAAATTTTTTAAGCTTATAAAACGTGTATAAAAATATTCAATTCATTTTTCTTTTCATCATGGTATTTACAAATTAAAAAAAAAAAAACTTTTCTGTTTTAGCATATTTCTCGTAATTTACGAACGTACCACTTATGTTTCACCAAGAATTAATATATTAACATCTTTTTCAACTGTAAATATTTCTTTACCTTTGGCGAAAGTAAACCTTGAATGATTAAATTTACGATTGCGGATTCAAAAAATTGGATAAACGGAAGTTTACTGTGTTACTATATAAAATTATGTTAATATAACAAAATTTCGTTTACCTTGTAAAAACTAAAGATTTATGTTAAATATGTCACAAATATCGCAACATTATCGAAATTTGAATTTTGTGCGAATTTAGCTCTTATTTATCGTATACTGGGTAGTACGAAACTTGTCTCAACATTTTTGGAAAATGAGCATAAGGACCTCATGGTGGCGATACTAATTTTTCAAAAATGTCGGAACAAGTTTCGTACAGTCCAATTTATATGAAACGAAACTTTCTTTTTCAATCTTTGTTAGATATGTAACATAAAATGTTACGTCATCAAGCGCGTTAAGGTACTACACGTTTTCTTAATAAATAAATATTTTAAGTTTTATAAATAGAACACAAAAAAAACTAAAGATTATTAACGGAAATGATTTGATTGATCCAACCAATGAACGCCGAAACTTTTACGTAAACGCCAGGAACATCCAGTCTTCCACAACCGAAACCCCATGAAACAAGTCCAGCCAATTCGTAGAACCCATCATCTTGACATACTAGAGGACCCCCTCCGTCCCCCTAAAATATTAAAATATTGCAATTATGTTATGTGTAATTTCTTTTTGGAATCGTTTTTCAAAGTATAAAAAAAAAAAATTAATTTTTAACGTATTTTAAAATTGAAAAATGTGAAGATAAAAGTAATATATTTGTTTGTACACTACACATTTGACTAAGCCGCAGATAGTTAATAATAACGCTAAAGTCCAATTATCCTAGAAACATTTCTTTGTTTCACTTCAATTTAAGTACTAACAATTTATATAATATGAATAGTATTATTACCTGACATGCATCGTTGCCTTGTTCACCGCCAGCACAAAAACTGCTTGCTGGTAAAATGAAGATTTTTTCAGTCACAGCGTTCACTTTCCTTATACACTCAGCATCACTCACGATTGGTATTTCTGCTTCGCGCACTCTGAGAGGGATGGGACCGGCTATACACACGTATATATATATATCAAAATATATAAACATCTTAAATAACTTATTAATGTATAAAATAAATTGGCTTTATACTAACTTTACCAATTTTTAAATTAAACTTGACCGAATAAGATATCTTTTCCATTTCTTTTTGTCATTTTTAGTACATTCATTTTTACACATCATTTTGAATAATACAATATTAATTTTGTATACACTGCATTGTGCGTAGCTAAGGGATTATACTTTATAAGAAACATGTAAGTAGAAAAAGTGTAATCGCATCTTGCAGGAGCATTGATGTATTTAAAACAAATAGAATATGTTGTTGCAACCCTCGTAAAACTATTATTGTTTATCGAAAATGACGTTAAACATATTATTTTGGCGTAAATTTCATTATAGGAGATATCAAAAGAAAAGAAGAGCTCAGTGTTACACAAAAGTTTACCTTCTCCCATGTATCCATAACCGGTAACAGTGCATCGTTTACCAGCTGTATGACTAACTCCTCGTGCAGGTAAACATACAAGACAAACACCATCTTTAAGCTCGGCTTGTCCGTGAAGCTTTAATAGTGCGATATCGTTATCTAAAGTTTGGCTGTTATGATTATGATGGATATAAGTCGTTGCCACTCGTAAAGTCTGAGCACCAGGACTTCCATACTTTCGAGTTAAGTCATGATCTCCGACCCTTACATAAATTGCATCTCCAGATCTCACGATACTAAAAACAAAAATAGAGTAATGTTAAATGTGATTACTTTTTCAAATAATTTCTAATTTTATTATATTTGCTTTAAATGTGTGCGAGTATAGAGTCGTTCTATTTACATGTCGATCCAATTACAATTACCACGTAGTATTAATACTCCAAAACTATGGGAGTGCAAGAAAAATATCTTGAACAAACGTTGCACAATTCACACTTACTTTGTAACACAGTGTGCTGCTGTGAGGACCCATTGTGTTCCGATGAGCGCACCTCCACAGAGATATTGGTTAAGGGAATTAATTAAAGCAACTTGCCAACACCATTCATTTGCATCAGCATCTTCTCCTCCAACAACACGTGCTCCTCTTTCCATGCTACGAGCTTGAATTGGTCCGCGAGAAGTTCCTTTTACACCACATACATACTTACTGTACACAGGACTTCTCATTGTTGTCGTCATTATAGTCGTTTCATCTACAAAGACAACAATATTTTTTCTAATTTTATGTGAAAAAATATGTATACTAACGTATTGTTTCCTTTGTACGATTTTAAATACAATTTTTACAAAGATATCCTTTTCGATAAGGATGGGTAAAATTGTATTCAATTAAAAGTGAATATAAATAACTTATACCGACGTTTAAATGAACTTGGATAAATTTTTGCTTGTTCGACATGAAATCTAGAGTCATTCTATAATTTGAATTATAATTCGTATTCAATCAGTAGTGAACAAAAAGTTGTTTATCTCTTATTTGTTATTCGAGATTTTCAATCAGATAGGAATTTTACCAATCTGTACTTTTTGAACGGTTACTAACACGTTACGAAGTAATACAAAATATAATTAAACAGTTATATTTTGTTATAAAATATCAATCGTTTATAAAATATAGGTTTAAATGGAACGGGAGTTGCAAGCTGGACAGCGGATATTTTTTGTGTAAGAATAATTCAACGAAGTGGAACAAAATTTGTTTATACCAAGCTTCGTTTTTTGAGAAAATTGAATTCAAAAATTCGTCGGATCAAGATACAATGTATCGTTTTATAAATACATAAGTGATATAAAATTCGAAAACAAAATATTTAATAAGGAAAGGATAGAACGAAACTGTTGTACTATAATAAATTGCTGACTAGTATTGTTCGTTCATTATTCTTAGACTCGATTAATATATTTTTTCAATATTGCATACATGTTATCGTAGTGCGTTTGAAATATGTGTTGTTGCACAATGTTTTGAACAAGGATTAAAAACGGTTATGATATCGGTTTCGGTTCTCAAAACAGTTACGAAGAACCGAAATCATGCTTCAACCGTTACAAGTAGAAAAAGGTTCCGGCCGATATCAATTTCGGTTATGGTTTCATAGTTTGATAGTATGCGTTAACATACTTACTGGATTTTTTCGGTTCGAAAACGGTTTTTTATCGGTTCTGAAATGATTTTATACATCGATTCGGTAGAAAAAGAATTCAATATAACGTAAAACAGATGATTCATTAAAGGGATTAAGAATGAATTCTTCTACCGATATTTGGTCTTAATGAAACGATAATAACGATAAATCACGTGAATTAAAAAATTTAGGGAAGATGGTTTTAGTTGTTCCTCCCATACAAGTAAGCGTAGAAATATATAATAATTTGTTACGTTGTAATTTATTTTATCGTCACATTGTGCGAAATAATAGACAATGCTCTAATTATTCTATTAAAGTATAATAACATTATAAAGATAAGGGATGACCATGACAAATTATAAAACTTTGTCGATGAACAATTAATATATATTATTCGTAATGTATAACTGTTCATACTATCCGAATATATATTCACGAATTTATATTTGACTCGCATTCAGGATCCTAAGTATTTAGGTACAAGACTATAATACTTTGTATTGGAATGCGGTGGGAATGAGTCCCATAAATGCGATATAGACCGAGAAGAACCGATGTTAGCCTATTAAGAGGCTATGGAACCGTACCCGAAATTGAACCTTTTATAGACAGATCGCTGTATTATTTTAGAAATATTTCTTGAAATAGATATTTCAATATCTAAACATATTCAGTGGAATGAAAAGTTATTCAACTGTCCGCGGTACTGTACAATGTTTAAAAACATAACATCGAACAAGTATCGTTCTATTTTCTCGACGTTAATCTTACTCTCAGAATCATCGTCTGTCCAGTTGTATTACCTAGTTTACCTTATTTTGTATAAAGTTCACTATATCGGTATAAAGTTCAGTATAAAGTAAAAAGTTCACTATATCAATACTTTTAACAATACTTAAAAATGTTATATCTTACATATTGTCGTTGTGAGTGGTGTTGTGTATGGTCTCGATGTAACGTACATGGTATCGTTTCTGTTACTCAAAATTGGTTCGCTTGAATTTCCACCGCTGAATTCCCGTATTAAAGATTTTGGTGCGCAACATTGATGTCCTTGTTTCTTGCATTTGAACAGATTCGTCAGTTCAGCGTTTCCTACAAATATAAATAATTATTTTCAAACTTCCCCAATTAGAAAATGAAAACAAAGAAAATTCTATGCAGATAGAAAACACAATTCTTAAATATGAATAATGAACTAGTTTTGTCTAACGTTGATAACCGTTTCACTTTATTGGTTGTTGTTTCATTAAACTTGTTATTTTATAAAACATTAATATGTTTTAATGTATAGAATTATTTCAGCAAAAATATAAAAAGAAATGAAAATGAGAATCTTTGGAATCCATATGTATTAATGCTTTATTGTTGTTCTACGTTATGTCAAGTGGTGTAAACTATCAATGTACTTTCCTTTAAATTTATGGTTTGCTAGAATCGTATATTACAATAAAATTGGTTTCTCTATTAAATTGAAATAGCAAATGTAAAAATGAAATAAACGAATACTTACTGAAACAGGTGAAAGATAAATAAGAAACGATACACGATCCAGGACACTCTGGGCGAGGATCTGGTGGCAAAGAAACGGTAGTAATCGGTGGTCTCGATGTGGGTTTTGGCCTCGGCTTTGGAGTCTGATACGAAGAAGATGGTGTCACTACGCTTACTCTCTACGTGCCAACGTTTAATTTCAGTTTTTCTTTTTTTTACACAGTTTAGTCATTATCTTACTTGCCGTAATTTATTCGTTCCCTTGTAAGGGCTCTACTGATAATAAGAAATAGAATCACCTGCGGCGAACTTTTCGTGTTGTCACAACAGATGGACCCAGATTGACAAGTCGATGTCTTCGCTATTATAAGACTTGGCCGTTCACAAAAGGCTGCCATAATGGTCAATAAACAAAAACCGGGACACGGTTGTAATTTTGGTTGTGGTGACTTCGTGGTGGGTCGGATTGTTGTCGTTGTTTCCTAATTGTTCAATTTTAACAATCAATATCTCGACGTCCACAAACAATTTAACTTTTGTAAAGTGTTATTGTGAATATTGATTTTATTGAAAATTGGTTTGGATAAATATTGCAAACTGCAATAGGAGCTATACAATATAAATTGTTACAATTTCAATAACTTTTATTTGCAAGCAAGAAGACTTGTGGTTAGTATATGTATTTTGCATTATTTTTTTCATTATTGTACAAAGTACCTTAATAATGATTTTAAATGCATCAGTTAAGCTTCAATGCTTTCATTGGTTAAATTTGTTTAAAAGACATTCGACGATCATATTGCATTATCTCTTCGATGAAACATCGCGTTTGTCCCTCTATAAAACGCACCGTATATATAGCATGGAAGATATAAAAAAGAAGCCATAAATTTAAGTAATTAATCTGTCTGGAACTATGTTCACCGTTAAAAAGACCACGCATTTGCAACATTGAATGTAATTTCTACGAGTATTTGTATTTTGTAATGAAATTTTAACAAAGCATTCACCGAAGAATAAACTACAGACTGGGGTTAATTTCAAACGATTACATTCGTTATTTTCTTATGATTGTAGAATTAAAGAATGACTAATTTCTATAATTGACTATCTCCTTAAACTTGACTACCTCCTTGAAAGGTAATTAAGTTAAGTTAAGGTCATTGTATTCAATCTCAATAAACCGTGTGTGTTACTCTTAATATTTCAATTTTTTACCGTTTTCAGGAATGCATCGATAATACAACAGGATCCATCGTCAGGACATTCAGCTTCCCCATCTACTTTATCGCAAAGAAGCGCGAAGAATCCGCTAACACATTCGCCCTTGCACGGTTTCTTGACTGTAATCTTTGGCCTCATCGTGGTTATTGGCTGATTTGTCATTGTGCCGATTGTGACCGCTGTGCTTGTAGCCACGCTTGTAAGGGTAGACGTGTTTGGTCTCACAGTTGTGGAAGATGGGGGGCTTTTATACGATGTACTGATACCAGTCTTCTCATCGAAACGACTCGAATTCGTTCTATCGATTACTAGTAATTCGGGCGGAGGAGAATCTCCAAAAGCGTCCCTTGATACACAACACTTGTACCCTGGCTTACATAATGTGTCTATTACTAGAACAGCGTCGCAGTAATCGGCAATTCTTTCCGCCATGCAAATTCCTGTACACGCTTTTGCTGTAGAAAATAATTTCTCGTTAAATGAATACGTTTATCAAATATGAACTCTTTCGTGTCTTCGTTTATAATTGAATGAATCTGAACAGTTTTTCCACTATTAAAAATTCTACTTGAGGCAAGGTAATCCCAAGGTAATTCTACTTTCATTTCTACTTAAAGAATGCATTCAGGAAATAGCATTTCCTTTGCTATATATAAGTTATAGTTTTTACATTTTATTTTAGAACTATGTAGTTATTATTCTACGATGTTTCATTATATAATAGGTTCCGTTCCACTTGTACATCCGAAACGTCTGTACTGTTATTAACAAAAAAACAAAAAATTATCGAGCCAAAAATCATTTCTTCCGAGTGGGTAAATGTTACGATCAGAATCACATTTCTTCGTGACTATTTTGTTTGAAATTTCAAGAATATCGACTTATTTTAATGAAACTATCTGTCATCGTCATATTCTTATTGAATTAAATTCGTCTATCTATGATACGTTACCCTTTGGGTAATTTTAGACAAGCAAATGCTAATACGAAACTACTCCTAATGATTGAAAACGTACACATCATTATTAAATTCTATCGGTTCTATTTAAATACTAACTTGTCAAAACTATAATTGTAGCAAATTAGCAACATTTTTGATGTGCACGGAAGTAGACAAAATAATTTTGATCCACTGAAGACCGATGAAATATTTGGTATACGCACAGAAACTGTGTTCGAAAAAACATTGATTTTAAAGATGATTTTATCGTTAATATTGTCTTAAGCATTGTTGAACACATTATTATCTAGATATTCAAGAAGAATTGTAATAAAAACGACCAGCTCTCGTCAATCTATTAAATTATTACACAAATTACAAATTATACAATTTCATAAATTATTTGAATAAAATAATTTAATTCGAATTATCCAGGTAAAGATTTATTCAAAATTATTCTCGTAATGATTTGCAGAGAATCATTAGGAGCAGCGATGATTCTATGCAAACATTCAACGCGATTTATGTTGTAGTTTTTTGATCAGAGTCATCTAAAAGTCAACGTGTTACATATGGATGAATTTTTCTCGTCGGTTCTAAAACTTTGGATCTTTGAAATTTCAAAAAAATATAACCTTTGAAAAAATGATCTCGATCATATTATTTCTATTCTAGAAACAAATAATTTCTGTCTGAAATGTTTTTATTGTAATGTTAACAACATAGATATTTTAGATTTTCAAATGAGATATAGTGCACGATATATTTACAATTTATATAAATATTTAGAATATTTATAATAGTTCTTTGATTGATACAATTTTCCTTGAAAACTACCTTACAATTTGTATTTTATTCCATTTCGTTATAAAAATAATAAATGCTATTAGGATGAAATTAATATGTCGTTGGAAATAAAAGGTACATACTCGTTTTGTTAACTGTTTCCACCTGATTATCCTGAAAAACAATAAAATATACTCAAGTCTTGCACTTCTATCATTTTGTCACATGAATTTGTCACATAGATAATTCGTACATAGCGCAAATATGTTTCATTAATAATTTTGAGAGTAACAGAAAACTATTTTTCTTTGGTGCCATAATAGAGTTGAAGGAAATAAGGTCATCCTTTTGAGAAAAATACAAGTTTTTGTTTTTCGCAAAATAGCTGCAGATTAGTGGAATACATAAAAAAAAGTTTAAATTAAAATTGCATCTTTTTTTATATCTACAAAACCGGATACAATATGTTAAAAAAAATTCATACTCTTCAAGTTACTCCCATCTACCCTTACGGTTAGGTCTTTATATTTTGTGAGTTTATGCAAAAATATTTCTCCATAACCGGTTTCCATACATAGATTTAAGTGATCAATTTTTTTTTTATTCGACTGTAATGGTTAGTGGTGGAAGTAACATGAAAAACTTTGATTTTCTCTTTAATTAATTCTACGTATAGTTTCATAGAAATAAAAAAGAAATGCAAATTTTGTTTAAATTCTTTTTCTTGCCCAACTATCCCGTGAAAGAGAAAAATCTGCATACTTTTAAAAAGATTACTTTATCTCCTCGAATCATATTATAGAAACATCGAAAAATGATTTCGTATTATGGATGATTTAGTTTACTAGTACTCCAAATATTTCCAAATGTTTTGAACTTCCAAGTTCCTAACTTTCCTTATAGATGCAAATTTAAACTGATTTTCTTAATTGTTGTGACGTATTTTTATCAAAAGTAATAAGAATATCGAGAAACAAAATGCTCATTTTTTTTCATACTGAATCGCGTTAGAAAAAAAGTCAAGTAGTTTCAAATGTACCAATAAATACCAGAAATTTTTCTATCTGTTATGGGCGAGTTTATCTTAAATTAAAATCGGTAATCTTGTAAACGTACTTGAGAGGTAGTTTTTGGTGTGGCCATTGAGGATGTGGTCGTAGCTGCTGTAGTCGTCGGGGGTGTGGTTGTATTTGCAGTTGTCATTGTTGCTGTCTTAACGGTGGTGATTGCAGTTGAAGCTAGACTAGTGTCGTCAAGACTGTTTTCAGAAGAAGACGTAGTACCATTTATAGGTGCCTCGATACAACATCGCATGCTGGTAGGGCATTGTACATGCTCGAGAACTTCGTAACATATTAATGTTGCAAATGCATGCACACATACCCCTGGACAGTCTGCACTGTTGGCTGTACTTGTTATGGAGTCTAGTAAACCTGTAAAAATAAAAAATAAATTCATTTGAATGCAGTATTCTTAATATAACAACCACTAATAGCAAAAGCAGTTAATATACAACCCCAAATAACAAAAGTATTTTTGTTATTATTTTTCGAATTCTATGACTAATAATGTGAAGTATAAACGTGCGCGTCGTTTATCGTAGACTGTATTGGCGAATTAAATAATAAACTTCGTTCAACATTTTATTCAGAAAAATACGAGTAGTATAGTTAAGAACATTTACACTTATATTCATTTAATAAATATTTTTACCTAATATAAACTTTTTTCTTTGTCTGATATTTAGAAATACAAGTTGTTTATTATGGAGAAAAGTCAATCTGGACAAAATATTCAATGGCTTTACATGATACAGTATTTGTTTCCAAAAATATAGTTAAATACATTTACATTGTGTTTGTAATGAGCCGACTTAACTATCTCGATGGAATCAAATTAAAGCTATTAAAATAATTTTGGAGTAACATCTTGACTCTGGCTGAAAATTTTTAAAATTGTCGATTTTACAACTGTTCAAAGTACGGTATCAACTTTTTTGTGTAAATTGTAACTATCGAACTAGCAAATAGATGAAAATGAACTTCAGGGTGTTTATAGTACAGATATAGAAGTATTGGAACAAACATTTTTTAACCAGTTTTTTTGCAATTGTTTCGAACAAATGCGATTAATAATAGCTGGAAAGTGAATTGGATAATTTGAAAAAAATGACAACATAGTTGTATTTAATCTCTTTACGGAAAAATTTTCAAATTTTTGTTCATATTGAAGTTAACGTTGCATCGAAACACACTGATTCGGTTATGCGGTATTAACAACCAGGCGCCTACAACTGTCATTGTTAAAGTCTAACACGGTTAAAAGATACTGGAAACTTGCTCTTTGTTAATGACATTTATCATAATTTTTACATTTGTTTTTTTTTTTTACCTGTAAAAATATGTTTTAACCGACGAATCACTATATTTGTTGGCGAAAATGAATGAAAGTGCAAAGTTTGCATCTCTCTAGCAATAGTTGTGAATGTTCACAATTATATTCTTCTACTATTAAGTCTAGTTCAGTAACTTAATAATCATGGATGTATGACAATATTTTTTCACATTTTCAATTATATTTTGATTAGAATCAACATCATTATCTAAAACTTCCAATGGCGTAAAGCTACCGTTACATGCTTCAGTTCACTCTTACACAAAAGTGTTAAAAATGTCTGAAGTATTAATTAAACGATTACACTTTAATTAGTTACTACTAGAAATGTACTCACCCACCTTAAAGTTTGGACACTTCTTTAGCAATGTTTCCATAACACGTTTAACATATTTGTAATATTTGTTGTGTTTTGATTTTGCAAAAAAAATTACAGCGCCAAGTACGCATCATTTTAAATTCCCACAACAGGACCAAACGCGTGCAAAATTTCGACTGTAATAATAATATTAACAAACAGAAACTAAGAGACCAAGAAATTCTCACAGCTTGGTAAGACTAAATACGTCTACGTACCAATAAAAGAAGTCCATGGTGACTTGAAAGATATGTAGTGACCGAGAAACGCTTCCAACAATTAATACCATTAATACAGAGTTAGTTCTCAATATCTACTGACCGTATTATAAAGAATTCTTATTGCAGAGGGCAAGCGTTGATTCTTACTTGAGACCTTGAAATGGTCACATACTCTGTATAACAATGGCAGGTATAGTCACCTGGTCGCTAAATAGTATCGCACAACCGGATCGGTGCGTTTCGATGCAGCGTTAATTGCATTCGATGTAGCTTTCATCAATTTTCATATGGTCAATACTAAAATGTCTGTATTTTTTAACATTTGTTCGTATAGAGATTAACCAGAATTATGGTTTTATTTCTCACAAATTTCTCAATTCACCCCAGCTATAATAATAACAACTGTAAAAAAAATGATTAAAAAAAATGTTTTTTAAACTGACAATTGTTATTTAATATTTCCATGCCTTTACTTTAAACATTCAGAAACTCCTTCTCATTTGTTTGCTATTTCGATAGTTATATTTTATTAAAAAAAAAAAAATTAATAATATATATTAAACAGTTGTAAAATCAACAATTTTTTATATTTTCAAAAATCTTTAGAGATGCGTTTAAATATCGCCGAAGACTAAAATACTCAAGTTTCAGAAAAATTCGAAATGTTACGCTCGAAAGTGTCCGATTTCGCGTGGAATGGCCTTAAATGTAAATTTAATAAAAAGAAAGTATAATGTTATATGCTATCGAATTATAAAAATTAAAATTACGTGTAGGTAATACACAAACAATTCTGAGTAATATGTTTATTAAATGTAATTCTAAATTTAAATTCTACTTTATTACCAAGCATGTATTAGCACTGTTGTTTATATTATTTAGATTGAAATACATCTGCCTTATATATTTCTACCTTCTTTATTTGATCGATTTGTTTTTAAGTTTTATGTATTTACAAAATGAGTGTTAAAAACAATATACATGTAAGAATTTAGTTTTCCTGTCTTTGCTAATTTACTTATCCATTTATCGATTATCAGTTGTCAATTCGAATACCGGATATATCGTTTAAAATGGAAAATAATATTAAACATATACTGAAAATAGTTCCATACACGAATGCAACAATTGTTGTATTTTTGTAATTAAATTCCTTTCATCGAAGTCATCTACAGTCAAAGGGTTAAATATAACTTGTAATTATAACTTAAAATTGAACACCTTAAATTACTGAGATCAAAATAATTGCAATGAATGTCCAAATTGTTTGTATTGTGAAGCTTTTTTATTTCGCGAAGATATAGTTTATTTGTGATGAATAAAACGTCTATCATAAGTTTTCAACATTAACTGTATATCGAGTGCAGGTGCGAGGGTACCGTGAGTCGAGAGAAATTCCTCCATACGTAATCATACGCTCCACTTATAAAATAAAATGGTCGAGGATGATTAAACTTGATCTTGACAGTTGGTTGATCTTGGATCGACGTTAATGATCCGTTAAGTCCTTCCTCTTTGAGAATAGTTCTTTTTTATTTCTATATATTTCAATTTGTTATTTCAAACAAATAAAATGTCATTACAACGACAACGTGGCTTGTTAATCGCATTTGTTAAATGTTGTCAATTTCAGCAACTTAAAGGTTCTATAGACATTGTTTTTTATATTAATAAAGAGGAAAAATTAATTTAATTTTATAGTTATTTCAAATGTGTGTTTCCGAGAGTTGTTTCTCTTTTATTTCAGTATGCACGCATACGTGACGTATCCTTTAAGATGTGCACGAAGTGTTGTATTTTTTCACGCACTCCCCCCGGTTAGAATCTTCTATAAAATTACATTTTAAACATTGTTATTTTTTCATAAAATAACTCAAATTGAAATTCGTATCACTTATATGTAAATGCAAACTGGTATAACCTCGATACTTGCATGCAAACCATGTTCGTTACATTGTAGAGTAGTTCCCGCTTTCAAGTGACACTTTTTACATCGGACTCGTGTAACGGAATCACGCTCCCACCTACAAGTTTGTTTATATTGCGTGAACGACTCATTGACTTGTCCGTCGGATTGAATTTCATCTACTACTGAAAATTACAATTTTGATACTTCTCATTACATCTTTGTAACAATACTCTCAATGAATCGGTGAGGTTTCTCCGATGAAAATAAGTCCAAATTTGATCTTATGTGAATTATTTTTAATTATGCGTAAAACGAATCGTTTCTGAATCTCGCAAATACGTGTACCTTCGAGTATGGTTGTACTAATTTTCATCAGAAAAACCTTGTCAATTTATTAATACTCTCATAAGAAATGTAGTGAAAAATATACAAATTTTTATTTTGCATAAAATCGTTAGTTACCCCGCTCTCAAAGTAAACTAACAGTCCCGACTTTGTTACTTGGAAACGAGAATTACTCTACTAACAAGTGGAACGGATAGTCACTTAACGAGTAAAACTACATGTGTAGTAGTAACAGGTAGTAGTAGCCATAAGTAGTGGAGATATACTGTGTAAGTGGGGTTCCTTCTTATTGGATTGGTTACTTCGATCATTCCACGGATCCTAATATGTACACCGGGTAGCGCAAAACAATGCTCCTACTTGAGCGTATGCGCCGCGTGGTGCGCAAACTAGATGCGCAGAACTGTACCATGTGTTAATTGACAGCGTATAGTCAGTTTCCCGCGCATCTAGTTTGCGCACCACGCGACGCTTATGCTCAAGTGATGGCACTGAGTTTTCGATAACGTTAAGACAAGTTTTGTATTGCCCATTGTACATACAAGAATTTTCCGCCCTTTTTTCCTAAAATTATCGAGATTTATTTATAATTATATAAAATACAAAGTGCCTTATTTACTTTCTTAATGGAGATCCTTAAATGCTGACTTTCAAATTATAACTAGTGATTTTTGAATCTGTAGATTTAAATAATGTTACTTTTAGTATAAAATTGTTACAATATATAAAAAATCTATAATCGTTCACTGGAAATTATTAATCACGCCTTTGAATATTCTCTTAATAGTGAAACGATCTATTGTATTTTAACTTTGGCTAACATTACTTTAACATTGTTTTAACCCAATTGGCTGAACACGGTATGACAGTCACTAATGCAAACTAAAAACTTTTATGTTTCCCTCTATATCTTCATAAGAATGTTATCAATGAGTTGATGAAGTTCTCTTGATTAAAATGAGACCAAACACGACTGTCCTTGGACCATTTTTACTTATACACTATACGAATCACTTTTGAAAAACTTTTAACTACGTGTAATTTAAAATAGTCCGAGTAAGGTTATGTTTGATCTTACTTTTATGAAAAAAATTTCGACAATTCATTCGTAACACTCATATGAAGCTACAGGGAGAAATAGAAGTGTTTAGTTTGCATTACCGACTGTCACAGCGAAACGTGTGCGCTATCGCTTTGAAATTCAACTATTGCTTTCAGTTTTGCAGCATCTCGCTTGCTTACTTTATCGAATAGTTTGCATATAGTTGAATCTTGGCCCGAGATACGAAATATCAATTCTTGGTTATTGTTGAGAAAAATTTTTACAACGACGAAGTCCAGATTAAAGCATACATATATTCAGTTCTAGGAATCACTGACTTGTATAATTTATACAAAAATTAGTTTCTCATATTAATACGAATCAAAATGTTCGGTTTTGTTTTACAATCTGAGGCTTTGTCATCGAAACATAACTAGTTTAAGTTTTTATGCCTTCAGCCGTAATATGTAGATATAATTTTTCATCAGTGACTGCGTGTATCACATGTCAAAGAATTTTTCAATATTTTGAAAATTGACAAATTGTAATTGTTAAACTAGGGGATGGATGAAAATAAGCCTCTGAGTATGCACAGTGAAGACATAGAAATGTCAAATAAAAATGATTTCGATTTAAAAAAATTTGTTAATTAGCTATGTAAAAATTGATTCGAGTTAACGATGGATCGTTAACTGTCATTGTCTGCGTTCCACGTTATCGTACATTTTTTTCATTGATTTGAAACATTAAAATAACAATTTTCAATACACAAAAGACAATTTAGAACCCGATAAGTTTGTTGTTGTCGCAGATTTTGCAGATAATTACTTTTTTATTATTCAAGATGAAATTCAAAATTACCATTGATCTAATAAACAGGTTACAATGCATACTTTCATTACTTATCACCGAATGATAACTTTGTCATTATTTCAGACTGTAACGAACATGATAGTATTCATATTTATTTATTTCAAATGAAATTAATCGAAAAACAACATTAATTTTAAATGTAGCTCAGAACTATAATAAATGATCGTTGAAAGTCACAGAAAGTTATGTATAATACAAATGTACAAGTTACTCATCACACAAGGGTGGCTGATTCAACTAATCATCTTTAATTAGTTGAATTTTAAAATTTAATTTTTAAAATTCAGATTTTTTAATTCAAAAAGTTTTCTCAAAACTCGAAGTATATAATTAAAAACTATTTACGGTCCATCATGTCACAGGAACATTTAACAAATTTATTTATACTGCCTATAGAAAATGATAATACAATAATGATATATAATAATAAATAATTTAAAAATTAACGAATTGATTATGACTTTTGTCGCAGGAATAAGTTGAAGTTGAAAATCATAAAGTTGAAAAACAACATTGAATATTATATTACAATGAAAAAAGCAATAACAATAAGAAACTTAATTACTTTTTTAATAGTTAACCTCTTATTTTAAAGGGTGTTCGAAATTTGGCAGTATGTGAAAACAATTAATTATTTTTTTATAATATATTTCTTTTATTAGGTATATACCCTTTTGTACAATAATATCAGTATTTGAAAATTGTTTTATTTTCAATTTCGTTTCATGATAGTCGTAAATTTGATTCCTTCAGATTCATTATTCGAAAAAGTGCTTATCCAATCGTATTTGTCTTTCGATTATTTCGGATAATTGACATTCTACTACAGACATATACAGACAATCATATATAAACAGTCTGATTATGATATGTGCTGAGCGTTAAATTCGAAGCACCGAAAGGTTAAATTCGTTATGTGGGTTATTATTGATGTGTTACATTTCAAAAAATTAATTTCAGATTCGTCATCGTAAGGATTGCCGATTTCGTTTCCTAGATGATTCACTCTCTTCCGCCATTCATGTTTTCAATCAGCTATACTTCCGGTTTCTCTTACTTTTTGGCACAGTCTCTGCAACATTCCACCTCAACAAATTTGAATAGTGTGAATATTGTCTAGCCTACAATGTTTATGTCACTATTGAATTTTGCTCAATTTCTCTGTAAATAAAGTCTATTTCTGCTCGAACTTCAACTGAAAACTAATTAACAAACTAATTAATCATCTACCGAGAGCTTCGTTATTATTAATGAGGGGAGATTTAAATTCTTATATTTCCTAACAATAAAAAATAAACAACTCTTTATTCATTACTTGTTGAATAAAAATAAAAATTTTAACGGTAGAACTAAACATTTCACAAGGAACAAATAAAAAATTAAATATTCAATTAAATAAACATTGCGGACAAATTGCTATACGTTGGTTTTATTCGTTATCTATTCTATCACTCTTATTTTTATAGTAATAATTATTACCTTTCTATGTATTACAATCTTAAATAACTTTTCTTTTACCATATCTTATTGAAATTATCCAAATATCAGCTATTCCACTGTCAAGAAAATTTTATGATACGGACGACTACTTTTCGATCGAAACTGAACTCAAATGCGAGAGTTGTCAGGCATAAGTAATGTGTTGAATATTAACCAAATACGACTAACCATGTTGACAAAAATGGCTTAAAATATTCAAATTTAAACATCATCGAATTGAGTTGATTCTTCGTGCAAATAAACGCGTGTAGTAAAAGAAATAAACAGTTTTTTAGAATAACGGTCTAAGATTAATCATTTTTTTTTTAAATTAAACTTTCTGTCTTCATAAACTTTTAAAACATTTAAATAATTCGTGTTGTTTATAAATTTACTCTCATTGTTTCAATATTATTCTTTATTCAAAGTGCCTTTTATTTATTCAATTTCTTTTTCAACGATACAATATCTATATAAACTGATAAAACAATATAATATTTACGTTAATAATAGTTGATATTAATTATTTAGTAGCTACTTCGTTGTAGAATTTGTTACAAAAGTAAACATAATATTATTCATACAGCATATGATAATTAATTTAACCGTGATTTCTGTTTGTGACAAACGTTAAATATAAAAAGCTTTGTTAAACAATTAACGTTAATTATTGTAACTTATTCTAGATATTCTCGGTCGGTCACCGGTATCCGTCACGGCACTCAACGATTTAAAGAAATGCTGAAAAATTTCTTTTACGCCTCCACCTATATAGAAATTATTTCGAACGTATTGTGCAACAACAGGTAACTTTTCTAATCATCATTTTTTTAGTATATCTTACAATAGCGGAAACATAAGGATATTATTTACTTAATACACAACAAACAATCTTACACAACATCTCAATATTTTAAATACACTCCAGTTTATATTCTGTAAGATTTAAAGCATAGTTATTTATTATTTAATGACATTTTATTTAATTTACTATTTAATGATAATTTTTATTATTCAATAACATTCGATGTGTAAAAATTACATTTGCCATTCCACAAAATATTTTTGACAGAGATATTTCTACTCAAGATTAATTAAAATGTCGATAAATTAAAACGGTAGTCACCGACGATTATTTAAAAAACGATTAATGACCTCATCTTCGTTTTCGTTCAAAAAATTCTATTTGTTGATCGAATACTGTACAACACACGTTTTGGTGCAGTACTTACTGCAACCGAAAATGGAGAAACTTTGTATCTAGATAAAAAATTCAAATAATGAATAATAGATAAACACCGTAACTGTTTAAAACCCGTTCGTTGTTAAATAAAAATTAAAATTTGAGTTATCGAATGAAACATTTCATAATGAATAAATAAGAATTTGACTGTCCGGTTGAATAAACGTCGCGAATAAATCGCTGTACTTGTTGCTTTTATTCGAATAAAATTATTCCCATCACTGTTTACAACAATATATTTTGAGCGAAAAAGTGAGACGTTAAAATTGAAATCTGAGAAAAGTGCAGTAAAAATAATGAATTCAACTCGGCTTTTTGTGACGTTTAAACAAACGTACTGCAGAAATTTCACACGTACGATAGTGTAGACTCCTAGCTGGCTTCATTTTGGCAGGCATAACGGCCCAAACAAACATAACGGTAGTTAATTAAACGAGTCGACTCCATCGCATAGCTGCTTGTGGTATTACGTGTGACTCTTCTAACATAATCGCTTTAAGCCAACGACAAATGCAAATCTAGAGTCAGTCGGAAAACTGTACACATTGATCTGCAATATTATACCGAATACGACAATCTTGTACTTATTAAAAAATAAATAAAATTGTTACATTTCCCTCTTGAAACCAAGAAACGGTTTTATATTTAACAAATTTTCTGAAAATGTGTTATTTTCGAGATACTTAGATTTAAAGTTATCAAATTAATACATGGTATGTATTAATACTTGTAAATCCATTAGTGTTTTCATTCTGCACTACTGGTTCTGTACACCTATTTTAATTTATGCAAATTGACCGTACTCGCTTACGTTGTTTTCTATTTTTAAATAATATACATATATACTGTGATTGTATCTGGCTCGAATGTTTTTTGCGATACATTTATTTAAAATAACCAATTTTTAATCGCACTCAATGTACACAATAAACAATCTTTTCGTCATTTATTCGCCATTGATCCGATACACTTCTTGAAAGTGGGGGGTTGTTAATGGAATAAAAAATGCATAAGGTAGATCGGAGCTTATTGTCTCAATTTTCAGTTAACTTTCTTTTTATTAGATAATATTCTGTCGAATGTTCCCATAATAATTCTAATTTTAACGCAGTTTAAAGATCAAATTTATTTATGAACGTTTAGCGACAATATATGCAACAGCTTGCCTCTATATAAATTAACTTGTCGCCTAAATATGGTAAAATGTCGCAAACTAAAAAATGCATTTTTAAAATAAATAAAAATATATAAAAATGCTTAAAATAATAATTGGAAATAATATTTAGTGATTATATTCATTGCAATTTGTTAAATATATCATAGTGTACCAGAGGTGAACAATTTATGAGCCCATAATTTGCAGTTAACGTGTCGAACACACTTTTCGTTGTTTGCTTTTTGGAAAATCTTCTTTATTTTCCAAATTACCATTTGCTTTTACGGTATTCATAAAAAACATGCATCTTGTTAAATTTGTTAGTTTATAACTAATTACTTTATATTTTTATGTTCAAATAACAAGAGCATGTTTTTAGTTATAAGGCGATGAAATACCGGATATATCATAAATACATGATTTTTACGAATGTTTTTACATACATCGATTAATATTTCTATTACCTTTAAGATTAATCTCAAATTTGTTTTTCTCGAATAAATAAAAAGCCTATGTTTTATGATATGATTTTTAGCAATAGGAACTTGCTAGTTTTAAAAATTAAATAATTATTATAAATCTAAATACAAAATTTACTTACCAGAATCTACAGAATAAAATGTAGAACAAATGTGAAACGTACACCACTACTAAATACAATGTAAATAACTGCTCTATTGGAACACGGTTTACTCTCGAGCCTTTAAACCCCGGGCTTCTTTATCTTCAAATTATATACAATATATTCGAATAGTAATGTGTTAATAAAATCCGAAAGTTGTAATTTACTACATTTGTCATATGAACGTATATTTTAGTGAATTGTATTAATACACTCTAGTGATACTTTTGCGTATGTATTATTATCTCCTATATTTCAAGATATGTTTGCAAGTGTTTTTTTTATCAAAATATATTGTATCAACCTTTTAAACCTTTATAACAATTAACGTATAACCTAATCTCTGTTTCTGTATAGTTAAACTTGTAACACATTATACCATATACTATACAATGTTAATTTTTTTCATCTAAAGTTGGAATTATAGGCTATGAAATGTGCAAAAAGTTATTTTTGACAAATGATTAATATCTGAGATTTAAATTTGTTATTGTTAGAATAAACTTCTTTTTCTTTCTTTACTTCAATTGAGACAGTATAACGTATTTTAATAATATTTTTCTTTATTTAAAAATAAATGTAAACATTGTAAACTAATTTTTATCTTACAAGTTTCTTCTTGTATATTGAGTGTTCTTTAGTTAAAAATAATATGATTATGTTCTTTGAACTTTTAAGATAAACCTTTTTTTAAGTTGGAGGATTTAAAGTTAATGTCACGATACATTATTAAAGAAAGTTTAAAAAGCATCTTGGCTAACGTGCAGTCCACTATTATGTAGAGTTTTGATAAATTTTGTACAATGTTAATACTTTTTTTCATTTAAAGTTGGAACTATGCAAAGCGTTAAAAATAATTTCCGACAAATGATTGTATCTATCATTTTTCATTAATAATCAGCTCTTGGACATTTTTTCTGGAAATTAAAGATGAGAAAAGGTATGTAGAACTATTTATGAGGAAAATATGAAGAATCGATACAAGTATAGATTTAATAAATAGATTATTAATTAACTCAGAAACATTATTCCAGATCTATTAAAATTATTGAACAATCCAAAATTAATCTAAATACGTTACAAAATTATTTAGATTTTGGTTTTTTTTTTTAATTTTATGCGTGAATATTAAATAATTTTAAGAACATGCATTATTATAGAAATAAATATAATTAGTTTCAGAGATAACAATTCAACTAATAAACATCTGCAGTTTCCATATGTTCTTGATTTTATTTGCTTATTTTAAATATTTATTGATTTTTGTTACATATGCCATTTCGGATGATTTCCTTTTCGTGCCAAAAATGATTGTTTTTGTTCTGTTTGCAAATATCTTTTTATCAATGTTATTTTGACAGTTATATTTTATGTTATCTTTTCCCGTACTTGTGGTTCGTATTTGTAGTAAAGTGTTAATTATTATTATTAACGGGATATGTTATTATATCTTCAATTTATTTGAGTGGAGTATATGGATTTCATTAAGTGCTCCTCACTATGTTTATTTCTCAATTTTCTATAAATTTATGAACTATTTTATACGTTTACAACGTAGCAATTTTTTGCAGTTCTAGGTACATGTTCTTATTCACCTTGAATTGTTTGTTGCTTTTGTGTAATTCTACTATTTAGTCATTCTAATTTGTATGATTCTACAAATCTCATGTTGTAAACATTATTTATAAATGCGTTGATCATCTTTACCGCTTTTTGAGCATTTTTTATATACTATTCCTTAGAAATCTAATTTCACCATCTGTTAAGTAACCATTACTACCATTTATCAATGCAATGCGATGAACAAGGTTTGCACTTCAATTATCGAAATAATTGTGCAGCCACCGAACTTACATTCATCAAGGTTTTATTGTACGATCTCCAATGAATGATAAAAAAGTTATATATCACATATTAGATAGAAATTAGATAGAAAATGATACATAAATACAAATCAATAGAATCGGATGCATTTCGAAGACAAATCATTTGAAAATTATTGTCTTATAATTAGAGAAACAGAAATACTTTAACATGTTGTAATTTTATTAAATTCGAATCAGTCTATTGGTCTTTATCCAATACATCAGATTTATGCTCTAGTTACATCGATGTTTGGAAGGTGAATCAATTCTGACACGAAATCCTATTTTTGTCATGCAACAACTCCTATTATTTATATATCAACGTTAGGTTGAGAGCTCAAAGACTATCTTGAAGACCATCCTTCAGATGGTCAGAGATAAGATAAAAAGTAATCTGGCATTCATCTTTCATCAATTTATCTCAATTAAATTACTTAATAATGCGTTTTTTTTATTCTCACACATGGAAACAATTAAAACTTTTATATTATATTTTTCTTTCTTACTAAACATTGATCACAATCACATAAATTCAATTAATTAACATTTTACTTTTATGAAAAAATCTGGTGTGTCTTTATTCCTATATGAACATTACATATTTCATTAATGGTCATTATTATCAGATATTATAAACTGGAATTACATTAGATTCAATTTAACTAAATACATCGTGGTGTTGTAGAATAGAATTATAAATATTTCTATTCTTTAGCTCCATAATAATTTTAAATGTAAAAGCAATTATAATCTAATAATTTATTTTTTGATCGTGTATAATTTTTTGGAAATAATGAACAGTACTGGATTAAAAATTGATTATTTATTCAATATACGTTTCAGTCACTAGTTTTAGTCACTTTCTTCAATTCCTAAAGAATTTTACATATCTAAACATAAGAAGCCCTTAACCTAACCAAAATGGCGAAACCAACCTTACACCATCGTGTGATATGTAACACGTGTCTTTTCCTCACGAAAGAGTATAAATGACTGGCTTTGCTTGAAACTGGTTATTATGTGCTTGAAGTATAAAGAAAATCAAAGTTACTATTTCTATACAGTTACTCGCATTAATATTCAGACATAGTACTACTTTTGTATTTGCTGCTTTGTATAAGAGAGGACGATTTACATACCAGATCGCTTATTCTACAAAAAGATAAATCACTTACTACAAATTGAAAATGCATAAACAATACCTACCTAATAATTATATTCAATTGTAAAATAAAATTTGAACAAAAAGATGAGACATTTTCATGTCACATTAATATGCGGACACTTGTATGTGTTGTGTGATCTGGCAATTCTTAAAAACCGTTTGAACTGCAAAATTGATTTGTTTTATACACAAGCTGCTGAAATATCATCTTATCTCAGTATACAGTTGTATTTCATAGTGTTACTATCTGAAGTTTAACATCCCACGAAAAGGAAAGAGTACTAGTTTTGATAAAAGATAATTTGTAATTTAACAAAAAGAAAATCGTATATATGAGATAAATGGGAAAAGAATATTGATTTTTCCAAAGAGTTCGTTGAAAAATCTTAAAATTGGTGGAAGAATATTATTTTTGTTGATGAAAGTAAATATTTCATTTTTGATTCCGATAGAAAAAGTATAATGCAACGAAAAGCGAATGAAGCTTCTAAATAAAAAACTTTTAAACACGAAATATATTTATCGTTCGAAAAAATAATAAAATATAATTAAGTCAATCAAAGAATTAAAATTTATTATTAAACCACTGTACTATTAAATCCACTGTACAGTTAAATGAAAAGAAATAATAAATCGAAATGTTTCATCGGTTAATAATATTCACCTTTTTCTAATCATGTTTTATGTGTAAATACAGAAATAACCTACAAAGTGCCTATAAAGTGAAACTGCAATTTATATCAAGTACCTATAAAGTGAAAATGTAATTTCTTTGTTTAACACAACCATATAATTTCTTTATCTTAAATCAAGTTTCTTTTTTTTTACATAAATCGAGTCTTCTTATTCTGCAGATAAAAGCATTAAGATAACCTCATCGAAGGATAAACACCTTACACGATACAGTAATGCCTGTCTAACTGTCACGGTTTCTGCCTCGTTAGGTGTTGCATAGTCATGCCCATAGTTTAACTGTATCTCATTTGCTCTCACTCCTTATCGATATCTCATTTGAATTGTTTTAAATATTATATGAAATCAGAAATTTTTAAAAGTCTTAAAAAATCTTGAAAATATCGAAGGCTTGAATGTTTTATCTAGGACATTAATTTTTCTTCGTAATAACCCCCCACACACATCTATCTATATATTCATACGTGTTTAGAATCAAAATTTTCAAAAATTCTCAAAAATTTTGAAAAAATCTCTTTTCTAATTTCAAATAATATTCATTAACCAACACGAATTTTCCTTTGCAATATCCACTAGAGGAATTTTGTAGAGTTTCTCGTCTTAAACACAAATCTGGAAGTAGAATTGTTCTAGCGATCACAGTTTTTGAAAATCACTAGTACTTGAAAAATGACTTTTGGTGAAAATGTAGTATTAACGCCTAGAGGCGATCTTTCGTTTTAATGAATTACTTCCACGCTTTCGTTTCAGCATGGCAAATTTCTGGGGGAAGTGGTGTGCACGTTAATGGTTTATGAGTAACAGTTTTACAGTTCATACGTAGTATACTATTTACATAATATTGCAATTTAAAATTGATACTCAAATTTAAATATTACGATGATTAAACTCTTCGTTAAGTTCGAAAAAGCTAATGTACATAGTGTTAATTTAATTCCAATTAATGTTAATCGGCATTTAAGTATTATTTAAAATTGAAAGAAGAAACTGAATTTTAAAAGATATAAATTAATGCAATAATCCATTTGTTGCAAAACAACACAAATAAATTTTTATAACAACATGTAAATTTAAATAAGTTAACATATACATACTAACGTTAGAACAAAAATTAAATTATACAACTTTTATTCTAAATTTTCGATATCACGTTTAAGGTGTAGAAATTAATGCAATACGAATTGTATTAGGTTTAATTAATTACAGTATAATCCTAAAACTTGGAAAAAATCGAATCGTTTTAAAGAGGCCATGTAAACAAACATATTTATAAATATTTGTTATATTATTTTGTCTAACATCAACAAATAAATTAAATTAGAAATACAAAATTTATTAACCACTAAAATTATGAATAAATGTACATAATTAAATTTCCTAATAATAGGGTCATAAGGTCGATGGACGTTACGGATTAATATCAGTTTAAATTTTTGTTTATTTCAAATAAAATAATTCACCCTGAAGAGGTACACAACTTCTATAAAAGATCTCCATTCCGTCCATTGCGTGTTTCCTTTCAAAATTTACCGTTCTATGTCTAGATAACCTTAGAAGCAATTCTTAGTGGTTCTTGAAGTAAAATATTTAAATCAGATTAGTAAGAAAATAAAATAAGTTATGTAAAAGTGAATGGCCTTTTTAAAACTAGAAAAATGATTCAACTTTGAACAATGTCCTATTCTCAAATATCTCGTACGACGTAAGATGTTCACTACTTTTGATATCATTGAAAAGAATCCATTTATATATATACACGTAGTATATATTAAAAAAAAAAACGGAAACAGAAATTATACAGTTGTAACTATACTATTTTAAATATATAGTTGATTTGATTATATTCCAGAATTATTTTAAATATACTTTTATAATTACAGATTCAACAATTGCTTTAGATGTATACTTTTGAAATTACTGGCTTTAAAATTTGTTATGTTGCTACTCTGACTCATAAGTGCTGAATAAAATGTTGATATCTTTAAAGAAATCGTTTACCAAAACCACCTGTATTTAAAGCATTATACTGAAATTTGATGCACACGAGCTTCTTAGCTTGTACATACAACACAACGTGCGCTATTTCTTATTTCTCTGATCATACGTATGAGCTACTATTACTACATAATTACGCGTATGTGTATCATTGCACGCTTCTCAAGTTTGCCTTCTCACCAACAGTGGATTGAACGTTATCCGTATTGCGTTGTGCGACTCCTAAGTGGGACAGTCGCATCCTTCCAGATACTACCTATACGCAGCGTACGTTTGCAAACACGAATTTCTATTTCTCGAAACCTCCGCTACTACGAACTGATTTTATTTACAGCCACATTCTGTGAACTTTAACGAACTGTCTATAACTTTAGCCGATGGATTGTTTACAATTATTCTAGTAATTTTTTATGAATTATTTACGTAGATTTTATACACAAAATCCACCAATTTGTGCACTTTCGCGATCACAATCAAAGAAAAATCTTTACACAAACTATAGAATTTCGAACCGAGAAGTAACTGTACACATAACGAGGTCGGAATTCACAGAGAATTTATGTTTTACGTTTAACAGAATTGTATAATACTTTTTCATCTGTTTTCAAATTGAACTATTTACAGAATATTTTCTTTAACATGTTTCTATATAGAATGGAACCAAAGAAAGCAAACCGATTCCATATAAAAAGTTTTTTAAATTCATTCCTAAGGAGAGGGGAAAAATTTTAACGACACTTTTTAGACTTTTTAGAAGCTTGAAAAGAAGCAGCTTTCAATCATTAAAGAGTAAGTTTAACTTTTAATTAAACAACATAAAACTGTACGAGTAAAATTTTCTAGAAGACTATTTTTCGCTATTACTTGTTAACAGGAGATTACAGTTATATCTGTACTTATACAGTTATGTGATTACATTTTTGTAAACGAAAATTACACAGCAAACCGGGTCAGTTTGCTGCGGTTTGTTTTCACGTAAACGCATACTTTATTTCAAATCATAATCTATATAAAAATCATCGCGCCGAAGCAAAAGAAAGAGTGTCGTAGTTTATTGATTAAATTACCATTATTATAAACAGTGCATATATCTTAATTCGTGGACTTGCACAGTAGAACATTTCACTCGTCGTTCTATTCGCATACATTTAATTAATAACGTAAGGAACAGGGACAATTCAAATAACTTGTCCGTTCTCGTACCAATTCATTAACTGTAGCTCTCGAAACAGAAATCTCTGCTAAAGTATCGGCAGAAAGTTTACGTTTAAAATGGAAATTTAAAGAAAAGTTAAAATCACAGATATCGATAAATCGCTGATTTACCTGACAAGAAGCTACCAGCCAAAGAATCGTCGTCCTGAGCAGTGATCGATCCCGTAAGTAAGAGAAAAAGGACAATGCCCCGAGGGGCTGTTCTCAGTATCATCTTCAGCCTCCCTCGTTCTTTTACTCTCTGTCTCTCTTCCTTTTCTTCAATTTCAAGAGACAGCCGCAAAAACAGCTGAAGGGTGACACTCTGTCGTTATCCGGTTCGAACACGTGCGTGTCAAACTACTTTACCGCGAGTTCGGCAGCCACGGTATTATGCGAGCCCGCATTGCCTGCTTGGCTTGTTTGACTGACTGACTGACTAACTGGGGAGGTACCGGGGCCCACTTGTGGGTCAGGGTGCGGGTCCCCTCTTTTACACTGGTCAGAAAAAGGAGAGAAAAGAACGAAGCCGGAGAAGCAGAGAGAACGATCAACGACGACCGACCTCACCGAGAATCATTTTAAACCGTTTTAAATTTTACTAATATAAGTAAAATAATTTTATTAGTATGACGCATTAAAATATGAGTAACCTATTCCTGAAACGACTAGTGCAGTCCTTTTCTTTCATTACGATTAATTACCGATTTATTTTCTTTAGTTTATGTACTATTTACCGTCTTCGGTTATATTAGATTTTTCTTACTGTTTGTTTTTGACTATATTAGAATCTCTTGTTTTTCTCTATATTCTACCATCTTCGTACTGTTCTTCCTCTTTACCTCTCTCTCACTCGCCTCCAGCCTTTTTTCTTTCATTCTCTCTTTCTCACCGCGTACATGTAGATGTATATGTGCACGACTAGCGGTACTTTACCCGTAAATGTACGAGATACCGTACGATATTTCCCTTTGGAATTTATCGTTCTTTGCGCAACGGTTGATCCCCCGTAATCATAGTACATAATTAAAATATTTCCTATTTTACAAAATCAAACGGAAAATTAAATATTTGTGTAAAATTTTATTATATACTTGTAATATTTCAAGTGCCGTTAAGAAAATATAATAATAAAAACATGTTCTTTTTACTAATACGGTTAATGACAAATAATGAAAAAATTATGACTATTCTATGGAATTAAAAAGTCATATCGTGTTTGTCAACAATATTATTTTACACGGAGTAGTCGCAGTAATAAAAATATTAATTCATAACTTTCACAGGAGACAATAGAGTAAGCAATTTGCAAGAATTTACATTAAACCTAAATACGATGGATCGATCAATGTAAATTTTTCTATACATTCAATTAGCCACATAAGTGGCAATGTTTTTATACGTTGCATATTGTATTTTATACGTGGTTCGTCATTTCCTGGTACATATATAATATAATAAGTGCACTTATATAAAGGATTAGAAGGTTCATTGGCAATGTGAAAAGGGATAATTGGTTCTGTGTCTTTTATATCGTTTGGACGTGGTTCTCTTGACAGAATAGACCCATTACCTTGGCAAACAAGTTTTTTTAAAGTATCTTTTGTCAATTGTATGTTACATATAGTGTAAGTTTTCTTTGGATGCAAAGCAAAATAAAAATAACATTGGTTAAACAGACCTGGATTCTGAAACCACAATTGTTATTATTTAACACATTGTTCAAATTACTTACATGTTAATTTTACGATTATCTTTACCTGCTTCTCTGCATTTTCTCTAGCTTTTTTTGGAATGCCTTCAATTGGTGCACCACTAATTTCAAACAATTCTAAATCCACTGCTAATATATCATCTACATCCATAACTAAATGAATCCCTTATATATCAAAAAAATGTGTCAGAATTAAATTTTTTATAAATGTGATATGTACTAACTTGTGTAAATTATTTTTTGAATAACCTTACATTCACTATTGAGTATCCATTTTCCACGAAGAAGTGCTACCATTATATCGTACGATAATGGTATAATATTTTGATCATTTGCTTCCACTATGACATGAGTAACAGATGCCCTAAAATATGATTCTATAATCATATTAAACTTGTAATATATACTATAAATCATATATACTACATCGTAAATTATTACTAGATTGTAATAGTGTACTACGACCAATAACATACCAAATTATAGGTGAAATTTTAATTTTATGTTTAGAAGCCATCTGATATAGACATTTGTTATTATCTTCCTTTAAATTTGGTGCATATATAACAAATTTACATGATTGTGTATCCCAAAAAGATTGGTTTAAAGTACTATTTAAAGTACTATTTAAAGTACTACTCAAAGTACAATTCACAATTTTCTCAGACTTGTCATTACATTTGTATCCTGCTATCAAAAGGTTCCATACTTCTTTGAACGATTTACAGTAGTCACTATAGTACAGAAATATAGGGTACAATCTAATAGTACTGTATCGTGATCAACAATCTAAACACGACTATTATGTTTAACAAATCATTAATTATTTTACTTATTTATTAACTATAATTTTCACATGCAAAACTAATACTCAATATTGTAACATTATAAGCTACTGGCAATTATTTACATATTAATTGCTCTCTAATAAAACTACATTCAAATTGCACATACATAGGTTTTTTTCCGTAATTATCATATGCATCCCTATTAGCAGAATACTGTAAGAGCAACTTTGCTTCTTCTAATCTATTGTGTATGGCAGCTTCATGTAGTGCTGTTCTATTTTCTTCACCTGGAATATTAGGTGATGCACCACATTCTAAAAGCAACTGACATATATTTGTATATCCATAATTTACAACTTCTTGCTATAAAGAAAAAATGCATGACAGAAGCAACATATATTGTAGTTGAAAGCAATTATATTTCAGATTTAAATAGAGAACTTACTAAAGGAGTCCATCCAGCATTATCTTTTGTATTTGGATTTGCACCAGCAACTAACAAGTTTTTTACATAATCTTCGTCGTTCTAAAAAATTATTTTCTCATGTAATTAAATTTTATTAAAGTTTATGGACCTTTTACGTGTTTTAATTACGTATAAAATGTATATATGTAAAAAATATACCTTTAAACATGCAACATGTAATATACTTTCTCCCCTGACATTTAGTTTATTTATGTTTTTCTTTGGTATAATATTTAATTTTTTATTAATAACCTGAGATTTTGATTGTAATGTTACCAAAGGAATTTGTGAGGTACTAAGAACATTTGTAGTTTTACTCCATAGATCCCTGGAAAATTTGTATCGATCTTGCATCAAATATAAAAGCTTATAACACATTCTTAACTTAATAACTATTATGAGATAACATTTTTTCTTTAATATGTCAATTATAAAATTTAAACTTAAACTATTATTTTATCATAAATAAACTATGAGGAAATCTGTTATATTCTATGTATTTATTTATGTACTCAAAATTGTTAAAATATGTAATAAATAGTTTGTAATTAAACAGAACTTATTCAAATACTAAGAAGTATAAGGTGTTTAATGTATTCTTTTCATTTTACATACTGTTCTTTTATTATTTCTGCAATACTATTGCAATAAGATGTAAGATTCTGAATCATGTGATCATTCTGTATTTCTATCGGTTGTACAGGCATGTTACATTTTATACATACTGAATCATTTCCAATACATTTCTTACAAAAGAAGTGCCCACAATTGGTATATCTTGTTGCATTTATTGGTTCACATCCACTACAATAAAGAAAGAGATACACTATCCTTGTACAAATAAATATCCATATAAAAAAATATAATTTAAACAAATAATACTCTATTCAATTACAATATTAATAAAAATTTTACTAATATCAGAAACGACAAACAAAAGAAACTATTATGAATTATATTTCAATAAATAGAGTACGTAAATTAAAGACATTAAAAATATATAATATAAACTTTTATATTTTTCATGAAATATTACCACTTATTGCATACTAGCACATTTGCGAAATTTTTGATAGCTTTTCGAGTATTTTCCCACGAAGTATCCATTTTCAAATATTATTGTATTACAATATCCTATATCTGAAAAATGTTTTGTTTCACTATTATTTCACTTACAAATATCTTTTGAAAACCAAGTTAAAAGAATTTGTCATTATCAACATATATGAACTTAATTTTCAAAATTCGTTAAACATAAGTATGGGTACACATTTCTCGAGTGATAATAAAATTTACGTTTATTTTTCCGTTCTTTATTTTTTATATAAAAGAAGAAATTAAAATTATAATAACTAATTAAACTTGCGAAAGTAGATGTTCTATAATTCGTTCAACTCACAAAACACTGTGTAAATAATACCACGTGACTGAGAAAGAACCTTATTCGTCCGCACTCTCAGGTTAAAACTAGTCACACGTTTGATACATAATGGAACGGAACACGAAAATATTTGACAAAAGAATAAAAAACCGATAACAGAATTTCTATTAAAAAATTGTTGTAAATGTTGAAGTTTTGGAAAGTAATTCAATATTTGTCGCATTTATGAATGATTCATTTGTGTTATACATTAAAAATGTAATTTTTCTAGACAAAACTATGTAATTCGTAGATGAAGCAGTGGAACAGAATAAGTACTACATATCAGCTTTGCCTCCTGGAGTATTATCATTTACAATACAAAACTCGCTTTATCTCGTAAATAAAATAAAATAGGACATATGTTTATATAAACTTTTTTCATTGACTTTAAGTAAAATCATTAAGTAAAATATTTCCCATTTGTTCAAGAATATCCTGCACATGCATAATACATTAATATACTTTCTTTCGGAAAAATCTATTTATTTTTAAAATATATATAGGATAAATGAATATAGTTTGGAATATGCAATCCTGAAAGTTTACTAAAACTAGAACAATTTTTTTCTAAATTAAATCAATGTTAAAACAGAAAGAAATTGATTGATATTCACATGTAAATAGTTAAATATGTAATAATTTAATTGTTTTGAATTTATGGTAAAAAAAGGAAAAAAATCATAATTGGCAATTTTTTAAATTGGTATACAGGATGTCTCAGCTAAATGCGATTAGCTAAATATCTGCATTATTTTTTGCTGCATAAAAAAACTTTCTAGGATGAAATTGCAATGTTTTTAGATCTACATGTAATCTTAGATGTAAATCTTTCTCAGTCTTAATTTTTTTTACGAGATTTCCATCGAAATTTTTTTAAACTATACATTATAGTTTTTTCTTATCCTTAACCATAATAACTGTATTGTTTTTAGCCTTTATTCTTGAAATATTTTCATCGAAAGATATTGAACTTTTCTTGTCGTTGTTTACGCGACATATCGAATTACATATTCGTATCATACGTAAAATACTGACTGTTCTTAAAATCGATAAATTAACAAATGATCACTTAGTCCTTCAGAAGTGAAGAAATGAATTTCTGAATTGTCGACAATTAAAACAAAAAATTGGTATTAGTCAAGTAATATTTTCCGTATACTTAAAACAACAATAGAGGTTTTTTTTGGAAGTCTTAATCACAGACGAAACATTCTTCACAAATTACGGACCAATAAAGTTGCATAACCTGCATTATTGGTCTGTAGAAAATTCACAATGGTTTAGGAAGGTTAATAATAAAAACCATGCATTAAATATAATGCAGATAAAATACCATGTATTAAATTATAGGGACACATGTGCATAATCACAATGAAATAGAATGTTTAGTAGCCATTGAATTGGCGGAGATTTTTATTCGTAATGTAAAATAAAAAATATCGTTTACCATAAAAAATCCACAATATCGGGCATTACGAAGAAAAGAATTGCAACTGCGTGTTCGATAGTAACATCGCAGAAATTGGATAATGTGCACAAAGAATTAATTAAAAGATTTCAAGTATGCATTGAAGTCAACGGCCACCATTTTGAGTACTTGTAGTTTTAAGAATTGCAAACGGAGCGTAAAACTAAATATCTTCGGTTATTAGTTTCAGTAATAGCCAATATTTACATATGATTACGAATGTTAAAAGTTTAAATATTTTTCGATGTAAATACCTCGAGAAGAAATACTAGGAACAGTGTGGTTATCATGATTGTTAAATTTATTTTTTATGCTCCCAAAGCAGAAAAATAAGTATAAAGTATCGTTTAAAAAAATACCGGTGATCGAAGTGGAGGTTCTTTCGATTTATATTACATATATAAGATGTCTTTATGCTGTTTAGGAACTAATTAAAAATGATACTCCTAAAAATTCTCATTTACGTTTTTGTTACATTATTACTAATTCCTTCTATATTTTATCATCTATTTTACATATTGCATTTACTATCAATTACAGTTTCACAAACTAATGAAGGCATAATAATACTCAAGTAGCACAAATTACTAGTTACCAAACTATTCCGGACACCCAAACCTATGGAAAATGTCACTACAAAAGACCATTAATCAACTAACAAAATCAACTTTAAAAAAAGAATCCTATTGAACAAATACTCACACAACATCTTTTAATACTCTGATTTTCATGGACAATGCGTTATATCGTTCCAGAAAAACGTATAAAATTCCAACTGCTAAAGAGTTGCCATTAAAAGTTGGTTGCTGTCAACAAATATTCAATTTGTCGAAAATTTATTAAAGTTTAAGTTGCTCGTAAACGCAAGTAATGAGTTTAAAGATGTAATGCTTAAATCGTCCATAAAATTGCACGTAGTCGTTAGAAAACTGTACTTTGCCATCTTATCGCTGTAAATTATCTAAATCCGATCGAATGATTCAATTTTTTAATTTAGAAATATGGAACATTTATACGTGGAAACGATGAATTTAATAAATGAAAAAAAAACATGAAATAAGTGTATCCAGTTTGTGTAATAGAAAATTGAAACGATGTAAGGACTGAACAATATTATGGGATCTATTGTTGGATGTCCAGCCTCCAATTTGCTATTACTCACCCTGTGTCAGTGTGCCCTTCCGTCGAGGAGTCGGAATTTCTGCAACAACTCGAAAACATGTTACTCGGCGAAGTGCACTTTCTAGTGCAAAGGTCGGTTTCGCGCAACGTCCGACTTCTACCGTATCTATTTAAAGTCGGATTCAAAAATATTGGCCGATCAGGGTTATTGTGGGGCATACCCACTCTACTGCTGCTTCTGTTTCTGTCGTCTCCGGGCTTCCTTCTCGCTCTTTGGTTACCGGACGATCGGTTCGTCTGATTGGTTGCTTCAAAAACGGAGACCGCAAATCGGCAAGCATGCTATCTTCGTCCCAAAGATTGAGGAATAACTGACCTGACTTTACCAAGCGCCACGAAATAACTGTCTAATCGACACAATTCTTCAACGAGGACATGAAATAGGATACATCGCGAGTGAACAAGATAGAGCAACAGAAACTGAACTTCAGCTCACCTCTTTTCAACGGTCGATTAGACAGGGATTATCGTTGGAGTATTTAGGCGGTAACACTGCCTTTGAGTAGCGAGAGAATCACTCTGTATTTGAATCTTATTATAATCACTACAGGTCATCCTATTTACACTGTATACGTACCTTCGTGTACCTTCTTGTATCAATATAAATTGAGTTCTTCTCCACTTTTCAATTGGTGTCTTTGTTATTGAGATATAAGCAAGTAAGGTTTTTGCAGGTGTGAAAGTTATACACACGATCAGCTGACTGGGATATGAAGTACATAATTTGTTTCATTGTGTTATAAAGATATCTTCCCCACTTTCTGGAACTGCTAACTCAAGTTAGCCTTAATGACACAAGGGTCCTAGGTTATTAATGTTACAGAAGCAGAAAAGTAGAAGTTTTACATTCTTTGTTTTATCATTATAAAACTAATCGTATTTAATTTGTTATTTACGATTAAATTTAATCGTACTGGTGCGATCCTTGCAATGAGAATGATATGAAACGCAGGTTTCAAAATCTTTTAAGTATTTAAGACCTTTAAAAACTTCAATTCGACCCTGATTGTCGTACATAAGTACATGAAACATCTACGTGATGATTAAATATTAATTATAGTATTCGGTACATCTAATATCTTTATTTTTTCTAAAGTATTAACTATATCTGGCTTGTTTTCTCTAAACTATTAACTATATCTGACTCGTTCCCTCTAAAGTTTTAACTATATCTGATTCGTTTTCACCGTTTCTCACTCGCCCTGACTGTTTCACAGTCACTCTTACTGATTCGCACTTTCCTCCCATCGATACGGAGTCAGTGACATAACAAAAGAGAAGACTGTAAATAGCGATTACCGAGAATCACATCAGTAAATTTTAACTGTTTATATTTTGATAATGAAACTTCAGATTTTTTTATAACAAGCAGTACATAACATAAAGATCATATTAAAGTTAAAATTTAAGAATGGTATTTAGTTCAAATTCTAGTGGTGCTTAATTCACGTTAAGTCATAACGTTTCTGCCCGGTACATGTTTAGAATTAATAATGGAAGTGATCGCTTTACAATTTTCTAAAAAATAACGAACTTCGAAGTTTTTAATTGTTGTGAAAAATAACCATATATTGATGTAAAGAAAATATTTTGAAGCCTTTACTCTCAAATCCTATTGAGCGATCTTTTCGACGATGCTTTCGTATCACTTACAAACCATATCATATTATACTTAAAATTTCTCAACTTTGAGATCATGCACGAAATTCAACAAATTCTTGTTCAACTTTGATTAACGGAACATTAAACATTACAGTCTATATTATAGTTTGTTTTGTTTTTTATTAATGAGAGTCAGGGAGAAAGAGAGGGGGGAGAAAAGATATATAAAATGGCATATGCATCATTACGGTCGTATAGTTATGATTACGAAGTATGAAACGAATATGAAGAAGATGGCATGGATGTTAAAAAAATACTTACAATTAGAGGAGAAGAGTGTGCAGTTGAATGTGAATAAATCGAAGCTTATAAGATTTACAGGATGAGAGGTGAAGAAGGTACACGTTGATGAGGAATGGTAAAGATGGACATGCGAGAGAAATGATGGGAAAAGCGATGGTACTGACAAGGGAAGTATGGAAGATAGGGAAAAAGAGATTCGGGGATGACTCGCAAAGGAAAATGAAACTCTACTAAACGTTAGTAGAAAGTATGACGTTGTATGATGCGAAGATTAAACTGTAGAGTCTAATCTTTATTGATGACTTGTATAATGAGGCTACGATTTTCTTTCGCAGAATTATGATTTAAAACAAATTCTGCATTTTGGCTATTCGCTATGAAATCTGATTGCGCGATTGGATTTATACTCAACTTAATTGTTAACGTCGTTAATCTTACTTAATTAGTAGATTAGATTAAATTTGGATCAAGCAGCGGTAACATTCCGGCCGGCCATAAAATCTGCAATTCAAACATTATTGGAATGGATTAAATTTAATTAAACTTTTACCCGTTATTTACATAGTATGGTTGTTGGAACTCAGAAACAGTAAACGAGCAACAATGAAACGTTCTCACATCACTGTACACGGAATACATGTATTATACATATGTTAGATCAGTGTGTTAGTAGCGGTAGGTTTTAACAAATATCTCAGAAACTAAGCACGAATTGGATTGCCTCATAGATTCTACAATTTCCATAAATTGTTTTTTGTTAAAAATTAACAAAAGCATATTATTCTGACAAGCTTTCCCGATCTACATACTTTTTTAATGTCAAAATATAGCGTTTAAATATTACAAATGATTATTCACCATTACGCTATTATTTTATCGAGTTGATTTTCCACGGTATACATTTACATACAATTAAAATATACAAATAGAAAATGACATATTTTTGTATTTTTAAACAAATATTGTAAAATATACAGTGTGTGTTATACTTTTGCCATGAACTGTAATCTAATTTACTAATGTAAATTATCATTTTTTAATGATTAGTAATAAAAGAACTTTTTATTAATATTGTATATCTTTACTTTTATTTGCCAAGTTAATTGTAAATACTAAACACCTTAGATCATTATGATATCATTTCAACCAAAATACGTGTTGGAAATTGTGTTTTTCGATAAAATATTAGTTGGTAATTGACAATATACTAGATAGTTGGAATATCCCAGCAGCAAGTCGTAATTACCCTACTTTTTTGTTTACGATATTTTTCATCGGGAAAATTTTGACCACCCGCTTATCTCTTTTAAAATTTGGCATAAGATATTTTACTTTCAATACGATAAGACTCAAGTTTTCTTCACAGAATTAGTAAATAAGCATTTCATTTTAATTTTTAAAGAGTGGTTCAAATTATTGTATACTGAAAACCAGGAATATCAACATTAACAGTGAAATTGTAACCGAAATAAAACTATATCCTGTGTGTGGTTGGACAGAGGAGACATAAACTTTTAATGGAAGACAAAACCATTAATTGTAGGGTATGGATAATAGATAGGTAAATCAAAACTGGATATAAGGTCTGCACTCATTAGCAGATCTATCAGAATCATAAGTATACACAAAGATTAAAGAGAATAATTTACTTTATATGAAAAGTAAACATATATGTTTATATACATTAAATAAATTAATGTCCTGCTAAGTATTACATCATACATCAATGATTAATTATGTTAAACTTTACGTACAATATATGAAATTAAATACATATTATGATACATATTTAAAAAATCAATTACATTATATATTTCAATTAATTATCATTACTTTCAAATGAAATTTTTCAACATTAATAGATTTTTATTCGAGTACTATGATAAGAGAAACATGATCCTTGAATTAAATTAAATTCAATTCATATTCATCATAACAAAGTTATTTATATTGACTACAATTTTTATTATTACCCAGATTATTTAAACGGAGAAGCTTTCTCCGCATCCACAAGTTCCTTTAATGTTTGGATTATTAAAAATAAATTCTGAACTCAATTTGGATTCTATGTAATCCATTTCAGTGCCTAAAAGAGACAACTGTGCCTTTTTATCGATCATTATGCGAACACCGTCTTGGATAACTTCTTCATCGAGCTTCGATTTTTCTTTAGTATAATCTAAAGTATAACTTAAACCATTGCAACCTCGTTGTTTCACACCGACTCGTAGACCAATCTGAAAATATACAATATAAAATTTAGTCCCTAATGTATAATAACACATCCCATACTTGCCACCAGAGAACCATCTCTATCTAATCCCTCCTTTCTTGCAAGTTCCCGATTATCCACCACATATAAGAAGTCTGTTTTCTAGATTATATTGTAATAACTTTATTTTTGTCGTACTTAGAAAGGTTCATTCCTTTTGATATTACTATGCAATAAGTATAGATTTTACATGAAACATTTTTTTATGTGATATACGATTTTGGCTGTGACTCACTGTACGTATAGGATTCGATAGCAGATGCCCAAAATTGTAAGAGGTGATGATCAAAATAAAACGAAAATTAAGAACGACGAACTTGCATTTAAGACTTTGTGTTTGAGTTACGAATTGTTCAAAATACACATACAATGTGTCAGAAACGATGAACTTGCATTACTACTGGCGCGCAAACGCCAGCTGTTTTAAGGTACGGACGACGACCGACAGTGGCGTAAGTAGTCATCTCGAAAAATTCTTGGTACATTTCCCAATATGCTCCTGATAAATTCTGCGTAATAACAATTGTCAAAGATAAGTATTTAAATATAAATATTTTCATATTTTCTTGCCCTACAAACCTTTTAAAGAGTTGCTGTCATCTTGATCTTGTTCCGAATTAGTACTTTCTATATCTAGTTTCAAGTTATCTATGGCAATTTCTAACAAATTATTTGTATCCCAGTGTTTTCTTTCAATTATCTCTCTATTTTTACAGAAATTTTCTCATTCTATTAGTGTTATTTTATCTACCGCTTCTCACATTACTAATTGTAGTTTATCAAACGTCTATACTTTATATACTTCACTGAATTATGCATTATCATTTTTAACCAAGGACAGTACAAGTCAATCACTTATGATACGTTTTACGCGTATTTTCAATAATTAATAAGTCGGACACAAAGTGTCAAATACAATTTCGACATTTTCAATATTTAAATTATTTTAACACGAAGCATTCCTTAAAGTTTTGAACACCTGTTATAGAACATTCTGTGAATTCCTCGGTCAACCATCGAATGTTTCGTTTCGGATGGGATTTGCTAGAAGATTTATCGTTAAGACTTACCTAAGTCCCTGGGTCTTTGGGTTTTCCTAAAGTTGTAGCCAAATAGACTGTTTGGTCAAGGACATTTTTCCACGGACGAAAAGCTCTTTCTAACTCTTCTTTCTCTTACCAGGGGGTCTATTGGGACGTGCTCTCTCTCTTAAGGAAAAAGATGGATGGAACGATTTAGGATTGAATGGAGGATGAAGAAATAAAGGAATGCGGTAGACAACTCTTCCTTCTCTAAGTCTGTAGAATGTTATGTCAAAAAGATATTTCGAAAATCAAACATTTAGCGAAGTTGCAGCGATAAATAAACTTGTTTTACGTTTTTCTCAAAACTATATTTTTCAACCTGGCCGACACGAAATCTCCAGAACTACACATCCGATTTAATTCAAGTATTATATAGAGATATAGAATATTCTACAATGTAGCGTACGATTTTTTTAATATGTTAATTATTTAATTTTTTATAAACGTTTAAAGTTGTTTTTTCTTCTAACTTCGACCATTTTTACAATCATTAAAATTTTCGAAAAATTGTACGCTACATTTTAGATAATAGTTTCTAGTTTATGAATCAACATTTTTTTATTTCAAATCTCCCAGTTCTTGTCAACTGTGACGGCCAACAAGCAATGTTTCACCAGAAGGGGTTCTGAGAATAGCGAATAACTTCGCCATTTTATACGATTTTTACTTTCGTAAAATTGTAAAATGAAGCTGAAAGGTATATTTGTATTCTCTGAGAAAGACTACATCTTTCATTTAGTAATTACTTAGAAAAAAAATTCGTAAAATTTACCCATTCTTGAACGTCTCAGAGTGGTGTCCCCCCTTACGGAAAAAGATGGATGAAACGATTTAGGATTGAATGGAGAAATAAAGAAATGTGGTAGAGGCAAAGAAGGTTTACCTTTGAAAGTCCTTAACCAGTCTATTTGACTACGATTTTATCAGATCCTTCCTTAAACTCCGAGGCATTCGAAGTGATGTCACCTTTTCCATCGTGCCTGGGCGGGATGGAAGTTTTCCCGCCGGTTTCGGCCATATCAGTGTTATGAGTTTGTACTCGAAGCAGAGGTGTTCCCGAACTATACTAAGATTCACATATACTGCCCAGTCAGGGTCACTTCCTTACTGGTGCTCGATGATATATCTTACTTCCTCCACACCTTCGTAAGCTTTTTCACTGCCAATGAAACTTATTTGTCTTTCTATCACTCTTACACTTGTTTCTCATTCTCACTCGACTCGAGTGACTATTCACTCAAATATATTCGAGGGACTTTATTTGATAAGAGTATGAAATTCGACCCGCCTGCTTATATTGTTGCTCGTCAACCACCAAAAATAGGTAAGCCGAGATTCAGTGTCTATTGCTGTGTCTCGCTCAGTTTCGGTGTATTCTATTCTCTGTCTTCGTTGAAGTATTCGTGTCGACTGAACAGTCATTCTCTATTGACTGGTAAAGCTGGGCTAGTGTTTCATTCATCTTTAAATCAGAGGTGTCATGTTTATCGGTCAGTAACCGAAGAGCGAGAAAGAAACGCGGAAACGACAGAATAACCCTGACCAGCCAATATTTTTGAATACAAATTTAGATCCATTCGATATTCTAATCTGAACGTGTACAAAGTATTGTATTTTAATGTATAATTTAATACACCTCGGGATACAAGTTAATGTGTATATGAATATATTATGTTGTCAACATTTATTGTCTATGTTTATGTATAACAGTATAGTAGTCATGTTTATGAAAGAGAGAAAAGTTCGGTTTGTTATGATTTAGAAATACAGCTTTTATTCAAAAGAGAGAAACTAAACAAACGTAATTAACTTTCAAATATCCATAAAGATTTCAATATATCTTCATAAAGATTTTCTATCGTTCTACTGATACTTTCGTTTTCTCGTTAAACTGGTTGTGTTCCATATTTTTCAATTCAACTCGTATCTCAAAGTATATATAAAGTCATTCGTTAAAATGCAACATTTTATGTGTGTGTGTATATGAAATATTCGTTAATAAAATTGCGAATATTAGAATGTCAAATGATCTAGTACAGGACTCTTCTCCTGCTTTAGGTATACACTTATGGTAGGAGGATAACCGAGCAACCCAGAATTGGTCAAATCCGACGGGAGAAGTTTAGTCCCGCTCAGCATGGAGAAGGCGATGTTATTCCCGAGATCGCGATTCCGCCTATTACAAATCTTTAAAAGAGTCAATACACACAGAGGTTTACGATTGGTTTACCCGTGGGTTTGGTCGATAGTCTTTCTCGCTGGTCGTTTTTACGAGAGAGACAATCCTGCTCGTAAACCCCCTGTAAACTTCGATCGTGTACGGGACGTTTAAATATATGAAATTGTTAGCAGTGTTTGCGAAAAAAGAGGAATCAAGTATTTACTATGCAAAGATTCTAAGTTGCCAACGAATCAAATTAGATGTCCCACATCGAATTACACGCATTTTCGTTATTGGCGCATATACGAGTCTATCGCGTGAAGTTTGTCGTGAAGGAAAGATATCGAAACAGAATGAGATGAAACGATAACGAGCGACGACTAGAACGCATTGGCGTAGACATAGGCCCAGAATATTATTGCAACTATCAACGGAACAAAAAATTCACGTACTTTTTGTAATATAATCTCGATAAATTCTACATAATAATTATTATCAAAAACAAGAATTGCAATAAGTAAAATTTTCTTATTTTCTTAAACCGTATCCACGATTTTGTATATTTCCTCCGAATATGAAGATTTTACTCCTATGCAATGTGATCGTTTAATATCTAAATGTGGAGATTGGGTGGAGCAAGGGCATAGTTTCCTTCCTCCTCTATCGTTCAGTTGGTAGGAACTTGACAACTTATGATCTCTGCATAGCAGATGGTCTGTCAGCGAATACATGAGGTACCGCTAGAATGTTTATAATAAAAAACCGTAGAGAAAAAAAGTATTTAGAACAAGCAGAGAAAAACCAGTTTCGATGTAAAGAAACAATTACAAAACATTATATTCTGTAAAAAGGATTCTATATTAGGTCGTGTAGTAAGTTCTTTTGTGTTTCTTTATAAGAATATTAAATACTGCCAATTTTATATAGAAATTACGTAATCAATAGTACAAGTGCTACGATTTTCTGTCATCTTCTGAATAACTTAAATACTCTTTTGGTTTAAAATTATTGTTTTTTTAATTAAATAATTTAGATACGTGTATGTTTACTTTTTTGGATACCTTTTTACTGACTTTTCGTTAAAAAAAAAAAAATGTATAATATATAAAATAAGTAAAAATCAGATGGAATTAAGTCTGATGAAAATTTATCCAGCTACGTACAGGGTGCTAAGAAATTATATGTAAAAACCGCTACAGACGGATTCTACACTTTTGGATCGGCTGATCCTAAATATGTTTATTCATTGCAACTAGTATAAACAACATATTCAAATAACATTTCTCGAAATGCGTGTCGCGGACTCATTAGACAATCTAATACTAAATCACGAAATCCCCCTACGTCTTCTCTTTTATGGATTTGCCTCTGCACATCCGTAGATTTATGCGGTCGTCATTAATTTTGAATTATCAGTTTTCCTTAATATGTCTATATACGGCTGGAAAAGGGATGAAGATATCTTAGATAGGGAAGATACATACATATTGCAAAATCAAAATTAAAATCTCGGCATATTTCTCAAAAAATATATTTTCAATGTAATATATATCACAGAAATGAGTAATTTTGCAGTTTAGTAATTTTGCCATAAATGAGCTCATTTTTTCCAATTTTTTTTAGAAAGATTATATTTTAACATTAAAAAGAAATATAGATAAGAGGAGTTTGAAAAAGTAATGTGCTTTTGCTATTATTTTAACATAAAAATAAAAATTATAAAAATTACAGAATGCGTCTACCAATTCCGATGATTTTTGAGTAGGTTATAGAGGACGAGATTCTGAACAACTTTTATCTGAACAATAATTGCCGTTCGGCCTTAGTTTTCGAAATATTTGCAGAAATAGTTGATACTACCGCAGTGACCCTGCCTGTACCTACATATGTATATTCAGAGAAGGTACTATTTTTTTTTATACGCATCGACTTTTCTTATTTCGAGTAAAGCCGAAATATTCCGAAAATGAGCGAGATAGAGCAATAGCCCCTCCCCCGCTAAGACACGCGCGCGGAATGAACAATCATTAATGGAAATTTAGATTTCTATACTTTTTATTTTAATTTCTCCCATGAAAGTACTTCAAAAACGATCTTATTCGGACAATTTTCGATTATACATAATTATCATAAAAGATTTTCAAAAATGATTCTAATTATTCATTATCTTCGTAAAAGTCTCGTTAATCTATTAGTAATACATACTTTTATAAAAGTATTATTAAAAATATAAAAATTATGTAGTAGTTTCTAAAAAAATGTAGTGTGAAAAATAAATAGTGACAGCATGTGCAAATTTTATATTTAAAATGTTATATAGTATATTTGTTTATAATTTATAAGTAAATTATTTGCTTAATCCAAGTACAATAACTTTCGTTATTTTACTAACTACAATAAATTATTTTTGTATCCTATTAAGGGAGCGCATATAGATACTCAGGAGGATTTTATTTCTATAAGGTAGTTTTTTACCAATGGTCCCCAAAGTATTGAAGTGATCAAATTTTGCAGCTACTCAAAATAATTGAAACATATTCAAGTAGTTTAGATAAACTGTGTCATATGAGAGAACCCAAAATATTTTGATTATACACCATAAACCATTATATCAAAAACATGTCATGCCACTGATGGCTACATAATTATTTATAAATATTTCTTAATAAATATGTCATCAAATTACTCCTAAACGAAGTATCTCTAAGTGACAAAAATTCTGATTTCATAAATTTAGTTGTTTAATCATAAAAAAATTATAAATATTCACTCCTCCAGGTGTATATGCCTCCTTAAAATGTGTACTACATGTGCAATTTTCATAGTGGACATATTCTATAAACATAGAATATTTGTTTTAGTTATACATTATATTTACTTACATATTCAGTTTTGTCTTGTAATAATTCCTTAATCTTTTTCACTGCAGTTGGTGTCTACAATAAAAACAATTACAAAATGCGAGATATAAATATATGCATTACAAATATCAAAGGTAAGAAAAAGAACAGAAGCAAGTTTACTACAATATTTTCAGTACAAAGATTGTATTATTTTGTATACTGTGTAACTTCTGTTTAAAAAAATTGATTTTCATTTAGAAAGTGATTTACAAATCTTTAAAACTACAAGTTCATTACAAGATCTTTTTTGCAAATGGTAAAGAGTAAATACATTTTTTCTTAAAAATGATATCTAATAATACTATTATAGCTTTATTATGCAATTTATAATAAATTAATCTAACACTTATGAATATGAGCCTTCTTATAAGACCTAAAAGTCAACAGAACAATACTTAGTTTTGAATATCTGTGGATTGTAGTTGTATTGTAGGTTATGAGTTTTACCATAAATTTGAAGATTAGTGCACAATGACACTGGATGTCAACAAACAGAAGGGGGATCAACTTCAAAAATTTTTCAACAATCTTATGTGGGTGGATTACGGCCATTGCTTAATGTTAGCAACAATGAGTGCCTTATCAAGCTATTAAATTTATATTATAACTAGAAATGTATAATTATAACTGAGAAAAAATTTTTTTGAGGATTATAAGTTACTATGATAGCTTATATGTGCCACTTAAACTACAAATCGTTTACTGATTACAGCTCAGAAAACTATTTCGAAAGAACATAAATAGACGTTATAACATACATATATTTAAACTTCTAATTTTGATAATGTTCTCATCTGCTGAAAAATACAATGAACTTTTCACATAACCTAACTAATTATGTATGTGAAAAGATTGACTACCTTAATTTAAATATTAACGTATTAAAATAATAATTATTAATGCATTTTGTCATTCTTATAGTTATATTTATTTATTGTAAATATTTATAATAAGTACCTGCTGTAATTTGTAGTGTATTACATGTTGAATATAACAATATTTTAATTGACCATGATCTTGACCATGATATTGACTAATCCTTGAATCTTTAATTTTTTGATCTATTGTTAAAATCTTTTGTTGTACAAAATACGTTTCATATCCAGGAAGAATTGTTAATAAAATAAAATATGGTTATTTTTAGCGTTTTTAAGTATCATTTTCAAGACTAATTATTTGAACCTTATTAATGAAGTAATATTAGTTAAATTAAAATTCTAACCTTAATTTATGAAGACCACAAATTTTATTCACTTTCGTAATAATATTAATGAATACTATAAATATATATATTCATACATACACACATAATAATTGTCAATTTTTAGATGTATATTAATTAATTATTACTTACTAAAGTAAGCGCTGCTTTTGTAGAAAGTATTTTTCTGCCTTTGACAGCTCGAATTGTTGCTCCAGCCACCACAGAAGAAGCCATTTTGCTTTTAATAATAACACCATAAACTAACAGATATACTTAAGAGTATATTCTCCTTAGGTGTTCATTTACTTATAAATATTGCTATATCATTCACTCTGGCGCTGTGTACGCTACGAGAAGTTAGGAACGTGCTCAATGTATTAATTAGTTTCACAGTATTGCACAATATTATTTTTGAACAATAGTAATGACTAACATTTTATGTTTAATCACGGGACATTTAATAAATTAATGTTTACTATTTTAATATTTAATACAACTTATAGTCAGTAAACACATAAGAATTTACTATTTTTAAATTATAAAGATCAATCAATGTATTGAAAATCAGAGAATACTTAGTCAAAATTGTTTTGTTAGTGGTTGTTAAATGGTTGTTGAACGGTTCTTAAACTGTTCCTTTTTTTTTATTACTTAGTATTCTAGCTGTTCTCTGCACTGTTCTTTAAGTCTGTGGTTGAAGGTAGGCTTGTAGCGCCATCTACCAGTATCGGATAAATTAAAACATCTATTTAAATGCGTAAATGTCCTCATATAAATATATACATATATATTTTTCTGGAATGACGAATATCTTATAAACTGTGTCCCCATTTTCACTAGTTTGCTTTCTGAAAAACATAATAATAATTAAAAATAAACATACAATTTGGAATAAAAACATATAGTACATTTATATAACAAATTTTTTATTTTTGTTGAATTACTTTAGGTTTGTATCTTTGTAATAATAATAACTATACATTATAAATAATTAATTTTATATTTTGGGTCTATTGTTTTTGTTCTCCAGATTCCTTACTGCTTTAAACAATTGACACCAATGGAATCTGTAAAATATTAAAATTATTAAAAGTACGTAACTTAAGTCTGAGTATAATTTATTATATGCTTCTTAGTCACGTATACATATCGGGTAAATATATAAGTAGGTATTTTGGACTTTCTAGGATTTGTAATTAATTTAAAGCGAATTTCTTTCCGAAAACTGCAGGTTTTCTGATGTCCATAGGATGAACTCAGATTTTAGTTCTTTTTTATCTTTCATCAATTATTACAAATTTCGATATTCAATTACTTATACAAATATATTAATTATATGTTAATAATTTATTAGTTTTTAAATCTCAGTGTTTTAATTTTGAATAGTTTTATTTTAAACACAAACAATTTGCATATTAAATTTATAATAATACACGTAATGAATTAATTTGCTTATATAAATTAATATAACATAAATTAATACAATGAATATATTATAATTAACTTAAAAGTTCATATATACAATTAATAACTTAAAAGCTCATTAATGACGTTTGCAATATAACATTGCAAAAAGCTGGAGATAATAGTTTTTCTGATTTCGATGCTTTCATGTGAGAGCTTCTTGCACGTCAAAGAAAAATATATTTTGATAAAATACATCAGAGTGGTCGAAAACATTATCCACGAAATTGTATCGTTTTTATATTTAGTGTAATTCAACATTAGATGAAAAAGTTGTGATAAATCGCTATAGAATTCCTGGAGACATGGAGATTATCGTAGATGAAGAAAGCATGGCACAGGTGTACCATTCACAATGGTGTATGGGCTTTGCAAAAAACTGTTTGCAACCCCTAAATTACACTATTTAATAATAAAAGTTTTTTTCTAATCCCCAATATCCATTAGGTGAACTTAGTAAACTTCCTTGTCACAAACAGAAATTCGGAAGCATAATTGCTCTATCACCTTTAATTTTTGAAAAACACTGGTTTTTGTAAAAACGGCCGATTGTGAGAATCAGTAGATTATTACTTAAAAGGTATAAATGCTAAGAAATTTTGTTTAGTCTTACAAGATGGAGAATTTTTCGAAAAAAAGCGAGATTATAGTTTGAATGTTTGATGGTTTCAAATTGTTGTAAAAGTTTTCACAGTGTCGGATTCTGTGGACATTTCTGAAGAAGAAACAATCTTTCGATTCAAATGGGTTGAAAGAATATCAGTTCGTGATGCGTGTAAACTTTCCCAAAATCGATCGTTTTTACAAGAATGCATTTTTCAAAAACCAAGGGTAATAGAGCAATTCTACTTCCATATTCGTGTTTGGGACGAGGAACTTTGCTAGATGTACCTAGTGGATACAGCGAAACAAATTTCGTTTTGGATAGTGTTATTTTTTTATATACTTATGCGTGAAACATTAATTATTATTGTTTCCACGTATAAAATTTGTTGAGATTGCAAATAATATATTTAAATTACAAAGTAGTAGTTGTATACCATTGCGGATCTCTTGCTGAGAATAGAAGAATGTCGATGTTATGAGATTTAACGTAAAAAGAAAAAAAACTGAAATTACAGAATGTTCACTTTATATAGTCAAGCGAGACGAATGCTTATAATACATTTAATTAAAAATTCTAGTAGATTTCATACCGAAAATTTACACACAGTCAGCCCATTATAAAGTCATCTTACGCATTAAGATATGTAAAAAATGTTATGAACATATGTTTTATATACCTTAGATTACAAATTATAGACGATTAAAGAAAATTATCAAAGTGTTCATCTCGTGCCTCAAATATACTACTGTATGTCTTACAAGGGGACTTTTCAGTAGTGGAAATCGCTTTTGAAACAGTAATAGATGCAAGTTATAGTACATACCTAGTATTAAAAAATCCTAATAAATTTCTTTACAGTAGGCCTTCGAGATATTTTTATTTAAAATTTGATACGCCTATAATGAGTGAATTACTTAAATCTACTTGAAGTTTTGAGTCGGTAGAGCGAGTGACTACTACGAAGCTGTTGGTAGTGGATCGAATCCCCTGCCAATTGTTACAATTTTTTTTTTTACTACAATTTTAAAATGTAAAAATATGTTTGATTTATTTTTGTGTTTAATGTCAATCCTATATGACATTAATATTAAGACAAAAACCCTTACAGTTTTTATATAAAAAATAGAAGTAAATACAGTAGTAAAATAATCGTATATGTCGCATATATTTTTCTGTATTATTCAATTATTGTTCTTGTAGCAATAGTGGGGTCTATGAAACCTAACGTTGGTGGTCGGGATATCCACCTGAGTTATCGGTGCATAAACATCATCTATTCGAGTCATCGTCGGTCGAGTTATCGACTTCTGAGTTAATCATGGTTAAGTTACCGACAATCGGTTTCTCGACCATAGAGGAGAAAAGAAACATTTTTGTTATTATTATTTCATTCGTAAGATTACATGTATGATAAAAGATTGATCGTAAGGAATGGTTAGAGAAATTCTACTCATACATATAGTATGTGGTTTAAAGGCAGCTGATTTTCAATCTTCGCATAGCCTACTTTAAACTTTTGTAATTTTATTTACATTTTGAATTTCTTTATAATATTTTACAAGCATATTCTACACGCTGTATACTTATGGAAAATGTAAAGAGCATCGTTTCTTTTTTTGCAAAATAAGCAACTACCCTCTCAAACTTTGTTTCTTTTATGTAAATTTGTATATTTTATTTATCCATAATATATTTGAAGAATGTCCGCAATATACGCAGGGCTAGTAAACGTCAATATTATTTGTTTTTTTTTCACGTACTATGTAAATTTTTATTAATTACCATGTAATTTGTTTTTAATATAAAAAGCTTCAGAATTTCTATATTCAAGAGTTTGAGTTAACAAAATTCTTCACATTATGTAAATTTTCCAAGTAGTACTCATTCCTTTTTATTAACGGTGGGACATCTACGAAATTAAATAGAAATAAAGTTGTTCATTTTGTTATCCTCAAAGTTCTTTCAATTTAATTTAAACATTTCTAATTTATACTTACACTATGTATATAATTTTATTTTCTTCCAATTTTAACAATATTTGTTTTTTTATAATAAATACTGATTTAGAGTTTTGAAATTTTTAATAAATGCAGTAACTGAGTGAATAATTGGGATTGTAAAATATAATCATAAATAGTGAAATATAATATTTTATTCGACGTATTACTTATAGAGTGAATCGAATTAAAGCGTTTAAATATGAAATACACGCGCATCAGCGCTACAGACATACTGATTCGAAGCTCTCTAACGAACATAGAACAAAAAGTAGCTTCCTTATTCCACTAATAGAGGGCAATCGTTAACAGCTGCTATATGTTTGCATTCTAAAAAGTACCCGTAACCCGTAATTCACTTTGAAGTATATATTTATTGCTATTATATTTAAAAGTGTATAAACAATGTAAAATTTTGTATGTCGGTATTTCTCAAGCTAAATAATAAAATAATGGCAGTAAGATAATACACACACACGAAATTAAATTTCACTAAAATTTAAATTATGAATACATATACATATGAGGATAGGTATTTAAAACAATGAACAAAATAAAAAATTATTATTGAATGTCAGAACAAAGTAAAGTTGTTGAAGAATTAATCTCTTTCGTTTGTGAAATAATTGTTTGTGAAAAAAATATTCTATACATTGAATGTTAATCTCATTCTATAATTTCAAGTTAAAATTTAATTTCGTACGAATATAAAAAGTAACTACTTATATTATTCCTGTTCAATAGTATGTACTCATACTGTGGTGGTATTTGGAATATTCTCCGCGTTTCTTTCAATTGCAGAGTAAGATATCATTCCTGTCCGTAGTGATGTTAATTCGTTCTGAAACTTAAATGAATATTATATCAGTTTCAAACCTAATTTTTAAAACAGTAAACTATTTAAGATACTATGTTACGACATATAAGTATCCTATTTGTAGTTTTTTAGTTTTTATTTCGGCTCCAAGAGAAAATTTAGGGTTTCGAAGGAATTGTAGAAAATGTGTAAGTTTCAATGTCAGCAATAAAAGCGAGCAAACTTGTAAAGTGTATAAATATATAATGCAAGCCAACGTTACATACGTATACATATTGTTGATATTATGGGCAATGACAAGAACAATTTGTACGATTTTGTTAGTACTCAAATTTTAGATAACAAAATGTGGACAGTATTTACTAGCAACATACAATTATTAAATAATTAATTTCAGTTTCTTTACATTTTCAAAATGAAGTTATTGTGTTTGTTGATATCTATTATGGTAACATGTTCGAAACATAAACGCGTACTAATATTCCAAGCTTTATGTTATTATGCACCAGTTCCAGTTATTTACTTAGATATTAAGATTAATCTTCGCATGGTGCAATGTTCGTAGTAAAAGATGTTATCATCGGCATATTTGTTTATATCTGGCAACCAATTTCCATTAAAAATCAGAAATTTATCAACATAAGTAAGAATGAAAAATTAAATTGTACCTAAAACTCTTCTCGTAAAACATAATGGAGGTCACCAACGAAGGACCCTCCAGTGTACCATTGTTCCACAATTCTTGTAGTGGGTAAACTTTTAAAAATACAGTAAAGTTTACATTATTCGAATTAATAGAGAGACATGTGTTCATAGAAACGAATTTTCGGATAATGGAGCGTCATATTGTTTGACATTGGACATTATATATTTTTTAAGACGAAATTAAATAAAATCAACGTTTGCGTAAAAGTTTAAAAGTTCTGTACTCTTCTTGGTAACTAAAAAATATTAATTTGTTAACGCGTTCAATTGTGTCAGATTACTATTCTTTTCTGTCTCTATTCGTTTAAGGAGATGATCAGAAGCAGCAACATGGCTTTTGAACAAGTTATATCTCATGTTATGTCTCGAATTTTACCAGTCGGATAAATTGATCGGTAATAATTATTTTTATTGAAAAAAAGATCATTTTTATTATTGCTATTACTATTATTATAATTGTCAAGCACTTATTTATTGCTCTAGTTTTATCTACGATAATCCGAGTCAGTTTTACTGCAAACATTAGATTTTATTGTACCGAATGTACTTCGTACATAGTTCATGCGCAAGCACAGACAAATTGTTTCGTGTTCAATGCCATGCAAGTATCGGTGTATCGATATCAATGCAAATAGAAATTATCTTATTTTACATTGTACATTTGTGAGAGTGGCATTAATGAATTGGTAAGACTTTTCTGGTGAAAATAAGACTAAATAGAACATCGTTTGAACAGCTTTAAATCGCACATACAATGTATTATGTTCACTTACTTATAAATAATTGAAAATTAAGATATATGCATCTATGTATGTGTAATTTAACATTGTCCGAACCACATCGTATTTAATCACATTTTTATCGGGAAAAATACAAATTTAACAAAATTCTGCTAATGTTTATCGAAAATTAGACATGCAACAACTTAACCCAATGTAGAGATAATTTTACTTTTATAAATTTTTGAAACTTTTAATTGTACCTTCTTGTAACATATCAAGTACTGTTTTAAACGATTTTTGGGAAATGATTATTCAAAATTACAATATATCTACGTTGAATCAATGTTAAAATCAATTGTCGGTGTCATTCGAATGTATATGTGCTGTTTTTGACTCTCTATGAAGATGATTGTGTTTAGTATAGTAACATTATCTTGATTATATAAACAAATATATGTATCCGTGAAACGAACTAGAGAATTAAATTAAATCAGTTTGAGTCAGATCTTTGACGAATAGAACATGTATTTTGGTAAAATTTGTTGTGGTGTTTTATTGTTAAACGTATAGTGTTTTGTAAGCCTTAGCTCAACCTTGGGTTGAGAAGCACTGCAATAAACTACAGGTCTTGTGTAATGTATAAAATTTTCAAAATTCGTTCGCATTACTTTTGTTATACATATGAAATGTTCGAATAAACGAGTTTGATGATTACTTCTTGAGAAATGTTCGTAGCGTAAAAAATATTTAAAAACAGTACAAAAATTAGCATGAATCAAAGCGACTATAAATTAAATTATATCAGAAGTGATGCTTGCAACGAGGGTAGAAAAATAAATGTTTCAATTTAACATTGAATTCATTTAAAAACTATATTTATTCAAAGATCAGGTATCTTGACTTGTATCACTTTATTCAGGTTGAAATAAGCGAAGACTGTTTTTGTATTTTTATATTTGGCTTCGCTAAAGTTGTAACAAGTTGCATAATATAATACATACTATTTAGATTTTCATCTTTCAATCGGTTTCTAGTTTTGTTTTCATTCGTGTTCATAATTGAGAAACTTTGTTTGCAAATATAAGTGTTTTGGATGGACTTGGGAAAGAAGTATACAATTGGATTTTTTATTTTTGTTAAATGTTGTTGTTATACCATTTGCTTAAACTTGTTAACGAAGCAAGTTAAATTACAATTACAACTATCTCCTCTTTTTTCAAATAAACTTTTGAGCATGTTTTAATTTTATTTAGCAAACGAGATAAATTTAACGAATGAAAATAGATTTAAATAGATCAGCATCGATCTTACGGAATACTTTTACAAAAATATCAATCCCAATTTAATACTTCTTTTCGATATGCTATCGATACTATACGAAAATGTTGATATCAATACTATAATAACAAAGTAGAAATCAATATAAGCAATGTCATTTTTAACTAATTTTTAAGTACCTTGAATAGATATATAAATTTAGGTTTTGTAAACATAAAACATCATAGAGTCATAGCTATATACTTTAAAAAAAATATACCTTCCCAATAATAAAGACACACTAGTACAAAAGAGAATTATTTATTGTTTAACGAAACCCGTAATCCTTATACATAAATTGTGCTTTTACTGTATTTTCTATTTAAAATTTCCACAAACAATTCTTACTATTTTTATATATATTTATTTTCTCTCTGCTGTAATATGGGTAATTTCTTAAGTTTAATTGTGATTTAAAAAATGAGAAAAATCAAATGTAGGAAATATATTAAATACCATATATTTTATAAGTAAATATTTGGATACCCCGTTCTTTAATACTATTTAAATTAATAAAACGCACCAACCGTAGTATAATGAACAATTTCCTAAACTTTTTCTTGAATGTATAAAGTGGGAACAAAGTTACAGATTTTTTATTGCTGTCTGATCATTTCGTCCTACTCTGCGTCGGATGTCCGGTTACGACGTGTGTAAGATAGTATGAGAGGATCAACACGTCTGATTGACGATTGGACGTAGGATACTCGGCGTTGAACACGTCGAAGTACAGTAAAGTTGAATAATTGTATGAAAATCAGGACTTAAATCAAGCATTTATTCAACGAAGGTATTGATTTTTAGACCCAATACGGCTCGAAGTATAAAAAAGTTCGCCTTTGTTTCTACCAAATATAAAAAAAGACATGTAAAGCAAGCGCATTATAATTTGGATTATATTTATTTATTTAAGAATTCATTAAATATCGTTTATATTATATATAAAAATTCATGAAATTCCATCATGTTTAATTTCATTTTACTCGGAAGAAACTTACAAAGATGTTGATTAAAGTTTCATAAAAAAGAAGACGTAACTAAAAATGTTTCATCAACGTATTAGTGTTATGTGTTTCACCGATATACGAATTTGCATCGAGTTACAAGTTTGTTCAATAAGTTTTGTCGTTCTATAAAACTTATTGAACAGTGCTATATAGTATACTTCAATCTATATAGTATAGTACAGTACTATATAGTACAGGACTGTTCAATAAGTTTATCGATCGACAAAACTTATTGACTGACCCAGTAAGTACTGTTCAATAAGTTTTGTCCTTCGATAAAACCTAGTACTGTTCGATAAGTTTTATCGAATGACAAAACTTATTGGACAACTATTACATTGTTTGGCGGTCGAGCTTCGTAACGTGTCAAGAGAAATGCCTCTTAGTGGTGGGATGAACAACAGTTATGTCATAGATCGTTTTTTGCAATTATCCAACATTTACTGTACATAGAATTGGTCAATAGCGAGATTAGTTTGTATTGTAAGGATACCGTGCGTGTGTTATCGGTATTGTATTTGTGTATAATTTGGGCTGATTCAGATGTTTGCCTGCAGCTATACAGGGCAGGTGCACTATTTCTTCGTAACAAAACGTTATATCTTTTAACGCAGTGACGAGCAATCTTTGTTTTACAGTGTATCACAAGTGAAAACCTAATATTCTAGGTTGCAGGCCTCAATAAGCACATTATTAAATACTTAAATATATTAATTATAAAATTCAATTCAAAGGATGAAATTTGTTATTTTTGACAATGAAATTTGTATCATTCTTTTTCTTCTTTCCTCTCACGTATATGCATACTTACGTTTTGCCACTACAATAATTTGCTTAGGCTTTGAAGGAACTTGTATCGATAAGTTCATTCGGGAATAATGCAACTTCTTTCATGTAAAGTGCAATTACTCGTACGAAACTGAAAAAAGGAATAACACAATCGTAGAAATTAATAACACATCAATTATTTCTTGACTTGCGACTCGTTTTCTTTTGTTTTCGTTATACAGTCACGAGTAAGTATTTTTCAGGTAACCATTTATTGCTTGGTTCATATTGACAATAAATTGTACCTTTTACTAAAATGTTTACACTTCAATTAAATGAAATGAAACATTTTGACAGGCCGCAGATTGCTCATCGCTGTTTTAATGCACTATTCGATGTTGCTTTTTGCTTGACTTGTTAGTGCAAGAAATATTTTAACTTTCTGTATGTAGCTCGTGCTTCATATCTTTCGATGCACGTATCACCTTACGGTTTTATTTAATTGCTTTTAGACTTGATAAGGAAAGCTGATTGTACTACTGCAGATGCACGAGAACCATACATTGTACGCATTCTCTTCACGCATCGCGTATGTCAGGAAAAACCCCCTTCTCCACTAGTGGCAAAAGTGCATCTGTGAAGTATGGTCAGGTTTCTTTTCTTAACATAAGATGTTCGATTGGGTCACTATCGTGATTGAAATATTTCTGCATTCTGGTATTTATGCTTCTCATCGTACCATGAATTTGTCCTTTTTTAATATTTCATGATTCCAATGGAATATTTCGTTATATATTCTGAGTGTCGCGGATTGGAATTGAATGCACTTCATCCTTTAAAAATTCCTATTAAGAGAAATTTTTACTATTGTCAAATTCAAGTTAAAATATCCCTCATCGAATAATGCGTTAAAAAGTATGAGATGTCATTCAAAAAGAAGCTGCAACTGTAGTTTACATACATTTATATACATGGTGGTAGCATAAGAATTTAGTGCATCTAAATTTTGCTTTAGCTGTATTTTTATATGAAATTTTGTTTAACTCGTTTTACAGGCCGGTGGGAAAAATTTGAAAAACACCAATTTGCAAAGCAACTACGAGACTCGCGTGTATTGCTCGGCCAAACGAGAGTGAGGTTCTAAATGCGCATGTATAAACCAGCGAGTGTCATCAACATGGAGTCTCATCTCCCTCCATTTCTCATTCTGTGGCTTGGAATGTACCACCAGTTCTGCAGTTCTTTTTCAACCGTCACTTCGCACTGTAATGTTAATTGGTCCATGGCTGTGACCTGATGTTTACCCGTGACCTGAAGAGCTGTTTGTCTCGTGACGACATCAGTTGTCCTAATCTAGTTAGCAAAAGTTTCTGTCCCCACCTACTCCACCTATAGATGTTTCCCACTCACTTGGTCAAGTTACATCAGTCTCTATTGCAGACGACAATCATTTTATCGTGAAAATCGAATTTACACAATTCTTTTACCGCAATCTAAGTCTTTCGTAAGTCGTAGATGAATTTTTGCATAATTAAAGTTTACAGAAAAAATATTCAATTTAAAATTTCCAGTCGAGTTCGAGAGTGTCATGATTGCCTTGATCATACTACAAAACCTACGGTTATTTTTACAGCATTCGCTTATTAAATTGTTTTGATCGTATCATTTAGTCATACATGAAAATGCTAATCATTTTTCGATTCGTAACTCGATTTTTTGTAACTTTTATGTTTCTTCATAAATAGTTAATCCTAGTATAATACATGCTTCTTACACGATATAGAAAATATAACAGTTACCAAATACGTACGTCATAATTGTTTTTTAATTAACGTTATCAGGTTGGATTTTGCAACCCCCCTGTTTACGCCTCTGTTTGAAGAGATACCAGAAGATTTATCCTAGAAGAAAAATTAAGTCTTTTAACAACAGTTAGTGAGTACTTAACCCTCTAGAAACGAAAATGGTGAGACACGACCCTTCCAGTAAAACTGATAAATATTAATGAATACAATTTATTGTTAGTAAACTAAAATTAAACGTTGTATTATTCAATTGTAATGAATCTCGGTTTTCCATTTTCCTTGATATTTAAATAACACGAAATATTATACATAGAGCGATGAAAAAAAATACCCATGCAACTCTTAATTTTATCCAACAATTTTAAGTACAGTAAAACCTCGATGAATGTAATTTTGATGCTTGCACGAAAACCTTATTTATTATATTGTGTTAACGATTTGAAGGAATAGTTACTTAGCAATGAGCGAAGTTGAAGATAGAAGTAACGTGTATTAGTAGTCACAAATAATGGAAACATACTACATACGTACAGTTTTAAGAAGTTTCCTTGTTTTCCTGCAATAATCGAAGTTTTACTATACAATGCTAGATTGAACCATTTAAGGGAAGGTTTGGTAAAACGGTGCATCAATGTTTCTGATAGATAAGAGCTGCGAATGATTCGAGATCGTATGAGATGATTCTAAACAGTCCTCACATCATTTTATGATCGACCATAGAGCTGAGCAGATACTATTAGTCAAACAAAAGGGTCGGAAAACTTCTGGTGTCTGAGTTTCGATTTTACGTTAACTTTAGTGTCACTTTTTAAATCTTTATTTAAATTATTCATAAGTTTGACTCGATATTATATTTTACGTTAAAGTGTAATTATTAAATGTTCTTTAAATTACATCATCTGGGGCAAAATGGAATATTTTAGCGTGGAGTGAGACAGGATATTTATGTAGATAGAGAAGAATGAAAATGTCTTTTAATATGTATTTATTCGTTTGTAAAATAAAATTTTAATTACTATTGTAATTTCCAAGAAAATTAATTTTATACGGAAAATTATAATGTATTTTTAAATAAGAATCTTATCCTTTTATTTTTAATAAATAGATGAATTAATTGCAATAAATTATAATAAATAACGTGATTGTTTGATTTTTGTTACAAATTAGTACTTTTTAGTGATTAAAAATAAAGATTTCTGTACTTCTATGTTGAACCATAATTTTTGGTTCAAACATAATTTTTATTCTAACCGTATATTTTTTAAATACATCTAGCGAAGTTCTATACCTTCTGATTTTTTGTTATCACAGTCCCAAATTAAACGTACTGTTTTACTCGTACCCCATTGTTTTCTACATCAAAGTATACCTCAATTTTTAGAAATTGTACATTTTATTGGAGATTAATTCATTCATTTCAGAATATATACGAAAATTCGTAATATATAATAATATAACCGTAAAATAATTTTGAAGATCTACGGATGTTTTTTCTGTCTTCTTTTTCAATTTTTAGAAGGTACCACCTATCTATGACCTCAATTTATAATCTCACTAATTATGTAGAGTTAATATTTTACTGACCGACAATATATATACAAACATGTAGAAAGGTATATCTTATCGAAGTATTACTAATGCTAGAATACAGGAAAATTTTTTTCAACTATTTTTAGTAACAGTTAGTAGTAACAAAGTATAGACAGGACAGAGCGGTATATTAATAAAATACTACATCACCTTTCTTTATGTATGTACAGGTAATGAGGTTTCGCTAGATTTACGTTGTATCAATTATGTTTACTTTTCTAACTCCATTCTATTATTGAAAATTACTTTTAGTTTAATATACAGTGTGCAAAGTGTATCGTAAAATGTCGAACTCATTTTAGTCGTGGATAGGGGGCTTCCAGAACAAAAACGATGAAGAAATTTCATGCAAACATGTGACTTATTTGATCTAGTTTGCAAGCTCTAGTTATTTTTATACTTGCAGTTCCTAATTACTAATTGAGTTACTGGAAATGCTTAAAACATGAAGAATATGATTGGATTTTCCTATGATTCAAATTTTGCAACTATTTAAATACTTGTAAAATACAATTATAGAAATTGGAATGATGGTTAATAAGACATTATTTACATATACCATAATACATCTTTCAAACACAATATATATATGTACAATATTTCATATAGAAACCAAGGAAATTGTTCTGCTAATTGTAAATAAACTTTGCGCTACATAATAGCAGATCTTAAATTAGTAAAATAACCAAAAGCACAAAACGTTCGATTTAAAAAAATTTTCAAGTTCAGTTTCATGTGAGAAATATAGGTTTCGTTCCGATTTGATAACAAATGTTAGTATGCATCTAAAAAGGCTTCTAAAAATGTAATAATCGAAAATCTCGCAAACTATATATACATTTATTTTGATAATCACTGCTCTTGCCTTATAAATATCAGTATCCTTGGAAGGAGCTCACTTTCATTATAGTCGGACCCAAATCAACTTACCGTTCAAGGCCACTGAAGAATTACCCTCTTCATACTTTTGTCTGACACGACATATTTACTGGAAGGAATACACACTAAACAGTGTTGGGCACGCGATAAATAAAAACCATTGGTAATAGTCATTTAAATAGCTTTGTTTAAATAAAGTAACATTAAAAACATTATTTTCTACGAACGTAACGGATATAAGTTTACTGGGAATATTTATCTACTTTGAAATAATATATTTGAAAAAATGCTCACCGATAATATTTGAACTATTCCGAATCGCACTAACGATTTCAAATGTTACCATGTTATTTCAATTGAAATTACAAACGAGGAAGAATCAGTGTACCAAATAGTCATTTGTATTATTATTGACATTGGTTACCAACTGGCTCTATGACTTATAGATATAATTATAGATCTCTATTAATATGTATAAACTAATAGCCAATTAAATATATTCATGATACTCTACGTACCATCGAGTATTGCAGCACCACACTGTGATACTTCAGTAAGTCAGCGACCGCCAACCTTAATATTTAACATGCAGAATGCTGTTTGATAAAAATCGCTCCGGGTTCTAAGTTTTCTCATTATTTATACATTTAAATCAATACTTGGAGAGACTACTTTTTCCAAGCATATAGAAATTTGCATATTTAAATGTTATGTCTTAAAACATGAGTCATCGATAACGGAACTATTACTACCAATACCATATGCATGACGTGGCAATCAACATGTTAAATATAGAAGCTACTGCATGAATTTCATAACTTTCAGTGAGCTACTTGTTGAAATGGTATAATTGGTATCTACATATATGTGCGTAAATGTAAATTACAGATAGTAAGCATATGACATAATCGCAAAAAAGAGGGAACTCTTTTCAATGATAAAATTGTAGTTTTATAATATATGTATTTAATAAATTTATTCAATGAGAACATTTTCTTTTGTTTACAGTCATACTGAAATTTGATGAATACACAGATTATAATTTCTATCTCTATGCAATTTTTGTGATGATGATCTGTAAGCCTGTTTCTAAATTTATTTTCTACTATCTTCATAGTTAAAAATGGCGACTCACATAGATAAGTAGAGCAGAAGAGTGCCTTTCCACATAATGCAATATGAACTAGGGTTGGATATATATACTTAAGAACAGGAGGTCAAAGGTTATTTTCGAAAGATATAGTTCCTTTTAACGTAAGGTCACTTTTAAGAATTATCAGCTCCATTTCTAAGGATGGTCCATCTTCTTGAAAGTGTTGTTCAACTCAGCTGGGTTTATTTTCAATATTAAAGTCCACGAAAGGTAATGGAGTAAATTGGACAAAGAAGTCAACTTTTCTTTTTACAACTTTGAGTTAAAAGGAGTAACAAAATTTATCGACCTAGGTGACTGGTTAGCGACCTCTGGTTTAAGTAACGTCCTAGCAACCCTCACAATAAACCCTAAGTTCGGACCATCCGTTTATTCTAACAAAATTTTGCAACTCCCCTCTCCCTCTATGACCAAGCCCCTTAAGAATGTAGTCAAGTCTCAAATCTTAAATGAAATCATTTTTAAAAGTTTTACATACTTCAATTGTTACCAATTTTCTGTACATTCTGAGCATTGATATATTGAAAAATTCTAAAAACTGACAAAACAATATTCATGTACATAGATGCGGTCATTTTTTCAATAAATTGTTATTCTTACCAAAAATTGATTCCTTCTAATGGAAATTTTATAATAATAGTATCGAAATATTCTGTGATTTCGTTGAATGAAGTTGTCCAATTCTAAATGTAATCACAAGATTTATAAACGAAATATGTTTAACATTAAACGCAAAAATGAAAATTACATTTTCAGGAACGGTGAACATAAAATATCAAAAACGACAACAATATCAATGATTTTTTTCTAAATTTTTGTATCTACCCTTAAAAAGGTTATCTAAGATCTATACCGGAAGCAGAATTTCGCAAAAAATTCGTAAAAAGGTATTAAAAATATTGAAATTAAAAAAGAAGAAAAATATCGATTTTCCTTAATAAACTTCTCATCAAGTGTCAACATGTGTAAATTGCACGCAATAACAATTATTCATTTTCTAAGAATGAAAGGTTAAACGAAGGTCGACTTTAAAAATTCTGAGGCTTGACTACTCTTATATGCCACGAAACAGACATCCCTAAGATGTCAACCTCCATCACATGTAAGTACATATGTTATACAGAATTTGTTCCTGGGATCTCGATACTCGACTTTCAAGTGTGTTGTTATTATGAGCTCTTAGTGTTCTTACAATCGCGCTACAATATATCTTCCATTAAGTATAAATGTTGGAGTTGTGTCTGGCCTGATTTATAGATGTTGAAGTGGCCTTGATTAGAAAATTGAGATCGATCCGACTATAATAATGTCAAATATATAGAAGAACTTCATCCAGAAACTCTGACAGGTGATTTCGTAGTGAAGTGCAATAAACTGCTTCTGTTGGTCATGTAAGCAAGGTGAAAGGCCGTGCTATATTTTTAATAACCATTTATTTATACCTATATGTTGATATCAAGTTACTGCTAATATCTTTAATGAGCAATGGAATGCCAATATTATCAGAATATGAGAAAGACTGTCGTTCGGAAACAATGTCACATAGAACATGTTTATACACTGCTCAATATGATTAGAAGATCATCTGCTCAAGTGAACTTGTCATTTAGAAGGTACTTCATATGCTATATTAGATGGACATCTAGCGAAAATATTACTATATCGAACACATAGTGTTCCTTTAGTACTGACATTTGGTTCAGCCTCCCGAATTATCCGGAAACGTGATCCCTTAATTGTTTTGAGCAGTATATCAATAATTGTCTTTGTTTCTTTTGTGCCCTAAACGTCATTTATGTTTGCAATACTTTCTTCTTTGTGTTAAGAAATATTCTACAAATGCATAATATATGTGTGTGTGTGTGTGTGTGTGTGTGTCTGTGTGTGTGTGCAACCGAAAGAAAAATTAAATGAATCTACATCCATATGAAAAATGATAAATTGGCCGATATTTGTTGCGCTTGTCAATCGCGAAATACAAGCACGAAGACGAAGATAACAGTTAATATGATATTGTTAACATACACCGTAATACCTTTGATTAATATAAAACATATACATGTAACTGACACTTCATAGAGATGTCAAAGAAATTGCTCTACTATCAATAAGTATCTATGTGTATATATATAACACTGCATAATAGTAGACTCTATACTGGTGTAATAAAAAAAGAATCACAAAGCATTCAATTCCAAGAAATTGTCGAGGTTAACTCTATGAAAAATATAGGTGGCGTTTCCATTCGGTAACAAGTATATAGTAATATGAATATCTTGCAACAATAAATAACAATATTGTTAAAAGTAGCTAATCCCAGCTATGTATAGTCGGATCAAAATCAACATTGCCGTTCAACGCTACCGAGTGGTTATTCCCATTATTCCACTTCTCATTGCGCAAATCTGCAGTCTCAAACTCTTTGTTTTCCAAACAGTGGGTCAAGCTGACATCGTGTAAAAGTTGAAAGCGAATATAACGTGATTCGCATTCGGCGAAGTGGCCTTGAACGGTCAACTTTCTCTGATATATATACCTTGTTTGAGCGGCTCATTACTACCGAATCAAATCCAAACTAAATTAACTATCTTAAAAATACCTGCCAGTTATTATTCCTCGAGCAATATCCGTACAAAAATTATTATGTAAGCATTGTTGTATCGACGAGGTACTTATTAATACAATGTTTGAAATAAATTGAGTGGGAATATGAAGTAATAACATCGTTAGTAGTTAGAGTGGCTATTGACAAAGAGGGATTAGGAACGATGATCACAATATTGCTTACGTTAGAGCATTTGTTGTTAATAAATTTCCTTTTACAAAATTACATTTCGTAAGAGATTTTTTGCAACAATAAAGAAATCTGAAGTCGACGTAAGTAATTCGTAATACACTGATGAATACCGTATATATCGACATCAGATTTACTCCTCGAATAAAAGTAAAGGAGAATTTGTTTTTTTATTTTTAAGAATTATTTTCATTTTTATTATTTTCGGAGTTCAGAGTATAAATCAAAATAAGTTACTGGTCTCTTTTAGACACCAATCGCGAACGAATCGAATATACGACGTATCTTTTACAAAATAAATAAACATCTCTATCTTAACGTATAAATGTACACAATTCCATCTATCAACGGTGTACAGGTACACAATACTTCCAATCGATGATACAGCATTGCCGTATGTTTGTAAAACACTTCTAGCACCATACACACCATATACGTGTGCCTGTATGTATGTATATCATGTACAATGACGAACAAAAGTATAAGCGCATAATCGCATATCTACTTTTACATTTGTTTATCTCCCAAGATTATGGCAGAAATTCTCGCATTTTGTAGTCTAAGTAAAGTTACATCTATCATTGTTTAACGCAGATTGTCTTGTTCGATTATATTGCTTCATTCTGATACATTTTTCGCGAAAGTATTTGATATTTATATATCGTCAATTAATCTGATATTATTAATGCCAATAAAAAGTTAGGTCCGAGTCAGAGCAAGTTGGCTTTTTATTTCCAATTAAAGAAGTTTTGCGAAAGAAGCAGTATTCGATCATCTTAATAACCTAATACAGGTATGAAAATTGGCTCTTTACTTCCAATTAAAGCAGTTTCACGAGAGGAACAGTATCATCTTAACAACTTAATGTAAAACTAAGACCATAAAATTAAGCGGTTCTATCATATGTTGGGGTTAGATCTGAATTAAACATAGTTGGCTCTTTAATCCCTTAACGACCACATTCGTATCTAGTATGGATCCCAAGATTTTCACATGTAGCCCGCATCAATAAAAGATATACAATTAACTACAGTTATTGTAACCTATACAATTAACTGCTTCTGTTGTCCCTGCGCCTACATAAACACCGATAACGTAACGCAGATTTTCTATGTGATTCGATCGAAGATATATTTGTATAAACATTATACAACAATACGTATATCAATTCCTGTTTATAATCGAGTTTTATGTATAATAACAAGAATAGCTTCGATGTGAGATTTTTGTCGGACTTAGTTATGAATTCAAGAAGCAATTCGATAATTTTGTTGGAATGTAGAATTAGTGAAATAGAAGAATTCTTTCACAAATTTAGTGACATCGAAGTCCACAGTTGGGAAACAACAAATCTTACGAACATACGCCATTGATTAAAAACAGACAGTTTATTTGGAAAATTATTCTGATAGAAATGAAATGAAATTTTTAAGGATGTTGCATAGTGTATACCAAGCAACGAAGTTTCTATTTCAAGGAGTAAATTAAAGAAGTTATGCAAAAGGAGCAGTATTTGACCATTTTAGTAAGCTAACCTACACCTAAATTCAGACCGTAGAATTTGATGATTTTATCGTGTGTTTTAAGTTAATTTCAACGAAAGAAGTTACGCGAATGGAATAATGTTTGGCCATCTTAATAATCTAATCCAAACTATAAAGCTTCATGGTGCGTCTATTGGGATTACTTATTCGTAAGCACGAGGAAGTTGGCTCTTTCGTTTGAATTGAAAAAGTGCAAAATGAGCAATATTCAGCCACCTCAAAGCACTACTTGCCTGAGCAAAACTGGATTTTATAACGTACAAGGAATTGCAAACTAATGGAATTGAGATCTCCGCAATGGACTTTTAAATTGATGAGAAACTGGTGGAGAACCCAGGGGTTTCCGGTAATAGGTCGTACGGTTCAAAGTTCCAATATAAATAAGGTTAAAGATTTACAAAGAAGACGAGATATGAATTTTGTCACGCAAATCGTGTCTAACGCAAGAGTTGCTCGACCAGTCTTACCGAAGAGTCTACCATCAAACTAGACCGAAATGAATTTTGTTCAGTTAATTACTAATACTGCTGGCTGTATGTTATACATCGGTTTAACTTCAAACGGTTGTGTTTTCCTTTGGCTTTTAAACTGAACCTTCTAGATGACACTGTTGGATGACTATTTTTGCTTAAATCTATTCGCATCGATTAAGCAATCAGGAATTTCTAAACGTTGAATTAAGCAACTCAGCAAGAGGGGTATTTTGCAATCTTGAGTTAGAAATCATCGATAATTTTACAAGTCTTTCAAGGAGATTAAACGCATCAAGATGTTGATGTAAATGACTACATCAGAGTGCAAGACGTTAAACATTAATGTCTACGTACGTTCCGAGTACATTTATATCGTTATCAAAAATGTAAATAAAATGTGACATTTTCTAGGAAATACTCACTTACTCACAAATGTAAGTATCTGTTTCTTATCACCGAGCTGAAACATTTGCGAAATCATTTATTCCGATAATAACATTACCTACGCGTTTATACTTTTGCTCGTCACTATAAGTAACATCTACGCTATCAAATATTGTATAGTATTATATCGCGCGTACCTAGTACGTCTGCTATATTAATTATGTAAAAAGTTTAATAGAAAATCAATTGAGAAGGACGATTCAGCGCCCAATAAATGTATTATAATATAAGAATCTATACTTTTGTAATGGTATTACAATCTAGTTATAAATTCAATAGGATTATATGTTTTCTGAGAGTGTACTAATTGCTTAAATAACGATGTAATACTTTATATTATACGTTCGTTTCGAACCACCAACTTATTATTGCGTTAAAAGATTTGCTATTAACAGTTACATTGCTCGATACATGACACGAGATTAAAATAAATATAAATCTCGATATCACGAGAGATCTCCCTTTACGAACATTTCGATAACATTGTGCAAACATACCCATAAATCGCAATGAGCAAAATATTACACCCAAAAAATCTGTAATAAATTTGTATACCTATGAATACATATAGATATTTGGCCAGCAAGCAACGAATAGCATTCGCTCCGTACGCATTTTATAAACAAATAGTACAGACATATATAATGTATATGTTGATAAAGTGTCGTACGAACGAGGAATACTAGAAATTTTGCTACTTCAGCAGCCTCGAATAATGCAAATAATAGTAGGCATGTTCTTAAAGCGAAATCAATCGGGCAAAAGATATCGCGTCTGATTTCTTATTAAATGTACACGTTTCGAGGTGAACAACTTTAGCGTAATAGGATCGAGCGATCGAGAGCACCAAAGGTCAACAAGAATATTCGTTAAAATATAGTACAAGAATAAATCGAGCGTACTACGTTCAGTTTTTCAATTAGAAGGTACAGCTTTTTTCACGCAACGAGCTGCACCCACCGCCAGGGGCTAACAAATTATTTCTTCGCTGCTTACAGTTTATTGTAAAAATAAATAATGCTCAACAAGAAATAAATACATCTTCGCCGAAACTATAAATACAGCGCTGCCTATACAACGGTATCGCTTTCACGTTCTTCCGCTAAAAACGATCGTCGCTTTTCATACGTACGATAGAATGCAACTGTGTTGCATCCGCGTATACATACGATTCGATAAAGAATTACTTTCCCGAGTAACGTGTAAAAATAAAATCAGTTGCAAATCAAAATTTGCCGATGAGACAAATTTGGACGAAACAAAAATAGACGATGTTGATGTCTAAAGCCGAGGCAATGCCAGCACAAATAAATTGTCGCTCCTCGCTACACGGATTCCTTTCACCAACAATGACAAACGTTAAACTGACCACTAAAGCTTAACCCGAAACATAACAGACAAAGCCTTGAGACAAACAATCGCGGGACTGTGCGAACAAATTCGCACGATTTTTTATGGAGCTTCTACAGAGACTGATGCTAGGAATATTCCCGATGACGTCGACGATGACGACGACGACGACGACAGTCATGATGACGACGACGACGACGACGACGGTCATGATGATGATGATCATGATGATAATGATGATAATGATAATGATGATGATGATGATGATGATGATGATGATGATGATGATGATGATGATGATGATGATGACGACGATGACGATGACGACGATGATCGTGATGATGACGATGATGATGATGATGATCGGCAGGTGACAAGCCGGTCCCAGCCTAAGGCAGTTTGCTTGTCGAATTGAAAAATTTTCAAAGAGCTGGGATGCCGTTATATACTCGGTTCCAGACGCCCAGCGTTTTGGTCCCTGAGATCGGACTAGCTTCCCAGAGACAACTAGAAGACAGTCACGGCCTTGTTGTGGTCAGCAAGCGAAGAGCGAGCTCGTTAGGTCAACAGTTGCGATTACTAGTGCCATTATTCACCTGTGTACCGCCTCCTGTTTCATAATCGGCCGCGTGGTGCTTCTCTTCCGTTAAGCAATGTCTCCGTTCCTTGAACAGGTTCGCCACGCAGTTCGCCTACGGACAATTTCGAAACGTTTCAGTCACCGCGGGCATTGTAACGACACATTTCAAGATATATGTATACATATTAATGTAGTTTCGTCTTTCTACTGAAATGATAAATGTGCATTCGATAGCGTGGCTACAAGGAACATGTTGCGAAACGGTCCCCCTATCCTCTGGTTTTGATCAAAGGATTTATCTCGGTTCTCGGTTAATTTTCTTTTCTTTTGGATAATATTATTTCGGATTCTCTTAGCTACCAAGTAGTTCTTTATTTGCATACCTTCTTGTTAATTTTAATTTTGACCCGGTTCGACCACCAAGTTTATTTGTTAATAACGGGTGACAACTTGTCTCGCACACGAGTTAAAAAGTAGATTTTTATTTAAGAGATTGTACAAAGACGAATGACATTCTTCGAATAATTAAAAAGGCAGAAACAACGCTTAAAATTTATGATTAGAAATAATATTTGGCGATTATTTCTGTCACTGTTTTTATAAATATATCAAACAGTGGTGTTATCTCTGAGAATAAGACTTTAAATTCTGGCTTTCTAGATTCTTTAAAGGCTGTAACTCAAATTTAAGAGATTTAATTAACCTTGAAGGTTTCAGTCTCATCGCGTTATCTTCCAAAATTTTTGAGATACGCGGAAGCTTTTTTTAAACGTATTCTTTATGGTTTTTGACGAAGAAAAAGATTAATAAAACAAGACCAAAATCATTTTTACTACCAATGTTCTTAAAATTGTTGAAAAAACAATGTAGCAAGCTATGACAAGTATCTTTACGTTCAAACGACAGTATACACATACATATTGACAATTAAACACATAACATGAGTAATTGTAGAAATTTCCTTTCGACAATAGGCAATAGTTAGTCTTACTTAGGTACACAACGTGGACATTAATGTGTACAAGTAATTTTCTGACTTTTTTTTACTTAATTTGTCAATATCTTTTTTAAATTAAGAATATATATATATATATATATATATATATATATATATATATTGTACACGCATATATAATTAATACCTTTAAATTCGAAATGTAGTGGCAACGAAATACGCTGTAGTTGTTAGATCGAATCAATAAACATTGGTACAAAGTTTTATTAAAATCGACATCTCACAGTTCGCGATGGTCTCTTGTTAATTATTTATAAATATTTCTTTTGTACTTCGTATCAACTTTCTTGTTAAAAACAAAATTATATAGGACAAATATTTATATAAACCTTTTGTTATTAATCATAAAGAGTGTCTTATCGTCTTTTTCGATTTTTATGCTTTACTCATGGACAAAATAAAACAATAAATTTGTATCGTTAACCGAAAATATGTATTAAAAATATACTGTTGTCTTGGAAAGAAAGTTAAGTTGAAACTGTATTAGATCTATACATGGACAGTTTCATCGTCTTTATGCATGCAATATTTGATCTGTCATAACCAACGGAAATGTTTTCAATCGGTACGGGATTTTTCTGATTCATTGTGCACAAATAAAATTATGAAGCAATATCGTCTACGTTACAGCGCCCTTTCACTATTACAAGCATATACGATAATAGAATGTTACATAATACGATTGAATTAAACGTTAATCTCATGCATGATGTAACTAATCTCGTTGAATGTCATCGGTTACCACTGCGATGCAAGGATTTGTTCAATCGATAATTACACAGTTCTGTTTACCTGTGTGTGCACCTACAGAGTCAAATTTTCAGTTATTGTCACTCCTTCTATCAAATAATACCATATATCGTTATTATCATTTTACTTTCTTGGATTTTCAAATGCCATTTTCATTGCCTTCAGTCTGTTTATCTAAACTATCCTTATAACAGAGAGTATAAAATCAAAAGAAGAATATACTATATTCGCTAACTAAAACATGTATTGTCAAATAGAAAAATATTTAACTGTTCGATAATATACTATTTCACAGTCGCGTTATAATGTTCATTTTTTGCGTGCGCTTTGAATGAGTTCGATAACACTGGTGACCCCATTTGCAATCTACTAGTATGTATTTAACCCTAGAGTAGTCTGGTGGGTTCTGACACACCCCAGTCGACATTGATCTATAACTAATAAAAATCTAACATCTAATGCATTAGCTTTTGTCTACTGTATAACTGACTCATTGTGCAGGTATCAATGTATTTTCTGTCATTAACATGTTGATACGCTGTCTGTATCGAAAAGTAAAGAGACAGTGGAATATACTAAACTCCAACAGAACGTGCCTTTCCTTTTATCAAGATAAGTATAGTATATATGTATACACACACACATATAAATATAGGAAAATATATATACCCCCAAGGGATAGTTTTATCCTTCAAGTGGAGCCACAGGCACAAGGTGTCCCAAAAATGATTCGATATTTTATTTTTAAACGACTCTTAATCAAAATAAAAGACTGTTGATTTGTATACATACATTATTTATGAAAGTACAAAAGCGTTCCAAAATTATTTTTGTACATATTTTGGATTGATATATTTTTAAAATATTCCTCAAATATTCTTCAATTAATATCGATCATTGTCGTATAGATAGGAATCGAAAAAATATACAATTAATGTAACGAAAGAAATGAACCAGAGGCCGTTTCGATTTGCGTTAAAAAAGTTATCATCGTTGTCGAAAATATTATAGATACTTTCAAATGTAACACGTACAGTATAATTTTCATTCATTGGATTTATTTAGTTCCGTTAATTATTGTGCTGTTTTTCTGACTGTAAATATATTGAAAATCGCGTAAAACGCCCTTTTAATAAATTGTACAAAAGTTCGACGTATAAGTTACGCTAACATGCAAAAGCAAATTATTTTAATTCTGATACGACGTACTAAAATGAAAAATCTGAGAAAATAATATGCAAAGTGGACCATTTAAATTGGAACATTTAAATATCTCCGCTATTTATGATTCTCTAAAAAAAACTCTTCGGAACAAACTTGCACTTCTTGAAGGGTCGCGTGTTGCGGTAACATTATTTTTTCCCAAGGTGATCTCTTTTTTTTCGAGAATTTATGATCATCGATATCTCTTTTAACGATACCCTAAATTTGTTTCGATATCCTTGTACATTGTAAAAAAAAAAAAAAAACAAATCTAACGACCTTATAAATCAAGACTGCACAACGGGTGGCTCGGTAGCCACGCTTAGCTATTATGTTTATTTCACTTCCTTCGTTCGTAACTTGTGGTAGCCCCAAAGTCAATAGTTGGAATGTTACTTTGGCTACTATGGGTACCCTTGAGTTACAGAGCTGTTATAAACTATAAATTATGCTGTCTATCATTCAATCTTGAGAAGTGTACAATTTAACATGTTTTATCGTTATCAAACAATTACTACTTGATGGATTTGTCCTGAAAGTTCATTTTGTGATTCTCGTCATTGCGGGCGTTCATTGAAATTATCGTTTCAAACGAATACGCTGTTGCACGAAGCAAACGCAGTTAGTATTTTAACTGTAAAATCTTGCGATTTGCATATAAGTACGCGACGACTCGATCGAAAAAGTGGTATTAATAAGTATTTTGGGAGTACTCCATCGAGAGAAATTCTATTCTTTTCAATCAAGCTTACATCAAAAATCGATGCACGCCATTTAAAAAAAGATCAACGATCTTCAATTTTCTAAAAAAAATTATTTTGAAATAGGAATAATGTTACCTTACACGTGATCCCGTTTAAATAGTCCAACTCTATATACTTACTAGAAAAGTATAATTATATAATAGTTTCGCGACTGTTGCGAAACAAAAAATCAATACTTTGTAACATTTGTTCCGCTTGTAATGCATTTGTGGAAGCTGTTCATAGAGTTGCGAGAAAATTTTAATGCGTAAAGAAAAGAACGTACGACAGTTGCATTAGACAAATTACTTTTATGGCGAAGCAGACTTCACCGGATCAAGTATGTTGGAATTTTTAACGAGACTGCTCTAGGGTTAATAACGTCAATAGGGATCGGGAAAATTCCAACGCAATACATCGCATATTTCATATTTCTAACCGTACGCAGTTTATGGTCAAACAATAGAACAGTTAAGGGAATAATGCTTACCACGACTAGTGCCACGATGGTACCAAGGGTCGTGCCGGCCAGAACATCGCTCCAATGATGTTTATAATCAGAAACTCGTGACAATGCCGTGAACCAGGCCATAAGCAGGCAGGCGAGTTGAAGCAAATGTTTTAGTAATTTGCTACCCTTCCATGTAATCCTTAGCTGTAAGTACAACTAAAAGAACACAACCAATTACGTATAATGTAAAAAAAATTAAATACGATATAGCGATGTTGTACAAAATGCTTCGTAATAAATTTAAAAAAGTTTAATGATTTATTTTCTATGTTACTTCGAGAAACGAAACTAGTAATGCATTATATAATATTTTAACCAGAAACTAATATGTGATGCACTATATTTTAAAATGCGTAATGTTTTGTTCGTATAATTCATATTATTATTCATTACAATAATCGATTATAACCTTGTGCATTCAAAAAATTTAATCTTTGTTGTATTATTAATTAATAATTTTTTAATATTTAAGAAAGACACGTAAGAAACGTGTCTTTAAATCTACTCGAAATATACAATGTTCTTCAATTCTATGAAAAAATGTTATTAGTAGTATTGTCACAATACGAACCAACAAAAACGTTATTAAAACGAATACCCGATAAGAGAAGCAACAAATAAAGTTTGTATTTATCGAGGTATTATTTATGTTATTCGTTCTTAGAAATGCTTTATGTAAAAGGAAGTAACTTTATTATTGTTATTGTTACTATAAAAAGATAGGAACAGTCACGAAACGCTGATAACAAATCGAATTTATGTAAATTAAAAGTTTCGTCAGGGTCGACAAATATTACATCAACATTGAATCCTTTCTAACAGTCTATCCAATTTTATTTAAAAAAAAACAGATAATAGTAAGTCATTTTTTTAAATTATTGACCACGTATACGACACTATATTTTAAATCCATTTGATGTTTTTATGAAACAAATGCATACTTAGAGTACTCATCGTGAACTAAATACTATTTCAAATTTTTCAAATAATCTCAAATTTACTGTAACATCGTACCAATATTATTTTATTCCAACGAAATTATAAATATGTTCGTTTATTTACAAAAACGTTTGTCCTAAAGCATTCGTGACCATAAGTCTTCGGTAAACTTCACTAGATGGCGATGAAAGCCCAAAGTTTTGGAAATTTAATATTTACAGAATCTATCTCGTTTAAATCTTTAATTTAGTAAACGGCGTGATAGTTTAGTTAGCATAATACTCTGTTTCGATAAACATAGTTCTTCTTTGACTCTTCCATTCTAATTGCTTCACCGTATTATCAACAGCAAAAGTGCTTTCTAACCGCTAATATGCAAATAACTGTTTTTTTGCCAATTATTACGCCAATAAGATATAATCGGGAGAAAATACTAGCACGCTCTCCCTATTAATGTTTAAGCGAATAATCATTTGAGACGCGCTATCATTTTCTTCCGTTCTGTAACCGTCCGTGAAATTTATACAATGAAAAGTGGAACTTACCGCAAGATAGATCATGGTGTAGGCAGAGAAAGACGAGTGTCCGGAGGGAAAGGATAATCTGAAACGATCAACGTTATAAATTGTCTCGTGTCAAATAAATCTCATTCGCCGATCGTTCATACAAAATGTTCATTTCTTTTTCATTCTCTCCATCGGCTTAACTCACTATCGTCATCCGTATACACGCGTCCCGTAATGGGACCCTATTAATTTTATCACGATTAATTCCAGGGCGTGTTCCGTGGCGATTACAATCGCTGGACGTATACCCTACGGCATGGATCGTAAAGATTCGGCGGAGGATCCTCCGATCGTACCGCGAAAAAAAGGAACAACGAAAACCGAGAAAAAACCAAGAGGCGGAGTGGACTAAGGACTTCTATCTACGAGAGTAATTGGGCATCAAAGAAACTGCAGCTATAATCGGACGTTATCTGCCCTCTCCATGTGTTTATCCGTTATCCTTTTCTTCTCTTTTTCTTCTCGTCTGCCTTCTCCGTAGCAATATTTGCCAAGCCGCGTTATTTAACCCTTCGGTGCTGAATACTTTTGACGAATGCGCCATGCGTGCGCAGAATGCTTGGCTACCTGTGATCTGCCTCGCCGTTGAACACTCGTACCTATAATAGGTACGAGTGATATCACAGTGATGTTGATCTATCACCTGCCGGATAAATTTTACTGTACGAATCTTCCAAAATCGAGGTTCGAAGCGAAACCTCAAATTGTTGAAAATTTTCTCGGAAATATTGAAAATTTTCTTCCAAATGACAAGTTGAAGAGAAGCCACGGAATGTTAAACCTCAAAATATTGAACATTTTCTCGAATATATTAAACTTTTCTCGAATATATTGAAATTTTCTCGAAAATATTGAAACTTTATTCAAAAATGTGAAAAATTTTTTCGCAAACCTCGAACGTTAAAATTCCATGTTTTTTAACCTTCAGTTTCTAGTAAAATAAAGACTACAACTGTTTAAAATTGAACCAATCTACAGTTCATTATTTCGTGAATGCTTTGTTAAAATTTCATTACAACATATTAATAATGATTCGAGGTACGTTCAGTTACGTGAATCCTTAGTTTTTAAACGTGACAGAAAATTTGTTGTCAAATTTATAATTTACATATATAAGTATATCTTCTGTCGATGGCAAGTAGAATAAGAAAAAAATCAAAATTTTCCGTTTTCAACTTCGATACTTTTCATATTTTTTTTACGAATTCTTTTCAAAATTTAGCTTTCAAAACACTTTTGATAATCTTTCTGAGCGTATATACAAAAATTTAGAAAAAAATCATTGAAATCGTTCCTGATATTTTATGTTCACAGTTCTTGAAAATGTAGTGTTAGGAAATCATGTTTGACGACTTAATTCAGCGAGGTCACGGAATATTTCGATGAAATTATCTATAAAATTTCCGTTAGAAGGAGGCGGTCTCTGGTAGGGATAACAAGTTATAACACCTACGCTGAAACTTGTAACCATTGGAATATGTAAAACTCTCAAAAACTGTTTTTTCGAAGAATCGATGCGCGATTACTCCCTAATATTCGAATATTTGAGCATTATTATGTAAACAATATTATTCGAAAAAAAAATTATTCTTACAATTTGCATTATTTGAACGATGCAGACACCGGTGACGTATCTAAACAAATACTACATCTTGGCAGCAAGTGATTATCGGGTTATGCTTACGGATGGACCATTGCGGTGAGTGAAATCGATCGTTCTTATAAGAGATATAACATATACAAACGCATTTGTATGTAAACGTGTACCAATACAACAATTTCTTTCCGTAAGATGTCTGATATTATTGTAGGGTGAAGCAAGAGATCGTGTGCGACGATTTGTCATCGTCTACCCACTATATCCTCAAGAATTTAATATCGAAAATGCTAATTGTACAAATGTCGTATAATATCGCGAATGAAAATAAAGTTTGATTGTATTAAAGTTGAAAGTATGGGTTTTCGTAAAGAAGTAACGTTTTCCAAATCACTGTGTATCTATTCCAACATTTTTTGCTTCATCCTTCATACTTGGAGTTTGATACTTGACGTAATTTTTGATGACGAACTCACGTTGAACACGCCGTTTATCATCGCTTTTGAATAAATTAAACTTCGATTCGTCGGTAGAAACGACATTTTTCTAATCTTTACAGTCTTCCAATGTCAGTGTTTTTTCAGCAAAATTCAATGGACTCGTATTTCTTATACTTAACTATAAAGTCCAACATTACGCAAGTAATTGTTTTCACATTGTACAGCGATTAAGATTGATGAGATATCGTTGCTTTTGCTTATTTACAATATCCGTAAGGGTTTTTTTCGTGTCTGAATTCGATTTACGCTTAACGAAACGATCAATTCTTTACGTCGTTTTTCCATTAACCGTTCAGGCCATGAACGATCTTTTATGCTATATTTTACACAATAGAGTAAGAATTTTTTAAGGAGGGACGGTGGCGAAATCGTTCCTGGAATCGAACTTTGTATTTGCGAACGAGGAAACTGAACACGACACACCAAGATTGTAAAACTTCAATGCGATATCACACACGTATCAGTATAACAACGCTACAAACGCAAACTAACAATTTTTATATTTCTCATTACAATTATTAATGATTGCTGACCTAACTTAGACCTAACCCAGAGAGTTTCTGCCGATAAAAATAAAACAAACCTAGTCACACGTACGAATTATTTCTTAGGAATTCAATTACGTATAATTAAAAATACTTTATCGAGAAAATCTCATCGATCCATTAATAAAACTCTCGTGAAAATAGAATGAGAAATAATACGAATTTTTTTATTATATTTATAGTTTGGTCGGCCGATTTTTAAATCCAAAGTAGAATGTAAACCAATATCGTAACACAAACAAATATTTCGGGCAAATCTATTAAAAAGTAAAGGTACGTTTTCATGTGACATTAATTCATGATACTGTACTACAGTGTATTAGTCGATGTTGCAACAGGAAATCCAATGTCATGACTCATGATAATGCGACAATCTTGCTTTTACGTCAAGGCTTTCATCATTTTTATCACTGTCACAAAATTTCAATTTCCTGACAACAAACTTCCATTGTTTCAAGACTGATACGAACAGATGTTAAAATTAATTTATTATAAATATAATTTATCATAAGACATTATAAAAAGCAACGAATGTCATATACGACTGTATGAAAATAATTGAAAATCGTTATAATGTCATAACAGTTACTGCCACATGAAAATGTACCATAACTGTTTAATACCATTAAAACATTTTAAATTGCAAATTTCTCGAGATTGAATAGTTATAACAGTATGATTTATAACAGAGTTGTGTAACTCAGATTAGCCATAGTAGTCAAAGTAATATCCCCACCATTGACACCAAGCCTACTATGAGCTAGGAACAAAAGAAGTGGAATAACTACAATAGCCAAATGTGGCTACTAGTCAGTTGAGTAGTCTACTTGTAAACAGTAGCAGGGGATGATTCGATACTTGGGGGGAGGGGGGAGTCACCGTTTATCGAGGAATTAAATCTATTTCGTAATTATATTATATACTGTAGATAACATGACAGGAATATCTAGAAAAAAAATTCCATTTGAAGATAACTTTATCACTGTACTGCGAATTTCAACCGATACATTGTATTATACATTGAGTCACGTTACCATTTCGACCACGTATTTTCAACCGATTTTCGCAATTTTGTGTAACATTTCTTGCGTACACCAAGTATAGTTTACCTTATTCATTGTTAAACGTTCCGACTTTTCAATTCGATCCTCCTTGGTAACATATTGTGTTACTTGAACCTAAATAATTAAACAAGTGTTATAACGAAAAAATTTTGTATTTATGAATCAGGTCTCCTTGCTTCCTATTATTATATATACAGCTTGTTTCATTATTTTAGATTAAATTAACAGAATATATTAACGAAGAGGCAGACCCAAATGAAAAATTGAAACTTTAACAGTAAATAAGTTAAACCACGCTTGGAATTCTGATAATTGTTGAATTTTATTTTTCAGTTACAACAAATGTTACTTATTATTATTATTTCTAATATGTAACCATTCTAAGATTTTGCGTAACATACAAAATAATAAATATCTGTTGTTTATTGTACTACCTTTTCTTCGGTATTATGTATTTACACTCAATATTAATTAAAATTCGCTTTAAAGTGAAAAATCTCTCTGACATAACTGTTTCTAAACTCGAGCTACCTTTCTGCTAGCTGCACGTTCTGTTCACGTTTTTTACTTGTTTCGTAACTTGTTTCAAATCTCGCTCCATAATTTACGCATGAAGGGGCATGGTCAACTGTTTTCTTTTCGGTTGAAAAACAGTGCACGTGCATCGTCCAGAAATCAAACGTCAAACGTCGAACGTGTAAAAAGAAACAAATGATCTTAGTATTAGTGTTGGCATTGCACAAATAAAAAGACGTGCAAACGCGTCTGTAGCACCAAAATCGTTTTATCTTTATCGTTTGAAATTGTGTATGTGTGCTTTAGTTAATTACCTACCTGGAAAAATAGTTATCGAAGCTTTATCGAAGATTTATTCCTCGATAAATATCGCCAAAAATTACAATATATTCAATCTAATTTCAGAAAGACCAGAAATTTTACTCGAGGAAGTGTTTGATTTCGCATAAAACTACCTAAGTGACTCACTGTACACATTGTAAAATAATATAGGTTAAGACAAGTGAGCCCATGATATCTCAGTAAAGCACCAGTGATTTATGTCAATCAAAGTGTAGATGTGAACATTTATATACGTACATGCATATACAGATTCAACGTTATTGTTGAAATTCTATGTGTATTTACAGATTGTTTATATTGTGGCAATATATATAATACAAGGGTGAATGAACTTTTCGAGAGAACGAATCGGACGATTGTAAAGATTATTTCCTTTCATACTATGACGAAGATAGGCATCTTTACTGTTGGTCAGTCATGTGCCAATTATTTTGTTTGTTTGGACTTAATCAAGTCACATTTATTTGAGCGTGTCACGGTACAAATATTTCGTTTAGTATCCATATCAATAACAAACCAAGTTTTGACATTAAATTATCAAATATGCAATCGCGAAGAAAATAGCAAAATAAAGTTGCGTTGCTGTACATTAAAAATGGCTATGTATCTGCGATGGATACAGTATAAAAATATGTAAATTATTCGCGTGAAGTGTGCCAAGGAAAATACCGATAACGATAACGATAACTATGACGTTAATATGACGAAGGTATTAAGAATATCAGTTGTCACGCAAGTCAGACAAGATAGAATTATATGCATTACTAGTTGCGAGTCGTAGTTTCTAAAAATTTTTTAAATGATTAGTTTTCAGTTAAAAAATACGCTAAAAATATAAATAGTAATACAGCTAAAAAACAAAGTAACCTTTGTAATTATAAACGTCATAACAAGGTGGCCTGTTATTACCAAAACGAGATTTACTTTTCACTTTATACATGCGATAAATATAAAAATATTATTTACTTTGTACATGTCACCGTAATGAAAAAAGACAGTTTTGCAAAATAGGCAACATGAATTGTAGATCGGTTAATATACCTCAAAACACCTATCAGTAATTCAAAGAAATGTGCCCGGGTGCAATGTTAATAGATCAGACACAACATTCTATGACAAAATAATAATAATAACAACAATAACGCTTTTTTTATTATACCGAGATTGCATACATTAAAAAGACAGAAGAGTAATGATACAGTAATGGATGAAAACAGTTTAGAAAAAAAAATTGTAAATATACGAAGTACATTTTTCCATTAATAATGTATACACTCAAGAGCTATATATAGCAATCAAAAAAATTACAAGAGATCGAAAAAAGAAGGCAGATCGTTTATATTTATTTAAGTCACGTTCAAGGTCAGTCGGACCCCTGCTGAAGGAACCATGTCATAATTATTAGCCTATTTTAACTTAGAAAAGTTAAAAAAAAGCTACTGGTATCGAAAATTAATATCAAGTATCCAAGGTTTCGATATCTTTCAATAATTTCTATTAGCTACTTTCACATCAAATTGCTCACGTACCATCCATACACGATTGTATCAGTTCCATCGCTAACCAGAAGGTTCGCGAGACTTTCATTAACGGCCCATGCACGCAGAGGTTTACGGTTGGTTTGCCAGCTGGTTAGGTCGACCGTCTTCCTCGCGAGTTTTTTTCACGAGAAAGACAGTCAGTCAGATCTACGAGTATTGTAAACCTTATTCGTGTATGGCAGATTTTTAACGTAGCAATTCCATGACACGATCACGAGCATCGATACATTTATTAACACTAGATTCACCAACCAGTCAAAATGACTGGTCGCAACTGCTCTTGCAAAGAAATTTACTTTAGATTCAATAGCATATTTTCAAAAAACGTTACAATTTTCTCTATTCTACACATATAATCGATTTCATAAGTTCCTCCTTTCCCTCGATCATCAATTTTCCTGGAAGACATACGAAGAACACCTTAATACATTGAAATTTGTTGGTAGTTCTAGTGGTAATGCTCTCTCCGTGCGATTGTTCCACTCTATTGAACGTTTACACGCATCCATAATTCGAGTATTAGGTGACTTTATAAAGAGAAATTAAGAATCGTCGGATTCGATGATCTTGGTAAAAACTGTGTATATACTGCTTCTTCTCCCTAACTAGCACTCAAGAGACATAGCATTCAACTTCGCTCGAACCCTACGGTCATTGTACGGTGTTGCCCCTGAATGACCTTAGACGACCCACATATTACAGCTCGTTGGATTTACTGATGTATAAGCTCCACGCATCTAACTAAAAAATACAGTACGAGTATTTCCTACGACAACAATAAGAAAACAAAAGTGACCTTGAAATCTCGATAAGTACCTCCGAACCTGGAGTAAAATCGCGCTGACTACGATTTGTTCCCCCTTGAAACAGAACAACCTCCATTTGAAATGTTTGTTGGAATAATCAACAGTTTCGGAGGTAGTTATATTAATAAACACGTCGCGTCAATATTGGTTCATAACGATCTTTGATAGCATATTGCGCAAATGATCGTGCAGAAAATAAATCGATTGAGTTCCAAAGTATCATCACATCAGAGATGAGATTGCTACAATTGGATATCGATGATATTCAAACAGTTCGAATACTTAATAGCAAGTAATAAAAGTTAGCGAAATCTCGGGTTCTTGTTACTAATTTACGATGTCGATACTTTTGTAACAAATACTCGGTCTACTAGGTTGTTCGATAAAATTTATTGAGTAGTATAGTACCAGATTGCTCAAAAAGTTTTAGTACTTTGTCGTTCGATAAAACTTATCGAACAACCCACTATTATAAATGAAAATTATATTTACAAATATGTATAGTTTGTATTATATTTTACTCTGATAATTAATTTATTTTAATGTGTATATTTTTATAGTACAATCCGGTTCTCCAGGGTGAAAAGAAACCCTTAAAGGTAGACAAGTTTGATAAAACTTATCGAACAACCTAGCATCCAGTACATATCGATATTGTTGTAAATGTACAGAAATAAAAAAAAAGAAATCTAATTGATACGAAACAACTACAGAGACTAGAGAAACCATTCTGCCTGAAATTATATAAAATTATGTAGGTCTCAGAACTAAACAATTGTAACACAATGTTGTCTACCGTTTGGTGCATAGATATACTTAATCTTTTTAATCAGGACAGGAAATTCCTCTGTATTAAATTAGTTTCACATCTTCCTTTTTAATAATTATACTTATAAGTATACGTAAAAATTAAATAAGGAAGTGAAAAATTTTACAGAATTGTCCACAAAAGTCAAATAATTTATGTAGCGGATATTTTCTTTAACTCGAACACCTGGAATAATATTGTTCCTCGAACTCGAGCGTAGCAATTAAAAGATTAATTACTTTCGAGAGAAACATCGATACTTTTGAGGGAAACATCGAAGGAATATCGATGCTTTCGGGGAGAATCAACTGCATACCGATATTAGATTGTAATTTATGGTCTGATATCGATGGTATTGATTTGGTATCATTCCCATCGCTAACAATCGCGCATACTCGATCCGATCCCTTCTCGTTTAATTCATCGAACGTTTGACATTCATTGATACAAAACTGTTATGAACTTAAAGCAAACGAAATTTAGAAACTTTTAACTCTTTTTGATATATGCCCGTGCATTGAATGCAATAGAATGTGCTTTGATTGAAATGACATACTTTCTTTACTCTTCGGTTAACAAGTATTTTATTTATTTGCATGGACATTCTTTTGGTATAATAGAAAGAACAATAATGCCAATTCGTACACCTCTTTGTTCCTAGTGTTTATAAACGATATAGAATCAAGGTGTAAATTCTTTCGTTCTAAAATCATACTTTTCAAAGTGTAATCGTTATATTTATTTATTCCAACGTTTCGGTTATTTATTAGCCTTCTTGAGGTATCTTTTCCCATTATTTCCAGAGGGAAATTATTTTAACTGCAAATGCCAAGTTAGAATCTTGTAGAAGTTACCGGCTGATTATTTTAATTTATGGACAAAGTACACCGATTTATTTTATGCGTTTTGTTCACGTGCTTGACATTGACATACAAGCAAGTATCTGTTTAAATATAATTCTCTTTGACATCGTAACGATTTATAAGTTAAATACAAATTGGTGATTATCCATGTGATTCGGAACGACACGGATGTGATTAAGAAATTAAAAATAGAATCTTCAATATTAATACTATTTGTACAATACAAGAACACATACACAGATTGATCGAACGTATGAAAATAAGTAGATATATTTTTGAAAATTAAAAAACCTTGAAATAAATTAAAAGAATTTACATCTCGATTTTACAAAGAGTAGGTAAGTAGGCAATAATGTCAAATAAAATTTTGTCAACATTTTAGCTAACGCTTAAGATTTTTTTCAGAGTTTAGAGATAAAATTATCCGATGAGAATTTAGAATTTGTTCAATATAATTAATAAATGACACATAAATTTATTTAGACTGAAACTTACAATAAAATTTGAATATTTAAATTGTACTAATTGTACTATAAACTAATAACCTCAAAAAAAAGTAAATGTTCCGTAAATATATCGCTAGATGAAATTCTCTGGATAGGAAAAAATGTTGAAATTAAGAAAATAAAATATTTAAACTTGAATTTTAATTTTTTACTATAATTACTCAAATTTATCCGTAGAAAGAATATTTCTTTGGAGAAATTGAAATTTGTTCTCACACCGTGTATTTGTACGTTCATTCCGTACTGACGAACCTGTAAAATTTGCTTACACATTGAACGAGAATCGAATTTAGGTTTACTCCGTTGATTGCTAATGAAAAAATTTCAAGAGTCAATTATTTGATTTCTGATTACTACCAGGTTGTTCGATAAGTTTTGTCGTTTTTTTTGTATTACATTGTAAAAAATTACATTGTACCTCAAATTACATTGTAAAAAAATACTACGACATTTCAACTTCGAACAACTGTAAACATACGAATGTGTCGACAGATCTACATGAAACTTCACAGATGTTCATCAAACAGTATTACCGTCTTTAGAAAAATAAAACGACCTAATAGCTCCGTTTCTTATCAAACGACAAAACTTATCAAGCAACCTATTACCTCGATCGTTGTGCGATACCAATCGTGGAAGGAAGGTTCGAATGCAGCAATGCTTTCTGAAAATCATAATCTTAACTAATACCAATTGAAACGGTTCGCGGAAAGCGTAATTGGAAGAGTCTACAGTTTTAGTAGACAGAGAAGCCCGGAAGATTGGGAAACGCTGCTTTACGAGTCCCCTCTTTGACGAACCAGAAACCAGAGGGTGGGCCGTATGAATGACTGTCTCTGTGAGCTTTTATCGTCGATTCCTCAAATCTTCCTATACATAAAACTGTCCCTGCTAACACGAAGGCCGGATGACCCGCGATACGCTCGAGTGCGTATACATATATCAAATGAGCTACCGGTGAGGAAATGATCCTTCCTTTTGCTACTTGCACGATAACGCTCCGCATCTTTTTTCACGAAACACAGTGAAGAAAAGAATAATCGTGCGCCCGCTACCGCGCATAATCTTCGTCCCATAATGGTGAACGCACCGAAGTAGAATAACCGTTGAATCGAACTCGGTGGTTCGAATACGATTATCAAACAATGAATCGTTCCGATACAGTTCACTGTAACCATATACAGAGTCTCCCAAAATACACGGTACAGTAAAAAAAATAGATCAAAATTTTTTCGTAGAGCTCTTCGAGTTTCCGAGATGGTGAATTTTGAAAAATGCGCGGGATACGATCAAATTTTCGAATTGTAAGATATTAACCTCAATACATCATTTATGTAATGATTTTTATAAAATATGCTCTTTTTAACAACCTCGTTTTAAAAAGAACTGTATCGGTATTTTTGAACTAAAGGTATTTTCAATTAAAAGTACAGTTACCCCAATTCTGTGTTTATGGAAACGTTATGCTCATATAACGCGATGAAACCATTTCTATGTGTGTGTGTTTTTATGAGCGTACGTATCTTAAAACAAAAGACATTTGTCCTACCAAGATTTTTTGAACACCTTATAAATCCTGATAAAAAATATCTTCTCCATTTGAGAATTCTCATTAGACGTATATTACTTATCCTTGAAAAATATTTACTTCATTGAGTGTGGTGTTGATGTAGGGTATTGTGTAATACTATATGTATTTATGCGTTCATTGCATAATATGTACCTATAATGCATAAATATATAATATTACGTATATTTTGACAATTACGTAACCACCGAAAAATACCATTTCAATGCAAATCGTAATAGAAATCTTTCGACACCGCCTTATTTTGTATTCTTTGTAATATTTGTAATATTTCGTCATTTCGTGCAACTTCATTTTTCAAGAAGAAATTAACAATTTTAACTTTTTGCCCTTATCGATACATCATATATTTATCGGTTAGTTACGATTAGTCCTGTAATACAGACAATACATTAACCCTTTCGCCAAAGATGGATGAACTATTATTAAAATAATAGATGACAAATAAAAACACCACATAGTGAATTTATTCGCGATGTTTATTCGATTGAACAAATGGTCCCAGTCTTAATACAGTATAAATACTTCCTTATTTGAATAATAATGTTCAAATAATGACATTGCGATACTCTAATATCCATAATTCATTCGTAAGATTCAAATCCCTGTAAAATATTCGAATAATACCAGTTATTACATTGGTTCAAGATTAATAGTAATATAATAATAAAATATTACATTTTCAAAGGTTCTCAATTTAGACTAATTCTCAACTATATTAATTCCCATTATATTATATTAACTTATCATCTTCGTTACATATTATTTTATATTTTTGTTTATTGCATATCATATCGTTATTTCGTGATATATGTATTTCGTTTTGTTAAGTAAGCACGGTAAAACCAGTCTATCGCTATCGTTACTCTTTCCCAAACCACTTATGCTGGCGTTGAAATGGTAAGGCGTATCTGAACACCTTGAACAAGTAAGGACCCACCAGAGACTGTATTCTAAGCGTTGGCAGTTCTCTTTCTCTATTATTACGATACAGACCTTCATGAGCAGAACAAGCGCTGCCAAGGTTCTATGTAAGTTATTTTACGATACTTTACAACACGCTACACGTTACTTACTCCCCAAAGTAAAAAGAGGAAGCGATGTATATACGAGCAAATATACAGGGTGATTCTGGAAAACAAGGCGAATTATAGCTCATTCTAACAAAATACCTTCCTGAAATAAAATATGAAATATCTCGTGAAATATTAATTTTTCGATAACTCTTAATCTATATACTCTAAAAAGATAATAAGAGGAACCAACCTGTATGAAACATGCAAGGTTACATTTGAAACAAGAAAATGATACGATTTTCCAAATTTCTGTACATGTGTATACACACATTCCCCTGAATTTAAGGAAAATGAAGGACACGAATCCAAAACTTGGCACTAAAAGTAAATATACAGATTGACTAGATTTACTGATTCCTAATTCAAAATTTTATCGTCAGAAGTAGCTGTAATAGTTATTCGCTAGAAATTTGAAGCTCAACACGTTTTCTCTCGATCCATTGGAATGTACGAAAGAATTACCGAGAAAGTAATCCCAAACTAATCTAACCGAGATTCTTAACCCCTCAAATCGGTAGTTTTCCATGGATTTGTCGACGCCTCAGATGGTAATAAATTTAGAAATATTTGGTAAGTTTCTTTAATTTTACACGAACTAAAATTTATTTGTTCGATTAATTTAAAATTTTAAAAATGTGTTAATAAAATACTATACAATAATTAAAAAAAAGGTACTGACTTTATCGAAGAAAGATATTAAGAATAATATAAATGATATGAAAAATTTGCAATCGCGCGAAAGACTTTGAATCGTACTGTTCAGAACAAAATTCTGCACTGCTATCTGAACACCAATAATTTGAGGCACTTTTTTATTGCACATTTCCATTATGAGACCTTAGTAAACATTTTAGTCGATTTCGTAGTTTTATTTGTTTAGGAATTACAATGCATTATTCGTTTTATATTTTTACAATAAGAATATAGAAAAAAATATAAAATATCCTTACCAAATAAAATTCACTAAACACAAAATACAATGCAGTAATTTAAAATCTAATATAGTACAAAAAAAACCAAAGAAATTAGAAGAACCGAAAAACAACGTCTTGGAATTTACATATTATTTTCATACATAGTACTAAATGGAAATGTAAAGACTATATTTTAAAAGAACAAAAAAGAGACGAGAAAATATCAGAGTTTTCGTTTAAGGTATTCTTGCGGTGGGATGCTTATTATTTAGGTAAGTCCGAAAAAACATCGTATTAAATAAGAGGCCTTGAGTAATAAGTATCGAGTTTTGTGAACTCGAGAATAGCAGGACAATTTATTTGGCCATTAAGAATTTTAAACAAGAAGATAGCATCGAACAATTTACTACGAGCTCCAAGTGTTAGCAAGTTGAGTCTCCACAGAGGATGTGATTATAATTGTGCTCTGTTGTACGCATGGTGTTGCATCTTTCAAATAAGATACCATATGTATTTCACCTGGTGCACAGACCATATCACGCTTGCGTACTCCAACTGAGAACGCACAAGAGTGTTATAAAAGAAGTGTTGCAATAGATTCGAAGATTAACAAAATCGGTGGTGACACAGTTTATGAAACCGTTTCACTGATACGGTATGAGAATTTATTTCTCGAAATAAAAAATACACCGATCGAACTAAAATTAAAAGATTAATTGCCTAATTTAAACAGTAATATTATACACGAAAATGGAACAACAAAATTTTGTCTAAAACGAAATCGCTAAAAAATTTAACTATTACGACCAAGTTACGTATTTTTATTATATACTAGGTTATTCAATAAGTTTTGTCGTTTTTTCCATTGTAAAAGAATACTACAACACTTCAACTTTGAACAACTGTAAATATACGAACAAGTCGACAGATCTACATGAAACGTCATACATGTTCATCGAACAGTAGTACTATCTTTCGAAAAATAAAACGACGAACCTAATAGCTCCATTTCTTATCGAACGACAAAACTTATTGAGCAACCTGTTAGATCAGTTTTGTTTCTACGTTCCAATTTGTTTACTCCAATTACTTTCCTCGTTGTATTTTATCATTATCTCAAACACGAACAACGTAATGCAGTTACTCAAAGATGCCCAAACCTGCTGAAATATTTAAAGATCATCGTTCAATCGATGGTAATCGATTAGATCCGAATCAAAATAAAAAGGAATCGTTCAATTAAAGCGGACAATTTGAGCAACCAAGTGCTGTCCAATTCAAGCAACTCAACCGTCGCCAAGTTTTTGTCACATATACACGTGACCTCTTTATTAACCCTTTGACGCCGGGCTCCGTACCCCGTACGGATCCTGGGTCTTTCACATGTCGCCGGCGTCAATAAGAGATACGGTCCATGCAACTGGCTGCTTGCTTTGTTCCTGTGCCGATATAAACAACGATATTGTAACAGGGACTGTATCTCTTTATCTCGAGAATGCGACCATCTATAATTTACGCAACACATACACTGTTATGTATTTACAAGTAATGAAAAGATAACAGACTAAATCCAGGAAGAATGAAATCTAAAAAAAAAAAAAAAAAAAAAAAAAAAAAATACGTCGACCAATTGTATTTATGTGCATTCCGTACAGAAGTGTAAATAATTGTAAAAATGAAATAGTACGTAGAAAGTAAACGCGTAACGTTCCCTGTAACGCATCATAGAAACACTTAAAATAAGATTTCTCGAGTACCCTTGATATAATAATTGGAGAAGTAGACATATTATATTACAAGTGTATTAAATGTTAAAATATTTCCCTGAGTAACAATACGCGAGTGACAATACGAGAATACTTACGAGAGCCGTTGAAAATAAATCGATGCCGTTGATTATGAAAACGGAAAAGGAACTTATATAATAAACAATTATAAAAATGAATATCAAGCGTTTTCTGTATTTCCTCGTGTTATTAAATCAATTCTACCAAAATACACCGAGAACGAAATACTTCGCAAAAACGAACAAAAACGTGTACACAATACATTGAATTGTTGAAAAGTTCCTTGTTGTTTAACATTTTTCAGTATTTTCGGGCTCCGAATCCAATGATATTTTAAATCTCGAGAAATTTCTACCACGATTTCGTACCTTTGAACCATTACGCGGCAATCATCGAAACAAGACAACACTGTGACAACGAATTGACATCGTTTCTTGATTTCAACAAGCACGACACGTTTTCGCAAATGCAATGTAATCTCGCTGAATTGATTCAAATCTGCCAAAGAAGTGCTGATCGATAAATCCTGTTTCCTACGGGTGATTCGCGCACGAACATTAAGAAGAAAGTCTCTATCGTTTGAAGAAGTATGCGTGCAAGGACCCATTGAATGGAACCTGGGGTGAAAAATGTGAATGGTTAATGCAGCGGCATTGTAGCAACAGTGACAATGGCAGGGGTGTGTTCACGGTAATTCGGCCGTGTAATAGTGTTTCCGTTGCTGAGGGAGCTCCTTGATTCGGATCGGATCCCGTTCATGCGAATCGCCACTGCACGAATCCTATCCTCATTGTCATTTGCTGCTACAGGCGGCCCTTTTTGCTCGTATCCGTTAAAACCGGCTCGAGGTAGGTACTGCCACGGCAAAAAATCAACGAAATTCCGTCGCGAATAAAGCGCGCACGCAAAACCAGTAACATCCGCTCGATCGAATGTACGAGGATCAAAGTCACGATTGGGACACCACTCGGACCCCGAGGACAAATAATAGGAGACGATAATCCAATTTTTGCGCGATCGCCACGGGTGTATTTATTTTAACGTTTATCGAGATCCCTCTTCTGGAATACGTGAAAAGTAAAAAAGAAACATTTCGTTTCGTCGTACTTGGAGAAATATGTGTAGAATGTGTAACGAATACTTGATCGTTGACTCTTTCTAATGTTCACTGCAATGCTGATTGTCGAAAGGAAAATGATGCCAGAGATTTGAGAAAAATAGTGAGAAAAAATCATTTCTATTTCAAATAAATATTGATTTATACGTGCACCATCGAGCATTCACGTTACACGAATAGAATTGAAAGTGTACTTAATTCGTAGCAACGTCTTAGAAATATTTTAAAGCATTTATAATAAAAAAAAATATATATATATATATACGTAATTATTCGGTGGTGGTGGTCATGCCATCTTTCTCATCTATAATTGCCTGGATGAAAGTAACTAAAAATAGGTCCGGCACGGAATGTGTTAAGGTTCTAAAAGCGATCTAAAATTTCAAAAAACTCGATTTTTAAATTTCATTTTCTTAAAGGGTACGACTTTGAAAATATGTGTGCTAAACCATCTGCTTCAATTCGTGAAAATTGATAAGAGAAGCTTTAAATGCTTTCTTCTCGTAACATTATTTTTTAAACTGACTTCCATGATATCTTAAGATTTATCGACCGATTGACTTTATATTTGGAGATAATCTTCAGTAGATACGTCTTTATCACCGGAAGTAGAGACTCTTAAAAATATTGAGTTTTACTATTTTTTTTAACGTGCTAAACACAAAATAAAGCTAAAAAATAAATTCAAAATTTACAGTTCCGCCATTCTTTTATTTATCAAGATTTTGATTTCTTCCTGCTTCCTGCTATAACTATATCCTTCTTAATGAAGATACTTTTTCACTCTGTGTTTCTGATTACTGAATTGGCTGAAATCATGGAAGCCAATGGAGCATCTTTTTTAGAAGAGCTATTAAACAAGAAGCTACAACTTTAATCATTTTTAATATTTCTGGATGAAAAAAATACCGTATATACTTATAAGATGGATAAATATATCTGGAAAATCTCATTACACAATAGCTTACCTACCATTAAGAAAAAAAATCATAAAAGGAACCGAAAATATGACAGTCTGGACAGCAATACCCCTTTAAGGGGTACACCTACTATGCGTGGTTGGAAAGATGACTTGCAGGGCGGCACAGAGGCAAGAGGAATACCACGCTGATTCTACCTAACCTACCTTTAACTTTCTCAAAGCTCCCACTATTGGACCGCTTGCTTTGCGTTATTTTACTTCGTCTCGTTGCGGCATCTTTTTTCACTCTTTTCGTCGAACGACGCGATTAGTAGTAGATGAAACCATTTCAGCCAATAATACACCGCTATTACGAAATGTAGGGGCGCGACTAGTCCACTACGGCTAATCGTAATCGTATTCCTTTTGCTTGTCAACTTTCCAGCACCGCGTAGTACTTCGATCTTTGGTTGCTGAGCGATTGATTGATTGTTTTAAAGACAGAGAACACAAGCAGGCTAGCGTGTCACTTTTGTTTGAAAAATGGAGGAATAACTGACCTGACTCTACCAGATGAAACGGAATAACTATCCGGCATGATTCTTCAACGAGGACAGGAAATTGAATAGACCGAAAGTGAGCGAGACAGAGCAACAGAGACGGAACCTTGGTTTAACCGCTTTCAGCGTCCGACATACGAAAGCAACAAGTTACGTGCACAAAAGAGAAAGACAAATGGGTTTCTTTGGCAGTGAGAAGATTGACGAAGGTTGGACTGCACTTTTATACGTCCAAACACGCCCACCCGTGTAACCATAGAAAGCTATAGAGAAGGTAAAATCTGTTGTCAAGCACCGGCGGGAAAGTTGACCGGGCAATATATTTAAATATTGCAGTTGTTACAAACAGATCCCTAAAATAGCATAAAGTGTTAACAGCTTCTATTCCCAAGGTCGTGTTTTTTCAAGCTTCCAAAGTTATCAACCGAATTTTTCTAGGCTACTAATATATTTTTATTACCGTGTTATTACAATTGGCAAAAAATCAAATTTAACAATGTATAACCTTGAAGTTAATAAAGATCATTTCGAGCATCTTTTAAAACGAAATATTTTGCACAGGGAATACAACAATTTTCGAGTTTTCCATTTTCTTCAACGTATCACGATTTTTCTTCGTTCGAGGTCATTTGAAGGTCTTGGTATCAAACGCAGTTGCATATTTCAATAAAAATTCATTATTACTGTTTGAAAAACAGTGGAGCTCGAATTAGAAACTTAAAATAAATGTTCCTCGTGAAAAAAGTAGTTCATTGTGATACCGATCTTTCCAAAATATACAGTTTTTTCCTGATACATTTTTCGCAACAATAGAAGTAACAGAAATAATTAAAATAAACAAAACTAGGTCGTTTGTAAAAGTGAAAATTCAAGTTCAAACGACGTGTTCCAAATCACAGCTCATCACGTACAATACGCTGTTTCCAATTGATATAAAACATTGTTGGATTCTATTTTTTGGGGAACGACAAATTCCTTGAGTGTACTTTTAATAGCACTTTTTTCAATCGGTTCACGCGAAAACAATTATTCAAATGCTTGTGAAAATGATAATCACTGGAAGAGGTAGCAGAAGGACTGACCTTGAGTAGCCAGTTAAATTTGATCCCACTTGTAGGATCGACAAAAAAAAAGTAATCTCATGAAAGAGCCAACCACGAATGGTAATATAGAGAATATATAACCGCAGACTTAGAGATGTTTAATTGATAATATTTAGAAACAAAATTAGTCAATGAAACACGAGTGGAAAGTCTATATTTATAATTGCCAACTTTCACTATTTGTTTATACATTGAAACCATTAACGGACAAGAAATAAGGAAAGCAATCGTCCCTTTCCGTTAATTTTAATTTTACATTTCTCGTTCCACAATTGTGCTTAGAAATGTTATTGTTACACGATTCAACGGTTTGCGATCCGAGATAGGTATGGAAGAGAGTAATGTCTCCGAGATACAATAAAGAATTCAATCTGCAGACGCTTCCAACCATGTAGCATAAGCAATACAGATTTATCATTCCATGCAAAAATGAATACCAGGTACACTTTTACCGAAACCTGTTCTTGCTTGTTTTGTAGATTTTACAGATAGTATAGATACAAGAAATACAATAGCGTTTGAATTTCGTTCCAACGTTTTAAACTCAAAATCGTCCGCCATATTTTTCTTCATGTGTATCTTCATAAAATGTATTATACGCGCGCGCGCGTGTGTGTATGATACTTGCAGGATCAATATTAGAATATTTTACTTATTTTGTTACTTGTTTCAATATTCAAAGATTAATATATCATATAAATGTATAATGACAAAGAGTCCCTCTACTAGCACGAAATCAATATAGCCGTTCTTAATAACTGCAAGTTCTGTATTTGATGTGACCCTTTAAAATTAGTAAACTTTTCTTGTAATTAATAACGTTACGTTGTCTTACAAGAAATACAATATTTTACAGATCGTGATACCGTATACCTGTATTTAAATCGTTAAAATATCAAAATATCCATATTGTTAAAATACAATAATTACGGCGAAATTATTCTTTCGGTATATTCACAGTAAAAGTCATTCATGTATAAAATCCTACATAAAATATTGTAAAAATTATGCGGTTTCTAGAATATACATACCCACACACATGTATCTATATTACTCGTTATGTATACCTATGTGACTATATTATTACATTAATTTCTCAAATTTTCAAAAATTAACGAACAAATGTTTGATCGAATTTATGTTATTTCTTTCCAGCTATTTGAATCAACAATACATAATAAAATAAATATTTATTTTGAAACAAATTCTATTTACCATTATCTTATTTGGTTATATATTGTAGAAGCTTTTAATTAATCTTATATTGTAGTATGATATTCATGTTAATGCTCGATATTTGTTATACTTTAACGGTTAAATATTTCTTGTGTATAAATAAAATTTTTACCTGATGTCCTTCAGGAGTCTAGATGAGATATTCGTAGTACAGGTGTAATTTTCGATGTATTTATGCTGATTTTCGATTACGCTACAGTTAACGTTAGGCATGCAGAGCGCCATAAAGTGAGGTCTCAGACGGCCAATCGTATACTTTGCTATATCCGTAATTAAAACGGTTGTAGCGGCTCCAAAACCGAATATGCCAATCTGAAACATCAAGAACGTAATTTGAAAAGCAAAACTTGAAAAGCATATAGTTTTAATATTAAAACGTTAATACTTTATAATTAAAATTATAGTTGGGACAAAATTAATTAAACCACCGAAGGCAGCTTCCCCGACTCTAATGACTTTAGACAGCTCTTACTTCTATGTCATGTCAACTTGCCCTCTATTTCAGAGATAGAGATTGTATGCCTAAAAATTTGTACGAGAAACGGGAGATATAGTAACGGTAAAATGTGAAATTTCTACACTTCGTTAACTTTCAGTAACCACTTAATTTTGTTCCAACATTAAACGATTTGATATTTTTACTTTTTCACTTCTGCTAGTAACTTAGCAAGTATTTATTTTTTGAGTTGTATTGAAAAATATTCGTAAAATTCATCGACAATTATTCTAGTAATTCAGAATATATTGTATTTACGTGCGTTTTAGAGGCACACAGACGATCTCGCAATTTGTGATAAAGTCGAGAAGGAGACGATTATATATATACAAAAATAAATAAATAATGTCGAACAAAATTTGTTTGTATGGAACTTTACTTTCAAGAAAGTCGATTCTGTATAACCATTATGGTACGCTCACGTTTAATTAAATTTTGGCTATTGTAGGAATTTGGTTTATTGTTTGTATATAGAAATAATAACTCATAATCATAAGTATAGTTTTCTTATACCAACTTTGTACATTTTGTAGATAAACTCAATACCCAGAGAAAATTTGGAACAAAGAAGTGAAACGTGCATGTAGTCCACGTACGTACGTATTTTCAAAATCGATTTTCTTAACTCTAAAATAATTTGGTCGGTCTAATGAACATTGATCTATAATTAATAAAAATATAGCGCCAAATACTCTAAATTTACTGTCTACCTGAGTCATTATGCAAAAATTATACAATGTTCTATATAATACAATTATATTATGCACGCGCGCGCACATTACAGTACAATAATTAATATTATAATATACATCTGTATATTCAACTTTTTATTTATTATGAAATATTTTTCATATTTACAGTAATAGTAAATAGTGTATTATTTTAATGAATTATTGTAATGATTAGTCCACTAAATATTATCGTACATTCTTTATTATAGGTAAGTATAATACATACGATAAAAAACTTATCGGAAACAATTATAATGATGTAATATAAAAATATATACGTTACGTTTGTTAAACTACTACACATGTCCCCATTATTTTATATAATTTTATGTTGACGTTTTTTGCCTTATTTATTTTGCATTTCTCTATATCTTGTTGAAATCTGTTATGTGTCAATCAAAAACTTGTCACCTCTACCTTACCGTAGTATAATTATGATTTCGTAACCTGGATAACCAATTGATAATTCAAGGTAATATGCACAGCTGCTATGTCCATAAGCAGATATCGCGTTATATCATGAAATGACGTATAAAAAAGCTAATAAATATGTATAATGCAATTTTTTTGTTTGCTGTCTACTTGTGGGAGTTACACAGCAATCGGAAAATTCCAGCACATAAAGAAAAGAATGTACTTGTATTTACAAAAATTATTTTAGAAGTCCAAGCAGACCCCACGTACGTTGAAACTTTTAGCAAGACTAGTCTAGAATTAAATCCAAAGTCTTGCAAAAAAACATTTTTATTTACGTTTTTAATTTAGTTTCTCATATAGAATCACCTTCTTCTCGATTATACCATTCCTTAGGGGATGTTCTGTGTACAGAAACAAGAAAAGCGTTGAAGGCTAAGCAAAAAAACATTTCGTTTTATGTAGTTACAAATTTGTTCTGCTCTACGATGTTTCTCTAGGATTATCGTTTAAGCGGCAAAGGAAACAGAAAAGGTGTAAAAGATTAGATCTGAATTAAATACATGTGTATATAAGTCTATTTGCTCTTGGACTATAGTCAGGTTAAGAAAAAAGTATCTACCTGAGAGAATTCCACTGTTTGTCTTATAGAGAATTCTTCCCGCACTTTAGTCGATTTAGTGTAAGGATCAAATATGTCACAATTGGTATCGAAACCTGATCAAATAGCTCTCTTTTAGATAGTTCATGAATAAAAAACAAATTCTAATCTTAAAACCTTGAATTTGATGATATGTAAATTTGAAATTAGAATTTATTAAACGTCAGATAATTAAAAATCAGGGTAGAAAGAGTAAAACAAAGAGTAGAGGACTCTCGGCTGTTTCTTTCATCGACCTCACTATAGTAGTTTTCGAACTATACCTTCTCGTATGCACTCCACAACCAAGGGGGTATATTGTAACCACACAATATCTTCGAAGAGTCCGCTTTACATCTTGCGTAGAAATATTCACCCACTATCATCTGTAACAAAATTTTTATACATATATATATATATATATATATATATATAATATCAGATACGAAGAATTCAAGATTTTTCAAAACAAGTTATAGCACGAAACGAAAACTTGAAAGTATTGATTTTCTTTAATAATGAGAAATGATATGATTCGTTTGCATCATGAAAATTATTATTCCGTGAAAATGTTTATATAAGCACCAAAATGTCTAATTTATTTCAATTAACCAGAAGCACAATATTTCTTTCGCACATTTTTATATTTTCATGTTATTATACGTGGAAGATAAAATATTATAAAATAATACACTCTCTTAATATTAATATGTGATTAATATAACGACCGTGTGAATGTTCAGCATACTATTCAAGATTATATCATTATTTCATAACTGTCCTTTTAGAGTTTTCTACTTTCCTTAACATAAACAGTTATTATTATTAAAATGATAAATTGAGTGAAGAAATAAGTATAATTTGTCGAGAAATCAAAACCATGAAATAAATAATCCACGTTAACAAGGAAGTCTTTTTAAAAAAATCTGCTATATTTTTATGTTGCTATAGTTTTAAAGTTAACTTTTTATTGAACTATACGAAAATTAATTGAAGTTAACTCTGCGTCGAAGCATCGCCTGATTCTGCGCTACTATAGTAAACGCTTCAGAGGCCAGGTGGCTATACCTGCCATTGTTATACAGGGTATGCAACTGCTGGAAGCTTCCGAAAAAAATTAACGGTAATCCTTTGTTATAAATATTCTTTATAATACAGACGACAAGTATTGAGAAACTCACTCTTTATCAATTGCACTTGCTGTTGATAGTATTCAAGTTGCCATTGTTTGGGAATCCACGAAAAAGGATCGTGTTTATAGACTACTCTACTATATCCATAACTAATAACTAAATAACCGATTATGTAAAAATTAATTTATATTTTTTACAATATTTAGTCGTACAAATAAAATAATCAAACTTTATATCTATTATTATAAATGAATGAAAATTTTGCGTTCCACAAATTGTTTTGATAAGTTCGTGTCTTTTAATTAGTAAGTAATATTAATAATCTCCCCAAACCAAATTATTCGATAACGTTTCTTTTTGAACAGAGGTAATTTTTATTTGGTAGTCTTTTGTCTTCAATGTAAACATCCAAAAGTTCATTGTCATTCACTATGTTTCCATCAGGTGTAAAATTAACAATTTTCAAAATTTTTATATACGATTCTAAAAGATACGTTTAAATGTTACTAAAAAGTATAACATATTAAAATTTCAGCTAAATGCAAAATGTTACTTCAAAAAATGAACAAATTCACATAGAATAACTCATTATACAAATATTCATGTATATACACACACATATAAAATCAAAGTAACAATACACAAATGTGAATTCTCTTTGATGCAAGAAAAAATATAGATTTGCTTGAAATACTTAATTGAAACATTTTTATGAAGTTTAATTTCTTTATTTCAATACTTTATTCAGTTATTCTCGAGTCTGATCGATTACAAAATTTGATTTGTTATGCAATCGTATATGATTCTAATGATATTCTCTCCAGGATTCTTCAAAAATTGTTTACTGCTTTTGTAAACACTTCTTACAAGAAGCTCCATAAATATTCGATTATGGTGATACCAGGTGATCATGATAACCACTTCAAGCTTTTTACTTAACTCTCTTATAAACTGCCTAACTATGTAGGCTATGTGCTTATTTTGCTGAAGCACAAATGCTTCATTTAAGGAACTTGTGATTTTACATCAATTTTATATCGATAAAATGGTAAAAAATGATAAATAAATTTAATACAAAACCATAACTATCTAAATATGTAGATAAAAAATATGTTGAATTATAAATTTTATGAATTTTTATTCTTAAAAATAGCTTATTTAAGATAAACGTATAGTTTATTACTAATGTTTCGATTCCAGATATTTGAGAAATATGTAATTTCAGTTCGAGGTATTAGTTTTTGTTTTTCGTAACATTCCCTTCGTCATATATGAATAAAATATTGTTCTAGCATCCTATTAATTTTTACAATTTTTTTTACATCACTATATTGTTTTGCCTCTTAAATTTTCAACGATTTTGTGTTTTAATTATTTTTTACATACTTTTCCTACCGCACTTTTGGAAACAACGAACTTTTTGGCTATTACACGGTAACTTGATTGTGGCAGTCCGATATAATCAAGTAACTCAAGAATTTGAATTGAAATTTCTTTTCTTAGTAATATTCTGATATTTCCTTACAAATAATGTGTCCTATACAAAGTCCAGACAACAATTAAATACTTAATTTAACACCACAGTGTAAACATGGAAACAACGCTACGCATTTGTTTACATTGTTTGCCTTACAGTAACGACTCAAACGAGTGTCCACTTCTTTTTTATCCCTCGAAAATAAACTAGCTTTCTCTTTAAGTATGTTTTATTTCAACACATATGAATATTAACTTCAATCATTTGCTAAATAATCTACGTTCCATAAAGATATATAATATATAAAATTTAAGTACATAATAATAGAACTATTTTAATTAAATTTAATTCATACCTATTTCCACTAACCATCCATTCGATTTTGTCAGTAACTGTACGTATCAGTTCACACCTTACCTACCCTCACCATTATTATATCGTTTAATTTTTGTTCTTATAATAATATTATTTTTGTTCCTAAAGTTTCTTTTAAATATTTATAAATTTTATTTTATATTTTGCAGATTATATAAATATATTTAGTCTGAAAACGATTTCAAACGTGTGAGTTAAAACATTAATAACAGTAGCTAATTCAAGTCTGAATCATTTATATTTCAACAAAATAACGCATGTTATCATACCGTTTATATACAAGTTAAACAATAATTTAAAGAAAGTCAAGCTAAAAAATTCGACGAATTAACAAGAAAATTTATCATGGCTTCTTGCAAGAAATGGCTTTTATTAAAAATTTTACTTTGTTTAAGAGGAATATTATTAAAAACTTATACGACTTGAGAGTAAATGTACAATGTATTGAAATAAAGAATTTAAATTTCATAAAAATTTCTCGATTAATTAGCTATTTCAAATGAACTTATCTTTTTGAAGTAAATTGTTCTTGTTAAATAATATCCTGACTATGTCCTTCAAATTAGCTGCAAATGCACAGCCGAAGATCATTACATTGTCTTTATATTGTAGCGAGGCAAATAAAAACACGTGAACAACTTTTTGTGGCGGACTGTACTTTGAAAAGGGCAACCTACTACTCTCGAAATTATGCGTCAACGAGACGTCAGTGGCACTGAAATAGTAAGTAGATGCGCATGTATTTGACAAGATACAACGAAGTTTCGAAGAAAGAACCCGCGAATGTATAGAGTTTCTAAGGGTAATACACGCAACGTTTATGAAATGAAACAAATAATTAAAAGATTCCTATACGAACCACAAATCTTGCGATGCCCTTCTATGAATTTTCGTTGTTAACTCATCAAGGTGGAATTTTTATTTTCGATAGCTGACATCTTAGATGATAGTAAATTTTGAAATATTTGATAAATTTCTTTAAATTTACATAAACTAAAATTTACTTGTCCGATTAATTTCAAATTTTAAGGGTATGTTAACGAAATGCCATATAATAATTTAAAAATAGTAATTTTCTCGAAGAATAGTATAACTAATATTAAAAATTTCGAATCGTACGTAAGACTTCGAAGCATTGTTCCAAACGAAATCTTATCGATGGAGTGAGTCTTCTTTTTTTTTATTTTTTATGCAAAATTGACAAATCTCCACTGTGAAACATCAGTGCACATTTTATCTGATTTTGTAGTTCCATTTGATTAGAAAGTACAGTATATGTACACGCAAAGTATTTTTGCCACATAAATATAAAAAATATAAAATATTCTTATGAAATAAAATTCACTGAACGCGGGAAACACAATGTATACAATAAAATACGAATAAGAACAAACATAACAGAAAGAACTTGAAAACATACGCCGTACCTCGAACCAGCTTGAAAGATTAATATAATTAATACAACGAACGAGATGTGCTTCGAGAAAAAGCTTTCGAAAAATGTTACCCGCTCGATTTCTTCAAATTCGACTTGGTACATCTAATGATATTTCACATAGACTTTTTAACCGCAGAATCAATTGCAAAGCTATGAAAGTAATAAAATTTCTTCACCTACAGCACCGTCGCTAAAGTAACCGAGGCATAAATAAACGAATTCGTTTTCCTCGGGGAGAAGAAAGAAGCATCGAAACAGGTAAAAACGACCGAACCTGCCGTTGTATTTCATTCATTCGTACTTGTCAGTTGTATCACCTGGCGACCTTTATCTGGAATCTGACCGGTTAACCTACTTACTTTTGTGTGAGACCGTGACAGATCTGTAGAACCGCAGGGGGAGGGGGGAGGGGGGAGGGGGGAGGGGGGAAGAGATTACAGAGGCTTCGAGCCTCTCGAGAATTTCGAAGTCGTCGCTTTTCTTCTTGGTTTTAATCATAGATTATAGCGATGAAGTGACCGACGTCCTCGGTATCTCGTCTTTGATCGATCCACGACGAGAAAGCATCTCACGAGAACCCACGGAATCAGATTTTCCACTTAACGATTACAATACCTCGAGGTCGCTAAAAGGATTAACTCTTTGAAAATACCACGCTTCTCTTTTCTCTCTTCGATTCCTTCCTTGCTGGATTGCTGCCAGCCGACAGCAAGCTTATTGAACGGTACTGTTCGTGTAGTATTGTTTTTACCATTGTTTACTTTTGAAAAACTACTCTCGTTGAAAAGATATTCTGGAACATCTACTATAACAATTTCATGGAAACAGATTGTTTTGAACAAGGTTGTACTGAACAACCTGGTACATGCATGTACATGCATAGGTGTGTACCTACATTGTTTACTTTTTAAAAACTACTCTCGTGGAAAAGACATTTTGGAACATTTATTATAAGAGATTCATGGAAACAGAATTTCGTTTACCAAATGCTTCATAAAATAAGCAAACGTACCGTAACGTAATAATATTTACAGTACATGGGTATTAGCTTTATTCCACAATATAACATTATACTATAGATATTATCGCAAAAAATGTATAGTATCTTGTTTTTGAAAGAACTAAACATAGCTCTTATGCTCGTTGAAATAAACATAAGGAATTTGCAAATAATTGGATTGAATGAATTATGTTAAAAAGTAAAAGTTACAATTCCATTCCATTCCGTGGAAATAGTAATTTTGGAACTTTCGTTAGAAAGAGTTTCATAATATAAATCAAGCTCCAAATTTATAATTCATTGTAGGTAATAGATTTCTTTGACAATATATAATATTATATTACACACAATATGATAACATATTATTTCGAATACAGAATACGAAACAATGAGAAACCAATAGTCTCGTAATAAATATGTAACAGAAACGTGCACTTGAATAACTTTTCGAACGATCGAAATTTAATGAAGAAAATATGCGCCTCTATTGCGTGAGAATTTTTATTTTAATTTCTTATAAATTTTATTCAAACTGGAACATTTGTTCATCTATTCCAAATACTTCATTTTTTATTACAATTTTTATTACAACTGTGAGTTCCATTGTAACTGCTTCAACGAAACCTATTGAAAAAGTTCGATAATTGTTTCCATTCCTGCAATATTCGCAAGAGAAACGATCGAGCAACTTTGAACAAAATTTTATCGAATTTATTTTAATAAATTCGAATCGGGTATTCTTGTATCGGATAAAAATAAACTAGTCGTAACCGAAAGCAGTGCTCGATTCCGAAACTACAACGAGCCTCAAGGGGTGCCGAGAACCCTTCTCAGATTCCTGAGATGGTACAGGTAGAAAATTTGTGTGCCGGTGAAACGGTCCGACGCCGAAGAAGAGGGCAAACATCGCGGCTTCGGATAAAATTCTCGTGAACGGATGAGTCGAGAACAGGGATCTCGTTGCTAACAAGGGTCCGCTTATTATTTCAAGTGCCACCATACACTTTCGCGGACAGGCCGAGTGACATTCAATTCCGTCCGAAGACAAGAAACGATTCCTCTCGGACCGTTAAGGTAATTGTGCGAAATACCCTGACTAACAAAACCGTAAAATAATGAATCGATTATACTTTTAATTAGTGAATTACAATATCCTCTCGAACAAGAACCACCGAAAAGAAGCCATATTTCTGTATACAACTTGTTCGAAAAATAAACGTAGAAACGAATAAAAATGCAACATATAACAGTGCATCGATAGATAGACGATTTGAAAATAATCAACCAGCAAAATGTTATATCAACGCGTTATATCAACAGTTATCTAACCGTAGTCTGTTGCTCCAAGACAAGAATTTAAACAAAGTTGACTTAAAAAAATTGATCGATCAACAACAAAATTTATCGAGGCTTCGTGTAAGAAACAACCTATTATTAAACATTTTACTTCGTTTTCGAGGAATATTATCAAAGACCTATACGCAGTACAAGTATCAGTAACGAAGCAAACAATCGTAATAAATCGTAAATAATAATCGTAAGTGAAGTAAAAATCGTCAAGATTTCAAAACACCGATCATTTTTCCAACGTTCGTTTCTTTTCGAAGGAGATTTTCAAACGGCTCGATACTTGCAGCGATAAATCAATTTCTTGAACTCGAGAAATACAAAGCTCGTGATTCCATTCAAAAAGGATGATTCGTTCCCGAGGGGACCTCCGAAAGGAACTACTCGATGTCGCGTCATCGTCATAAACGATTTTAAACATTACGAATAAAACAAGGAACATTGCCACACCCATCGTACACGTGGGAACGTGACTTCTCGTAATTCTCGCACGCGGTCGCGTCTCTGCAAATTTCCGTTTTGAAATCAGACCCTGTGGGCAACTCCTCAAACGTCAGACCCTATTTTGCTTTCTCTCTCTCTCTCTCTCTCTCTCTCTCTATCTATCTATCTATCTATCTATCTCTCTCTTTCTTTCTTTCTCTCACTTCGGTCCCTTGGATGGACGAATCGTGCAGCACGATGTTCGAATTAACGCTGTCACCGCAGGCAGGAAGAGCGAATAGTCGAAGGCGGAGATGCAGAATTCTTCGCAAACGAAATTGCGTGGCCATGCGTTCAACCGTACCGCGACACGAGTCAGTCTATCCGAGAGATAATCACGCCACAAAGGGATTCTATTAAAACGTAATGAGAAAGATTAAAGGGTGTCGTGTTTCAGCCTCTTCAACTTGTCTTGTAAACGTGTTCCCAACAAACGAGGAAAAACAAACACAACGATCCCGTGGTGTGCGACTACACAGATACGTATACGACCCGGTGGTGTATTTTCGGACCGATATTTTGTACTTCGCGTTAACACCGGATTCTCCTAAACGTGGATAATTGGATAATTAACTAACGAATTTCAGAATTCGCGGAATGTCTTTAAGATCGGACGATAAATTCTGTCCACGTAATTGGATTCTGCGTTTAGCGAACCATCCGTTGGTTCGAGTACTATTTTTAGTTTGATTAACGAGCATCTATTAAGGTACTGTCATATGGACAACGATAATGGCTCCTTAATAGTTTAACCCTCGACCGATAAACATCGTTTACTACGCTCTAGGTTGCTTTCATTTTCCACATCGATACGTTGCTTGTTCGTTTTCCTTCCATCGTGTTGTTCGATCGAACGTTGATAAATCGAATAAAAGAAACACGAGTCGTATCAGCTTGAGAAGGAATCGGACACCATACGACCTGCAAGTTGCGAGAGTTAACGACGAGTAACATAATACTTACATGCACAATGTAATCTTTAGACACCTCGTACGATCGCGAATATTAATTAATCCTCGCTTCTTAGGGCCAATGCACCATATTTTCTTTGGTATACGAAAAAAGTGGTCACGATCCTCGAGTACGAAATACCTTTATCGAACGACCAAACTTATCGAACAACCTATTATAACTGCACAACGCACAAAGAACAAAGCCATTAAAATGCAATACCTAGGATTACAGTCAAACATCGATTTAATTATATCGAAACCCTATATCAACGCGTGCTTTCACGTTCTTTCTTTTTTTTAGTATTATAAGTTATAAATATAATAATGCGTGACATACTTACATTCCGCTTTATGTACATAGTATAGCTAATTAAACCCAAATGGATTTTTAGAAGCTCGAATAAAAAAAAAGTTTCGTTTATCTCTCGCTTTCTACGCTCACTTCCACTTCCTCTTTCATCTCACGCTCGAATTATAAACACTCATTCTCTCTCTCTCTCTCTCTCTCTCTCTCTCTCTCTCTCTCTCTCTCTCTCTCTCTCTCTCTCTTCTCTCTCTGTCTCATTCACAGATGTCTCTTACACTCATTACCGATTTAGCATCATCTCATTACCTTCATCCTATTCTGGGGACGTACATTTATTACCGAAACTTTTACACCATTGTACAATCAAATTTCTCGTCCTACATCGAACTCCCATAAATGAAATACAATAAGCACTGATAAAGGATTTTCCAAAAAGGACGATAGAACTAAAATAAAATAAAATAAAAACTACGAAAGATAATCCGGTACCCGTTGTTTTATTTTATAGTATATATATTCGTTTATATCATAACTGAAATGCAATATCTTTTAAACGACCACCATTATTGCAATTAGTGGAGCGAATCCGACAAAAAAGGCCAAGGAATGTCCAATTCTTGAGAACGTTGTAAAATCGATAAATTTTGATTCTGAGCAACATTTTTTCATACAGTAGAATATTCTTTCCGCTTCTTGCACCACGTTGACCTAGTTAACACATATTGGAGCGAGTTGATCGACAACCGAACCAGTGGTTTCAAATTTTTCCATTAAACGATGAATTGCAAGTTCTATTGGTCGATTACGTGCACGAAACTGCGTTCGAACGAATAAGAATTTCGATAATAAATTTTCACAACTGTGTATCGATCCTCGATGATTTACAAAGCACTATTGAATACAAATGTCACGTGAGACAATTTAAAGAGAAACATGACGACTGTGAGGATTCGAAGTTCTATCACTCTTATTGGAAAACTCTATATAAGCACGATTGTGTCTATTTTTCTGCTCACTGCATCGATTCAGACTACGTCTTTATGTATTTCTCTTCTGTCCTACTTTTGTTTTCAAAAAAATGTTTTCTAAACAACATTGTTCTTCCAAAATTCTGCATGCCTTTCTTACTCCATTCAATGTGAAACTTTTTATCGGAAAAGAAATTATTTTAAAAATATTGGCCACGTATAATTGAACTAAATGGAGAAAGAACAAAAATGCAGTTACATAATGCAAGTATTAATTATAATAATTATTCGATGAAATCAATATTTCATATAAAACATGAAGTAGAGACGAGTTACGATGATTCGAAATACTTGTATCTAAAATTTACTACAATTCAGAAACGATGACGATAAAAATTAGAGACGTGACTTAATGATGAAACAACGTGATTAAGAGATCTTCTTGACAAGTTGACTGTCAGACCAATCAATATCCGCAAAGCTCCCTACGAGGTCGTAGTTTTATTTTTATTGTTAAAAATTTCACCTGGCATCTATTTTTGAAACCATATAGAAATTTATGAGTTCTATGCGTATTTGTCATACTCGAAACAAATATTATAATAAATATAGCTCCAAACAAGCAGAGTACATTTTAAATAAATGTTTCAATCCTTATAAAATATACAAATACAAATAGTCGAGTAGGTTCTCGACTTACGCAGTTAATTCTGTCTAAATCTTTCTACGTAAATCGTATAAAAGATAAACAACGTTTATTCGTTACTCGTTGAATTAAAATTACATTTTAAATTGCAGTTGAATCTAATCGTTATCTATTGTGAGAAACAAATGTTATTCATTCCTGGTTGCTTTGATAAATGGTTTTATCACGATGTATCGAGGACAAGAAATTATTCGATAACAACGTCGCGTGACAATGTTGCGAATCGATGTAAAAAAATTTCTAAAACAGTGAAAACCGAACAAAAATAGAATTATATGTAAGTCATTATCTGTGATGGACAGACGTATCGAATTAAGTAATTAATACGTAAAGATTTAGCTAGCAAGATACAAATATGTTGCAATTGTAAATGAATATTAATCGTAAAAATAAGTTTTTCACATATACATAGGTAATTGTTTGTCTGAAAATCTAGTGCTCGATATAAAATATTTACAAATTTGCGAATAATTCCATGAGTGAATAAAAATATAATTGCTTGTAAAACACAAAAATGCACTTTCTAGGAAAATATATATAAGTTGCAAATTGAAATGTAGCATGTACGTACGTATTAGTTATAGTTTATACTAATTTTTATCTGTCTATACTATTAATTTGTTATAGTTTATATTCTATTATCAATTATTAAAATTTTCTAATACTCTTCATTAACGGTCTCTAGTTTATGAATCAACATTTTTTTATTTCAGACCTTCCAGTTCTCGTCAAATATGGCAGCCAACAAACAATGTTTCACCAGAAGGGGTTCTGGGAATACTGAATAACTTCGCCATTTTGTGCGATTTTTACTTTCGAAAAATTGTAAAACGAAGTTGAAAGTTATATTTATATTCCCTGAGAAAGACTACATTTTTCATTCAGTAACTACTTGGGAAAAATAATTCGCAAACTTTGCCCATTTTTCGATGTCTCAGAGTGGTGTTGCCCCTTAAGCTCGTTGTTAAAAATAAAATAATTTCTTAACGATTACATCGAGAAAAGATGCGAGGTAAAACGATCGGAAGAATTTTATTTCATCGACCGTTCGAGCATTATTTCGCGTAACGGATAATCCTGAATCGGTTGCAGAAAGATTTCCAAAGATTACTTCGATGGCTTCAGTCGCTTCGTTTACGGATGTCTCGCGCGATGCAGATACCTCGAGATAGCCGACTAAAAATGTCGTAAGACATATCGTGCAAGATACCTATAAATACCATGGAGCTATCTACGGAATTCAAACGATTTCCCACAAGACCTATGTATAGGACACGAGCGGGGAGGAAATATGGAAATATTTCACGAACCGAGGAGAATAACCACGACGCTGCATGTGTTCGGTTTCCTTTAGTGGCTGACGACCCTTTGGATCGACCGTTGGCGGAGAGTGCAGTTTCCAAGGATGCAAATAGAGGATGCAGTCTCTTCTGCCCTCGCGGCCGGCAAAAATACATCGGCGTGCACGTGCACCACTTCCAGATACCGTAAATCGATTCCCACGACCACCGAAACTTAACCAACGCTCTTCATTCGTTGTTGCATCCCATATGGCCGGACGCATTCTTATACATACACCTAGACACGTTCCCTCGAATCACCTTCTCCCAGTGTTTCACGACAGGGGCGAACGCGGCTTAAAAATATCTAGCAATATATTAGATCGTCGCTGGGATTTTATCTGCTTGGACAAGCAAAAAGCAGATAAGGAACAGCTGCGCGCGGTGTCGTCAGGAAATTAGATAAAAAGATAAGAAGCACTTTTTTTTTTTTATTTCCTCGTGAGACTGTCATTTACCACCGGTTGAGTTACAAACAAAAAGTATGGATCTATGTGTCACCCAACAAGACTTTGACATTCGTTACAGGCAACTCGGCCTTTATCGGGCTTGGAGATCGATAGATGCTCAATAAGACGCAATTTATATCAGGGTGTCGATTAACCAGAACATTTTCAATCGATGGCAATTAACTCTGAGCTGGAAGAATTCAATCGCAATTAACTCGAGCTTGAATTTAACTTCAATCGCGATTAAATTGCAGTCTAAAAATTAATTTTTCATTTTCGATTACGCGAAGAAATTAATTCTTTCTTAGATCTGGATTCTATTCGGTTACCCAATGTATATATGTACGTATATATATATATATATATCGATTCCGGTTACAGTTATAAATTCTCGTATTGATTCTTTAACGGTATATGTGTGTATGCATTTATGCATCTGCATACATATGTTATTGGTATACGGTATGGTGATCGGTTCGTTAAATTACGATTGATACAAAATTTACGTACAATTTGTAAGTTTATTGTCTTTTTTAACTATGTGTAAGTTTATGTATAATTTGGAAGTTAGTGACAAATTTGTAAACAATTTTATAATCGAAATTTGATGCATACGTTCAATTTACGGAGAGTTTTAATCCTTTGATTAAACGTATTTTCAAAAGATATGCTGCTGCAATAGACAATTGATCAATTGTAGTTGCTGCGAGTAATTGATTCTCCCAATTAAAGAAATTAATGGTCAATTGCAGCCGCAATTGCTGTAAGCAATTGATTCTCGTAGTGCTTTTACACAAACAGTGCTTTTCAGATCAAAAATCAATAAAAATGCAGTAGAACGAGATGTCTATTGATCGAAAGATAAGATTACAAATGAGACGTGTCTCAATACTATCGATCAAACCATTCTAAAAGGAAAATGTACACGTATCCACGATTCTATCGGTACCTATCAATTAAATCAAGATCAATATCCGTTTAATTACGTTCACAGGTCATCTATAATAATAATAAAAACAATGACAGAGATAACAGTTGGTATTTGTAACGGTATCAATTGAGAACGATTCAACGAGAATCGCGAAATTTTTTAATTATTTACAAAGCAATTTTTGTTACTTTCCAAATATTGATTAAAATCATTCCAAAAACCCCGGAAAATTGGACTTGGTTGATAAATAGTTAAAATTAGTACAATAACGACAGACATATATATTACAAATTAAGGAAATGTCGGAAGTGATCCAATTTAATCATTTTTAGTCTGTAATTAAATTATAATTCCTGTACGACGTACGAATAATTACCAGTCAAAAATAAAAGAAACGATAGTAACCGGTAACACTAGACGATCAATCTGAAGTTCAGACTCTAAACCTCAAATATAACTTCGTAAGATTAATCATATGAACGTCACACGATTCGTGCTGAATTTGGAAAATTTAAAGAGAAGAAACGAATGCAACGATAACGATAATAATTTTCTCGAAATAATAATTACTGAACAAAAATAATTCGATACTTTGCTAATTCGTTATTACGACACTTGATTAACTTTATAATAATTATTCGACAAAATAATTTTTCCCACTGGTTTATCACCAATACAACTCCGTAATAAAATGTTCATAAATAACAATACCAGCTTTAATTCAGACAAAGAATATTAGGTGATCGATCTACGAACATAAACAATTACGTGAACATATTTCGTAAAAAATAACTAAAGATATATAAACATAAACATAAAGAAAGATTTATTCGAAGTTATTCGAAATAACATCTCTGATAGTACACAACTATGTACAGCGATATGATTTAAATGATATCGATACTTCAAGGTCAACGAGTATTAATCTTATCAATGACAATTTTGTTTATCTCGATACTATGCTTGGAAAATTGATGATTGAATTTGGCACATCAATCTCTTAAAATGTTCAAATGAAACAATTAATTTTCAAATTTAAAAAATTACAATTTAAGCATTGCAAATCATTTTGACCTGAGTCCCATCGATTGATTATATAAACATTCTATATCTTTCTTTCATTCAAACTTAACTAAAAGTATAAATTAATTCTGGAAGAAATAAAAGCACCTCAATTAAACACAATGAATTAAAATTTAGATTGTACAACATTTTGGTTTTATAAAATGTTGACACCAGTAGATTCTTATCTTTTTATAAAGTCTCAACGTTATACGTTTAATACGCAAATTGTCAACGTCGTTTATATCGGCTAAACGTAAATTGGAATAGACAACCAAATATTTTATTTTATAATTTTTAATCGTACTTTGTGTATACTTTGTAAACTCGACTACATTGTCTCGAGGAGAGCCCATTATAATTATATCAGAGTCTTGAAAACATTATTTATCATTGTCTATTCTTAGATAGGATTGTGTAATCCATACAGTCATAGTTGGACAACGAGTAATCTCAAGAACGATAGTATTGGTTATATTTAAAATAATCTTGTTCAAGAAGAAACAATTTCTTTAAACAAAAACGTATCGATATATATATTTGTATAAAATTTTGATATCGTTGCAACGAGTAGAATGTACTCCAAGTTTGACCGTTTATTTTTGGACCACATTGCATTTAGAAAATACCGACGCCAATAAAAACACCGGGCGAATGTAATATGTTAAATAATTTTAAATCTATCATAGTGATTATTGCAACTTTAGATATACAATGCAAAATTACAATTGAAGTAGATACATACATCCGTGTCCTAACAGCGTAAGTACTGAATAAACAAATAAACGCACAAAATGACTTTTCGAAATTATTCTTTTAATGCTTTAAAATTGTAATACATGTAAATATTCTCTATGCAAATAAATGTTTCTTTCTTTCAATCTTCTATCTTACCATTTTGAGAGAAATATCGATCGTTAATTAGAACTTTGAGACATATTAATGAAAATTTGTAATTTAAGTTCAAAAGTATGGTTGAAGACAATTGTAACATCATTGGTCAGCGTCAAGAATAACGTTATAATTGAATATCTACCGTCAATTTCTGTGGCTCATTTGATTTCATTTGTTTCATTCGAAAGAGATACGTTGTACGATAGATTATTTCAAAAAATTGTCGTGTTTCATATAAGTGCAATTCGAATGTGAAAATGGGTGCAATTTTATTCAATTTTATTGTATCGGTTCTCATTTCCTAGAGGCCGATTTTAAAATTTAAAAAAAATGACATTTTGCGTAAAAATGTTCTCCTTTATTATTGAATTACAACCTAAAAAATTGATGACTCAAAAGAATGATTTGACAGATCCAAGATAATCTTATAAAATATACGTACACTCTATTTCGTAAAATAATCTGATAATTGATATTATCGCGCAGTCTCCAAGTGTTCTGAGAAAAATGCGTTTCAAATTTGGCGTAAACAAATACGATTCTTTTAACGAGATACTTTTTATATCGTTTTTAAGAATTATATCGTTTAAGAGTTAGATAAAAAGAGATTTTCATTATAATAAAAGGATCTCAAATGAGCAAATAATCGAGAAATATGCAGGCCTAAATTATTACCAATTTTTTGCCATGCAAGTTCTTACAATTAACTGTAACTTTGTCAATTTTCAAAATTTTCTCATGAAACTTCTACAGATCTTCTTCGTGCCATATATAATTAAATACGCAAATGAAATCAAAATCAATTTCTTGTTAACTCATAAAGACACTTAAATACTGTCTTAAATGGAGCCAAATTTAATTATTTAAATTAAATTTGTTTGATTTAGTCATTAATTTTATTTTCGACTTTTCTTAGCAATTTTAATTTGCTGCAAACATGTGTTATAAGTGAAATTGGCCTTTCAATATAGACCGAATGACTTATTTTCTATTCTATTAAATAAAGTGGCGTTAAAATTTGTTCAAAGAAAATCCTCTTCTTTCGCTCAATTTTAAAATAAATAGGAAATGAATAAACAGTAAATATATTTTCAATTTATTTGTTAGAAATATTACAACTTAAGAAAATATTATTATACCAAATTAGGTAGCTTTATCCTACATAGTTTTGTAAAAGTCAAGGTACAGGTAAACCACTATTATTAACTACTAAAAAAACCCATTTTCCAAACATCTTTCAACATTGAGCTAAGTACAGGTGTAGTTTAACTTGTAAGTTATAAAGGTAGTAATTTTATTAAAAGTAACGATCCTATAATTATGTACTTTGAACAGTCTAGTATCTCTGCGATAATTTCGATTAAAGCAAAATTCTTCGAACTACGAGAGAAAGCATCGGGAAAACATCGGCGCGATTATCTAATTTATTGCTCGACTTTCTGACAAATTACATCTTTCATAATTGAATACTCTCGCGTCGATAAGTTGCGATTCCCCCCCAAAAATAAGAAAAAGAAACATCGAAGAAAAAAGAAGAACGTTAGAAAAAAAAACTTCACGAAGAGAGCGATTATCACTGTCTTATCAGTAGGTATTAAAATTCAGCGTGTAATTAACTGCGAAATACGAAGCAAATTATCCCCGAGAATATGAAAAACGATCAACAAAATTCGTTGTTGATAAATTACTGGTTTTGCATTTTTCTTCTTCCGCGTAGCGGAAAATTACAAATCGCGGCAGGTGACTCACCCCGCATATAGGAAGGAACAGACCGATGACGTAGAGCATCGTACTGGTTACCGTCGACGTGTGGAACGGATGATTTAGTGACTCGTCATTGCAGAAGAATCCACGTTTATACGGCTTGCCAAAGAGGAAGAACATCAACACTGTCATGCCCACTGAAACGATAAAAGAAAATTGAATTTTAATTGGCGTGGTTGCTCGATTAATTGAACTTGCATGTCCACGTAGGTATAGGTGTAGGTGTGGATGTAGGTGTGGATGCAGATGTAGGTGTAGGGTAGGAGGGAATACGGGCAGAGATTTATGGATGTCGCTGCAGCGTGATATATTCCCAAGAACACAGCGAATAGAACATCGCGCCACGAGATGACAACCTTTAACGTTAGACAAATTCATGGTTTGCGCATTCAATCAACGACTCTCATCACTCTCGTTTACATATTGGTCTCCATAAATTATTCCATGCACCAAGAACCAAAACGGTCGTGAAACTTTTTTTATACCTACCTATCCACCTACATACCTACACGAACCCACACACAGAGGTACATATATAATTATATTTTAAATATTATGTTTCTATTCACTGACGTATTAAGTCAATGAATGGTATACAATATTACAATGTATGAACGTTTCAGTATCGAGAAATCAAATATCTGTCTGTTGTTGTTGGACAAGAATATTTATTTTGTTCTTTTTTTATAAATTCTTTTAACGAGTAAGTTAAAACTAAGTTTTTATAAAACTTATAACGAGAGAACTTTTTTTAAAAAACATTAATTTCAACTGTTCGAATGGAACGTATAAAAGAGGTAACTATTTCGTAGAAACCATTAGGTATACATTATATATTATAAAAGAAGACAAATTCCATTTTCGTTCGAAACCTATTATAAACCTATATTAATAACTTGTATCAAACACAATATAATATCGTGCAGTACAATATGTTACTAGATCATTACATGTATTTTTATCTAAAAGTACTTAATAATCGTTTCGTTAAGCTTTTTATAGTACTTGCTCAGAAATATCTAATAATCTCATTATCTAATTGAATCTTTTCTTTGAAGATAGTTAATTACGATTGGTTCGTTGATTGACGCAGCCTCGCGACCGAGCCGCGTTAAATGATAGGGACACTTAAAGGACAGCTAACGAGGCAGAAACCACGACAGTTATCGAGGCAAGACTGCTATTTAATACTATTTAATAGTTTTTCGAAACGTTATGCCTTGTATACCAATGTATCATCGTTCATTATCTATTACCTATATTTCTTTCGTTATTTTCTTGAAAAAGTGTACCGAAAATACGAAAGAAACTATAAGAAAATTAATTATTTTGAAAATAAAGACTCAATGGATAACGATTTTATTCCGCAATTTCGATTTATTTTTTCATCGAAAATCGCTACACCTTGTTAACTTGTATTACGAGTTACGTGGCAGCCTGTGCACTTTTCCAACACTTTCGATAAGAAAGTAAAAAAGATCAAGAAATCGCAGAACCAAAAGCCACTACGCTTTGGCAAACGGATACAGACAACCCAAACACTTATTATTATAATAATTCGTTAATTGCCAGTGATCATCTGGTGCACGAATTTCAACTCGCCAACATGCGATTATCGGTTGTCGTTGCGTTTCACTTTTTGCTGTAACAATCCCGCCGGGGGCTCACGGGCACACGATAATTTGAAAATTGACCGCCAGTGTATTATCAGTGACGTAGTCTTTATCGTAACAAATTTCCATAATTTCCGATAACGACTAACCACCACCAATGGATCTCCGTGCGTTATTCAGCCACGGTTATCCACTGGAGAGTTACGGTGAAAAATCGTTAACAACGCGAGAAAATGATGGCGTGGTCATGAAACGCTTACGTGTGCTTCGCGTTTGCTTATGAAAATCCTCGCGAGCCGTGCACCGGCTACCTGGAAATCGCTCGAGCGAGTCAGCTATTAAGATAATTGTAACTCCGCTTTGAGTGAAACGAGCCAATACGGTGAGCAGCTTGTAACAATTTGTGAGATCGCACATGCTCGTTATTTATGCAACCAACCGCGCTCGACCTCGGCTCGCATATATATATATATATTTTACGGACTGGTTCAAGTTCCATGATAAGTCACGAGGTAATTGTGCCTTGAATTTATAGCTGGCTGTAGCGTGAACCGGTAATGGTTAGAAATATGTGAAACGTTGTCTTCAAGGACTATTCTCATACGTATTCGCTGTTTTCCGAGATAACGTTCGACGTTTCGTCGAACGAATGGAAAAAAAAAAAACATTGTTTATGTTTCCCGCGGAAAGACCTCGATGCTTCGACCGCGCGAAGGTATCGAATTACATTGCAATTAATTGGCACCAGGCTGACGATATACATGTATATCGAAGCAACGAGCGTTAATGATAATCAGTTCGTGTTATCGGGTGTTTGCTGTCATTTGCGTAATTGAGTTGCATGTTTATCTAACGGCTATGTAATGTCGTAACATCCGTTCCAGATAAAGTCAATGTATTTAGAATTTTAACTAATATCGGGCTAAGTATACCGAGCAAGAAAATCTTTACAAGGTTCTACCGGTTTTCTGTTACCTTGATGCAATCTTGTTTATTTGCAAGCTATCCACAGAAATAGACAGATACTTTTCACTTAAACGTGCTGGTGGTTTCTTTTCTCGAACGATTTCACAGTTTTCGCTTCTACGGTCGATAGCACTATACGTAGATACTTTCTTCGAGATACATATGTATGTACGTTTTATTAAAACGAAAGTTCTTAGTCGCAAGAACGTATAACACGGAACAAATGAATACTTAAATGTAGCAGGAGAGAAAAAGAAAGCAATATATTGTAGTGTTTATTAACATATTTTAGGAGTAGTGTTCAAATTACTAATAGATTGTTCAATAAGTTTTATCGAAGTACTACATTGAACCTAGTAAAAGAGATGTACTACGAGAGGAATCAATAGTAAGAAAGATCCTGAGATCGGTTACTATAAATTGTATCGAAATTTTGTATAAAACGAAGCAAGTTTTCATATTTAATTTCCAGCAACTTTTGTCATGCGTAGATTTTCTATAATAACAACAGTAAGCCACGTATGGTACTGAGGCCTTTTCTAGGAACTATCGAAGATCTTCTTCGTGGCAGGAATTTTGAAATGTTATGTAACTAAATGTTATGTAAATGTTTTAACACTAGAACTGACGGTGAACGTATTACTATTTCTATCAGACCACATACATCTATGTATCTTCAAAGTTATATGGGGAAAGAGGAAATTAATTTACGAGTACCATTAGTTGTCTATTTTTATAATTGTCCACGAATATTGTAGGCAAAGGCACCGTTAATAATTGAGTAATTTTAAAAAGAAGTTTCAAACAAGTCAAATTGATCCCTTTGGTAGTCTAGTGTTAAATTTTGTTGCTTTATGAATATGTTCTCCATTTTATTGCGATACAGCAGCACGTGAGTTTCATTTGTTTCATTTATATACATACGTATATAGATTCAACTAACAGAATATGTGATTGGTTCAGTTTTGTTTTAGAAACGTCGATATACAGTACACTCGTTTGCTATCTTTCGATTAAATAGAGTGAAATTCCAAGCAATTATAAAATTTATACATTTTTATGCACGTTACAAGTATCTATTAAATTGTAAAAAGGTAACTTAAACTCAATGCACGATACTAATATACTTATATAAATACACATAGTTTTACTTTACCGAATGTCTTGCAATTTTGAACAATTTTAACGATTTTTAGAAAAATGTGTTTACAATTTCGGTAAAATCGGTCGAATGTTCGGAAGTTGATTCGTTTAAAATTCTATAAAATGTTCAAATGTAGGTAAATCTTGGTTAATGCAAATAAAGGATCGCAAAAGTTGATCGCCTTATTATTATAGAATTCGCACTACTCGAATACTTGAAATAGAGAAATTGTTTCTAATTTACAGAAAATACATATGCAATATAAAATGTTAAACGTACCTTTCCCTACGTATTTTATTAAATTGTTATAACATAAACGTGTTGTTATGACATAGGTTGTTCGATAAGTTTTATCGCAACCTAGTACTATACTGTTCAATAAGTTTAATCGAACGACGAAACTTATTGAACAACCTAGTACTTTCTCCTCCTTTTTGATATCTTCGTATACGTAGTGATAAATCCGTAGTACTATGTCCAAGTATCTGTTTTCTGTTAACTTGCATACATTGATCCATATTCGGATCAGCATCCGTAATTTTATGTTTTTCAAAGTACACAGCTTGAAATACATATGTACGTAAGTCTTCGAATTCTTCGAGGGTGAATTTCTTTTCGTTTTCTTCGGTTGTATTATAGTCGTATATTATTTGCATTTCATAATCCCGCAACGAAACAGAAGAAATTTAGACATCGTTAAAACAAGAAACTAATTGCTTTCATAGTTGGAAGAAAAGAAATCTCACAAACGTAGAATCGACTGAATTTTTATTAGCATTAGACACGACCTGGTATTATTTTATAATTTTCGTTAAATCGAATATCGTATTCATTAAACTCAGGTTTTCAAGACTGTACAAATACTAAAGTATTGTATCGACAAACTACTACTAGTATTAGTTTGCCGATACAATCTAAAACGGACTAAACAATATGAAATAAACAGATGTAAGCAGATTAAACTTCGAGTAATTGAATTTTACAATTACATAAAACTGTTGGTACCATTTTGTTTGGACGACTTTAATTCATATCGATTACATATGGCTTCTTATTTACGTTACGCACAGACTCACTGTATAACCATTGATGCAGGAATTGTATTTTCCATAGAACCAACGAATTATAACATTTTTTTGAAAATATCTCTCTATATGCAATAAACGTTTTCCTATTCGATGCGACAAGTTCCTGCTAATCCCTAATAAATTATGGGCCTGATAAGAAATTTAAAAAAATGATAGAAAATTATATTTTGTATACAAATACAAATATAAAAATGTTATTAAAAAATATGCTTGAAATTCTCTTTGTATCGCTAAAATACGCGGTGACTTTTAGGACATCTTGTAATGAAACACAAATTTAAAATACGAAGTAATGTGAGTGAACAATTTTGGACTTTAACATGTGCGCCCAAATCACGAAGTATTAAAAGATTAACCACTGAATGTGATATGTAAGTACCTACTTTGTATAACGATAACGCCTTCGTATTACGAATCATCCCCACCATTGTTTATGTTCTTCTGTTCGGAGAACTGTCAACTCGAGTGACAGAGCTTAACGAACATATGAACGTATTATACATGAGTTTTCAACGGTTCTCAACGAATCTGAAATCGTACCGATACAATTTAGAAAACCTTATGTGAGTTTAGAAATGTGCCTAATTTATTAATAAATGTCGATTTAAGCTTTTTAACCAATGTGACATACACACGCACACACACACCAATAAAGTGGATGTTAAATACTCTGTAATAATTCTAGTTTTAGACAAATTTTAAAATGTGAATTGAAACTATAGTGTTAGATTGCAATCGATTAAAGTAAATTAGTCAAAAGTTATGTCAGATCTCTCCAATTTTTTTAAACATCTGTAGCTTGTGTTCAACAAAACTTCGACGAGAAATATTTTGTTTTTACTTCTCGATACTCATATATTTTATGTTCATAACGTTCGATGCTATTTACATTTATCGATAGCAAAGAAATCAGTGAGGTCCGATTTAGGAGACGATTTTGGCGATTTGACTTCTTGGATAAGAATTTCCAGATGCAAATAAATCCAAACACGATCTAATTTGGACTATTTTAAATTATATGCAATTAAAAGTTCCTAAGAAATAATTTATACAACGTACAAAAAAAAAATAGTCTGAATACAGTCATATGTGGTCTTATTTTCACAGAAAGGAACTCGACGGTCCATTGATATCGCTCCAGTACTATTGCGAAAAATATAGAAATTTTTAGATTGCGTGCTTGTAATACAAGATACGCTAGAAATTGCAATCACTCTTGGCGTATTTTGTGCGATCCTCTTATCGGATAATTCACACGTGGCTGTGTCTCAGCTCGAGATACAAAAATTCGATACCAAGAACAAATTCGCTTACCATCCCTTCTTAGCCTCGATGAAGATAAGCGACTTTTCGCTGCGCGATCGTAGTATGTTTTTCCTTATTCTTCCAATTGAAAGTAACAAAGACGGGAATACGATCGTGCAGTGAAAAGTTATTCGTCTGCATCGAGCCTTAAAGTATTTCGAGCAGACTCGATAAGGTAGGTATCAACAAAATGTTGCTGTATATGATTAAACAAACGAAACACTTGTAAAGCAAGTACGGAGTAATGTTTTCACAAAATCCAAAGCAGAATCGTATTTTGTCGAAAGAAATGAAAAATTCAATACAAGCAATAGCAGTAAAATAATACCAAATTAAAAGCAATATTTTATATACACTTTCAGTTTATACATTACATTTATACATGTATAATTCTATGTATACTTAATTGCACACTCTGACATTTTCGAGTAAAGGTCTTACCCATTGTATATAATATTATATTGTATATAATATTTCATACACACTTTCAACGTCATACATTACATTTATACGTGTGTAAGTACATGTATACTTAATTGCACACTCTGACCCTTTCGAGTAAAGCTCTTACCCATTTTTGAACAAAGAATGCAGCAATTGTTACAAGTGGGTCAAAATGACTCTGCGTCCGCTGAATGTGGGTTAACAATTGCGGAGATAAAAATTCTCTCACGAAGATAGTTTTCACCGAAATCGACGATCCGATGGTCCGTTTTTTTAAAACAATTTTAAAAATAACAAAATGATGATTTTACGCTCCCCCTTCTTCTCTATTTTCATATGCTCCGCAACATATTTCTTAACATTGAGTACAAAAGTAATTACGGTTGACTAAGGTTGACTAACTGCAACCTCTAACGATATAGTTTTATTTCAAGGTATAATAAATCGTATAAAGTAAGTAAATATAATACATTTATTATACGTAAAGGTCGTTTGACAATCGTGTTATTTAACATGCTTGAATTAGTTTTAATATTACCTACAGCACTGGATCATTTGGAAACAGAGTAGATAGAAAACGAGTGTTGCATTACACGCAGTCATTAGATCCACATATGCGTATCAACGACAAAAACGAAATAAATATCTTTATATTTTTCATTACTCGTATAATTACGAGAATATTATTAATAAATCGACGAGATTTTTTCGTCAAAAATTAGTTTGAAGACACCCTCATTTGGACTATTCGTAATGATATGTTATTCGAATTGTCTTGTAAAATAGCCTGAATAAGATCATATTTGAACTTAATATTCTCATCGGATAAATCTCGCCAAACTATTGATAATACTTTCATGAAGATGTAGTTACAAACGTACAAATTTGAATGTTTATTGAAGCATGAAATTGGACCCCCTTACATATCTTATCGCTTTTACCAGAAACCATCGACCTCGGGAATCAACTGGTCCATGACTGAAGTGCAATGTAAAAATTGTCCCTTGATAGCCAGAATTATTGTACCACACTATCGACACTTAGAATAGGGTATCAGAGTATATTTAAATCTTTGATCTTTTCACTCTGTTACCATATAGTACAATTCAGAATTATAAAATAAAATATTACTAACATTCATATTTTCATTTCCATGAATAAGTAGAATGTATCATCTATCTTGACGATCTTAAATGTTTTCACTGTTTTTAATAATGCAAAGAAAGTGTTTGTATATTTTTAACTGAAATTTACATAAAAGTAATTGTAGACCACTTTTCGTTCCAACGCTTCTCAGATGTCGTATCAAGTATCCTATCGATTAGGGTATTGTTTTACATTTCCAAACCAAATTAACGTATAAAATTGATTCTCAAATTCCATACTTTTAACAATTATAAATAGATGACAATAGTAGATATAAAAATAAATAATTCAAAGCAGGTCGGTTAGCATTGATTTTCTATGCAACATCTTTTCGGCATAAGAAAAATTCTTTAAGAATGTTTCTTTAACAATGTGTTAAGTACGAATACCAGTGAAAACGATATTTGGGTCAAGAAAAGCTAGTTGTATTAACCTTTCACAATTTCCACAACAAACGCTTGTGTTATTGAAACGTTTTGCCCTTTTCATACAAACCAGAATAGTATAGAAATTACGAAAATTGTTATGCAAGAAAAAATAATTTGTAAATCTTTTTGAGATTTAGGAATATTTTAACGATATAATGTCTAATTTTGAAGAACGCTCATGCCTACGTTAAAAGTGAAGCGTAATAGGCTGACTATTGCGGTATCAAGTAATGTGACAAAAATACTCTGAACAGTCGTAATTCGTGACATCACAGAACAAAAGTAGCAATTTCATCATCACCAAATGGACAATAAGTTATTCCTAAAAGTCAGTCTATTATAAAACGCATTAAATTTCGTTATCGGTGCAAGTTGAAAATCAACAATGGAGTAAACGTATTTCATTTAAACAACTATTAGCTTCCGAACTTGTTAATTTTCTGGAAATGACAGAGAGAAACCTCGAAATTCTAATCGCTATTAATTATCTTAAGCAATTTCGTATTTAACTCAACTAATTTATGAAGACGACAACATTAATCTTCGTTGTTTTACAGAGATCAATAGCATTATTAAATTTGAAATAAAATAGCGTCATATTAACAGCGAAATCTATAAATGTTTCATTAATTATGCAATAGACTATTCCTTAAGGTAAGTGACCTTACCTACCGTCAGGTGTTCACGCGTGACAATAATAACTTATCATTTACAGTATATGCGATTTCTTTAAAAAATGGTGAGACCTGCAGAAATACTTGATAAATATTCAAATTTGGAAACGTGAAATCGATCATCAACGAAAATTACGATACAGATGAAGGACATCACAGATCATTTTTATCGGCAATTCATTCATAATTATTTATAATAAAAAATGTAATAATTAACTCTGTATTTTAATTTAGTGGACAAAAAGTTACATAATATCATAATCGACAGAATATCTAATATGAAACCTGAAAAACGGTAAATCGAAAAGCACTTCACAACTATTTTTATGTTATTTCATATAAAAATATTTCTAAAATATTCTGTTATTATCAGAATATTCGTAAATACACGTTGATCATTGTTATATGATTGAAAATTGAAAAATACAACATAGTTCTCATTGGTTGGATTTATTTAGTTTTTTTAATTTCTATGCTGTTTCACTGAATATATGTAAATATATCGAAGAGAGCATAAAATCCTCGTATGATATTGTACGAAAGTCCAAAAAAAGAATCTAAAAAAAGTTGAGGATAATTGGAACAACAATTGTGTTATACATATTTGCTGTAAAAGTATATAAAACCGAAATTTTTCAGCGGTTTTTGAGTTTTCTTTAGAACTTAAATTTTCAATTAAAAAATCTAAAAAAAGGTTCCCTAATATGTGGCTTTGTAAACGCTATTGAATAGGATAAATTGGGCAAAAATACTATTTTCAATTTTTAGCTTTTCATTTTCCCCAAACTATGATACAAAATTGAAACTTATTACAGACTGGTTTGTTCATAAATATTTTTTGTAAACAATACCGATGCATTCAAGGCTTCAAGACTTCAGGACTTTCGAAATTAGTCAAGACTTTTAACATTTTCCAAATGTTTGCAACAACTTCCAATTTCGAATAATTTTCGAAGCAATTCGAATCTTCATATTATTGAATTACTCCGATTCTATTCGAGACAGACAACGCCCATCGCTGGTTATAGATACTATAGAATCCTAGAGAATATGTATTACACATTTTAGAACCTTAATTTTCTGAGCGATATCTACAAAAAATAAATAATTTTAAACAGAATGATACATGATCTTCTGGCACCGTTCTGAAAACAAGTGCATTCCTCTACAATGAAATACTGGTTCTTCGAATGCACATTTATTTTGATGTTGACATCATTGTTGAATCAAACTGCGCGAAAAGGTGCACTATTTCTTGAAAAAAATTATCCAAAGTCCCAGTGATCTAGACTCTACATGCACTGGATGTATTATAATTTTAATTATAAAATTATAGTTTCATTTTCAAGAATGACGCATCAGTAGAAAAATTTGGATTTTTTTTTACAAGACATTCTAAAAATGAACAAAACGAACCACGAAAACTATGCTTGAAAGTATAGATACATATGTACCTAAATTGTTTCGATAAAAAAGCAAACATTTTTAATAATAGAAAGTAATTATTACTTTCAATAAGCGGAAGTAAAGTAATTAAAATGTGTTATTTATGTATATATTTACTGGGAAACTGTATAATGTTGGAATCGAATTCTCTTGTTTCGATAAATGATGTTATACGAGAAGAACGAGCAGCGTCAACATGTACCTCGTGTTTCTCGCGCTCAATAAATGTAAGCGATACGTGTAAGAAAACAATTTACTGTAACAGTATCCTTGTCGGTGAAGTTCCTCGTGTAATCACCGCGTTCGGATGCATTTACTGCGCGCGTCTTATGCAAGGGCTGATAATGAACGCAATACGTGTTATACTCTTCGTGATTACTAACGCGACGAGAGATCGTGTACAGTCTAAGCAAAACGGATTTAGATCCGCCTTGACATCCATTTAAATGCATAGGTGTTCTCCGCTCTCGTCATCGCCGCGAATTTCTGAAGACTCGATGACTAAGCAAAGAAACTATTTAACAGTACTGTTACTGAAAGTTACTGGCACCATTCGACATACATCGTCGTCGTGCATGTTCGTAACTTTTTCTTTTCAAAAGTTATTTTTGCGAGTTAAAAAGCTGAACACTTTCAAGTAGTATCACATCCTGTTCCTATAACCTTCTTCTTAGGTCTTAACCCAATTTTTTAATAATATTAATCGCTGCGACTAGATTTATTCCTTTCAGTCTGTTTTTTTTCTTATTTAAAATTCGATTATCCATCAAATAAAGTCATACATCCGCATGGTTCGTTAAACGTGGACCATAACTTTGAAATTAATTTTAATAACAACATCTTAAACGCATCACGCTCTTTGTGCATTTATACATATGTATGTATATTCCTTGATGCGTTCCTTTACAAATTTTGTATATTGAAAGCGTTAAATAAAAAAGTATAAACGTTCTTCGTGTTCAACCGTGTCTGTTGTCAGAAATTTTCAACGCATATTATTTTTACAAAAAAAAAACAAAAACTACATATAACATTGCATTGATTGCAAACAGTGTAATCAAAATAGAATAAGAATAGAAACTATCGACTTTTTTTATCGCTCTTAAAAGAAAATTTGTATGTACTACTTCTATGTAAGTACATCGCTTTTTGATTGCATTGTATACCGTTTGAGAGTACTTAATTCCAATAAAAATTTATTCGACATATCTGATAAGTGCATCTATAAACGTTCGTTGTCTCATTGTACCTGCATATACGGCCGCGAAAATATATATTTCACTCTGTCAATAAGCATATTAATTAAAGAAAAAAAGGCTCATTACATTCTGTACACAGAATACTTTTAAATGTATTATACGGGACTAATAGCGCAAATAGCAATAGCGAAAATGGAAGCGGATTAATTTACGACGTGATTATTATTCATTATCAGTATTGAATAGACGTGTAGGAAATCTACACACTCTTACGTTATCACGCTGCTCGGTTTTCCGATTGCCTTTCATAGTTCCCGAGCACGCACATTGTACATCAATTTATTATTTTAGCTTCTATATACCAAATACTCTATTTAATCTTTCCAAAAGGGGTTACCCAAGCAACAATTTTCTTCTACTTTTGCAGATGTTAAAATACATCGATCTCCGCGGATCTTATCGAAATGTCAAAACCAAAAGGTAGATACTAGAACATTAGAGCTTCCTATTTATACAAAGTGAGATACATAAAGCGTCAGCATCCATTTTCGCAGAAACTATCAAAGATAACTGAAGTATATTTTCTTTGGCGTATTATGGGTCAATGGAGCCTTGTATGCCATACGCGAGTAACCAGATGTATCGATATTGAATAATTATTGATATTAAGAGAAACAAATCTAAATACATGAAAAACTAAAGTATTACTTAAACTGTGGTAGTACAATATGCAATAATGAGAGAATTTGATTTGTAAAATCAAATCGTGTAACTTTCTAATCTGTTGAAAAATAATGATTTTATTCGTTCGGAATATGTATATACATATTTTTTATCCCTTTTTTTCTCAATCTATGTTTAAGATTTTTCTTTTTGTTGTTATATTCGAAAATAAAATGCCATGCAATATGTGGAAAGGTTTAATAATATATATAAATATAATTTAGCCTTTAGATTCAAAAAATTACATTTGGGATCGGGTTGACCCCATCAAACCAAATACCTTTTAATGTTCAACCAAATTATTCCAATTATCAATGATCGCTGTTTCGAGAAATACAACAATATGAACGGATTTTGAAAAAAAATTACCTCATTTATACATAAGTATTAAATTTCAATAAAGTCGTTTCGCCTAAATTTTCATAAACCATCCCCACCATTCTCCTACTACTCAGTATCTTGAACTGAGCATAATTTGATCTTACGAACAAAGACAGTGAATAGATATAACAAGAGTAAACGAAAAAAAAATAGCGTGCCAAATAACGATGATTAAGCTCGAGCACTTCAAAGATACGCCGCACACATTACGATGAATCATCCAATTACAAAAATTTAAACCGTGTCAACGAATTGGTAAGGTTCTCCCAAATAAGATGAGTCCAAACACAATATAAATTAAAAAATTTTACTACTCTCTATTATCTTCGATATATGGGATATTTAAATTCATTACAGATAAATTTACCTCATTGATTCATTGTTACTCTTATTGTAAAGTTAAAGTGCAAAAATGAAAAATTTTCATTTTAACAATTGAATGATTCATCATGATGCATGCAACGTTTCTTTAAAATGCTCAATCATCCCTACTTCGCACACAATTTCATACTCGCTTACTATCACTGTTTTTATTCTATTTTTTTATCAAGAATCTCGAAACAATTCCTAGAATAAAATCGCTACCTGCTCCGCAATAATTTTAACGCCAATCTTCAATTATTTAAACTCAAACAAGCACTATTGTATTTCGTTTCGTGCTTTACCAAACAGCTAGAGTCCGTTCTTGGGGAAACTTTTCGTTTGCGAACAATTAGAGATTAATTCTTATAGCTGAGAAATTAAAAAATTGAGGTTGAAACAAAGTCGACATTTACAATATTCGAAATAAATCATTTAGATGCAAACCTAAAATAAAGGTTCGAATACTCTCGCCTTGGTAACAAACGTATATCTAAATAATATTAATAATATTTACTTAAACACGAAACGATACAAGGACTTCAAAAATGTCTTGATCAATTATTTAAAAGATTATGTTCTTTTATACATAAATACTAGAGGACAAATTATCGTTTCCTAAAAATATTTTAACATTTTGAAAAAGTTTAAGAACTTTTTTTATTCGTTTTTATTTGGTAATATACAAATAGTAATGGCGTTTTAATATAAGCATTATATATAACATTTTGTAACAAAAACTACATAACATTTTATAACATAAGAAGCATATTTAGCTGAAATATCAAAATACATACTTATTTTTTTTATTAAAAATATATCATAGTAATTAATTTTAAAAATATCAAATTATTTTTGTCCACGAATATTAATATGTTTTAGAGAATGCAAAGTATGTAAAAGGTAACATCACTATGTGTATAAAGTCTTGAATTATGAAAGATTAACATCAAGAAACACAACACCTACCAAAGTGTAAATTTCATTTTTAATCGTATAGACACGAGGAGAATCGCAAGGTTTAAAAAAATGAAGTTAACCTTCAGGTGTCCTTAGCACCTCCATCTACGAACCAACAGTGTCTACATTCTCCACCACAAGGTGTCTTTTGAACGAAACGCTATCTTCTAAGTAATTCTTTTGTTCTTTGCAAGATTCAGAAATAACTCAGTCATTTTATATAAATCCCACACTTTGAAAGTGGACAGTCATGTACTCGGTAAATAATTAACTCGGTAAGTATGCGTATAATTAAATTTATTTAAATACACTAATCAGTTATATCCTATTTATTGCATTTACTTTCGTAATAAATTATTGCAATCAAATTTATGATAAAATGACATAAAACAAGGTGATTTGTGTAGTAAATACATTGTGTACCACAAATGGTACGAACGTACTATAACCCAACATAAAATACTAACTGACTCGTTCTGAGCATCATGTATATTCTTAGTCTCAAGCGCATTGAAGTTAAAGAGTTAAGAAAACAATCTGATTTGAATAATCTGATCACACAACTATGATATTTCTAAAATGATGAAACCACTGAATAGTCTTTTTGACACTAGTAGTAATAGCTAATCATTCACGTCTTTGCTATTACTTTAACCATAAGAAACTATAAAAATCCACTTTCTGTAAAAAAAAAATCTTATTTCGAAGGATACAAGCAGTGGTATTCAGAGTAGTACATTCATATGTACAATACATACATATATATGTACATATATGAACAGCAACATTTTATGTCGAAAATATATGAGCCCATCGTATATTTTTGTTTTTAGTACCGTAATGCTCTCGTTACACATAAATGATGAAACTATTTTTTGTGTATATACATATGTATATACGTATGTAGTGTTTAGATAGTAGATGGCATGTGTATTTTATTCAGAATGATTAAGGTAGTGCATATATATGTGTTGCATAAAGTTTCTGGGGGTTTAAATATAAGATAACCACTCGTTTGCCACGGAAAATAAAATACAAAAAGATAAATTGTAAAATGTAGACAATCTGCAACTAGTTTTTTTAAACCTAACCTCATTTATACAATATATAATTTGTAGAGTGTGACGTTATGCAATATAACCTATAATTATAAAAAGAATTGAACTATGGAATTCATTTTTCCATAAACTATTATTTTATATACCCGACTGTAATATGTATAAGAAAAATCAGTAATATGAATAAAACAATATATAAAAATAATGAAAATAAATTTTGTAAGGATTATTTAGTTGTACAAAAGTAATGCTACGCTCAACTAATATACAATGTCATTATATAATTAAATATAAATTTGTAATATTTTGTTATTAAGAGCTACTTCCCTAGCTGGGTGATATACACGTAAGTTACCTACTACAAATTAAAGTTAATAAATTCATAAACTTCATCCTAAGATGTAACATTGATGTATTTATAGGGTCTGCAATTAATGAGTTAGGATTCGAGAAATCCAAAGATTATAGAAACTTCTTGTAATAAACATTAAGTTAATTGAAGTGTGATACTTGTCCATTTTTGTAAGAATATATACTTCGTTTCAGATTTGCTCGATACTCTATACTTTCTAATTCGTTTTTCCAAATTATTCCATATATACTTTATCAAATTTGTATCCAAGCTTTTGTAGTGGGGTTTCCAATGTGTGGACAATATTATATTATGAAATCCATTAACAAATAATATATGCTGTATGTTTAAGGTCATTACCCTGTTTAAAAGAAAAATCTATTGAAATATTTAGTTTCTCTAGACATTTTTAAATTAATGTTTAATAGACTCAAATATATTTGTTGATCAATCAGTTCTTCAAACACAAGAGCAGTCATACAAACATTCTTTATGTAATTCTTCAACTGATTATTTTATAACATACATTTTTTTACCATAACTGCAATTTCCTATGAATTTAACTTTGAGCTTGTTTTTGGCATGTTTATGACTTTCTTGTGTTCTCTAAATGATAATTTGTAAATACAACCATTTTGGAGATTCTTAACAAATAATTTATAAACCATTTTATAACAAAAAGATAACTTTTAATTGTTATCTCTACAATCTCACTGTATGATTTACTAACATTATGTTAGTGTAAAATGGTTTTTATATTTGGATAAGAAATATATATAAAACGACATAAACATATTTTTCTTTTATTCCAATTTTAATAATAACATAATTGTGACATCTTGATAGATTAAAATTATATAATATTAAAAAACTGGTATATAGTAAAAGAAAAATACGTTTACTTCATTTTATTCAAATTTAAAACTTGTGTATATACTTTGTATTCAAATAATTAATTAGACACACACACACGCGCGCGCGCGCGCACACACACACACACACACACACACAAAATAAAAAACATAGTGATTATCATAACCATAATTTTCAGCCCTAGATTTTTTATTATACTATGTATGTATGTATGTATATATAATTTACGTGTTATTTAACCATTATGTAACCATTCCTTGGACGATTCTACGTGATGTATTTTTTCAGAATATAAATTTATAAAGAAACTTTTAAATATGAGGGCTTCAAATATGTATATTTAAACGCTTGTTCGAAAACTGGTACAGACATTCTGGTATCCATATAAAGAAAGCTGTAATTAGGTAAATTATAAGCAGCTGTAATTAAGTAAATTATAAACAGAAGTATATATGGGAATAATTTACAAGTAATTTATATAGAACATAAAGTTGTCAATTAAAACTGTTCATTTATTTACAATAAAGAACAATTCGTACACATTATAAATGAACTTACGTGCTCGCCACAAATTGATTGCTAGCCATTTTGGCAGCACTCAGGGAGTGCAGGAACATTATGACATATGTGCGTACGTATGTAAATACATATATGTAAATAACACAATTTAATTTGTTAATCTTGTAAAAAACGCATCTCATACAATAGTTATTTGTTACTTTTTTCAGACTAGTATATGGGAGATTGCAAGTGTGGCAATGTCAGGTATGTTATAAACATAGTTTAGTGGTTGTTTGTTAGTTGGCAGTACATATCAGTTTTTGTAGAAGAAGCATGAATTTTCGCCAAATCACACGTAATCTCTACGTTATGTAATGTAAGACAAAATTTAGTTTATCGCATTGACAAAAACGATCGTCTTTGTCTAAGTTGGACAGCATGTATACACACACACATAAACGCGCGTGCGCACACGATAAAATCAAGAACTTACGTATGATCGTATGAATTTTTTTTTATTTTGATATGCTAAATTTGTGTCTGAAGTTATGTCTACATCTTTTAGAACATCCTGTACACCTGAAAGTACAAGTGACAGTAATATTTCATTTCATAATTCTAAATACGTAGCCACATGAGCACAATGAAAATGAATGGATTAAGCAACTCCCATAGACGATCGATCAAATTTAAGACGGGATTACGGAGATCAATCGAGAATGACAAATCCATGATCTATGGACCATTGTTTAGTATTTACCGCGTAACATTTGAAACCACTATCCTGCAGAATAATGAGACAGATTCTTACTATTTTCATAAACTGTTTTGCACGCTCTTTATTAAAGTTGATGTGTAAGATGATGACCATTGAATTAATGTAACATTGATTAAACAGTAAATTTACCAACCAGTCAAAATGGCTGGTTCCAACTGCTTTTATAATGAAATTTACTTTAAATTCCATAGCATGTTTTCTGAAGACGTTATGGCTTTTTCTATTCTACACATGTGAACAATTTTATAAATTTCTTTTTCTCCTCATCGATTGGTTTTTTTTTTAGACACGTATGAAATATACCTTAATATTCTGAAATCTGTTGGTAGTTCTAGTATTAAAGAAAACTAAATACCACTTTAATAAAATGGTCCGATATTTAGGAAAAATCTTTGTAACAATTGATTTGTTATGTGAAACTTGCTCGGAAGAAGAAGAATGTTGTTTCCATTGGTCGAGGTCTAAACGAGCGACCTTTCAAACGAAGCATTCTTATGCGCGTTGTAACGGTTCCGAGGCTATGGGGTTTACATGGGTGTACTTATAGTACATGGTGTCGCGTTGCTTCCCATCGCGTTCATGTCCTTCTCGCTGCAATATTTCATGGTTCACAGACATGCTATTCCCAATATTTTCTATTCACTTGCACGCGAATATACTCAGCTTTCGATCTCGATTCGACATTTATGCATGGCAATAACATCTACGGGGTCATATAGTGCCCAATTAAAAACTTTTTGATTTTTAATACAATGTTCTGGTTATTATTCCATAAAATGTTTCATTTTTGGATTACATAGTCCATTAAGCCTAAAGTAGTCTGGTGGGATATGATGACATCTATTAACAATAACATTATGCCAATGTTAATGTATTGCCAATATTCTGACACAACTTGTACATGTATTGTTTATATCGGAAAGTAAAAATATATTTAAAGTTACTAAATCTCCAATACACTGATTTCATATTTTTATCGTATTTTTTTATAATATATATAACACAATACATTACATATATATATATATATATTATATAATATGTAATTATATGTATTATATAATATATCATTAAAATGAATTTCAGTGTGTGTGTGAGTTCAATTGTTAAATTGAAAGTTTATTATAAAATATTGTTTCATGTTTACAGTTATAATAAATAATACGATATTGTCATGACATTTACAAATATTCTACAAAATATGCTTGAATATAAAAATAAAGCATATATGTCACGTTTGTTGGACCACTACATCCCTACTTTACTTTATGCAACTCTGCCCTATATCCAGTAAATTGCTGTATTTTTGCTTTGACAACCAAAAGTTCGTTTCATCTACTTCATCCTTATAAAAAAGAATTGATAACCCAGATAAATATACACAGATGTAATTGTCAATAGGAAGATACCATATTTTATCATACACTTTTTGAATCCCGAAACTTCATCAGACCAAACACGTTACAATTTTTTTTTGGTAAACTAATTTAGGATTAATAAATACAGAATCTTTGTATGTTTATTATAAACATATGTGTTTTATACCGACCAATGCGTAATCGAGAGTAGTGATTTCCAATGATTTTCAGTTGGAAATAGGTCACATTGATCGTTCACTAAATGTTATAGTTGCCAAATTAATGTCGAAAGAAATACCTTTTTCTTGCGAATAACTTCAATGCACTATTAAAATCATACTTTACTGTGATTCGAGATACGTACTTTACTCCAAAAACAAAGAATCATAATTTAGAGATTTATTATACCTAATGTACCTACTGATGAAAAACGTCAGATCCGTAAATTTTTCTTTTTCGAATTAAAATTTGTTATAGTTACATATCACGTGAATACATTTCGTGTGAACATAATATGAACCCACTTCAACATGATAGCATGACGTAGACGATCGTACTTAAGTAGTCTAATAGATAATGATAAGATTACCAATATAATTGAGCCTCACTGTTTTCCACGTGTGTTAAATAATAAAAATTACCCTTAGTTTTTTCGAAAGGAATTGCCTTCGTATAGTATCAATTGCAACAAAATCAGATGACCACTCATCGGTTTTGAGCAAATCTGAGTACACGTACTCAATAGATTGTCATCGAGAAATGAAAAATATTGAAAGGCTTTGCGATCTTGTTTTACTATTCACGAGGCGATGCTGTGTTGCTTATAGTATTGCTTGGAAAAGCAACTAGTACAATTTTATTAAACTACGAATTGAAAAAATTAAAGTTATAAAAATAAATGCTTTTAGGGGCATCCTGTGCATCTAAAGGAAATTAGAGAAACTTAATTTATTGTATTAATACTGTAAGCCGCGTTGCTTACAGTATTGCTTGGAAAAGCAATTAGTACAATTTTGTTAAACTACGAATTGAACAAATTAAAGTAATAAAAATAAATGCTTTTAGAGACATCCTGTACATCGAAAGGAAATTAGTGGAATTTAGCAACGGAACGCCACAGCATCTGTATGAAAATTCGTGAGAAATTCATAGCGCAAACAAGCACGAAGTGACAGAATTATATGTATTAAGATCGCTAACACTCGTAACGGACTTCCATTCACTCGTTGAACCGAAGCCGCTTTGAACAGCTAATCTGCACTCGTCACCTCCGGAATGGGTTCGATATACCGTTTGTTACGGAGTGAGATGTATAGTGTCACAGGTTCCGACGAAATTGCCTCTAATACCCTTCGAAGAGTCGGACCTGTTTGTGCCGCTTAACGAAGTTTGAAAGGGACTAGTTATTAGACAGAATCGTTAAAGGACCCGCTCAGCAGTGACATCAGTTACCTTAAAAATGTTCGAATAATGTTCAACCAATGGTAAGAAGAATATGCTAAGGGGCACAATCTATTAATACAACAAAATATACCCCCCCCCCCCTCCATGCCTTTTACGGGAAAATTTGTCATACGTTTAACGGTTTGAACTTTTACATCCATTTTCTATATTTATCATCAATTATTATAAATCAATGAAGTCGATTGTTGGCCTGTTTTTACAATGAAAGTAACTCACAAAATTATATTTCAACAGTTCAAATTCATCGAATATTATTCCAATTCTTTCATTTCATTTATATTTCGGCTACATTTCAGTCCTTATCGCAATATATTTATGTATATAATATAATAGTTTTAAGTATTGCATAAACTTTGGAGGATGGAATCTAACATACTAAGATCAAGCATCGTCATTTGTGCAAATCTTGGATTATACGAAATTATTTAAGAAAATCTTTTTCGAAAATTCGTTTCTATGCCTATTATTTTATATTTATTAAAATTAAACTGCTAATCACGTTTTATGCTATGTTTTGATCATAGAGTTTGAAAATATTGATTCCGTGTTAATGGAATAACGCCCATAAACACCTGGACAAATTTTATTCGAAATGAAAATACAACATAGTTATTTGAAATATCGAATGTTTATTTATCTATTCAAATATTTATTCGTCATTTGTAAATAAAAAATTAATAATGTTTTAACGAAGCACGTAACAATTTCGTCTTATTTTTAATCATATAATATGCAAAAGTGCAGTATGAAAATATGTATATACATATACATCATTATTGCATCGTGTATTTGAACTTATAAATGGTATTGTTCATCTTGCCCATCGTCCATCGTACGTATTTATACGTACGATAAGTGATGAATATACAAAATATCAACAAAGTGTATTTATTACACTAATTTCTTTCTTTTCATTGAATTATTATATTATCGTTTTAACGATGCAGAGAGATTTGTATTTTCATCTATTGAATGGTTTCGGAGCACGTTGATTATTTCTAAGAATAGTTTATTATTTGAAGTACAGAAATATTATTTTTAAAGTTATTTCACGAACTAAGGTAACGTAATTGTATTTAAAAAACGAAACAGCCATGAACTTCAGATAATGTTACATTAAAAATACGTAGGTCTGATTAATGCTCAGTCGATCGGAGCACTGGATGCGGTGCACGCCAACGACAGTTCGAAGAATAGATATTCTACATGCCTAATGAATGCAACTACGGCATTTCCGCACACCACGCGGGCGCGGGCGCGTGCTAAGCGTACAAATCTTTCGAGGGAACTTCGATAACCCGAAAATTCCGATTTTTTTTATACTTTGCAAGATTACTTGGAACCTAAAAAGAAGTATCGAGCAATTCATTTTATCGGTTACAATGCGGGTTTTCAGTATGAAAATAGCTCTCAAAGGTAGACAAGTGTTTCCGTATCTACTTCTATGTAACTTTGAAACTGTAGTGGGTATAATAAAAATGGTTAGAATACAAATTTTGTAACGGATTTTGATGCTTTCTAAAACTATACAATCAAATTGATAACAAAATTTTCGTTTAAATTAAAGAAGAAAAAAACCTCACCATCGTTATTTTAAAACATTTTTGAACTTTCTATTGCGTCGAATAGAAAATATGTACGTAACCTTGTTATAAGAACCTGTTAAATTTATCGGATAATGCGGTATTTGCATCGTTATCAGAGTCATTATTTCTTACCAAGTTGTAGGTGCAATTTTTATCGAACAAAGAAAAATGTCACATGACAATCGAGTGTACACAAATCATCTTATCAGTGGCATTTTTGTTCATGCCATTCCTTGCTTTTATATAGCGGACAATATATACCTATACACAAATACACTAATGTTACGGAATTTTGTACCGTATATAACTGTTCTTACCCACGGTTGATAATTATTCCGTTGCGGGAGTGTCGTTGCATAGTTCATCGTAGAGAGTAAAAACCTACTAGAAAAATGGTGCAAGTAAACCTAACTAATATTATTAATATATTCGTTACAAGATATATATAATTACTAGAAGTACGAAGATGTTCTTATTGAAGCTAACTCTACGTTACAATTTAAAGATCCATATAAACATTAACAAATGACGAAGAGAAGAATATTCTTCAAAGTGAACTTTGAACACCCCAAGAAAGAGAAATGGTAATTTTAAAAATACACAACGAAACGCTGTCTACCTTTAAGGGTTTTTTTCACCCTGGAGAACCGAATTGTAGTATAAAAATATATACATTAAAATAAATGTATATTATATATAATAATTATCAGGGTAAAATATAATACAAACTATTCATATTTGTAAATATAATTTTCATTTATAGTAAAGGTTGTTCAATAAGTTTTATCAAACGACAGAGTCCTGCTTTCAAATAACAAATTCAAGATCACTCGTTTAGTTGAAAGCGGGAAAGTTGGGAGATTTTGATCTCTAGTTGAGACCCAGTCTCGCGTCTACCACTCGATTGAGCGAAGAAAGTGAATGAAACACGTTAAGAGTAAGTGAGATAGAACAAGCGATCTAGTTTCGCATGCTCGATAGCTGAAAATTTAGAACAATGCTACACACGTTTTCACGTCTCGATTGCTGATGTCTATGTATGTACAATATAATAATATTGTATGTAATAATTCTACTTAATCAGCGCTCCTCGTTATTATCTACTACACTGTTTAACTATCGAACTTTACGCAAGTTTGATAACATTTAATCGTGATTGTCTCAGCTGAATTTCCTTTGAGTTAATCAAAAGATAAAATATTCGTAACGAAGTACGCAGAACTCGAGTTTGATCGATTCTATACATGTTTTCGATTGAAATAAGAAATATTGAAAGCGGTAGAACGAAGATTAATTAGTTGTAATAATAAACAAAGTAAATAAACAATTATTGAAAATAGACAAAATGAGCCACGTAAATGATATTTAGTTCAATGGCAAAAGAAGATGCATTATTTATATCGTATAAATAATTTTGTCTCAAGTAACATGAGCTTTTATAATTAAATAATTTATGTTTATTTTTGCGAAATTCTATACTAAATGTCAAAATGTATGAAAATATGTACTTTGCGCGAGACCTTGGGATATACTTAACCTTAATAATTACATTTTTAACGCATCAAACGGTGTTTTAACTGTGATGACAGGTTTATATGTATATGTACTTGTTTTTATTGGAAAAAACGTTCAAATGTGTGCCTTGTGCTTCTAAATATTTGCCCATCCCTTGTCACGTCCTTCTGCGAAACCGCAGTTAAGATTTATGGTGTAATTTCAGCGCGGAGAATTCGCTTTTCTTCTCAGCTTCGGATGTTTTCATTACGCATTCTTTAAGCCTTTCGCTCATAATAATTCACATTTTTTTTTTTTTTTTTTTTTAGAAAAAAATTTGATTTTTGGTACACAAGCACGTTGAATTATTTCAAATTTGTTAAAGTCGGATTCAAATTACTGCGTTGTCCCGCTTGGCAGCTGAGTTCTGCTAAATTTAGCACATTGTGAACAAATGATTGAAAGGCCACTAAGCAGAATCTTTTGAAATACATGAATTTTTTCATAAAAATAATAGACATCAATGTGTTTATTTCAAGAAAGTCATTAAAGAACAATAAAAAATTAACAAAGGATGAATACGTCGCAATATTTCCCAACACGTCAATTTGATACAATTTGAATCGAAGCAACAATAATTTGAACGAAACAATATTTTCATAAATATATTAATTTAAATATTTACGGTTTGACAATTTAAAAAATTAAATTAGTCCAAATATAAAAGTGCAGAAAGTTAGGATTGAAATAACAAATTATGTATTTTAAAAAGTTTTTTGCTTTTAATCGTTTTATTGGCTGCCGCTTTTACTTCTTTCAGAAAAAAATGTAGTTTATGTAACCTTTTTATGTAAAATTGAATTCCCTTTAAAATTTATTTGTGACATTTCATTTTAATTTTAAAAATATTTTATAATTATTTTACACAAATCGATTTTACTAAAAATTGAACCAAGTCTTAAGTTTAGAATATACAATTTAAATGAAAAGTTTCATTGAAATTCAATTAACTAACTAGATATGATCCTATTAACAGATACGGACAAATACACACACCTCTCTCTCTTCGCCGTCAACACCACCGTTACAAAAAATATTTGCACTTATTGCAAATTTTGTGCAATAACTTTATTAATTTGTAGCACAAATAGCAATTTTATTACTTGTACCGCTTAGTAGAAAATTGCAATTAAAGTCGGATCAATGTTGAGCAGCCCCTCCACACATATTGAACAAAATATAGTGTGCATAAAAAAAATATACAAAAATTTGATGCTATTCTGATGTTTTAAAACAACGTAATAAAAGTTTTCAGAATTTTGATAAATTCTTCCAGATAGGACTTTCTATATAAAATTTTGTTTAATTCAATACTGAAAAAATAACTTAATTTAAAACAAAAGAAAAACATCATTTTTAGGTCCAATTAAATAAATTTATAAAATTATAACTTTAAATATCGTTAAGGAGTACAACATATCTAAGTTTCAGTAACATGCGTAAGATTATATAATGTCCGATTTTGCGTGGTTGACCCCTTCAGTTCTACGCCAATGAGATGTGTACCGCTTGTCTAATTCAAAATCATTGAAATATAATCCTGTCTTCTCAATATTCCAATTTAAACAATCTTATAATTAGAAAATAATCAATACAAAAACATCATATTTTTTGTTTCAATAACTCATCTGTAACCTGACACAATCGTGTATCGGAGATTTTAAAAAGTGGCAACGATGTCTGACTTGCTAATGATTGAAATACGATATGAAATGGCGAGAGACAGCTTTAGCCTAACCTCAAGCCCCACTTTTTCCTGCTAAACAGTAAAAACAGCAAAATCGTGATTTGCGCATCAAATTAACACTAGTATTAGTATCAAATTTATAATAAATGCGAATGTTTTTTTAAGCAATGGTACACACGTAGATATGTGCACATGGACGTTTAACAAAATTTCTCTTTTAACCGTTAAAATATGATCAGAAGGTCCTAAAACGTATTTTTCCTTATAGATTGAAAATTAAAAATTATTGTCACAAATTAGGCATCCCTTTTTATCATTGAACCACCGTTAAAGTATACAATTCAATATGCATAAAAGTGCATAAAAAGAATTTGTTGATAATATTAATGTTATCAACGACGTTACGTGATTCCACATCCGTATATGTTGAACTTGAACATAAACAAAGCATGGACGATAAATAGATACCTACCTGTGAGTGACTTTCAACGCAGAAATGTCCTCGACCTACTTTTCTGCACGAATAATGCTCAATTTTACGTTATCGGTTTCCATCTATGTTCACAGACTCTGAGTCCCCGTGAACGCGTTTCTCTTTTGCGAACGGTTCTCTTTATCTTTTCACTTTTACTCGTGATTTCTTTATCGACCGAAGGACAGTACGATTATTATTTTCAATTACAAATTTTACCTACTTTTTAATGTATTTCGTTCGACTTGTTCTTTAATACCTTTTTTTTTATTGGATAAAATCTATTCCATGTTGTATAGATTATTTTAATTTTTGTTCAAATAATACCAAAATGGAGATAAATATACATATATAGGTAGAATCAACAGAGAATTCGGAAAAAATCATCTGAGATGAAAATATGGTTTTACAGTTCGAGCAAACTATGGCAAGCATATTATTTTAAATATGTATATATGTAAATGCTGTTCGTTTAATAAATATCGTTGGAACTGTACAAAACTTTTTTATTTTGCAACTTGTTACGTGAGTTTTAACAAATAGTTTTGTATACTCTAAACTTAAACCAATTTTGAATTTCAAGCGTAGTTTTTTACTTGCTCATGACTTTGTTTTAATACACATGGTTACTTTCTTTACGATAACGTATTTCTTAAAATCAAGTAACTGCAAAACAAAAATAAGTTGGAGATGTACGTTACAGCACAAGATTTGTCATGCAGATATTACAGCAGGGATAATTTTTATAGAAAATTATATGTATCGCATATCTGTGATGCTTTTCATTTTTATTTTTTTATTTGTAAACAAATCTACCCAATTTAAGTTTTCTAAAATATTTCTCATTACAATTAATATACAATTTAATGTTGCACAACTATCGATCTTTTGCATTTTCTAAAGTATTACAATAAAACTATTCCAAATACTAAAAATAAAAAAGGCACTTGTTAGCTTTTGTGAACAATTCCATGAGTTTCTCTGTTCACTTCTTCGTATAATTTTTACATTCTAAGTACAATTATTAAAAAATAAATTGTAAAAATAATTTTGCACAAACTTCTTTTTATCACTGATTAATTCAGCTATGAAAAGGTTAACTTATTGGCTGCTCGATGAATTTTATATGTCTCACGGTACATGCTACGTTAATATTTACATTATCAAAAGTTTATGATGATAAAATATGTATGAAATAACCAAATTTGTCTATATCGTAACGAGTAGTGTGTTTATCTTACAAGAGGTCCCCATGACCACCCATCGTGTACTACTGCATCCAGTTGATATTGCAGGCGTGCAATGTGCAACAATTTTGTAACAGTTGCTATCAAAGATATATGAAAATGTTCAGCAGGGAAAGTACTAAAAATTGCACTAAGAAAGTGACAACATTCTGTAAGGACTGCAATAATTAGACACGTTTTTGTTCAGTGTTTTAATAAAATACATCGTAACATTTAAATTATATAAAATATATATTGTTACAAATAAAAATGATTAATTATTGTATAGTATTTTGTCACTTTTTACGTTACATTTTCATCTAACTATTCGCGTGATTTTGAAAACTCGTTTATTTGTTACAAACGTTTTAAATAACTTTGATAGCGCCGATCACCAATGACCACCACAGGACGCTATTGAAAAGTCTAACACCGATCATGCATGACCACCATGGTAATTAACGTGTTAATCTGGATAATAAACAGCCACGTATTTCGCTGCGCCATAAAATTATTCTTGCGAAATGAAAATGTACAAATGTACAGGCACCGTGAACAGAGTAAGGACGCCGAGGTAAAGAAGTACTTATCGTTAATTCAAATGCAACAACAAGTGGTCGCTTTCTAATAATAAATTTAAAAAAAAATATATATATATATATATATATGAACAGCAACCAATCGAAACAATTTACATACTTTTTCGTACAGTTTCTCAACTCTGAACGGTACATTAGGTTTCCAACGAAGTAGAAACGTGACACGCTTTCGAATAATTACACATTTTAAGAATCTTATGGCAATTTTCACTTTCTATAAATCATGTGTGAGACAAAAAAGTTGTTACGTTCGTTTAATCATTCAAGTGTTGCAAACGTTTATACAATCCCGCAAAAAAGGGTGCATATCTTGAAATTCTTACACAATCTTTAGTTTCTAATACGATAAGTTCAATGGTTTCATAAACATACATCACACACGTTATATGAAATAGAATGGTAAACATTCTTTGTAAAATAAAATGTAATTATGTATTAACTAATTTAGAAAAAGATAGATAAAATTGGTAGGATTAAATTATAGCACATTGAAACGTTTCTTATATATAATCGACTATCGTTACTGCAGGTGTTAGATTTATATTAGTTACAGTTAAATAATATATAAAAAAGTAAATATATTGTCTATACACTGTATTTCTAAAATAGTTTAAACGACGATGATTTCATCTACAGTTAGGCGATGTTATTATTATTTATAAGGAAAGAAAATTTTAAAAAAGACAATAAGCAATTTAGCAACACAAATTATGGAAGAAAGTGATGTGAAAACTAACATTAAAAATGTATGTTTGTTAAAATATTACAAACAATTAGAAAGAAAAAAGTAAAGAGAAAACCAATATTAATTAAAGAACACAAAGAATTTTGTTTCCAGAATGCACACGAGCATATTCATTAGTAGAAAAAGTGGAAAAACTTTATCTTCATCGATGAGTAACAGTCTAATTTAAATTAACCAGAGGATCTAAGTTACTCTTTCATAATTTACGCATAAAAGAAAAGACATTAAGTTATCGACAATAGTATTTTCATCATGGTATGAATCGAAATCTTTTATCTGTTACAGTGAGGAAACTATTAAAAAAAAGACTAAAATTTTGAAACTTTATAAATGTACTGGTAATATGTGAACAAGTGTAAAAAATTATTTAAAAGAATTACATTGTTATGAGTGGTAGAAAAGGGAAGGGAGATTTACGGTGGATAAATAAAAAAATTAAAAAATTCAGAAACTTTCTATTTTCTATGCGGGCTAGAAATAGGTAGGCAATAAACAAAATACAAAAAAATATTTCATTAAAATGGATAAATTACAGAGATAATATGTAAGAAAGTACACATATAAATTATTCAATACTAATATCGCTGAATCTATCTTTTCTGTAATTACTGCAATGGAATAATTTATATTTTTAAGTGGCAAAATCCCCCAACTAATGTTCATATACATATATATCATCGAACAAGGATTTAAGCTACAGATTATGAAAAAATTATAATCAGTTCTCACTCGATTAATTTCGTAAAGTAATATGAATATATACATTTTTAGATTTAAGTTTTACTTATAAAATAAAATTCAATTCATTCACAATTACCAGAAAGATAGTGCATCAATACATACAACAAAGTACATTAAACATTATCTATAACAAGAACATATAACATTCTAACAGTGGATATCGTTGTCCCCGAATTTGAACGTCGTAGAAAACTGTTAAAATGAACTTACAAGAACTATATATACCAAGCGAAAAAACCTAAAAAATGTTCATATTTGACGATTAATGTTCAACAAACATGGAACAATCTTCAAAATTATAGAAAATAAAGGTAACCAAACAAATTATAACAAAAATAACAATAAGTGTACAGATATTCGTTTTTTGTTCGAATATATTAATATATATATATTCATTTTTAGTTTGAATGTACTAATTCATAGAAATAGGCTACCATTTTGGTCCACCAATTTCATCTAATTTTGTTATAAAACATGTTATGTTGTATATACAAAGAATATTTGTAATTTTATTTATTATATCTAGGGTGATCAATAGTTATAAATATATTAAATTTATTGAATAATAAAATAAAGAATATGTAAGAATTTTAAAATGTGCTAGCATTTTTTCGCAGACTGTATGTATTCGGTCGATCATTGTATCTTGTGCGGTGAACGCCTATGAACGTTCAACTAACATGCTCAACGAGAGTGCTTATGGGTTTTCCGCACATGTTTCGTAAACATTCGAATCCTAAGACCCATAGGATTAAACACCTTGATATTATAGAAAGAATTTTATCATATTCGTCCAAGTATTTAGATAAACATTGATAGGCGTATAATTATTTTACAAAACGTTACTTTATTTAATTATATATTATTATGTATTAAACAATCATGTAATTATTTGGTAACTGCGATAAATGATCATATGTCAATAACATAATTGTTATAATCTTTTGATTATTTTCAATGTAACATGTAAAGTGGTAATGCAAGAAAATATTGACAATCTGCATTAAAGTAAATATTAAATACGGTAAGATTTGTTTCTTTAGATATAGATTTGCATTTTTTAATATTTTTTTTTTGTTCAAGTATCAATCTTTCGTTACTTTAATAAGTATCAAACATTAACAATTTAGTAACATAATTAATAGGAAATTGTATGTATAGAAATGTTGAAATTGTATTGACATGTATTTATCTATGTATATCAGTGGTTTACATTTATACATATAAGACAAATCAAATACATACGAAATACGCGAATAAATTGATTTTTATTGTAAATCATCGTTTAATGTTATGAAAAAACATTTGCTTGTTTCGCCTTTAACATTAGAGTTCGATGAAGTAGAAACCATTAAACGACTGCAGCGAACTAGATAGTCTGTTAACGAAACCGTGTCACCACTTCTCAGATTAAATCGATCGAGCTAAAGGGTGTTACTATCTTTACTTGTTTATCAACAAATTTTAAAACAAATTTGTTCAATCGAGACACCATCGAATATCTAAAAATTGGTACATTTATTTACTAAAAAGAAGTAAATCGCTCGAAGAATTTGAGTTACAAATGTATACGCGAAAACAATGTAATAGGATATAATTATAAAATTTAAGATATAATCTTCTTGACAGACGTTAAAAAATAAAAACTTTATTCGACGTACTTTGCGTAATTACGATTCGTCTCTATCTGACAACAACAAAAAATATACGTTAATAGACAACATAATTCGTACTAAAAAATACGATTAATAACTCGATTCATAATTCATGATTCGGAGAGGTATCTTTCGAAACACGTTTACAAATATTGGCTTGGTGCACTGAGACTTTTTACTAAAATAATAACACTTTCTCGTACTGTTGAACAAATTGTCTGATCGAACTAATTACAGAAGATAAAACTTTACGCGCGTAATGACACTACAGAGACGAAACCTAATCTCGTGCCGAATGTACGAAGCACCTGCCAATTTAAAGGTTAGTTCACTTAAACATCAAACGAGCCGCGTGCGGCGCCTCGACTGTCAATCTGACAGCCGCCCGATATAACGTAATCATCGTTCATCGTACCCTTCTACCGCGGATACAAAGGAATCTCTCGAGCAGTCGTTCGTCGCCCGTTGCGAATCGCGGAAATATTAGCCAGTTGCGCATCTATGTGTAACACGTACGTAGGTCTGAGAACGATCACTTACCGATGAACAGACACGCGAAGTCTATGATGATCTTTCGTACAATTAGCTTCGACGATCGATCCATGATGATTTTGATCGCAGCAAGTCTGAAGCTTTCTTAAAAAGGGAATGATCGACGAACGGTTCACGCACGATTCTAAGTCAGGGACCACGCACACCGAGAATGCTTACGCGTTGTTGTTTAGTAAAAAAACTAAGAAAAATACCATCTCGACCTACGGTTCGGAATGGACTGAAAGACGCTTGCCCACTCCTCGCGAATCTACCTACAAACGGAACAAACGACCGACCCGATCGAGATCCGAACGAAGACTGCGACTGCGGCTGCGCCTCGTCTGGTTCTTTCGCTGCGTATACTACGCACGTGCCCACTCGGCCTGCTTCGTACTTTAATAATGGGTGCTCATTCTAATATGAAATAAAGATGAAATGTCTATTCTCCATAAGGCATAAATGAATTTCATGTTTTCAATTGCTATATACAGTACTCATTCTAACAGACAATTTCTATTCGCTGAAACGAAATGTTGTTATGTTTGTAAACGTTACCGATACTAATGGACATTGTTTTGCACTAATATTTATCAAACAAGCGCAAGCTGATTCCAGAAACTGGGCTAATTTGTATGCACATACATATGAATATATCCCTTCTTTGAAAGAATGCAGACAAAATTTGAAACGGGGGAAGAATTATGGGGATTTAGCGAAATCTTACGGTTACACATTTTTCAGAAGATATACTCGTACACCTGCAAACTTTACTTTTCCACCGTAAATGAGATTGTGCAGCGTGTTTCAGAACTGTAAGTATGAGTTTAAGAACTTAATACAATTCATAGAATGGAAGAAATTCTTGTGGCTTTAATGTAATATGAAACTATATTTTTCTACATTATTTTTAACATAAAATTATAATGTAATTAGAATAACACTGAATTATTTAATACATTATTTTCTATTCAGTATTTCGGATAATTTTTGTCCATATATGTGGTAAAAATACTGGTTGAGATAAAAAGGTCGACTGACGATATAAAGTGACCAATTTTTTATCCTTTGCTTATTAAATAGCAATTAAAATTTGAATAATGAACGAAATTATATCTCATGTTGAACGAATAAAAACTCTTCCGAATAACTATTCAATCAAATAAACGTCGCGAATACATTGCTGTCAATTGGAACCTGTTAAGAACTGTTTCAAATTAAATCATTAGGATACAAACGATGAGGATGGAAGATCACCGGGAGTATTTTAATAAAATTACAGAAATTAAAAACTACAAGTATAGAAGTCAAAGATTATTTACTTTGAAGAAAAATCAATAATTTCAGAAGTTTCGATTTAACTTCAATATTTATAGAGAAACAAAAGCATAATATTTAAATGTAACAATTTATTCGATAACCTTGAAACAATTATGCAGTTTATCTTACCCTTAGCTTTATTGATAATTTAATCATATTGAACATAATCTTACATTTTAGTGATAGTTTAAAATAAATAATCAAAGAGTTATCTACTCAAATAAGTTTTTCCTTTGACAAGGTATCCAATACTTAAAATAATTCATGCATTCGATAAAAAGCTATGCTATACCGAACATACATTTCTTTTATCTCTCGTATGTGGTCCATTCCCTGAATTTTCCAATAACGTGATTGCCTAATACATACATATATATGTATGTGTGTAGTTTTGAACGGTGATTATTTGAAACGTTAAATAATCGATTACAGAGTATAATATATTTAATGTTTTAATCTTAATTAAAATGTGTAATTTTATTGTTAATAAAAGTAGAAAATGTTGATAACTTTTACGAATTAATGCATTTACAAAAAACAAATTTTTATGCACTTATTCTTATCTTTTTAATCATTTGTCTGTTGTCTTTTATTCATAATTTTAATCGTTTTGTTTAAAAAAGGTTTGTATAGTCGTTTAACCTTTTTTTCTAAAAGATTATTTCACATTTACTAAATACTGATCTTTAAATTGTGAACAATGTTTATTTGTTTTCCCTTGTATATGCACCTCTTTTGTCAGAAATACTCTTTAACGTACTTTGCAATATGCACCGATACATTATCTTGTTAGAAAATAAAAAATGTTCACGAATTTCCTCCTCTAAATGTTCATATACTTTTAACTGTTTAATTTTCCACTTAAAAACTTGATCTACCTTACCTAAATTAGTCCAAATGAAACTATTTCTCATCGGTGAAAATAACATTTCTCCATTTCTTCTACCAATGAATATACTCGCGTGGATCCTGAAAACGAAATTCCTCGTGTTCTTTGATCGATGTTGATTTTCTCTTTGCTTTTTCCATTTCTAATCGTTTGCATTTAATTTACGTTTCTTCATTGCTTATTACATTTCTTAAAATTCATCGTTTCTCACAGTTATTTAATTATTGTGAACGGCCTTTGTGTTTTTTCCGCAGTTATATAAGTTTTTTAAATAAATTATTTTAAATTTATACAGCCCCACCAACCGGGTTGTGCATAAATATTTCCTGCACACTTTAAAACCTAATACTTTTCCTTTCTGAGCAACAATATCGTCAAAATGTAGATGAAATCATCATCGTTTAGTTTTCTTTTGTGGTCAGTTTTCAAATCAAGTATTTTAGAGTGTACACACAGTATATTTACATTTCCATATGTTATCTAATTCTAACTAATATAAATCAACAATTACGATAATTGATCATTGTCTAAACGCCAGAAACGTTTGAACGTGATATTATATTATCCAATGTTCCTAATTTAATTAACAAATACATTTTTTCTACAACAAATGTTTATTATTTTATTTAACGTGACAAGTGTAACGCGTGTCCATAAAACTATAGAATTGATCATAGCAGAAAATAAAATTTATATAAGAAATTCAATGTTTGTGACACGTTGTAGATTTAGGAATTCGACAGTGAAAGCTTCGTATACACTCGAAATAGCTGAGTTAGCATAAAAATTGTAGGATGGCACTGAATGACGAATGTCTCGAAATAAGGTCATTACCCCAAGCTATTCTTATCTGGCAACACTGGTTGCTAATACGCATAACAGGTCGTGGAAATAGTCGAGCTATTCTGTAAAGTGAAAAAAGATAAGATTACGGAAAAATATGGAAGTAAGGGTAAATATTGTTCGAAGGACGCACACGCCATTACCTTCCTTTTCGTCCCGCTGTGAAGCAAACCGTAGATACCTGAATGGATCTCTTAGACGTTTGCATGGTGTACCACCAATCTCCAACAGAATAGTGTACAACGTGAATTAACAGCATACATTTAGACGTAGACCACATTCATTCCGATTCGTATCTGTATGCCTCTTTTTTTTTACAAAAGATCCATGTATTTTTCATTCGAATGCAAAATATTGTACCGCTTGTTTCGCATTTAAATATCGGTATTTAAATTACAATTCCCTACCATCGCGACGAATTAATTATCAACATAATAAGTCGTCTGTGTTTTATGTTTACTTGAAATCGGATGCTTCTGATTCACCAATTCAATCTTACGCTGTGATTCACACGCAAGGCGAACCCGGGAATCTAAGAACATCGATGATTCGATACTAATAACGAAGTATTTAGGTGCGGTCCTCGGGTTTCCTTATTAATTCAATATAAAACAAGCTTAAAGCAAAAATGGTTATGGTATTCCTATAACTCTATACTTTCACCATTAAGAAAGTTATAACACAACTAATTCCTATTTTCGACATAGAGAATGTATCAAAGGTGTTTTTCAATCATTCGAAATAGCGATTTCGATCTTTCCAATGAATGTAAACCCGATCTCATCCGAGAAGTTTCGATAACGAAGCTCGGAAGATTTATTTACTCGATGAAGAACCGAACTTAACAATAGAAGAAACAAACGAGAGACTAACTTCTAACTTTTCAACAGAACTGTGCATCGATATTTACAAACCGTTGGCAACTATCGAAACTCCGTCTGATTCCAAAAATAATTTTTGTACATACAAACGATGTATTTGTGTTTTTTTTCTTCGTATATGTTGAAATTTTCTAACTGTCATATCAGACCTCATAAGTACATCACAAACAGAGAAATTGCACTACAAGTATTTATTATTATACTTCTTTTTTATCTTCACTTTGCACCTGTGCATATTTGCTTGAATTTTTTCCTCATTGCGAAATTATAATCATACTAGGGTAGCAAAGTGAAACAACCTTCTTTACCGATATTTATACATGTATAAGTATCAACAATTATAATTACCTTGATCAAAGAAAGTTACATCGGTGCTCTTTTGAGGTCTAGCAGACCTCACTATTTCTTTGCTTCGAAGCAGATGAAATGTGGAAAGTTGGCGAATTTGATCATTAGTCGTCGAATAACCAATATTGTAACATTGAACGCGTTTCTCTCCCGAAACCAATATTTTCAAACTAGTGAACCATTTTTCTAGTTGCAACCATTGTTCTAGAGCAACTTTTCTCAGAAACTATTTCTCCGATTTATTTGAAATTTAAATTCTATATTCATAATAACCTCCTCTATCGTTGCGTTTATAGAGTTTTTATTGCTCTAAACAAACAAGACTACCGTTCTTAAACAAATCGGTATTTTCAACAATTCGTGCATACGACAACAGTTATAACATATTTTCTATAAAAAAATCAATTGTTTGAAATTAATAGGTCCAAAAATTAAAAAAAAAAAACTCGAATGTCACTTAACTCTTGAAACTCTAAATTGGACAAACGCCTTAGGGAATTAACGTTTACGCTTACTTGTTTGCGAACGAAACGATTGTCCAAAACGTACAAGACGAACAACCCGTAGATTAGACAAAACCAGATCGTACGTTTTGTGGAAAATAAGAGATGCGATTGATTTTGAATTTTTTAAATAAAACCAGACTACTACGGTATGGTTATTAGACGAATAAACGACCATCATTGGTGAGTCGTAATAAAAATCAAAATTAGATGAAATTAAAACATGAGAAAAGATTCAAGTAAGAATGGATACCACGGTCACCAGCAATATTCTTCCATCCTGGCATCAACAAATTATTAAAACATATATAAAATAAGAAACATCGATTATCTTGAAATATTTACAAAAAATGATATCGAGGTAAATGTTTTTCTATCGCTATAAATATCCTCGAACAGATGTCACTTTGTTCTGAACAACGTTCTCATATATCCGTGATCAACGAATGAACAATAGATATACCTATTTAAACAGTTCACCCTTTACACGAAAATTGGTTGTGGTTCGAAAAAATATTAGGTCAAAATGGATTGTGCTGCGATCTATTGGTGAGTACAGGTAATCATTGATTGAAACAGTTTCGTTCAGTAACTTTAATCGTAACTCGAATTTTATACAAGAAACATCGAACAAGAATATAACTGATAAATTATGAAACAATTTACGCAAATTAGTCTTTTTTTGTTCAAAATCCATTGCGTGATACATATTTATAAAATTCAACTAAAACCAGACTAATCTTCGATGGGTATCCTTTACTATTCTTGCAATTATTTACAATAGCCTATTTCACCGATTTCATCAGCCTTAAAATATGTTGAACAGAGTATGTTCTTTGTGTAAAAAACAATTATCGCTCTCTCTTAATTTTTAAGATATATTTATTACAAACGTTGAGTTTTATTACACCTTACAAACGTGAGGTTGTCACTTGTGCAAACATCGGGTTGCCTATTGATACGGGCACCTCGATTATAAACAAAACAGGAAGAGAAAAATAATAAGTATTTACAATTTATTTTGAACTTAGAATTGTAAAGAGTACAATTTAACCTAGATGCTAAAACTTCGCCACCTTCTTCATTATTTCCGATTCAAAGGAACGAAATTTTCAGAACAAGAAATTAAATCCATCGATTACTTCGAATTCAAGGTTAGTCAACAATTTGTTTTCAGAATTGTCTACTCGAGGAGGACAGTAAATGAAACACAATGCCGAGAGCGAGCAAGATAGAGTAACAATGAACAAGTGGTTGAAACTTTAAAACAATGTTGCACACACAACCATCAATACTACATAAAATTTTATATCTTTATATAAAAGAATATCATCAGTGGGTTTTTTTGTGGAATTACATAAATTGAAACATGAACTTAATCGAAGGCATGCATACTTTCAGAATTCAAGTATATTATTTTATACATAATTAATCCTTAACTATAAACACGGACATGGAATCTGTCAGACTCTGATAAAAACATTGTTATTAAATATTTATAAAATTAATATGATAATAATTATTATATAGGAATGAGACATTACATGTATTACAAACCTTTATTAGAAAATATTTCACAGTTACGTACGTGAGAAATAAAAAATTATGAAAAGAAAACTATGTTTTTCTTTAAATATTAAGAAATTTTCATGTGGAGTCTGTTAGACTTAGCATCCATAGTTAAGGATTAAAAATAATCCAAAATGTATCACATTCGAATTTATTTTCATTGGGAAAATTTCACCAGTTCATTGATACCTGTGTCATAAATATATAGAATGTTCGGTAACTGGTGGTACAATCAATAAGGAAATTATTCTACATGAAAAATAAGTCGAAAATATAGAATAACATTTTTTCATATACTTGATTTTGAGAAAATTAATCTTAAATATTCACTTGGTAAGCGTGCATATCTCAATTTGACGAATCTTGCTGCAAATTATTGCCTCAGCTCAGGTGTATGTTTATTGTATGGAATAATCAAAAATATACTATGAAACAGGATTTTTTTTCTTTTTTCATTAATACAGTTTTAATCTCCATTGAAATTATTTTGCAACATTACATAATGTAATGTAAATCACATAATAAGATATAAGTTAAGCACCTAAAAGCTTATATGTTTTTGTCTTAGATTAATTAAACTTTTTTTTATTTTCAGAAATACACCTAATAATTTAGGCAATTTGTTTTGTAACAAATTCAAATATATTGCTCATGTTAAATTTCCAGTAAAAAAGTAGAAACTAGTAATTCAACGTCTAGTTATGCCAGTCAAAATTTTCATATTCCATCTTACTTGAAAATGCATTTGAAGAAAAAAAATTGGGTTTTCAAATTGCCAACAATGTTACGAACATTGCATACATATTATGGTCATTGAACATATCCCTTTTAATTATGTTCATAAATTTTTCATTAAAAATTCTGCACCGTTGGCATATTGTTGAAGCAACAAATGACAAAATATCTTTCGCAAAGTGTAATCACGAGTTAAAAATCTTTGTACCCTAGTAATGTGGTACCAATGCAATCTTAATTGTACTGTAAAAAATGATTTCTTCTGTTTATTCCAAGATCTTCCGGTGCGTACTGTAATATTTATTTCTCAACATTTATGTTAACTTGTCGTCGACGACCAACATGTTGACATAATAGTTCAAACGAACTATATTCGGCGAGCATTTTTGTTCTACTCTTTGAATGACTCGCCTGTCTGAATGTCGATGATTGAAATTTCGATCCCTGTAATAATTAGTTCTGATAGATTGCTATTCATAGACGTATTAAAAAACTGATAGATATATTTTCGACTTATTTGTGTCAAGAAAAGTAAAATGGTACTAGCAATTTATGTCATTTAGATTGTTTATAAACACAAATTTGAGCCGAGACAGTAATTTACAGCGCAATCCGTTATATCGAGATACAGTTAAGTTCATACTAGTCTATATTTTCGACTTATTTTTTTCATGTAGTAATGATAATAGCAACTTAACCTAACTCAGATTCCCTTTCCAGTTGTACCACCAAACACGCTATATAATAAAAAATATAAATTTTTAAGTTTCATTAAAAACTGTACGAAAGGACACTTTCGATGGTCAACTGGCTTTTATCGGCATATATGTAGATATTATATGTATATATTTATCACGAACCCTTGAATCGACGGATCTTTTCCGTTAAGCACATAAACAATAGTGGGAATGACTTCGCGAATAAAATGAATCCGAAGATAAAATTCCGCCTTGAAACCGAAGATTAAAGTATTTTGTCTCACTCCAATACTCCATCTTTCGTATGCAATGCGAGAGCATCGAACTCTCAGCGTATTGAGCAAATCAGCTTTTAATAAATAAATACTATAATTATAATTTTTAATTCAGAATAAGTGATAATCATATACCTATTAGAGTATCTATTTGTTATAAGCACTTAAATTGGAGTTTAATTTAATCGAGGACTACGTGAACCATAAGCATCTATTTAACTAGGTCTGACCATGTGTAGGACACGTGCAATTCATTTTAAATCCGAAGTAGCAGTCACATGCGAGACACATTATTCCAATTTAAGTGGTTAAGGGCTCGATTTGGTCTATACAAAGTTGAGAGCGAGGTAGAATGAAAACTAATCAGGACTAAACTGAAAGCGAGCAAGAAACGGTACAAGACGGACCAAACATTAATACTTTATACCGTGCCTCGCTCGCTTTCAATCTTTTAAACTTGCTATCATTCCATTTTGTTCTTGTCTTTGGCAAGAAAAAGGCAAAAAACTACCGCTCGATAATCGTGTCTCCTCTACGTTACAAAGCTTGCGCCAATCTGAACTCGCGAGCTCTCAATGGGTAGATATTCTCTTTGTGCTTTAGTTCTTATTAAAATGTCCGTAATAAGAGCAACCTAATGTTCACGTAAGTCATAACTTCGTGCTCATTAAAGCACACAATTCAATGTTTCTTATAATAAAATTATATTTTAAAAACTAAATGTAAACAATAATTACTTTTTGCATCAGAAAGAAACAAGAAAATGCTTACTTAAAAAGAGCATTAAAATTTAATAAATATATTTACCTTTATATATCATTATAAATGACTGATATAAAAATAAAATATCCCGAATGATAAAATAGAAGTAAATTTTATGATACTATTACGTTATGCAACATGATTTTGCTCTTTATATTAAACTTGATTTCATACAAATCTTAATACATTTTCCAAAACAACGAAAAGGCAATTTGTATTATATTTTACACATTTACCAACTTACTAACCCACATGTGAGTCAGAATAATTTTCATTGGGGAATCCCTGATCCACATGTGAAATCGGACGGCTTTAACTCAAGAGGCTCATAAATTCTCTGAAGGTTCAAGTATTGCTCATTTCTGCTTATAGAGATAGTGAATGTATTGACTAATTTTCTATTTGATACAAGATAATTATCATTCTTAACATTTATAGAATTAATTACTTCTATTATTTATTTAATGCTCATCTGACAGAGAAACAGTCAACAGAATATAAAGGCATTTATAAAAAGAATTATAAAAGTTAATTTTTGTTTGATCAATTTAAAATAATAAAGGCCACCACTTATGAATCTACACTTGCATAACATGGTTGTCATATTTATTATTAGACGATCATATACAATGAAGGGTACAGTGCAAAATAATACATCAAATTTGCCCCTTTCAAATTGCTTTCTTAACACTCGGCATTTCCAATAATTATTATTAACAACAGCAACGACGATGTTGCTGTAAATAGTATATACAGAAATAGTTATAAGCATTCATATTTTTTACAATTAATGTTGATTTGAACATTTAAGTACAATCGACGCATCTACTGAAATTAGCATCAAATCGTAAATATAAGATGTCCCAAAAGCCTTATATTCGAAAAACAAAAATACGGGACTTCGTAAATTTCATTTTAAAAGGGAATTGCTAAACTTACATGTAAGCTTCTACATACATGAGTAAAAATTTTTTCTATCAACATTCAAATAAACATTGTATTTATAATGCAATTCTAATTTTGTTTTACAGAATTCTGTATTTATAGCTCAATATTATTAAATTTAACTTTTGGAACATCTTATGCACACATCCGCATCAAGAAAACGTTGTTTCATCCATTCTGAGTGTTATAGTAATCTACATCTTTCATCGTATCTCCCAACGTTAGCGTCAATAACAAAACTATTGTATAATATGAGGAGATAAATTTATCTGCACATAGTGGTTTCTCTAACGTTCCATTCGATATTCTATACGCATATATATTTACATATTTGTTTTTCGATCAGTTACCTAATTTTCTTATTAATTAATTATTTATGCAATTTAGTTTATGTCCGTATTATCAGTTTATATAAGAAGTGTAGTAGCGATAATGTTGTAAAACAAGTGTAATAGCGATAAATAATTCGCAGTAACAATATACACACATACAACGTACAAATATTATTTCGTAAAATACCTTCTGAATAAGATACTGAATCAATGGTTGAATATGAATTACATACTGTATTTAATCATTCATTTCAATCATTTGTCATTGAGAAGGCATTTTCTATCAACTCTCGGGTTTTAATATGATACAAATTTTCACAATTCGTGGAAAACAATGTACAAAATATCACTTAAAAATAACATTAATACCATTTAACAAAAAATACCGCCACGGGTAAAAATAAATGATATTTAACATTTACAAAAAACATTCTAAAATTGCAATGAAAAATTTAATGATGACGAAATTAAAAATAATATAGAAGTTAATACAGAAATAATGTATTTATTGTAGTTGCCTTATTGAGTTATTAATTTAAATTTTTTACTGCCATTTATTTGTCATGATTTATTGCACTAAGTGATAACTAAAATAATATAGTTAAATTATTTAAATATATTGTTCTTATATCTTGTTTTCTCAGTTTTATTATATTGTACTTGTCATGATATATAGAAATTTTGTAACTCTTTATTAGAATTTAAGGGCATTAAAAAATAAAAATACCAGTTAAAGAAAACATTGATTAATAGATAAAAATAATAGAATTCTTTACCACTAGAACAAAGAAAAAAACCGTCCTCTAGTCCAGTTGATGCCAATTTTGCATGGCACAGTCATCAAGGTTACTTCCTTGCATATATTACAAACTTTATTAAATATTAAACACATTCGTACGAACATTCATATTTTTTTCGTTGCATCACATCTGCATACATTATGCATCATTATTTTTAAGAATACCAAATCTCAACTGTGTTTAAAAAAATTATATTATCCCTGCATATACAGGGGTATCAAGCTTTTCTTTGGTCGTCTCGAGAGACTTTGGTTACTCTATTCACAGATTTCTTGATCACAAAAGCTATAATTAATTCCTTTACCCAAACTAATCGTTGGAAAATAATCTTTATATAAAGAAGTAAAACGCAGTAGAAAACATACATTATTGAAAAATAAGAATTCACATTCTGATTTTGAAATAACTCCAACGTCTTGTTCTTGACATTTTTCTTACTGACTAATATGCCCAAGATATCAAGTACGATGGATGTATAAGTATTTAGGAAAATAATTTTACAATAATTCCATCTCTATTAGTCATCTACGTGATTCAGATGCATATGCTGTAATAGTGTTGTCTACGCATCCAGCTGCTAAAATTACACGATAAGGATGAAAACTTAAACAACTTACAGGACTAATACGAGTAGCCATAAATCCTTCGTGAAATTTTATTGTATTTAAATGTTTACCCTCTGTGTTATAAAGACTTATACAATGATTCGTCGATCCACTGAAATATGAATATAAACAATAAATAATATTAAACAGACACATTACTACATAAAAAATGTTCTTTTGACATGCAAAAAAATATGCCATAAAATTATATAAAGTAAATGTCACCATTAGCAATACTACCCCCTTCATTGACGACTTCTTTTTATTTTTAATTATATATAACATAAATAAATGTACTGCTTCAAACAAAAATTGGAATTAAAAGTATTTTATCCATGAATATATTCATTACTTGATTTATTATCAAATCCTTTAATAATTTTAATGAATATAAAATTAAGATTACTTAACAACACAACATCAAACATATTCCAATAAGATAGGCTAATGCATATACATTTTTTATGTCATCGCATTTTATGTCAGAAGATTATTAAGTTATAAAATATGTGAGAAAAATGTATCATAAATGTATCAAAGATATAAAAAGAAATAAGAACGTTAGTATTTTAGTTAAAAAAAAAAGATAAAGTACTAAATTTATTTTCCAATATACATATAAAAACTTATGTCATAATTAAAAATTTGTATAATTTGAAAACTAAAGAGGTCAATGTTCACAACAACTCATATTTTATATGAATATGTCATAAATTCATAAACAGTACTTGTTTTTAAACAATCATGTTCTTATGTACCCAAAATGTGACATTTCCTTTTTATCATATTGTTTCATTTTATCTAATAGACAATCGATATTGCAAAAAAATATTAATAACATAACAAAATTTTTTAAAGTTTCCAAGTTATTTATAGAATTTAGAGAAGTAGAACATGATAATCAAATGAATTATAACAATACATACAAAACTTACCAAGCAAAGATATCAGCCACTTCATGTGCTGCCAATGCTGTAATACCTTGTGTTATTTGTACTGTGTTTACAGAAGAATTTTTTCTAAGGTCAAATATTCTAATATCTCCTGATGATGATCCAGTAAATAACTGTGGTGTAGATTTTCGAAAAGATGTGCCTAATACCCATGCTGTATGTTCCCTCCAAATCATAACTTTTGATTCTAATGGAGGTAATCTTCTATCAAATAAGCGAACGGAACCGTCACCACAACCCACTGTCATCATTGCACCTGTACATATTTTCAAAAAAAAAAAGAAAAAAAAAAAATATTTATTCCTATTATACCTTATTTCTCCAGATTTTATAAAGTTACACATTTTTTTGTATCAACACTTCATAAATTATAATCAGTATGTAAACAATTATAGAAAATTGTACAGTCATATGTGGGTATTAATCATTAATATCTCTCACTATTATATAACATTAACATTAACATGTTTAATTTCAGTACAATATAAATAATCGAATACAAAAAACTTTGTACTTAGTCAACATATAATTACACACTTTCCTTCAAGATATATTTCTTTGCAAAATGTACTCAGGTATAAGTACTTCAGTATTAATAAAACAAATATAATAATTTTATATTTAACTTACAATTGTGAAATATAAATAACTAACCTACGCCATCAACGTCAATGCATGTAGCACAACAATCAGCACCTGTCGGTATATCTTGTTTTTTTAACTCTGTCTCTGCATCCCAAAGTCTGACTATACGCACATCACCTGTGACAGCTAAAGTAAGGGATTTTTGCTCCCATTTTGTAACTAATCCAGCTGTTGCTACAAACAATTTTAATTAACGTAAATAATTATGAATTACAGTTTTTTGGTTGAGAAAATATATACACACCAGTTGTAGTTTTTGTCACTGGTTGTATATCAGCTAATGCCTGCCAAGCAGTAAGTAAAATTGGATCACGGCTCAATGTACTACTGTAATTTTTCCATACTCTAACTGAACCATCATCAGATCCAGTCATTAATAAAGTTACATCATGAGCATTGATAAACTCAAGAGCTGTAATACGTGACATTTTACTTCCTCGACTTGCACAGTAAGTTAACTTTGCACCAGTTTGACAATCCCATACTCTGCAGACAAACAATAATGTTAAATACAGCCTCATATACAACAGAATTAGTACTTTAAAATATCAAAACATATACCCAAAGAAATCTTTTAATGCTACAGCCAAATGAGGTTCAAAAGGATGAAATGTTAAAACTTCGGGGGAATGTGGACATCTTGCATGAAATACTTGCGATTCTACTTTACTTTGTACTGCTCGTAGTTGTTCTTCCTTTGCCTCACGTCTTTGTCTTCTATTTCTTAAGTAACTAAACATTTAAAATTGTAACATTTTTTTTCTTTAAGCAATAATATAAAATTTCTATGCAAGATTTTGTTACACTGTTAGTGCTTACCGCCACTCTCTTTCGTAATGAGCTCTGCTTTCCATATCATTTGTTGATTCGGCTTCACTTTCTAGACTAACAGGCTGAGCAAATTGCGCACAACTCCATTCAACAAATTGTGAAGTTGTTAATGGTGTTTTAATTCCTGCAACTTCATCTGCTTCCTCTGATATCTTATTTTGATAATAAAATAATATCAAAATTCTAATAAGTATCATAAAAAAAAGGTTTTATTACTTTTAAATGATCATTCTTACTGTATTAGGAATTGGTTTCCTTGAACGATTACTATGTGATGGTACTCTTGAAGAACGTAGTAAATCTGTTCCAGAACTTATTGTAGGTGGTGATTCTCCTTTGTTATTGCTTTAGTACAAACAAATAAATCAAGTACAAATCTTGTGAATTGTATAAAATTATTAAAAGATTAACTGACCTTAAATAAGTTGTACGATTCGAGGGAGATGGTGGAAGAGATAATGATGAAGATATTTTTGTTTCAATCCCTTCTTTAGGTGTAGAAGATTCTTTAACCTATAATGAAAACATGTAATATTTTTATAAAAAAAACTTTTAACATAAAACAACACAACACATTTACCTGATTTCGAATATGATTGGTGACTTTCTGGGACATTGAAGCAACTGCAGGATGAGGATCATTATCAAGACTACATAATCCATGCCACAATTTCATATATACACTACCATAGGAAAGACTTGGCAAATTTCCAAGAGAACTGTGTCCTATAATCAATAAATCATAATTCATTACATTTTTTATCAAATATTTAAAATGTTTGAACTTTACGATAATGTGCTTCTAGATAATAAAAGAGTGAAATTAGCTAAAAATAAAAGATTACAAAATCTAAAAATGAAGGATGAACTATGTACGAACATGCAATGGAATTTCCAATCATTATTACCAAGTGACTCGCAAGGTTTCCTCACGAACTCCCAATTATTTCCTGGCACATGAATGAAACAATATAAGGAATTGTTATCCAAAATCTGACAGTAAAGCTTGTAACTCTAGCTAGGCGTAACATATTTTATTACTTACCTAAACTACTAATAGATGACGACGACGACACTCTTTTAATACGATCCTGGCCAAATCCATCTGTACTGTCTACACTGAATGTATTGTTAGGAGAAAGCATTTTTAATCTATCCCTAGAACTAATGCGCCTCATTCCACTAAATGGTGATAATGTTTCCACAACAAGGTCTTTTCGACTGTTTTCTTCAGCCAAAGCTAAAGTTACAAAGGAATTTTCAAAGTGTAAAACCATCCATTGAAGTGCTACTACTAATTCCTGTAAAATAATTCATATTTACTGTGTATTAAAATAATTGAATCTATAATAAAGGTGATATAGCATTATATTATATAATAGACTTACATACTTTTCTAACTAAAGGGCACATATCATGAGAAACGGTATTAATGAGTGTTATAGCAATAATTTGATCAATATTATTTGCATGTTCGCTTCGTGTTGTTACACTATTTATAAATGTGCCTAAAGCATAAACGCTAGCTGCTCGAACCTATCCAATTATATAATATATTATTACCATTTGATATAAATACCAGTAAATTAAATAAATAAATTACACATATTTTCTACCTCGGGAACTGAATCCTGTAATAAGGTAAACAGCTTCTCATGAGCAATATCTCGAACTCCGCACCACCTTGCTTTGTCATAATTATGCCAAAGCCTTGCAAGACATAAACAAAGCCACTGACGTAATAAAGCATTTGAATCCCCAAGTTGCTCCAGACAAATTGAAACGAGGCTACCATGATTAGCAGCTACTTGACCTTGTCGATAGTCATTTACAATACTGGCCAAAACAAATGCTGCTAATGTTCTGTGTTCACTCTAATACAGAATAAAAAAAAATGACACAAAAATTTAGATTTTCAAAAACTGGACTAGTAGAATAAAATATGACAATACCGGCACAGAAGTATCCTGAAGGACAGATAAAAAATACTTATGCCCTCCATCTCGTACCAGATCTGCTTGACAAGTCTGTAATTGAAATGTGTAAACGATTAGCATAGATAATTGAAAATGTTACAAAACAAGATCTTAAAAATGTCCAAATGTCTAATATTGAAACTTACACTGTCAACTGCAAGAATTTTTGCCCAAATAAAAACGAGTAATGGACGTAGTTCCCTAGCATTACTTTGAAGTAACTTCAAAACATATGGAAAAATGCCTACACTAAGAGCCAAGTTCACAGCCCATGGACCAAGGTCAAGAAAGCGTCCTAATAATTCCAATGCTCTTAGTCTGTGAACTTGACTTAATAAGACTTGAAGTACTATTGGCAGTTGTTCTGGAGGGTTACGATCTTTAGAACCTAGTATAAGCCATACTTGGAAGGCTGTCAGTTGCTCCTCAAAAAAAGGGGAGTGAACAAATTGATCTTTATTTTCAAGAATAGATGGTAATTGTGCTAAACAAAGATCAAGTGCCAAGTCCCATGCTTGCCACATAGGATGCTAAATTCACAGAAAAATATAAATACATTAATGATGAATAATAATGGTACATATAAGATAAAACATATATCCATAAATTCCTAATTGTAAATTTCAGTGTTAAAAAATATCACTCAGCAATATTTACCTGATAAGTAGGTGGTAGTTTTGGACAAGAAACTGGAGTACAATCATATGATCGAAGTATTCTCTCAGCAAGTAAAAAATTTCTGAACAAACTAGCAACTAATAAATCTTGTCTAAATAATCTCTGGAATAAATCTACAAAATAATTATATTTATTATACATCATTTTTTATTATATGCTACAAATAATTATATAATATCAGCTTACCTCTTGGCAAGGTATTCCATGCTATTGTGTCAGTAATTGCTGTAAATATCCAATTAAGTTCTCCTAGCATTGTTCTTCTGTCAGCCAATTGTCCTGGAATTCTGAAATTTATGTACCATAACTTATGTAATTGATTCATTTTGTGAAAAAAAATTATTAAATGTACAGTTACTACAAATACATAAAACACTCTTACTTGTCAATTAAGTCTAATGATATTTTTGGTACTAATTTCGATGTATTTTGCATTACAAACCTGTACATAAATAAAAATAAAATTAATTTCATTTGAAAGAATAAATTTCTCTCAATATGTCTTACTCTTTTATCTCACCATCGCAATGCAATTTTTATTGGAGTTGTAAGGCATGATGTGAATATGTCTGCAGGTAAGTCTGGATTCATAGGTAAAATCTGATTAGCTGCACATGCTGCCAGCTGAATACAATTTTTGTAAGATGGCACTGTGGTACCTGCAACTCCACTTGCACGATCTTGCTTTCCTATCTGTAAAATAACATTTACAATATATTTACTCATAAACTTTACTTTTAGTCAAAGTACTAGTAGAATTTTTGTACCTCATATTCTTTCTCATGTTGATCTGCAAATTGTTGAAAAGACTCTACAATAATACCTGCATTGGAACAATCATATACATAGATGCTAGGGGCACCCATCCATGTCTGTAAATCGTATACGGACAAAGGAATGTATTGCGTATATGTCTGTAATAGTAACTTAATGTTAAGAATATCCCCATCAAACTATTGATTAAAGAAAGTCGATAGTTTAACTAACACTATTAAATACCCATATTTCACCATTACTAGTGGGTTTAGGAACACCATGCCCATTATAATGAAACAAAACTCTTTCTTCTTTTGCATTTCGCCTTAAAGAAGTACATAACTTCTTAACTTCTTCAACTGTAGGATCTAAACTCTGTTTATAACGAGCTCTAGGTTGCCATCGTTCATATTGTTTCTGTAAATTAGAACCTATAGTTTCCAAAGCTTTTTGTGGGCTCACTGATAAAGGATCTGTAAGATTAAAAAAGATACAGTTTTCTCAATTCTATCTCACTTATGTAAAAACTATAAAACAGATTTTTTAAAATAATGGCAAAAATATTTACTGATGTAACAAAATTTTGAATGTAACTAATTTTATTTATGTTTTGTAAAATTGCAAGATTGTACAGTTACAGAAAACAGTATGTACTATTAGTAATATGAAATAAAAAAAAAAATAAAAGTAAAATGCATACTATTTAAACAAATCATAAATCGAGCGCCATCTAGCAGTTATCTGCTGAGATGGCATTCATTTGGAAACTGTTGTCATACACATGTATAACCTCAAAATTGCATTACATAATGATAATGGCAGCGGGAATTGTGAGGATGTAAATAAAGCAGAATAAATACCGATCCAACATTCGAGACGAGCGCAAGGTTGTGTCTTGACAATGTCCGGTGGATCAACGCCAACGTTTAAACACAAAACTAACGCCACACTCACAGTTTTCATCTAAAAAAATATTAATTTAGAAACCCATCGTATAGACTCAAATACGTAATTTTTCAAATTGCAACCACCAAGGAGAAAAAGAAAAAACAAACCCGTTCTTTCATTCTCCACGTTTGTGTAATACAGTTCACACCCTCAATTGTTGCCGTGTGCCGTGGCTTACAAAATGCAAGTTGCATTTCCCAATCGTCCTCCTCTGTCAATCTCGAATTCTCTTCCTCGTGGCATGGCTTTGAAGCAGTTACTGACATTGTACGCCCGTGACTCGGGAAAAGTTTCTGCTGTGATCTTATGAAAGACACGCTTCAGCTCCGAAAAATCCCACACCAATATTATATAAACATTAATTCGAACTATCAACTGACAATATTCAATACCCAAGAAATGCACAAACGTATTTTAACAGAGTACAGTTTTGTAAGTTTACTTCATCGGCCGCCATCTTACATCTCTGACGACGTTACCAATAAACTCTCAACAACGCGTGGATAAAGATCATTTGGTCGTAACAATAGTATCCAGATGGGGCCACATACTGTCTGTATTATATTTCAATTTTTAAATTTTCTTCTGGATTTTGTTACAATTATAAATAAGTAAACAGTATAAATAAATAATAAAAAATAACAAGATCACCTTTTACAAGAACATATTTATTTGTTAAATGATTTTATTCGTTAAATGCTGTTTAACAAACTACTTTATAACTAAATCTTTGAAATCATAAATATAAAAATCATATATTCTTTGATCTTTGTAATATGTTTTATCTAAATAACTTATATCAAAGATTTCTAAAGAATCTTCTATTCACATTTAATACTATATACGTATTTATGTAGGCGTGCACACGTTGTGTGCATACATACAGTAAAATTACACAATCCTACCACTCATAAGCATTTACGTACTTTTCTAATTTATCAAATTTTTGAAATGAATAATTTATATATTTATATGATTATATACAGATACTTATTTAGCAATATAAGAATTAAATAATTTGTAAACACAATTATAAAAAATTTAACGCATTATGAATACAAAGTGCGCACTTTTTAAAATTTTACAAAGATAGAATCCTGAAAAAAAAACATCTAGATTTCACATTCTCAAAATTTCAAGGGCAACATTAATGTTCCGCTGCGTGCAATATTCACAGCCTATATATAAATGAATGAAATATGTATATATATTATTTTTACGTGTTCTATGTACAATCATGATTTCGTTCCTAAATTATTTGAAATAATCATACAATGAGTTATATAATTAAATTAATTTTCAAATTAAATTATTTGGTACCTAAAAATACTGTAGAATATAATTCATTAAACCATCTTGTAACTTATTTTATTTATTTCTTGTTTTAATTTTTCTGCATTTGCTATAATTCTTAAAATGTTTATTCAATAATTTAATTTCCTCTTTTTCTTTGAAAATTACTGAAGAGTTTCAGGATTACTAAGATGTTTATAACCCTGAAAAGAAATTGATAAAATCTAAGTTAATTACTTTCATAAAATTACTATTATAACAATAATGTACCTTAATGCAAAAAACAAGAAGCATACTATTTACAAATATTTCTATAGATAAAATGCAAATAAACAACATATAAATGAAATAAAATGAACGAAATTGTTCAACCTAGTATGAAATTGAAAAAGCAATTAAGAAATCAATGCATGAAAATAAAATGAAGAGAGTCAGTATACATTAATAAATATGTTAAAGAAGTAAGAATGAATAATATAATGCCTTGCAACATGCAATGAAAATTGCAAATAGCAATCAAACACTATGTAGTTTGCACAATCTGTACTTTGTTAGTGATTCATGCTGCCATAATAGGGCAGGCGTACACTTATCCGATTGTTTCCTGGTCTTATAGCATTATTGAATGAACCTCGCAAGCGTTCTGTAAATGTTTTATACTCCATCTCTGGATTATTCTGACCAAAGTCAAAGTCTGCAACTTCTACCGTAAATCTTGCTTTGCTTTGTACATAATATGCAATCCCAAAAACAATAAGTACTATAGCAGCAAGTGAACAAGAAACGGGTACAACTATTACCGACAATTGTGGTTTTATCAGCACTGTAAAATGTAATAAACATAAAGTTGTTACAAAAAACAATCATTTAAATTTCATAATAAAATAAAAATTAATACTATTATTGATATTTGTATTAACATATACCTTTATAAATATTTATTGTTAAAGGATAGACTTGTTTGCTGACATCATTTTTCAATATAACTAATATTGTGTATACACTGGGCTCCAGGAAATAATGAATGATAGAAAAATTACAAGATTGAAGGTGAATTCCACTTTCACATGTTTCATTTCCAGTAATGTTATATTTTCCTCGATGGTAATAAAGGCACTTATGAAAAGGTCCTGAACCTTTACAAGTTACATTAAGTGATAACATATCCCAAGGTTGAATCCAATTCGTACCCTCGACCGTTATATTCATTATAGGTGCTACAATTTGTAAAATATAAAATATTATAATTTCTGTCAAATATACATTGTGAAGTCATATAATGCATTACTCACCACGAACATCAATTTTTTTGGTAAAGTGTCCATAAGTTTTATTAGGATCTAGAGGAATTATTGAGGTATTTGAACAGACATAGGGTAAAGGAATATTTATGTTGGCCATAGTAGTATTTGGTGCAGTATTAAGGGTTATAGGTGTCGGTACACTCGTTAATATTGGTTTTAGAGACACATTACTATTAGGCATTATAGTAGTTATCACCCCTTCTGTAATATTATTTGATATTGTAGTATTTGGTACAGTTGTAACAAGTGGAACAGTTGTTATAAGAGGAGAAATAGTTGTTGGGGGATCCCACGATGCAATTACTAAAGCTTCCACAATATGTGATGTGTCAGAGTTTGTGAAATTGTAAAGAAAGTTCAAATTATCCATTTGACCATAATATTTGCAATCTATAAACCAATAAGTGGATGTTGTAGTAGCTTTTGTCAAAAAATCCATGTCTCCTTCACGTATATGTATTGTCACATTTGCTTCAGATGCAGAAGAAACATATGTACTTTCTAATGTTTTATTAGATTGTATAATTTCAATATCACCATGAAGAAATTCTGCAGAAATATACCATTAAAATAATATATAATATATATAAAAATGAATATAAAACAGTTTATTAATCTTTTAACTTACCAGTAACATAAAATCTAGAGCGATCACTTGTAACTACTACCCACCACAATGAAAACCATTTACTAACAAATACTTCAACTTCGTACATACCAACACTATAATTTTTACGTGGATAATTTACACTCCAATATGTTGTCGTATTTGATGTTTCTTCTGACTGTAAAAGAGCAAGACATGTATACCATAAAAAATGAAAAGACTTTAAAATGTATGAAACTTTAAAAACGATTTATATACAAATGTATAAATATAAAAAATTATTATTCAAGAAACATTATGTTTAATAGAAAATAAATGATGAATCATATAACATATATCAGTAATATAATTATCTAATATTAATCAAATGCTTTTTATATTAATACATTGAGTACTACAAGTGTCATTGGTGATTTACATTAAAATTTCTATCTAGACAATATTAATTATTGATGATTGAAACTTTGAACTTAAAATGCATTCTTAAAGTGCTTATTAAAAGTAAACCATAATAATGGTAATGTACTAAATGTTTCTAATTTTACATAATGATTTGAACAAAATATCACAAATTTTAACAAATATAGCTTTTTGTTATTAAAAATATATAAAAATATTCTTAAACTATTAAACTATTCCATCAGGAGAAAATTGACTTTTTATATTTTTATATTTACGACATTTTAATTTAGTAACATTAGCTACTTTTGATAATACGTAGAATAATGAAACTAACATTATATTCATGTGGAGGTAATGCATTATCTCTCCATGTATACTTAAAAGTTCCAGATGGTCTTTCACCATTCTCTTTGTAAATATCAACTTTAAATGTAATAGTTCCACCTAATACTACAGGGCCATCATGAGACAATGTAATATTATAATCAGCAGCATTAACTGTAACACATTGAAATTGATAAAATCTTTGAAAATAAGTATAAATTAAGTTCATATCAATTACAAAATTGAAGGAACATTAGAATAAAAGTTAATCAAAATACCTTGAAAAATAGATACAAGATACCAAATAAGACCCAAAAAAAAATGCACTATTTGCATTTTGTGCACTGATAAGGAATCACATTTATTTTTAAAGATATCTACACCCTGCGAATTTGTTTTCAATCGATCTACAATTAAATACGTATGTCGTATACATATATACCCGCGGAACTCGGCTCGACACTGTTCACATGAATTCACACTGATTCATGCTACATGGGGGGCCAATCACTGATGCTGAAAAGCATCCCGACCTATCCGGCGCCATATTGAATTTCCCTACCACTATGCACTATCTGAACGCATGTTCGTGAGCTCGGCACTTCGGACAGCTCCGAGAAGGCGAGAAAGAAGACGAATATAAATAAGGCTTTCTCTCTCATTCTCGAAATTACTAAAGCGAAATTTAATCGTCATTTATGTTTAAAAACATGTACATATGTATGTGGATGGTTGAATGGATTGCAATGAAACTTTATACTTAAGTTTCATATTCTCATCTCCACATCTTATTAGATTTTAGGCATATTCAATCCATAAATAGTAATAATTGTTTTTTGTAGTTTTTTAGTTGTTCTAAATAAATCTTAGGAAGAATTAAATTTTGCAAGAAATTAAATGACATCTTATTCATTGTGTACTTCAAATACATTACAAATAATCATTACTATCTGCGGACTGATGGTGCCTAAAATCTAATCAAATATGAAGATGAGAATATAAAACTTAAACATAAAGTTTCATTGAAATCTTTTTAGTCATTTAGATGCAATAGTGTTAACAGCATTAACAATAAATGTTTTTGAATAGCTAGAATGTGACCAGAGGGTTCTAAAGTATTATTCTGTCCAAAAATTTTGAAATTTTTCTTTATTATAAAACTTCCCTTTGTTATACGAATAATGCGCAATATCTACTATCTACTTATGTATGTAAATATATGAGATGCGCAACGTTATATATACATATCACTAATTGTCTCACGGAGAAATTTTATACGTAACAAATTATCTTAATCGCTATGAAATGACGATACTATTAGTAGTTTTAAGATATATAAAATACGTAATTAATTTAAAGGTTAAATTATTATTTTGAACTATACCGCATTATTTTTTCAGAATTAATGTTGATAGATATCATTACGAGTCATTTTACTAAACATCACTGAGATAAGAATAATTATTTTTATTATGAAATGTATGAACTGTTATGTATGGACAGTGACAAGTAATTTTATATTAATAATCTACAATCACTATGTAGCCTATTACATGGGTTCTTCTAAAAACATACATGTGTGTGTGCACACGTATGCAGCATACTTAGTATAATGTAATGTGTGTTATTTTTTTTACATTTCGAAGTATTTTACGCCATGTCGTACACTCTAATGTACTTTTTACATTTACATGCATTGAATATTAAATATATCTAATATATTTGTTTGTTAATTAATTAAAATATTGGAAATATTAGTTACATATATCAATATTAATTCTGAAAACATAACGGCTTAATCTTTGAAGAAATTAACTATTTCACATTTTACGTATCATAATCTACTGTCGTATTCATAAGTTAAAAACTTCTGAATGTGAAAGTTACTCCGCGATAGGCCTAAGGGTGTAATGTTTTTAAGCACTAAAAAGTTTTTAAGTATAAAAATATAGCAGTCGGTGTTGCGATAACAAATCCCATGTCGTGACAATGTGACAGTCTTATTTACATATCAGGACTGTTGTAACTTTTACCACTGTCATAGCAATAATCTAAAAATTTCAATTTTCTAGCAACAAACTTTATTATTTCAAAACTGGTAAGAACAGATATTAAAATTCATTTATTATAAAGCATTCTAAAAGTAACGAATGTCGTATAATATGCAATTACATAGAAATAGTCAAACAACCACTACACTATCACGACAGTTACTGCCACGTGAAAATTTACCATAAGGTTCAAAGCTTAGGGAGCTTTTTCCATTCCACCTTTATCCCTTTAATATAAAGCCGTCAACTGCTGACACGCATCCAATACGGTTAACGCCCCCTCTTTTTCATTTGTTTCTCTCTTTATAAACTAAACTTCTCCTTGTCTCTTACAACTGATAATAGGGGCTAAACGGCATACTAAATCGTGAGGCCCTTTTCATGAATAGAATTCTTTTGTTCTATCTAGTTTGCTATTTACAAATTTGATAATTCTTACACTTATTGTTAATAAAAAAAATTATTCATGCAACACTAATACATAGATGCGTTTTAACTTCCGTTTGATAGAATGCGTTTAGATATGTAAAGTAATTTACAATAACTCCAGTGTAGTATAGTAATATGGACAAGTTTTTTTGCACCGCATTACATACATTTTTAATAATTTATTATATGAATTACAAAAGATACCTGAAAATATAAAACAAGAATTAAAACTATTTTTTGTTCTAAATATAGTTTTTTGACTTTTGATTTTCGCACCATCATTCATGACAAAAAATTAAAGAGTCACTAGGAAAATAAGCATACAATTCATCCGTTCAAAGATTTAAACTCTTAATTAGTTAATTCAAATTACTATTTATTATTAGTTGCTCAATTAATTTGAAACTCCAATACATAAATGAACAATAATTGTTATTATTTATCATAATTTTTTATTAGTTTTTATATTATAAAAAAAAGTACATGTTTAGATGTGGCAAAGAATAAGACTAATTAAAAAGTTATAAATTGACTATCAAAATCATTTTAAAAAATTAATTATTTAACGTATTTATTACAATAAACATGATATCTTTGAAAATTAATTTGAGGGTTTTAGGTGCAGCTTATAATAACAAATTTATTTTAAAGTACAATATAAAAGATACAAAATTTTGGTGTGATCAAAAGGTATTAACTGTTGGTGAAAACGTGACATTCCTCGAGAGGCAATTGAAAGAAGTTTTCAAATATAAAAATACAAAAGTTAGTAATTGGATTATTGAGGTTAGCATTATATTTCAAATTTAGTTTTAAAAATAATCCGATTTGAACAACTTATTATGTTTTAATTTTTATTTCTTGAAGTTTTTCAGATATGAAAGTCTGACTTGCATAATACAATAACATTACATTTTTTCAGAATAAAGCTCGTACTTTATGCATTGTATATAGCAAAAGTAAAAAAGAGGATAGACAACAAATTTTGCATTTATTAGCAACTAAGTATGCCGTTCAACATGATATCATATGTAACATAGCAAAGAAGTTAGTCTGTACCGAGGTTTGTATGTTATTTATTACTATACCTTATTTTTATAGAATATGAGAATAAAATTTCTGTCTTTATTTTTCAATTAAGTTTTTATTAATTTTAAGAATGAAAAATATTTTTTAATTATACTAATTTTTATTTTAGCCTAGCAATGAAAGACGAATGCTTTCTTATGAGCAAAATTTAAAGAATATTCTCATACCAGATTATCAATGGCTATTTCTCATCATTGGAAGAATTGAAAGTGGTGTAAAATTTCTTGTTGATTTAAGAACAGATATTTTAGTAAGTAATTTAAAAGAATAAAAATCTTGTTTACTAATATAACTAATTCAATTTAAAAATACATTTTACTTGATTAAGTTTAACAAAATTTATTACATTCCTTGCATTTAATTATATATATATTTTATATGGAAACATTTAAAATATGTCTGTTAATAATATTTTCTATACGCGATTTTTTAACTAATATAAAAATGTATAAATTGAGTTTCTTTCATATTTTTGATAACAAGAATTGATTTATATTATTTATTTTTATATAAATGTTTCTGTTAGGAGTTAATGTTGGAAACCAAAGAAACAGATGACAATGTTATAATACAACAGTTAAATATTACATTGCAAAATTTATTATTACTATGGTTTTCAGTAGGGTTTTTGCATTTAGAGAGAATAACTTGGCAAAGTGCGTGCGATATATTGGAAAAGGTATACATTTTTTGGAATTAATTGACAGATAACAATGTTAATTTATATTAATATATCATGTTAGATAGCTACTTAAGAATGTTAAGATTTCAGAATATGAAGCAATACATCCTATCAAAAATTGGTTAGATTTAAAACAAAGAGTTGGACCATATAGGAGATGTTATGTTTTTACTCATCCATCTATGCCAAGAGAGCCGCTTGTTGTGTTACATACAGCATTATGCGATATAATACCAGGTATAAAATCATATAGAAAATTAACATTTTATGTATAATATAAATTATATCGACATATAAACAATTTAAAGACAGTGTAAAAGGTATTGGAGAAGCGAAGACCAGAATCCTTGGTGGTATAAAAAAAGAAGTAACATTCTTGGAAGAAGACAAATCTAAAATAAAAGCAGCAATATTTTATTCAATAACTTCTACACAAAAAGGATTAAAAGTAAATAAACCGTATGATTACAAATAATTCTGAGCTTCGAGGCAAAAGATTGAGTCCACTAGCTGTCTTAAATTTAAAATTAATTGAGAATTTATTCTCAGAATTGGTCGAACTCAAATGGGTTGTTCAAAGAGAATAATGAATGGGAAACAACATCAAAAGTGATTGAAATAAGGCAATAACGAGCAAGTAGCTGAAATATTAAAACAATATCACATACATATCAATGTGACAACCATTGATACAATATAAAATATTGTATAGTTTTTTATTATATCTTTATGAGATAATATCAATGAATTGATAAAATTTTTCCAATGAAATTCATCCAAACATGACTTTAATCTAAGATAGATGTGCTCTTTTATTTTGTAGAATTAAAAGTGTTTTATTTTATATATAACTAAAAATAATCCAAATAGGGTCATGTCTGGATTCATTTCATTGAAAAATCTCATCAATCTAGTGATACTCTTGTCATGAATATATAATAAAAAATATATAAATTTTAAGTTTTATTAGAAAATGAAATTCAATACGACGAACAAGAAAGAACGCTTTTGGTAGCCAATCAGCTTTTATTCATACATTTGCCAGTGGTGCTGAAGATACGTAAACAATAAGAGATGACTTCCCGCCATGAATTCGACAAAATTCCGCTTTAAAACCTAGCATTACTGTGTCTAAGAATTAGAATAAGAAAACTTGTGTAAGTTGTCTATGATGAGAAAGAAAATACCTCTTTTCCTTTTACAGGGTATTGAACTTGGTAATTATCTAATAAAAGAAGTAGCAAATGAAGTAATATCTGAATTTCCTATGATTCAGGAATTATCTACTTTGTCACCAATACCTAATTTTAGAACCTGGCTCCTTGAAAAATTAAATCAAGGTAATTCTAATTTATTTTTATAATCTAAGCAAAAATATACTTTTATTTTAAATGCTTTTTTCTAGATATACATTGTATCTTTACAATCGAAGAATGCAGACTTATAAAAAATATTTTGAAAGAAGAAAATATTTTACTGAGTTTAAAAAAGATATTTAATAATTCATTGTGGACTAATGATAAAGAATTATGTAAAATCTTAAAAGAGCCATTAATTCGAGCATGTGCATGGTATTTATATAGAGAAAAAAGACGAAATTATACCTTAAATAACGTTGGTGTGTTGAATATATAAAGTTGATTTGAATTGTCTTATTTAAACACATATGTCAAAATAATATCTTTTTTCCAATAGCGAATTTTCATCTTCGTAATGGAGCCGTTATGTGGAGAATAAATTGGTTGGCTGATCCTTCACCACGTGGTGTCACAAATAGTTGTGGTATTATGATAAACTATAGGTAATGTAATTATTACTTTAATTAAATATGAAGTAATTTAGTGCACTCCATGATTGCGTATCTAATAATTTATTCTTTTGTTACTAGATACTACTTAAATGAAAGCGAGAAAAACAGTCAAAATTATATTGAGAATTATTTCATAAATGCATCTGAAGATATAATTAATCTTGCTATGCATCACGAAAAATTGTGGAATAAAATTTAAAATGAAAAGAAAATCATTTTTTGTGAAGAATATAATGTGTACTATAAGATTATGTAACATAGGGAAAGTAATTTTAAGCAACTCTATTATTACAAATTTGAAATGGAATAAAACCACACACTATTTGTAAATTTTAAGAAATTCAGTATAATAAATATTTGCAATTTGTAAAATAAGGGATATAAAATGGAGCACGATTAAAATATCAAAAACTGACAGGTTAAAAAGAACAGACACGTTATCTATGTTGATGTATTGTCTATACTGTTTCTATCAATAAAATGAAATTAAGTTAATGCCATTTTACAAAAAGATAAAGTTAGTTGTTTAAAAAAAAGTTTACTATAAATTGCTAAGCAAGAAACTATCATATAGATACAGAATTTACAGAACTACTAAATTTTGAGTTACTTAATTGTTAAAATTTTGTTTACCTTTACAACTTCTACTATATTTATTATGTACATTACAACGATTCTAAACACTTTCATAAATGATAATATCATCAGAAAGTATTTCTTTTTATATATAAGTATCTAGACATTTCAAATCTTTGTTATTGTATATCAAAATCATTTACACAAATTCTGTTGTACATTAACATCATGTACATACATCAGGCTCATTCCCAATTCTAGCTATGAGCAGTTAATTAAAGAACTTCATTTCTGTTACTCTTCAAATTTTATATTTTTATTAAAGATTATTAAATTTGTTCATTTATACAATAGCTGTTTCCTGTCCAGCTTAAAGACAGCACAATAGTCTGCAAGCAGATCTGGAATAAATATAGATTTTGCATTATTATTACCAAGTATTACTTATGTAATAATATTCTTTTCCCGTTAACCCCTATTATAATAACAATAGTGTGATAATTATATTTTTATAAATACCTGTAGTCAAGGCTGGATTTGGTGAAAGTTTGTGGGAAGATGAGGTCTACTTTCTAGTTTTGTATAATCCAAATGAAATTCCTTTGCTACTTTTCTCCAACTTTGCGCATCAAAATAATAATAAGTACCACGTTCATATGTTGAGGTTTTTTCTACAAGTCCCAATCCTGGTGCTTGCGTTATCCAAACCTTCTCTTCCATATGATATCGCCACTCTCTACTGTACCTTTATAATTAGACAAATACGTACAAGATTAATTCTATTAACAAATATTAAAATGTGTAAGTTTAACCGATACTTACAACTCCGCTGCCGCTGCTAATTGCAACACATCCCCAACATTTGTATAAAATATATAAAATAGTAGATCATCCTTGTACCGATTTAGCTTAACTGGTGCTAGTTTATCTCTAAAACAAAAATAATATATAACACAAATAAAGTTTAATTGTTATAGTGATACTTATTGTATTATCATTAAAGCTATTTATAGTATAAAAAAGAGTACCTGATATTGACATTAATAAGATATTCCGGCGGCACGTGGAAATCAATATCCTGAGGTCGACATGGTGTTTCTGCCCAAGGTCCCCCAAAATTTTGGTAAAGATTTTCTGGTGAATTAAGATTTAATCCTAATGCAGTTAAATCTTGGCCTAATGCCAAAGATACTAGATTTGGATCTGTTTCAGCTGCCCTAATAAATGTTAACAGTCCAACCATTCCAAACTGATCTTTAACCATACTTGCTGGTATATTGGTTACTTTACCTATAAAATGTAATAATATTATTTATGTTAAATAGAGAGTAATTACATAAAATTTTTTAAATTTATAATATATTATTTATGATACTACAAAATATACATTCTATATTTATTTAACTGGATACTGAAAGAGTTTTATTACCATCAGGAGATGTTTGTATGCCTCTTTTAGACGATTGAGACTTCTCAGATCCAGGTGCTCTATTTGCCTGTAGTACATCTTGTCCAATTTCAGGACCTAGTCCAACAGGTATACTTTTATCTCCAGACACACTTCCACCTGGTGATGGTCCTTCTCTATTTTGTGTTCCTGGTAATGCTGGGAAATCTTCAGAACTCATAGTAAACTCACTTGATTCAGACGTTGGTTGTTTTACCATTCCAACTATAATTCATAATATAATATATGTAATGATTATATTCATTAGATTTTTAAACGTTGTTAAAATTGTATGTACTTTATTTCTTAAAAAATACGTAATTACAAATATGTACTTTTAAAAATTAAAAACTAAATGTAAAGAAACAAAATATATACAATATTTCCTTAATGAGATCAGACAACTTAAGATTAGCATATAACATAAATAACATAAAATGGTCGTTTTCCGTCTTTTCCTTTCTGAAGGAAAAAGTGAAATAGAATAAGAGCGAATTAGAGAGACTGAGAAATATGAGAGAAACGAAGCATTGATATTTGTTTAATTCTATCTTTCTTGAATAAGTAATTCATGCCTTGTATTGTAAGTGGACACATAAAACAGGGTATTAGACATGCAAAAGATGGAACGAGGTAAAGTATCAATATTTTATCTCTCTTATATCATTTCTTGTTCACTTTCAGTCCCTCTGACTCGCTTTTGTCTTCATAAAGCAGAAGTAAGTCATGAATAATGAAGAGAACATCCAGCATTTATCATGTAGACCAAATTTAGCTCTCATAGAAGAATTGTTTCATTTCTCTCTGTTCTCCTTATATTTAACAATTTTTACTTATGACCAAAGAGTCGAAACTGGAATAATTACGATTACAATCTATCAAATGACAAAAGAAATCATGCAAGATTTTCAGTTACAGCTATAGTTACATTCAAAATTGATCTACAATTTTTGGCTAAATTAAAAACTGTTTAGAACATTATAATTAGAATTTTGATTATCTTAAAATCATGACTAAACACCAAAATCTTCTTATATTATGGTCAATATTTTGGTTATCTCAGAATTAAGGTCAGCATTTAGGTTATTTCTAAATTATGGTTACAAATCTGAGAGCAACATACAAATGATTACACATTTCAGTTGACAAACATTTCTTTAGAATATTTCAATAAGAATTTTGAACATGTCAGAATGACAAAAACTCAATTGGTTATGCGTTTTCATTTCCATTTTAGGTTCGCATCACTGTTTATGACACAAATACGAAGACTATAACCATATATTTTCTTTAATATCAAAATTATTGTTAATACAAACCATAAGGCTGCTTTCCTGGCATAGGACTAGGTTGTGGCATAGAATCACCCTGTCCTCTGTTTGTTAATGAAGGAAATTCAGACAGATCCAACAATGGAGGAGTACTTGTATCTCCACCTCCTCCACTGCCAAAAACAGAGTGAAAATTATTAATTTGCCCTTGAGATCCGTAATTACGACTTTGTGGTATTCCAAAAGTGCCCATGCTACCCATTGGATTCGAGGTTCTATAAATTTGTATGAACTTTTCATTTTTTCATATGAAATATCACCATACAACAGGCATGTAACAAAATATATTGTATTATCACAAGTAATATTATAACAAATATAGAGAAAATTGTAACTACCCAGAATAAAGACACTAACCCAAGAGCAGGCATTGTACGTCTATCTGGAAAAGCTCTCTGCCCAAACAGTCCTCTGCTGCCCATAGGAGAGAGCTGTTGCTGCTGAGGTTGATGATTAGTCTGCCCACCTCCTGCTCCTGTCACTCCAGGATAAACGTTAGTAACTACTACCGCAGAATTGACTGAACTTGATGTGCTTGTAGATGAGCCTGAGAACATGCCCGAGGTAGGTGTGACATGACCCGTCAGGGTCGATGAATTTAAGCCCCCCCCACCACCCGCGCGCGATGTAAGGCTTGCGTTCGCAATACTGCGTGGCGGCTGCTCAAAGTTCAGGTTGGCCATAGCCTGGTGGCTCCACTACAAAGTACCTGCTGGGGCACACCAATACACTTTTATGTCAATTACCACAATCACTTGTTTTCTATTGTGTCACTTGTACGTTGTTCAATTTTATGGAAGCGAAGAAAATCCATGACAACTCCTAGTAGCAACCTGTAATAATGAAGTAAAAACAAAAACTTTGTAACATGAATTATATGTTATTAAGTTTTACTTAAAATTTGCTTTATTATTTTAAATTTCAATTATGGTGGTTTAATATTTACCTTTTTATAGTAGCACTACAGCAATAGTCATATCAAAATTGAAGACAGGAAATGAGAATGAACCTATCGACAAGCGAAGAATTCATTTTCATGAAGATTTTATTTCAGTAATAGTTTAAAACAATATATATAATGTGTGTATATATAAATATATGTATTTATATATAATGTATTGTAATATAAAAGACATCTATTTATTTATTTCTCAATTTACTTATATAAATAAGTGTATAAATTATATTATATTATATGATAATGTACAACAAACTGAAACAACTTCAATACTTGCTTTCAAGTTAAATAACTGTCTAAGCTTTGTGAATGAACTGTTTAATTCGTAAAATACAATTTTATAAAAAATTGTTTGTAAAATTCTATCTATTTATTAAACACTGAGAAAACATACATACTTATAATGACTTTAAATAACACAATATTTATATCACAATAATGTTTGTTAAAGTCTTATGTTTTCGAACTTATAGTTGCTAACATATACATATTTTATATATACTTAGAAACTAACCTGAGTATTATTCTGGAAAGTTTTCATATTTCTACATAAACCCATAATCATGAAAATCAATATGATATCAGACTAGTTTTAACAGCAACAGATTGTTACTATAATCACTTATTAAAGTGATAATATATTAATATAACGAAAATGGTTAATCAAAAACTGTTCTTTGTTATTTTTATTAATGTTTTAACATTGCGATTATTCTTATATTATAAAAAAAGAGCACATAATTTTTTGAAAAGCTTCAAACCAAGAATTGGTGATTTTGACATTGTAAGATAGAAATCAGTAACAAGCACAAAGAAATCAAAGGTTATAATATGTACGTAATCAAAATATTGAAGGAAAAATGGACCAACTTTGATTACCTATGTTATTGAATCCGTCGTTAAGTTACTGCACAAAAGAATCCATTAAATTCATAATAAACAAAGTAAATGAGCCTAAAAAAAAACACAAAAACGTCGATGTTGACTCGGAATGGAATATGATAAGAAAAAGTTGTTTTAGGTAATTAGTATTTCGTATAGAAAAGATTTTTACATAAAACGTCCCGAAATATTAAACTTTCATGCACATTACAATACTTTTAACAAATATACTTCTGTTTTGTCATTCAGTTTGACAAACTTAAACAACACTAGAGACACGAATTCTTCCATTTTAACCATTTCTACGATGTATTCAAATTAGATACTATAATGCAATAAACTTGCATTTGCGTTTATTGTCATAGAGAGAACAAATTAAAATTAATAACAGTAGTGGCTAAAAATATTAATTACATAATTATGCTGCACGAATTTCTCTGATATTTTGTAACGTGTTTTAATAAATAAACAAATTTTAACCTTGAATATGACTATTGAATTTGTTAATCGTTTTCTCTACATCGAATATTATAAATCAAGAATAACTGCCATGTTTAACATAATGATATCGATATATTTGAACTTGATAATTCATGTTTAAATCTAAAATGTTTTTACTTTATAAGTATTGGTTAGAATTAAATAAATAGATCAGTTTATGAAAGTCTTGAAATGTTATACGATCCAATCCTATGTATAAAACCATAGGGATTATTGGTCTATCATATTCTATACAATATCATATACTATACGGTATGTTTAAATAAGTTTATAATCGAATAAATAGCTATATAAGATATTTACGTACACCTGGGAACAATCATTCGTATTGTTAGAAAGGAAAATCATCAGGATCTACACTAATTAAAATGCCTGCTGAGAAGAAAAGCAGGTATTGGTTGGTGCAGAGCCGGTTACTTTCTCCTTGAAACAGGAATGAATTAATATTCGCAAGTGCGACAGATCAAACTGATTTTGTCCCTTTAAGTCTCATTACATACAAAAGACATCACTTTGATGTCGCATTTAGGTAATAGATATGTAAAATAGGTTTGTAGATATGTAGATATGTAGATATGTAGATATGTAGATATGTAGATATGTAGATATTTATATGCAATAGTTCACACATGATACAATTTTTAGCGTCATTTGGTATCTTATCCAGCAATGTATACATGCAATTTAACGTGACAGAACTTAATTTAACAAAGGAAGTTGCATTTATTTGAAAATAATTGAAAAACTTTGTGTCGTCTTCACTTAAATTAAAGGATAATGAAACAAATATTCTATTTAGTGGCTTAGAACAATTAAAAAGATGCAACTAATGTTTTCCTTTTTTAACTGATTCGTATACAAAATTTCTTTTATTGAAAACAGAGCTCAAAATCAGCGCATGCTATATAACATATAAGGAATACAATTTCCAAGCGGTCAGTTTTTATTCAACACTAAACCATAGATAAGCCAAAAACAAGAATTTAACAATATCTTTGTAGTTCGACAATTATTGCAATCACACAAACATGAATAAATCAATCACATAATTCTTCTTTTTTTCAATCAAAATGACGCTTACTGCTTGGGTGTATCAAGCTGAAAGAGAAAGTCACCATGTTCTGACTATTCTCTTGTTCACGGTCTAATCTTGCGCACGTTGTGTGCAGTAGAGAAATAGAAGCATTATATTGTATTATATTATTCTTATGTTACAAAATCATTTTACGTTCCGAAATATTTAACCTATAAGTAATGTGTCACTTGAATCATGAAATAAAACATTTTGACAATGGGCAATCATATATAAGATATAAAATAAGTTATTACTTCAAGGATTAAAAAATTATTTATTAAATACACTTTCGCAATGTTTTCAAAATTAATGTAACCTATGGGTACCAGATTGCATGAGTCGCTACGAAATAACAATGCAGTCTAATAATAATTTTAAGATTGGTAAAGTATAAAATACGTAATTAATTTAAGAATTGAATTATTATTTTGAAATATATTTCATTATATTTTTAAAATTAATTTTGATATACTATTATTCCCACTCGTATTCGTACACTATGTGGTGATTCACTGTTCCTCATGAATTCTTTTTATTTATTTTTACCAAATGTTGTTTATACATTATGTTACTTTTGTTTACAAAGCAGTTTTGTTCTTTATTTACAAAAAGTAAACAACAAAATTAAAGAATGTTACTAGTCGTAAAAGCGACCTCTTACTCGTATTTGTACAGTAATTTTTTCCAGTATAATACCCATCCTGGGGACTTTTTTCTATATCGGGAATTCCCCGGGATATTAAACAGAAACAAAAGAGAGGTTATTGAATTACGAAAACGTCTATTGAATTACGAAAATTGATTATTAATCACCATAAAAATGGAAAAAATCTACGTGAAATAAGTGAAATTGTGAATAGAAGCAGGTCTATATACAATATATTATAAAGCGTTTCAACACAGAAAGCAGAATTGAAAATATAGTACGAAACCTTAACAGAAAGTTACTAACTGACTATGAAGAAAGACGAATTTTAAAAGAGGTAAGGACAAATTCAAAGATTAGTGCCCCTAAAATTGTTTCTAAGGTTGAAATTGCAATGGGAAAAAAAGTTAGTAACAAAACTGTGTGTTGCGTCCTAAGGACGTATGGTTACAACCGAAGGGTTGCTAGAAAAAAGTTCTATATAAGCGAATTAACCGCTAAAAATAATTGCAAATAAGTATGCCAAGTGGATATATGACAACTGGAAACGGATGATATTTATCAATGAAAGTAAGTATAATGTTTTCCAATCGGATCGCAGACAAATTATTTGGCATAAGCCAAATAAAAGCCTAAATAAAATTAATCTGTAGCCCACAGTTAAATACGGCAGCGGGCAAGTTATGGTAAGAGGCTGTTTTACCATAAATGGAATGGGAAATTTAGTAATAATTGATGGAAATATGGATAAAAACAAATATATCAACATTTTGAAAGAAAATTTACATACCTCCACAGACCTTCTTGAACTTGGAAATAATTTTATCTTTTATCAGGATAATGATCCTAAATACAAAGCCTACATAACGAGGTAGTGGCTCTTATATAATTGTCACTAAGTCATGGAAAGACGAAAAAGATATATTAGATATTTTAGATATATGTATATAATAAAAAAAAAATAACCCAAACCATTCGATACAGAATTGTGCAGTTACTTATTACAGTATTGGAATACTACCTTCAAGTTGATTTCATAAAACTCCAAAGCTTAAAAGTACTAAATTTATAATTCAAACTCTTGTAGTAGATGCAGTAGTAGTCATTTCCATTTTCTGGATCTCAGCATAAAAGATTCTACATTAATATTTGTCCCAGTTATATAACCAGGAATATTAGAAAAAAGACATAAAATCTCTTTTGTAGTTTATAAGCAGTGAAAATAGCAAATGGTTTGAAAATATACTGCAATTGGTTACTACAGGAAATAGAAAAAATAACCTTTTCCAATCTTGAGAAATAAAGATTGTTTATAAAAGATACTAAACAAAATTTCTATGACAACTTTACTATGCTTAATTATGTTCTGTTATTTAACAAATGTGATTATTTAAAATAATTATATTTGTCATTGTTTATTGTTAAGTGATAGTATTACTTGATTGGATGAGAGAACTCCATTCATTTTATAAATATAAAAAATTCGATGAATTACTTCATTCATTTTTATGATAACAAATCTTGACTTGAGTCAAGTTGTTTTTGCAATTAATGCCTTATATATTTATGGCTTTTATGTTTCAATGTATGTGATACAATGCTTGTTGTATATCTTTTATATTTTAATATATTGTAGGCTGTATGTTGTTTATATTTCGAAATATTCTCCTGAATTTTAGATATTTTAGTGTATTTATCATATTCTAATGTATTACATATATTATTTAATTAAAATATTCAAAATATTATTCATATACTTAGTATTAATTTTGAAATCATAATAAGATATAAAATAATAGTTCAATCCTTGAAGTAACAAACTATTTTATGCTTCACATATCATGACCTACTGTCAGAATGTAGTCACTTCATAGTGATCATGTCCTATATCAATCAGTAGTTAGTTATTTCGAAAAATTAAAGTCTCTAGGTATACGATCAACGGTATAATGTTTCTGCGCATTTATCTCACGCAGCGCGCGTGAGAGCAAGTTGTGAAGGAAAAAGAATGATGAAGCATAGTGACTTTCCCCTTAAATGGTCAGAATGCATTTAACCTGTTATATATATTGTTTTTGTTAGCAGTAATTATAAATACGCTTTTAAATATTTCTTTATTATATTAACACAATTATAGGAAAAAGTGTTATCACAGCTTGTATTATGATTCATTTATATAGAATCTAAAATTATGCTAAAAGGTATCTCAATTTTTCACTAAAAGTGTAAAATGATCGGTGTAATTTCCTATGTGTAAAGACGTTGATAGACTGAATTAATTGATAAGTTATTATCCACATTCTTTCGTAGGGTTAGAAATTAAAAGACAGTTTTATTAAATATTGTATTCTTATTTTTATTTTATTCAGACATAAATATTATACTTGGAGATTTAATATACGCGTAGACATATCATTTGACGTTATTAGAAGTACATGGTTCGTGGTTAAATATAAAGTTTTGTGATAGAATTTTATAAACATTTTGTATTTAACAACATTTAATAACAACGCTCCATGTAAGTCATTTATAAAATTATCGATAAGCCAAGAACTGGTTTACTACAAGAAGTGAGTGGAAGAAATAAAAATTAGTGTAACAAAGTGAAAAATGGCATTAATTAGAAGAGCAACCCATGCTGGTAGTTGGTACGCAGGCTCTGGCAAGTAATATTTAAAACATATTTTTATTTTATTTAATATTTTGATGTTATTTATTTATAATATAATCATAGTTATTTTTGACTTTTCCTTTGCTTCTTATAAAGTTACTAACTTACGCTTACTAGAGTTCACGTATATTATCGTATAATAACAATTTAATATAAGAGACGAATAAATCCTAAGTCTATTTTACTGGCTTTTAATATTATATTTGAGTTGTTTTATAAGGTTTTATATAGTTCAATTATATCGTAAAAAGCCATATTATCTACTTTATTTTATAGTTTGTTTTTTTATACAATCATTTAATTTGTTTGTGTCAAACGTTTCAAATTTATACATGAAAATTTATATGATTAAATAATATATAAATAATTAAAAAAAAAAATGTCTGTTATAAAATACATGTGTATATATTTATGCAGATGTAATTTTAATTACTATATATTATTTTTTTAATTATTTAGATAATTTAGGGTTTTGTAAATAACTTTATTGATCTATTTGTTAATGATTTATTAACAGCCTCAATTATTGACATAATTGTGTGTCTGAAAATAAATACGTTTAATATTTTGCATAGGTTCGGAGCTGAATAAGCAATTAGAAGGTTGGTTGGGTGCGGCAGACTTATCGCATGGACCTGCCAGGGCAATTATTGCCCCGTCAGTAATTATAGTAAATTAAATAATTTTTGATTTGGTTAGCAAATATTTACTGAAATACAAACAAAATTTCACAGACATGCAGGTTACAGCTATTGTGGAGCATGTGCTGGTTTTGCATACCGTCAAATTAGCCCAGTTGTTGTGTAAGTTTGCAACTGAAACATTTATCAGTTATTTTATTATTTTACTGAAATGTATTTCATGACATAAAACAATGTTCGTTTTTTGAAGTTTATGTAATTATATATATATATATGTAAATAATTACATGCGCACACGCATTATATCATATTATATCATATCATATTGGACAAATATAATAGAACTTTTCTGCTTTTAACTTTATTTAAACATAATATTTAAATCCATTTAATGTATCTTGTTTAAAGCATTTTAGTTATGTAATTTTTATTTGACATAAATAATGATACATTTTGCTGAATCATCTTAGAAGACAATCTCTATTATCTTTTTCTACTATCTTGTCCTAAAATAACCACAACTTATAAATCTTAAGCCAGATTTTAGTACCACAGTAATGAATAAAAAGAAAAGGTTATAATAGTGATTATTTTTGGTATGAAGCAGATTGTTTTTATTCCAAAATTGTTACAATTAGCAATCTTCCAGCCAAGTTCTACTACTACAGTAACAAATTAAAAGAAATAGTTGTAACTGTGGTTTAATTCTGGTAGGAAAGAAATTAAAATAACTGCTTCATTTGGATTAGCAAAAAACAATGTATTGAGAATTATTGTCAACCACTAGAGATTAAAACATGTTAATTTGCCACAGAAATTAGATAGACCATGGAGTTAGGGTTTCATGTATGAACCAACTAATTCAACAATCTTTTTCATTCTTGCTAAAATTTACAAAATATGGAAACAAAATACAATGTATAAACATTTCATTATTGTATAATTAAAAACAGATTGTGAGAAAACCACTAATTTCAAGAAAGTGTGCAGTAGATGATTTAATTCTTATTCAGCCAAAGCTGAGTCACTTTGATGGCACCAACTTTATTGGCATCTTAAATGTATTGGAGAACTAACAACATACACTTATTGACAAAAGTTAAGAAACAATGTAACTGTTTCATAATTTCTGTATATTCTCTATCTCCTAAGATACATAGATTAAAACTAAAAATAGCATAATAAGATAACATTCTATACATCAATAAACAATGAGTTTTTCAAATATACTTATACAATGATCATAATTAGATTGAATTGAAGAAACAAGATAAAAGCTGTGTGACAAAAGTCAAGAAACATATAAACTTCTCGTAATAAGTTGAGTCCACAATGTAAACAAACATATTTTAAGACATTTAGTTTCCTTTCTGACATTATTGAGTCTAGTCCATATTATAGTTTGATCTATAATATTTTATCATTAAATATGATAAGAAGACAATAGATAACAGAAGCTAAAAAGCTTAAAGTAGTTGAAATGTTTGGAAGGCAAGAAAAAAATTGACATAGCAAAAGGGTTTAGTATGAATCATTGCATTATCACCAAAATTATAAAATGATTTGATAAATATGGAACTGTTAAAATGGAACCTCGAACTGGCAAACTGTTAAAACCAACTGAAAAGCTAGATCGTCGAATTACAAGAGTCTCTAAGTCGAATCCATTTTACATTGCTTCTAAAATTAGAAATCAACTGGGTCTAGGAAATATTAGTAGCAGGACACTTAGCTGCCGTTTAGATAAAAATAATCTTTTTTTCACGCAAAGCATGCAAGAAACCACTTGTGTCAAAGAAAAATAGAGCAGCTTGGTTGGAGTTTGTTAAAGAATGCATTAATTGGATTGCTACTGAATGGTAAAAAATTCTATGGAGTGATGAAAGTAAGTTCAACCTGTTTGGAAATAACTCTAAAAATTATCTACAATGCCCTACTGGACAACAATTTAATGGTAAATACCTAAACACAACAGTAAAATTTGGTAGCAGTAATGTAATGGTGTGGGCTTGTTTCTCATTTCATGGCCTTGGTCTATTAATACAAATAAAAGAAACAATGGATAAATTTATGTATTGTGACATCTTACAAAATCATATGCTGTCATTTGCCAATGAAAAAATGTTATCAGGATGATCATTTCAACATGATAACAACTCCAAACATTCTTCTAAGTTAGTTAAGATGTTTCTTGCAGAACAAAATGTTAATGTAATCAAGTGACCAAATCAATTTCCAGACTTAAACCTAATTGAATATCTACAGGATTATGTTGGATGTCAATTGGGAAGTCATTCTTTTACCAATAAAACGAAATTAATGGAAAAAGTCATGAAAATATGGTCAGAAATACCAGCTGAGTTTTGTGTTTGATTAATTGAATCAATGCCATACAGATGCCATACAATCCTCAAAATCAAGGATTCTTCAATATCTTATTAGGCTGTTATGAAAATTACAGACATCTACACATTGCTGTTTTTATTAAAAGTGGTTATATAACTTAAGCAATGTATGTTTCTTAACTTATGTCATGTAGTTTTTATCTTATTTCTTCAATTCAATTTAATTGTGATCTTTGTACAAGTATGTTCGAAAAAAACTCATTGTTTATTGATTTTTAGTTTCGACCTATGTATTTAAGAAGATAGAAAATACACAGAAATTGCCAAACAATTATGTTGTTTCTTAACTTTTGTCAATAAATATATTCTCTTAGTCTCATCACAGTAACATAAAGAATGTGGAAGTATATTTTTGTATGTGTACATCATTATTGTTATTAAAGCTATGAGAAAATTTAGTTGCCAGAACTATTCCTCATCAAGTAAACTTTGAAAACATGCAAGATACTATATCTGCATAGAAAATGAAAATAAATACAATATGAAATGTATAAACTGCCTAAGACATATATGCAAACACCATATGAAAAAAAGTGTTATTATATTAACACAATGTACATAAATACAATAAGTAATATATTTAACAAGTATTTACATTTTTTTAACTCATTCTCTTCTTTTCTAAATTGTAAGCATTTTGGAAATGATAATTAATATCTACAAATTGAAGTAGAAATATACAGTATTTAGAAAATATGTATAGTAGAAAACCTGGTATGGACCAAAATGAACCCAATATTGGTACTGTTTTGTTGACTGAGCAAAAGTTAAATCTAGCTCTAAAACATGAGCCAGTTGTCAGATGTGAATTAATAAGAAAGTATTATGAAACAATGAAATCAAGTCTTCTTTTTTTCGGATAACACCCAGTTGATTGATCACTTGGTTCATTGCTCTAAAAATGTTGGTTCATTGATCTAAAGTAGTCAATTACAACAGTAATTCAGTGATAATATAAGATTATTTTAGCATTAATTAGATTGATCTAATGGCTTGTATAAATAGTTAAACGAAACAATGTATGCCACTATTTTATTCCATTAAAACAAGGATCTAAAGTATAAATCTACTTATATTAGCAATTTGATTAAGAAAAATAAAGTGTGTGTTATGTTGTGATACTTAAAAGTTTATGTAGCATTTGTAGAATGAACTTAGAAGGAGAGTATTAGGATAAAAGGCAGAAAAAGCAGATAAAAACCTTACGATATTACAGCGATATTACAATATTATTGAATTCACTACTGGTCGCGTACTTAATTCAATATGTAATTTTTGTGCAAAGATCATCAAAGAAAAGGATTTTATAATACAATATTAAGATTTCTTATTGTTATTATGCCATACATTTGTTTTTTTTTTTTATTTTTTTCATTAAATAAAATAAATTATAAATTTCATTATTTGTATCATGCAAGTATTACTTTTGTTCATATAACTTACTATATGATAATATACATTAAATGAAATTAAAATATATTATGATTAAAAAAAATTATAAGCCAATTAAAAAATTTTCATTGCTTTGTTCAGTACTATATATATTAAATATATTGTTAGTATTGCATTCATTTATTCAATTTCTATTTCTGTCTAACACTTTGAATCTGAATTTTGTAGTAAAATAATACTTTTGACTGAATAGTAAGATACTTAATTGATATAAAATTCATAGTAATTAACAATTTATAGATTAATTTCCTTGCAGGTTTGGAATTGGACATTTTTATACTATTAGAATGGACCAAAAATATTAGGTGTATTAAATTTATTACTTTAAATTTAAGAGACAAATTATAATTTTGTACTAGTAGGTATTATATCTTACTTTATTTAGGAACATAGGTCAATATTTATTATAATTAACAAATTTTTAAATAGAGATTTTTAATTTGTTTACATTCCAGATCTGCAAAATTAGTGTGCCACAGTAATCTTGTAGTTTTCATGTGAATATCGTATACCTATTATGTAATTATTGATTAATTTTTATAAACTTTATGATTCAGGGTGTTAATGAGTACAAAATAAAATAGTAATATATCAATGTATTTATTTCAATTTCAATTTTAATTTTTATATACATTATATTTGTTCAAAGAAAAATATTAAAGTAGTAATATATTATTATATAGTCGCAGGATATTTATTCTGGGTCCTTCGCATCATGTGAGATTAGCAGGCTGTGCTCTTTCTTCCGCTGCAATTTATCAAACGCCACTATATGATCTACATATTGATCAGCAAGGTACAAATTGTACAATACAGATTATTAAACCAGAATCTTAATAAAAACTTGTTTAAATTTTAAATATAATTTACAAGGGAAGAATCAAAGATGTCCAACTCCGATATTAACATGCTTATGCAGAATTTTAACATATAGATCCTGGTTATTATGCGTATAATATTAGGTTTAAGTATTCAATAACTTTAGAGATACAACCAATTAAAGTTACATATGATATAATTTTCAAAATACTGTGCTGCTTGTTAAGTTGCAGCGATTTTTTCCTGTAGAGTTGCAGAAAGATTATCCTCATCAGTTCCTGAAACTGCTGGCTCAGAGTCAGCCTCAGTGTTGTCTTCGATATACAACCTCAGGTTACTAATGAGTTACCGAAGCAGAAAAGTAAACTTTCTATATTTTTTACTCTATTATTATAACACTGCTTTAATTAAATTTATGAGTTTGAATATGAAAATGATACCAAACACGATCATAGTTGAATAATTTTAAGCTAAATGAAGAATATACAACTTATAAAGAGCAAGGAAAGTGTATGATATATATTAATACATGCATGTTTCTTTAAGTTTCTGTTCTGTGCTGGTTCTTGTAGAATTAACCAATTTGTTTAAGTTAATGTACCACTACAAAAACATTTTTCTCGCGTATAAAAATTTAAGAACAAAACAGAGAAAATGCGTTATAATATTTAAAATAATTATCTATTAATCAACTCGATTCATATCAAATCGGATATTCTTTTTAGTAACATATTTGATTTGACTAAAATTTAAATATGATGTAATTTTTAGTGATATATAAACATGTTTCAAAAGATTTTCAAACATGTTGAAAATTGAAGATGAAACATGTTGATATTTGAAGAACAGTATTAGTTTGTGTTCTAAATATATTATAACTGTTGAATCAGCAATCAGATGAGAATAAACTTTTTAGCATTTCACACTCTCTTCTTCAATGTAAACATAGCCGAATCAATCTCACTTTGAAACAAGATAAGAGCAATCAAAGAAGAGTAGTAAAAAATGGTCAAATTCTGAGTAGTTCCAACATCTAAACTTTGAATAAGACATTGTTTGTTAGAAATTATGGAAATTATAAAAATACAATTATTTGTAGAAAATGTGATAAGTGAATATAGAAAAAACAGATAAAGTGGAAGGAACGTAAAGTACAAAATTGGAAATTGTTGATTTCAAATGACCATAACTTTGAAACAAACGCATAAAATGTAAAAATTCAAATTCACTATTTTGTAGATAAAAATTTATATTTGTATTGTATGTAAAAACCATTGCTGAAAATATTAATTGTCAAGTACACAAAGTGACAATCAAAATAATAGTTAATGAAACACATATTCAAAGAAATACGGTTTTATATTTTATTTTTATTCATTTATTTACAGTGTAAACCCTTTAGAATACAAAGAAAAAAGAAAGAAGGATTAGTTGCAAGAATGTATGACACGAAACAATTGAAACCTAAATTTAGCAGGAGTGGGAAAAAATCAATACATTTACAGTACTTATTAACATATTTTAGAATAATGTTCAAGCAGTTATTAACGCTGTATCTGAACATTTAGAAATGTTAAAACACAATCTATTGCATGAACATCAATTCTCCAAATTATTAAGATCAGATTGTATAAGAGATGTACTACAAGAGGAATACAGTATGAAAGATCTTGAGGTCACTATGAACAATAGAAAAGATGATAATATGTGAAACATTTGGAAATGTCATTAATAAAAAAAAAATAGCAGAGGACTCAGGTGCTATCCCTGGAGAATGCCAGAACTCACTCCAAAGGCATTAGAAAAGGGCATGCCTGCTGGATTTATGTAGGGAGAGTATAAAAGACTAGAAAGATTTAATGTTGAGAAGAATATTCCATTCAATATTGTTAACAAAATTAGTCCAGCAAGCATGTGATAGAGTTTAACAATCGGATCTTAGTTCACAAAAGTTCAAGTAATCTAAAAATCTATTAAAAATCTTGAAACGCTGATGAGTCACTTTTTTAACCTTGATTAAAGAAATTATTTGTTTAGTATACCAATGAGGGTAAAAGGACTTCTGTATGATCTTGGTAGGAATAAACAAATTTGTTCAATGGTTTAGGTAGAAATAAAAGAAGTTAGCCGACACTTTAACTGGTGGACTGGATAGTATACTATCTCAGTCAATCACAGCTAAATAATTAAAGGTAGCAATCGAATCAGTTTTACTGTAGTCTCTAACAGCAATGAGAGAAAAAGAATTATATTATAACTTTTTTATAAAATAAAAAGTAATGTATTGAATACAAAGAAGAATTTTTATATTTTGTTCACTTCTTCTTCAAGTGATAGTTCCTTGGTAAAATAATTGTTAATGTCAATATACTTGGTATATTTAAAAAGTTAATGAGTGAGATAAGAATAAAACTGTGATATAAATACTTTGATAAAATTATTCAGAACATCATGAAACACACTACATTATAAATTTTCAATTCGCTTGTACTTTATAAAATGTTACATTTCAACCATTAGATATTTACATACATCATAACTTGATAATATTATTATGCACAAAATACTGGAATATTCAATAGAAGATAACTATTTGACAATATCAATTCGAAATGAAAACTTGAATGCATGCTGAACACAATTTCAATGTACGGAAATTGCGTCATTAGATTTTTTCCTTAATTAATGATTTTCATTAGCGATGTGTGTTTATATTCATCTGGATCTTATTGGATAAAACAAGCACATTAATTATTGTAAGTATCATACCGATTTGGATCTTGACAATAGTGATTTACTTAAAACACAATAATTGTATTTTGTTCATGATCTTTGGATAAAGGTAAAATGAACTTTAATATTGTTGGACATATTTGCAGTTACAGAATTAGTTAATGTAGGCTGTTGTTCAAATGGTGCAACAATATTGTAATTTTTTGGGTTTGCTTAATATTAAACTTCCTTAAATCTACCTAAGGCCTTTCTCAATAATTATTTTACCAATAAATTATCATCTAAAGAAAACAGCAATGAAGTATAATAATTATTTTTTTTGTTCACTACTTTTCATTTTATATGTAAAAAAATGTATAATTACAAACATATTTTCTTGAATGTATGCATTGTTATCTACTATCTTAATTTATTGCTTTCTATGGTTACTAATTAATATTTTTACACGCAATACAAATATCGGCTTGTACCTAAAAAATAGTTTCAAAATTATGATTGTTCAGTCAATGATTTCCAATTCTTCATTTGTCACATCTTCCACGTCTTTCTTTGTATTGTTTCTACACTTTCCCATCATATGTTCTGTAAATAATTGTATATACTTTAGTTAGAGGAATTATAAAAATATATATATAATTATTTACAAAACATATAATGAGGAAGTATGGAAAAAAAATTTCTTGAGACCTGTAAAATGATGCCTTACTAAAGTTTTAGGTACCTGAACCAGGTACAATTTAACTATTTTTTACTACTCTCGTTCCGTGTTCTTACCTTTTAAGTTGCAGGCTTCGGGTTCCAATCGTGCTGCAACTTAACAGGTAATATTATACATTGGGTAGTGCAATTGATATAAGCGAGTGATTGATATACAAACTCGTGGTTGACAGTTCGAATTCCGTTTACGAAATATATATAATTTTTTTTAATTAATCCAAATTTTTATGCATCAAAATATAGATGGTATACTTCGAAATAGATTCTGTCCCAGGAAATATTTTGTAACATGAATCAAATTGTTTTCCTAAAAGCAAATATTCATTGTGTATTCATAAACTAAACCAATTTAAAAAAAAATATGTATTTGGTAAATGGAATTCAAGTTCTGAACTTCTTGTATATCAACCATCTGCTTGTATTGACTGCATCATGGTGACTTCAATGACAGGGATCTATATTCATAACATACATCCCAAGGTACGTTTTTTAAATTATTTATTCTTTTAAAATTATTGAATGTCTACACCTAACATTTTACACGTAGCAACAGGGACCTGTATGTTACCATTCTGCAGAAGCATTTCAACATTGGAGTTAGACATCTTGGATCCTTCCCTTATTAACACGTTGACTGCCAGTGCCCGTTGGACAAAATGATTTCCGATGCCATTCTGCGCATAGGCACCAGCTAAGAGATAACTTGTTACTTGTTTTATATTCTTATCAATAAATATTTAATTCTCTAACACATATTAATTGTTATTCTTCTTTAAAATGCCCATTATCAATTATTTACTCATAGGTGGTATCCAGTGACAGAACGTCAGCTACGAGTTAATTCGTACTTGGCAGTCAACATGTTAATCAAAATATAAATATGAATTACTATCAAAGATTAGTTCAAATATAGGTTTCTGTTCATGTGATAGTATGCAGAGAACTTGAAGAGACTAGGCATTTTGAATGGATGGATTTAAACACAGATGAAGAAGAACACAGCATTGAAATGCAATTGCCATTTATAGCAAAAGTTATGGAAGGGTATGCTAATTGTGTTCGTTATGTTGGAATTATGTAATATGCATTGTCCTCGCAAGGTTTTCTGAAATAGTTTATCTATCATAAATTTCTATCCTATACCAATACAGGTTCAAAGATTCTTTTACTATTATTCCTATACTGGTTGGATCATTAAGTCCAGAAAGAGAGGCAGTTTATGGAAGATTATTAGCACCATACATGGCTGATCCACAAACATTATTTGTCATTTCCTCGGATTTTTGTCACTGGGGACAACGTTTCCGTTATACTTATTACGATAGATCATGTGGTCCTATTCATAGGTCTATTCAGAACCTTGACAAAATGGTATGTGAAATATAAACATATAGTTTATATTTACATTATACAGGGTGTCTCAATTTAATTTAAATACTTAATTATGTCTTAAAATATTTGTTTTTCGAAAACATGTTTCAAATAGAGCTAATTTTATGATTAGCATAAAGTTTTTTTTTCTTATTTTTTTTAATAATCGAACTATATTTTTGTTTAATTAGGCGTATAGTTCATTTCAAGATAAATTCATTCATCTCTGATATATTGGTGTTTCAATGTCGTTCAAAATCATATATCTGTACTTCGTGTTTACAAATATAAAATATTTACTTGTACGATTGTTACCGCTTATATTTAGAAGATTCAAGGATACTACAAATCCTCGCATCAACAATCAACTGATAAAAAACCATTGTATTTAGAATAATAAGACGACGTATGTAGCTTTTATGTGTATTGCACTTCTTTGCGTCGAGCATTAATTGATGTTTTGTCAATGATCTCGGCAAAATATGTTGCACGACTCTTCGTGTGCTACATATTTTTCGACAAACAGTGAATCGACATAATAGCTACTATTATCGGATGAGAATTCACAATGATACAGAGCAGTTGAACATTGATGTCGGTAATCGTTAAATGTTTGTTATTGCATTGAGGCTGATTACTTACAATGTACAATATTTTTACAATGGGCTTTTTACGAGATAAACTTTAATATCTTGTAAATAAAGGTGTTACTGTTCATTATCACCGCAGAATCCGAAAAACGCTAAACATGTTTCCTAGTCGTTGTTAAACTTTTCTTACAAGACATTGTGAAAGATAAAGTTTAAAACCACCCCTGTCATGATTATACAAAACATTGCCAACAAATTACCTAGATAACTTTTAAGGAAGTAAAACCCATGTCCAAAATCGTTCTGAATACAAAAGATAAAAATAGTTTGTAGACTTTCAGTACAAGAACACTTTCAATAATTGTAAATGATCTTGAAAAATAAACATATAATAGATGAATGAATTCGTCTCAGAACTTGTTACACAACTAACTAAACGAAAATATACACGTATATCTAGTTCCATTAAAAAAAAGCAAAGGTCTCCCTCAATAAAAAGTTAGTTCCATTTAAAACATTTTTTCAAACAATAAATACTTGGAAAAATAATTGCATATATAGATTAAAATGGGACACTTTCTATAACATATAAATATAAAATTAAATTTATTTATAAGTCTTTGTATATCTAAGTTGTTTAAATGAAAATTATTTATGTTAATATCATATGTAATAAATATTCCATTAGAATTTTAAATAAACAATGTACTTTTTATATGATTCAAATTACTATTTAAGAATTTGGGTTTATACCTTTACATATATTGTTTATTATCATTAAGTTTTATAGTTCTGCATTATATTTTTCTAAATTTGTGTAGGGCATGGACATCATAGAAACTTTAAATCCCACAGTGTTTACTGATTACCTTAAAAAATATGGTAATACTATATGTGGTCGACATCCTATCAGTGTTCTATTACAGGTAATAATTTACATTCATTTGGATCAATTTTCCGAATTAATTATTTGATTGTGATAAATTAAATTTTTTAATCAAAATAAAAAGTTTTATGACTCAATTTAATATAATCTTAAAATTATGATCGGTATGTTAACAGGCAATTCATAGTTTAAAAGGGAATACTAATGGCCAAAGAATGAACCTGAAGTTTCTTAAGTATGCTCAAAGTAATCAATGCAATAACATGAATGATAGTTCTGTTAGTTATGCTAGTGCTTCCTTGGTTCTCGAGTGATAAAGTATACATTTTCAATATCATTATTGTCAGTTAAAAAATTTACACAAGAAGAAAAAGTGCTAAAAGAACGACAGTAATGATCTATTAATCATCAAACACATGAATCAAGATTCTCCCAAGTGTCTTTTTTATGTCTGCAAAAAATAATAATACAGAAATCGAATAACAATTTATTATTTTATGTGAAATCTCTTTAGTTATTTGAAAAAAAATACATTAATTCTTGCAATAAACATTATAGATAGAAATATATATCATCATCAAATTGTTTTGTTTAAAGATTTTGGTTTATTACTTACAAGAAATAATCAGTACTTCCAGATTTTAATTGTGGAAGGAGCTTAAGTATTTCTTTGCTTTGATTAGTATTACACTTACACAAATAATAATAGCATAAAGTGAGTTTATGCTATTCATACATACCAAGAAAACAGAAAGTTCAGTCTACCGATGAAGAAGAGATTATCAATAAATTGATACTTTTACAACTTGATTACATCGTTATAAACAGTTACTGAAAATGAAAAAAGTATCGATATTATTAATGTTAACAGTTTTAAACTTTTCAATGCAGTGAATTGAGAAAATAACAAGAAAAATATTTTTTCATAAAATTTTAGGTCACAAAGATATTTTTATGTGATGATTATATTATGAATTCTAGTTTAATATAGATATGATAGTGTCCATTGTACAGATTTGTTAATTGTGATTTAAATACATACAGCTAGTATAAAATTATTTATTGCATAAAACTGTTTAAAAATTATTATTTTAATATCATTTAAAATTTACTTTCAATTAATGGAACAAATATTTAAAAGATTAATGAATAGAAAATAGAATTTATTTTTGCATAATTTATCTGTAAGACTTCCGTACACTTAAGAGAAAGTACTACCTTAAAGACCAAAAAAAGCTAATATCTGAAAACTTGTTTCAACAATAGGGGATGCCTAATAAAAAAGTTTCATAATATATATATATATATATTTTTTTTTTTTTAAGCAATATTTGTGACAATTTTCATGAAAAAATATTAACATATACAGAAAACGTGCTTCAGAATCATTACCAAATTTTGTGTAGCAGGTGCAGTTTCTCACAGTATTTTGCAGCAATTTATTTAATTTGAATAATCAAAGTTTGCATATGAGTAGTACAGATCTTCATTTATCATTAAATATCTAAGTAGCGAGGAAAATCTTATAATCTAATTAATTTCTGTGAGGAGCGCACTGCTCAACGTTGTTTTTTAAATTCGTACAACAATGTTGAAACTTTCTTTGTTATTTTGCTTAAAACCCTCTAAAGAACGTTCCAGTGATCTTCCTTTGCCAAAATCATGGTAAATTAGAATATATAATAAACAAAACTAATAAACACAGAAAATTTGAGATCAAAGAATGTAAAGGTGCCGAAACCCACCGGAATACGATTCACGAAAAATGTTATATTTTCATTATTATTTCGAATTTTGTCTCAATATTGTAGGCATATGCTTTTAAAATGTTAAGTTTTAAGAAAATGTAAAAAAGTCGTCTTTTTTAAACTGTCAAGGTGGTGTTTGCTCCTTAAGGCAAAAACACTAAATTTGAAACATGTCTCTTCTATATCGTTAGTGTGAATGGTCTGCATTAATGAATACTAAACGGAACATCATTACAGAAACAATAGGATACAACTTAATTATTCTTTTTTCCTTTAAAACAAAGCAATGAAATGATCTCAAATCCTTCCCATCCTCTAATCTCTTGTTATTTCTCGTTAGCGTAAGAAATTAAACCGAACGATACAAATTGATATTGTATTGTACAAATTAATATTGTATTATCCCAATGATGTAAATGTAAAGGAGGATCAGTAAAGAAAAATGCGTGTATAAATATTTTAAGTTATTACTAATATGCTTTTATTCTTCACTAGTTAATAATGTTTATGTTACAATAAAGCATTTTTATAATAAATTTTGTGTTCTCTTTGAGATTTGTTTTGTAATAAAGTGAACTAACATTTTTAATATGCCGCTTTATTCATAAATTATATGGAATTATAAAACTGATCCTTCAAATGTTGCTTTTTCTATCTTTGTATACTAAGCTGGTAAGGTTTACATTCATATGGAAAATATAGAATAATCCATATAATGATATTGTCTCATAGTCGTGTACTATGTAAGAAAGATATATGTAAATTTGTATGCATCTTCGGGAAAATAAACGCTTGGAAAATATATTTAAAGTTTTACAGTTTTAATAACAGTATCTCCTGACACTAAAATACTTTCATAAATATTAATTGACATAACTATAGTTTGTATTAAAATATTTTGTTTATAACTATTTAGTTGACTAAAAGTAAATTAATACAACAAACTCAAATATACATACATACATACATACATACATACATACAATCACTTTCTAATGTTCAGTCTTTTGAACATTCATTTACTTGTAGTTAGTTAAGGTATTACATTTATGTGAACATCATACTGCTGATCCAGCCCCATGTAACAATCAGACATTAAATAAAATGTTAGTGTTGTTTGCCCTTTAAAGAGAGAAAAAATATGTAGTTATTATTATCGAAAAAGAATTTGTATTTTATAATTTCTTTTTACAATAGAAGAATGAAAAATGTTCTATACAGAAATATAAATAAAAATAAAGTTACCTAATGTCGATGGTGCTGTAAATTGTAATTGATGGCATTTCCGTTGGTCATTTATTCCATTCACTCGCTTTAAAGCCCATAATTCTTTTTCAAAACTACTACCTAAAATTAAAAACCATCCTTCGTCCTTTCCTTTTTGGAACAAGGGACAATGTGCTTTCAAATTATTAGATTTATTTTTTCTTCTCATGCCAATATTTAATATGTAATCTTGATCTGTATGTACATCTACATAAGTAGAACTGTTGAATTGCAATGATATAGACTTTAGTTTAATTTCATCGGACCCATAACCTTCCAAACTTAAATCAATGCAAATTACTGGCATTTCTAATATTACTTGAAGTATCTGTTAAATTTTTAATAAAGTTATTATAAGACCACCAGGTTCTGGTATTCTTATTCAGAATACCAATTCTGAATTTTTATATCATTAATAATTATTGAATAAAATTTAATATCTTATTGCTATATTTATACTATACTTATATTAATACGTGTTTAATAAATTTATTACACAATGTCTATAACAAAATAAGTAATATATAGTATGAAAATTTACTATATTTACCTGTTCTATTTGATTTTCTGAGAACTCTTTATCAAGTATTTCTACAAGTAAATGATATTTATTATACACATTTGTGCATAACACTGGAAGTACAAGTGATATTACTGAAAATAACTGTAAATGTTTTGAATGTACATGAGGTAATGTAGTAATTGCATATTCATCAATCCATCGAGCTTGAATAATCATTTGAAGTAACTGAATTATCAGAAGTGTACTTGCTAACCATCCATGCTCTGCAGTACTATCTATCATTGCCTGAAAGTAGTTGTGGATTATAATATTGACTTATTATTGTGTCGCAACAATTACAAATATATAATATATATAATATAATTACACATACTTGAATAATTCTAATTGCTTGATCAAGAACTGATTTTAAATCAGTGATGTAATCTACACATGGTAGCGGAAGTCTAGAAAAATGTGCTTGGAGTAATAGAAATGCTTTGGTATGTGGAGAATCATACGTATAGTTATCCACGGAGAAACGGCACATTTTGCTTAATTCTCTGTTAAATAAGCAGACATATTACAACAAATTCAGATTTCAAAAACTTCTGTTCTTTTCTAATTAATAAAATTATTAACTTACTCGTTTAATAATTCCTCGTTATGTCTTACTGGTAATTCAGTATATTCATAAGAATCGCATAAGATATGTAGACATTTATCTAGTGTAAGAGATTCTTGTAATGATTGTTCGAACATCAACATGGTATGATGTGATAAATAATAAAATGATGCTATTTTACCCATTGAAAGTGGAAACAAAATTTGTTCACTCTAAAATTAACAGTATTGATGATATAAATATTAATAATATACACAAATATTATTAAAATAGTATAAAAAATAGAAGAAAGTTAACAATTATAATTATTAATATTATAGCTTTGATGTAACTATATTTTATAATATCAAATCAATAATATAAATTTAATTTTGTATACCTCGTCAAAGTCAATACAGTGTGAATCCATTAACACTTTTATTGTGTTATCCAACAAAGATGATAAATACTGATTAACTGTATGAGGTTCCAATGCATTTAAATTATAATATATAGGGTTTTTAATTAATCTTCTGTAGAAATAGGTCCATGTTAAATAATCTAAAAGTTCTTGTTTATTTTTAATTGTACCAGCAACTATTTCTGCATTTATGTGATCTGGTAACACTCCCAGTAAACTTGATTCCACTGGGAATGGCTCATGTAGAAAGTTTTTATAAAAGTTTTTTTTTAAATCGTGTACTAAAACGACTGCCACTCCAGAATCATCAAACTGAGGTCTACCTGCACGACCCATCATCTGAAGCACATCTGTAATTGGCATATCCACGTAACGTTTTGTTTTACCATCATAATATTCTGTTCCTTTTATTACTACCAAATGAGCAGGAAAATTTACACCCCAAGCTAAAGTAGCTGTAGTAATCAACACCTAAATAACATTTTTATAAAACATTTAATATGTAAATATTTTCAATTATAATAAAAAATAGAGATGAAACCAATCTTTAATAAAAGATGTAAATAAAAAAAAAAGATAATAAAGAAATAATTGACTAACTATAAAATGAAATAATGAACAGAATTAGTAATAGATGTATTAAGTACTTTAAATACACACCTGAATTTTATTATTGACAAATAATTCTTCAACAACTTTTCTATCTTTATCATGAAGACCAGCATGGTGAATACCAATTCCAAAAGCAAGTGTAAGTTTCAAATTTGAGTCTCGTACATGATCTAAAATATTATTCATCTCTTCATCAAGCATGTGTAACCACTGTTTTGGATTATCTTCTGCTGCAAGATAAGCAATTAAATCTAATGCAGTTAAACGTGTTTGCCTACGTGATGAAACAAACACGAGAGATGGACTAGATGGTGAATGTTGTCTAATTGCTTGAAAAGTTGGTCTATTCATTGTTGCCATTCGCGGACAATAATGCTTTCCAGGAAATCCATTTATGTGAATTTCTAACGGTACAGTTCGTACAGATGGACGAAAGTTGTATAGACCCATTTCTCGAATACCAAGCCAATTAGCTAGATCCACTGCATTAGCCAATGCTGTAGAAAGTCCAATAACTCTTAGTTTCCTCAGAGTGTGGGATGAAATAAAATTAGTTCTTGAAACAATAACTTCCAATACAGGACCACGATCTTCTCCTAAGAGATGGATCTCATCTATAATTATAAGTGCAACATTTTTCACATAAGTTCTTGTTTGCCAACTTCTACTTATACCATCCCACTTTTCTGGTGTAGTTACAATAATGTTTGCTTTAGCTATAACTTTGATATCTGGTGATACATCTCCAGTTAATTCTATGACTTTTTTCCCCAATTGTTCTTCAAATCTAATTTTCCAATCCTTTATTCGTTCTCTAACTAAAGCTTTTAAAGGCGCAATGTACACAACTTTCTGTGTGGGATACTTTTTGAATACTCTAAACATAGCTATTTCTGCTACAATAGTTTTTCCTGAACCAGTTGGCGCTCCTAAAAGGACATTGTTATCTGTATGGTACAAACAATGAAAGATTTGTGTTTGTATTGGATTGAAATGAGAAAATTTATAAAGCTTTTCAAATGCTGGTTCTTTTAATACTTTTATTGATAATGGTTGTAATTTTAATAAATCAGTGTATGGAGGATGAATTTCAGGTAAAATTAAGTCATGAATTTTTAGGGGTAACATATTTTCACAACCCAACCAACGATCACTTGTTACTTTTACTATATATTGTGCAGGTAATGGTTCATTCAAAGGTATTGTCATTACAAGTTCTTGTTCAAGCTTATTGCAAACCATTTTTTTTGTTACAACAAAATATTCATGGTGATAAAGAAAATTACTATCTGGATCTTCTATCCATATCCAAAAAGGTTCTGAAGTTTTACCATGAACTCTATCATTCCATTGAAATTGAGGATATATTTTCAAACGTATTCTTAAAACTCTTCTAGTAATAGGTTGTAAATTGGACTCCATTTCTAACATGGGTAATTCTTTGCAACATTTTTTTATTAATGCTGCTATTTTCTGATTACGTAAGAGATCTCCAATTTCTTTAACATTCATGTCATACAATTTATCTAATGTTGGATCAAATTGTGTTATTTTATCAATAATTTCTGGAGGTAAACAAGAAAATTGACACAGGGGATTTATATCATTCCATTGTTGCAACTCCAGCATTTTTGACATTTCTAATAAGCGTCCAGACATTATTGCATTATTTCTTCTTAACACAATTTTAAATAATGCTCGACATATACGTATTGCATTTTGTGTAATATATGCTTGATCCGATATTAATGAAAATGAATTAACTCGACCACGTGATAAATATGTTTGCAGTAAAATGTTCACTTTACCATATATATTTTCAGCACCGCCTTGTGGTGTAAGTTGACAATATTCTTTTGTTAAATCATGTAATTCCGTAACTTCATCATCTCGAACTTTTAACTGTTCAAATTCTTGAGAATGAGATATCATTGCAAGTATTTCTGCATCATCCATAGTTGGTTTCATCATTTCATTGAAAGTTTGAACAGTATCGTACTTAAGATAAAAGTAACTTGCAATACGACCTAGATCTGTTGTAATAAGATCCCCAGTATTTATATTATATCGAATCATTTTAGCTTTATCTAATTCTTTAGCTGCTATATCAATTAGTTCCTTCCTTTTTCGTTCTAAATTTTGATCTTCAAAAATTTCTTGATAAGGAATTCCATATACATGATAATTTAATCTCATTCGAATAAACAAGTAAGTATAACTTAACCATTTTATAGCTTCTTCTACATTTGATATTGTGCCTAATGCAATTTCAGCATTCAAATTATCAGCTAAATATTTAATGAAATTACTCTCAATAGGTATTTGATTTGTTAATAATGATAAATAGTGGTATAACTTGTTATGAGAAGTAATAATAATAGCATCACCTGATACATCAAACTGTGGTCTACCAGCTCGTCCAAAAATTTGTAAAACATCTAGTATATCCAAATCAATAAATGAACCACGTTTTGAATCATATATTTCTGTTCCCCTTATAATTACTCCATGTGCAGGTAAATTCACACCCCAAGCTAGTGTTGATGTGCAAACTAATACTTTAATTAATCCTTCAGCAAAATATTTTTCAACTAAATTTCTCTCTGAACGTAATAAACCAGCATGATGCACTGATAATCCACTGTTAAATAATTCGATTAGATGTTTATTACGTGATTTAACAAAACCTTTGTGTGTAAATTTTGCATGGCTATCAGGCATAAATAAGTTTAACGTATCATTTTGCATTGCAAACTCTTTTAGTGCATTTGCCACTCTTACAGTAGCATTACGTCCATGCACAAATACCATAACTTGATGTCCTTTACGTACCATATCTACAACCTTATTGTAGCATACAAGATCCATGTTATATAATTGTTGTAAAGGTGCTGTTGCTTTTACACCAATAAATGTCTGACTAAGTGGTACTGGACGAAATCGATAGTCGAAATAAAAGAGTCCTACATACGGATTCACTCTTAAAAATCTTGCAACATCTACATAATTTGGTAGAGTTGCTGAAAGCCCAATAATCCTAATCATATTTTGTGAAGATTCGACTTGTCTTAAAGTTCGAGCAACTAATGCTTCAATCACAGGTCCTCTGTCACCATGTAACAAATGTACTTCATCGATAATCAGTAATTTCACAATACTAGTAAGAGTAATATCCCCAGTACCTTTTCTAGTAAGAATATCCCATTTTTCTGGTGTTGTAACAATCATTTGTGTTTGTTGAATTTCTGATTTGGTTAATTGCATATCTCCTGTTAATTCTCGAACTGATATACCAAGTCTTTCAAGTCTCTTACTAAAATTTGTTGTCATTTCTGCTGCTAAAGCTTTCATAGGTGTCACATATATTATTTTAAATTTATTTTTCATTAACTGACCATGTTCAATATGTTGTTTTATTTGATGTACAACAGTTAACATAGCAACATTTGTTTTTCCAGCTCCTGTTGGTGCACAAATTAATAAATTTTCATTAGTATGGTATGCTACATCAAATACTATACTTTGTATTTGATTTAAACATGTAATGCCATTAAAAGCCATTTGTCCAATATCATCTAATGAGGATATAATAACAGACTTATAACTAACATCAATTGGTTGTGATTCTGGAATTGGTATGTGAACTTCTTCATACATTGATGAATCATTTCTTACAACATTTTGTGGTAGCATAATTTTTTGTCCTGATATAAAACCATTTGTACATCTACTGGTTACATTGGAGTCAAATACAAATGGAAACTTTTCTCGTCCATTTCTATCTGAAACAATGTCTTTTTTGAATATAGGTGTACACATTTCTATTAATGCTTCCTTCTTCTTACAATACAAATCATATTGTTCAAAGTTATTTCTTTCTGAATCTTTTCCTTCTCGTTTACTTGATATTTTATTTAATTTCTTTTCCTTTTTCTGTATTTGTTTCATTAAATGTTTTTCTTTCTCAGATTGTACAGTTACTTGACTACTAATAACATGTCTTTGTACATTAGACTGTTTCTGCATTTTTGAACCAAAACCCCAAGTTATAATACTTTTTTGATGTTGTATAATATACTCTATAAATTCTATATGTTCGTAACCTAAAAAATCTAATAATTCATTTTGGCTTTCAACATTTCTTAATTTAGTGTTTATGATATTTGCAAAATCCTTTAAAGTCATATCTGCAAAGTACTTTCTGTGGCATAACTTTAAACCTTGTTCGTATATTGTTTTATCAAACTGAAATAAAAATATAGTATTACATAAAATATTTTTAAAAGCAAATATTAAAATAATAAAATCAATACAAACTTCAGTTTTACATGGTTTTGTAATTTCGTTTTTATATTTCATTGTAAAATTGTTAGTGGTTTGATTACTATTTTCCAAAGACATACTACGAAGCATTACAGTACTTGGTTCTAACACTTTTGCAGGTTTATATACAAATTTTTTGCCGAATAAGTCAGTTTCTAATATTTCAGTATTATTAATATTTTCTTTTCCTTTCCTTAAGAGTGATAACATATCTTCATTTATTATTTCCCGAATTAATAAGATTATCTGTAGGAAATAAAAAAAAACTTTACAGTATGAAATAATTATCAATTTTAATTACTTAGGAATATAAAAATTGCACACAGAGTACATATTACAAAAATTGGTAAGTGATTAATTTTTTGTAATATTATCATCAGAAATAGCATAATTTTTGTAAATATATATAGTTTTTGACTATGCTATAAACTGAATTACAATGATCAATATTACTTAGAAAAATCATCACAAGATTATATGTATATACTTACATTCATCATTTGTTCAGCACACTTATATGTTAAATTTCCAGCTCTTTCTTTCAAAATCTTAAAAATTTTCTCAGACATTAATTTTTCATCCATTAGTACATTTAAAATAAATATTGTGAAATCATTTACAAGTTCCGGAGAACATTCATCTAAAATAATAAAAAGTATGTTATATTTTTTTAGTACTTAATTTCATAAATCATTACATACCAAGTGCTTGTGCAGCAATTTGACGTAATTTATTAAGAGACATCATAACTTCTTTAGATAGAAATTTATCTAAATCGTTCCAACTGAGTTTACTATATTTCACATAAAAACATAAATCTTGTATAACATTTATAATAAGCCACATAACTTACTACCAAAATCAATTATATTATTTACAAAACTTTAAATGAAGAAATACCTTTTTAACCTGCTAGTTTGTTCTTTGTATTTTTTATATAAATCATTTGGTTCTAATTCAGTTATACTTTTAATACGCCCAAGATTTGTGAACATCCGCAATGATCTTGTAATGCGTGGCAATTCTGACATCTTTTATTAATAAATATATCACCACATGTTACCTGTAATATATACAATTATATGTACTTATTTAAACATTCTTTCATAATTATTATTCAATATTTGTTTAATGATAATTTCTTTTCCAATTTTTCATCATACAATAATAAAAATTTATTATTTGCTATATGCGTAGTTAACATTTATTTCAGCAGCATCTTTGGCAAAATATTATTTATTTTAATCTTTTCAAGGCATCTATCAAAAATGAATAGTAAGTTAACAGTACTACAAATTATATTTTTCTATCTATAATTATATTCAAGTGAATTATCTTCTTAATTGTGAGAACTTTTCTCCAACTATAAAATTTATTCTTTGGTAGTCATATGCAAATGATATTTCCATAGAAAATGACAAAAAGAAATAAGAGATCTATAGTGGAGAGACTAAGAATATTTGAACTGAAGAAAACTAGTTATTATTTATCAGATTACAAAGCAATATAAATTATTAAAAGTGTTGAAAAAATTTATAACAAAATTGAAGAAACAAGATAGGCTAAAACCAAACCCAGAATTGAACAAAAATAGCAAACAAGACAACAGAATAATTTAATAATTATGGAAATAAAAGAAATCTGTTAGTGATAGCAAAAGAAATAAAAGAATCTTTAGATTTATCTATACAATTGACACAAGACAAAGAATTTTCAGAAATAAGATATCATAGTCGTATATGTAGCAAAAACCCATTAATATCAAAAGTTAACACCATAAAATGTATACAATTCATATGTGAGCATGGAAATAAATTGATGGATTTTAGGTAAAATATTATTTGGAATGATGAGTTAAAGTTTGAAATTCTTAATAATAACAGATGACATTATGTTTGGTGAAAACCAGAAAAATCATTTAAATAAAGCAATGTTAAAATGACTAAAACATGGCATTGGCTTAATTGTGACCTAGGAATGCTTTAGTGCTTATGAGTTAGACAATTTAACAATAACTTATAACAAATTAACTATAATTAAATACATTAAGATATTAAAAGAAAATTTATTCAATTCCACTGTAACAATGAAATTCAAAAATAATTTCCTATTTTAACCAAAAATAAACCAAAGCATAAAGCTAAAATTGGAATGAAATATATTGAAGAAACTTCTATAGAGTTTAGACCTAAATTCAATAGCGCATATATAGGATTATGTTTAAAGAAATGTCCCAAGAAGTGAAAGAAAACACAAACATATTTTTATTGAGACATTAAAATCTAAATAGAATAATATAAGCATAGATAATGTTAGAAAATTAATCCACAATATATCAAGTCCCCTTAAAACTATTATAGAAGCAAAAAGATGTCACACACAGTATTAGTTAGATAATAATTTAAAAGCATTAACTTATTCTACAGTGCAATCACAATGGACAAAATATGCATTTTTCAGTTATTTATCTATATATACACATATATTTTATTAGAAAAACAAATACATAAAAATATTAACGTAGTCACAGAAATGGCAAAATGTATTTCTAAAAAATTGTACGCATGAACAAATATGTTAATTTCAAAATATTTATGTAACATTTGATTCTTAAACTTCATTTTGCTAATTAAAAAAGAATGTTAACAATTTGAAAAAAATTGTATTATATTTCTCTCTAACATTAAAAAATTAAATAACGATAGTAATTAACACTAAACTTGAAAAGATATTTATATTTAAGGTTATCACTTATTTAGTTTTACAAAATTTTATTTACTTACCAAGCTAGGGAAGGTTCATAGCAGTGTAATATTTTTGCGCATCTATGCCGCGCAGCTCGTGCGAATATGAATGAAAAAGTGTAGTATGGTGATTTTCCCTTTAAATAACCAAAATACATTAACTCATTGGTGACTCGCATTCTACCAATTAAAGACCACTTAATCTCCGTAATGGCAATCTAACTTCATCAAACGCAGTATAGAAGGTGTAAAACAAAAAATCTGATTGCGAGAGCTTTTTATTGGTTCGCAGTGATTCTGATTAGGAGTATGTTTGATGCCCAGATAGTATTTCATCTGTATCTGATATAATAAAAGATTTTTGTACTTTTGTTATCTAGAAACTATTCTTTGGCATAACATAATACATTCTTTTTGTTCTTTTTATTGTACTTGAAGTACGAAACATAACAGTCAAAACTATATCGGTGTTTCAATATTTTTCTGACCAATTGTACATCTCTGTGTATTACCAATCGCAGATATGCTTGATTATTGCAAATTTTTTGAATAAAGTTCTTTTTTTCGCCACACTCTCACTTTTCCATTATTACTACAAATGTCAAATTTACTTTCATCTACGAAAACTCCTTTATCCCACTACTCATTTTCTGTTGATTCATAGTCTCTTGTGAACTGTAATTTCTTCTTTCTATTTATTGTAATGATATAAGATTTTTTTCTGACTATTCAACCATGATAACCTTCAGATTTAACAATAAGTACTTATGTAATATTTCTCCGTAAATATTGTAATGCCAAGTTCTTTACTGAGCTTGGTAGTTAACTTTAAAGCTTTTTATTTGTGATCTTTTTTAATTTCTTTTATAACAAAACGTTTATCACGTACGCCAAGAACTTTTAGATGGCCACTCGATTAATTCTATCTTCCTCTCAATACCTTCTAATGATGTTCCAGACGGTACTTTTTATTATCTTTAAGAAATTTGCTATTTTCTGCACTGATTTTTGCTTTTCGAAATGATAAACTACTAATTGCCGTATATTATATAATGTATTTCTAGCTTTGCGATTCATATTATATTATATTCTATATGTATTACATACATAATTTAGTGTTATGTTTAGAAATACACCATTCCAATCATATAAATACAAATATTATTATAGGAAATTCCTTAAGAATAAAGTGTCCCAATATTATTATGATTGTCTGTACATAAATCATTTGTACAAATTGTTTCTATTTATTTTATTTCAATCAGTAAATATCGAAGATACTTCGATTCCTTTTAAAAATTTAGTAATTATTTACATTAAGAATCTCATAATCGATTTTAATGAAATTGAAATATGCTTTAAAACTCAACATTCTAAACAACTCTTCAAATATGTTTATATTTACCGCTCGGTCTGTTTCCGAGATATTAACAAAATTTGATACAAATCCATTGAATTCTGCCTATACGTAGGTACATATCTATGATAGAGTTGCATCAAACACAGCCACTGCTATCTGTTTCTATAACCATGGTATGCCGGATGGTAACCACGTGTTCAATGAGTGAACATGAATAAGTTGTTGGACTCCCCATCAGGGGGAGTCCTCTTAAAGGGATCTAACTTCGGCTCACACTGATCTGTCAGCGTATCTAAAACTTTCTTTGAGGATTGAATACGTATGTACGGGCAAGAAAAACAGATCAAAATGAGTCTGGGTTAGCCTTCTTTAAGAGGAACCCCCGTCGTGAGAGTTTGAATACTCATGGTAGTCTGTACGAGACGAGGCAGAAAAAATAAACAAAAACTTCACGCTATCGACGCTACGGATGCAGTTAAGCTGTTTTCTTAAAATAAAGTAACCATACATTCAACATTTGAATCCCTTGTCCTTACAAAAAGATCTTTTAGAACACATTAAAAAAATAGTTAAATTTGATCTATTCTTTCCTACAACAATGTTGTTACTAAAAGGATATTTTCTATTATGAATAAGTAAATTATGAAGAAAATCCAACTGAGTATTGAAATGATATAATAATTTGAGCTATTAAAATTAATTTTTCTAGTAATTATGAAGAATTTTTAAAAAATATATTAATCAAGAATACATTTAAAAAAATTCGTATTGTCAATAGATGTATTTAAATTTTATGTATGTATATCTATTATCGTGTATTTATCTTTCTTTTAATAATTTATTTTTATTTTATATACGCAAATGAAATAAATGTATATTCATTCAATGTTCCAAAGACTTAATAAGTAGTCTTCACACAATTTTTTTTATTTGTCCAGTTTTGTAGCTCTTGAGATCTAGTTACTTTTCTTAAAATTTAAACTCCTGCAGAAATAGTTAAAGCTTATCGTTTCGTTGTGAGCGATTTCGAAATTTGAATGTTAAAAAAGGCAAGATAAGCGTCACTCGCTGTCTTAACTAACTTAACCCTAGGTCCTGCTCAAACAATACAATTTCATATAGGACATCTGTTATTTCTCCCCCCAACACCAAATTTCTTCCATTATTTACTTTGTAGAATTTTTTACAGCAACTCTAACCGGGACACATAGTTACAACAAACCGATAAGAGTTTGGTTACATAATAATCTGTTTACGTTACTCCTCCTTACCTAGAACGGGCAATAAAGTATCTAAAATGTGTATTTTGAAAAATGGAATGGATATTTCATACATTATTGTAAATAGGATTAATTTTATGTAATATTTAAAATTGTGTTTTATATGATATTTATAAACATTTGCTATAAGCAATAAAAATATACAACGTATCTATATACAATAATCTGTATACATACATATGTGCATGCGTGCATTTATTTTGTATAGCACAATTGCGTATATAATATATAAATCGCTTTTATATAATATTATATAAATTAAACTTCTTAAGACTATAACAAATTTTATTTTCAAATTAATTCTGTAAACACTATGATTTATCGAAATTTTAGAAATGAATTAATGAAATACAAGAATTTCTATAAGTATTAAAACTATTCAAGTAATTAATACAAAATGAATACAATTGCAAATAAGTTTATAAATTTACAAAATTGATAATTTAATACATGAAATTATTTGGAATAAAATTCACTGTTAATTTTTATATATTTGGTTATAAAATAATAATTATTTAAAAATTTGGTGATCATTCAAATATGCCTATTTTTCTTTTTTAAAATTATCAATACTGATTTATGAAAGATAGCTTGAAATGCAATGTATTAAATTTATAAACTTTATATTTCGTCAGTAATGAAATTAATGTACATTTCCGAAAAAATATTTTTAATACTGCAAATTGTATTATAAACATACTAACTTAATATCAATGGTTATTTATATTAGTAATTATAAATGATATGAAACAGTTGATTTAAAAGTTTTTTTCTATTCATGTTTTTCTTTAATTATATTTCAATTGTTTCTTGTAATTAAATATAAATTGTGTAATTGGGTTATTTTGAGATCATTAATGTGAATAATTACTTAGACAGACTGTATTATAAAAAAATCAAGTTTACTGTCTTTTAATTGATTAGAAAAACTTTTAATGCAAGAAAGTGGTTTCTTATATTTTTCATTATTAAAATATTTATAAAACTATTACTGTAGTTTTCAATTTTTAATTTTGTCGTAATAACATGTAATGACATTTCACATTGTGATGTGTATGTGTTATTAAAACTATGCTCAATTCTTGTGTATTATTAACATAATCTGTACACATAGTTTACAATAACATTGTTAACATCTTATGAACGGGTCAATTATACTTAATGATGAAAACTTATTCTTAATACATATCAGACCATGGACATTTAACTGCTGTAAAAAGTATGAAAAAATTATACTTATTAACATTATCAAACTCCTTAAATGCATTATCCTTTCTCTACGGTTTATATTCTTGTTACAGAATGAAAACCAATTTATTATGAGTCATGAGAAATGTACAATCTTTATTATAAATATCTATTATGTTAGCACTCAAATTCTACTTATATTTATCACTTGATTCTTTGCATTGTCACCATGTCTACACCTTGATAACAATGCTCTTACAATATTTGATCTGATTAGAAGTTATCACAATAAAAACAATCCTATATACTTCTTAAGACTGTTTTTCAAATGCTAGTTAAGTGAAAGTTTGTAACGAAACATGTTTCCGGTATACAATATTATACATAAAGCTAACATTTAGGTAAGCCTGGGTTTTTAACACAGATTCAAGCCCTCATTAAGTTACTCAAATAAATTATTATATGTGCGTCTGCTGACTTTATGTTATATATACTTGTATAATTTTGGTAATTTTATACAGATTGTATAGTATTTTACCTAACACAGAGGAACTTTTTCAATTACAACATAAATAAGACTAATAGATAAATAAAGTACAAAATACCGAACACATAACAGTCTTGTACACAAGTTTAGAAAAGAAACTAAGTTCCCTTAATTATATTTGCTTTATAAATTTGTTAAAATATTTTTTTTGATAATAGCAAATCAGACAATAAATTTTGATGTAGCAATCAGACAATAAATTGAATTCTGAACATTATTTACTTTTTAAATACAATAAAATTTTGTAAAAATAATAAATATTTTTATATTTCTTGTTGGTGAAATAGTAATTTGTAATTTCTGTTATATTTTGTGTTTTAATGTATTTATAACATATTCTATAGGATACATTACAATTCCTTTACTTATTGCTAAAAAAAAAAAGTTACTGTGTTCTGGTTTCGTTTTATTTAATCGAAACACCAATATTACAGTAATTTTATTTACTTTAATTCAAGTTTTGAATATAAAGTAGCAAATGTAGTGACTATGAGATAAACATAAGAAAATATTTGGAATTATATCCAAACTCAAATTTGTAAGTCCCTCTGTGTAAGTAACAATTAACACATTTTTAAATGATCAACTCTCTTTTTTTAATATTTTATTTCTGACAAGTATTGCAGGCAAAAGGACACTGAATATATTTAAGAAAATTCATAATATTTTTAAAATATCAGTGATTAATTCCTAAAGCAAGCCTATGTAAAGTCAATAATTGTTTGCAATAATCAAAATTGTAATGTAAATATTTAGTATTCTTTTGTAAGAAAAATTAGCAGGTCACGTATTTTTCAATGACATATTGTTATCATTAATTTTAGCGAATAATTTTTTAATATTTTCGAAAGACATGGCACTATATACACGTGTCTAAATAATGTTATTACATTTGAAATATGTTTGTCAGAAATTTTTAATAATACTCATTTGAGTGTCTAAACAATATTAATGCTTCAATTACTGACATTAAAAAAAAAAAAAATAAATACAAACATAATTTAAATAAATCATACATCGATTTAAAATAATATCATGGACTGTGATCATTAATGATCAAATTTGTTTTACAATAATGTGTTTACATCTGTTTTAAAGAAAGTTGCACCAGATATTCTAATCTAATAAGATGCAGATTATCAGATAAATTCTTGAAGGTTCTTTGTATAATATGAGATATTTTATTTTGTTCTTTTTTATTTGTTCCTTTTGTCTAACAGTATCTTTAAAAAGTGTAAGAAATATTAATGTATTGGAAATTGTACACATTCATATATGCTGTATCACAAATTTAGATTACAGAAATTCTGCTATGTTCATTAAGTGTGCAAAATTTGAAATATATATCCCTTTGAATAAAATGCTTTGAAAAGAATTTTTCTGAAATCTTTAATTATCCTATTTCATTTGATATTGCATAATCTAATAATTGAGAAATAAATAATATAGAAAGTTTGCAAAAAAATTATTTTTCTGATTTCATTGTTAAAAATCTTTTAATGATTTCTGGAATAAAATGTACGGTAATAATACCTTATTACGATGAAAATTTGTTTAAAATACCAATATTAAGGTTTATCAATAGAAACATCCTTTATGATATCATCTTTACTGATGTTTTGGTTCATTTGATCATTTTCATATTCAACAAAATCATCAAATAAACTTGGCCATGCTTCTGCATCATCATAGGTACCAAGATCATCACCAATACTTTCAGCAAAATTCAAAAACATATTCCATGTATCTCTGGGTATACCTCGAACGTGATGGTACTCAAGAAATTTAAGCCATCTAGATAAAAGAGGTGGTTCACGCAATGTAAAAACAAGCTTCCATAGAACAATTGCCATGTCAGCTGGTAATATTCTTTGACCAGAATTAACATCCAAGCCAAATCGAAACGTAAATCGGTAGAGATCCTTGAATAAATCACTATTTATGGTTAACTCTTGAACAATTTCTGGTAATCTTGCTTGTATAGCACGTATACTGTCTACTTTCATTGCTTTCAAACCTGTCACAAATTCTTGACGTGTAAATTGGCACATCTGTTCAGCATTTAATTTCCAAGCAAGAACAAGTACTTGAAATTCGTCTGGCGATAGTTGTAAATTATTGCAAAGTCTTTCTATACCATCAGCTAAAATTACATCTTCATGTGGATCCTATAAATAAAATATGTGAAATATAGATTATGTTCCAAATATGTATTTTAAATTAAACTAAAGTTATAAATTTAGTACTAGATATTTAATTTTAATTATATTTTAATTTCACATATTTATTATTGAACTAATAAATAATGTAAAAGTTATTTAAAAAATAGAAATCAAAGCAAACTTTTGAATAAAACATAATGAAAAATTAAAGTTCATATTTACCTTATATTGGTCAAATAAAGCATTTAGCTTGCTCTCTGATGGTTCTCTTTGTTGTTTTGATTCAATAGTTACATTAAGACCAGACGATGGTCCAGATCTACTCAATGGTGGTAAACGTGCATAAAATCCTCTTGATAAACGTAAATTATTTTGTACACTAGGCACAGATCCACAATTATCAGATCCTACATTGTTGAATGTTGATAATGTGGCGATTGATTTTCTGTTTCCATTTATATGTGGTTCAGGTGCTAAAGGCCCAGTTTGTTGGCAAGAATTTGGGAACAAACCCCTAAGTTCCATTCTTTCTATAGCCATTATAATATAATTATATACAATGTTATCAATATTATATAAAATATATAATTATATACTAATTTTGATGAAATATTATGTAATACAAATAAAAATGTTATTGAACAGTGAAAAATAAAAAAAAAATTTGTTTTCTCATTATTGTAAAATATAGTATAGCCCCAATTATCCAAAATCACTGTGAAAAATAAATTTTCCTAAATAGAATTTTTAATTAATCCAAAATATTACAAAAGGAAAACTATAAGGAATAGTATAACATTAAGAAATTATAAATAAAATATGGTATTTATTAAACAAAAAAAGATATTTGCTTTCCTCTATCAGTAACTTTCTTGTATAATATGAAATCAAAATTTTGTAGCGTTATTATTACAGTAATAGTAAAACAATGATTTGGACTTGTGTCCAGCTATGATTGTTAAGCCTATTTAATCCACTTTTAGACAATTGAACAAATATACCATACAATGCTTTTCTCGTTTCATGAAATAAATATAACAAAGAAAAGATAAAAAAAACAAAAAATAAATATGACTTATTAATAAATTATGTAAACGATAACTACAATGGTTACCGTCTTTATGTTCCAATGATAAGGATTGATTATTGGTGGCTGGTGGAAGAGGCACCTTAAAGCACGAGAAACAGTTTCCCATTGATGCTGTCCGTACTTAACAGTAAAGAGAATTATCCCATGCATCAGTAGTTCAGTCTTACATTCGCAGTCTTGATCAAAATCTAAACAATAATAATTCAATAATATAATTAGTTATAATTTTATGAAAATATATAGAATAGAATTTTGGTATACACATGTATCAAATAGTTATAACATTCAATATTTAGAAGCTTTAGTGATTAAACGTATTATGATATATTTTTTAAGTTGTTTGATTTCAATATCCGGATATGTGATACAGGAAAATATTTATAAAAGAATTTTTTACCTTATTGTTAAGGCGGATTTTCGGTCTACCTGGGTCACGATAACCCCAGTAGAGACCCCCCGCAAGATATCTCGCTGTGCCCACATTCATAAATTCTCTAATATTAGAAAAATTTAGACTTTAATTTGTCGTGGTTAAAATTAAGAAGACGCTTCGATCCCAAACCTTTTGAATATTTCTTTTACATGACTTCCAGGTTCCATTTGTATTTGACTAAATGCTACTGTCATTTGTAGCTACGTAACCTCACCAAATGATAAAACGATACTATCATTCCATGAACAAAGCATTCATTCCTTTCAATTTATTTGGAGATCTATCAACGAAACTTCGGCATTTAAAAATACTAATAAAGATATATATTCTTCGTATTTTAATACATAACAAAAAAAATCCCTTTGCGGAGAAGCAATAACGATACCTTATTCGTAAATTCAGTATTGATACACTAAAAAAACAATAATTACTAGTGGCCAATATGTACACCGGTTGAAATAAATTCTGACCAATTCAGGGGAAAGTTACTATACTTCAAGTTACCCCTTCTTCTTTACACATAGTTTTCAGGCGCGCTGCGTGAGAGAGATGCGTAAAATCATTATACCGTTGATAGCATCATGGAGTTACTTCACATTTTAAAATATTTAACCTATGAGCAATATATTATTTAAATTGCTACAAAATAGAAATGCTCTAGTAACAAGTCATGTTATATAAAATATAAAATAGGTTATTACTTCACAGACTAAACTATTATTTATTAAATACATCTCAATTATATTTTCAGAATTAATTTTAACATATGTAACTAATATTTAAAATTTTTAGTTAAATAATATACATAAATATATTATATAGACTTAATATCTAATACATCTGAATGTGGAAAATACATTAGAATATGCTACATGCAATAGAACACTTTGAAGTATAAAAAATTGTTTATAATATATAGATGAAGTACAACATACATCACAATACATTATAATACAAAGAACATATGGCATAAATTAAAATACATGATGTATGTATGTGCAAAACTCTTATTTTTAATCATCTATGAAGTCATCTTGTGGTACTTATGAATTTTCAGAAGTGCATATGAAATAAAAAGATGGTAGTAGATTACCTATATAAAATTACTCGTTTTTATCCATATGTAACTATTTATATATTTCATAATAAAATTATTTATTCTTACCTCACAATGATTCAATAAAATGACACTTAATGACATGAACCAAAGTTAAACCTAAAAATATAACAAAATATATTTATTATATAATAATCGAATCCTTAAATTAATTATATATTTTTATCTATTAGAAAAATGTTGATAGAATCATTATTTTATAGTGACTCATGCAACTGCCATGCAACGTTGTATACGTTACATGTATTAGAGTTATTTCTAAAAACATAATAGATATGTACTTAATAAAGAATAGTTTACATACTATAACCTATTGCCAAAACATTGTTATTTCATAGTGATTTAAATAACACACTATTAAGTTAGACATTTCAAAATAAAGTAACTTCGTAATGCGACCGGCAGTATAATGTTTTTGCGCATCTATCTCACGCAGCGCGCGCAAGAGCTACGTGCAAAGGGGAAGGGGTAAACTGAAGCATAGTGACTTTCCCCTGAATTGACCAGAATCCATTTGAACTAGTGTACCATTACGTTTCTATTTATGCGTTAGAGAATGACTCTATAGTGTAAAAAGTAATAGTGAAATATATTCGAAGTAGCAATTTATCCGTTTTATTTATCATGAATGATACATTAAAATTAAGTATGTAACAAAATTAGACCTTTTTGTAATGAAGAATGTACAGTAATTTGGATAATTCTGAATTATTTTGAACGTAAGAAATGACATGTTGTGCTATTGATTGTGCCATCTATAAACTCAATCTGTTTCATCTCTACTATACCCAACTGAATTATATAGTCACTTGGTGTTTTTCAGTTTTACGATTGCAGTGTTTTGTTCATAATGTCTCACTTTTATCAGAGTCAGTACATGCATATGTGTACAGGTTAGATATCTGATGATTTCGAGATTTATGAAAGATATCACATAAGATTTATCATACCTTGCAACATGTCAGAAGTCGGGAATCATGTTTGTATGTTCTCCATGAAAATACGTTTATTGCTTGCATTATTTGAATTTACTCATTTTACAGTGAGTACTTGTAGTTAATAGGTAATAACTCCATTTTTATTATGATTTGCATTTATTCTTCAACATAAATTCTTAAACTCGTGAATATTTCTAACGTATTCTTAATTAGCTGATGTTGAGCGTCTTCTTGTACGTGAACTTTTACTAACCTATGATGACAAAAGAGGTCTACTTTTCTACGTTTCTATATTCTTAATTTGTGTACCTTTGTATGTATACTAAGCATAATTTATATACCGTATCTTCTATAAAATATTAGCCTATTTGCCTGCATAAATTTAAAGTCTTTTAAAAATTATTCTAAATGAAAAATGAAGAAATATATATATCTATATATATTCCTATATGCATACATATATATGTATATATGTGTGCATATGTGTACATACATATATATTAAATATAATATAATATTTTTTACTTTAAGACAGGATATAATTTACTTTCTTTTAATTGAAAGTACAAAAGATTTATTGAAATATTATATATTGTAAATATATTAGAAGTTTTTAGTTTCCCTTCTCATTATATCTTTGGACTTTCATATTATTTGCATTAATCGCAACTACTTTCATTTGTATCAAATTTTTAATTGTTTTACTATATAATATTTTATATTTATAAAATTGTTGTTTATTAATGCAGTAGTAAAATTATATTAATAATATAGATGTTTAAATTTTATATGTATAGTATTATTTAATAAAATCTGTTTTAATGTTTTAAAACATTAATAATTGAAAAATATTAATTTTTGTTATTAATTATATATATTGTATTTTTGTATTAATACATATAGTATACATTCGTACAAGGTACGAATAAATTTAAGAATATATAGAAGCTTGCACATCTAAACATGTAGATGTACATGTAAGTCATCAAAATGTAAACTTAGTTTTTTTATTTAAACTTTTTGTTATGAAGAAGAAAATGAAAGTGTTTATTATTAGAAATTAATAAATAGTTGATATTATTAAATGAATATCAATATGTCAAATCTAAAATTATGTGTTATATAAATATATTTTTCAACTTTTTCAGCATAAAAGTATTTATAATAATTGTTATATAAAACAAATTGTATGAATGGATTTTGGTAAACAATTATTCACTTTTATGTACTGTGCTTTATGTAATTTCAAATAGTACAAGTAAGGTAATACAGAAATGTTTTATTTTTGAATCTGATATATATGTGCACTTATATTTAATATACCTTGAATTATGTTAAAATAACTTTTAAATGTGCCATTTAATATTTCTGATGTTTTTCAATAAGAAAGAATATTTCATAACATTTTATTGACTTACACATAATGGATCTTTTAAAAAAAGTTGTTAAAGTATTGAAAATGTAAGGAAATCTAGTTTAATTATTATTATTGAATAATGTATTCTTCATTATTTTCTTAAATTGTATAATTTAGATCATTTATTTACATTATTTAAGATTCTGTACAATTTTGTTGTAACATCATGAAAATAGAATAAAAGTAAATTTAACAAATCAGTTTAAAGGAATTTAAAATCATCAAAGCTTATACAATAATATAAATTGGTTAGCCTTTTTGGAACTACTCTAATAACTACAACATTTTAATTGCATTTATTGACTATTCATGTACATGTACTGGGTGTTTGAAAAGAATTAACACATTCACTGTCCTGATCAGCAGGAATGGGCATCACTCACAGGTCCAGAGAAGCGATAAACCTGTCACATGAAGTTTAGTTTAACCCATATGTGGGTCAGCATACCTTTGAGTTAAAACCATCTTGATCCACATGTGGGTCAGTGGACAGTGAATGTGTTAACTTAACTTATAGATGCACCCATAGAATATAATGAGGTAAGTATTCAGGTAATTTTGTAGAAATTTTTTCTCTTTGTATTACATTCTTTGTTGCAAGTTCAAAGTATTGCACAAATGTACCATTTGAAAAGCATGCAGCCATTGTCCATTAATTTTTTCTATGTGAGCAGAAAGTTACTAATTTTAGTAACAATCAAGATACTTGTATGAAGGAGAAGGCTCTTTTGCTCGCATAGAAAAAATTAATGGATATAGAGACATTCTTTTCAGAAACATAATATACATTCTAATTATAAATCAATAGTGTTTCTTTAGGATCTAAAAGTACTATTTAAAACATAAGAAAGGTAGAAGTGAAAAATATTCTGTTAAAATTGGTGGTTCAGTGAGACTGATATTTGTTCATATTATGATCTTTAGATGTATTGATATTGAATTCCTTTATGTGACTTATTATTATTACTAAAAAACAATTTTGAAATACCTTTAATTATTAACAATTTATAGTGGTTTGTTTAATCTTTTAATCTTTCTAAATAATTATACATGTATATATAATTTTGTTTTTTATTGTCTGTTTACAGGATATATAAATAACAAAGATGTCGGTACATTATAAATTCAAATCCACTTTGGATTATGACACTGTGTCTTTTGATGGACTGCATATTTCTGTAGCAGATTTAAAAAAAGCTATTTTTCATCAAAAGCGTATAGGAAAGAATACAGATTTTGATTTGCAAATAACAAATGCCCAAACTAAAGAAGGCAAATATAAATCATTCTTATCATTCTCTCCTATTATAATAATTGAAATATAATTTTTATGGTATGTGTCTATAAATTAATGTGTAATATTAAAATTAATTTTTCAGATTATACAGATGATAATGCATTAATTGCAAAGAATACTAGCCTTATTGTTGCTAGAGTTCCATTAACAGTACAACAAAAGCGATCCTGGGATAGAAATGAAACTCCTTCATTTAGTAATTTAAAAGATGAAGCCAATCTTGGTCGAGCTGTAGATCTTACAAGGCTCGATGGCTCTGAAGAAGATAAAATTCGAGCAATGATGACTCAGTCTACACAAGACTATGATCCATCAAAGTATGCAAATTTAGAAGCAGAACTTGTTTCATACTCTATATAATGAATATGTAAATTTACTTACATATTTATTTCCTTATTAACAATTCTTTCTTTGAAAGAATGTTATCTTTATACTGAAGTTTAATACATAATAAATATCTTCAATAGTTATATGAAAATACGTGGAGCCAATCAAACTGGTGATGTACCTGCAAATTACCGTTGTTACAAATGTCATCAACCTGGTCATTGGATAAAGAATTGTCCACTTGGAACAAACCAAGAGCCCATAGAAATTAAGAAAAGCACAGGTATTCCTAGGAGTTTTATGGTTCCAGTAGAAGGGCCACGAGTTCCTGGTGCTATGATGACACCTACAGGCCAGTATGCAGTTCCAGCTATTGATCAGTAAGTTTCAGTATCAAAAATAATGTAAGATCCACAAGTCAAATCAATTTTAAATTGTTAATATTCCATATGATATTCCCAGTTCTAACAAAATTTATTTGAGTTTAATATTAATATTGTAAATATTTCTTACATTTTTAGTCAAGCTTACAAAGAGGGGAAAAAAGAACGACCACCATTTTCACAAGATCCAGAACCTGCTGTGGAAAAACCAGAAATTCCGGAGGACTTATTATGTAACATTTGCAAAGATCTTTTAACTGATGCAGTAATGATACCTTGTTGTGGGAATTCATTTTGTGATGAATGTAATTTTTTTGATTTGTACATTTTCAATTATTATAATTTAATGTACTTTTTCAATACATTTTTATTATTTTTACATATTGTGCAATAGGTATCCGTACATTCTTATTAGAATCCGAAGAACATGAATGTCCAGACTGTAATGAAAAAGATGTTTCACCAGAAACTCTCATACCAAATCGTTTCTTACGAAATGCTGTAATGAATTTTAAGAATGAGACTGGATATGCTAAAAGACAGACATATAGACAACCTACACAAACAAATAGGCAACCTGTGATGCAAATGGAACAACAGAAAGCTGAACAAGTCCCAAATCAAACATCAGGTCAAATTAAATCTGCCCAAATTCCAAGTGCTACAAATACACCTTCTCAAGAATATACAGAATCACAATCAACAAACATTGAATCGGCTCCACAACAATTTCCAGCTAGTAATGTGCAACCACAAACAACAAGTAAGTATATACTTTCATTTTTATAGTATTTTTCATTTGTACCTTTCTTGTGTTTCCATATCTTTCTATACAAATTTTATTTTAAATACAATTGGGATGATTTGTAGTATAGAATTTAAATCGTACAAAATTTTTGTATAATATTTGTATCATTAAACTATTATATGTTATTTATCATAAAATAAATTTTTTTAATTTATTGGTACTTCGTAACTAATAATTTTTTAAATTTTTCTTGCTTGTTATTAATACAGTATTTTAAACTAAAATATTTACTAAAACTTTGCATATTAGGAAATGAAAAAATGAGAAATATAGTGCAATAATGCAAGGATGTTTGAACGTGAATTCAATTGTGTCAATAGGAATAACTTAAGAAAGATTACTATTTATGCAATTTTGAGATAATATACAAATTTTATTTAAACTGAATGTAATTAAAAATACAAATTTATATTTAAGATATGGAAACAATAAAATTATGTTTAAAATATATTTAACAAATGTAAAAATATTAAAAAAAGCAATTATTATACTTAATTATGTAATATATGTAAGGTGGTCTAATATTAATAATTTTCTCGTAAAAAAATACGAAAAGAAAGAAAGAATTATTTTCGTAATGTGAATTTTTCTCAGAAAATTATTTTTTTTTCCAAGTCGCCGGGTAGTGACGCCATTAAAGAACATATACGACAAATTCGGTTTCAATGTTTTCCCTGTCTTAACAACATACACCACGATTATTTTGCAAAATTTGGATGAGTTCAATTATTGCATAAACTTACGATATAATATAGTGTATAAGCTACGTTCAAGTTTATCAAACTAACTGATATTGTCTACACTTAACCTCAAATTAAAGATAGTGCACTGCAACGATGGATGTAAAATATTAAAAATGTTTCAACATTTAATATTATAAAACAAAATATTCAAATCATTATAAAAAGTATTATTTATTTTTAATAGCTCTTCCTGAATCAACATCAGAGTCTGATTTGCAAAGTGATTCTGTAACAAAATTGACTACAGACGAGGAAACAGAGGTACCACCACCTCCAGGGACAGAGCCATTACTTCCAATACCTGCTATTGGCAGCTCACCAGAAAGGGACAGAGAAAGAAGTGATCCTCCAAGTCGTGAAAAGAAAGATCGTGAGAATGAATATTTGGGAGAGAGGCAACCAAGAGAACGTAGGCGAAGTTTTAGCAGAGATGGTCATCGTGACAGGTAATCATTTTTTACTAAAAACATTAAAGTGAAATCTATTTGTTTTAGTAAATTATTAATTTTATAGCATACTATAATATTCTATAGCTTATAACATTCATATTAATTAAAACCTATAAATATTTGGTAAATTAAGAAATGAAAACAATTAAAATTTTTGATTGTGATTGTGATTATAATACCAATCTATATTAGATTATTTTATTTTTATTGTATAATTTTTGTATCATTCTTTAGAAGTGGAGAGCGTGGCCGTAGAATGGAAAATTTACGACCAGTAAGTCGAAGACGATCCTTGTCCCCTCGACATTCTCAACACAGTGATTACAGTTCTCAAGGAACACCATTACCACATTTAATGAACCCACCTCCAACAAAAAATTATCAAGGACCGCCTGATGATGGACATTATCCACCTAGTATGCATTATGATAGTGCCATACGTAGGTCAACTGAAGATCGCCCAGGCACTCCAACAGTGAGTGCAAAATATGTTATAATAATATATAGATTAAAAATTTCCACTGTATTTATTTCTATATATTAAATAAAAATATGTTACTCTAAATACGAAAATGGTAGAGTTTCTATAGGAAATGTTTATAAAGTTAGTTTTAATGATTTAAAATGATTTGAATTTTATGAAATGTAAGATTTATTTCATAACTACCAAATATAATCATTTTTAGGTTGATGAACCACATTTACATGTGCCTTCTTCTGGCAACCAGCCACCTCTTTTACCTTTTCCACCAGGAGAAGATCGTATCCCACAACCAAGTTACAATCAGCCTCCACCTAATGTACCACCACATAATCCACCTTTATTGCCAGATCCATATATGAGTCATCGAATACCTATATATCCTCATCAACAAGGATCTCACTATGGACCTCCACGATATGAAAGACCTCCTTATCAACAGCAAGGATATAGACCATCACAACCACCTCGAAATTATAATGGACCACCACGGCCAATTAGGGGATTGCATCATCGTAAGTAATATTTTAAGAAACATGCTTGGAGCATAAACTTCCTAAAACCTTTCAAATGTTTGAAACATTAGTCACATAATTTTTAATAAAAAAAGTTTTCCTTAATTATCAGAGTTATGTCAATATTAATTTGTTAATGGTAAAAGGTGATTCATTTTAATCTATAAATGGATTTATGAAGCCATCTTTGACACCATCTTTGAAAGTATGTTAAACTGAAAAATATGACAATATGAATTGTAAAATACGTTATAGCTGTGATCCCGGATATTTTGATAATATTTGGAAGCATGATTTTACAAACCAAATGATGTGCCTTGTACAGAATAATTCATCAGGTTTCAAGTTTGAATGTTTGTGATTGCAGATAGTATTTTTATCTGTTATTTTGAATTATTAAATTTCATATAATTCTATTTGTCAGGTTTTGTGATCTATACACGCGCGTGTGTATGTGTATTTACGCTGGAATTATATTTATTTTACTTAGATAATAAAATAAGTATGTATAGTTAAGATCACCAATTTAAATGTCTATTATTTTTTAACAAAGATTTATATAAATGGATTACAATATTTGATTAGTAAGGTCATATCAAATTTAATTATACAAAATAAAAGTTGAAAAATGAATACAGGGACATAGGGAATTGAACTATGATTTACTTAGGAAGCAGATGCCATATGTTACTCATCCAATACACTTCCTTGTTAAAGTTAATGATTCTTATACTTTAAATCTAAATTGTTTGTAAAAAATACTTACTGGAAAAAAATATTGCATAGAATGTCATGATTCAATCTCTAGATTCATCTCAAAGAGAGCATATGGCCTGTAAATTTATGGTCTCTATTTGTGGAATATAATTTTCAATATGTCTTATTTCAAAATGTTTAAGAAGATTCTTACAATACATAACATGTTTGATTTTAAATTATTCAATATAAAAATGTGCCAAAGAACTGATTAGTAAATGTGCCAGTTATCATTTTATTACACATTATAATATAATAAACTAAAATGTATTAGTTACTTTATATAATGTATTTTTTCAGTTGGTTATCGAGGATTACAACCGCCACCACCTGGATTAAGTAGAAATATTCATAATGGCAATCCACCTGGGTAAGTTAATATGTTGTAGTAAAAATAATTATATGGTATTAAATCGACGGTGTAAATAATGCCTTGCATCATTAATAATATTATTTTTTAGTATAATTGATGATCCACTAGAAGCTTTTGAACGAATGCTTAGAGAAAAAGATGAACGCGACAGGAGACTTGGAAAACATAGAAGAAGAAGTAGAACACGATCAAGATCTCGTAGTTACAGTAGGTCTAGATCACGTTCATTTGGCCGTAGATCACCATTTCCGACACGTTTAAGTCGATCTAGAAGTCCTCCTTCAAAAAGAAGATCCTCAAGATCACCTCTACCTCTTAGAGTGCGAAGTCGCACACCAAAACGTAGATCGAGAAGTGGAAGTTTCTCAATTAGCAGGTAAATTAAAGCACAGTATTTAACATTAATTTTATGTTTCATGTTAGTTGTATAAAATATGTAATATTTGTTACAGATCTAGATCGTATTCGCGTAGTCAATCTCCTAGATTATCGTTGTCACGAGATAGAGACAGAGATAGAGATAGAGATAGAGACAGAGATAGAGACAGAGACAGAGATCGGGAACGGGAGCGGGAGCGGGAGCGTGAACGGGAACGAGAACGGGATCGAGACCGTGATCGAGATCGAGATCGAGACCGTGATCGTGATCGCGATCGTGACCGTGACCGTGACCGCGATCGCGACCGCGACCGCGATCGCGATCGTGATCGAGATCGTGATCGAGAAATACTTTCTAGATATCGATCGCCAGCTAGATCACCTCTAAGGTATGTATCAGAATAATTTTTGTCAGAATATTTACTTAAATCATAGTTAACAAAATTCTGAATCATTTTTCATGCAATTATAAATTATAATTATATACAATGCTTTTAGATTTCAAAGAGAGAGGGATCGCGATAGAGAACGTCCAAGATCACGCGAACCTAGGGAAGGATTTAATAGTTATTACAATGATTCACCAGTACATGATTATCAATTCAGAGATCGAGAGCGTGATTTACCTCCTAGAGAGAGGCCAATACCGAGGTATCCAATAAGGAACCAACCAACTCAACATAATATACCACCTTTGCTGCCACATCTAGTCACTGGAGGTCACCCACCGCCGCTTATGTCATTGGGACCTCCGCCTACGGACAGGAAAGACTATTATGAATCCTACAACAGGTATTTCCGCCTCAATAGTACTTTAATTCATGTACACGCTAAGCAGACAGTCTACCGTACCTTATGCCGCTGTTCCGGTTAAGACCGCTCCGGAGTCATGATGAATGTAATAAAAGCGAAAATGATACATTTTATGGTGTTTAAAGAAAATGTGTATGCAAATACGTTTCTTAGATAACATATACATATATGTATATATGTATATATATGTATAAACATACGTATACATATATGGTTATAAACTACTCAACACATACACATGCACGTACAGAGATAGTTGTATAAATTGGTAAGTTAGTACATGCAGTTTTAAATAAAAATATGAGTCATCTGTTTTTTCAATTTTAATAGATTATATAATTACAATAAAATGTAATGTATAATATGGAACAAATTATTAACATGTTGACTGCCACAATGGTTACTGGTGATGATCACTGGTGATTAGCGGTTTAAACTTCTAACGTATCTTTAAAATGTTTACAGTGAATGAATTTTAATATTTGTAAACTTTTAAATAACGTTGCTGTTGATTTTTCACATTATAATTTGAACAAATGTCATGGACATCCCTAGACATGGAAAACAGACGTGACAGTCAATGTGTTAATTACGAAAAAAATGTTAGGTCGCCGTTAAAAGAAGATGTATTAAATTGATTTATTAAAGATATTTTCCAGAAATTATAAAAGAAGAATAACAGATTTATGCAACTATTCAAAGAAAGCCAAATCTTTTGTCGTCGTAAAATGATATGTTAATAAAAGTGTGCTGTGAGATTTTCTATTATGGATTGATATAAAGATAATATTAGAATATAAAGGTATTTTAACTTTTCGTACATGACTAGGAACGATTTAATTTCATGAATCTGCATTTCGATAAATTATTTGATTGTTTAATAATAATGATAATTAAAATAAACATAAAATTATTATGTTTTATTGCTATGTATTCTTGGTACAAGGAGTTGTTATAACAAACTAATTATAACTGTGATAAAATAATTAGGATATAAATCATTAATATCGAAATCAGTTATTGAATTGTAAATAATGTAACGACTGTTTTGTGGATACTTTATTAATTTGGAAACAGTCATTATTTTGTTCACAATATAGTTTATGAAGTTATGATATCATTCCTGAATTATTTCTTTGTAAGTGTACCTATTAAACGTGCATAAATACATACTTATTAAACTTAAACGAAGATCTCACTAAAATATGACAATAAAAAGCGCACGTTAATACTTTTTTAATTGTTTATGGATTTGACATACATACTCAATGCAAGTTAATACAAGACTGTGTGAACGGGTGCGTGTGTCTTTTTATACATATAGTATGTGTATTTTCTGTTGTATTCTTTTACTGTATTTTTATTAAAAAATACTGTGTATATTACGAACAAATTTCATAAAAGTACTTAGATCATTTTTGAAGATGATATTTAATTTGTCTGGATGATTCTCGGAAATTTACGACTCTATTCATAATTTACACAAAATTCAGCACAACAAATTCAGTGAAAATTGTATATATTATGAAGTTATTCTATCTATGAAATACGTTTATTTGAGAAACTGTATAACAATGTCTTTTTATAAAATGTAGAGAATAGTATTACTAATCAGATAAAATCTTGAATAATTAAGATTCAAATGACTTGGATTTTAATAGATGTAAATTATAAATAGAAGTGCATTTATTTTTTATTATTAGGTCCAGTTTTTTTATGAATTGTTGGATTTTTTTACACATTTACATTAATGTACTTGATATTTTAGATGTCTATATCGCCCGTTATTCCGCGTCAATGGAATTGTTTAAAATATTTTCATTAGATACTATTGTGTCAATACTATAAGCATTTCTAAAAGAAACTTTATTTCATACATATGATATTTATTAATTACAGCTATATAAACAATTACAAAAAAGAATTAAGGAGTTAGCATATCAGAACAACTATAATTAACAATAAAAAGGCTAGTGATATATATTAAAAATAATATATGCTTTTTTTAATAACATAAAAATCCAGGTTTTACATGTAAATTGAAAAACATATAATTGAAAGGATCTAACATTTATGTAATCTAAGTAAGATACTTACCTTTCTTTTGTTATATAAGTACATAATGTATACATATTTTTAAGTAACTCGGTACATTATAATATAATAGGAACAAATTGGATTGAAATTTACTTATTTTGAACGATTCTTTCTAATTTCATGTTTTTCAATGTAAATTTTGCAATTGTTGTTAAATTATCCTATGTTAAATGTATTAGTTTGCATCATCATAATTTAGAAAACTGATACAACTTAGAATTAAATTAAACATTGTATTGTCTGTGATAATTTATCAATCCTTACTTACATAACTGAACAGTTAATTCAAATAATTAGAAACCTCATTAATTGTTTATAATTCATTGATATTAATTCATGTAGTAGTATCACTGAAGGCATTGATATTAAAAATTATGTGCAAATGATGTTATAGTAAATATAATCAGCTTATGTAAGTATAATATTGAATTTAAAAACTTTAATACAATTCTTTAAAGAATAGTTAAAAAAATGATGAAGTTACATTGTGTTAACAGCAATGGGATAAACGCGAATAGACATTTATGTTTCGCATTGCCTAGGAAGCTGTGATATATTTACAAAATTTTATCAAATTAGAAAAATTTATTAGTATATTTAACAATTTGTGTGAATACGTATAAAAAATTTTCTGTTATATTAACATTTAGATTTTCATCAAAAGAATTATATATATTTTACATAAAACTAGTCATCATATGTGTTAAACAGATTGTTTAAAACTATAAACTCGAACTATTGTGTTTCATGGTAAATGTTGATTTTACCAAAATAGGCTCATAATATCAAAAATTAAATTATGTTTATACTTTGATACCTATGTAAACACTGAGTTTTATACTTGTTTGTAACAGGATAAGTATTTTTAATACTGTATTTCTAAATGTTACGTTTTCTTTTAATATCATTATAGTGGTATATTGTATTACTTGCAAAGAATGTAATTTTGTATACGCGACATAAGGAAATACTTTTATGAAAATAACACGAATACCTTTGTTCACATTCTTTTTTTTTTTAATTCGTTTCATTTCTATGTTGTTGAATGAATAATTTTACCATTTGCATGCATATAAGATATTATTTGTATGTACATGATGATATTACGTTATGAAATATACAAATAACCAAAAAGTGAAAGAAGAAGAGAGAAGCAAGGAAAAGTGTATACAGCAAGGACCTACTTGGAGATTGTGGAAGCTACCCAGCTGATTGACAGATCTGCATGGTTTCTGAATCAGGTGAATTCAGGGCCAAATCAACATTTGTAACATAAAAAAATACATTTCCTTTTGTCTATTTTCAGTGCTTGAAGTAAAAAGTGTTACAGAGTACGTTTCCTGCCCAAAAAAATGAACAAATCGATACAGATTAAAATTTAGAAATATATTGTATACTATATTTACTAATTTGCTAGTATTTATATGGTTTGGTAGCATTTTTGGTGAGTAAATTTATGTAATATTAATGTTTGGTGAATACAATTGGTACAATTATATTTTCATTGTATTCAGAATGTAATTGAAGTTATAAATGTTGATTTATTTATTTTTCGTTTTTATGATATAATAGACAGTAACTTTAATCTGTTGGTACTAGGTAATTTTATTTATTCATCTTTTCAGCTTTAATGTAATTTTCACACAAAGGTCTCAATTTTCCATGGCAGTTCTGTAGTAAGAAAAAAAGAATAGTTAAATTAAATTTTGTTTGACAACGATGTTTAATTTAAAAATAATTGTAATACTTTAATCTGGAATCAAACACAGTTACATGTAATTAAATATGAATAATATATTTTAATGAGTATTTTTATTTAAAAGTACATAAATCTACAGATACTAATGAATTGAATGTAGATTTATAGGGTACAAATTAAATGTGTAACAGCTTTTAGTTTTATTTAAAGTTTAAATAATCTGTAAATTGACAAACTTACATGACATTCATTTTAATAGCGTAAAACTTAAATAATGCTTTTTACAGTGACTTAACAAAAATATAAACGTCTTTTTATGAATTTTTTGTCAACAGGTATCCTGGACCATCTACACAACGTTTTGGCAGTCCTTTACGAGATGTGCCTCACAAAAAAAGATTTGACGACGTTGCTCCTCCTGGAACAGAGGGTTACTACGATCTCTCACCACCAGGCGTTGAGCATTCTGATAGATCTTTACGCGATGATCGTGATCGGCGTTTATTGAGAGATCAGGAAGATCGTGAACATTCTCTGAAGGATCATGATGTTGAAGAACGAGATAGACTATCTTCAAGGGAAGACAGGTAATTTAAACATTTATCCACTAAAATAATTTTCAAATCTAACTTCTACAAAAATATTAATAAATTAACAAAACACTGCTAGTTTTGAATAATACCCGGCAAATTAAGATAAGGAAATCATGAATAATATAATAATCAATAAAAGTATAAATCATTATAAAATTAAAGGAGCATTTTAAATCGTTTAAAAAATAACAAATTCTGAAGTCCTATAATTTTGTGATAAATATCTGTACAACGATAATAATTAATTATATTAAAAAATAATTATAATTTTTCAATTTCTTAGAGATTACAAATAGATATTCTATAAAAATATTATGTTGGCAGCGAGTGAGATCATTCAATTACCAGAAAAAACATTAATCTACAATAATGCGAATACCCTGTAAACTGTATTAACAATTAAATATAAAATATTTATGTCGCCGTTGAAAACAAATTTTGTAAATTCGACAAAAATGTAATAAGAACGTAATTATTTTTTTGCAGAGGACGCGAACGAGACGATCGTTTACGCGAAAGAGACGAACGAGATAGGAGAGTTTTAAATAGAGATCGCGAAGATCGTGAAAGACAAGCATTATCCAGAGATCATGACGACAGACCACGAGAAAAAGATGATCGTGACAGAAGAGAGAAGGAGAAAGAGCGAGATGACAGACATAATACTCGTGATCGACGAGATGACGATAGGCACCTTGAGAAAAAAGATTATGAGAAAGATCGGTGTGTACCTTACTTGAACAATGTTTTATATATAGATTTTATCCATACTATTTGATCCTGTAATAAACCGAAATATGGAAGTCGTTACAACAAAATGAAAAGATCAATCATTTCACCATTTGCAATCTAAATAATCATTTTCAATACATAAGAAATTAATTTGTTCCGTGCCACGTCAATCATTTTACCATTTGCAATCTAAATAATCATTTTCAATACATAAGAAATTAATTTGTTCCGTGCCACGTCAATTGTGTATGTCTTTTCATTCACATCGGAAACGTTTATAATTTATCTCTTATAATCTTATATTAAAGTCTTGCAAATATTATTATTAAGATAAAATGACTTTGAAAGTAATAAAATAAAATTCACTGTAAAAGAAAGTGAATACTTCTATTCGAACAATTTATAATTGATATGATGTATAAAATTCGACCACAAACAATCGTCACAAAGTGTTACTAGTACAGTCTCTTACTTCTTAAACTGCGTCTACACTGAAGCAATATCGAGCAACTTTTTATCGCCTCTTGTTGTTGCATATTCCAAAATATTTTTAATATATATGCGATTTATAGAAACATTCTATTCACACTAAAACGGTTACATTTGTTATTAGTAACAAGTCGTCTGCACTCGAGTCAGTTTGTTCTAAACGAAAAGGAACAAAAAAAATTTGCCCCTTGCAACTGCAGTATTTATTGGAATCAGTAGCAAAAAGAAGAAACAAAATGTATTGGTTCGACTAAGTCTAGACTGTGAAAATTTCAAAAGCATATAAATTATGAATGCATTAAAGCACGATAATTTATTGATGGATGGACGACGTTTTCAAAATTTTGTAATCCACTAGTCTTCTATCCCTCTCTATTTCCGATATTTTTGTATATAATTTTATTTAGGTACAAATAAACACACGTTGATATCGTCGATAACGATGCATTTCTGAACCGGACAATAAACTGTCTAACTATACCATGACAAAACACGATGGAACCTGGAGCAATATTCGGTAACAAGCGACGATTTTTTTAAGAAACATAGAACCTCGTCAAAATATTTCTCGATGTTTCTTCAGTATAGACGCTTTAGGTTTCAAATTTTTTTAAGATTTTTTTTGTTTTCTTTTTTCCTTAACATTTTTGAATGTGTAATTATGATAGATATTATTTTCATACAAAATATGGAACACAGACAATGAAATAGATGTTACCATAGTGAGTAGAAAGAAATTGCAACACTGTATAGAATATATTCAACCTACGATATGATAATTAGTCTGAACAAATTAATAATATATCAATTAATCATTTTATAAAGTCTTTCATAATAATGTTTCTCTTAATAATAAGAATCGTTAACAACTTAAACAAAATAGCTCACTATGGTCACCCACATGTGAAAAAACAAAATTTTAACTGATTATATTTAAAAGAATTATTGATTTTAACTACACGATTTTCAAATACCTTCTCTCTGATTGAAGTTTGTTGTTAAAAATGTAAAAAATTACTGTTATTTCAGTTACAGGGATGAAAGAGATCGTCACAGACAAGATGATAAAAATCGTACTCGTGAGAAAGACAGACGTGAACGAGATTATGAAGCTGAAAAAGATAGAGACCGACACGAACGTTATGAAAGACGTTCTGTAGAAAGAAAAAAGAATAGGAAGAGTCCAACACCTTATTCGCAAAAATGTAGGGCAGATACAAAAGATACATCGCCAGAACGTATAAAGAAAAAGGAAAAGGATCATGAAGAAAAGAATGAGGAAAAGAAAAAAGAGAAGAAACTTAAAGACAAGAAAAAGAAGAAGGATGACGAAAAAGAAAAAAAGAAAAAGAAAAAGAAAGACAAAAAATCAGGTCAAAAAGAAATCGCAAAAGACGAGCCTATTAAATCTGTTGAACACGAAGACTTAATAGTAGAAAATAAACAGGAAGCTATGTCACCTATAAAAACTGATGTCATAAAACCCAGCAGCGAGGATGAAAATATTGATAACAGGATAGACTGTCTTCCTACAGATACTATCATAGAAGAATCAATTAAAGAAGAATTTGAAGATAAATCTCTAGCCATGAATCCAGAGCCTCCAGAATTTAATGAAGCCAGTCCAGAAAGAATTGATCATACAGAATTTGGAACGAATCCTCCGAATCCTAATTTTAAACCAATTCCAGAGTTAAAATCAGAAATCAAACCTATTGATAGTCTTTATAGTGGACTCGATGATGCAGAAATAAATACTGTGATTACGGAAAAGTATTCTTTACTTTCAGAAAATGAAACAGAAGATAAAGGTACTGTAATAGAAGAAAAATCGCCGAAAAAAGATGAATTTTTAGCTCCTATGCCAGAATTGTCTAAATGGGAAAGAGATGATACTATAGAAAAATCAGAAGTATGCGAATCACCAGTAGAAAAAATACAAATGGATGAACCCAAATCGACGAAAGTAGTTACTTCAGAGGTATTAAAACGAGCTGAAAATGCAATTTTTCAGAAAGCTATTAATGCCATTAGACCTATTGAGATTAAAAAAATTAGTGAAAGTAGAAAAGTATTGTATCAAAATCCAGAACCCAAAGTACTTGAAACTGAACCTAACAGAGAACCAAGAAAAAGCGTGAACGTTACCATAAATGTTGGACGGAATGAAAGAAATGTTGAAATTACAGAACCAGTGAAGAAAGCTAAACTAGACAGAACGAAGTTTAAGCCAGTTCCGGAAACTTACTCACCTACAAGGCTTTCTGCTAAAGAAAGACTGGGTGAAAAAGTGGAAGAAAACAAAGAAAGGAAAATCAGCCCTATTAAAAGTTTCTTAGATAGACGCGAGACAAAGAGTGAAACTCAATCTAGAAGTCGTTCTCCTAGAAGTAGTAGAGATAAAAGAATATCTCCACTTTTAGATAGACGTGTAGATTCATCATTACCGTTGTCAGGAAATGAACGTAAGGTATTTCTCGATGATAGAAAACGAGATAATAAAGACCGCAGCGATCGTTCGAAAGATAGAAATGATTTTAGAAGTGAACGACATGACATGAGATCAGAACGCGATCCAAGAATTGATTCTAGAGGCGACTTTAGGTCAAGTCGAAATGATTCTAAAGGAGACAGAATGGACAAAGATAGGGAAAAAGAAAGAGATAGAGAAAGAAGAGGAAGAACGCCAACCTGCACATTTAAAAGAAGCGAAATTCCAAAGGTAGGTCTTTTAAAAGGTAAGGATGATGAAGATGACAGAAGAAGAGACAAAAAGACAAAAGAAGATAAAAAGAGAAAAAAGGAGCACCGAAGTAGAAGTAAATCTAAAGAACATAAGAAACGCAAAGACAAGAAGCATAAAAAAGATAAGGAGAAAAACTTAGAAAAGAAGCAGAAACATAAAGAAAACCTTGCTTTGAAAGAAAAACCTGAAACTAATGAAACTAAAATAAATTATGAAAATCCTGAACCTCCAGTTACAGAATCTGTAAAAAAGCAAAGGAAGAATCCAAGACTTGTTTCTGATCGTAAGCGTAGTATGCTCGATGAAGCAAGTTTTGAGCCTGATTATAGTGCTTCAGATTCAGAATCGGACGGTGAAGATGGTAAAATAGTACCATTACCCGCTAAGAAACTCAAACTTGACGAACCAGAAATAGAAAAGGAAGTGGAAATGAAATCTCTCAAGAAACGCTCAAAATCTACGAGCAGCGAAGACTCATCTAGCAGTTCGGATACCTCAAGTACTGAATCCGATAGTTCAGATGAGTCACACAAAAAAAAGAAGAAGAAACACAAGAAGCATAAGAAAAAGAAATCTGTTAAAAGAGATAGTAGCTCGGACTCAGATTCTTATTCAGATTCGTCAGATACAAGTAGTGACGAGGAAAAACATAAAAAGAAATCAAAAAAATCAAAGAGTAGAAATAAACAGGCGAAGAAGAAAAAGAAGTCAAAGCACAAATGATATCACTAAATGTCCGTATTATTTTAAAATTGAATTCTGAAAAGAAGTTTTCTTTGTGAACGCTTTTTAATGTAAGATTCCCTACCAGAATTATTTAAAATTATATGCACCAAAACAATATGAAACAAAGTAGATCTTATTCTGTATTTATAATATTGTAACAGTGTTCGAAGTTAATTTGAAACAGACATTTTATTGATTTATTACTTATTAATAATCAATACTTTTGGAATCAAAACATTTAACGAAAAACTGAATTAAAAAACAAAGTACGACGTTGAATTTGTTATATTTAATTTTGAACTGTTATTAAGGCCTTTATATATAATTGTCCACATTTCAATTTCAACAATTAAATGCTGTAAGTAAATTTATTACAGTAAGTGATGTATATTATAGCATTCAGTAGATAATGATATCATTAAGAAATCTGGTACAATACTTTTAGGAAGCAACAGCAGTTATATTTAAGATCTCCAATATCTCAGCATTATATTGTACTTTCGTAATGTAATGTCAATATGTAAAAGATGTCATGAAATAAAAAGATGAAATTCTTTTAACTTATCTTTATTTTTGTTGTATAAAATATTGTATAAGTGTAAAGAATGAAAATTTATATGTGTTTTAAATATCATAATTGACTATAAAATAACTATTTGGAAATAGAAACTTTAATCCTGTTTACTCTTGATATTCAATTTTTAGAGCCTAAAGCTTCTTAAACTTTAATTTTCATTTTTTAAGTTCTTCACCGTTTCCACAATACTACAGAGTAGAGCTAAATTTTTGGTACCATCGTTTTCTTTCACTCTTAGACTCTGGGCAAGCAAAAATTTGCTTGGAGGTGGTTTTGATAAGTTGCACTCTAAAATGCAAACAATTTTTCCAAACATATTTTCTTGCGATCTATACATTACAATATTATATATTAAGTACATATTTTTAATACCTGCCGCAAATACAGTGGAGCTGTATTTGTATCCCATCCAATCTAAATATTCTCGAATAAGTTCATTTATAAGTATTATATCTTGTGATGGCTTTGGAAATTTGACTTTACTATCTTTGTTTGAGCTGTCCAATAATTTTATGACTTTCGAACACATTGCGGCTTTTATACGGCCTAATTCTCCATCAACTTTAAGTGAATCCCTTACAGCTGCATAAAAAATGTATTAATTTTAATTTTTAAAAGAAATTGAGACAAATAATGAGTTTTTTAAAACTTATTTTAGAGTAAAATGGTTTTTACATATATTTACACATACTACATTATATAGGGTTGCCAATGATTGATATAGTAACAAGATTATCTTTGGAACAAAGAAGAGAAGTCACTATATGAATGGAGATCTTCCAATCGCTCACAATGATTTGTAAGAAACATGCAAAACATATTAACTGCATTCCACTTTACAGATTCATCATTAATCATATTTACAAATTTGTCAAAATTGGCTCAATTGCTAATAATTCTCTTGCAAACATTGCAATTGCATAAGAAGCATTCTTAACAGAAGATATCCATGCAATAATTTTTTTTTGCTCCACAAATAATTTCGTTATAACAAGCAAAAGGACAGAAAAAAAATAGGTACAAATTTTCCATAATCTCTAATCCTTTTTCTTTTATAAAATTATACTGAAAGTGTAAGTATCATTAGTACATAAAATTTATAACTTTGTATGTTTAATAGTTATCTCCTATTTATCATTATAATTAAATTGTCATAAATATACAGAAATGTAAGTGATCAAAATTTATTTTAAATAATGTAAATTAATATATTTCATGCAACCTGACTTCTGTTAACACATTAAATACTATATCAGTTTTCTATACTTAAGGATGTCCCCGAAATTTGTTTATAGTGTAAAAAGTTGGAATATTTGATAATTTGTCAATGTACTTGTCTTTTTATATTATTACTAACGATAGCACTGCTATTTAAAAATTTACAAGTTTTGGGTTCATTATTAGAGTTCATGTCTTGTAAGAGCTTTAGAGAATCATAACTTTGGAACGTCAATACTACAAACTAAATGTTACTTAAATATGTTTTGAAGTAAACTATAGTAACTAGAATTCATTGATTTTTAAATTGCTTATGACAAAAATAAATATTGATAATTCATTATAAACTATGTAATCATATAGATATGTAATATTGAATAAAATTTTCATATTTAAACAACAAAGACAGAAATGTCTTTTAGGCATCAATAAGTAATAGAAATTTTTAGGAATAAATTGATAAAATGTACCATTGATTAAATCCTTTTCCGTTGTCATTTTTATCTCCAATCTTACAGATCAAAACAAACTAAAAAAAAAGAAGTTATACAGGAATCAAATAAATATTAGTAAATAGTGTTTTAAGTTTTGTTTATAATGACATTGTGTATGCCGTACATACATGCACTGGTAGCATTAATTTTTGAGGGGAAAAGAAACGTCAAGCGATATCCCCCCTATTTATCGGGACAGCTTATAGGCGAATTCCGAAACGGTAAATGTCGTATCCTTTGAGAATTAATTTCGGTACGTCTGATCTGAACACAATGAATGCTTCAAAATAAGAACTTTATAACAATTCAATAAACAATCCAATGAACAAATTTGTATGAAATAGATACCATGTCCTTTAAGAATAAATTCTGATACATCTAACCAATATTTTACATTTTTATTTAAATGCAATACTATTAAATAATAATTTGTTTATTCAGTTGATAATATATTATAAACTTTAAATAAACTTTTAAATAACACCATCTAGCGAACAACACTAGAATCTTACGAGGAAAACAAGGGAATGTGTTTGATGCGTCGTATTCCCCTCAAACGTAGAATTAATACAGCTTTGTGATACACTATCGCATACATACGTACATGCATTCAAATCAGCTCAAACTCAAACCTATTTGCAAATATACGATATCATATATAGCCATGCAAAGGATCCTAAAATACAATTTTTATTTTTAGTAAAATTACGGATTAAAATGTTTGAAGTATCACTTTTTTGAATTTTACAAAATGAAATCGAAATCACATGATTAAAAACAATTTAATGCTTTGTAAACTGGTAAATAAGTAAGTGTAATTAAAATATATGTATATTACTAAGGAAAGAAGTAATGAAACACGAACAATTAATGCAAATTAAATCAAATTTTTTATTTTAAATTTGTAGATTATAAGTTTAATATCACTGACAAATAATGAAAAGTTACTCGTTAATGAAAACACAGGTTGTTCGTATTCATAAAAACTTAAAATTTCGATTTTGACATAAGGGGTTTTCTATTATATTTTATTTGTCACCCTATACATTTCATTCTGTAGATAATTTTTGCGTTGTATAGCAATGTAGTTTGCATTTGTTTGCGTACGATGTTAATTTTTGCTAGTAAATTTTTGAACGAACTTAAAATTAGGGGCCGCGTGGCCTATTTTATCCCCTTTCTGCTTCCCAGTTCTCTACCGTTGCCTGTACTTGTCCTTGCTAGAGTAACGTCTTTCTGCTAGTTGACGTTCATTAGATAAGCAAGTTTGTTTCGTGTACGGTTCAGTTTATTTCGCCTATCAAATTACTCGACGTCACCGTTTATTTTTTCATCTGTATGCCTTGCGTACGCTCTCATCTTTTCAAATTTTCCATGAGTAAGTTATTTATTGATTTCGATACGATACTTTATAACGTGTGTTAATAGCCTCGATCGCTAATATGCAAAAATCAGCATAAAATAAATTTATTCAAAATTTAATTCTCTTTTACAGATTTATTAAATAATGTTAATTAGTGGATATGACAAATTCTTTAAATTTAAATTATTACAAACAACAGTGAAATTTTTATTTTTTTGTTTTATTGGATTTTTACATACTTAGTCGCTAATTCTATCATGTCATTTCAATGTAAAATATTAAATAACCATTAATTTTATATTAAAATCTGTATTGTTGGAGATATACTCAAATATTTTTGATAAATAAAGGAGTATGAAAAATTTATAGAACAAAATATATAAAGGACCATGGTTCATATATGTATATTTATATTACAGATGTTTCTATAGTCTTCCTGCAGCTGTTGGTAATGCAAATACCCTTCTTTAATTTGAAGTTTACAAGATGGTATTTGTCTTCGAGCTCTAATTTTAGCTGAGAGTAGAAATGTGAACAATGACAGGATATTTGTAAGCGGCATATAGCATTCAATTTAATATCTTCTATGAATAAGTACGAAGCAAAAACAGTTACTAATTTTGATTTTGTTAATATTCTGTGTCAATCTAATTTCATAGTTTTTGTTGTTGGAAAACATTTATTTTAATATTACAGAGTAAGACGAAATTGATTTAGCTTGGTGGTGATGCGGGGATGTGGATCTGTTTTGATCCTATAGGAAGCCGAGAAGGCTGGCGTGCTTTTATTTTATTCTTTGTATTCTTTTATTGGACATCTTTTGGTATTGATGCCAGCTTAACGAATGCAGCTGCATCTAATGTTCCTCATAATACTGTTACATCAGAAGTGACACTACCAATTTCAACACATCATGAAGACGACGAATGTAGGAATGTGACTACTGATAATAGAGCGGGTATGTTTAATTGTATAATAACTACAAAATATTTATTATTTATTATATTTCGAATACATCCAAAATATATTATGACTACATACTTTCTGTTAAAGAATCACATTTTAGTTTTATTATTTAAAATTTGATTATTATTACAATATTAAGCTATGTACTCCTTAATATTTATAAACATATTTTGCAGCTACTGGTTTATCAGTGGTCGGTCATGGATCTGGTTCTCCTCATTCGCCGATAGTGCCTCCAACTTTTCTGTATGGACTTCTTACCTGCCAACCCTATCAAGGAATTTCTGTGAATCACATCTACTTTCAACTAGCAAATGCCTTCTTTCTATTGTCACACCTTGCACCAAGTGGCATACACGGTGTACTCTATTTAAGGTGCACTCTACTCGTGGGCTGTGCCTTTCTTGCTTTGTGGGGCTGGACAATAGCTTGCTGGCTGGACGCTGCTCTCTGGAATGCTCTGTTTGTTGCCATCAACTTCGTCCATGTATGCACGCTTCTTTACAAGCTCAGGCCTATCAAGTTTACAAGGGAAGTTGAAGAGGTAAGCTAAGAGAAGAATGAAGAAGAATGATTCTCTGACTTGATGTCACAGAATTTGTTCCTATACATATATATGAACAACATGTCACAGAACCTTGTTCATATATGTATATATATGTGGTTAAGCAATATTGATCTGAAAATAAAGGTACTTTTGTAACAATTTATAAACAAGGACTACTATGTTTTAAATTAATCTTAATATACACTTTTTATACTTTAAACAATTTTTAAATTATCTTTATATCCAATTTAATACTTTGCATAACACAATTATAAGACATTTTCAGTTGTATATATATCCATTTTTTTTTTACAAAATATATAATCAAAACAAGTTCTTATATTATGTTTACAAATAAATGTCATAAAAATATCACAAAGACTAGAAATGTACTAAATAGGCAAGGTGCTAGTTAATATAATGAATGATGTTGAAAGATAGAAATATGTAACTTTAGGTATTGAGATGTTTGTTTATTTTTTAAAAATTGTACTATATTTTCACTTTTCTAAATATTATTTGTAGTATGGTATAGTGTACTTCAAGTAGTATAATATTGCTGTCTTAGATTTTATAGATAGATATATTAGAAATTTAGTAACTACTGTAAATTGCTTGTACGTTTGGCTATTGCATCTGCATTATGCTGGAACTCTTTATATAGTATCCTTTCATTTGCATCTTTATGTATGCCATTTGAGCAATTTCTTTAGAATATAAAATTTATATGACGCTTTTTTATTAGCAAAAGTTTAAAATTTTATCAGTTTTGTAATTAGTAAGAGAATTACATTTAATTTTGTATTCAATTATTGAAGAGTTAACGATGATTTTATTTCAACTTAAGTTATTCTAATCCAAATTAAAAATGACAATTTTTGCAAAAATTCCAAGACAAAATTTTTGTTTGTAATGTTTCTTTTCTTGTACATTATACACTTTATGGTTAATAAATTTATATAAATATGTCTTATTTTTATTTTTTTTCTATAGGTATATATAGCAGTGTTCCAGCCATTAAGAGTATCGCGTCATCAGTTCAAAAAAGTATTAAATTGTATGAAGGTTATACGACAGTTGAAGTATCAAGAAGTTTATGCCCAAGAGAAAGTGACCAAAGTTGATTCTTTGTCTTTAGTACTTTCTGGAAAGTAAGTTTGCCATATAAATAATAACTAGTATAACATTTTGTACTTACATATGCAATGATATGATCAAATTTCGATCATTTAAAAAATAATAAAATTTAATTTATGTTTTTATACTTTTAATTAAAAAAAGGTATTTTTTTTAATATGAAGAAATATAATTTATATTTCTATAGAATATATTTCTATGATGAATCCTAATTCAGTGAAAAGTATGGAAAAGTAAAAATATGCACAGAAGAGTTAAATGTATGTTGTAGGTTGAGAAACAAGTCTGCTAATTATTATTGTCAGTGTGTTTCCAAATTGTTATTTAAATATTACCAATATATTCTACTAATTGTACCGATAAAAAAAACTGCCATACAAAACATAGGTTCACAAATGCATTTCTTTCAATTTGCAGACATTAGAAGTTATACATTTGAATAAATTGTGTATTTAAATAAACTTGTAAATATTGCTAGACATTTCTTAAATATAATATTAAACTGAAGACGAAATTATATATCAAATAATAAGAAAAATCATAGTAGTCAGTGGTAGATTATTGCACAGGTAGTGGAGGTGTACATCTCAGGCCTTACATGTCCAAAGCTCCCAAAAAAAAAGTTATTATTTCATTTTAAAGTATTAATTTTCAAAAAAGTTCTATTTATATAAAAATTGAAAATAACACTTTGATTACTGTATTAGAATTGCGCATAGTTTTTGTATATTTTGTATTATTGCTCAATACTTGGTTCTATCTTTTTTTGTTACAGGAAAAGAAATTTTAATAAAGATTTGTGTTTTGTATTTAGCCATTTCAATTTCAATAATTTAAAATGTTGGGTGGAGCTCCCAAACTTTGTTTATGCTTTGGACCCTACAAATAAATTCACCACTGTGTGTGATGATAACATAACATAGTACTTGTAGTTAACAAGTAAAAATAATAGTAGCAGTATTTTTGTCTCTTAGTTATCATTAAGTCTTCATATCATGAAGCATTAAAATGTTAATCAAGCACTAACTGGCAGATATGGATTTTATCTATAGAAAAGTTACTAGGAATCAATTTAATGTCTTTATCAGCAAATATTTCCACATGACAAACATTCAAAATTACATATGCTACATTCCATAGATATATTGAAGAATATACCTATATTCTACTATTATCAGGTGTCAAGTTATGTTATCTAAACAATCAAAATAACCAAATAAGCACTTGGCATGACATCAGGAGATATTTCCTCTGATGTGCAGCTTTACAACTCTGCATGGAAGCATTTGTAAATTTATAATGATGAACAAAAGTATTGACATAGCCAAGACTTTATCTTAAAATGACATGTAGATAGAAAAAAAAATGATTTGTTTAGTTCCTTTTAAAAAATCTAGTTAGTAATATAGTTAGAATCTACAATTTAAATATACTATAAGTAATAAACGTTAAGCGACTGTATAAAAAACAGGATTAGTAAAATGTATATTTGGAGCTGGTTTTGTGGGAACAAAAGGAATAGTACAAACAAGAAATTTCCATTCTTAGAAAATTCTACACTAAATTTTTAGAATGTTCCTATATATCTTATATTCAAAGACTGTCTAGTATTTATTGTGATATTCATTTTTTATAATTATTATTATTCATTTGTTATGTTTGATAGAAAAAAGTGGAAGTGTAGAAAAGTTAAACCTTAGACCAAATTTTAACTTTTAACAGGATAAGGATTCAAAGCACACTTATATTGTTTGTCAATGTCTTTCTTTTACCAGCCATGTACATTACCAACTTCATCAGAGTCTTTTAATTTAAACCTCTATAGAACATGCTTAATTTGAATTAGAAAGAAAAATTATAAACCACCATATAATAAGGAGACAACAATTGAAAAGCATACTTTTGAAAGAATGGCACAAAGCAATTTGAAATCAATAAGAAAATTTGTTGATTCAATACTCGAACAATTGGAAAATGTTACAAGAAGAAAAGGACCATGCATAAAATATTACACAAATTAATTGTTAAGATTTATGTTCTAAAATTGTAAGTGTGACAATACTTTTGTTCAGACAAAAATAATTATTTATGAATATTTGACTATTTTTTTCAATTATATAGTCATTTAACATATATAGCTTATAATATATTTAAATTCTAGACTATAAAATATATTTTCTAAAATAAATAAAAAAATAATTCTATTTTTTTTCAATCTGCATGTAATTTTATGACAAACTCTTGGCTATACCAATATTTTTATTCATCACTGTATATTTGTATGTCATTTTACCATCAGTAGATTGTATAGAGTACACTATATAGTCAAACTCAGTCAGATATTTTATGCAAATACTGTATAATAAACATTTTATTTGTTGCTTCAAGTTATTTAAATATTTTGTACAAATTTTTCAGATTAGTAGTATCACAAAATGGAAGAGCATTGCACATTGTCTTCCCACATCAGTTCCTGGATTCTCCAGAATGGTTTGGTGTCTCCACGGACGAATACTTTCAGGTTTGTATAAATTTTTCATAATTTTATATATTTGTTAAATGCCTATTTATTATTGTAATAATAACGATAATAAAAATTATCAATATTATGTTTTGTTAATAAATTCATAATTTAATATAACATATTAGTTTCAATAGAATTTTATTCAAAAAAGTAGTAAGAAAGATGGATTACAAATTTTAATAATTATGTTATTTACTACAAAGCACAAATTATGATAATTATTTGAATAATAATAATAATATTGTGTATTAGTGTTTTTACAAACATAACTGTGTAAAATATCATTTTTGTGAATTGAAAAAGCAATATATTTGTGTAGGTGTCAATAACAGCTATGGAGGAATCAAGAATATTATTATGGCATAGAGACAAGTTAAAGTTAAGCATAATTAGTGATCAATTTCTGCAGGCAGTGTTTGATCATATTTTGGGAAGAGATGTAGTCAAAAAATTAATGCAGGTATGTTTAAATTTAAATTATAGCATTATTTATTATCACAATGAATTTTTTCTTTTTTTGTCAAATAATTTGGTATCAGTTTAATTTGAGTGAAAGTTCACTGTTCACTTTGCATGATATTTGTAAAAGGTAAATTAAAATACTAATTCATATAAATTTATATGGAAATGATGTTATCTTAGGTCAGTGAAACAATGGCTGCTAGTAGTCATCAACAACAAAATGGACAAGTAGTTGGTTTGGGCGGTATTGGAGCCTTAGAAAATGATCCTGACACCAAACTTTTCGTTGTGAAAAAGACTGGCGACAGTCAAGGTATTACTGCTCTAATCAGTCGTCAACTTCAAGGTAGGTACATTTTAGTTAATAATTTTTTTGTAATAACGAATGAAAAGTTTAGGGTTATATAATTGTTATTAATATTTTTATCTTAAAGAAATTTTTGTTAAAATATATGTAAATATCTAGTTAAATATTCCTCTTTATAATACTACATCTTTTAAACACATTGTTGTACAGGTAATACCAGTTGAAATAGGCAATATAATGAACATTTTGAGTTATGACAATACAAGAAAATGTTTCATATATATATATTTTGTCCAAAAAGAAACCAAAGTTTTTAAATAGCGTACCAGTAAACACTTAGCGCGCCGATATAGACGGTGCTGCGAAGCGAAAACTTTAAGGATTAATCTAATACTATGTAGATATATCATGTTACGTCACATCCATTAATCATCGAGTTACACTTGTTTGGGCGAGCATGTGTTCGGAGTCCTTTGCAATATTGTGCAAGTTGAAAAGTAAAGGATCTTGAAGAGCAATGTTTTTGAGTGAAATTTTATTTCAGATTGAAAAAAAGTTCACAGAGATTTGTCAAATATTTCATAACTTTTTCTTTATCCATCTGTCAGCAAATGCAGTCCAAATTTTATAGTAATGCGTCAAAATCATGTACCATGAATATTTACAAATGTTTACTTCTTCAGAAACTTTATCTTGGAAACACATACTTTCTCAATTCGATCATCGCCGCTGATATGGAAAATCATCAAGGTTTGGGATAATTTTCTATGGACAATCTGCCCAATTTAAAATATTAGTATGATTTGTGACATTGTATATGACTTAAATATAAATTTTCCTCGTAAATCAGTCACAACAACAATAGCTTTGCAAATTTGTTCCCAATTTGAAACAAAATTTCACACAAATATATTGTTCTTTAAAATTTTTAATTTTGCACAAAAATCCCAAAGGCACTAATCACACTCACTTAACTGCCTTTGGTTCAATGATTAATTGACGCAATATGATGAAGCTAGTGTCAGATTAAATCTTAAAATTCTTGCTGTACAGTAATTTCTACACAAGTATGTTGCACCGCTTCATTATTTAGTGATAGACGTTCGAATTTATCTTTCAAGAGATTTGAAACTTTCTAAACAGTGAAGATTCCAATCATTTCAAACATTATCCAATTCTAGAAGGCCTTAAAAGTTTGGGTTTCGTTTGATCTTAGAGTTTTGATCAAACTTGAATATTTTAAAGAGTCTTGAATGTTTTAAACCTTTCATGTTTTAGCATAAATCAGTATCATTTTTATAAACGAATAATTAACTTGTCAATCCTTTAAACATTTGTAACTACTTTACAGATTTGTAAGTAATGGATAAATTATTTTTAAATTGTTAAAGTTTGTTTCTAACTAACACCACTAGATGGCAATGCACTTAAAACCATTTCTCATAGTTATCTTGAGCATTCCTTTATACGTTAATGCCTCATTTGTAGATCAGGACTGCATTAGAGACTCAACCCAATCACTGATTATGTTTCTTCAGCTTGAATGACTGTCGATTCAACTAGCTGGCAACTGTGAATTTAAAAACTGGCTAACCAAATTTCAAAGTGGTTCTGCACACATATCAATGTAGCAGTCAGTATTGTGACAAAGCAGAGCAAAAGGGACGTATGTCCCAAAATACTTTGTTATGCTTTAAAATAAAATAACAATGTAAACTTTTTTGCAACAACAATGTAAAACGAATGGGTGAAGAGCACTGTATTCCATTGTTACCTCAGATGCAATAATATTTAGGCACAAGTGGTGGTTACTCATTAAAATTAAAAACTTTCTATTTCTTATTGTATCTTCATGATTTTATTCAAACTATTTTTAATTATATGTAGTTGACAGTTTTTCAGAAGTAATTCAAATAAATTGTATGTAGAAATAGTCCAAAAGAGATCCTGTTTAGACTCATTTTCATAGGAAAGAATTCACAAATCAATTAATATTACTCTTATATACTCATAATGAAAAGTTTAATTTGCATTAGTGTTGATAAACTGAAATTGATGATCCAAAGGCCCTGCACTCTTCTTATTAGTCAAAGATGAAAAATTGATTTCAGAAACAAATTTTCTACCATGCCTTTTTAAAAAGCTCTTCAGCAAATCTGGTAATACAACATTTAAACAAATTTTGCTGTAATTGACAAACTTAATTATTTGTTCATAAAATGTATACCGCTTATACAACAGCATTTAAGCTTTGAAGCGTTCAAGCCTTATAAAAAGTTCAAGATTCATAGAAATTTCAGGACCATTTAAGACTTCAAGACCAATCAATACTTTCAGTACCTTTTGGTAACTATTAATCTTCAAAGCGATTTGATATGATTTGCTAAGTTTTGAATTCACCACAAGATGGTACATTCCATTCCTACAGTTGCTGTCTCTACCTGACACTTTGCTGTACTTTTGCTTGCCGAGCTCCTAATGAACACTTATATCCGCGAATCATCCCTGTTTTAAGAACATATTATGATGACTGAACACATGTAATTTCAAATATAACATACACGAAAAACGTATGTACTTACATATAAAAGAAAATTTATAATATTGAAAATACTGAAAAAATAACATGCGACAGAGGGACTTATTAAAAAATTACAAAATTCCGATTTGCACATTAGTAGATACATGTGACCGTCACCAATCTTCATTGTATATTTTTCCTTAAGTCTATAGGTCGGAGAGAAAATGAGAGTAAAATTGTTTCTCGGCTAAAATGGAAATAAATTAATCACTTTTGAGTGATTGCAGATATTTTAATGAAACTTTTATTAAAAAATAGAAAAGAAATGACTACCTGCATATTAAAAGTTCTTACAAATTTCTTCAATTTATCCGACCAGAATAAAAATGCATATTATTCGTTGTAGAAAAATATATATTTTCAAAAATTTGACGAAAAAACCGTCTACAAAAGATTCAAATGCCAGTCATAACAATGCTATGAGCATAACGAGGAGAGGTAGGTACATGTAAATAATGTTATCTAGTGAAGCAAAACTCTGAAGATAATTTTTTCAGATCTTTTCAATGCATGATTTATACTATTTTTTGGTTAACAAACCTCGCAAGTACTATACAAAACATATTAAGATTAATTCTAACGTTATTTCTATTCGACGGTATCTAAACAAACATTAAGCAAATTGTAATAGAAATAGTTTTTCATTAAAATTTGGAAAGTAGTACAGTATATTTTTAAAATCAATAATATATATTTTTTCTAGTCAAATAGATCAAAGAAATGGATATAATTTGTGTAAAGTAATGATAATTCATAAAATATTTGCTATGCTCTGCATCTGAATCTTTTGTAGACAGTTTTTTCGTCAAATTTTCGAGAGTGTATATTTTTCTATAATGGATAATACTAGTATGCATACTAGTATGCATTTGAAAGCAGTATTTTTTCTTTTATTTGTTTTAGGGGGATGCTTTCACTTATCATTAAGATATTTTCCATCATTTAAAAGTTAATAATTCTCACTTCCTATATATTTAAAGGAAAATTTACAATGGAAATTAATGACGACCATATAAATTCATAAATGTGCAAAGTGTAAGTTAAATTCATAGGTGGGAGGTTTTCATACTTTTTTAAAAAGCTCCTTTTTCTTGTAATATATTCATTCATTATAACTATTCAAATTGCGTATGAAACTTTTTTTTTGTATTGTCCCAGTTAAAGAGGATAATCAGATCACCTATTTGGAGTGGAATGTGTATAGTGAATTCTTTCAAAGTGTCGTTGGTTCTAGTTAATTGTGATACTATAACACAATGAAAAGAAGGTATGCAAAATTTAATTATTCTTATCTTTCCTTAATAAGAGACCTGCTCGCTTTTGTATACTTTGAGAATCAGAGTAAGAACAATAAAAGCGCCCGAGATAGTGATCACGAGCAACTTGTGGCCCTCCCAATTACTTATCTACATCAAAGACACAATTTATTGTCAATAATATTGATTCACAAAGAGAGTGCAAGGCCTCTCCGGAGTTGAAACCGAGTTCCAATGTGTATCAACAATATTTCATTGTCACTACGCTAAACCATTACATGTTAATCATTCTGAACAGAATTAAATTTACGCAATGATGAACCTTTGATTGCAAATATCTTAAAAATTATTGGGTAGTGACCCATATAATCATATACTTTCAGCAACAGAAGAGCAAAATCTACCATCCTGCAAGATTTAAACTAAATCCTTGACCCCAAGGCCTTGCACTCTTCTTGCCAGTATGAAGTATAGAATAAGTGGTTACTTAAAAATTACTCGTTCATGGTGATGCAGCAAAAACAAGCGGCAGAAAATCAAAAGAAGTAATATAATGCATTATTTTCAAATAAACTTACTGGTATAAGTTTCTTCAATACCTAAGCAAATTATTTTAGGAGTAAATGTGCGTGTGAGTAAAAAGAAGGAAAGGAATTTTAAAAAATTTGTTGTCAAAAATAACAAATTTCACTCTATAAATTAAATTTTGTCAATTATACTATATTTAAGTATTTAATAATAGCCTGTATGGATTATTTGCTTTCTGATTTTGATACACTGTAAAAATTTATTGAGAGTTATTTTAAAGGTTGCTCCATATATATTGTATCACTGCCATGAGATATAGTGAAAGCAAGTCAGTTCATACTTGAGGGTCAGGTGTGTTTTATCTATACTGTTCATCTAACTCAAAATTGTTTACATGAAATTGTGTTTAGTATCATTTCTATTGTAAGAAACTGATCGATCCAATTAAAGTATTTCGATCTATAATGATAAAGTAAAAAATATGAAAATGTTTCTGCTGCTATAATTCATTGTGTATGGTAATGTAAAATTCGCACCATGACAACAGTTGTAAGCAACTGTGTGGATAATTTTGTGACACTTCGAGAGGAAAAAATCGTAACACTGTGAAAGAATTCACTCTATATTGAAAGTTATATATTAATATAGTATTATTTTTATTTATATATTTATATACATGTATGGATAGTTTTTGTAGCTGATCATTGACATTTCACAAAATAACAAAATAACACCTCAATATATATATTACGTATAGAAGAAGTACAGCAATACCACTTTTAGATCAAATCTGTGTTAGGGACTCAAGATCAGGAATCATTCCAACCATTTTATATTATTTCAACTCGAGCGGCTGGCAACTGTGGCTTTAAAAATCGGGTGGTCGAACTTCAAAGCAGTACCGCGCGTGTTTCGATGTAACAGCTACTAATGTAAATTAAAAACACTGCTATTTCTTATTGTAACTTCATCAGAATATTATCAATGGGTTAGTGAGGTTCTCAGAAAATAAGTCCGAATCCGATCTTATTCGGACTACTTTTAATTATATTTAATTCAAAGTTTTTTTTAGAAATGATTTAAGTTAAAAAATTGTCCAAATTAGATTCGTTTTGGATTTATTTTCATTGGATCGCGAATCGATATAATTAATATTACTCTTATAAACGTATAATAGCAACTATAAAAAAAATTTAATTTGCATTATAATAAGTGCCAATCAAATTAGTTCGTCATGGTCAACAAAGGATAAACCTCCACTTACATCACTGACTCTTTCGTTTTCACATTCTGCAATTTCTTATTTTCATCAAAGAACGCAAACCGATAGACATAGGATATACCATTTTTGTCTCAGATATAGAGGAAAGTTAATTCTATTTACAGTTTCAAAGGTTGATACACATATGCACATGTACATCACAACAGTATGATTTATATTATTTATAAAGTCGTTGAATTTGCTTTTCTATACTGTTCAAAGATATTGAAAGTAGTGTAGGGTGCCGTTTAAAAAAATACTGTTGACATAAAATTATCGTAAAAAAGTGATCTTGCAAAAATAATAATGCTACCGTTACACGTGCTGACTTTATTCCAAAGAGTTTTCTCATAGAATCATAAATAACGGAGATAATTAAATGTTCCCATTTAAATGGTCCATCCTTTATAAATTTATTCACAATATTGAACGTACGTGCGGTATAGAAATTATGTAAACATAATTAGAAACATAATGTAAACAATTTTTTCATCGATCAAGTTTTTTGTATACACAATATACGGTTTTAATTAATAATTAACCATTAAAAAAACACACACAAGCAAGCCATTTATCTTATTTTATTAGCAGAAATGGAGAAACGCAATACACTTTATTGTCACAAAATTGAGCGTATAATATAATATATTTACATAGAACAATTAATAATTTTAACTTCATTATTTTGTTCGTCTCATACTCGCCGCGTACTTGTACAAGCTACAAGAATTATAAATCATTGCTTTTGTATTTTTCGCTTTAGTAAAAAATCAATATTCGTTTGTTTTTTTTTTCGGCAGTACGATTATTGTCTACTTATATTCTCGATTGTCGGACATACATGAATAGAGGGCCTCTTGAGTCAAGTGAGAATGAGAAAATAAATGTAAAAGTGAAAGAGACAGGCAAATAAATTTCATTGTTAGACGGAAGTCGTCGGAGATTGTACCACGTTTTTATAAACTGGCGAAAAATTTGAGGTTTTCGCCAGTGAGGAAATGCTCTTGATTGGTCAATTCGCTTGGCTTTTTAGCGTTGACATACCAACATGCGTTCAGAATTGTTGAAGTTTTGAAGTTTTGACCATTCGCTCGCTATTGTTCTATCTTGCTCATTTTCGATGTTATAACTTATTCGCTGTCCTCTCTGAGCAGTATGATTGAATTTTATCAATTACGGTATAAAATTCCTCTTTAGGAACGGCATAAAATTCCTCATAATCAACCAACCGTTGACTAAGGATAACTGTTGGTCTCGATTTTCGATCTTTAAATAAAAATGTTCTGCATAGCGATATACGAGACACACTCGAGTGGTCTGTTAGTAATATTTTTGTTGACAAATGCGGCTTTTTTGCTACCGAAGAAAAGCTGTCTGTTCTCTACAGGTCCGTGCTTATTGAATTTGGGTTGGATTCTTTTTTATTTTTTTTTCTCCTGAAACTTTGTTTATTTCATACTTCTATGAAAAAATATTTCCTTCAAATATTTTATGATAATACTGTATGGCAATATCGCTTACTGTCTGCAATGCATGCCCGCTTTAAGGCACGTAGACCCTTAAAGTCCAAATGCACAAAAGGAATCACTCTAGAGCTGACTCTAAAATATTGACATCCTATGCTGGGTCTACACGAGCATATGGTTACCGCATCGCGAATAGTATCGGGAATAAAATGACTAAATTACAAATAATTTCTGTCGAACTGAACCGAACATTTATCGTGTTTCGCGTTAAGGAGCTCTCGAACAAACGTGAACTAGTATCTTCTAAAATAAGTAATAAAAGTGTCTTTTCTTCATTCGATGATGAGTACATCGTTTACTACACTTGTACAAGAAACTAGATCCCACGAATCGACATGCAATATTCGCAGTGATAGCGAAAAAGTCGCATTTCGGTGTAAATATGCACTCGAATTTCGTTACCTCTGCGAATACTTCACGTTGTTTAGTTGGAGGCTCCTTGATACAGACGAGGCACGTTTTCTGACAGAGGAGAAAGAACAAGTGTGGTAATTGCTTTTGGAATGACACTACGTGGAAATTGTAGTACTATGTAGAGATCGTAAGTTGCCAAGTCCCAAAAAACTGAACAATAGAGGGGCAAGAGAAGTAGGCCCTTGCTCTATCCAATCCTCACAATGTCGCCACATTTAAAAGCTAAGCGATCATATTGCATAGTAGTAGAATTTCCGTATCCTCGGAAAGTATATAAACCGCGGATACGGAGACCTTATTTGCATAAAAAAATTCCTCGTGTACATTTATCAAATTAAGGGTATCTTTAGTATAGATCTGAACAAAAATATAGCACACTTTAAAGGATATTAAAAAGTAATTAAAATTTGGGTAGCTCCGGCACCTGAAATATTAATAAGGCATCGTTCCGCAGGTTCCAAGGAATTGTAAACCCACAATTATTTACCGCAAATATGATGGGAAAGTTATTAAAAAAGCAGATGAAACGATAAGCACACGAAAACAGCTCATCAGATGTGTAGGGTGAGCAAACAAGAAAATTTTACTTAATTGTAATAGTTGTTTTTGATAATAATTGTTATTACGTAGAAATTATCAGGATTATATTATATAACAAAAGATATGGGAATCTTTTTTCGTTCTGTTGATAGTTAATATTCTGGGTCTATGTTTACGCTGATCCAGTCATCGCTCGTTATCGCTTCATCTCACTCTGTTTCGATGCATCTTCTTCGCGATATTTGTCACGCAATAGACTTGTATATATGATCGCCTTAGCCAATAACAAAAATGTCTGAAATTTGAGGTGGATTGACCATTCTGATTCGTTGGCAACTTACGATCTCTCTATACATGTAGAGTTATAACAGCCTCATGGATTTCTTCAGAATTTTTACCGTGGAAATATACTTAATGTATACTACGTATTGTATGTTACCTTTCACAAATTTTAAGGTTGAAAATACATTTATAACATAACATATTATTCTAATCGCCTCTTCCACGAGTGGTTTTATATTTATTATTGGGAAAATATTTTTCTGTATGAATTCTTCATACCGAATGTGACAACGCCTGCGATTGTCAAGTTGAGCGGAATTGAAGCAATAGTTGAGGTAATGGTCACATGTGATCATAAGGATAATCATTTCTATACGAGAGAATGATCGAATACCTGCTTCCTGTGGGTAAGTTTTTATAGCCATTTTTGGGTTTCGTTGTTAGATTGATTGGGTTCATCGTGAAAATAACATCAGAAAAGATATTTTAAAGTTTAAAAATGGATAGTGATTCTGTGAGTGCAAGTTGTTCACGCGAAGTAGAAGCCATCCATAATGAAGAGTCCAAAATAAATATATGGCGCGTATGGACAGTCTGCGAAGACACGTAAGAGGAATAATTACACGATGTAATTACCATCTCCAAAATTATACCGAAAATTATGCAAATTGCGAATGATTTTAATATGCAAACGTGTAATCTTGACGAAGAACATAAAAGTGAATGGGAAGATGAATTTACTATCAGTGGACAACAGAACTTCTTATTTCTTGAATATAAAAAAAAAGTTGTTGAGATGGTCAGAACTCATTCGAAGTGGTCACTCGAGACATTGCAAAAATGAGAGGCATTGCTATTGAAGAAGAAAGCACATTTAAAAATGTAAGATTAACATTGTTTATATTAGACACACATGTATATTACGTATTACGAAAATGTAATGAAAATACACATGTTGTTTATTTTTTGTTTTATTTTTCAGTTGAGAAGCAGAAATTAGTGTAGAGGCAGCAATGTTTAATAAATATGAAGCCATCGACATGACGTTCAACTGATTTGAAGAAGCAAAGGACTATTCGGAGCAGGTCACTACTACCGCACTTCAACACTGGATTCTGACTTATGCCCCTGAATTAAATTGTGAATAGTTTGTAACGAGTGCACACTGGATAAATAAATTTAAACAGAAATATGGAATACGTCAGCCGAAGAAAATCACTAGGTACGTTAGCAAAGAGGAACAGCATCTGCTCAAGATATTCTTGAAGCAGCAAACAATTTTCAAATAAAAATTAGAACACAAGATAGTGAAGTTACACTGAACAAATTATTATAAGTACAGACTAAACGGATTATCAACACCAATCCTCAATAAATAGAACATTAAAGGTAGTAAGTCAGTGATGGTAAAAACCACATAGTTTGTATAAATTAACATATTCGTACATATCGTAATACACAGTTATAGATTTCGGCAATGTTTTACCGCATGTTTATATATGCTTGCAAGAAACAGAAGATAAATTTGGTTAAAAAATATAAAAACAAATTAAATATTTGTCACAACCACACAGGGTATTCTACGCAGCAGAGACAAGCTATATCTTTAAAGCGCTTGTAGGTTCTGATATTAATTTTTATGCATTTTTATGCATTAATGCGTCTAAAATATTCAACCTTTTTTTTTTTGTATTGTACCTCATACTTTTAAATGCACTAATCGGTACACTTTTTTCTTTTCTACAAGAAAGTATTAGGGCTCTTACTCTTTAAAACTACTAGTATATAAGTTATTGCAATTTAAAATTTCCTACATTAAATAACATAGTTTAGAAGAAATGTTAAAAATGATCGAAGGACATTTAATTTGTGTCTTGAATTATCTAAAACAGATATAGAGAAAGTATTTAGAATACAATGGTGGATTATTTGAACATTTATTATAGCGCTAGTCTTCAATCACAGCTATTACATATAAATTAATTTCGATGAATAAATTGACTAAGGAAACTTTAAATTTCAATAATTTCTAATCTAGTAGTTTTAAGGCATAAGTTCCTTAAGGGGGTCTTCTACTATAAAACGCGTTTTCCTGATTTTTTTTTGATATTTTTCTATAAATGAACTATGCAACTTTCTGCATCGGCATTTTTCATATATATTTGTTATTCTTTCGATAATATTTACAAATTTCTGCATCGAGGAATAGCCAAAATTAATGGTAGTACAGAGCTTCGTACGCAATCACATACCGAAAAAATGTTCTTATGGTTTCCATGAAGTCAGACGTCCTGTTTGTCTAAAACAAAAAAAAAAACAAAAAAGATTCTTAATTAAGATAGATTTGTCCACAGCAGATACTAGAAGAGCAGAAGAAAATTGATAATTAAAAAATGGCAATATTTTCAAATTCAATTCGTAATATTTACAAAGTCGCAGACGTTTAAAGAGCACAACTGACAGTTGTAACAGACTGATAAGTAAAAACGCGTTTTCCTCAAATCTCATTTCTTGAACAGGTATACTTCATCGATTAACTTCAAATTTGCACAGAAACTTGAACAAACGTGCCGTTATCGGATGAACTATGGTTTTTAACAAATGTTTATTCTTTTATATTTTTTTAACACGTTATAGTCTCAAAAAACAAAAAAAAATCGATATTTAAACTTTAAAGTGTCGCCATTTCTTTAATTATCAAGACATTTCATTTCTGATGATTCATACCATAGTTATATTTATACAGAACAAGATGCCATTTTGTTTGTTTGTTTCAGATTGAAGGAATGGTCTTGCACACCAGTAAGATATTTTTCTTTACAATACACTTTTTTAGCCAAACATAGTTCATGTAATTTTTATTATTTTTGGTTTAAAAAAATAATTTTGTATAATTTAAATGTTAGTAAATACGTGTGCCAAAATCCATCCACAGAAAGGTTTATACATTTTTTGTTTTTAAATTCCGAAAAAGGACGAAAAAATTGCATTCTAAACAAGTATTATACTCCCTTAATGAAATAACATTGAAGTATACACCGTTAGTACAACTTTGCGATATGTATTTCAATCGGTACATCAAAATATTTATTAAGAAATTACAATATTATATACATACTTATTAGAAAATAACCAGAAACTTAGGCAGAGACAAGTTGCATTACGCATCCATTCTTTGCTTCATAATCAAATACATATGAGCACCAATATTTCGTTTTAGCTATTGTGTGCGTGTTATGATGTGGGATTAACGACAAATAACGATATACTCATATTTAACTATGTAAATCAAATATGTCTTCCATAGAATCTATCAAATTGCAAATACAAAACTATGGCATTCTTAAAATACACGTGATGCACGAACACTTTATGTTTCATATGCTTTTACGAGATACTGTGACTTAAAATCGTACACGTAGCAATTCAGGCGAGTTTTATTTGTAAATCATAAAATTTGCAGTAAATGATTAAAACATACGCATAAACAAATAATTTAATGCTTCTTTATTTAGTACATAAGAAAAATTAAACAAAATCTTCAGTAATTGTTAATCTAACAAACGAAATTTGTCGTTACGTGTGAAACTACCCTGTCAGTAAAAATCGTACAGTACATATTTTTGTTATAATTAATATATTATAGCTTACGTTAATATTTTGTAAGGTATCTTCGTGCATTTTTAACTCATTCAACACGTCGAGGCATAGATTTAACCAAATTTTCGCAAAATTCTAGCGTTACTTTTTACCATTTTTGTAATTCTGTGCTAAGTGTTTCTTTACTTGTAATATTATGCAACCTTATTTTTCTTTTAAATTCGTCCCAAAAATGTTCAATAACAGTAATATCGAGTGATTAAGGAGGAGTTCCTAGAACTTTTGGGCAATTGTACAATAACCAACTCCTAGCTACGTAAGAGTTGTGCTTTGGATCATTGTTGACATACAATTTTAAATTATTTAAAATTTCCATATCTTCAGCATTTTGTTTTATATTATTTTTTAATATGTTTAAATAGATCCATTTGTCTATTATACTGTCTATAAATACTAAATTTTTAACACTGGATCCGAACATACAGCTCCATACCATTTGTGATCCACCGCCAAATTCGACCGTTGGCTAAAGATGTTTAATATTTATCTATGTATTCGATTTTTGCCACACAATTTTTCTCCGATCCAAAAATATTAAATTTTGACTTATCCATAAAAATTACGACCTTCCAAAAATTAAAATCCTCTTTTAAGTACTTCCTTGCAAACTCGCATCTCTTCTTTTTATTCACCAACATTATTAATAGTTTTTTTCAGGCAACTCTGTTGTAATAATTGTTTTGTCTTAGAACTCTTCGGATTGTGGGTTCGCTCACTGTAATATTCAAATATTGTTTAGCTTTTGATGTCAATTTGGGAGCACTGATCGTCGAATATTTTTTAATTTTACAGATAATCCATCGCTCACTTGTAGCATTAAGCTTTTTATCCGATCTATGTCTGACTTTATTCACTATACGGTTCTGTTTCTTATAACGTTTTATAATGGATTGAACTGTACTTCTACTCCTATTATTTATTTCACTAATTTCATTATAACTTTTTCCATTATTATAATGATGAATTATCAATTTACGTTCGACTAATGTTGTTTGTTGCATTTTTGTTTAATTATCGTAAAATAGATCACACAAGGCTTAAAACACACTGAGAACAACAAACAAAGTTATATTCTCATAGTTTTCATGCATTGTTAAACAAAAGAAGATCGGGGATTCATCAATTTTACAGTGTTAACAACAGTGTACGATATTTACTGACTGTTCAGTTCCATACGTAACGATAATTTTCATTTGTTATATTAGCAATTACTGAAAATTTGATTCTACTTTTGTAATACATAAATAAAGAAGAATTAAACTCTGTGTGTGTGTGTGTGTGTGTGTGTTTTAGTCATTTACCGCAAATTTCAAGATTTACAAACAAAAGTCGGCTGAATCGCTAGGTGTACGATTTTAAGCGACAGTTACTTAATGTATATCATTTCAAGTATTGTATAGAATACATAGAACATACAAAAATATAAAACAGGCACCAAAATGGCTATAAAAACTTACGACAAACGTGTATAAGACTATACTTACGGTAAAATGTGATTATTACTATAATTATTGCTTTAACTCCGCTTGATAATCGCCGGCGTTGACACATTCGGTATGAAGTATTCGCACAGAAAAATATTTTTCCAGTACATAAATATAAAACCACACGTGAAAGAGACTATTAGAATAATATGTTATGTTATAAATGTATTTTCAACCTTAAAATTTGTGTAAGATAATATACAAAACATAATATACATTTAGCATATTTCCACGATAAAGATTGATAAAAAAAAAAGAGAGAGAAGATTAGAAAAAGAGTAACACTACGAAAGAAAGAAAAAGAACAAATTTCATACGCCTACAGGATTCGAAATCCAGGACTGACAGTGTTATAAGCAGGTATTCGAACATTATAACCATGGCATCTTTTTGATTGCATGTCTTATGTAACTGAATTAATAGGTACAATTACGGACAATATTGAGTGGTCGGATAGTGAAAATGGATATAAATTAAATTTACTTAAAGTAGTTCTATTATTATGTATTTAAATTTTATATATTATATATCTTTATGGTACATAGATTATTTAGCAAATGATTGAACTTAATATTTACATGTGTTGAAATAAAATATACTTAAAGAAAAAGCTAGCTGATTTTCATGGGACAAAAATAAGTGGACACTCGTTTAAGTCGTTACTCCAAGACGAACAATGTAAACAAATGCGAAACGTTGTTCCCACGTTTACGCTGTGGTGTCAAATTAAGTATTTAGTTGTTTAGACTTTGTATAGGACGCATTATTTGTTAGGAAATATCAGAATGTCACTAAAAACAGAAATTTCAACTCAAATTCTTGAGTTACTTGATTATATCGGACTGCCGCAATTAATTAAGTTACCGTGCAATAGCTAAAAAGTTCGGTGTTTGCAAAAGTACGGTAGAAAAACTATATAAAAAATAATTAGAACACGAAGTCGTTGAAAATTTAAGAGACCGTGAGCGTAAACATTGTACTATTGCGAGGAAAGATGGTCGAATTATTCGTAAATGTCGACAAAATCCAAGAATCGCATTGCGATATATTGCAAAACTGTTAGAATTAAATGTGTCAAATAGTACAACGTAAATTGCAGAAAACAGGATTAAGATATCGTAAAGCCAAATGTAAGCTACACATTAATCAAACTAATATAAAGAAACATTTAGCTTTTGCTAAAAAATATGTACATATGCCAATATCATTCTGAAGAAAAATAATATGGAGTGGCGAAAGCAAAATGTTAAATTGCAACAATTGAAAAAAAGCATTATGTATGAAAAAAAGAAAATGAAACGTTTAAAAACCGTTTATTACATCAATTGCCAAATTTGGATAATGAATAATGAATGCTGACAAGTATATTGAAAAAATAAACAAAAATTTAGAAGCGGCAGTTTTAAAAATGGTTCTCGAAGAATAATTTATTTTGAAGCAGAAGAACGACCCAAATCACACTACTAAAAAGACAAAGAAACTTTTTGAGGATTCAAATATTAAATTGTTGGAGTGGCTCGCACAAAATCCGGTCTTGAATCCAATAAAAAACTTATGGAGCACATTAAACTCGAAAGTGCTATTGGAAAAACAGAAAAAGCAAGAACGACTGTTTAAAAAATTTGCAATTAGCATTTAAAAATATCGATAAAAATTACATTGAAAATCGGATAAATAGTATCCCACACGTTTACAAATTATTATCGTTCATTATTAAAACAAAGCAAAGGGTGGACGTACTAAATATTAATTTGATAATTATTACAATATATTTTATTACCTGTCCGTCTATTTTTGTCCCTTGAAAATTAGCTAACTTTTTCTTTAAGTATATCTTATTTCATTGAAAATGTAAATATTAATTTTAATTATTCGCTAAATAATCTATGTACCATAAAGATATATAATGTATAAAATATAAATAAATAATAGAACAACTTTGTCTAAATTTTATTCATATCCATTTCCACTACAGAGTATCTCAAAAACAAAGGTTCATTCTGAAGAAACTTATGAGGCTTTTATAACTCTACATGACTACTACAATTTTTACGTAGTATCGTTTCAAAAGCGATTGCCACATTCGTTCTTTACCCTTATAGAGCAATCGTTTCTCGCTTTTTTCTTGAAGAAGGTAAAAGTGAGATAAAATGATAAGGTCAGGAGGATTGAAAGTGAGCGAAGAACGATACAAGATAAACTTGCATACTGAAAACAGAGTACAGTGTTGTCGCGATAAGTGTGAAACTGAGATCCACGATAAGTGTGGAAGGTTTACTCCCTCTACTAGGGCGGGTCTCCTTTAGAATCAGTTAAATCATTAATGTGACACTTCAGGACGTTGTCAGTTGACTATAATATAATACTGGCCAATAAGATAAATGATTGTGTTGGTGAAATAATACTAATGCAATGATGAACTTTTTTTATTATTGATTTTTTGTTGTGAATAACTTAGTGATTTTCTTGTTAATGAAAATTGCATGTTATTGACATAATTGTTGAATTTTCTTGATTAAAATGAGACCAAGTACAATATAGTTTAGATCATGAATATTTATTTATTAAACAGCAAATGCGAAAGAAACCAGGTTTTACAGATTTCCAGCCATATTTGATCGCGTTACATGACTTCAATGAGTATAAATAGAAGAGAGACTTATTTAGTAAGTGAAAAAATATTGAGTTAATATCACTTGCTAAGTGAGTAAATGTCGTTTAGTCTCATTTTAATTAGGAAGATCTTAAAAATATGTTGATAAAGGTTTCGTGAAGAAAACAACAATAATTTAAAAAATGTGATTGTTTTAATGTTGTAAGCGACCACGTAGCGTTTAAACTTCGATGACTGTCTCGATGCTCGTTCCTCTTTTTCTTTTACTTCCTGTCCTTTTCTATGGTCGTCGCTGTCGACGAAATGCTGACAGAGGTGTAGAGTTTCATAAACGATCCTTTATGAATTGAATTTTAATCCCAAGCTTTCACATTTATCGCGTAAATGCTGTATCGGATTTCTGGTAAAACGAAGCTTGAGATAATATCAATGCTTCTCATAGTTCGTATTCTTCTTCATTCACTGTCAGCCCCTCTAACACACTCTTGCTTTTTTAGACTAGGTGTTAAGTCAAACCGAGCTCTCAACGAATAAATACTGCAGTCAGAAAATAACTAAAAATTTGGTGTATTATAAGCCATTAGAACGGCATCTTCAATTTATTCTAGTCAATATATTAATTAATATAATAATATAAACATTTTATCAAACGAGAATAGCCCCTTAGGAACTGAATTTGTTCTGGATTACGATTGCAATGCCTAAACTATAACCGACAACATTGTACACAAATGTGAAGTTCGATTTTGGATTTCACGTAATTTTGACATGCAAAATCCTTTGATGAGACGGCAAAACACAGCGAAATGGGCCTACATAAAGCTCGTCACAAACACTCATGTTCGTGAAGCAATATGTAGTACTGTCTCTTTATAAGTCGTCTATTTGGGTAACAGGTACAACTTACAGCGAATCAAACCTCTATTTTGCAGTTCTGTTCAGTTCGATAAATAAATATCGGTTTTTTTTTTTTTTAAGGAAAGGTTATTTAAATTGTAAAAATATTATGTTTGGCACATTGAACGTGAGGAATATAAATTAAGAAATTATACAGCTAAAGAAATTCGTGAATTAAAATTAAAAAACAGAAGGATATGCAGTTTTAAGAATTTGGAAACCCGTCTTCAGTCGTGGTTTTTAGAACAGCGAACAATGAGAAATCCACTCACAGATTTATTATTACAAGAAAAAGCATTGGAAATAGAAAATGAAATTGGAATATCGTTTTCATTCGATACCAGTAGGAGCTGATTAACGAAATTTAAAAATCGTCCCAATATAAAATTAGTTATCAAAGCCACCAAAAACTCGAACGAAGTTTATAGTTTGCCACCATCATGTACCCTCGCTCACTCGCAGTTTGTTGCACTTGTCATGGCAACTATAAAAGTAGTGGAAGCGATAAATGTATAATATTATCTATTGTAAATAAAACTATTTATTTACATCGAAACACGAATGACGACCTATAATGAGACAATACTGTATTAATTGTCACGTAAACTAATCTACCAGGACCGTTGAGAAGTAAATTTTCTACTGTCTTATTTGCATCCACATTTGCTCTACCCGGATGTTTGGTTTAGACAAAGAATACAAGTCGGTAGACTCGTCTCTGTCTTAAATATGAAGGAAAGTTGATGTGATTATGGTTTCAAACACGAAAGAATCACTTCTATATCGAAGTTCAATGCATCTAAATGAATAATTAATATTGAAATTATTAAATTCTTGGAAAAATAGCGAAAGCGGAAATAAACAAAATAAATAAAAAATAAGAATTTCAATTTACTATTTAGACTTAAAAATAATACAAAAATATTGACCCATACTAAAGTCGGTGTAAAGTATCGGAAAATTTATTTTTTATTTTTAATTGCAAATAATTGAGATTGAATTTTACGAAATTTGAACTTACTTCGTTGAAAAGCGTGGAAAGGTCATCTAGACCATTTGAAAATAAAAAAGCAAATTAAGAAGTGAAAGAGACAGACAAATAGACTTCAATGGCAGTCGAAAGTCAACAGAAGTTATTTCCAGGGGATGAAAAGTTTCCATATATAATTGTTAATAACTATTGTATAGAGGTTCTGACTGAAATAGTTAAACCAAAATGTTTAACTGTTACAAGTGGAAAAATGTTTTCGATTATATGGGAGCAGCTATTACACGAAGTATAAGAGTGAGAATAGTGAGAAATAGAACCAAACTAAGATAAATATACCACCCTGAGTCAGCCCTTAGCCAGTAATCAGCCTCTTCCAAAATAAACCATTAATTTGTTTATTGTGTTCATTTGTTAAAGTACTATAAGTGTTATTAAAGTAAGTTTTTTAGTCTTATTTTCTATTACATGCATAGAAAGAAAATTGTTTTGTTTTTATAAATTAATGCATTAGTGCATTATGCAATAAATATAAATAAACAGTTCTGTTCATTTATTTACTAATTTAGTTGTTTTAATTACCTAAATACTTATGCTACTTATAACAGATGGCTACTGACACGGGTAAGACTGAATTTAGAATTTGATAGGCTGACTACTGGCGAAAATGATATTTCTGCATATTTTTGTACATTGCGACTATAAATTAATATATTATTAAATATAAACTACAAGATATTTTTGAAATGCGTACTTTAAAGAATACAGCCGTATATAAAATGTTTAGAAGGTGATTTATTAACAATAATCACATATAGGTTGAATTTTCATGATGGCTCAAATGGCCAACTACTAGCATATTTATCCTGTAAAAATTTATTGCTGTTCTCAAATCGGTTCAATGTGCAACGAAACAGTATTAAACCAATATATAGAACTGCTTCAGAACCAATGTAAAACCATTTTAGAAGCAAAAAAAGCCGACATACAACTGACTTTTTCTTTCACTCGTAACAGTTAAAGTATTATTTTTGTTCTTTGTAACTGTTATGAGAATCAGAACCAGTTTATACGAACGTTTTCGTTCGCAATGAGTATACTCGACATGGTTATCTTACCAAACCCTGTATTACACTCAGAGTTACCACCTTATCATAATGTAAAACCCGAAGTGTTACGAATAGCCACTTTGTTACTATTTTTTTACTTATTTGGAATGTGCTGTATTATTTTACAAAATGAGCTTAACTAATGTAAGACATTATTTTTGTTTTTCCTAAAGTTATAATAATACATAAAAAAAATACATAAATTCGTTTAAAAAAATGACAACAACCTATAAATGCCCACCTTTCTTTTAAGTGGGGGAAATCTTCCAAAGACTACCTTGATTCCTTGAAGTGAATTTCCCGCACTCGGAGATGTGGAGTGCGGAACTGACCTATTAAAACCCCCACGGTGGTCATATTTGCACAATTTTTTTTAGAGGGGGGGGGGTAGAAATCGGCAACTACCAACAGCATAATCTTTGGTGTCCTTCACCTATAAATGCTCCAAACATCTTCATTTATAAAGAAGTTACAACCATTTGACATTACATATAATGTCTTCCTCAATATCCTTCAGTTTTTATCCGAAATATTTTCTAGCATTGTTAATAATTTCAACGTTATTCCTGTAATTACAAAGGGATATTCTGTATGTTTGATAGATTATTTTAATACGTTGTATTATATCCATATAACTGTGTTACTTACGTAATTACTTGTTTTGCATGAAAAGTAAGCTGTTTTTGAGTTTTTATTTAATTCAAATTCATTGCAAAAGATATTAAACAATTGTCTGGTGATAATGTAGCAATTACATTTGAAAAAACATACATACTGTTAACAAAAAACAATACTTATTAATTAACAATATTATACTTGTAACAACATACTATAGTCTACGTAATTTTAAATCAAATTCTCTGTTATGCATAAACTTCATTAATCATAATTAAATTTTATTTATGCTAAAATCGATTAATTAAAAGTAGAACTGTATGAAAGAAATATAATATTAGTTTCACATAACTATTGATTTCACACAGAGCTTACAATTAGTGTACAGTTAGTTTTGGATTCAGTGTTAACAGTTGAGATTGTTATATTACATGATTAATGTGTAAACAATTATTATATTTTAAACTACTATAACTAAAATACAGAAAAATAATAATTATAAGATCAATTGACATTTATATAAAATATAAATAATTAAGTAACAGAATGCAATTATTTGGAAAGTATATAAAAATTGTATTTTAGAATTGCTATTTGCACGACGATTATTGCATGTGCCTGCAAGTTAGTAATGATACTAATTATATAAGTTTATAAATTTGTTACAACATATACTCTTTTTAATTGTGCATCAATTTTGATTTTGCTTTAAATAGAAGAAAGAATGCCGCTGCTGTACACGAGTCAAGAAGTGCTGAACAACACTTTGCATCATATCAATCACCTACGTACACTTCCCTTAGATCCTGTGCAACACAACAATGTTCAGTCTTCCTTATAATATCCCTGTGTCACAGGCTGTGCAATTACCTTAGCACAAATTTGTACGTGATATGTATGTATTATATTTCTACAATGGATATCCATATGTTATACAAATATCATCGGTAACTTCATTTGTTATTTTCTTCTGGTTATTGTATTCAGGTGAGTTGCCTTTGTGCCTATGTACTTTTGTTTTATAATTTATTTGTGTTAGCAATATCAGTGATTCTATTAAACTGTTACTATCAGACTCTATAAAGTGGAACAGTTCGTTTAATATTATGCTTGAAATATATTAATTCATGCTGGATTCACAAAAATTATAGTATCATAAACAATGTAAGCTGAAATATTTATTAAGTACAATTTCTGATAGTAATTCATTGTTTTTATGCATATTTATATTATTTTCTTCCATTTGTTATTGTTGATTTTGATCAAAATTTTGAGTTTTCTTTAACTTACATATTTTATACATTTATATTGCGAAAAAGTACATTGTTACAGTTGTATATAAACACAGTTTACACATTACAGATCTATCATTATTTCAAGTATTTTTGTATACATTAAATAAAATAAATGAAAAATTTTTTACATTGTTACGTTACAGCAGCAGGAGATCCAAATGCATGGAGATTGGGAAGAATTGAAGAGACTGATCACGAAACACCTGTTTAATGAAATGATTGTTAGATGAATGTCATCCTCGGCAGTCAATATAAAGTAACATCGGTCTTTTTACATAAAGTGAAATAACGATGAAATGTATTCAACATCATTGAAAACATGGCATGGTATGTGCTATGCGTGGAACAATTAAACATTCTCTTGCCAATTAATAATTTTCCCCACAACTAGTCAAGTATTATTAATAATGGAAAAAAAACATTTCATCGTTTATAGCATAATGGTTTCATCCTAGTTTTAAAATGACATATGACTAAAATATTACTTTATGCTTCCAATGTACTGTTGAATACCACCGAAACTGATTTAAGAGAGTGGCTGTTTCTAATTTACAATGATTTCCCTCTTAACGTGCATATGTTTAGTACCAAACGAACAAGACTTTACATGTGTAATAGAATGGAAGTTGTTCAATCGCAGCGGCGTAACTTCTTTACCGAAAAAGATCTGTGATTTACTGGAAGTGTATGGTAAAGAAAAAAAATTAGAGGCCTAAATACCTGATTGTTTCCTAAACCCAGATATAGTGCCTTTTTACTTGCATTTCATTTATTCATTTTTTAAGAAAAGGTATATACAATATTATTGTACACTAATTTACATATTCATTCAATATCTTTTAAGAAAATTGCCGCCGGAAACTCGTATGTTTTAATCAGCCAAATGATGACTTCTTTTACCTTCTTTAGCTTAGATAGCACAATCCTTTCCTTGTATTTTTCATCGTATTATGTTTATCATTGAATCTTCGTTTTTTATTAAAATTTAATAGCTTATATATTTAGGCAAATTACAATTGTATACTGAGATGTATAAAACGGCATGGCGTGCTTTATTCTCGGATGAAAGTTTCGGTGATACGTAGTTTCGTTTAAAAAATTTTTATTAAAAAATCGAAACTATAATAATAAATGTGATCACAGTTTTATGTGCACCATTTCAATCATGTATGTGCATCAGATTGTTTCTGCCTATTTAACGTTATGGTCCTTAAAGAGTAGCTTTCCCTACGAAAGATTTAATTTATCTTGTCTTTCTCACTTTATGCATTACTTCTGTTATCCTTGTTCATTGATTTGTATTTTGATTTTTGTATAATTCTCATTATGGTCATTGAATTTCATCGTATTCGAATCATTTTACTCCCGTTTTTTATTAGTGAAAAACTCTGGGTTGACGCACAATATCTCCATCTCACTTGTAGTTTCCGCCGGCAACTTGTTGTTTCCGCCATCAAAACTATTTTTAAGGATTATCGCGCGGATCACAATGATATTTCATAATACCGTTACACAATGGCGTTCAGAATAGAGAATGAAACAGGAAGTTACGCCAAAAAGCGCTGGATGATAATAAAATTGTAACGTAAGCTACATTGATGGAATATTTATATTGATATACATTGCCGATAGAGAAATAAAAATGCATATAACTTTTAACGATAAAATTATTGGAACTCGTTACAATAATATAATCACGTTCGTCATTCCTTTATTTGGAAAACAATATTAGTATTGATTATAATTTACTTACCAATGGTAATTATGATTAGAATTAATTATTATAATATTAAGTGATACAAGCAAAAAGAAATCAATGCGCACAGAGAGATGAATGTTTCATTACTTGTGTGCAATATTTGTAAGACAATTTTTCATTTACTTTAGAGAAAAAAAAAACAATTTTAAAATTATTTTGAATCAAAATAGTGAAAGTATTACGTGCTGAAATTTAAAACAAAAATCTCAGGTTTTGATGATTGGATACAGTTTTAGGAAAATAAAATAAAGGAATAAAGAAACTCTTTGAAAACAGTTTTTTGTCTAGTCTTTATTAAAATGCATTAAAAAACTTTAAATGTTGCTAATTATCAAATTCATGCCCAGTTAAGGTTGTAATACATACTATTAAGAAAACTTTTTATATGTAAAATTATAGTTCTGAGCATATTCTATTCCAAATATTATATATAATTTAAAAGTTGGATAATAATTATTCTACCATGTTTGTAAAGTACATTCTGACAAACTATTTTGTTTAATTACAAAACATGTTGATTTATTTTCTACAATCGGACTATTTTTCTGTACAGTGCTAAATCGAGAAAGATAATAACCATGTGATTTTATTTTACTGTTATTTATTTTACTATTCACGCATGTATGAGAAGTGTAAATGGTTTGTTTAATGAATGTAAATTATTCGTTACTCATCTTTGTTGTTTATTGTTTGTCATTGTTATGATTATATGTGGTGTCTTTTTAGTATATAGTTAGGTAATACAAAGAGATATGAATGAAGTGGAAAAAAATTTAAATCACATTGAATACAATAACGAAAAATTTAATGATGAAAGGAATAAAGAAAGTTAGTTTTAGAAAAAATATATACAAATTATTCCTTATATCTATATATCCTTTTCCTTGTTACCTATACAAGTTTAGCCTAATTACTTGATTTTATTTTATTTTACCATACTATGGATATCTTTACAGTATGAAAACTTTGTTTTTTAATCTGATATTGATGAATGTGTATTGCTACGTAATATATAAGTATAACAATTGTTAATTTATACAAACTTTTATGTACAAGTTATTTAGATGAAAATAAATTCCTTGTGCGAAAAATTGAAAAAATATGGAACAAATAGAATTATAGCTGCTTTTTACAAGTAAAGCATGCAATTAATTTTAAATTAATTTTTTTAATTTAATTTTGTATGTTTATATTTATAGATATAAATGGTTTATTATAATTCATGTATACACGTCGAGAAACTGTTAAACATTTTTTTGTAAAGCATATATAAAAATATAAGAATGTAAATGCAATAATCAGTTATAATATTTATTTGTTTTTATATTTATTCTGTTACCTATCATACGTAAAATAACTAGGGACCTAAAATTTTTTAAAAATTTAGTTCACAAAAGATACGTGAATGATTATTACTTAACAATATAATTATGAATTTTGAAATTTTTTGAAGATTCTTATCTGGCCCCTTCAAGGAAATGGAAAACTTTTAAAATATCAATAAATAGCCTCTAATTCGTGTATACAATTTATCAAAATTAATAAAAATATGTTAGGGAAATGAAATTTGAAGTCTGACATTAAAATAAAGTACAATAAAAATATTTGATCACTTGGCAAAAATGTCATTGAATTCCAGGAACACTTTAAATATTATAGTTAACTTTGAATGAATATAAATTGTCGTTAAATTGTAAGGAAGAGGCAATACGCGAATTTTTTACGCTTTATTTCTCCCCTTTTATAAAAAATTTTTTGTCTAGAATGAATTTGTTAAATAGCATTGGATTCTATAGACGTTACTCGCGTTAATGCCATGGATAAGTATCTAAATATTTACGCATAATTAAAATCGATAGTACCGTCCAATAGGTACCACCATTTTTCTATACATATGTAAAGTCCAACTTGGAAAAGCATCGCCAGGAAACTCGCTCAATAAAAATAAAAAAATAATTTTATAGAAAATTACGAGCGATTTAAGGTATTCCTTTAATTCTGTTTCGGAGTGTATAAGTGGTACTAAAATATTTTAATTATTATTAATCATAAATTACGGCAAAAAATTTTTCAAATATAAATAATATTTTCTGCTTACCATTAAAATGTCATAATAACGAACATTTTTAAATTGATTTATTTCTTAATTTGTACTTATCCAAGCAAGTTACATAACTTTTATATGTAATATTTCTTTAAAAATCCTATTCAAAACTAATAATCTCTTGTATTTTATTTGATATAGATTTGTACTCCAGAAAAATAATAACCAATCGTATATGGGAAATTCCATCTAAAATAATGATCTACAACAGGGATATCCTAGAAAAACACAATCACTTCTACAAACACAGATGAATGCACAGCAATTTTATTTTACATGAAAATAAGAAATCGTTATTTAAAATAACATTTCAATTTTTTATTTCAACAACTTTTTTCAAATAATGAAATTATTTTATATAAATGTATTTCTTTTCAACAAGAGTCAGAAATCTTTTTGCGCATTATTCTTCTGTTATACTTTTATTACTATCATTAACAGAATTTAAAATAAATATTTACTTAAATAATTATTCTTTAGTAGATAATGAATTTAAACATTCATACACTCCTCTGTTTATTAACATTTGTAAATTCATAAAGTAATTAATTTGTTCATTTATTAAAATTTATTTGCAATCAATATTTGCAAAATTATTTTATCGAATAAGCTAGCGAAATAGTATTTATTTAAAAAATGAAATAACCGTAAATTAAACTAACTAGTTATTTGAAATAATATTCTCTCAATAGTATTTGAATCTACAATTTACAAACGTATACGAGTGACGTCAACGTTACGATCGTATTTTGCTTACTGGTAATTCGGACTTCAGATGTTTCAAGAACGAGAAGGCTCATATTCGTCTTCTTTTTCAACTCCCCAGAGCTATCCGAAGTATAAATGCCAGCGAAAGTATCACGATTCAATGTTATTGGAACAAACATCCGGACTTACTCAGCGTCATATTGAATTTCCCTTACTAATACATATTTAATGTACGAATCATGTGTCTGTAACTTCGTCAATTTCATGGATTGAAGAAGAAAGCTGAATGTGAGGCATTTTCTTTTGATCTCAAAACTTCTAAAGTCCAAATTGCTGAGTAACAACTTGATCAATTAACCGTCATTTACGTTTTGAAATAATATACATACATTCTACAAGTACTTATCAAGTTTCTCTGATCATGTTTGATTATCAATAAAAAAATGTGTAAATATTGTTAACACGATCGCGTTTAAACGGCGAATGGATTTCGGTGAAATTTTACACTCGAGTTTGATATTCTCTTCTCAAGATCTGATTAGATTTAGAGCATAATTGGTCTATGAATAATGATGATTACTTCTTGTAGTTTTTTAGTCATACCGATATATTTTTATTTGTAAAAATTATATAAAAAGTTTCAAATAAATCTTAAAAAGAATTAAATTTTGCATAAAAACAAACTTTTTTCTATCTTCTCTAATAATTTTGAAATAAAGTATACAATTGTTTATTTTTCCAAAGGATAGAACTCTGGCAAAGAAACTAATTACATTACTTATTAATATTAAACAGTAATACTGTACATTTATTTACACAATTCCAGATGCTATCAACCACGACCAGCATGAGAACGAAAAACGTGTTTAGAAGGAGAAAGGGAAGTGTGAAGTAAGCGTGTATCATATTCCCCTTAGATGGCAAAAATCGTGTTACCCATCGCGTTCCTATTGAATGTAAACAGTAAATGTATACATTAAGTGTTTAGCGTATTTTACTTTAACATATTTGAACAGTTTATGCGCAGATTCAGATACACTATTTTGGTATCTGTAATTCAGTGTTTAAAATGTTTAATACCTGAATGTAACTTATGTTTTACTTGGAAGTTATAAGATTTAACTTAAGTGAATTTTACAATTGAATCTACAAGCATAAATATTTGCAAATAGATAAGATATATTAGATTTTACTTGGGCGTATAAAAGATAATATAACGAATAATACATGCGATAACGAGTGTTTACGTGCGATCTGTCAGATGATCGTTTGGTGTTATATAGTATTTTTCATTAATTAGTGTAATAAGTATCAAAATGTTGACACTAGGAATGTTTCAATTAACTCATCCTGAAGTACTGTCAGAAGCTGAGCTTCGAGAAATATTAGAAAATGTGAGTGAGCAAGGTTATGTTTAGTGATAACTTTTTTCTATGAACTCTTGAAGCATCTATTTTTTTATGATCTAAATTATTATTTATTTAATGCCAAATATGCTTGATGAAGTATAAAGTTTTTTTTTAGATGTAAATATTGCATCTCCTTTAGATAAATCGGTATTTTCAAAAAATTTGTTTGCTATACGTTATTCTATATCTATTTTAACTTATCTTTTTTTGATTTATCCATTAAACATATCAATTTTTTATCAAGACATTTGTTCTAACCATTTATATCTAATTTTATTAATCTGTTCATAGAGTTGCATTGACTTCAGTAATTATAAACATTTATCACAATCTGAATTAATAGAACTATATAAACGAGTAGCAATGCCATTACCTCGAAGACAATATGGGAATACAGAAAATTCAGATACAAATAGGAATAGTGAAGAAAGGTGTTCAGTTAACAAGTGTCAAACAAATTCAGTTTCTTTGTAAGTATAAATTTGATCAGCCACAAGAAGATAAGTCCACTAATTATTATTTATTCCATACTATTTAACCAATATAAAGTTTTTTAATTTTTGTAGTTAGTACTTATGATTATAGTCAGGATATTATTTAACACAAATAATGTATCCTTAGAGTTTATGAATTATAAAGAGTGTTTATAAATATGAGTTTTATTAAATGTGACAAAAAAATTAATTCATTTGAAATAATAAATAAAATATTGATATTAAAGTACATTTAAAGTGCACTCTAATTAACTAAATAATTCAATTTGATATGCTAATACACAATTTTTTAATAATATTTTGCTTAATGTTTTTCCAACATTCTTTAATTTCTTATTTTTAATTCATTTATCAATGAAAGTTGCCTGTTATTTTTATAAATGCTTCTTGTGAGAAGTCCATACAAATTTTCAATTCTATTCATGTTGACCAAGTTGGTCTGTTTAATTTCCTTATTTTTTTCTCATAGTAGATCGCCATCCACACCATAACAGCTCATGTAGCTTTTCATACTACTACTATGATTTAAGAAAGGAAAAAATAATTTTATTAGAAAGATAAATTGTTAGTAGGTTCATCATGGTGTGGATGGCGATCTACTATGAGAAAAAATTTTAATTATCTTTCTAAACGATACAATAAACGCTATAGTATAGAAAAAAGTGCTTAATGAAGTGAAATTACAATTTTCTGAAATATCTGAAACTGAGGACTTTACATTTCAACAAAACAATGAATCCATTTATATTGCTCACATAATTGATCATAATTTATTCAATCATAACTAAGAATTTATGAAAATATATACATATAATAAGAAAATACAAAAATTTTTTACAGGAGTACCAATAACACAAGTAAAGATACATCTGAGCCTCCTTGTGCAACAAAGTCAAAGTCTTCTGAGAATGAACTCAAATATACATCTAAGAAAGTACATTTATATAATTCAAATAACATAAAACATAGTCTTGAGAAACGTAACAACGAAGAGAAGCATGACGTATGTATTTTTAAGTATATAGTATTCAAACTTACATAATTATGAATGGATTACAACAACTTCTTTCAACAATTATAAATAAATGAACAATATCATTATCGAGAATGATGAAGTATTAACCCTTCTGTTAGTTATGTATATGGTTAGAGAGTTTTTATTTTATAGTTTAACTTTTTAAAATTAAAATTAGATGTATTTATTATAAATAATCCAAAAAAACATTTTTTATGTATATTTTGTTGGTTATACTTGTTATAATTATCCTTGTTTAATTAATAAGTTTCTTGTATGTTAGATTCTAAAGTTTGGAATACACAGCATAACTTTACATTCTTCACAATAATACATTGTGCCTTTCTTATTCATTTTCCATCAACACGTGATGGACGTAGAATATACTGTCTCTATGAATTTCTTTTCTCCACTGTTAATGGTATAATATTTATGAAATGTTTTTCTGTCAAATGTAATGATGCTGGAGTTTCAGATAGTTTTCCTTTTTTACTTATGCCTGATGAATCATTATAAATTATAATTGAATTAAATAAGTTAATTTAAATAAATTTTTGATCCTTTATATTTTTCTTTTACAAGATACATAAATACCAAACAGTTTGACTTATAAAATGGAAAAACATTTTTCTTATATCATCTATGTATATAAATAATTTATATTTGTTTAGCAAAGCAAGAGATTAAACAATTCTGTACTTTTTGCCTTGCTTAGTACGTTGTATGCATTAAACTGAAAAAAGGGTTAATACAGATTATATTGCAAGCTAATCCATTTATTAAAATATTAATAATATTTGTGATTGTTCTTCAACAAAATTTATTTTATGAATTAATTTAAATAAAATTAATGTAAAAAATATTATGCTTTTCAGGAAACTCCATTAAGGAAAAGACAGAAGATCACATGGCCATAATAGTATTATTATAATTAATTTACTGAATGTTTATGGTATTTAAAAATTATTTTCTTTAATCTGTTATGCTTGTTTATCTTATCAATTGTAATAATGCAGGATATAAATCTTCACAAACTTTTTCTACATAATATTAAAATATGTTCATAATTATATATGAAATAAATGATATAAATATTAAAATTGTTACTGAGTAACAATTTTTGTTAAGTGAAATTCATTTTATCAGCTAACAATCGACATTAAAAGGCTGATTTATCAGTATCAACAAGTGTATTGTTACATTCATATTTGTAGAAATAACTTTATATGCTTGGACAACATTTAAGTTACTTACTGTTGATTATTCAAAGATATATTATTTGGAAGAAATATATTATGTATTTTTCTAGGTTTAGTTTTATTATTATTGTAGCATGTAAAAAAGAAATAAATGTTTGAGTGAATTTTGTATTTTGTTTATAATGACTTCTGAACTGAATAAAAAATGAAACTAAAAATATATTAATTTAAATCTGTAGTATTACTGTACATAAAATTAATTATTTTCATTTTTTATAAGTTGTAAATAAAAAATTGTGTTATTCAGTTGTTGCAACTGAAATTTTTTAAAACCATATGAAAATAAAATATCACAAACAAAATTATATATTATTTTTCAAGAAAAAGATATTTTTGTGTCGCAAATTTTTTACCGAATGAAATTTTTGTCGAGAATCGGAATTTTATTGAAACATTGGTACTACTTTGTTTTATAGTTCCTATATATCACTTTTGCAATAAATTTTGGTTGATTAAATTAATGAAATTATTATACACAAGGTGTCTCAAAATAATGGGACAAATCAATTTATGCAAATTTATTGTGTCAAATAAGATCAAAAACCAATTAACCATTTTATAATTTTAAGTATACTTTGTATATACTCCAACAATACAACGCTTTTAGCAACATATATGAATTCAAAATGATCCTGTTATATGTTTCTATTATACATATCATGTACACTATTATTAATGTACATGCATACATAATGAATGAAAGTTTAACGTAAGATACTCTTCGAAAAATTAAATTATTTTGTACATTATATATATTTTTATGATCCAATGGAATTTGTTTTGCATTAAATAGTTTTTTCTGTGATTCCTAGTTCTATTTAGTTGGTTATAAATGGTCTGTTATGCGTGACTCAAGACGTTGTGGCACGCATATATACGAATCTGTTACTCTCTTCATATCTCCAAAAATAAATTCTTTTAAAAATTGAGATTAAAAAAATCGATTTTTCAAAATTTTAAACAGTTCTGTCTCCTTAATAAAACATATTCGAATGTTGGTTGTTGTCCTTTAGTATTTGATTGATTGAAATTGTTGACTCAGGAGAGCCCTCTCTGTTATTAGGTATCCTAAGTTGAATTCACGTTTGCAGGCTCGCAGCAGAATGTCGGAAGAAATGGAGCATCTATTTCGGCGATGTCGATCATTTTTCTCTTCAATCGGTTTTAGTAAGGGAAAACGGGACTGATCCAAAGTTTCCGGATCGTATTCTTGGTGGAATTGTGATAAACTCCAGCAGTAAAAATGACCCAAGATTAAACATTCTTACAACTTCTGGTGGCTGGAGTCTAGTATCTTTCGTACTGTAGTCGCACGAGAAGAAGATATGGGTACTGCACCAACAAGCTCAGGCAGTACAGGGAAAAGGGAAATCGTCCACTTGCACTATTTGTGGCCTGATACCTACGCTCCTGCACAGGCACGTGTAAAATCTACCGCATGACGAGGACCTCAAACGAAACAAAACGCGACAAAGTGAGATACAAAACGTATCCGAAATGTGTTCGCAAACTCATCATGCATCTTTGTAGTGTTTTATTTAGTTCACATTCTCGTCACGTGGTGGAATTTTATACTTGCCTACTTTGGTCAATAGTGATAATATATTTGCATAAGGGTGCAGCAGTCGCATCATAACTGATGTGAGCTTTGAGGACATCGGTCAACTTCTCGCGCATCAGCGGTACACAATGTTTTGCTAGAGTGGACGTTTTGCCGTTAGATAAACGACATTTCAAAAATTTTTTGTTATGTAGAGTTATCATTCTACAAACATTGTCAAGTATAGTTAATTTAATTCCATATTCCTAGTGTTAGATTTTTGTAATATAGTTCTTGTGTATGCGTTTTTTATTATAATATTATAACTAAGGATTGATTAATATAAGTTATAATATTAAGTGTTAAATCTAAAGTGTAACGTTAGTGTAGCATTAATGTACTGCTAAAATATAATAATTTTATTACATTAAATTACGTATGTATATAATGTCTACACATAAGAAGGGACAAACTGTCCGTAGTGAAGCACGGACAATGGTAAAAAGAATTGCAAAGAAATGTGAGGAGGAAGCATTGCAATGTAAACTGCTTTTTCCATTGCACAAACCAAATCTCCGCACTGCAGAATATACTGGTTTATCAATAACTTCAGTAAGTAGAATCAAACATGAATGTTCAAATTCTGGAGAAGAAGTTCTGCCAACACCGGGAAGAAGACGACCAAAGTGTTTAGAATACAAATTTCATTGTTCAGAAGAAGACAAAACAATAATCAGAAATATTATATACAGTTTTTATGTAGAGAAGAAAATAATGCCAAGTGGTTCAAAATTATTAGCTGCCATCCGCGAAGAAATCAATTTCCCATGGGAAATAAGTACACTTTATAAATTATTAAAGGCTATGGGATATAAATGGAAAAAATGCAACAGCATCAGAAGAATATTACTTGAAAGACAGGACTTAGTGACTTGGAGAGGAAAATATTTGAAAAGATTACACTATTACAGGATGGAAAACAAAGATATAATTTTCATCAATGAGACATGGGTGGACATCAATCTGTCATTTGGTAAATGTTGGCAAAACGAAGAAGAATTAGGGACATTAAAAAATACCAGTTTATCTGATCGCCTAATAATTGTACATGCGGGTGGTAAAAATGGATTTGTACCTAATGCAGGACTCATTTTTAAAGCCAATAGCACAAGTGGTGATTACTATGGACAAATGAATGCAACTAAGTTTCGAAAGTGGATTCTTGAAAAACTGTTGCCAAATATTTCTTCAAATACTGTAGTGGTAATGGATAATGCACCTTACCATTGCGTGGTGTTAAATAAACCACCGGGTAAGTATGCCAGCAAGGCAGACATGATAAACTGGCTTATGGAAAACAACATACCACATGCAGCAACTATGAATAAATATGAACTCGTAGAATTAATAGCTCGATATAAAATGTTTGAGAAAACATATGTAATAGACGAAGTATTAAAAATGCATGGATGTATTGCTTTACGATTACCTCCATATATGCATGAGCTGAACCCATTTGAATTAGTTTGGGCCCAATTAAAAAGAAATATCAGTGAAAAAAATACATTAATGTTAACATTTGCTGAATTGGAATCGACTACACAAGAAGCAATAGATAGTATAACACCAACTGAATGGGAAAACTTTTGCACACATACAGAGGAAATAGAAAAAAAATACAGGGACAAGGATAATTTATTAGAAACTGCCATAGATGATTTAAGTTTAAACATACATGATACAGATACAGAAGAAGATCAAAATGACAGTAGCTCTTCAGAAGATTTGTAGGGTAAGAAAATATGAAACATTATATGTAATTTTAATACTTGTCCTTAACAATTGTTATTACGAAGAATTTATTAGAAACATACTGTGGAATCTGTGAGGAATATATTTCTTCTATTGCTAGTTAATATTTTGAGTTAACATTTACGCCAATGACACTCTATTGGTGTGTTTTATTTTATCTCATTTTGTTTCATCGTATTTCTTGTTGCGCGGTAACATTTACATATGCCTGACTTAGTACACAATGTAGTGGAACAGTGAAGAGATAGGTGAGTAGAGAGGTAAGTGGAGAGCAGAACTGTGAGGCTAGCAGAGCGGTGCTGCGAGAGAAACATACTATAGAGAGAGGGGAATGCTACAGCAGTCAGTTTTTCTTAGTATGTATGTCTCAAAATGTCTTTGAAGAAGTAATAAAAGCTCATGCTTGTAGAAAATATGGTAATTATTTAGAAGGGGGGGGGGGGGGGGGTCTCACTGATTTCATTGATTTTTAAATATGTTGTAGAAATCAACATTTTGAATAATTTTTTCTTGTACATATAATTGCCGCTCGGCCGTAGTTTCCAAGATTTTTGCAAGAAATTATTGCTACTGTTGAATGATTGTCACCTATAGTCACACGTCTACGACAGCCTTTGCGTAAACATTGGATCGCCGATTGTCTACAGTTTCTATAAACACATCGAGACAGCCAGCAATGGAAATATAACATTGTGCATATCATTGAGTAACCTCTTTTATCAAACTACTCCATTTTATCCAGCCATTTTCTACAGAACTGTAACATGAATGGAAAAGAAAAATACATAATGCCCAGATTAAGGAGTGGACACTTTAGACTGATACACGATTATGTTTTTAGCAAAAGAAAACCACTTTAGGGCACCCATTGTGCAAACCAATCATTGACTACAAATCACATACTGTACAAATGCAGCAATTTTGAACGAGAAAGGTAAAAAAATGGCATTCATTTAGATACTACACTAACATCGTATGAAGCACATCATAAAATTCATCAAGGACATTGATCTATTCTGCAAAATTTAGTTGGCACAATCTCAATGTTTATTGTTAATGACCGTCAGGTAATGCAATATAAAACCAAGAAGAAGAATTCTTTGATATGATACTACTGTCTTATGATTTGGTGCAAGTGTCCAACAGGTATTATTGAAGCTGTGATTGCAAAAGCTGTTGATGAATATAATAAAGCAGAATAAAAATTAATTGTTCAGATCTGGAGAAAAAGAATCAGTAATACCAGAGTATGTTACAAAAATAATATGAGCTTTATATTTATACAATAAACAGGCTTTGCATCAAGAAGGTCCAGCGCAGGAAGTTTTTAAAAAAATTAATTAAATTCCTTTATAATTAAAATAATTAAAGTAAGTCTTTTCGTTTCTACTCTAAAACTAGTTTTGGTCATAAATTGTGAATACTTTATGTTAAACATAAATTTTATTATCTTGGTAAAACAAGAATTTGCTTTTTTTTAAATAACTTCAACGAAAATAAAATTTTTAGTTCGAAATTTTATTTATATACTAATTAAGAAATAATATGAATATTTTTATTCAATTATTTTTCCTAAAACTTTTGTTTTATTATGTTATATTACATTTAATGTAAAAAAGTTATATGGAAATATAATTTTTTTAATCTTTATTCTAAAAATTACCGATACTTTATTTTTGCACAAATGTCATTCTCCTTTGTTGAAATATGTGTAGTATTTTATAATTAAATAAAGACTTAATAATAATAATAATAATAATAATACCTGTAGCAAGAGTGTAATAATTGTTTAAGTAGCCGTTTAAGGTTATCCAAAGATCGTATTATTCTCCATGTATAAATGCAGGACAACGTCAGTTGAAACAGGTAGGAGAAAAAAAATTATATGCGGAGGTACTTCCATTCAATTAAACACCGATAACTTTGATAATTTAAAAAAATCTAATTTAGAAAAAAGAACTGTTTCCCTATATCGTACTCGTCCTTCGATACTACTTGAATTACGTTTGAGACATTTCATAATGTCGCAACTGAAGGTTTGATTAAGTATTTTGTTTCTGTTGAGAGACCCTGTATTATCTTATCTTTAGTTACATTCTTTACTTTATTTTTCAAGATACTATTCACTGTTTACCTTTATGTTTAACGACGCGTATGCACAGAAAGTAGTTACTTCAAATTATACTCCCGCAAACTCGGCATCCCTTCTTTCAGCCAAGAATAGGTGGCTAATACCGGATATCGATTAAAAGTTATTGGTAATTAAACAAAACCAACAGTGTCTTATGTCACGTGACAAAAAAAAAAAAAAAAAAAAATCAATCGACGAACAAGCGGAAAATCAAAGAATATAATTTCAAATTTGAAAGCGAAATGCGAGCATTCCTGAGCAGGTGGTCTCTGTTGCTTGCGATTAGTATTCTCTGCGTTTCGTGCTCGCATGACGGAAATGTTACACTTACAACTGGGCCTGTAACCACACCGAATTACGCAACAGTGAAAGCACAGCAGTAGTGAGCTGGAAGAATTATCGACCGATTTTATCTTGTTTTCCTTAATGTTTCGTATTTCACGATGTCCATTCTTTTTTTCTGCGATATTCCTAAGTGGCAAGTATACTTCTCGAAACAATTAGGGGATCGCATTCGTGGAAATTGAGGGTGGCAATTCAAATGTCGGGGACACGAGAATTTCTTCAGTTTAACGCAGTCGAATATTCACCGAATATCTCATTTACATAATAGATGGCTGAAACTGTTGATCCTTTTAACATTGCAGGCGCTTATGAGCACGTGGTCACGTAGAACACCAAGTGCGAAAAACGTTCGACGAATACATTTAATAAACGCAGCAATAAGGGTTCCGCACACGACACGTGTTGAACGTTCGAATCTTGCTTTGGAGAAGATTGAAGCATTTGGGTAATTTATTAACTTTGTGTAGACGATTGTCCGATTGTTTTATTATTCAACCGTGTAACGGGTACTTTATATACCGTTTCGTTGTAGCTTTTGGACATATTCTCGGCACGCCTCGATAAATCGAGACGTTTGAGATTTATGTCGAAAATATACATTTCCGAATTACAAACACGTACGATTAAACGGTTAACACTCCACTATATCCTCGAAGTCGTGGTTTTACGATTCTCATTGTTTTCCGTTTTATCCACTTCGAGATGTATTTTATTTTTATACACAAATAGGTTTATTATCCCTCGAAAGAACAATACGAGGATTTTTGCGATCTTAGCTGCATATATACACACACACACACACACACACACACCATGACGTTATTTATTAATGGACTTTTCCATGTCTTGCTACGCTACTATTTTTTTACGATGCTTGAAGTATACTGATTTTGAGAGATTAGAAGACGATAAATATCTCTTTCGAATGGTTTTAAACGTACACGGTCTGATCGGGTTTGATGTTTAAAAATTTCGAATTAAAGTGCAGCCGATGTTGACGAAATACAGTGCTTTCGAGATTTTGAAAGCTGTTCTCTTCAATGCACGCGTGTGGAAAGTCCAGAACGAGAGCGAAACTTTTGCTTCGGCGATGGAAGCGAGTCACGTACTTAGACGACTTCGAAGCTGTTTGCGATGCATCGAGGGTTGCGATGAGCATTGATTCACGCACGACTAACGACCACCCCGTGGTTCCTATAAATACCTTTGTCACTGGAACCCAAACAGTCAGTTCCTTTCTTCACTTTCGTTCGACCATAAGGTTACCTTAAACTCAATCAGCATGGTTATCCAGGTGAGAATGACATTCGGTAGAGCTCCTTGCATTGACTTTTACACCATTTCTAACAACTACCCGTTAGATATTCGTTAGTAAAAGTAACGAATTTTTTAATATTTCAAGTTTTACATGGTGAGAAAGTTTCCAACGTTCGAAAGAACAATTAATAAGCATAGAAATTTATTCGACATTCATCTTTAATTATTCGTTTTTAATTTTGGCATATACACGATCTAGACATATGAACAAATCAACAGTAACTGACTGCAAGGTTTACAAATTCAAAAGAAATCCCATACGCGTGAACTTTAATAGTGTTCTTAAATACGTGTCTGTAATAATATCATACAGTTAAGATAAAATGTTTTCTACCGTTTATTATATCAATATTATACGAGTGATACAAAAGAGAGTAGTAGTATATACCTCAAGCATGTAAGAAATGAAAGGAACTAAATTTTAAATATTGTCGATACAACGATAATAGGGATGATGAAAATGTAATTACTGTATGTTCGTAAGTGGGGCGAAAATCGTAGTACAGTAAAGTCTCTCCAAAAGATCACTTTTTTTCATCCCTGATAGCATCGAACATAGAAAAGGACAATGAGCGAAAAAAAATAGAAAGGACTAGTCGACAGATATCAAAGACGTATCGGCGAGGCTCATACTAATTCAATTATACAATTTTATTATTATTAATTATTTTTTAAAATATCATATAGTTTTAACTATATTTATTATACATGTTGAATTGGTAAAAATAACTATTAGATTATTAAATATAATCTTAATAATATTATTGTGTTTAGTTTTATTTTAATTAGAAAAGTGTCACAAATATGAGGGTGAAATTTTCATTGAAAAATAATTTATTATTAGTAAGAAAATTTTACTATCGTATTAGTACCTACATATGCATTATTTCATCAATATGTACCTATACCGACTTCATTCTTCTCCAGTATCTGATTGAGGTTTGTTTACATTTCCATAAAAAGTAGAGTCGAAACCGTTTCTGATTTCTGCTCTAGCTTAGAGGACAAAACTCCTTATTTCTCTCCTGTTCAAGTAACACTAAACATAACTTCTTTTCTGTTTAAGTAACATTAAACATACTTAGTTCCCTCACACGGATATTTAATAGCAAATGAAATTAAACTATACGACTGAGCTCCATGAGCACATCCTTCTAGTAGTGGGGATACAAATTTTACTCGAGGAGTAGAATCTTTTTCACATATGGAGAGACTTTACTGTACACTCGGATAGGACGTGACTTTACAGGAGAAAATGAGAAATACAATTGGTCTCTTTCTCACCCGTGGCTCTGTTTTCGAAAAAAACAACGTTCTCTTTAAACGTTTACAGGTAGAAATATTTTCGAATACATATAGTTTCAGAAAATGAAATAAAAAAAATTAATTTTTTTCTTTCATATACGGGAATTGGGGGTGGAGTGACAACTTGCGATAATAGCATTGATTGGTTGCGCCTTCTAGCGGAAACTGTCACAACTGGTTACCATACAGGGTAAATCTAATCAGTGGGCAATACTTCAGGAGCTTATTCAGCACCTGAAAACATGAAAAAAGTTCATATAAACATATGAGTTCCACATGAGTAATATTCCATTTCGTCTTGTGTACAAAATACAGCGTTATTTGTTTTTTGAAATTAGAATAACTCTATTTTTGCATTCAATGCAATTTATGTATGCGACATTACGTTGCTTACTGTTAGCAAAATAAGAACGTTTGAATAAGTCTCAACAGAGTATTTTCACAGATAAGTTTTACTTCGATCAAACGGACGAATTAAACCGATTTATTACGAGAGGATATGAATTGTGAGAAATTAGACATTGTTTATAAACAGTTGAACGGATTATTATTACTAACAACGTAAAACTCACTGTATCTCGTCGACAAGGTGAAATAGAATATATCTTTGTATGAACTTTCTTCATTGTTTCTAGCCGTTGAATCAGTTTTGCCTCCCGAAGGGAGGAAACAGAAAAAAGAATTAAGAGTAAGCTTCTCTGAACTTTATAATCGATAAACCTTTTCGAATTTTCAGTCTTACGAATTTCGCGTTGATACGAGTGACTGAGAAAATATACCGATCGAAAGATCTTTTAGACCAAGATACTCTTTTACTTATGTAAAATAGCAATTAATAAAATAATAAAACGTATAACTTTATAATGTTACAGAAAGTACTCATCGTAATGGCGATTGGAGTATTCGCGACATGTAGAGGTGCTGCGATAGCCGTGCCAGCTTTGCCAGTGGCTAAACTCGCGCACGTGGACCAAGGGCTAAATAATTACGATCCTCATCCGCAATACACTTACGCCTACGATGTACAGGATAGTCTGACCGGGGATTCGAAAAGCCAACACGAAAGCAGAAACGGCGACGTTGTTAGCGGTAGCTATAGTTTTATCGAAGCTGACGGTACGAGAAGGATTGTCGAGTACACAGCAGATCCTGTGAATGGATTCAATGCAGTTGTTCACAGGGAACCAGTAGCGATTATCAAACCTGCCGTTAAGGTTGCTCCTGTACTTTTTCATCCTTAAAGAGGTTTAGATCAGATCATAATCAATTGGCCGCTCATAGCTACCGCTCATAGTTATCCCCTCCATGCTATTTGGTGGCTTCCCTCACCATTCTATTTTTCGTCTCTCAACCGCGCAAACGCAAGCTTTATCCTGAACAGGGAGGTAAGATTGCATTGCGTAAAAGTGGGAGTCGTTCCTAATTAGAGCATATTTCAAATTAGAGAAGCGGTCCTGAGTGTCCAATCAAGTTCGATCTGACTTATAGTGATTGTCGCTCGTGTTTGTACTGGTCGTTTATTTATGTATGCGACATTACGTTGCTTACTATTAGCAAAATAAGAACGTTACACTCTCGGTGTTTCGTTTAATTTTTTCATTTTCTTCGACAAAGTTGTATCGTTGATTTTCATTCATTACATCATGTACGACATTTTATCGCTAACGACAATCAAATGGGTACTGAATTAATCTTAACGCGAATCTGAATTGCGCCTGAATTTGGTGCACGTTACATTTAACGTTTCGTGAAAGATAACGACAGGTGCAATTCTTATAATTACCACGGTTATTGATTTGTACGACTTTTAAATTACTAGTAAATTGAATAGTTTTACAATATAAATTTAATGGAATGTTGATATTATTCAACTATAATTGGAAAGAAGATGGGTTTGCTTTTTTGTAGCTCGACTAGTCATCTCGTAATGTATATATTGTAATGATTTTGTAATTAAAATCTTTTGTATAATAGATGTTTCTATTTCTTATCTTCATCCTCCTTTCTATACTGTATATTTAAGTTTAAACATCGAAAGTGTTAGTTCATAAGATTTTATAACATTCGCTACTAATCGACGAATGACATTTGTATTGTAAAATTTGATTAGGAACTTATTTATTATATAGGGCATATAAGAGAAAAAGAATCGATCAATCGGATTACTCAACCGGGATTTGAATCCGGATCTTATGATTGCTGAATAACTTACAAAAGTATTGCACAATAGAAATTAGGCGCTTAGATAATAATGTCGTGTGGATATTGTATTTTTACTTCCTTAAAAAACTACATCTGTTAATTTGCAAGTTTCAGAAAATAAATAGGGGCGTAATCACTACGATTTAAAATTTGGCATGCGCGTTTAAAAAATATTTTTTTATTACTGCAACCTTAGAAATACTGATTACGATTACTGTTCAGGGTATCTGTTGGTACGTGAAAAGTACCGTAGGTATGAATTCTGAATATAAAAATAAGAAAAAAGTTTATACAAACAAAGTTTATACAGTTTATTTTGTGTTGCAATAATGGTTGCTCGAAGTGACCATCATCATCTTCGACACGTTATTGAAATTTAACCTTCGTTTTGATACTAATCATGAAATTGGATGAAACAAATGACAAAGACCCAAGAAGACATAAATACAGTACTTGAAATATTTTTCATAAAATTCACTGTGTGTGTCGATTATATTTTGTTTTTTCGTAATATTTTAAAACGTGTACTTGCTATTTCGTTCGATAGTTTTATTAGTTACGGATCTAAACCAGAGATGGGGCACCTGCGGCCTTTAGGTGTCGGTATAGCAAACGCTTATTTTAATCGAAGAGAATTAATCATCACTTTTATTGTACAATGTTAACAAGTTTGCGGCTCTTATTGATTTATCCGTTGCTCTATAGTTGCTGAGGTAAGTACGAGTATGTAAAATAAGTCAAACCCATTTGTTTTATGGTTGGCGCGTTTTTTTATACTGATACGTGATATAGGTGTGATAACTTCTACGTACTAAATTTGGAAACAACATGCCACGCATGTCGTAAACGTTCGAGTAATTTATTGTTGTTATACTTTTCATTTCAAATGTATAAATATTATTTTATTTTGTTATTATTATGTTTATAACATTACACCAGATAATACTTAGAATATTATAGAAATATTAGCAAAGTTGATAGATCGTTACGATTATAAATACAAAATTGGTCACATTTTTCTAAACATCACATACGTGTGCAATAGTTAGTTTAATATTTTGTATAATAGAGTGTGTCAATTTCAAATAATCATAGTTATTAATTATCTAGAAACGTAACGTTAAGAAAAGATCGATTTTAAACACTCTAAGGTTGGATTACACTTTTAAATAGCGTATAGCACTATAGGTACATAAGTAGAATGTGAGCAGAGTTCATTTTGTTTTATGAAGACTAACTATAACGTTTACCCAATACCACCGCAACGAATTTCTAATAAATCGACGATATAAATGAAACCATTGAATTTTGTTTATATACTACATGGGTTTATGGTATTCTATAAAAAATATGATATTATCAATTTCAGAATAGTTATCCAAAAATTCCCCTATCCGAACAATCTTGTTTACTTACTAATACGGATAATCGAGGTTCTAATGTACATATAATTGACACTAAGTCACTTCTTTGTGAAATACCTTTCTTTAATATTCGATTCGATTCTTGCTCTAATAAAATCTCAATCATTAAAACATGTATACTTATAAAATACTGTGCGACTCATTTCAGGTTAAGGAACCTTTTTTTCATCTTGGAATTTTGTATAGATCTATCAAAAAATAACACTCTTGCAATTATTAGTAATATATCACTTTATAACTACCCTGACACATCATTTATAATCCCTGTTTGAATATGCTCGCGATATCTCGTATTAGTTGCCTACGTTTTTCGTACGTAGTCCACGAATACAATCGTAATGTATTTCTATTCTTTCATCTCTCAGGATGGTTAACTATGAAGCAACACAATAATCCACTCTTATTGTTTAATTTACAAAGTATTAGCTTTGTAAGTACACCACTGTATCTGTATGAACTTATATACTTAAATTCTCACAATCGGGAACATTCTGTGTATTTACTGTAGTATTTACTGAGGATTCGATAAGGCATAACTATATCTCCTCATCACTCGTAAAAATGTCAAGGTTCCCATATTTTCTAACGACATATTATTTACAATATGTTACCTGCAAACATTAGAAATTTGTTATCGTAAGCTATTATTAAAAATGCTTTCCTTAACTTTTACCCATAAATCTTAATACAATTCTTCTATCAAATATCTGTTTTCGAATTGTAAATGCATGTTTTGCAAAGAGATGCATATTATATATTATTAGAATAAAAAAATTGGTTTTTCGTTGTATTTTTTTTTTATTCAAAATACTTGTTAAAAAGTTTTCCACTCATTAGTAGTAAAAAGATCGAAAAAGAAAATTGGCGATTAAAATACTACAAAGTTTGAAATAGATTTTTTGTATATTTGTATTAATATTGTTTTGTATTTACAACATGTTAAGAAAATATAAAAAATAATGCTATAAAATTCAACTTTGCATTGTTTTCGTAAATTATTAATTATTGTACATTTAAGGGAAAACGTTGTTTGTCAATTTATGCAAATCAATTTATTTTATTTTTTATGTATTGGTTAGAAAATTCTGGTTCTTATATTCCTAATAAGTGATTTTACTCGATCAATTTCATCTCATGCATTTAAAATTGTCGTTTTTAATTATTAAACGAACGAATCTGTTCTATTAATATATTTGCACTAGATCATCATAAAGTCTGGATATTGTAGTCCTTAAGACATGTTTGTGTACTTCCACTATGGTGGTTGAAGTCATTATTTTGAAATTTGAATGTCATTGTGTCATGATCTTGTATAGAAGGAAGCAAGTTTCTATGGTAATGTTATCTATAATACTAATAACAATCCATTTTCGACAAAGCGAATCTAATTGAAAAAAAAATTACCTTTTCCTGTGCACCGAAAATATCCTATGCTATTAGCATCGTCGCTGCTGTGTTCACACTTTGATGTACTGTTTGTGGACTCAATTTTGATGGATGACCATTAATTTTTTCGGTACAGTATTATTTTATATTATTAATGTAAGTGTTAATTAACGCATGGAAACCGATTCAGGTCTCTCGTGATTTTTCGTTCATTGCAGATACCCAAGAAACTTCTTAGCCTTTTTCGAACTTGGTTATATTGTGACAATTAGAAGTTTTAAAATTAGTGTACTATGCAAATTACCTTCGAAACATATGAATTCAATAGCACAAGCATAGAATTTATCTAAAACTCAAGAAATCTTAATTCAGCCACTAATAACTAACAGTTAACAACAGTTATAATAGAATTATAACTTTCTTTCTCATAACCTGACAATTTCGGAACATAAGACAATTGTATGTTCCGTTTCTCTTTTTTATTTAATAAAATAAGTTCATTAGTTCAGATCTCAAACAGCCCTCTCGGAGATTGAAGAAATGTTCGATTTGTTTGATAAAACAGAAGAAACAACTTATTAATAGTACAAGAGGAAGAGTAATTCGATACTAAAAGTTGTCTCTACCACAATTGGTTACTAAATACATTCTTTTTCATAAATGAACTTCTTATATCTACTTCTGTTCAACTAACAACTAAAGATTTCTCTAAAATGCACAATAATTGATTACTTGCGTTAATAGTGCAAAGTTGAATTTTGTAGCATTATTTTTCGTGTACTCTTACATAATATTGAAAAAGAAAAAGATCAGTAGCTTTTAACTACGAACAATAAAAAGATCAAAATGAAATAAACTTACATTTTTGTTGAGCAGTAGGGTATGTATTATTACTAATATTTGTTGTGGTCACATTCAGCCATTGATAACGGTTATGAGAACCGGACAATTTAAAATTTTTTTCTAAAATATTTCATTAATTGTTAGTCATAATATATACAATTACGTAACATTTGTGTAAATTTGGTTTACTTTGAACGTTACGCGTGAAATTTAAATGGAATAGAATCGTAAGTGGTCGCATAATTTGTATGCCGATACGTCAAACAGCGTCATCCGAGGTTGTTCGCCGAAATTACGAAAGGGAGTGAATTCTATGTATACACTCATTGTGTCCTTTCTTTCCTTTCCCAACCATGGATGTTTTCACACCATCGGACACATCATGAATTTCAAGACTGACGCTGTAAACAGTCGACTCGATAATGTTGATACCAAAAGATAAAGTACGTACATTTTTATTTTAAATCATTTAATTACGCGACATTTATACGAAAATATCGATACGTGTAAATTGCAAAAAGCATTTTGTAGAATCGATACTATCGCAATGTTATGTATTTATATTACTGCTTCCATATGTATTTAAGTAAGTATTACTTAACACTTATTTGGAACGTTTCAACTAACCGTATACCATCCCTGGCAAAATACTTTCAATCGAACAAATATGTGAATAACATTTTCGTTGTCAGTACAAGAAATAACAGAATGGAAAAGTTAATTTTATTCGAATAAGATTTTAACTTGATAATAAATATTTCCTTTTATTTATAAAATACAAAATAACGAAGTAAAAGAGTGTTTCGGGAAAGAATCACTTTCATTCATAGGTATGTCTTTTGTATGAAATATTAATACTTAAAGGTTAAATTTTAATAATAGTATTTTGGGTGCCTCTCATCTTTTACATACTTAGTACGTGCTTCTTACTTGTACTCTGTTTTATAATGATTTATTTATTATAAATAAATAAAATAATGCCTAATGCACGGGCTAATCTAAAACAGAACGCCTAAGTAACTTTCTTAGCTTCAAAGTTATAAAAAAGTATTAATGATATAATTTGTACGATTGTGAGGGGCAAGTAAAATGCAAATAAAATTTTTCTTAAGCTTGAGCGTCATATTTTCGTATTTTACATTTTGTAGGTGACACTAAAACGAATTTATTGGATCAAAAACTTTCCTCCGTTTAGGTTTCTAAATGTTCAAAATAGTATCCTTTAACAGCGATATATTCTCTCAATCGTACAACAGCTTATAATGTTCTCTCGATAATTTTCAGTGTAAATGCATAAGTTCTATTTATTCGTTATTTCTAGTTTTCCGGGGTAGATTCCAGCCTTTTCGAGGTAAACGTCTTTTCAGAGGTTTTTCCATTAAAAAAAATTTTTGGATTGCGTTTACATTGGGAGTGATCGACTAATTATTAGAATTTATTATGTTTGTAAGAATGTTTCGATATCAATGGCCCTCATTGTGAATATTTACAAGATTAAATAATGTCATTTAATATTCCGTTTTGTTTAATTTTTTAAATCCAAGGTTGTTTCAAGGTTACACTGCCCTACACCAACACTGCTTCCAATTTTACTTGTGCAATGTAACTTTATCAAAACCGCATGATTCTAAAGATGCAAGCCAATAACTATCGTTCCTTATCGATCTTTTATTTATTTTTAAATTGCCACTTAGATGTAACAATCAAAAATCTTCATTCAACTTGCAAAAATCAAATTTGGTCAACGCCAAATTACGTCAGCCGATGAATTCGTTTTAATGTTTACTACAAGAAGATCATCATGAAAATTTCGTTTAGTGCAATAAAAACAAGTTGTACAAAATTTTGACTGTATCAACCTTGAGAAAAAAAGTTCTTCGCCCTTTAAACTTGAGCAATTTTAATCCAAATTGAGTATTTTCGGAACAGTGAAAGTTATTCGAGTGTTTCCTTCGAACCACACTGTATATGTAAATGACTTTTGTTGAATCGTATCGATCTATTGTACCGTAGTATTAAGAGTGTTTATGAAAAAGAATGTGCCTGCAACTAAATACAGCATTGCCTCGATTACTATCACGATTTCTGCCTCGTTAGTTGTTGCTGTTTCTCGCACTTCAATCGCATCTTATACGTAATATTACAGAACTCTTGGAACACTTACCTCTCTTGCTAACAGCAGTTCTTTGTACTTTTACACACTCTTACGTTATCGTTTGCATATCTAAACATCAAAGAAATATCCATCGTTTCTACATTTGAGCATAAGGAAGTATTTTAATTCAATGCAGAACGAATAAAAAAAGGCTAATTATTCCAAGTTAGGAAAGTACGAATTCGCAACGTACTTATCCATCTGGAAACGTAAAGAAAATGGAAAAGTAAGAAAATTATTCGTAGTCGAATTGTTTTCTTCAAAATAAACAAAGATTTGAACAAACATCGATCTATGACGTTTAAAAATCTTGTCACATTGTGTTGCGATACGTATATTAAATACCTTAAAAGCTAGACGTACATGTATGAAGTATTTTTGAACAGGTTAAGAAGACTGGGTACCTTAAAAAAGATTAATTTGGAACCTGTATTTCTTATGACACCATTTTTGCTTAAAGGAGACCTATTAATCACTTAAGTTTGCATCTATAATTCCGAAACACCATCTATATTAGTGATACCAATATCAAGTGCTTTGATTTGTATAATTAATTTCAATTACAAAATTTATTCTATACTTGTTCCACATTGGGACGAATTGTATCTTTAAAATGGTTGAAGGTAGACAACGATGCATTAGAAACTGATTCCTATTTACTAATACGATAAAGCTAGAGTATTAAATGCGAGGTAGTAGCTATATCCAACAATATGTACGTTAATATCGATATAATAATATGTATGTATAAGAAGTAATCAAGCAGACCTATAATTGAAATAATTTCTTCATTAACCATTTTCAAACATTAATGTTATAGTATCATTTCAAAAGTGTATAAGTTTATTAAAAAGAAACGTATAATTGAGACATTGAGTACAAAAACAACTCAACTTTAGTTAAGTTGTCTGTGTAGATTTCCTTATAATTGTATTTTTCGATCTCTTATATGTAAATATATGGAGTTCTAGAAGAACATCGTCGTCAATTTTTAACGCTTGCCTCGCGCTACCGCTAAAATTACAATTTAATTGTAAAATGTAGAATTATCCAAACCCCTTTTAAGTAAAAGGTGTAATTTAAATATAAATATTATATATGAAAAATGCATGAAAAAATCCTAAACCATTTCATGTAGAATTATGCAGTTACTTATCGAAAGGTTAGAATACTACGCTAAAAGATTTATTTCATAAAATTTTAAAGCTCAAAAACATTAAATTTACGATTTAAAAATTTGTGAAATTGAAGTGTTTACAAAAGAATATAGTTTTAGCTTGTAATGGGTAATTCGATACAATAGCAGTCTTCTTTACTTTCTAAAACTCTGCATAAAGAATTCTACATTACCACTTTTCTTCAAATGTACGCATATATTTGTTAAGTACAATAACATTTTTCAATCTTAGGAAATATTGGGTTATCCGGAAAGTTCGTGCCGATTTTTAAGGAAAATTCAAAGGCAACTCATTTCAATTTCGATATAGATTTATTGAATTATATAGTTGCCATTTTGTTCCACAACCTTTCTTCATTTTTCACGTAACTTCAAGATTCTATTCTTCCAGAAGTTCTCAGGTTTTTCGGCGAAAAAATTTTTATGTGATTTTTTATATCGACCAAAGAGTTAATATTTTTTCCATTAAGGCAATTTTACAAAGAACCAAATAAGTAAAAATCTGAGGGTACAACGTCTAATGAATCCGATGGGTGGAGTAAGGTATCCTAATCAAGCTCTAACAACTTTTGTTGATTAGTCAAAGACACATGAATTTTTCTTCAATTGCTGTCTTGCGAGCAATATTATTCTGAATATATCGTCTAGTTGTTCGATAGAAGCTTATAATATAGGATTCCTATCTAATCCTACCAGACACAAAGCATGACTTTCTTCGGATGGAAACCGGCTTTTAGGGTTGCTAGAGGTGGTTCATTTCGCTTTCTCCAGGATCTTCTCCGTTCAACATTATTATAAATACTTCATGTTTCATCTACCGTCACTACTTGTTTCAAAAATTATGTCTCCTTGTTGCGTTTATAGAACGAGTAACAAATGGAAATACGGTTCATCAAATTTTTGTTGTTAAATTGTAGAGAACCTATACATCAAAACGGTTTACGTATCCAAACTACACAAAATGCTCGTGGATGGTGGTTTTTGATATTTTTAACGTTTATGCTAATTCACATATCGTATAGCGTGGATTATTCTCGATCAGTGATTCGATCTGATCTTCATCAATGTTGGAGGGTCTAACCGAGCGTTCTTCTTCATCAAGGTTGAAATCACCAGCTTGAAACCTAGCAAACTACTTCAACACAGTTATTTTAACTGTAGCATCTTCACCACAAATAGCATATATTTTTTTTGCTACTTGTGTGGCATTTTTGCTTTTTCGATAAAAGAAAAGCATCAAATGTCTATAATGTACTTTATTTCCTTCTATATTCAAAAGCGTGTAAAACTTGCAAAAATGAATGTATCCTAACCAAACTTTTTCCCTAAAAATGTCTGAAACATCACCTTTTAAAATATATACGCATGTCAATTGTTTTCAATCATTTTGATATATATTCAGATCTATGCTAATGCCACTTACCGAAAATCGGCACGAACTTTCTGGACAACCTAATACAAATTTTTCATAAAAGAAACTAAACATAATGGTTTTAAACTTTCTTATTTCTCAACGAAAATAGCCGATAATTGCAAAAATAATTTTACTATGCTCAATTATATTCTGTTTTTCAACGAATATGATCATTTAAAATAATAGCATCTTAGTCGTTGTTTATTGCCAAGTGAAAAAATTACTCGATAAAATTAAAAAACTTCGATAGTTTTATCGATGTAACATAAAATCAATAAATGAATAAATAACTTTATTCGTCTTTATTTTCCTAAATCTTAACTCGGTTAAGTCATATTTCATTAGAAGTGCTCGTCGAAATAACACAGAAATTTGCAATATTTATAAACATTTGATTCTTCTTTTACATTTTTTCTGTCTTCAACTGTTTCAAATCGGACTTAGTTCCCCTCGGTTGTGCTTCGTATAAATAGGTGTGTATATTTTCCTTTCGTGCAATAACTTTGAGATAATAGTATCGATTCATAAAAACATCCATGGGACCGAATTTCAATAAAGTCACTTTTCTTATACGAAATACAAGATAATTTTCTTCCCCTGTCTGTTCTTAATTTATCTTTCCACGTAGAATCGCCCACCGTTCGCGTACGTGTGTCACTTATTGCACGACACCCTGTACAAGTGGCATGAGGAAATATTCCCAAAACGTGCATAGCACGGATTAAGAAACACTCGATGTAGATTAAAAAGTGTCGTAGCCTGACGTAAATGTTAATCGATAACGATCGCGCAACAACGTGAACTTTTGGCAACGGGGACTGTGAACCAAGGTGGAGGATTAGCTCAAGTTGGTAGGTGTGTAGCAGTGTTCGCGGTTTCGTCGTACGACCTCGAGCAACTCCTATGTATCTTCGACGTATTGGCATACAAGTCGCGTGTATACGCGCGACGATATGAAGAAACATAAGCGTGCATACTCATCGGCCTTTGTCGTGTGTAACGTCGCAACATTTATGAGGAGGTCATCCGATGGCTAAAGAAAGAGGAATCGGCGGACCGAATGGAAGAAGGGGTAGGGATTAAGTGGGGGCGGGGTGTATGCGTGTGTAGCACGGGTGTCCGGACGTAAGTTTGGGTGCAAGGAATAGCTCGGTTATTGCTGACGGATGACACGAAAACGCCACCGGTCATCACGTGTATAAAAGTACGAGGAATCATACCCCGAGGCATCAGTCCTCTGGCGATCCTCTCGCAAACCAACATGGCTGGAAAGGTAAGGCAAACGCTCCTCGAAGTGCAACACCGATCGAGGGTTGCACTCGTTGAACTTAACTTCGATCGACGCGAATCTCTGCGAGACAAAAGGAAGTGACGACCTGGATGCGCGCTCCTTGGATGGAAGCTCAATGGTTTTGTTCTTTCGACTTTCAACATAACGAAACGATCAGAAACTGTATCTATACGCGAAATAAGACGATACTTTCAGACATTTAGTGAAAATATTATTGTAGTAATCATATAACGCGAAATGTTTCATATTTTACTCCAATTTTGGGAGAATGATGCCGGAAAAACAAGAAAAGTATTTGAACAAAGTTATTTTTCACATTTGATGACATAGCACTATGTAGGGTTAAATGTACATTTATTTGTTCCATTCTTCGAGCAGTATACAATGTACGTAGCGATTCAAAAACCGCTCGTGTTCTAACGAAGCTAACGTAAACGAAGAGTAATGAGAGGCAGAAACATTTGAAAGTGTTTCTTGCAAAAATAATCGGCAATTGGCGACTGATAATCTACGATTCGTTCGCATTCGTCAACCTTTAAATTTTAGATTCGGTAGCGAAGCAAGCAACTATGCGCGAAATCGGAATGCTTCGTGCGAGCGAACTTTCCAAATTTGCGTAGAAACGTGAACGTGCAACTAGTTATTTTGAATTTCAGCTCATCGTACTTCTAAGCTTGGCGGCTATTTCGAAGGCGGCGTTGATACCGGCGGCGAAGCTCGAAGAATTGGATTCGGTCCCTCGGTACAGTTTCGCGTACGACGTACAGGATGCGGTGACGGGTGACTCGAAAGCTCAATACGAGACGAGAAACGGTGACGTCGTGCAGGGTAGCTACAGCTTGATCGAGGCAGACGGTACTCGTCGCATTGTCGAGTACACGGCGGATCCGATAAATGGTTTCAACGCGGTGGTCAGTCGCGAACCAGCTACCGCGGTAGCCGCGATCGCAGCGCCATTGGTGCCTTACGCGCCTGGCATCGTCGCCTCTGCCGCAGGTACACCCGTTCTACCCGCAGCAGGTGCACCCGCGCCCCCGATTCCCGCCAGCGGCCCGGACTCCGACGTCGAGGTCGTCGAAGCAAGATCCGGTCCCTTGGTCGCGGCTGCGCCGACGACTCGCGAACAGCAACTACGACAACAACAGGAGCAACAACTCCAACAGCTGCAGGATATCGAGAGGCAACAACGGGAACAACAGCAGCAACAGATACAGCAACAATCAAGGCTACAATTGCAGCAACAGATTCAGTCGCGCCAACAGGAGAGGTTAGAACGGGGACAGGAGAAGAGACAGGAGCAGGAACAACCTCAGCGGTTGCAACGACTCCAACGAGTGCAGCAACAACCGCAAGACGTACCGGTGAAAGCTGTCGCTGCACCGCTGCGAATCGTGCCGAAAGCTCAGCAATTGATTCAACTGCCCGGATCCAATGCTATCACGAGTTACACCAACTACCCAGTCGCGTATGCCTACACGGCCGCCTATTCCTCGCCTTTAGCTTACGCAGCCCCCGTTTCTTACGCACCGACTGCACCGATCCTTTGAAATATCTTTCAGCTCGCATTTTCGAATACCCGCCTAATCCATATCGATGTTTCCCAATAAAATTCCAATAAATTTATGTTTACAAAGAATCATGGAAAAATTGATTTATTACGTGTACTCGAGTTCCCGAGTTTCGTGTACATCGACTGTGAATGCATAACCTAAGATTTTGTGGAACGGTAGTCTCGCGTTCGTGATCCAAAGACAATATTAAAGCAAATATTACAGCTGCGAGCAAAGGTTACAAGTTTATGCGCTCTTCTCGTCGGAAATAATCGAATATGAAAATCAAGTAAAAATGTTCACTTTTCGATCGACCTGTTCGATCTATTGCGATTACGAAAAGGAGAAATTGAAAATTACAAAACGAATATGAATTTCTAGCATCGAGAACGGTTCAAATTATCAAATAAATAATTCAATATTCGATGCTAATGTCAAAGAAAAAGTCATCGGACATAATATTTCGTAATAATTATTTTTTGCGATAAATGATCAAGTATCTAACTTTGCGTTACATCTGGGGGAACTTTCATAAATTATTCAAGATTACGCGAAAACGAGCTCCATTTGGTAGATTTATGATTTCAAAAACCCGCAATTTCATTTTCGCCTTTGCGAGTCACAAAGTTACAACGTGAACAACGCCAAAATAAATCTTTAATAGCGGAATGTTTATCTACAATTTTTCATCCGTAGGACGCGAAAAATTGGAACGATCGATGCACAATATTCGACAAACATTGCAAAATACGTATGTACACATTTGCGATATCGACGCGTGTTGTTTCGTCAATACTAAATCGGATCTACATTCGCAATATTGCATCGTTATTACTGTATCCTGCTTAGCGCTGTCAAAGTATTTTTATTTCGTTCGTCTTATTGCGGAACGCTACGAACATTACATGGTAAAAAAAGAAGACAAAGATTTATTATTCAAGAGGATTCGTGCGGCTGTCGTTTCTTTCTAGATTACGTAGAAGTTCACGGCGGGGCCAGTGTCCTCGTAATCTCTATACCGGCGACACAATCGATTACGTCGTATGACCTACCTGACCGTGCGTAGGCGTAATAAGTAAAAGCGTCGCGAATAACGTCGATCAATGTCACAGACGAACAGATCGATCACACATCACGTTCATCCGTGAGCTTCAATTCATCGTCGTTCACAGTTACGCAAGCTGCCGTTACGACGCCACCGTCCTCCAGTTCGAGTTTGCGCAAGAAACACAGTGCGCATGTACGATTGTGCGCACGCGTGTGACACGACTCGACCCGACCGCCTTCAACTACGCACTACGTGCCGACTATTACGCAGGGCGCAATGTACATAGTTCGCGGTGCAACCACCAAGGACGCGATTCCTTACAAACAAATAAATCGAAAGCGTGGAACAACGATTCTTTTTACGAAGATTCCTTTTCGAGAAAATAAAAATTCATTACCATCAACAAATGTAACTACAATATTTCCGTACACGGCGTACACTAAACGTTAAACCTCACCACCGACAATGACAAACGAAAAACCTTTCTTGTAGATCGTTTATGTACCGTAGAACATTGAACTTTCTAATGAATTTTCTTTTTCATTCGTTTATTCGTCTTTCTATTTATTTTATTCCCTTTTTAACATTAAACTCGTTTTGCAGTAACATTTTGAATTTTGCTGAAACTTGTACTTACATAATATATGATAGGTTGAAGTCTAAATATACATTTTAATGCATCTCGAAAGATTTTTACAAAATTTTGAAAATTGTTGGTTTTACAGTTTGCAAAATTGTATCAACTAATCTTAATAAATTATTATTGTTGAACTGAAACTGAAAATCGAACTTCTGGGTAATTACACTTTTTAAAAAAGATGAAAGTTCCTTAATTATTTTTATACAATCGTTTTAAACGAAAATGGTTTTGAATTAAACGAGTGACAATCTATTTTTATAAGAAAGTTAGGTTCAAATTTAATCATTTTCACACGGTAGAACAACAATATCAATGTTTTACGGCAATGTAGTTTATTTTCACGAATCGAAATTATCTAGATTTAAATCGTATATTATTTGCAATATTAAATATTGCGCTCAAGTTTTGTAAAGAAAAATGTATTATCGATTATATATCGTTAACGGTAAAGCTAATCATAAATGGTCGAGTTCAAAAACATATTTATCTCATTTTGTAAGCGAATGGGTTGTAATTTATATTGTAACGTGTGATTCTTATCGACGCTGGGAGTCTGACATATTAGCGAGCGTTACTACTGTATGATATGAATCATCTTGCCAGACGGTAGCTGGGTCATTCCACGTCAAATTGTAGATGTTACGGTCAAAGATCTTTTCCAACCGGTAAATATTATATTTGTGCATTGATTTAATACGAAGGAATTAATTCCTATAAAATGTTGTCTTTCTAGTTGAAACGATTTTTAAGGTATTAAATGTTAAATAAGAATAAAATCGAGAGAAATCAATGAGATGGACCAACCATTTTGCACTCGATATTTACTTCTATGTGATAACTTTTATTTATAGTCATTTTCAAATTGAGGGAATGTGCAACTTTCGCGCGTGCAACCAATGTTAGTTAATATTAATACGAATAATAATATTCAAAATTGAGCATTTAATTCACGATTCTTGGCATCAATTTTGAATAACGATACTCTGGTAATGAATACTCGATCAATATCTAGTAGATATTTATACTAAAAAATAAGGAACAAAATGACGGTATATGTAAGTAAAATAAACAAAGAAGCAGTCAAGCAAACACAAGTAAAACTTTGAGTAATTGTAAAAACTATCGATAGAAATAATTGTTCAAAATTGTATCCGTTTACAGATGTTTATTTTCTAGCCATTAAATTTTATTTTTAATTTTCTAAGTATTTATAACAGTATCGAAGTTTACACGAATAACACGGTACTGACATCGATCGGTAAAAATTGATACACCAAGTACATACACATGTACGTGCTGTTATAATTGATATTTATCAATAATTTTGTATCGGTATAAAAATGATTTCGATACGGTATTGATCGATACAGTATTAGCCTCATCACTACTGTAATTCGAATACTCCGAACTCGCTCGAGCAATTTTAAAAACGATCGGAGATCTTAAAGAATAAGGTTTTCAATGGTACAACAACAACCGCGCTTTTCTATTTCGAGTCACGCAACAGCATTGTTTACTGTCTTGCGAAACATTGTGTCCCGTACTTGAAACTTTTCAATTTTAAAATAGGTATATTTAATCGCTTTAATTGAAACGATCGATAATCAACTCGTAAAATGAAATTAATAATTTAAGTTTCCTGTGTTAGAATCATTTGTTTTTCAAAAATTAGCATTTCAATCTAAATTATTGGTGGATTTACAAGTGAGATATTCGGAAAGTTTGCTCTAAAATAGGTGTTTGTAAAAATTCCTCTTTATACGCAAGAATGCTTATTATTAATAACTTTAAGAAATGGTTTAGTTAATAGTCGTCCAGTTGCGTTAATCATACTGCTATTGGTGAAATATTGGTATTAAGTATCGATAATCTATTTGTTAAGGCCTATATTAAATACACTTTTGCAAGACTACAACATTTTTTATTAGGATATATATATACACACACACATATATATATATATATATACGCATACATATATACAATATAACACACACACACACAGACTTACAGACACGTGCGCGCGCGAAAATTCATTGTTTCGTGGTTTATATATATAGAAACGAAAATTTTATTTCTGCCATTTAATTAAAAAATAGAAGAAACCCGGTGAAAGAATCCAAGTATTACTCGAAAAAAGTTAGCTTTATATATTTTCTATTCTGCCACGAAGAAAGAAACACGCTTTGTGTTTCTAAAATTGAGATAAATTTAACAACTCAGCCTTTTTTCCGTGTAATTTTTCTCAAGTGACAACAATCTCTCGTATCGATATTTTATATATTTTACTTAAACTACGTGCACACGAGTATATATTATAATACAATTGCACGTATTTAATAAATAATGATACATTTATCGGTTTAATAGTCTGTTTGTTTAGAGTTCAAATTGCACTATCCTCTAATCGTTAGAAGATCGTCGAAAAGAAAGAAGTGTGTTTGACGTACCGGATTTCCTTCAAACTGCAAGAATTAAAGTTCCTGTGTATTTTTCGAAAACTGAGAATTCGAATAAATACAGTACAGAATATCGAAAAAAAGGAATTACGATGCACAAGAATATCGTTCGAGTGAAATTGCAAGTGGGCGGAACAGGTGGCGGTAACCATAGATATCGGTGATGGATGTATTGTGTGAAGTTTTTTTTTTTTAATTAATTAATTACATCTCGATAGTCAAAGAAATTTACTATCTTATTTTATAATTATCGAGCTTCTCCTGTATCAATGGAGGATGTACCGTATCCATGTGGACCTCTGCAAAAAAATATTATATCGAAAAAGACAAAAGTTACATAATATTACGCAATATCCGTATAACTCGTTTTCACTTCGAAATTATTCGACTTTCCTAGGACAAGTCGCAATTGTCTTCTGACGTAAAACAGCGATAAATTCGACCGGTCTGAATAAAAATGTAAAAAGACGTATGAAACGAGAAGGAAGCACGAACACGTGATGATCGAGAAAGAGAGAAGGCGTTTTTATAAGCAAGTACGTAATCACATTTATCGTGAGACCCGTCGTCGCACTTTCAATTCTTTCGCGCGAGAAGGTTTTATATTTTTTCTTTTTCGTACACGTCGACGAAACGAAAGATTTTACGGAATTTTATCAAATGTAACGTAAACCGAATCGACGTGTACATCCTGGAAATAAATTTATTTATTTATTCACGAAACGATACATCGCAAAAGGGGATTAACACGTACATATATAAAAACGCGATCGAAAGTGTAAAACACAAACGACATATACACTACCGTCCAAAAATTTAGAATCACTATGCGAATTAGGAGAAACAGGGTCCTTAAAAAAATAAAATACCTTCAAGGTGACTGAAATAGTTTATTTATTAGAAAATTAATAAGAAACATATTTTATAGTTTATGTTATTTTCATTTACAAAGTATTTCTTTGCTGTTTGAAAATATTAAAAAGCTATCAATCTGATTTCGATGTATCCGTTCACGAGAATGAAAACAATGTATGACCATTTTTCGATTTATATATTTCTTTTCAGTCTGAATGACAACCAATTAGAATCCAATATCATAGCACTGAATATTCATTGACTAAAATAAAATGTCTTCCAAACAGTTGAAAAATGTAGACAGAGCGTTACTTTCGATTGAATATACGACTTATATTGGAGTATTATGGATATAAATAAACGCTAAAATTTCTAAAAATATAATTCTACTTGTTAACATACGGCACATAAACAATGGACGAGCACAAAATTTACCAGAACGAATAATTTTGGTAGAAATCAGCAAGTGATACCAGACTTTTGAACGACAGTGTATGTAAATGCATATATACATATGTACAGAGTGCAAGGAGTATTTGTAGATAAAATTAAGAAAATAATATTATATAAAATTAGTCGCTAAACGCTTTGTTACAGAGTTATACACATATATAGTAGCCACGAAATATGTAATTACATGTTTTTTATAATTTGGTAACAATTTCCTCTTGTTAGTAATTAGTATAATAAAAAATGATTACTTACTATTTTTAATTCCTCGTTTGGAAATGTTACCCTTACGCTCGGATACAAGCTTGACATAATGAACAATGGTAGTTATATTACGTTAACTTCGTATGAAATTACTTCTGCGCGATATACCTTTTTTTATAAGCATATAAATAAAAATCGAAATATTTCAAGTGTACAATATTTATTTATAACTCTGTAACAAAGTGTTTATTGCCAAACTTTATATTATACAACATTTTTTTTTACTTTTGTCTATAGTTAGTTTATTAATGGGTTTTATTCCGCTTTGTATACAACTAATATAACAAAATACAAAGCAGGATAAACAAAATGATGTAAGAATATATTATGAAATAAAATAAGATATTAAAAAATAAAATAATAAAACCTTTTATAAAATTATACGAGTTATAATAGCTTTAATCTATTATCAAAATTTTGCAAATATATGATATTTAAAAGAGAAAAAATTTAGTTGCTGTGAATCAAGTTCTGGTAGTTCTTTTAAACAAACACGGGACATCCTTTATATACTTATACATGTATTGTATCTTTGAATATGTAAACTTTTACACGTAATCCGAAGAGGAATCGATAGGTATATGTTTAAAAAAATATCTGGTTCAATTCAAATAAAAAAAGTCCTGAAAAGTTAGTACTTGTTACTCGACTATTTTTTTCCATCTCAAATAGTATCCGCTATTGTTATAAATTTGAAGTAATTCTTTATAGAAAATGAACTATTTAAATTCAAACACCTAAGTATCTCCGTTACTTATCTGCATAAAAAACAACTATTCCGAAAAATGTAAAACAATTCGAGGTACAGAGCATAACCATATCGAGATTTCAAGGGCATCGGTGTATTTTTAAATGTAATCGTAAATTTTTTTAAATGAAACGACGGGAGGGTGTTTGAAAAATGGATAGCTCGTAAGATATTTCATACGAACGACGTAAAGAGATGGTACGGAAAATATACCGGTTATGCGAAGGTGGAACGTTCGACCTTCTGTTTGAATATAGTATGAACCTTATTAAGAGGTTTGCACCACCTCGTAATGTATGCATTCGTTAAATACGTTTCTTACCCTCCCCTGACTCCCAACACTTTTATACTATTTTTTATACGCGTAATGACGTGAGGAATCCACTGAAAAAAATTTCGATAATCTTGAATTGTCGAAAATGAAATGTTCCAAGAGAAAATCGTTTTTCAATTATTATTACGTTTGGTACATCGAACGTTTTAGTATCAACTATATCAGTTTTTGCGTAAATGTATATAAACAATAAAGACATTCAAATGTTCTCGTTTAAACGATCCATTCTGAATATTTACACACCAAAGAAATGTGTTTAAAAAACTACTTACTCGAGTCATCGAGAATCAAATTTTTAAACCGTATTTTTCCAAATTTTGCTATTGACCTTAACTGAAAATTATTGTTTACAATTATCGGTTCGTAAAGTTGAGAAAATGCAAAAATATAAATTATAAAACTGACAAAGAAACGGATATATTGTACTTGTAACTTTAAGGGAATTGATGAGTATTATCAACGAACTGTGTACTTAATATTGTTTCCAATACTAAACATTTAAAAAAATGTTCCACTTGGAAAATTTTAATGAAAACAATAGTATTCTATACATAAATCAACGTTACATTCTTCGTGCTGCATTTGTCTCGTGTGAAGCACATTTTAGAGCAGAAAACGTTTCAAGTTCTTGAAACAAAAACTTTGAAACATTTTCCTATAGCCAATAACGTATCATATCATAAAATCTGATGAAATACAAGATCATCACTCGTACGAATATCACGATACTCGACGTGTTTATTTTTGCGCGTCGTTTCTTTCTACAAACTTATTAAAAAATTAATCCGAACGAATGATTTTTTAACATATTAGAAAATACGATTCAAATATAGGATTAAATAATATTTCGTTTAATTTCTCTTTTTTCTTGCTCCTAAACGAATATAAAATTTCATCGAAATCCATTAAGTCGTTTAAATGCAATCAAGTAATTACTTTTTTTCCTCGAGAGATTATCGAATATATAAATTAGCAAAAAGAAACACAACATCTCTCAAAAACCAACTCCCGACTCCCGGCAGCTAACAGCTATCCATCTCCATTTATTTATGTACTCGGTAAAGCTTCGGTAAAGTGTACTAAATCGTTAACTTTTTTCGCGGGAAAATACCGTTTATACTAGGTTGTTCAATAAGTTTTATCGAACGACGAAACTTATTAAACAATCAATTACAGAATTTTCCCGTGAAAAAAGGACTTGCAATTCGTTCGTTGTAGGTCGGAAAGTGTAAAAGTGTTTTCCGTATAAGGGCCCTTAAAGTCTTACAATTAGCTTTGCGTATTCGGTTACGCATACCTAGGTAGCCGTCCATAAAGGCTAACTTTCACCGAACGAGCCAGGGCTGCAGCCGCGGCCGTCAAAGTACCGCGCCCAATGTCACGACGCGGCCAGAGTCGGGGCCGGAGTCGGGGCCGGAGCCGGGACCCAGTCCCCTCGTAATCGCGCCCCGTATTACGTGGCTCGCTACACAAGAAACCGGTTCACTTTTAGTAGACCGGTTACGGAAGAATCTTACCGCGCGGACGATGAATCGCTTTAGCAGAAACCGTCGATCGTTTCTTTATCAATTTCGATTAGAAAACGACCAACACCTTGCTTCGATCGAAGCTCTCTCTTCCCTCGTTTTCATCAATCAAGGATGTTGCGTTTCAAAGCTTTTGAACTGCAACGATACAACGTCCGCGCAAGCTACTAGCTTCTTGCGAATCGCGTGTCTTAACGTTCGAGAGTGTCTCTCGAATACAAAATTTAAACACGTAAAAATTACAAATTCGACGTTATATAAACGGACCTGGTTCCGTATTCCCTATCTCTCTACTTTTTTTTTCTCGATAGATTACCATCGATGTGAATTTTCAATTCGAAACAACGGTCGAGTTTTCCTCGAAGAGATAAATTTATATTTCTTTCTTTCTCGTATACATCGTGAATAAAAGAAGATAAACGTAAATTACAATCGACTCGAGCTACGAACGTAGGTGTCTTTAAAATTAGGTTATACGTAAATTGTACGCGTACGACGATATAAAGCGCTGTAGAATAAACGAATCAATCCGCGTAAGTTTTACCAATTGCGAACCGTACCATCGAACGATTTTCGAAATCTCTCCAAATTCCGAAGCGAACGTCCGGTAAAAAGAGAGTCCGACTAAGAAGATAAGGAATTGTTTTTACAATATTGGTCGACCGGCGAATTTTTTAAAGCAATTAACAAATTCGACAGCTTACGCGGATGCTAAAGACGGATGTTGGTGTGCTTTTAAACGTTTCCGTTCAATCGATACTCACTTTTTCGAATAGATCGATACCTACTATCGGTGTAGATTATATTTGCTTTTATAATAATTTAAGAATATCAATATTATTTGTAACACTGTAATATGTGAAATCATTTTATCGAAACATAGTTACATTACATGAAATAATGTTATTCTATCGAATTAAAAGTGACAAATTTTATAAAATTTTATTCCATAATGCGATCGATAAGATTTCGTTTAAATTTTTCTTTACCAAAGAGGACAGAGAAAAGGTTTATATTTACGAATATACTTAGGTATATCTTTTTATTTTAAATTTTACTTAAAATTGAATCGGGTCTTGGGACAAGAATCCAAAACATAAATATAAAGTTTCGTTAAAATTAGTTTAATCGTTTATTCGCGATCGTGTTAACGGATATACCCGCGTATGTAGATACGTGTATTCAACAAAAATTGTTTGTTTTTAGTAGCGAAGGCGTGATTAGGGGGCCTTTAAACGTATTTCCGTAAGTAAAATTTGTTCAATATTTGTCTTGATTACAATATTTACTTTCCTCGTTAGAAAATAATGATTTTATCCTCAAGTACCGATTTTGTCTTTGGTAAATCTGATCAGTTTACTAATGCTACAAAAATATATGAAAACAGGCAGTATGTAAAAAAAAAAAACGAACTAGAATAAAAAACTATTCCTCCTCATTTTTTCGTTATTATTAATTTCTCTTACCAGATAGTAAATATAATCTATTAATAGCGAAAAATGTGTATCATTGGATATATTATCTACCAATATATACAACTAATCGTTTACAATAAAATTTGTTTATTATTACTTTTCTAATAAATTGCCAATTATCTAACAAATAAAAAAAAGATTAATTTACGAATTAAGAACTACCGAATGAAAAATCTCGAGGTTTTGCAGGTAAAATTTCAAGTAGTTACCTTAAAAATTCAATGTACATCAGTATTAAACAATTTCTACCTAACCGGTAACATTCATTAGGTTATTGCAACATTATTCAAATCGATCGATACGAGTCCATTCTTTAAATCGAAAATTCATTTGTTAACGTCAATTTTGCAACTTTCTCCGCCCATAAAAAGAAAGGGTTACGGATATTGACGTAATCCTGGTTCGGTCGATAACGAAACACAGTTACTTCGTATGTATGCAAAAGCGCGCGTCGCGTCTGTGTCGCCAATTTGAAAAATATTGTTTCGAAAAAAGACGCATTTCTCCGTTACGAGAGAACGGATAAAAGTTAAGAACGTTGACATTATTTATAGCTATCTGTAGATTTTACACATTTCGACGTACTGCTTAAATTTTCGAACAATACAACAGTATTCGAGAAAAGGAATTTTTCGAATCCTCTTGAGCCAGACTGTTCCTTAACGAATCATCGTTATTCGATGTACTCGTAAAATTCGAACAGATTTATTCGAACGCCAATTCGTATTGTAAAACGAATGTGAAATCACGCGGTCCCGATACCTTGTTGCCAGCAATCGATCGCTGCTCGCTAATCGAGTCACGTAATTGGTAGAGACGACTGCAGGTGCTATAGTGACCGAGGTATGCCTTTCTTCTAAGGATTAAAAGGTTACGCGGCATTTCTACGCGCGCGACAATGTAAAACGGATACACCTATTACAAAAACACGTATTTCGAGTACGACGAATAATAATACATTTATCCGTAGAAAGATTTGGACATTGCGAGCAATTGTTATTCGGGCAACTGCGCGAATAAACGATCACCTTGCGCAAACGTTCGATCTCCAAAATGTTAATACGATTCGAAAACAATGCAGCGGGCGTATACACTTTCTTAACAATGAAAATATTTCTCGAGATGAAAGTTCTTTTCGTTTCATTACCATCCACCAATTATTTAGGTATCCACTTTTTACACATTGTCATCTCGTTTAGTATCTCTTGCCCCGTGCAATATTCAATCGAGTAAATAATACCTGTACACGTATGTCACCGTTTGTTCGTTTCTTATCATTCGTCATTCCGTTTAACATCGATCATCGTATCGCAAGAAATTGTATCAAAGATCGCGTACCGTACTTATCGTCCCCCTCCAACCGTTTCGATGGTTCTTTGCCATCTCACGATGTCGTAATTTTCTTCGCGTCGCTCGAGAAGAAGAAAAAAAAAAAAAACTTAATCGTTCTGGTTCACTTTTATTATGCAATCGTTTAAATCGGGGCCTGGAATTCGGACGCCTTTCTCCCCTGGTAACCGGGGTCGTCTGTTTTTCTCTTTTTGTTGAACCTCTTCGCAACATATTTTGCAACCCGATGCCGAGACCGGCGTCAATTTTTGATTCGCGATCAGCGCGATAGTTTCACGAACAGCTAGAAATATTCCGAACGAGTACCTATCGCGTATCGTTACCAACGAACGAATAATCTCTGTATTTTCCGAACTGCGTGAAAATGGAACAACTTGGTCCGGATTGCAAACGAATGTAAAAAACGATACGAAAGCAGTGAGTGGAAAGTGCATCGAGGACGATTGTCAAGGATCGAGAACGACGAAATGGAAACACCGTTCCTCGAAAGCTTTACCGGTTGCTGAGAATCGGGGTAGTCGTGCAAGAAGGAGAACATTGTGATACATTTGTAACGAGTTTAATTAGTCACAAACAAGTCTGCTAAAAAAATAAATAAAGTTCAGCCTGAGTCGATACCGGATCGGTAGCAGGACGCTAACGCGTTCAGAGGTAGTGCGCTGGAGCGGCGTAGGTCAGAGCTGGAGCAGCTGCTATCTTGGCGAATGGTGCGAGGGGTGCAGGATGCGCAGAGTAGGCGATAGATGCGGCTGGTGCAACGGCGAGTTTAGCTGCGGGGGCGGCGTAGTAAGCGGGAGCGTGAGCCAGAGGGGTGGCGTACTTGGCAACCGGGGCGGCGATAATCGGAGCGGAGGCGGCGTACGCGAGAGGAGCAGCGGCCACAGCTTTGACAGCAACGGCGGCTGGTTCCTTGCGAACGACTGCGTTGAATCCGTTGATAGGGTCGGCGGTGTAGTCGACGGTGCGTTTGGTTCCGTCGGCTTCGATGAGGGAGTAACTACCCTGAACGATGTCACCGTCGCGGCTCTCCTGTTGGCTCTTGGCGTCACCGGTCAGGGTGTCGTGAACGTCATAGGCGTAGCTGTACTGAGGATGAGGGTCGTAGTCGGCGTCCACAGTCTTGGCTACCACCGCCTTGGCTACGGGAGCTACAGCCACGGCCTTGGCTACGGGGGCCACAGCCAGGGGCGCTGCAGCGGCGTAGGTGAAGTGCGCGGCCGGAGCGTAGGACAGTGGAGCAGCGGCGGGCAGAATCCCGGCGTTGGCGGCAGCCACGAAGGCCAAGAAAGCGACGAACTGGAAAATGAACAGTGATCGCGTTAGGTCTTTTACCCGTCGTCCTCGAGAGGACCCTTTACCAACCTTGAACACCATTGTTGAGAGGATTTGGTTGCTTTGGATCGACCGGTGCGACTGATGATGCTAAACGTTTATTCGGTCTGCTTTATATACCGTGCGATCGGGCCACTACCATCATCCCCTCCACCAAATTGTCCAGGTTTTGCCGGACTTTGAAAGTTTGGCAGTAGATCGTATCGACCGGCCGCACTTGAACTTGGCCGGTACTGCAGTCATACGTTCACCTTCGTTCGAATTTCTTCGATCTCGGGATAGGCAGACTGGAATAGGCGAACCATAGTCTTCTCGAGTGATCGAACGAACGAACGTGTTTCTTGCCTCGGTTTTTCATCGCATGGATCTTTTAATCGCGACTAGTCGAGTTCAAAGCACTGTGAACGCTATTTCAGATATTTGCGAATGTTGCCACGGATCGTTAAAACGTTCGATCGTCAATGTTTTATCTCGTTTTCTAGAAACGATCTCGTGTACTTAAAAATTTTACAGATGAATAAATATACGAGATCCAAACAATCAGTTTTGTTCGTTACTTTTAACGATACCGTAGCTCGAATTTTAATTTAAATTCGTTCAAATTTATCGGTGCAGAATTTCTTTTCTAGATCGACGAGTACAAATCGGTCCTCGTCTTGAAACTACGGGATGCTCTTGAATAGTTACTCTGTACGAGTATGTAGGATAGTTTAGTCTTTGGGAAACGGTTTTCGATGGATCGATAATTAATAATACTCGTCGACTTTTTAGTCATATCGTTCCTTCTATTGTTTAGGACGCGTTAAAGATGTGCGATATTTCAATTTCACAGAGATCATACAGACGATTTTGAATTATAAATCGTATCGACGATGTTACGATCTCTTTCGTCGTTAACGATATTATTTTTTTCCTACCAAAATGCTGTACAATTTTCTGCATTGAAAGCCTCTTTAACCGATATCGATCAAGTGTAATGTTACTGGGGCGTTACTAATATCGAAAAAACGATTCATTTATAGATTCGTTTGTTAATTGAACGGTCGGTCGAAGGTGCGTGTTTGTTGGTTATAGGGTTTAAAATTATTCCTTTCGTGTATTTATACTCAAAATTTTCGATATACGATTTTTGGCATCTTTCGCTTGAATTAATTTCGTATATTACATGACAGGCTTGATTACCGGATCGATTGCGTTCGTCTTTAAACGATTTTACGAGATACAACATTCTGCATACCTATATATAACTTAATAACTTAATAACTAAATTAGTTAATAACTCACTAAGTTATGTACAAGTCAATAAGTTGTATATAAGTTATTAACTTGATAAGTTACATATAAGTTAATAATTAATAACATATATAAATTTGACAAGAATTCGGATAAGTTGTATATAACTTATAAGTTGTTACTACTTGAACATAATCCAAACAGTAATAAGATAAAACTCAAAATAGATCAAACGCTCGTTACGATTGATTTTTCGACAATGAAATATCGCGTAAAATTACATTCGGTAATAAACTTATCGACCGAGTAATAAAAATTTTGAAAGTGTTCGATTTGCTGTACATACATTGCCCTCGAGATTAGAAAAACACAGCAGAAACGATTAACTGTTTCAGTATCCGTTAGCCTCGAATAAACGGGTCTTTTGTAAAAACACCGTTACCCGGAGAATTGAATTATAATGTAATTAAAACATGTACGATCTACCAATGAAATTGAACGATTCGATAAATAAATGGCACTGGTGTCTATCGCCACTTGTTTTCTTTTCAACAACGTCGATTCTTTTTTCGTTGATTTTAAAAACTGCCGTGAATTTTCCAGCTCGATTGTTCTCGATAGGAAACGTACTTAAATACATACGTATTCTAAGGAGTTCGTTTTATTGTACATCTGACGAATTAGAACAAAGATAAAAGTAGAGTACAAAAGGACCTACGACTCGATCGAAACGTAAAATTGTACGTGTAAGCGATAAAAGAAACGAGCCAATCCGCGCGGGTTTCGTCGGTGTCGATCGATTTTCGAAATTTCTCCAAATTCCGGGACGGGCGTCTGGTAAAAAGAGAATTCGTACGACGGCAATTCGTCGCGAAACTTTCGAGCCGTACGTATTCGGATCTACCTCGCTCGTTGCGACACATCTAACGTTACTCGGCAAACAGAAGTGGAGCACTTTCATAAAGAAAAAATAGCCGGCTCGAGCCGAGGCCTGCCTCGATCGATCGATCAATAGCCCCCGGGCTATCAGGGAACTATACCCTACTTGATCCTGATCCAGAATCAAGACCTCCAAATGTGCTCGTGTCAAGTTCTATCCTTCTGCGCGCCAGCCTGCGTGAAATCAATGTCACAATGTGTATTTAGGTCTTCCGCACTTGTCGCGTACCCGGTACCGATATCGACCAATCGCCACAGTGAATCGATCAACGTGTCCTATTTCTACGTATTCTTCCCATCGAAGAAAAAGTCACGTTGCTCGATTTCTTATTTCTAGTTACTGCGATCGAATCGTTATATTTAATGCTCATCAACGTACAGGCAAAGGAAGCCTTTATAATATAAGGGATGTATGTATAGATAAAATTGAAAATAAGCGTTTATATATATATATATATATATATATATATATATATATACTTATGTTTATCAACGTACAGGCAAAAGGAGCCTTTATATGTATGCATAGAAAAAAATTATATACAACTTTATATAAATTATTATATTTATGTTTATATGAATATATATTTATGTATTTATTATATACATTGCTCAAATATGATATATAATAAATGAACGTTTGTGTCGATGTGTAAAATTAAAGAATGTGAGTTGTAAGAGTTATACCATATACATCGTATGCTATTAAAAGAGATTTTATATCATTCATTGTAGAATAAATTATCGTTGAAATCTTTCGCGTACTTCCGTTTTTCGATTAGAAGAAAATGTCTCATAGCCGCGTAAAGCCACTACTTGGTTACGAACTTACGATATTTTTTTTTCTATTGTACATTAGTGGTACGAAAATCCGATCGTTCTTACGCCACCCACTTCTTACATCACGAGTACGTAATCTCATCCTCTTCTTATTTCTTCGTACCGCGAAAAAACCAGTCGATTCCACCCAATTATGGAAGAACTCAAGGTCGCTGCATGAATTTTTTACACCACCGAAACGTAATACATCGCACCGTGAATAATTTGTCCACCTTGCGTTCTATTCTAGCGAAAGTAGTCTCTTTGATGGATTAATTCGAAACGACCGTTTTAAACGGTAAACCGACATGCGGAATTTCTTATAGAATTTTTTAATGGGAAAGTCGAAACCACGAATCTCTGTGAAGTTGGATCAAAGAGAAATCAAAATTAAAGACAAGTATAGTTTTTACGTAAAATTAAATACGCTGCATCTAGAACGCGTCGAATGTATTTTATACTCCGGTAACGATTTAAATTCGATCGAAAAGTATCGTTCGATCCGAATTTTAAAAATAGTTTATTATGTTCGAATAAAAAAATAAGGAAAAAACTATAGTCCTGTTTCACGCTCTTTTTATACACATATATGTACATTATATATAATTTCAACATACGAAGTTCGTTTACTTTGAAGTTGCCTCGTTTGTAACGAGAACTAGCAAATCGATTAATTGTCCTCGTTACAATCGGTACTTGCTACATCGGTGATGAATTTTTAATCCATCTTAAAGAGTAAATAATAATATATTTCTATATTGTTTATTTGGGTTAACTGCGATACGCTTAACTTTAAACACAATTTATCGGTTCGTAAATTTAGAAACCGTACACTTAATACTAAGCGCGATTTATTTACTTGTAATTAAAAACAATATTAATCGTTGATAAATATAATTTCAATTGATCTTTTCTTTTTTCTTTACGAATCTTAATATTAACGTTTCCTTTAAAAATCGTGGTACTTTTCAAATTTCCCAAAATTTGTACCTTATTAATTTGGCTCGTTATAGGAATGAAAAATTATATGAGAATACGTGTAAATTAAAACCATTATAACTTTTTGCTCGTTGCAACTGTGATCTCGCAATATTCATGCTTGTTATAACCAAGTTCGACCGTGTTTAATGAGAGCCATTAAACTGTGTTAAGTGCGCGTGTTCACCATTCGTTATTTAAATCGAAAACAAAAATTCACGACAAAAACGTTAATTCTATATTCTCGATTTCCGTTTTTACGAAGAATCGACGTTGCTCGGATTTTACTACTTATTTCACGATAACGCAGTAGATTCACAATTGCGTACGTTGGTAATGTTCATGAAATCCTCATTAAAAATTGCATATTTGGCAATTTAGATGAATTCGAAACAAAAGTCAATTAAAAAGGAATTCAGACTTCTATTATAATAAATTTGTTAATCAATTGTAACGATTTACTATGATATTAATATCGCTCCAATAGAAACTACTATATTATAACTAATATAATATTATTATATTAGTTTTGCTTTTATGCGGATAACTAAAATAAGTTATCTGTATTTTTATTGAAATTAAATAAGATGTAAATATAATTAATGCAAAACAAAATTCCGTCGGTGTAAGTATCATGAAATATCTAATGGTTAAAAATTATTTATTATAAAAATACATCTAGAACACTATTAAATAAGAATAACTGAAAAACAAAATGAAAAGGAAATAAATATTTGTACACCATAGAAAATATACAAATCGCATATTTAAATAGATATTTATGTACAAACTCTAATTGGATATTCACAGGATAGAAAAAGGAAAACGCATCTGATTTTCGTGGACGTCGAAGTAGACTTGAAATTAAAAAAAAAAAATTGAAACAACGAAATATTACTTGGAACAAGTTTCTCGAAATATTAATTAAGCAGTATTTACAATTTGTATTACTTTACCTAGCCATGGTAAAAATGCAACCTTCTGCCAGATGGACGAGAAAAGAATAAAAACGCGAAGAAAACGAGCAAAACTGAAATTTAAAGAATTTTCATTTTACTCGAAAGTGGAATGTCGAGCAATTTGTGATTTTATTTCATCGATGTACGAAACGGTAAAAAAATGTGGTGATTTTTTTTTGAGAAAATCTGATCGGTTTATCTACAGGGGAGTGAAGCGATAGCGCGTTTTCCTCTAAAAGTGAAGTCCGAGGATGGATTAAGTAACTCGTAGCAAGGACGTGGCCTAGTCCACCGTGGCAGTGTCCACGATGGTCCAACGACCATCGTCGCTGTTCGAATTGTTCGTGTTGGGCGTGGTCCGATTTCTTGCTCAATTTTGTGCCACTCTGGGGCCGCGAATCGGGTGACCGTCGAAGGTACCGTCACCCAGTTACGTCAGCGTGCCCGTGGGTCCTGCTCGCGCGGTATAAAAGCCGAAAACCACCCGACCATGGTATCATTCGCATCACAGACAGACAGATCGAGAGATCTACCAATCGAGCAAGCTACAATGGCCTTCAAGGTATAAATCAACGAGTAAACTCGTTTCCGTAACTTACTTCGAGGACACGTATAACCATCGAGAAACTCGACTCGATCGCAATTATTCGCTGTTCGAACATTCGTCTTCGAAAATATAACGAACACTGTCCTGCGTTACGATCGGAGTTCTTTTCTTTTTTTTTTTCTTCTTCTTCTTCTTCGCTCTAGACACGCGATCGAAAGTGGAACGCACGTTCTAATTTCGATAATCCCACGCATACGATTTCGGTAACGTGACTTTCGTCGACGCTTTGTGAACGCGTAAGTTTCGATCCCCTGAATATACACGAGGAAATTTGCGATCGAAAATACTTCGATCGAGGATAAACAGCACACCGGTAGATCATTCTCGACGTTTCGTTGTACAATTTCGACAGTGGTAACGAAGTATATAATACACATTTCTTTCCACAGTTATTCGCCCTCGCCGCTCTGGTAGCAGTCGCCAACGCTGGAGTTTTGCCCGCGGCAGCTCCACTGGCTTACGCACCAGCCGCTCAACTCGCTTACGCCGCAGCAGCCCCATTGGCGGTGGCGCCAGTAGCCAAGACGCTCGCTGTTGCCCCGGTTGCTAAGACGGTGGACGCCGACTACGACCCCCACCCTCAGTACAGCTACGCCTACGATGTGCACGACAGTCTGACCGGTGACGCCAAGAGCCAACAGGAGAGCCGCGACGGTGACATCGTCCAGGGCAGTTACTCTCTCATCGAGGCCGACGGAACCAGACGTATCGTCGATTACGTCGCCGACCCGATCAACGGTTTCAACGCCGTCGTTCGTAAAGAAGCAGCCGCCGCTCCTCTGGTCGCCGCTGCGCCGGTAGCGAAACTCGCCGCCCCGGTTGCTTACGCAGCTCCAATTGCCAAGTACGCCGCTGCTCCAATCGCCTACGCTGCACCGGTTGCCAAAATCGCCGCCGCTCCAGTTGCCGCTCCCGTTGCCTACGCAACTCCGATCGCCAAGTACGCCGCCGCCCCCGCTCTCTCCTACGCTGCCCCCATCGCTAAAATAGCCGCTGCGCCCTTTGCCTACGCCGCCCCAGCTGGTGCCCCAACTCTCATCCACTGAACCGATCCGCCGCCCTTAGGAATAATGCTCGTCGAATAAAGTCATTTTTTAGCAAGTACACGAAACGACTTCTCATTACCCTTCACCTTTAAATTTCGTGTTCGAACAATATTGTTCTAGATGCTCGAGTTAAAGAGAACACCAGATTCGCGCACTTTTTGACTTCTGAGGGATAATTGTCCAAGATTCTTTACTTCTTTATTCAACTTTTCACGGTATAATTACGAAGATATTGAGTCCAGGGAATATTTCCGCGGAATATAAACTGGAAAGTTTTGCAAGTGTATTCAAATTTTTCTGATTTTTCGTCTATCTACCAAAAAATCGTGACAATTTAAAAAATAAATTGTGAAATTTACTCGACAAAAAAACTTCTAAGATAGATCAGCAGTGAGATGGTTAACCTGTTTAATGGCAGCCGATTGATCTACTTAGTGTCAGAATATTGAAAAATAAGGCTGAGAAAAGTTCATTTGAAGGTAGTTTTGATTCACTTTGAGACAGTAAAAAGATTAATATTTCGTTTGGGTGTACATTGGTAGTACCGATCAGATCGTTTCAATACATCGCTTAATCTTGTTGGAAGTGTACTCGACAAATGGTTAAACAATCGGCAGTTAAACTTCTATAAAAAAATTGTTAGAAATGTTGGAATCTTTGAAACAAAGTCTCTTATTACTATACGAAGAGTAACTTGTACAAATCCAGTCCTGTTGCAATCGAGTACTTTTATTTACACCGAATGTCTAATGAGGAGACTTTTGTTTCTGAAATACAGTCACTTTAAGACAATGGTTTCGAAACTTTTTGTAAATCAAAACACCCCCATCTACCTTCTAAGAAAAGAGAGCCATGAGTAAAAAGGTCGCGATTTTTGGAAAAAAAAAATGTTAGTATACTTATTTTAATTAATTAAAAATTAAATTACGTTCATTACGCTTGATTGTACTTTTTATTCGTTGGAATAAAGAGGAAAAATGATTCAAAAGAAACCTCTGACCAAATTAAATACTTGCAACTTTGGTACTAAAGAAAAATGATATTATTATATGCAAATAATATAGTGAGTAAATCCAAGTATTATATAATATATTTGTATAATGTACTTGATCTAAAAACTACGAATCAGGGAGAAAACTAAATATATTCCTACAATTATTAAACTTCGATAATCGATGTCTGAAAAGAAAGAGGTGTTCACAGATTACTAATATTTTCCTACCTTAAAAATTTTCTTTTGTACCCAAATCGAATTGTAAAATGCCCCCCTACTTTCGCAAACGTAACTTTAAGGCTTACGTTGTTACTCCATTACTTGACATTCCCTTTAGCTGTTCGTATATAATGTTTTTATTCGTTAAGAGATCTATTTGACCTGCACGTTGAGAGCTCGGTGTTCTTCCCATCATTTCTGATTCACTTTTACTCTGCAAAAACGAGATCGAATCAGAGAGACTGAAAGCAAGCAAAGAAAGGATTCGAAATAGATGAACATCAACATTTTATCTCGATCGATGCTTCATCTGATTCCCTCTTGTATCATCTCCCATTGGGCAAAAAAGAAACAAAAAATAATTGTGTCTCTACGTTAAAAAGCTCGTATCGGTCCGAAGTCGTAAGCTCTTAACAAAGAAATACTCTATCCATTTACACTTTTGTCTTAACTTTAAAGTGTATAATGCGTGCATACATTTTGTAATCCTTTGTAAGCTCACCACAAGGCTCAAGATCGCTCAAGGTCATTTAAGAGTCAACCCCAACCTACCTCTCCGCATAATCTTACAGAAACAAGCTACCGTAAAAGTAGAAATCACCGTCGGAAAACAAGCTTTGAGAATAGTTAATGAGTTTTTCTATAAATATTAATTAATTGAGTGGAAGAATAATTAGAAGATTTGAAATTGTCGCTTTCGATGTGAATGATCGATAGTCTCCCAAGTGCAACTTTTCGTCCTATCGATTGTACGTGAAATTATTCTTTCTGTTTATAACTTTTTAATGAATGTGTTTATGTTACATTTTTTTTCTCAGCTCTACTTATAGAACTGACTTTCTTGTTTAAATCGAAAATAGACTTATTTGTAATATAAAACTATTTTACTCCCAATATTTCGAGTTGCTTTCAAAACGACCATAAAGTGTAACCATGGTGTCCAGACTATGCTCCATGATTTGATTACCTTTCGATGCTCAAAAAACATGAATGGGCTGCAAAATATCTAAGAAATCCACATTGTCCAAAAACTGGCTTAAAAGTAAGTAACGTTGAAAAAGTACGTAATCATCGACATAACTTTTTTTTATTCGTATTTCGATGGTTCTCGCATGGCTCGTTAAAGAGACTACTTTTTATTAACAATTCACCGACAGGCGTCACGTTCTCCAACACTTTCTCCGCTAGCTTCGATGTTGCTGATTACACAATAGCAACCACGCCTCGTACGCATCAAGCATCACGCGTAATGCACGTAATGCGAGTCGTTGCGTTAATCGGAAACTCCAGGCAAACCAGATTCGTGCAATGGTACAAACCTTGATCCACTTACGATCCAGTATACCCTTCTTCGTAAGCGCTGTTATATCTTTACTGTTCGTAAAATTCATAATTGATCGTAAAGCCGTGGTTGATACACGCCCAAAAAGAATGTAATCGACGCTCAACATTTCAAAACTTAAAAACTTTTGTAACTTTTGATAAGTTACCAAACAAAATAATAATCACGTGCATTTAGAGAATAACAATTTTTTATTCGCTTACGTTTTGTTTTATATGTTTTGCATAAATTTTTGTTATTGGAAATTACAGAAAAATAACTTGTATTCAGTATTTTTTATTAGAAAAAATAGATCAGAAATAAACTTTGCTTAACGGTACTATACCATTATAAATATATTATTTGTACTTAGGAAAATATGTTTTTCATATACTTATACACGTATCTAGAGCTATACGTAAAAATTTTCTACGGCTCGACTAACAGTAACATATATTAGAATTTTTGTCTATCAAAGTATTACTGATATTTATTATTTATGAAGTTAGACTCATAAATAACACTTACTAATATACATAATAATAAATATATTATTCTTATCAAACAGTACTAGTAAGCTCTTTTACTTTTAATAAAGAGAGCTACATTATTATACTTTAAATGTATCCTGAGAAATATAATGAAGACACTTCCAAAATTATTGACCTAAATTATACTCGTTCATAACTCGCTCTTTCTGGTGGTACAAGTCTGAAAATTTATTACGTATAATGTTATATAAAAAGTATTCATTACGAATTACTGTTTTATCGCTTAAATTCTAAAATTATAATTTCACTTGTATTATATCTGTACTTACTGATGAATTGTTACATAGTCATCTGCAAGAACATTTGATGTATCTAAAGGAGTCAAAAATGTAAACTGACTTTGCGGATGTGTTTTGGTATGATCCAAAAGAATATCCATTATAACTCGCCGATTCACCTTATCCTAATTAAAATAGTTATTAGTAAATACAACACTTTTTATACGCGTAAAAAAATCTTACTTTTCGTAAATAATACATACCATAAAAACGTCAAATTCATCGAGGAAATAAAAAGGCAAACCGGTACAATCCCAAAGTGATAAAATGAAAGCAACGGTCGAATAAGACCTTTCACCGCCTGATAATGATCTTGCATCATTGGTTCGCTTTTTATTGTCATCCTGCGCGTTCACTTCAAGTTCAAGTATTTTTCGCGCATGATCGATACGTATACTACCCTGATCAAAATATTCAATGTAAAGTGGTGACGAAAACAAATATTTATCACGTTTACGTAAAAAATTAATTACGGATACATACTGTTTTATTTCGTAAAGCAAGTACGTTTGAAAACGAATTTTTTATGTTTACTTCGTATATTTGTTTCATTTCAGAAAATAATTTTTGTCGATCTGATAATCGCTTGAGATGCAACTGCAACATACGTATATGAATAAAAAAAAAAAACAATTAAACAATTATTTAAAATAGCGAGGTACTGGACAATTTGCTTATTGTAATTGCTCCAAATATCTAAATACAACAACTTCCGTTTTCGAAACAAAAAATTGAGTTTACCAGCTGCCTTAAATTCGAAGTTGGTGACGAATTCTACTTCGAACCAAAACCCAACTACACTATCTAATGAGAAAAGTTCGTGTAACACACCTAGTGTTAGTGAGACAGTAAAAGTAAGCGAGTGGTCGAAAGCGATATCACACGTGGTAAAACGGAAAGAAACTATTTAGAAGTATCGAAATATTGCAACAATCAAACGTTCATGTATTAAATATTCTAAAACAGTTGCATTTAGCTTAATCGAATCGATTATTCATTACTTATTCTTCTTCATTCCATTATTCCATTGTGTTTAATCGTTGATTTTCAATTCTACTTATTCTTTCTTCTTTTCTTTACTTACAACATACGGTATCGATATGTAAACCCTAACGTAACATAACATTATTTCGCAGTTGTCAATATATCTTTATAAAAATATTATCAATGGATTGGCAACGTTTTCCTGACGCAAAGAGTCTAAACATCATCTTGTTCGCAGGCATGCGTATTTATGGAATCTAAAAGTGTTTCGTTTTACACGTAATTAAAAATAATCCAAATAGGATAATGTTTGGACTGTATTCATTGAGAAAACCTCACCAATCCATTGGTATCACTGTTATGAATGTATAATGAAAAATAGAAAAATGTTAGGTTTCATTAAAGCAGGCATGTCTAAGTTAAGGTCTGGAGATTAAGCATCTCCCCCCTCCCCTTGTCCTGCTATCATGGTACTACAACAATAACCGATGCATGCCTATTTGCCTATTTAATACAAACGTCTCTTGTGCAAATTTGTGTATTGTCTTTTCTTCTATGAGCAACATGTCCAGGAGAAACGAGAACGTGCAACTTCGTTAATTTCAATAATTCGACAGTGACGCGTGGAAGGAGAACAAAACGCTTAAAGGGCTCCAACCTGAATTAGTGAATAAAATTCTATACGGAGCGAAAAAAAATTAATCTCAACAGCCAGTCGACTTTTGCCAACAGAACAACCAGTTGCTCAAGGCGATGAATTTCTTGCACTGAATAAACATTGACAATGGTGAAGATAACTCTGCATCTTGAATCCGGGGAAAAAAATCGGTTTTGAAAACAGATACTACTGTATAAATATTTCAAGACTACATGTAAATACATGTTTGTCAGAAACAAGGGAAAAATTTGAAGCAATCAAGACAAATGTACTATCCTACATATAGAATATAAAATTTTACGACTTACTTGATAGCTCTTTTCAATTTTAGAAGATAACAGCACATCTTTGCCATATTTTGCTTCTTTCTCTTTTAAGTTTCGCCGTAATTTGTCTACAGTACCAAATAATCGCTCTATTTCGTTAATTTTCGCTTTCAAGTCTCTGGATAATCTTTCAAGTTCTTTGACCGATCTGAAAAAATAGTTCGAGTTTTTCTTTTTATGTAATACATATTCAAATAAATAATACAATGCACTTTAAAGAAATTGATTTTGTTATAAAATATGTTTCGTAACAATAGTTACAAATTTAATTGATTAATAGAATTTGTAAAAAGGAATACAACATTTCTAATAAATGTAAATCCACGATTAATTGTTTTTTATATAATTAATTTTTTCGTTTGTAAGTTACACTGTAAGTTAATAACCTTTTTGTTTCTATTCTACAGCATCGATTTGTAGCATCAGACATTGCCTTTTCAGTAACTCGTTGCTGCATTTCAAATTCTGCTGTTGCAGTTTGCAAAGTCTGACGAACTGTTTGTAATGCTTTTACAGCGTGCCGACTCTCTGCACGTATCGTTCCCTTTTCATTTTGTAATTGTTTTATACTTCCCTACATAAAATAACACAAATATATAAGCACAAAATATCTAAATATATTATAACGTGAAAAATACCTTAAGTGAGTTCATTTTTGAATTTAAACTCTGCCTTAATTCTCTATGATGTTTAATTTGCGCCTCTAAACATTCAATCTTTTTTTGAAGTTCAAGTACCCTTTCACTCAAACCAGTTTCCTCGCATTTTTCTTGGCGCAACTTCTCTTCTAACTCGTTTAATTCATTTTTCTGTTTAAAATAATATTTATATATTATTTTTTGAACATAATATGAATAATTTATTTTTTAATAGAGCACTTACAAATACAGTAACAGATATAGCCTCACTAGCTTCGATTTTATCCTTCAGATCATCAATTTGCACTTTATATTGACTTTGAGCAGCATGAAGTTTTATAACTGTTTTATTGACAGATTCTGATTCTGAGTTTATACGTTTCTGTTTTTCAAAGGCAGTTTTATATGATTGCATGACAGCACTTTTTTCATTATCTATAGTACGAAGCTCATCTTCTAATGAGCTAATCAAGCAAATACAATAAGAATTTTATAATGATATTGGAAACATTTTATAAAAACAAAAAGATCATACTTAATTGCATCTGTAACAGAGACTTGAAGGAATCTAGCTTTTAAGCCACGTGGTCCACCATAACTCCTATAATGCGGATCTGGGTAAAATGTATCACCTTGTTGAGTGAAAGCTGTTTTACAATTCTGTGGAACTTTTGAAGAGTCAGACATAATTTCAGATGCTTCTTTACTAGTTGGAATTAACAAAACACATTCAACTTCACGCTGATCGATCAGACAATTGGCAACAACAGGATCTGATATATCCATAGCATCTAAGAGATTTGAATAATTTGGTGAACAAGTGCAATGAGCTCTAACATCGTGTACCTAGAAATACGAATATATCTTTATATAATGTAGTATAATATAATAAAAATTTTATGAAACAATTTTCTTACTTGGTCATAAAATTTACTACATATTATCTGTGGAGTTCTTTCATTCAAGAAAATTTCTTTCATGATTGCATTTAATACTTTGGCATCGTTACTGTTATCTACACAAAATGTACTAAAAGTATTAAACCCTAAAAAATTTTCAACAGCAGCAGACCATGCTGAATCCTTCATTTTTATATATGCTCCTAAATACGAATAAGGATTTTATGAAATTATCAATATGAAATAAAATAAATAATTGACTTTGTTCATACCAAGTGGACCACATGGCTTTTTCTTAAAATGTCTATTATTATATTCTTCTTCGATTCTTCTCAGAAGTCGTGGTATATTTCGTCCAAATATAGTTAATGCATTATCAGAGTTTTGTTTCCGTACATTTACTTCTTGTTTGATTTTCCCTTAAACAGTTATATTAAATTGTTTAACTTTGCACAATTAAATTTCATTAAATGTAAATATATTATAAAATTTTTCAATAACATACATATAATTTAATACTCACGTATACGATTTTCACAATTGTTTATTTCAATTTTTGAAACTTCAATTTCTTTTAAAAGCCGCATTTTATCAGCTTCTAAGTGTGTTTGATGAGTCTTTTTAGTCTGTAATAATGCTTCAATTTCATTCAACTTTTGCTCGACAACTGTCAACTGCTGCTTTATTTCATTTCTTTCACTTTGTTCTGCATTATCACCACTAAAACAAATTTATAGTCATATTACTTGTTTACTTATGTACAAATTATACAAAAGATGTATAGTGAACCTTTCTAATCGATGTAGTTCTTTTTTTATCATACTTATATCATCCTCCATTCTCTTAATCTTACTTTGAGCAGAACGCCATTCTCGTGCTTTAGTGGAATGTGTATCTTTATTTTCACTATATTCTTGCTTTATTTTATTATATATTTCAGAACTATCAGTAACTTCCTGTTCTACATGTTTAATTTCTTCTTCTAATTTTCTAAAAAGAAAAATAACAAATTGAATGTATATTACATATTCATACAGGAAAGTGACAAAAAAATACAAAGGTGAATCATTTAACATTTTCAACACTTTTTCTAACACAAATTTAACTATCATTTACTTTTAAATATTTAACAAAAACCATACAACAATATTGATTATTTGAATACTACATAATTTTTTAAATAAAATATTTCCTTCCTTGATCATTTTTACAATGCCAAAAGATATAGGTAATTCATACTATGTATATAATAGTTAATAAAAATAATAATCAGTAATTCATACAAAATTTGTGTATTTATTTCTTCATTTTTCGATTCTGTAGACAATCCTGTGTGCTCAAGTTGTTTAACATTGTCTTCACATTTTTTAAAAACACTCTCGATTTTGTGAAATTTTGTTTCTTCTGTTATAGCCTGCATGACAGAATGTAAATTTTTAATTATTAACTAAAATGATGAATTGTTTTATAAAATTGACATGTATTAAATTTATCACTCACAACTGCCCAAATTAATTCCATTTCAAGAACAGTTACTTCATGTCTCCATTTATCGATTTCTTCTACTCTCTTTATATTTGTTTTAAACTGCTCAACTTCTTTTCTTGTCTCACATAAAATCTGTACAAATTTTTGTTGTATGTATGAAACAAAGCAATCATTAGAAAAAAAAAAAAACTATAATACAAACATACTTCATTGTATTGTTTTAATTTTTCATATTCTTGTTGACATATTAATTCAGCTTCTTTATAATTATGACCGATTACATCCAAAAGTGTTGCTTTCATAAACAACTCATATTTTTCTTCTTGGCTAGATGATACTAGAAATGTTCTTGATATGTCCTGATTTAGAATAGAAATTGGATTGTCTATTTGAATATTCATTGCTCTTAGTATATTATCGAGCTCATTTCGTTTTGTTGAAATCACTTCTCCTATTAAATATGATCTAATGTATATTTATCTCAAATACATTAAAATATGAGCACTACTTAAATTAATAAACAGTAATAAAATATAAAAACCTTTGCAATTTTTTATTTTATAAGTCGATGAACTTCCAATATTGCGAAGGACTATTATTGAGTCACCATAAACATCTGGTTTGTATGCCATGGGTCCTTTATTAAGTAATGTTACTTCAATCATTGCTGAATGTTTTCCTTTTTTTATAAAACCTTATTTTTATAAATAAGAATTATATTAGAAGAAGAATAAAAAATTGTTGGTAAGTTTATATTGTAAAATATATTTATACTTTTTATAGATGCTCCACGACTAGTGATATTTGCCCTAGCACCAAGACCAACTGTTAAAGCTGCCAATATTGCACTTTTACCACTTCCATTACGACCAACAATAAAATTTACATTTGGATTTAATATTACTTCCATAGCATCGTGACACATAAAATTCCGCATTAAAATTTTTTTTATTTTACCAGCCTTAGACTGAAAGATAAAATATGTAAACATATTAAATGAAAACATGTATCAGATGTAAATATATACTAAATAAGTTTGTAAACTTGTCTACTTATGGAGCTCAACAGAAATTATGAATTATTTTTAAAAAAATAAAATATTACAATTTTAAAATATATAAATGTTCTTTTTTTTTAAATTTTTTTTAGTAAATTAAGATGATAAAATATACTAAAACTGGAAAGAAAAATTTAGTTTCTCCTTGCTTCATAAAAGAAGCATGCAATGTGAATAAAGAAAAAAACCTTTTCAATTTGTTTTTTACTGAGAATATATTACATATAATTTGTTTATATATTAATGCAAAAATTGATATTTAGAAAATTAAACTTTATCAAATACAAATTTATACAAATCCAATAACAAAACATGGACTGAAAGTACTTCTTGGCATTTTACAATTTGAATATTATTCTAAAAGATTCATACTTGACTACAGAAGAAATGTAATCAGAGAAACTAGGTCCTGCACCATTATGAGGTATGTTTAAAAATAGATTTCCATTTTTAATCAAATAACGAATATGGAATATTTTGATTTCTTCATGTAAAACCAATTATACTGCATTTCAATATTTAATAATTGATAATGCTTGAATTTAGCGACAGATGTTCTTTCAAATGTATCTACCCAATAGGCCAGATAAATGTGGGTTGAAAATGATTGTAATATGCAACTCCAAAACATTCTATATGTGATATGATTTCATATCTTACAAACTTATCAATTTAAACGCAAACATACACTTCAATTATTGAAAACTATTTATAACATTAACAAGCACATTATAATAAATAACTGGTTTACATCATAGGAATTGGTTAATATTATATAAAAAAGATTTAACACTTGTAGAAATCCCATAAATGAATGAATTAGACATTCCAACAAAATTTTAAGAAACAAATACTAGCAGTTCAATAAATTATTGACATTTGTTTCATTTGTATCAAAAATAAAATAAAACTGTCTTTTTTCTTTTATTAATGCATTTCCAACTAACCATTGATTCAATTTCAAGAAAACCAAAAATTATCTAATTTTATAATGAAACTATAGAAGGTCTAAATACTTTAGATCAACTCTGACATTCAAACATAGTAACGAAAAAAATAAAACAATGACTACTAAGAATATTTTATGAAATTTTAGATGTTGCTGCTATGAATTCATTTGTAATTTATAAATTAAATATAGACTCATCAATAAAATATCAGAATTGCATAAAAAGCTTATCATATTCTTTATTACAGAACATCTGAAACACTAACAACTGAAATACTTGAATTTAAACCAGATAAATTCAAAGAATAAAAAGACCAAGCAGATATGTATTTTGTTCTATGACAAAAGAAAGAAAAGAACAAACATTATGCCTATTATATTTGGACAGTGTTTGTGTACAGCACCGACCTGCAATCTGTTTTAACTGTAAAGAATTAGAATAAAAAATCATTACCAATTACGAAAATTGTTTCTGAGCTACTAAAATAAAATATAAATTATACTTTCTGACCATTACTTATAGATAGTTCTCTAAATAGCAATAAAAGTATCATAAAGAAAGCATGTAGAACAAAGATTTATTTAGCATATACTTTGAAGTACCTCAAAAATTTGGCTTTTTTTCTGTAAACGTAAATTAGACTGTTTGATTATATTTTCTTAGTATATCCAAGGAGGCATAAAAAAGACATTTTTAAAAATACTTATGCCGAAAAATAGAAGGGTATCGTTCTAGGTTTAAATAGCTAAATCTAACCGCTTACCTCCTGTGAAAAATCAAAAGAATTTTCTTTTCCTTTTGACCGTTTTGATCGATGTTCATCTGGATCTCTAGATAACCTTTTCCTTCTACCTTTTGTATCACTTTCCATAATTTCTAAAACGTTTATAATTTACTTACATACAAATTGTATACTCATTCAAATAACCGCGCAATATTAACTGCTGCAAACACCATTTTTTCCCGTAGATATTTTATCGATTTTATTACGAATTACCTTCAATCATTTGACAAGTATTATATTTATTTACAGATTAAAATTTCAGAAATATTTTTCTTCATCAATAAAATAACAGTTTCTAAGAACGTTATACAATGTAGCAATTAGAAATGCGTGCAAATCCTTCCCGCCAGAGAAAACGTTTTTCTCACATTCTGTACCCCTGTACACATGACATTGGTGACACATCTACCAATCGGAAACCTTCGCGCCTATCTTACTACTAGTTCTGATAATATTGTATTACCCAGTGTAAATGTGACTGTGTTTCTTTATACATATTTCAAAATATTGTATTATACGCTACTTATTCTAGTGTAATTTGCACATTGCTTGCAATGTATTAAATATTAAATATATGTAACATATTTAAGTATGCCATTTAACTGAAATATTTAAAATATAGGGTTTTAGCAATTTAAGGGAAAAGTCACTATACTTCGACTACCCTTTCTTTTTTGCAACTCGTTCTCGCGCACACTGCGTGACGTAGTGCGCAGAAACATTATACTGCCGATTAAATTATAACGAAACTTTAACCTTTCAAAATATTTACTTAACTTGTGGTATGTTACAAAAATCACTATAAAATAACAATGATATAGGAATACGTCATGATATGTAAAATATAAAATAGATTATTACCACAAAGGTTAAACTATTGTGTATTAAACACATTTTTATTATATTTTTTAAAAATATGATAGATAAATATCACATTTAAGATAGTATATCAATGGAAAACTGATAACTAAGCAATTGAATAACTTTGACATTTATAGTATTATAACAAGAAAGTATTAGGTAGGAAAAGAGTAACTTATCACAATATTAATTCTGAGTATTCAATAAAAAAAACTTTTGTGCTTTTATTAAAAAATGAAAATAAATGAGACACACCTGAAATTATAGTTGAAACCGATTTGCACTTCTGAGATATTCGATGAATCAAAGATCATTTCGTATGTAACAAAATTGATTTATACCAGAATCGAACATTCCTAATGCGTTTCCCCTTACAAGGGAACGAATTAATTTTCGCAGGTGTACTAAAGGCGACAAAAGTTGAAACCTTCGTAAACAATTAACATTATTTACATATATAAATAGCACTTATATAAATTCTATTGTATCTGTATGTTTTGGGGAATAGCCACCTACCGTCATAACCTAGGAACGTGACCACTTGAGAATAAAACGGTCGCAGTTGCTCTTAAGAGTGTCTTCATCAATGAAATTTACATTTAAGAATCTATCACTCTCAAACACAGTTTCTACTGACGAGAAATATTGTCGACAGCTTTACTCTCAAGTGAACACGTACTTTATGGAACGGACTATATCCACAATGTAAAGTTGAACTTAAGTTATCCCTACCATAAGTAAGACAAGAGTCATTCAGCGCCTCCTACGCAAACATTTTTCCCCACCACCTGTTGCACTATGAAATTTGAATAGTGTCGGTTAATCCAAGTGCATACGCTGCTTACCCACAGCAGGCGTCAGCCTATTACGTGATGATCTCGAGTCTATTTTTATAACAACTTGTTAATACGTGTTAACAGAATTATCAACATCATTTTGTGTGTGTACTATATTGCAGTTACTATATTAATGTTTAATTACTTAAGGAGACATCAAAATTAATGTTGAAAGATGAGTGATTCTGGAGACAATGTTAAATATAAGTGGACACCCGAAAGCACTGCGTTATTGGTATCGGTATGGTCAGATAGACAAGTACAAAAGCAACTTGAATATACTTCAAAACCGCAACTTATTTGGGAAAGCGTCGCACGATATTTGAAGAAAAAAGGATACAATGCTTCTGCTAAACAATGTCGTTCTCGAATGAAACAGGTTTTAGTGTGTTACCGTGAAGCTAAAAGAGCTGGTACTCGAGCAGGTGTAGAGCAATATTATGAATCGATAGATCGAGTTCTTAAGAACAAGCGTTTGGAAGAAAATAACATTTACGGCATAGATACTGTCGGTAAGACTATTGAAAATTAGTAAATATTTGCATTTGTATTTCAACTATTAAATTCAATAATTCAATGTTTCAAATTTAAGTGAAATTTTATAAATACACTTTTCTAAAATCAAAACAATCAATATATGCTTTGTGTTGTTTTAACAGATGCAGTGCTAAATATTAAATCTCCACCAAAAGTTGTTAAAACGAATAAAAACTTACAAATGAGACACAGATTTCAAGAGCCTGTACAGTCGCTTCATCGTACAGAAGCATTATCTCCTACGTGGACATTAGGACGTAAGAATTATATTTCAATTATTTAATAATTTGCCAGTAACTGTATTATTATAGTATAAGGTATATAATTTATTGTAAAAATTTGAACACCAGTTACATTTATTATCAGTAAATTTACCCAAATATTTAAGGTTTGTGTAGTATCCACTAAAACGATGCATTAATATCAATTATTCCTAACAGATCTGTATACTCACTAATAGATATCAACATTTATTAGCATACTTTAGTAAACCATAATACTAATGAATATGCAATTTCAAAAGAATTATGTGTAACTTTCATAAAAGTATTTTTTCCTTTAAATTTGTTTCAAGTACACATAATAAATTTAATTAGTGACCAAAACTCTTTTACTTTTAAATCAATTATCGAATTATTATTTATATATAAAACTTTTAATTTTTAATTTATACTTCAAATTAAATTATTATTATTAATTGATTGTGTATTTATGCTTTGTTAATGATATTAATATTTGTACAAGTTTACAAGGAAGTGTACATATTGTCTAAATTCATGCTTTTACCCTGGGTCAAATTTTATCAATGTATTCTACAATACGAATTTGCAAGTCTATTGTTTAAATAATTTAGTATGAACACTTTGTGATACATAACTTGAAAATAAAACATTTGTGAACCATATTTGTATAGGATGTTTTTAGCAGTAAGATTATTAGAATACAATAGTAAAATTTGGTCAAACATTTTAAGTTTATAATGTGACTTATAATGCATATAGATATACATGTTTACTTCATCTTATGATATGTCTTTATTGACATATAATAAACAGAAAAAGATAAAGTTTATAAGAAACAAGATGTTTGTATTATACGTCATATACATATATACACATACAAATATTATTTTGTAGGTGAAAATGAATATCCTGATTCTCCAGAGTCAAATGAAACTGTAATAGCTCGGCCTTACACAGTCCTTTCTCCAACAAGAGATGTAGCCATTAATACTGGTGAACAGTTAGGTCAACTACCTGGCAAGGCAAGACAGTGCAATTCTCTTCCTATGGAAGAACCACTATGTGCGAGTTACAAACAAAATTTATTACCTAGTTATCCCTATGAAGAAATACCCTTTCAAAATACAGTGCAAAATGTACAAAATCAAATAATTCAAGAAAATATGCAGCAACATCAAAATTTACAACAAAATCGTTTATGCAGTCAACCAAATCGTATATACAGTCAACAAAATATGTTAGTAAATAATCTAGGTTTTCAACAGAATATGCACAATTTAAATCAAAATTTAACAACTCAATCTGTAAATGTTCCAATGAAAATTAGTTCAACGGCAGTACAAAATTGTAATCTGGAACATGTTATTCAGCAACAAAACCATTTACAACACATGATGCATGCAAATAGTCATGCAATGCCTCAAGAACCTCGAAAACTTGTTCTTGGACAGGATGTAGCAACTGTATATAAACAACAATATAGCAATGTATTAGCTCATATGCCTCCTGTAATGGATACAAAAGTAACTGGATGTTTATCTCCAGATTATTCTCCAGATATATCTCAAAATTTAAATGATGCGTTTTGCCAGTCAAAAGATGATGATGAAAAAACACATAATTTAAATGAAAGTTGTAACCAATCTACACAAGTAATGAATCCATTAGTAGGAACTAACCCTGATCATTCTGTAATAACAAATAATGCAACATGTAATGATGACAGCCTTTTATTGGAATATATAATGGATTCATTAACTCCATCAGAAAGTGATAACAAATCAAAAGACATTGCAATAAATACAAATAATATTCCACATGTGCCAGTAAGAAAAAAGAAAGCACAAAAACTAGAGCAGCTCTTTCTAAGTGCAATTAATTCTCAAAATGAAGTTGTTAATAAGGTAAGATAATAAATAATTGTTTACTGTTAATTTCCTTTAGGTAAATAATTTACATATTAATACCATATTTTAGATTCTTGCTGCACAAAATGATATATTAACAAAATTCATAGATATAGACAGAGATCGTCAAAATAGGCTTGAAAGTCGATTGGATGATTTATTAAAAGTTGTGCATACTTCAGCACTTGCAAAACAAAATTTGGAAACAGATGTTGAAATACCTCTATCACCGGTAGAACCTATAATAACATCTTTAGTACCCCCTCCAAGGCCTGGAGCTCCTCCTCCAAAGCTGGACCTAGTTCCTCCAAAACCTTGTCGAGTTCCTTGTACTGTACCAAATTCTAATATTGAATTAATCAATCAACATCCTATAGCAACAAGACCAGGTGTTGTTTCACCTATAACTAGTCCAATAAAAAAACCTGGCACTATATGGTCAAAATTAGGACCAGTATCACAATCGCCTTTTGTGAAAGCTCAGCAACGATTGGGTTTGCAAGCTACTTCGACTACAGAAACTCGTACTCAATCCTCTGCTGAAAGGCGTATAGTTAGAGAAATGGAAAACATCACTGTAAGTGTACAAGCTTTGAAATTTGAAACTACGAAATTCTTAGAAATGGAGAAACAGCTAGAAGAGAAAATAGAGAATGCTCGTCTTGAAATGACAATAAGTCAGACTTTACATGCACGCAGAAAATTATTTACACAAAGAGAACCTAATGTGGCTATGATATTAACTGCAGCATTTTTAGAAAATGAATGTCGTACTTCTGAACAAGTTATGAATCATTATGATGTTAATGTAAACAAAGAAAATCTAAGAAATATTGAAGATGATTTATTATCTGGTCAAGGAGAAAGTTATGAACATTTACGACAATTAAATATTCAATCTACTTATACATCTTGTGAACCTTGTAATACTTCTACGCCAGCAAAATTAGAAACCATTTCTAACAACAGAGAAAAAACTTCTGTAACAGTACCAAAACAAACAATTCAACAATTAGCTCAGCTTGTAATGAATACAGGAAGGTGGAAAGATCTTGCAGCACAAAGTGAACAAAAATACCCTGTACAGTCCATCCGTGCAAATGTACAAAAGCATCAAAATGTCTGTCCAGTTGGTTATAATGAAGAATTTGCTACAACAAAGCCCGGTACTATGTCAAGAGAAAATCAAATAAAGAATGACAAGAGTTATGTTCAAGATTGGATGTTTGATAAATATGGAGTAGCAGCAAATGAACAGAAAACAGTGTATGGATCATCATATAATACAGTAAATAAAAAATCTAAATTCCCTATAGGTTTCGCAAGTACAGTATTAGACACTGAACATTCAAAAGGGAAAGATTCCAATGGAGAAGTTTGTAAAACCATTAGTTACAATAGCAATGTTTTACCTGATCGTAAACAACAAAATGTTCGTTTCATGGATGAAGCACTGGCTGAATTACATCGTATGTATATGGAAAGAATTTCTAAAGAACAACAAGAAAAGAATGATAGTTTACCATACGTAACAGGTAATGGTAACAATATTTCGATCCAAAACCGACAAATGATTGAAAAATATATCCACGAACTAATGCCACAAAAACACTTCAGAGACAATAAAGACAAAGATACTGATTCTGAAAATGATGAATTTTTGGATACTACTGCTACTATGCCGACAATTGTACCACGTCGAGGATCCCTTACATCGACTGGTACTGCATCAACAGGAACAGCACATTCTATGAAATTTTCAAAACCAGATAATTGCACAATCAGTTAATTATAAAGGCATAATAGATATAATACGTAAAACAAGTATAGTATTGTCTCGTTACAAGTAGTCTTTCTGTTCCTTCCACTGCTTTTGTAGTTGTCGCGGCGAGTGCGACAGACTGTGAATGAGCGAGAGGATACAAGCCGGCGGCAAACCATAAAGTTTGCTCGGGTCTTTGGCAGTTTTAATATTTTATTTTAGAAAAGAAGACAATATTTTTTCTAACCCTTTCTAATGGTTTAAAAGGATGGAACTCGTTCCAATTTAATTATACTTTACCTATTTTTGAGAATTTGGTGTGTTCTTTCTCACTCTCTGTATAACAGCTTGAACCACAGGTAGCATAAATTTATTGTGCATGTTTTTTTTTTATTAATTCGTATAAGTCGGTTAAGTATAATTTATTAAAATTTTTTTTATATTTAAATAACCTTTCCTTAAAAAAAAAATACAGTGTTTATTTTCCTGTATAGTTATACAATCGAAACCGTTGAAGACTCGAACGACCATTTATGGTTTGCCGCCGTCATGCACTGTCTCTCTCACTTTCAGTTTATCGCATTTATTGGGACAAAGAACAGAAGATTGCAAAATAGATGACTGTTTCGTTATAAGTTGTGCCTGTCTCCCAAGTGGACGACCTATAACGAGACAATACTGTACTTTCAAACATTCAAGTTACTTAAATTTTAATTTTCTCTATAACGTGTAATTATTGCACTAATTTATACATCATATTTTTTGATATATAAATTATCAATACATTTGAAAGCTTTACATTACACGTATATTTGTGCAATAATTTGTGTGTAATAAAAATTATTTTAAAAATCTATAAGATGACAATTACGTTATTGATTAACTTTTTTTTATTACAGTGAATTAATTTTCTTTAATTGACAGCAACGATATACGTGTTATTGCATTATATACAACATATATGTGAAAGTTTAATGGTATTTCTTTGTTTCACATGTACTATTTGATAAAAATTATACCTTTTATAATAATCATTGCTATTGCATATTATTAAGTAAATTGTTAGGTTATATTAACTTTTATTACATTGCATATGCATTATATATATAGTTTATGTACGAATTATGAAAGTTTATACAGTTGATGTGCATAACATTATTAAATCTTTTGACTTTGTTTTTACTTTAAATCTATAGTTCATTAATGTGTTCCATAAATATTAATACATTATTAGAAATATTTGGTTTATCATTACAAAGTATTTGAATAATGGCATAAATAAATGGACTGTCAATTCTGAATTTTGATTGGAAAAATGAATACTGCTACTAGTCCTGCAACAAATTATAAAATGTACAACTACATAATACATTATAGACCCACGAAAAAACAGTATTAATAAGGTCATTAAGATAACACCAGCACGAACTATGTTATAAAATATATAAATAAATTTACAATTGAAATCACTTACATGTATTTATTTTGAATTTTAATACATTCCATTGTAATTAATATTTTTGGTATTACAATGTAAAATATCTCACGTTCGTTCAATATTAGAATTAATAGTAATAAATTGTTTCATTAAAAACATTATATCGAACATTTTAAGACTGTAGTTCATTAACGACTCCAGTAAATATTGATATTATATCAGGAGTGCCGGTTGCATTATTGTAAAGCGGTTTAACAATACTGTAGAAAAACGGCTTATTTACTTCAATTTTCACTGGAACTATTAGGGCGAATGCCTGTATTATCAATCCTGTAACAAAATTATTGGGTAATATAAAAACTTATTTTGTAAAGAAGATAGCGATTTAATACATTTATAAATATAATGCACATACTACTAAACACAAAACTAGAAAGGATTAGCACAAAAAATTGTGTAATACATTACATATATACGTACAATGTGTATTTAAAAGCTTATTTGTTTAGTATTATCTATCAAAAGTGTATATGAATACATATAAGAATAGATTAAATTTAAGGAGCAATAACGTGTCCGTTAAACAACACAGTGACGTCTAGCGTTTCCTTATTTTGAATTTTATAGACACAACTATAGAAAAACGGTCGATCAATCCTTATGATGTTTTGCAATTTGATCAAGGCACCCATAAGCATCACTTTTATGCCTGAAACATATTCAATATATTTTTGGATTAAGCAATATGAACCATTTTGTAATGTGTTACACTTCGATCAATTTAATGTTCTGAAAATGACTCGAATGTTTGTATAACTAAGGTATGAAGAAAATATGTGAACGACATTATAAGTATAATATATACGTCAAATTACAGGCATATTAAGCATATCCATACTTAGATTATAATTTATTATGTACTTGTATTTATGCTCCTAAAATTAAGTTGCCTTTTGTATTCATGAAGTAATGGTTAAACAAATATTATTTGATAATACTTAAATTTATATGAAAGGACAAGCAATATTGCGGTTAAAGTAGTCAAATATTATTGCGAAAATAAATTCTTAGTAGTCTTTGGAGTTCAATTGCTTTGATTGGATTGTACCGTGATCCTGTAATAGTGCTAGGGTAACGTATACAGCGATTGACAGTTTTAGCATGAGTGTTACCAAGTTTATAAAAAGAAATATTTATTGTTAGAGTCAAAAAATGTTATTATAACATTAAAAGAACTTAATAAATGATAAAACGACTCACATTAAGCATTGAACATAAAAAAAGTGTTAAAAAAATTCATTAATCACCTGTAAGTGATTAATCGGATTTGCAGTAATTAGCAGATTATGTCCAGTGATCGACCCTTTTTTTGGGACGGATATAAAACAAATATAAAAAAACTCAATAATCATTTTAAACATACAACATTGTTTATTTATGCCTGAACAAAAAATTATACAAAAAAATACAACAAACGTTTTTTAATTTTTGTTACCTTTATCAAAAGTATACATAATATGTGAAAATAGAAGTACTATATGTACTGAATAGAACCTGGATATCAAACAGTAACAAAATTTGTGATTAACAATAATGTACTCTTAAATAATTTTAGTATCGCAGCTAGAAGACTAATTTCACTTTTTTTTGGCAAGTTTCATTACTTATAACGATTCGTTTTTGTCATGTCTTGTGAAGGATCTCCATTACGATTCAAAGGTCCATTGTGCTTTTCAGATATTTCTTGGATAATTTTATTTTTTCTCCCATTCTTTTTTTGTAAACTCTATTTTCTTCTTTTTAATTCGTGATATCTTTTCCGTGCAAGATCTTCTTTTTTCAACCTTACGGCTTTTTTGCTTCTTTTTCCCTTTTCTTTGGTTTTCTTTTCTACCGTCTCTCCCATTTTTTGTTTCTTTTTTCATTTCTTCCAATTCGTTCTTTTCTGCATCTCGCATTCCAATAATGTAATTGCTAATGTTACTTTTTTCCTTTTGCCGCTATTTCTGCGAGTATTTTGCGTTGGTTTGGAGATTCTTTAACGTAGAGAAGACATGTTTTCCGGGTAATCGTTTCTTACTTCTTCCTTGCCGAATGCAAGAGCGAGATGAAAACGAGAGTGTGTCAGAGAAACTGAAAGCGGGCGAAGTACGGTGCAAAATACGGAAGAACAGAGTACCAGGTCAAAGTATCGTCTGTTAAATGTTCCAGCAACATGATGAAAAACGAATTATGACTCTTAAATAGTTTTAATTATTTAAATTTTAATATTCAAGTAGAATCATGATTAAGTAAATTGTCTGGTTAAGCATATTTTTCCGCCAACGAGAACTGTGACTTCTCCTACTTTCTTATTTCGCTTATAAGTAGGTATCTAGGTAGATAGTAAAAACTAGAACTGTCTGTACTTACTATGCAGAACCAAGAGAATGGGAGCACTCTCTTCGATACTTATTTGGAAGAGTTAGTTGGATAGAATGGAAGACAGTAGAAAGAGAAAGACGAATTCATGCATACTCGATATCTTGTTCTGTGACATAATGGTGTTGATGTCAAACTACCCACCATTTTCTAAAAAAAAGGGGGTGCCTGCTAATTTGTATTCTTTTTCCTTAAGGGAATATTCCTACTATAAAAAACAAAATCGATTTAGGAGAATAACTACAGATGCAGTTGTTAACATTTTTTTTATTTACCAATTTCAGACTAATACAATGGCTTAGATCGTGGCAGTCATTACAAATTACTTGTTATAGGAATTATATTATGTAACTTTGGTTATAATAAAGAAAATCCTTTGAAATTTATACTGTGTTATCATGAAATATGCCTAAAGTGATAAAATACCAAAGTACCAAAAAAGTTTTGGAAAGTACCAAAGCTCTCAGCCTGTAGTTATATAATAATTATTTAAGTTAAAAGTCGCTTAAAATCAAATTTTCGAAATGGGAATACCACCTTAAGAAAATAAATGGGCAGCTCGATCCAAGAGTAAACGTGGAACGAAAATATATTTTTAAAGTTTTTGATTGAACATAGTCGAGGTTTACTCGCAAATTTGGTCAATGTAATTTATTTTTCCTTCAGTTTGACTATAGGTCTGTTTAAGTAAATGTTAAGAATTTTTTTAATTAGTAGAAGCATATAATCTTATAATAAATGATTTCGTACATAATTAAAACATTTACAAATAATACATATGTTGGAATATTGTCACTTATAAAAATAACATTACTATTTTCAGACTTTAGGCTGAATAACAGAACCGGTAAATAATAAGGTGGAATGATTTTTGTCTTCTTCGTTTCCTGTGGTTACTATATAATACAAGAATGGACGTGTAACAGCAAACACCTCAGGAAACACTAATGAGGTTGTCATAAAGATGATACCTGGAACAAATTACATTTACAGAGGTCACCTGCTTTTCGCTTTTTACAATATAATTAGAAAATGAAATTGTTTAAGTATTCCGTGAGAAATATAAATTGTACATGTGCGAGTGCATCATTACAATCAAGTGTTTACTATTGCATTGTTTACAATCTATGAAACCCTGTTTTTATAAGTTCGGTAACTATTTCTCCGCTCATATTGTTTCATTCTTATTGGATTTCTTGTAACATTATATTTTATACAGATATTTTCATATGTTTTAAAAGATGTTTTATCAGATTAAGATCCATTGATTGTACTATAGAGTTGTTTTCAATTGCTTTTGAATATTATACAATAATGCTACAATAATGATATTCGTTTTTTTCTTTTTTTTATAGATACATAGTTAACCTTTATTCGATCGGATGGAAACACAGAATTTTTTTACCAAATATATACAAGATTGTGTACATAGATTTTTTTTTCAATCTAGTACTGTTTTTATAAGTTAATAATGCGTCAAGTAACAAAGATGCATAAATAAATGTGTACTTGTTATATAAATAACAATCTAGTGTTAGAATTGGGAATAATCAATGTTTCAATTGTAATTATCCACAGGTTGCATTTTGTAATCATTAATTCTTCCTGACTACAATTATAATTGTAATTGTAATTGTAAATGTGTTCAAGGAATTAAAAATAACTACTCGCAAATTTGTTATAAACTTACCATATTGATCAATTTAAAATAAATTTTACGAATCTACAACAACCACGTCATAATTTGGATAATCTTCGTTTACATAACGTAGATTACTTTATAATTGCGATTCACAAGATACTCTCTTTTGAGTCGTGTCACTTTTATGGTAAGGGTGCGATATGTTTGTTTTTTGCACGATCATTAAAATACTACGGAAAAAGAAACGGTATAATACGCAATCTGAACCGCTCTCGTGTGCATGTTATGTAGTGAGATTATTTCAGACTGTGGAATTTGTTTCTAGCTAACGATAAATGTAAACGTAAACAAGAACGTCGATTCTCAATCCCTCGTACCCGTGTCCTTTCTGCTTCTCATCAACTTTCCAACAATGCACAATAAACGTGATAAGTGTAAATAGACAAACAGAAACATAGGTATTGTTTATATGTTGAAAGCAAGCTGTTTTAGGTATCGAGGCAGTTTATGTAACGCAGCACAGTCAAATGTCGCTCCACCATCGTCCATCGTTACCAAGTATAATGATGTATACGAATGTGTGTACATTGTTACTAAGTATAAAGATGTGCACGAATGTGTGTGCACCGTTACCAAGTATAAAGATGTGTACGAATGTGTGTATATTGTTACTAAGTATAAAGATGTGCACGAATGTGTGTGCATTATTATCAAGTATAGAGATATGCACGGATGTGTGTGCATTGTTACCAAGTATAATATAAAGGTGTGCACGGATGTGTGTGCATCGTTACCAAGTATAGAAAAATGTAGCAGGCCAAGTATAGAAAATTTTCGTGTAACAGCAGTGTATACAGATGATTTTTATGTAATTTTTTTGTAGAAAACTATTAATAATATTGACTTAGACTTTTTATGGTGTAAAAAGATATTCATAAAGCACAAAAAAAGTTTCTGTTTTTAGTTCTTTTTATTATGAGACTGAATTTAATGCAATTTTTGTAATCCTTTCAGATGATGTAATCATTGCTGAAGTGTCGTGCAGTATGTGTAAAAATGATCGGAATCTAAAAAATGTAAAATTTTCTTAAAGTTAAATAGTTTACGCTGGGATTATACCTATTTAAAAAAAAAGTATTGAGAATTGGACAAGTTGTGTGATAATGAAGAATAAATTAACATTTTTCGGTAAATAAATGAAGTTTAGATTGATAAAAAAGTATTATAAATACAAACAAAAAACAGATTTGAGGTATAATTTTTAGAGAAATGTGTACTGAATTGAATGAGCTTTGTCCGAAATTGATTAGTCGATTAGTTCTTAAGTTATCGTGGTTAAGTTAACATGGTTTTGAGAGAAACACGTTCGAAGGTATTAATGTTGTTTCAAAATACTTACAATTGTTTTTAAGTGCCGTAAGTAAATAAAGGCGGTTTAAATTTTAGTCTGCTATACCTGTATCATACAGCAAATCTTTCTTTCCTTCGTAATAGTCCTGCTGCTTTGTTTTTTCTTCTCTTCGTGCCGTGCGAGCTTCTTTCGTCCTCTTTAAATTATATCTCTGCTTTCTTAAGTTGTATCTCGTTGTGAGAATAGGCAAATGTTTTGCAATTTTTCCCAATCACAATGTCCAATTACTTTAAGGTCTGCATAAAATTCCTCATTAAATACTGCAATTTCAAATGGAATGCAATTTCAACCGTTTTTGAACTACAGTGGAGATGTTTAGGCGTCAGCCACGAGATAGTTGCATTAAAGCTTTCGTTTCAATTTTGTGTAAATTCACCGAAATATCTTTCTAATAGATTATCCCTAGATAAATCTTCAGAAATTGGCAAGGAATGATCTCGAATATATTTTGAAAAGGCATGTTGGTACTCAAATTCATGAAGTTTTCTTGTCGCTTCTGCAACTTGTCACTTGCACCGGCTTTACAGCTCTTGATGAACAATACTGGTGTTGTAGATTTTTATTGAACATATGTGATAGTAAGTACTTAACAGTTTTTTTTATCTCATTCACAGAATCCGGATGTCTTCTAATTGCAAATCCGTAGAATTTCGTCAATTTTTGAATCAGTCTATCTGTTAATTGACCGTGTCCTTCAAGTTTTTCCTTTTCCTTAATATTCTTAAGTCGTGTACCCATCCTTTTTTCTACATGAGCCACACATTCAATCTTTCTTACTGTTTGATTTTCGCTGTATGGTTGTAAATCAATGGCTTCGAATGTTTTGGAATCGTTATCATCGATATAATTCGTGTATTTTACACTAAACTCTTTCTCAGATCTGGAAAACATTTCTATCATGGAATTTATTTCCATTTTACCAGTTGATCCAGAGTGGTTTGTACCACAGGATACTTGAGTTTCAAACTATTGTAAGTATCCTGGTTCGTCTTTTTTTGTTTTTCCAATATGTACATGACTGACAGTAACTATCAGATATTCAGATATTCCCCATGTCAAAAAAAAAAAAAAAAATAGTACAGAGACGTAGTTGAGTGTGTATGAAATGAATGATAGTAAATTGTTACTTCTGTTAGCCGATTCACAAATAAATAAAATGCGAATAAGAAAATATTCCTGGGAAATGATAGTTATTGGATTACTGTTGGTCACATTCGTCCCTCGTATACGTAGGTATCACTTATGTGTACGTTAGAATTTATCATGGTCTCTTCTTATCGTTACACGGTATTCTTGATAATAAAAACACACTTGAAAGAAAGATTAGGAAGGCAAGCAGGCACTTGAGAGCCTCTGTGCTGGACATCAATGATTTATACTTTGGTACACTGTTTTAAATATTACTTATTATACTATAAAATTATTACAAATGTAATATTTTGAGGCATAATTTATGTATGTAATGTAAACATGATTAATTTGAATAAATAATAGTATAAATTCCAAAATAGTATACACGTGTATAAGATATAAAATGAAAAACAAGTCGTTTAAAATAAATTAGTTTTCATAAATATAGGTTTCAATATGTTGCAATTATTTATTTTTACATTTTATATGCATTACACATTATATAGTGATATGTTCTATAATATACATATATATGCTCAGATATATGGCACTAAAATATTTGACTCCTTCCACAAGAATGTTTTCTTTTAATGTTATTATTTGAATCTTTGGCCAATGTGGACTAGATGTGATATCAATACTATTCTAGGTATTAGGAGAACAAAAATAATGATTATAAATTTATGTAGACTTCGGTTCTGTAACATGTCCAATAAATAATGGTACAACATCTTCAGTGTTTCGATTCACAACTAGATTGATACTATATAAAAAGGGACGATCAATCATCACCGCCATCCTGAACACCATACAGCGTGCTTCGATTAGTAATCCTGGAACAAATTGCAGGATGACCGTTCTAATTCTAATTGGACTTCTGACAACACTGTCTCTAGTTAATTCGTCATTTATATATTACGCGAAACAACACACGAGAGTAATGTTAATATATATCGATACTCAAACATAATCTACGTAAAACTAGGAATATATAAATAAACTTTAAAATATATTTGTATACATTGAAAAAAGACAAGAATGTTGAATAGGATGTAAAGAAAAATACATATTCGACACGAGTGTTATGGATATACTGAATTCGAAAAGTTGCAATGATCGGTAAAGAAATTGGGAGGGAAGGGGAGAAGATCTAACATCAATGAAAAGGAAGTATAAGAAATTTAAAAAAAAATTGTAATAAATTAAAAATTTGATTGTAAAGTTTGCATGTTGACACTCACGAATTACACTACATTGGTATAAACATTTTGAAGGAAAAAAAAACAAATCCAATAGAAACAAATTTAAAATTCAGTAAAATTATATTCCAGCTTTATAAGTTATTAAATAAACAAAATAATCAGTTTCTCCGAAACCAAAGATCTTGTATGATCGTGTACTTATGGACAAACCAAACTTCAATTTACAAATATTCTGTATTGCAGTAAACTATTAGTAATGTTATAAGAAATATATTTTGGAAAAAATTCTTTTATATTCTACAAAAGAGCAAAAAAGCTTTGATTTCAAATACTTACAAACAACGTGCTATTAACAACTTGTTTCAAGAATTTCGTAACACATATAATTTTCGTCAGTTTTGATCAAGCAATATGACTGTATAGACAAGTGTTAGATGCATTACAATAAGCAAAGACCAATACATATGTAAGTATATCACGACTAACAGTGGCTGCTGAGGGACTCTTTACAAAAGGAAGGAATGTCACATTGCAAAATTTCTACCCAAAAGATGGTATACCCGAAATGGTTTGTTTTTAAATCACGAATCATATTCATCATCATGGAACGATTGATAATATTTTTTGGACCTTAAAACGACGGTAAACGAATTTCAAGACTGATCAAACGTTCCAGCAATTTTCAAAAACAAATAGTGGCCCGAAAAAATTGATTCGAACTGATTCGGTTTTAATTTTTGGTTTAATTATTTTAATGCAACTTTTTTTGGACCTTTTTTTTTGCAAAAGAATGATAAAGCACTAAGAGGTGAACATTTTTCATATGAAAAATTTTGTTCTATTTCGTACTACTACAAAATTGTATTTGAAAAATTGAAGAGAAAATATCACTATAAAAACTGATTTCAGCCGATTTCAGATGATTGGAGAGCTTGCAACGACTTTCATTTTCGTTATAACTTCATAATCGTGCGAGATACAATAAAAATTTTCTTTGAAAGATGTTCAGAGTCAAGAATTTTCAATAAAAAATGTTCAATTTTTAGTGCTCTATCGTTCAACTGTGAAAAAAATCCCCCAAAAAATTGTATTAAAAAGATAAAGAACTGTTCAATTTTCAGGTCTTGATTTCATACTCTCGAGAACATTTTGTGTCGACAAAAAATTGTCATGTGCAGCCCAGTGTACTTTACACGCACACAAACTCTCATTAAAATCAGACTTGTAGGTTAGCAGAATTTCCTTATAATATATAATATATTATTCGAATACTATTTCGGGCCACTATATATATACACTGTCCGTTCACGATAAGAAGGCAAACAAGTGTTTCTATTCCCACTCTAGTTTACGGTCTACTACTTCCCCTACCATCGTGTGTATTGTCGCTGTTGGCCACTGTCCATCTTCTTCACTGGTCTCGGCCAATAGCGACAATGCGCGCGATAGTAGGGGACGTAGTAGGCTGAAAATTAGAGTAAGGATGAAAACACTCGTTCGCCTTCTTGTCACGATGGACCTATATCAAAAATAATAACGAATCTCGGAGGCATGTAGGTGGCAGGGTAACAGAAATATGTAGGGGATAATTGATTTCAATCAATTGGAATTCAGAATACGCGAAAAGCTTGTAGATATTGGAATATGTCAAAGTTTCAATAATGTTTTCTTTTTTAAGATTTCGAGGCCCGACCACCCTTTAAATACGAATTAATGGCAATGAGGAATACATTAAAAGCATTGCCCTCCTTGCGGTACATATATGATTCATAATGTGGGACGCACAATGTATTAACTGTGTTCAGGACAATCCCACAATTTTGTTAGGATGAATTTTGTAATAGGTTTTTTAAATCAATTTTGACGTGAAAATTGTTTGCATTCAATATACAGTATGAATCACCGTGTATATTGGGTGTAAACAATTTTCAAGTGAGTGATTCAAAGAGTACTACCGTTTTAGAACTGTCTTTTTATTATAAGTGGAACAGTGAATTCCTTTTTCCCCATAGATCAAATACTTTGAATCACTCATTTTCTTGTTTCGACAATCTTCTCTAATTGTTCCGATAACCGAATTACAACCTGAAACAATTGCGTGCGCCATCTCGCATTTTCATATCGAAGAATGGAAAAGTCAGTCGTAAATCGTAAAATTCAGTGGTCACATAAAAATAAAAGGGTACACGTACACGAGTAACAATTTCATGTCGAAAGATATATTTATTTGATAATCTTAAAATATACGTACAAATATAAAACTTGAGAACAACTTCTTGTTTCAAACATTTCATTCAAGTTGAGCGTAACTAGAATTTTATTAATGGCGTTTAATTTGAATTAAAGATTTGATATTACTCCAGTAAAGAGCTGAAGCGTATTATACTGAATTACAAAGTGAAAAGGTTTGTCAACTTTGAAGACTAAAGGTAGATCTGGCGGAAGACCTGGTATAGCCATAACTGCAAATTGGTCTACAAATAAACACATATTAAATATATATGTCTACAGAATAAATAAATTCTTTTAGAAAGTATCTAAATTAATTAAATAGTATTTTAACAACTATGAAATTAATTAATGATATACAGAGAAAGCAATTGCACGATGCTTTACGTTATCGACTTTGCAGCGGACAGTGGGATATCTTTTTTAAATGAACTTTTTCGACAAACTACATGGAAGATTAATCTATTCACCAAACACCAATGTAACACCACGTTCTGCGCCCATCAAAACTCGATTATCATAATCGAATTATGAGGGAGGCCGTACAAATTTCAAATAACTTTCATATTTACACTCGCTATTGAATAAAATCATGTTTGCACAAATTTTCATCGGAAAAATTTCGCCGATATACTGACATATATTCGTAAAGATGTCACGAAAAATATACCACATTTTATATCAAATTAGTGGTTGTCACTTCGATACACGCAACATATTGTTTTGAAGATCGATAACCTTGATTTTTTATCTTGAAGTTTACACTATATGCAGTCAAAACTAAAGGTAATAAAACACAAAAAATTATTATCGTGTATTAAATTTCGACAGGCATCTCATTTCGATATTTACGTGAACATAACGTAATTACTTATTTTTCATTTAAATACTTGCATCGTAATTACATATGTACACCAATTTTGACTGATATAGCAACGAGCTATAAAAAAGAAACAGTAACAAATTTTTTACATTTTCAAAGATTACAACACAAGCAACGAAACTACATAATTATTACATAGTAATGGTTATTTTTAAAATAAATACAATCTTTTATTACTTAACCGCATTTGATGCAGTTATTTTTTACTGTGCAATATCACGGATGAATTATAAATTTATTTGCATAATTGTCTCAAACTTCCCTTTAGAAATAATATTTACAGTAAGCAAGTAAATTTAGAATGTATTAAACGTAGTTAAATATTAAAAGATTAAGTTGTAATTTATTACAATCATTTAAAATGGATCGTTATATAAATGTCCACTATTAAGGAAGCATCTACGTGTTATTAATCAAAAAACGTCAAAATAATTTACCGAATGTCCTTATTGGACAATTGTAAAATAACTTGGAGTTAGGAAAAAAAGAACCGTTTGAAAATGTAAACAATTGTACCATCATTTAATTCCTATAGCTCGTCATTACATTAATCGAAATTTATATATTTAAACATTTCAATGTATATTATATCGCAATGTTACGATTAAGTAATTCTTTTTTAATTTTCTTTCTTAATAAACGGGATATAAGGTGATCTAGGAACCGTCGTTTCTATAGAGTTATATAATATAACGAATTAATTTATGTACATGACGAAAGGGAATACCGAATTTACTTGATTGTTCAATAAGTTTTGTCGTTTTTTCCGTTAAAAAAAAAATACTATGACACTTCAACTTTGAACAACTGTAAATATACGAACGAGTCGACAGATCTACATAAAACTTCACACATGTTCATCAGACAGTAGTATCATCTTTAGAAAAACAAAACGACGAATCTAATAGTTCCATTTTTTATCGAACGACAAAATTTATTCTGCAACCTATTATAAGGACATCTGATAGAAGAGAAGACTAGACCAATGTTCTTCCACTGTAAGAATCTTATGTGAGCTGTCGCTCAATTTGTAAGTATGTTTTCTTTTCCACAGTACCTATCGCTCTATATCTCCATCTCCATATTTGAGAGACAGAGAGCGTATTGCTCATCTGGTTCAAATTGTTCAATATATCCTTATTGAGCACGAGTCGCTAAATAGGATTTTTTCCAGCAGTGTAGCGTCTTCTAGCTACAAGGCTGTGCTTCTTGGATCCGAGTTAGGTTCATTTCTACTTTTCTGACGCGAAACTTTAATTTTTCATATTTTTTGGACAAATTTTTTGGATAAAATATAACATTCTAAAACCTGCCACCTTAAGGGAGGATACCATTTTGAGACGTGACCAAAACTTACCAATGACTTACCCAAGAAATGGGTAAATTTTGCGAATTTTTTCTCTAAATAGTTATTACATGAAAAATATAGTCTTTTTCAGAGAATATAAATATAACTGTCAGCTTCATTTTACAATTTTGCGAAAGTAAAAATCGTACAAAATGGCGAAATTATTCGCTATTCCCAGAACCCTCCTATTGAAACATTGTTCGTTGCCCGCCACAGTTGACAAGAACTGGGACGTTTGAAATAAAAAATGTTGTTGATTCATAAACTAGAAACTATTATCTAAAATGTAGCGTAAGATTTTTGGAAAATATTAATAATCGTAGAAATGGTCCAAACATTAGAATAGAATTTACGACCACCTACCAACTCTTAAATGGCAGAACAAGATTCATGATGCACATTCTACTAATCGAAAGTCAATGTACGTGAGGAAAACAAAAATTAGTTTTAGAAGGAATTACGAGTTGTATTGAATGAAACGTTTTAACCAACCTTCGTAAAGCCTACGACTAACAAGTGAAAATTACTCAACACTCAAAATTTGCCTTACTTATGGTGCCATGTTTCTTTTAATTCGAGTCTAATTTTTCTTTCTTCTCACAATAATTGCATGTTTGTTCGAAGAAACGAAACCAGGAGGAAGAACCAAATGGTGTAGCAAGGATAGCCTATTTTTCAATGGCCTTCAGCGATCAGTTGTACTTGATATAATTATGGCATTTTAAACGAAATAGAAAACAAATTCAAACGATTTGTCTTAAACAAATTGTGAGAAAATATGTCGGAGCATATTAATAGAAATTAACAAAAGCAAAGAGTGGTAACAACGACAAGAGGTGTGAGTCGGAAGGTATACACTTAACATTCTTATTAGATATATATAAAATCCCAAAATTAATGAACTATTCAGAGTAAGGAAACCATTTAAATTGTTAATGAGTGTTAAATTAGAATTCTCTCAGAAGTATACTGAAATATAAATAGTAATGATTGTAGATAAACTTAAACTTGGTAATTTTTTAATCATTTTTACATAACATTTTTTCTTTATTTTTAATCATAGAATATATTCTGAAGCTTTGATACGAAAAAAAAAAAAATATTAGACTGTCTGTACGGTATAAATACTTACAGATTATTCTATTTATATTTAATTTTCCATTCAGTACGTTTTACATTTGCATAGAATTTGCAAACACGATTTGTAAATATATTTATTATTATGATTTATAAATTTATCAGTTGTAAGAAGTTTGTCATAATATTTTACTTACTGAATCTTACATGAATAATATATATTGGATATTTATTAAAAATTATATGAAAATCATTTGCCAACAAAAAAGAAGACAAAGAAAGTGTCGTAAAATACTATATTATTTATCAAATATCACATATTCTATACATATTTTAGTTATCTCATTAAAATTATAAATTTAATAGAAGTACAGTACTTGATTAATAATACTTCAATGAGTGCGATATTCAATTTAGTGCGAATTATGAAACGATACTAGGTCACGTTTAATGCGAACAAAAATTCAGTTAATAAGAAATTCGTAAGACTTCTTTTTTTCGATTTAACTGTAGAAACAGTTCTTCCATTTTGTTGCGGGACGATGAAGTGCAAATGATATACGTGGTGTATAAAATAATATTTTGACTTGTACTAACAATAGTAAACTTGAAGAAAATATTTTAGTAAAAGAAACAGGTATGGGAAGAGAACTAGAATTCGAGAACTTAGAAAATAACGATATCGGGGAACTCAATTCACACGAGAAAGGATTGTCCAATGATGATTTCTTACATCTTGATAAACAATATGAATGCGAAGAGTGTAACGGCGATAATTCGAAGAACAAGAAAAGAAATTCACATTGTGCATCGCAGTGTGCAAGTTAATAGAGAATAGAACAGAGTATGCGAAGATATGAAAAAAGAAAAGAAAGTACAATCGACACAGTTAAAATACTTTAAAAAACAATAAACATGTTCGTGTCATAATAATTTAATAAAATACATACAGAAAGGTACGTTTAAAATTTTGTATCGTGTATGTATTTTCTTTAAATTAAAAACTTTTGCTGTATTTCAAGAATTTAAATAGTGCGATTTCGAATAATACAATCAACTTTTGGAATCTATTACTCGCATTAATCGAGACCTACCTGTATATGAACTCAAAAGAATTTTATCTTGTTGTTTGATTATAAAATGTACAAAAAAAAAAACGCCTACTTATCATGAAACTACAAAATCTCACAACTAATTACATATGATGAAACGATCCCCTCAATTCTACAAGAAAGTAACATGGCACACTATAATTTTATGCTATAAAAATAGGTCGAACCCTGTTGAAATATTTATTCATAATATGAATACTGCGCCAAATATACAGAGTTTGATTTCTATTTTTATAATTTCGAATTTGCAACTATTGAAATTACCCTAATATAAAAAAAAAATTAATTATTCAAGCATGTAGATTGAATTTAAATGCAGAAGTTCAAGACTTCGTCGTGTCAAATGCGTTTGTTAAAATAAAAGGTGAAAATCTTTAAAGGAAAGAGACAAAGATAAAAATTATGATGCTTAATATCAATAAAAATTAAATCGCAGGGAAAGTCAATAAAATTATCCAAACTAACATTTTTTTGTTCACAGTATCTATATCTTTCATTTTCCTCCCTTCATCTATCTTCTTATGAAATACTCATACATAAATGTAATTGATCAATTTAATAGTGATGGAATGTTTTAAACGCTTAATGAAATGCAACATGAGTGATGACAACTTTTCAATATGGAAAAATATATTTATTCAAATCAGTCGAATCAGTCAAACAACTTATATTAAAATTGACAGTAATTGGCAAGTTAGTGCACGTGAGGTATGTATATTATCACCTCTAATATCATTTCTACAATTCTAGAAGTAGAGAGCGAGGGAAATGGTTTTTAAAATTCCAAATCTCTCTCAATTTAATCGTAGTACGGTAAAAAATCGTATTGTACAAAATCGAAATTGATTATATTCTTTTCATATAAAATGGAGAAACGGGACGCTACTATATAACATTTGCTAAGAACACGATTATATGACCGTGTTTTACGACCAACAGGAATGGTCGATTGATGCGGAACTCAATGGGCTTCGCCGGTGACCAAAAGCCGGAAAGAGGCCTTACACTGAGACCTGCCACAAGCAATTAACAGTGAATTACTCGCCTGAGTTACGAGGGCAAAAATCATAAGAAAACAATTAGACCTATAAATATACTAATTAACAGACCTAACTAATTATATTGCAGAACAAATAATACTTAATGCAGGAAATATAACCATATAAAAAATTACAATATAAAAGTAAGAGAAGGAAAAAGAGTGAAAAAGTTAATTTTATGTATGATTCCTAAAATAATAATATAATAATCAATTATTAGAAACAAAATGCGTAATACAATTGAAAAAATTATGCGATTATCTCTGGATTAATGATTCGGCCATTGAAGAGAATTATGTTGTCATATCTTGTAAAAGTGTAAAATGTACTTAAAAAATGAACTGATTCTTTTTCTATTCTATTTCGGTTTCCTCTCTCTTTTTCCATTTCCTTCTTTTATCAGTTTTGTTAAAAATTATGACAATTTCTAAGATTTCTGGTTAATTGTACACATTAAATGTATAAGGTAGTTAAATTACTATAAATACCTAATAATAATTAAACTATACAGACCATATTGCCTTCTTCTATATACTACTACTATGTAATAAATTTGGCCTATTGCATACAAAAACAAATCTACATGATAATTTGTTCTAATGATTTTTTATTCATTATATATAATAAATTATACCCATTTAGTTACTTTATTCGTAACATGCATGTGTTACATTTCACTAAAGTGAACAATTAGTACACTATGCAACATGGACTAATATAAAAAAGACATGCAAAGATACAGAATATTACATAATGCAGCAAACTAGACACAAGGAAGCATTTGCACATTATTAACTAAATGTGAAGACATTTCATAATTTATTGAATTTGCACACACATATAGATGTTCAGAGAAAATGAAAATTATAAGAATTATGAAGGTTATGCAGTCAAATATTAAATGTTTGATCAATTTCTCTGCACTTCTTAAAAGCAAAAGAAGATATAAATAAAGGAAAAAATGAAATCAAGCAAAATATTAATTCAGTTATTAATTGACATGTCTACTAAATTATTACCAGTGAAGCACTTTAATTGAAAGTGAACAGTAGGCAGAAATAAATGATCAACACAGATGTAAAGAACTTCACAGTGAAACAAATTTGACAGAAGCTTCATTGTACATGTACTTGAAATTTCATAATCTTCTTATATGATTAAAAAAAATAAATTTAAAGTAAATCAAATGGAATAATCACTAGAAAAATTTTGTCAGTAATAGCACTAGTGATAAATATATGACCACTTTTAAATGTTGCAGATTCTAGATTGTTATACATGTTTATTCTCTAACAAAATCTATAAAATCTGAATTTTATACTTCTGTGTTATTAATACTTTGCTTAATTTCCAACATAAATTTTGCAAAAGAAAAGTTCAATGACTTACCAGTGGCAGCAGCAGCCTCACTACCTTCTTCATTCACTTCAATAAATGCCTTTTGCACAACTTTGCTAATAACCAAGTTGGCATCAGCAATACCAGAAAAATTAGCACGGCTGGTAAACATGTCAGTTAAACCCAACTAAATAAGATAAAAATTAGAAATATGACAAGAAATATCTATTTTTATTTAATTATATTTTAAAATCTTAATCTATACTTATTATTAAAATCTATACCTTTTGTAGATAACTGTTGAGATCTATTTTATTTTCAATCTTGAATTTTGGTAAATATAATTCCACTTCGCGTTCAAATCCCTGATTTAGGATGTCGGTCATACTTGTATCTTGTAATTTTTTTTCAACTTCTGACAAACCATTAATTTCATTTGGAAGAATTATGATCATACTCAATTCATTTCCCTGTAAAATTGGTTTACTTATCTTTACAACTTGTAAATTTCTTCTGTATATTATACCTTTAATTAAAAAGTTCTTTTTAAACAATATTGATTTATTTAAAAAATTACCTGATATGGTATTTCAATAAATTTTGCATTCAAGTGTGGAAGTTCACCATACTTGTAGGAACCTTGTCTGTACATAGTAGGAACATTATTTACTGTATTTTCATTAATATGGAACGGCATATTCTTAGTCAATTCAGGGTTGAATTTATTTTTCCACTGACCCTTAAAATAAATTGCATTAACAAGTACTAATGCTGTGTCGCCATTTAAATCACCTGTTTAAGAAAAATATAATTAATGAATTTATAGTTGCTTAAGCTATTTCTGTAATATATTTATTTATTGCATATTATAATTCATTATTTCGAAGTATTTTCTACTCTCTACAATATAATTGTAGATAGAAAATGTAATATAATTATTTTTAAATCTCGAAAAATTAGTATGTAAATTTACTAACCAGAAGTAACAATGTTATCAATGAGATTATTTGTATTTTGTTTAACCCATGTGTTGATGGTGTTTGCAGCTTCAACAGATTTGGCAAAGTTTACTGATTGAGTAACAGAATGAAAGTAATTTTCTGTCAGTTGCTGATAAGTTGGTTTTATAGAAAATTGTTCAGCCATAAAGACTTTGTTTGCAAGTTTAAGTTTATTTTCCTTGATATTCTATAATAAAACATGTAAACCAATATAATGTAACGAGAAATTAAATTTATTTGCAGAAAAAGGAAATGTAGTAGAAGTTTGAAGCAAACAGAGTAAAAATTAATATTTACATTGAGAGTATCGATAAGTGCTTGATAACCTGATGTACCAAGACTTTCTGAAGATGGCAGATGAAGAACTTGTTTAAATTGGTTTTCTGTTTCTCCACGTGAACCATAGGCAGCCATAGCAAGCACAATAGCTGCACTAATAGGAGACATTACAAGATACCTTGGATAGTCTTCTACCACAGCCTAAAAAAAAAATTTCTTTTGCATAACTTGTTCATTTTCAGTGATTCAAATTCATAATTATCTTACTTAAAACCTTCCTATATTGTTATTACTTTCCCTTACCTGAAGTAATGACGATGAAAATTGATTTGTGCCTTGTGAAACGGCCTGGAGTGCTTGATCCTTGTCTATCTGTGTTGCCATTGTTATCGGTATAAGGCACGCTACCAGAAAATATCCTGTAACTGAAAATGTTTATTTATGAAATATGATTGTATAAAATGTTTAATTTTCTGTAAAAAAAAATATTAGCATTAAATATATTCAAATTGAAAAGGTATTTATGTATTTTATAAAAATCAAGATAACAAAATTTAATAAAAATTATAAATTTCAATATTATATCATTTCTATAAATGTATATATTGATATACTAAATAATCTTGGATTTCTTATGCACAAGATTATATTGTGTCGTTAAAACAATTTAACGACATTAAATAATACTATTTTTAACATTTTGTGATAGTTATTTAACGTAAAGAATTGTAGGTAGAAGAGATATAATAAACTCAAATAATACAGTAATACAATAATGTTGTATGATTGTCACTAGAAATACATGACAATCTTACAACGTATAAATATATACAGTATGCATGAGTCGGTCATCTTTGATTCTTGCTAGTAGTTGGCAAAAAGAATAGCATGTAAGAATAAATCCGAGAAAATACGAATAAATGATATACGCATACATTTTTTGTCTGTTGTGCCCATTTTTAATCAGAAATTAATTAAAACTGTCAATTTTTTAATCGTTTCATAACAAATCAATCAGTATGTGCACATGCAAAGTAAAAATTTTAGGTAAACGAATAAGATTTCAGGTGTGAGTGGTACATACAGTCAACTGATCATATTAAAATTATCTAAATCACATCATGTTTCGTCTTATGATCATCAAAAAATTTTCATTAATTTGTTACAAATATTTTCATAAGTATACAACTAAAAATTAAAGAATTTCAGTTTTTATTAAACCACTTTAAATACTTTTACAAAATAACAACTGACTCGTGACGTATTTCACGGTTTACTAGTTCCATTGGGGCACTCCCCAAGTAATGAAAATAACGACGATAATACAACAAATCTAATCTGGTAATCATACGAGTCAAATCTTGCTTTCAGATTAAATCTACGTTAGGACTTAAAATGTGGAATCACCCCAATTACTGTCTATGTTTCTTTAACCCGAATGACCATCGACTTGAACAACTAGTAGATTGATTTAAAAACCGATTGATTTAAATTCAAAGTGGTACTGTACACGTATTGATGTGGCAGATACTAAACAAACTAAAGCTTCTCTATTTTTCTATTGATAATCGGTTATACATGATAGAAAGTTCTTTAGGAATGATTCAAATAGATTACAATTAATAAAATTCTTAGAGGTTAGGTCGTCTTAAAACTAGGGATTGAAAACATTTATGATATCAGAACCGGATCTTAAAAGTTATAAGATCAGAAATAATTTTGAAACAATTGCGATTAAAAGTGTTATTATATAGGTCTATATAATAGATCTATATAATATAATAGGTCTATATAATATATATATAATCTGGAATCTATATAATACGATTCCATAACGGTTATTGTATATAATATATCGATTACGTATTAATAATAAATCAGTGATACCTGATTATTTATTAATTCATTTATCAATTTTAAACCTTATCTATTGTCTATAATTTTCTTACAATTTAAACGTATAATTAATATCATATCAATAATGTCAGAATTTAGTATTTATGTATGTATATACATATATAACGTTATTGTGGTAGAACAGCTTCCAATTGCAGAATGTATATTAGGACTATTCCTGAATATTACAAAATATTTACTAACAATGTTGCACTTTTTGCGGCCAGTTATTATTAATTGTTTGGTTATTACTAATAACTATTGTACACTACTAATTTAACACTTAATTTAAAGTATTACTAACTAATGCTAACACTAATAGTGCTACCGTGACTTTCATGAAATATAATTTTTCTTTTAATCGAAATATTTATCATTCGCTTAGGAATTAACCGAACGTCACACTTCGGTTACGCCGGTTCATTTTTCCTAAGGTCAGGCCTTCACGGGCATTTCAGTAGCATGCTAGAGTACGTTTCATGCTTCTATAGTCCGCACTAAAACACATGCAGTAAAAATTGAATAATTGCAAGACATAATCTGTGGTGTGACTGCCTATTGTCCAACCAATGAGAGGGATTCCCCTTAATGCGTCAAAAGAGATCGGCAGCCAAACAATATAACACGATCCGAACTCGAATTAAATACATAATATTAATACATCGATAAAACTTTTTTATTTACATCAGTTTTGTTAATAAAATTTTAATCAACCAGTTCAGAAAACAAATTTTCTACCAAACCTGGGTTTACGATAACTGGTGATCCTTATCTTTTACAATAATTTTATTATAAATTTAAGTAGGGTATAATGAAAACAAAACTATTCCAAACCGAATTCAAATTTAGAGTTTACGATTAGTAAGTATGCCAACACGTTGCCAATTTCGTAAAACTTTCCCTGAGCACCATTGTAAAAGTTTTCAAATTTATACTTTAACGACATTTTTCTAGAAACTATTCTTTCATAATTATACATTAGATCTTTTACTGTAGGGGTTGAAGACGATAAAGAACGAGGGTCGAGAGTCAAGATTCTAGACATGTTTTGCATATTTTCTGGAAATAAGAACCTAGAAATATATGCGCAGCTCTGTATGACGCAAAATACAATCCGTCTTCTGCACCCTTTCAGGGTTAGCGTTTTACATATCACTGAAGCGTGCTTCAAGTATAGTGTATGGAACAAATATGTATAGCAATCTCGTACAAATTATAAGGAGCGTCGACGATACTGCCCTTGAATGTACATATGTAGGTTGTCAACAGTTCAGGGTCGATTTGGAGAAATCCTTTTCGAAAGCTAAATCTTTAATAGTCTGAGCGTATATAGTATTGCCGTCGTATCATTCAAAATACAAAATTCCATAACAAAAAGAAATTAGAAGTATGTATATATATATATCCATTAAGCAAACTTTTATGGTAGGAAACAACTTTTTTGTGAGAAAAGTATTAGAATGTCCTTCAAGTATATCGCTATATTTGTTCCGTGCACACTATTACATTATATTTTTTCACTGAGTATAGTGGATGAAACAAATATAATTATATCGTGCAAATTGTAGGAAGCCAAGATGATAATGTCCTTGAGTGTAGGATGTCAATAGGATATGATCGACTGGAGTGATGATTTTTGAGTTCTAAAATTTTAAAGGCCTTTTTACACGAATTTCAATGTCAATGTTATTATTGATGCGACGTTACAAAGCAACTATAGACGAAGACCCCGATCATTTTGTTTGAAAGCTGGGAAATACATATAATTAACATTAGCCACTTCTTTCTTTTAAAGAATGCTCGCTCATTCTATACTGAACTCCAATAGTTGGGAAATAATGAGCACTAGTATAAACGTAATTATATCCATACATCCTATACAACATTGTTCCTTCAAAATTCCGCATACGTTTATTATTTTATCTACGGTATTACGTAATGTAAACGTTTGCACAGAAATTACTTGTGCATCCGATCAAGTCCGGTTTTCATTTTAGTGGAAATTGTTAGCTCCGGATGTTTTTACATGCTATAAAAAAATTAGTTGCTATTATTTTTTATGAATTTATATCAATTTTGCTCCAAAGATTCGCTCATGATAGGGATTTGAGTAAAATTACGTGTATTCGGATACACACATCTCGCGCTGTTCACACTGTACAATGGCTCTGTAATTAATATGTATAATGATACTGTATTACATATACTTAAATTCATTAATAATATATTTCTAGTAGATGGTTGAAAAAATATGTAAGATGACTATCTCGATCAAAATCATGTTTTTTTCGTTAGATGTATTAGAAATTCGAGTCCTTATTTACATTTATTGACAATACAATAACTTTTAAAGAAACGAAAAATCGATGTTATCGATGATGAAAATGGAAAAGATAATTCTAACGTAACTCTTGATGTGTTCAATATATTTTATTCTGGATATTATTAAAATGAATATAAAAGTAAAAATCGAGTTTTTTCTCCACTTTATTGAATTATTTATCGATATACGCGGGGAATAAATTCTTGAAACAACAAAATAAATTGAATTTTTGGAAATTTTGTTTTTAATATCTTTTAGTACTGTCAGATTGATTTCAGTGACATATTGTATTCGCAGGAATTTTGATTAAGATTTTTTGTTTTGAACCATTTTGTGTCGGTAACAAAATTGATGATCGTGTGGCAAAGCCTTGAGGCCTGGGCGATTCAAGGTGAACAAGCATTGCGAGAAGCAAGCTATTTGGCATATAATTTTTTAAAGAAGAATCTTTCTTTGAAAGCATGAAAGGCAAAACTAAAAACACGACAGGTTGTTAGTAGGGAATAACATATTTGATAGCTTGTAACCAGCAATGGTATCGTTTAACATGTTTCGAAAATGTGTATGTGTGGGGCTGGGGGAAAGGGTCCACTTAAGTTGGCACAACAAAATATTTCATACATGCTAATTAAAAGAAAAAAAGTGAAATATGCCTTTTATAATTTTGAGACAGAATTCAAAAGATGCTATTAATTTTTCAATGAGTGATGGTTTTCAAGATCATTTCGACATCAACTTTTCTTTTTTTTATTATAACTATTTTCCTAAATAATGCAATGTCTGTATCTAGTGTTTGTTTTGATTTTGCAGAAACCTATTCACTTGTATGTAAACATAGATATTGATAGCGCGTATCTGATCGAAGAGCTATGGATCAAAAATGAAGTTTAGGAAATGTTGCATCGATAGCTACATTTACGCAGTTATTACTTTATTGTGAGTTAAACATGTTTATCGGTTGTAGACAAAATTGAAATGATTTTTATTTATGATGAATCGAAACGAAATATCGATGAGGCTATTATTTGTACGCTTTACGTTATCCTGAAAGGTGTCGCACGACAAAAAACAGCTTCGGGTGGAAATAATGAAGTTCGTGTGTTTACCTGCTTTTGCTCACAACCCAAATGTCAGTATCCGTTCAATTTCTCACAGTTATAAAATTTCTCGAACGAGTGTTCAGCGATTTTTAAAGCGTCATGACTTTCACCCATACAAAGTGTTTTCACCAAAAAGAAAAAAATCCAAGTAAGTTAGAGATTAAATATAAATCAATAAGAACTTTTTTCTCCAGTTCCCTGACCGTCGAAGTTACCTGATCTAACTGTGCCAAATTATTTCTCATGAAATTACCTTATAGAAAAGGGACATTAAGATCCATTTACCATTTCAGAAAATATAAATGAAAGAATCACACTTGCCTGTTAAAGTATCAAGAAAGAAATTTCATTATTTGTGCAGTAATCATTTGAACATTTAATACGACGTTCTTGTGTCAAACAAGCACACTGCATTCTTAATAATGTAATAATATATTAATGTAATAAATGTGAAAAATTAATATACTACTGTAACAAATTTGTAAACGTTTCTCTGAATATCTTAAAAACTAAAGGTTTTACGCAAAAATATTTCAAACAAAAGTTATGCATATTTTTACGTAAAATAGGATTCTAAAATAAAAAATAATGGTTTATGATACAAAAAAGTTGACCTCAAAATTATTTTGAAAACGTCTATGCAATAAGAAACTAATAATGCCATTTAAATCTCCTCTCAAAATCATAAAAGATCTGTTCCAACTCTCTTTTTCTAATTAGTTATCTATGAGATATTTTGTTATGACAACTTAAACGTGACATCTTGTATACGTGCATATCACATCAGCCGGTGAACTCTACCTTCGTTATCAAATATTTCATAAACAACAGTTAGTTATCTACACAAACAGTCAAACATGTGTAATATATTTTTAAATTTTTCATTTATTTACGATGTGTCACGGAAATTGGTGTCTAGTATCCAAACAACATACCGAATTTATTTTTTGATTCTTGACAGCGGGTACTTAAGTAGGTACGCTACTGTTTTCACGTCTCACTTTTGTTACAATGTCAATATATCTTCACTCACACAATACTTTTGCACAAATAGAATACTATTCGAATCATTAATTACGATAAACGCATAATAAATGCATATAACATAATAAACGTGCATCAAAATTATGTAAAAACAATGTATTGACATGTTATAAATTTATTGTGTAAAACTCCATAGTTTTAAAATTGTAGATCTGAGGATTGTTGTTAGTAAAAGGTTAAGATACAGACGAATGAATGCGGGAAATTATTAATAAAAACCAATATGGAAAAATCAGGTAAAAATAAGGATAAATTGTAAATCTTGATAAATTTATTTTCATTTAAATGCATATATTATCCATTTGCTTAATTTTACGTAAAAATATGTATAACTTTTATTTGAAACTCTGTTCTTTAAGATATTTGAAGAAACAATGCTTCACTTAAAGTATATATATATATATATATATATATATATATATATATATACTACTTAAAATAACATAATTACTGTAGATAAGTGAAAGTATTCAAATAGCGATGTAAACAATTTAACTAACAGGTATTAATATTTACAACATCCTGTTTGTATTATTCTGAATAATAATATTAAATATAAAAATTTAATTATATTTAGTATAACTACTTGATAAATATGGCAGATGTTACGATTTTGAATAAATCGCTTTCATAATATGTATTGCGTAAAAGATAGTTCGATTTGTGACGAAGAGTGATAATAGAAACTAAATTAACCGATAAGCGCACCCTGATAAAATAGCAAATAAATATATTAATTTACAATTGAAATAATATCAAATGGAAAATAATTTTTCATTGAACTTCTTCAAAGATGGGCAAGAATATTTGTAATATAATACCACCTTAAATGAAACAATGTAAATAAAATAAGTTTCTGTTGTAATGATTAATAATTAAACAATCTATTATTGTATTAATAAAATATTAAACTATACTTAACTACTAGTTTTCGTATCCTTTGATTATATAGTAAATAAAAAATTATAGATAACGTATTTATAAATTAAATTACATAAATTATTTATATATATACATTAAAATATTTGGTCATTTACAAATGAAATTCTTATTTATAATTTTGTAAACGATACATTTATTCAATTTCAAGTATGAAATATAAATAGATTATCTATTATTTATCATACAATATATATTAAAAGAGTATGAAGACTAGTAATTAGATATAAAATAATTTACACATCAATTTTCCGATGAGTTTCGACAAACTTCGCCCACAAGTTCGGCAAATCATTCTAAACACAAAATGTCATATACTCTATAGATTTATTTCGTACCAAATGAGTCCACCGAAACGTGGACTGAATGTCATGCACAAGGTTTACCTTTGTCATTGGGAACCACTTGTCCTTGTTCTTGAAACCAACACAAATACTGTTTATCTCGGTTTATCCTGCGTTGTATTAAACTCATATACATTCGTACACTGTAAGTTTATTTTGCTTCGTTACCGAAATAATCATTATTTATGTTGGTTTTAAAAGCTGGGATAAGTGGTTCTCAATAACAAAAGTGAAGCGTAACTATGGCATTTAGTCCACGTTTTAATCTTCATTTGGTCCAAAAAGGTCTCTGTATGTACAACATTTTTTGTGATTGTCTCATCAACAATAACAAATGGTAAATCAATAATAATCGTGCTAATGTTTTTCTGTCGCTAACAATTTCTACACGTATTATAGCTAAATATTACAATTATGATTTCATTGTACTATGTATTAATTGTTTTTTTTTTTCATAAAAAAATAACACAAGAAAAAATGATTTCCTGTCAGAATTTCCAGTAAGGAAAAGATGTACAGTGTCGAATAAAAGTATTGGCACTGGTTGTATTTTATAATAAAATCAAAGTTCTGCCTTAAGTCTTTAAATTATGTGTACAAAAAGTCAGAAAAATCAAACAATTACGTAATTAATAATAATAGAAAATGTACACAGTAAGCCATTTTTATCGAAACAAAAGTATTTGCACACTTACAAATTTAATATTTCTATAAATCATTCGTGTAAATACTTACAATGTTGGCATGACTGTTATAATCAGGCAGGTCCCGAGATTTAATTGAATATCCATTTGTCATAGATTGTTACAAAATTCGCTTTTAATAAAATGTAAATAATAATAATGAGTCGAAAAATACGAAAAACGATAATTTCAGAAAGGAAACTTGTACTGACATTATCAAAAGAAGGAAATTCGTATTCTACAATAACCAAAATAGTAAACAGAAATCGATTTACGGTATAAAGTATAATTAAACACTTTACTGACAAAGAAAATGTAACAAATTTTCCGTGAAACAGTTAACAGATAAAAGTTAACAAATGAAAAGTGATGAAAGGAAGATTAACAAGATAGTAAAAAGAAATCTTACAGTTATCTCTACAGAAATAGCGGCACAAACAAAAAATGAAAATAATGTAGAGACATACCCTACAGTTATCCGGAGGATTCTTAAAAATGCTGGATACAATTTAAGACAAGGTAGAAAGAAATCATTGATTAATAAAATTAATAAAACAAAAAACATTAAAGTTTGCGGAAACGTACTTATTTGGGATAAAATACTTTTCTTGAATGAAACTAAATATAATATTTTTGAATCCTTAATTTTTGAATTCAAAATCGAGTTAACAATGCCAACTGTTAAACAAGGGAGTGATGATATATTAGTATGGGGATGCATGAGTTCCTTTGAACTTGGATAGGCATTTAATGACAATACAATGGATAAACGCGTATGTTTAAATATTTTGAAGCAATTTAGAGGCTCAAGAAAGTATTTTAAAACGAAATTTAACAGAATATTGTCCTTCCTTTCTGATTTACCAATGCTGTACCAATACTTTTGTTCGGTACTGTATGTATAAGAACTTCGAAATATGTAAGTAACGCGATGAGAGAAGCCGAGGACTTCTCAGAAAGTACATACATACAACATATATGTATATAATTCACACGTTCTCTGTCTCATTGGGGAAAACCCATTAAAGCGCGAACAAGTGGTATAATAGTCTTGTTGTTTTCAATGCGTTTGATGATACATGTAATCAGGAATATTCGTTAAATAAATGGCCTAGTACTTGTAGAGATGTAACATTTTTTAACATCTGAAACAATGTTATCTTGGACAAATATGTATTCTTAAATACTGGAATAATGGACAGTAATATAGCAGCATTTACTGTAAAAAGATTTATTGTGGAAATAGTGAAACGTAATTTGTCTCTTGTTAGTTTTGTTGCGTGTTATGACGTGATCAAATAGGAATATTTTTATTTTATATGTATACTCTACGTAATGAATTGTTTAGTTACTTTTTCAATGTAGTTACATTTTTAAACTATCTCTGAATACATTCACTTTAGTACAATAACATTAAGAGTTTATTATGTATTCCGATTTGTATTATAAGAAACGAGAGAGGTGCCAAAAATAGTCAAAAAGAAACGTCTAAAAATTTCTATTTTAAATGTTTCATCTCTTTAGAGCCCTTTTTGGTAAAATTAAATCGGTGGTGATCAAAAAAGAAAAAAGTAAAAAGTCGAAATTGTAGAATTGAAATGTTAAAGTACAAATTTTATTACACTATATGAATGCCATTATTGACATTTTATTAATTATATTTATCAATGTTTGTACTGACTGTCACTTAAGTCCCAAAAAGGTTCTATGTATATTGTAGTACATTGACTATATCTACGAGACAAATTTCTTATATACTTATTTCAATATCATTTGTATTATACATGTATGAAGACGCAATATGTTTCGCGATTTATTTTTATAATCAAAATTCAATTTTTAACAATACAAGATCTTTCATAAAGTTATAAAAAATAATGTGTAACTACGTTAACAGTAGTGAATTTACTGTACCAAAAAAGTATTAAGATGTGTCTTCCAATCTTCGATATTTATAATTTCGATATTACCAGTAGGTCAATGATGTAATTAAGTCCATGTTAAGTACTTTTGTTTTGTAGTAGAGATATACATACATATACTTCACATTGCATTGTAAATCAATTTTAATCTCGAATTTTTGAAGAAAAAAACGAAATAAATAAAAATTGTTTTTGTGAACTATGTGTTCGGAAATTTGATAGAATAATTAATTTAACTTTTTTTACCCATAACATGACGCCCAAGAACACGTATTGTCACGGTCCTGAATATAGTTACAAATATTTATTCAGAGTAAATAAGAGAAAACGAATATAATTGAACGGGGACGAAATTCTTGATCGATTATAAAAATAAACCAGTGTACAAGATACGTTCAAACTGACTATTGACAAAATGAATATTTTTGAAACATTTCCTTCTGATCAAGAAGAATTTAATACTACAAATTATATAGATCCATATTTGCAACTAAATATTTTCGTTGTAATTTCATTTCATTAGGAAGTAATATAATTTATTTACAAAGTCACAAATACATAGAATTTCATTATTTACATATAGTGTCGTGTCGTTGAAACTTCAACATCAGAGAAAGCCACTATCACTTAAGGACACATCAGAAAAGGAGAATTTGAGTCATACCAAAACATCAGAGATAATAGGAAAATAATATATTAATTGAATTCTTAATTTATACATTAAATTAATTTAGTCATCGCGATATGAGCAAAGTGTTCAACATGCATATACTATTTGCGAAAGACTTCAAATTTCAATTAACAATTGTTACAAGAAATTTCAGAAGAAGAAGTCTGACAAGTTTTATAACCCGTTAAAACGAGTAACCCGTTAAGTTTAATTTAAAGCAAAGCCTATCATGATAACCTGTCATTGTGGTATATACACACGAGTTACTCACGTATGCACATGTTAGGTCCTGTCCTTCTACCGGTTAATCCTCTTCGAAAGTTAAACGTAGACTGCAAGAAGAAGCTACCGAACCGATATAAAAGCATGACAAAGAGCACCAGGGAAATCCCAATAGTAGAAAGAACAGACCTACCAAGAATCGGTGATGAGAGAGCAACCAATCACGAAGCGCACATTCTATTGACTGTATGGTCGTACAAAACGAAATAACGCGAATTTCAAATCCGATTGGTCTTCGATTAATGAAAATTGCTGATCATTGGACCGAAATTCAATACAAACAAAAGAATATCAATGATACCGGTATTACCGACGAACATTTTATTTTTTCCTTTTCTTCGGGGAAGAAATATATTTATTAATCGCCAGAGGCGTTGATGTTGATTATACAGAACATAAGTAAAAATTTGTGATACATGTTATCTTTTTAATTTTAAAATATTATCTTTGGAAAAATGTCGAAAGATTATATGTTCTTTGTAATTAATCTTTTTTCTGGAATTTTACATTCATATCTTATGCCGTTATCACATGACTAATAAATTTCAAATTTGACTTTCTATACGTCACTCTGATATAACATTTTTCTTTTAAATTTATTCCCAAATTTAATATTACATTATTACTGAAGTAAAAAAAAAAAAAAAAACAGAGATGTTGATATAATGGCAAATTAATAAAAATATGTATGTCCAAAACTTCGAAATGACTTGAAAAATAAAGGCACAAGAGGTGTATCAAAATATTTTGAATATACACTTTCTTCGTCATAAACGTTGTCAGTTATTTTAGCTACTATTTTGTTTATTCGCTACTTAAACTGTGTATACATCTGATTAAACTGATTTTTATCATCTGATGGAAATATGGCACACCAAATGCAGCTGTTGCACTGTCACAGCAAACTTCTAACTGTTAACTATAACACTAGATGGCGCAATGGTACACATTCAATAAATAATACTGTAATCCTTACATTCACAATTTATTTTAACTTTAAATATTTAAGAACTATTGACACAGCACTGTTATTTCATAACAATTTTTATGACTTATCACATATAGGTTAATCGGGTCTTAGATCAAACGTTTCAGAAGCTTTGAGTTTCCACGTCATATGATCAACGACAACTGACCAAACGCAGGTTCGCGATCTACTCGGAACGATTAGTGTTATCGATTAGAACATGCGCCGTGAGAGCTAAGACAAATAGTGAGGTAAGTGCCTTCTTACGAAATTCAAAATGTACTCTAGGAAAACAAGATAAATTGATATCGTGGAAAATGTAAAATAAATAAATCGTCTTACGATTTAAAAACTTATTGAGTGATTCAATGCGAAATATACTGTATTCTACATTCTTAGAATATTCCATTTTTTTTCATATTCCGCATGTGATGAATGTGTGTGAGTATGACTATAATGTGAGTGATCTATATTTATCAACATAGAAATCCTCGAAAGAGTAGGGCCCCAAGGAAAAACTTATTCAGTAAGTTAATATTTTATGAATTGTATTGTACATTTGGAAAAAGTCTGCACGTTCGATATAAAAAGCTGATTTTTATATTTTATTACGTTTAAATGTTAATACTTTCAAGTACAAATGTTTAGATGAAAACTTCTACATTTACACGTCTAATTTTGATTATGCAAGTATTCAATAATATTTACTGCAGAAGTTAACGTATCGAGCTATACAAGAATAATGACTTTGTTGTTATTATTTATTATACAGTATTATAAAAACGAAGAGAAAGATCAAATTATAATACATACTATGTAGATGCACATACTAAACAAAATGACGAAAATAATAAACTATTATAATTATTAACATTTTTTAATTAGTTTAAGTACTTGTATTATTTTCTCTCGTATGCACACTTAAGAAACATTTTGCATTATTTATTTACCATTTTAGATGTAAATTTTTCATTAGTATTCAAACACTTGATATAATTAATACGTAGAACATTGTTTAGCTATAAAGTTACATTATAACAGAATGTTACCAATCGTTACCAAGGACTCGTTAGGCATTTTTTTATAAATTATATACTTAATTATGAATAAAGCATGTAATTTCATAATAAAAGTGTTTTGTTCTTCGCAATATTATTTTGCGATAAAGACGTATCAAAACAAAATATACCAAACAAATTAAAAAACAAATAAAGAAAATAACAATAAAATAAATATTCATTTTGGTTTAATTTACTACAGTATTATATGATGTTTATATTCTCTTAGTCAATACGTGACATGAATATTTATAGATGACTCATACAATACCGTATTACAGAAAAGTCCAATTATAGACTCGAAAAATATTAAACAGAGTATATATAATTCATAAGGAAGTACCTACCGAATTAAGGACGTCGCGCAAATCACGAATTTTCACGCTGTAAATATCTATTAGTTGTATTTAATTTTAAACACTCTTTTTAAGTTGTATTCGTTTTTCCCTCGTACACCTGCTGAAGACTACTCAGTAAGTACGCGTAAGAATAGGAACTGCCCACGATTCGATATATCGCAATGTTCAACAAATCGATAACTTTGAGATTATTGCTTGAAGTTGAGTTGCGTGAAGTTGGATTCAAGTGGAGAAAACTACACGTAATTAATTAATAGACACATCTCATGATTCGTATATATTTTTATATGACACATCTCATATTCGTGATGTTTTTAATAATATCATATCTTTTATGATATTATTATAATTTATTAGAAAGTATAAATAATATATTATCTCACCAAAAACAGCCGTTGATGTTGAAATAGCCGTAATAAAAGGACCATTAAACATCGAAAATGTTAAAATGTTTAGTTTGACAAAAAATGTTTACTACCTATTACTTGTTCGTAAATTTCATTTATGTTATTAAAAAAGGAAAATAACGTAGTGTGTAATACATTATTCATTTAAGAAGTTAATTTTGTATTTATTGTAATTATAATTACATTGTATCAATGCAATTTCTTTGGGACATATTTATGCATTCTTGAAATATTTGGGATCAAGGTTTATACCGTGAAAAACTGTATTCCTATCACAACATTTCTCGTTGTCAGGATTTTTCTGACAAAGATCACACCCACATGTTGGCTGACGTGGTTCTTGAAGTCTATCTTTGGGTGGACAAGGTGGTAGCTCTGGTTTTACCTTGCAGTGGCAAGGTGCACAAGGATCCTACAAATATTTTTGATTAAAGATACTCTAATGTTTACGTATTTAAAAATAATAAATATTATAAAGAAATAAAAATTTGTGATTAGCACAATTAAAAATTTTTACTTTTACATTATGCTTCTCGTTTGCCTATCTATTCCAGAGGTATTGAGCGTGCGTTTGCATGTTTGCGAGAACAAACAAGTAAACGGACGGAAGGACTTATAATTAGTCAAAGATATGATAGGAATAGCGTCTCAATGACTTTAGAGCAATATTTTTACATTTACAATTACAGTTACTATTTTACCTGCATTTTAATGTAGCAACTGGATTTAAAAGATTTTTTTTTATCAAAAGGAGTCGTGCCATCTAAACTTCCATCCAACGATTTTTCAGCTACATCACTTCCATCTTCGGTCTTTTTTTCATCTTTGGTCTTTTTTTCATCTTCGGTCTTGTTTTCATCTTTGGTCTTTTTTTCATCTTTGGTCTTTTTTTCATCTTCGGTCTTGTTTTCATCTTCGGTTTTTCTTTTGTCTATTTTTTTCTTCTTTGGAGGGCATGCTGATGGTTTAGTTAAACTGGTATTCCAATTGATTCCAGAATTCACTAAGCAAGTAATAAATTATCCGAGAAATTTCGAAAAATAATTAATTTTTGCTTCGTTATAAGATGAAGAAAGTTGTTTACCACGGTCAAAAAGTTTACCCAACATAGATCTGCATGAAGTATTATCAGTCATAATTACATGCAGTGTTCAAATTTTTTAGTATATTTCAAAAATAGTACAAAATTGGTATCTACAATTGCAAGAATTTTATGGATATCGTTGACTTTATTATTTTGAGTATTAATAATCGAAATTATAAACAAATTTAGGGTTAACTTATAATATATATCTATTCGATCTTCAATCGTTATTACATTAACGCGTGTTTTCATTTTTACATTGTATAGTTATCTAATTCTATAAATCAAATTCTTTTTCGAAGTGTGAAGCATTTTAATGTAAGCATAAATAGTGTTCACATGTAGTTAATATAATATAATTAATATATGAAGACAATAGTAGAGTTAAAAATTATAAAATGCATTTCAGAACAGTATTAATTTGTGCGATACTTCTTACACTAATATTATTACGTTTCATCATTCGTATTTTTCTTTTTTTCTCTTTATCCTCTTAAAAATAGTGACGTTAAAAATGGTTTCGATGAAGTATTGATAACGAAAATAGCATCCTCACCTAATCGGAGCCACATTATGTTTCCCCCACCACTACACATACTATACACTAATTAAAGAGCCACGTGTCCATGCGGTTGGTACTTCGGATAGCTTCGGGGAATCGAGGAAGAAGGCAAATATGAGACTCCTCTCTCATTCTCAAAACTGCTGAGAATCTATTTGATGGCAAACGCTTTGATTGACCTATTGATTCAATGAAATTTTACATTTGAGTTTTATATTCTCATCTTAAAATCGGATTAGATTTTGAGCATAGTCAATTCATAAATAATTATGATTACCTCTTGTAAGTTTTTGGTAACACCGATGTATACACGTTGTTTGTAAAAATAATTTAAAGAGTTCCAAAGAAGTTTTAAAGAGAATTAAATTTTGCATAAAAACACTAAATAAACTTTTTCTCTATCTCCTCTAGGGACGAAAAAAATTAAATGAAATAGAAAAAAAATTGTTGCACGTATTATTGTAACAGTGCAATACAGGGTACATTGAATTGTTTATATTATACATAAAGGAACTCGTTAAAGAGAAAGGAGCTCATAAATACTTACATCGATTTACATTAATCTACTAACGAGCTTAGGAGTGAAATAATGGTATAATTGTTTACAATGCTTTTACTTAATTGCATATAATACATCTTTTTTTTACTGCGCATCATCGTAGAGAAATTACAAATTTATATATATGTATATATAACTATCTCGCGGTCCTTCTTATAAATAATATATAAGCGAGCAATACAGCAAGTAAAGTACATTGAAAAACACTTACCTACATATTAGCAGTCTCTAAAAAATAAAATATTTAAAAATGTTTAAATTCAAAAATTTTAACGTTTAACCCTTATATCAATAACCGGGTACCGCCGATACTTATTTAGCGAAAGCTATCGTTAAATGGACCACAGATACAAGTATAGGAATATTTTATGAATAATCTCTTAGATCTTGAAAATATGTCAATATATTCGTCACAATCGATTTATTTTTTTGAGATTGTTAGTATGTTGTAATACCTACGTATGTATGTATGTGTGAAGGTAGGTAGATAGATAGCCGTTCAATTTGTTTCACAAACTTTCTTCAATGTATCTTGCTTATTGTATTACTTATTTATAGACATATTATTTACAGAGAGCACTTAAAGATAATTGTACATAAGAATTTGTAATCTCTTTAAGATATTGCACAGTAGAAAACAGTTGTACTAAGAGGTTGCGTAATAGAAATAAAGTTGTAATAATTATCTCAACATATTTTTTCATATATCATGTAACGAGTTCCTTTCCTTTCGTCCTATTCTTTGGAAATGTAAACAATTGTTTAGATGCAATCGTGTTAATATAAACAAAATTTTGTTTTGTTAGTTGAAATGTGAATAAAAGGTCTTAAAAAATGCATTTTTAAACCAAAAATTAGTTGACATTTGTTTTTATTACAACACTTTTCATAATTTTTACATTTTTTTACATTACAAATTATAAAAGTTATATTTGTTTTAATACTAACATGATTTGCTTTCGTGTAAATTGTAATTATACAAAGTTTATCTCGATATAAATAAGTATAAGCGGATTTATATTATTTTCAATAAATACAAATTAGTTCTTTTCGCTATATCTAAATCGTAAGCAAATTATTTTGTTTATGAATACTTGACGCTTTATTGGGAGGCCTACACCGATGTACCTTACCTACGGATTCATTTTCACTTGGATTTGGGATCACCACCGTCGGTCTTCGTCATTGTCTTCGAGCAATAACAATTCTTGTGATCATAGGAGCGGCAATGGACTACAAGAGGAACGAGGATATAATCACGCTGTGTCTTCTTTTCGTAGACGGATCATACGAAAATAGATGCGAAGTATACTCGACCATTCACTATATCAAAAATATCAGTATGAAATAATAGGTGTAAGTGGTACGGTGAAATTTATACTCAAAGATTGTCTACGATCTTAGAAAAGTAAATGGTCAGACGAAAACGATTTAAATACCAACGATAGTAAAAATGAAGATGAGCCGTGTTAATAATAAAAAATTATGTAAATTGTATTATAATATCTTACAGAATGTAATTTAGGATATGGAACTCTTATTACGTTATATGTAATTCTTTCGTGAGAGGTACAGTAAATATCATATGTGGAAATTTAGAGTGAGTACAATGTATAGAAGATACAGTGAGTATCCTGTGAGAATGAGCAACCGGATGAATAAAGTGTATAAAATAAAAAGTACGATGACTTGATTAATTTGAGTTGCAGTGTTGTAAATAGATGCTTCCCGAGAGCGTAAAGCAGGTCAGGTTGATCTTGTTAGTGGCAACGTGTTTTTGAGCAGAATTTAAATTGGATGATCAAGTGATGGCTTGCCATTGATGAATTTATAATAAAATTTCAGGTTGTATTTAGTCTTGAAAGAGGATGAGTGAGACTAAACAGTCTTAGCGACTAGTGACGACTGATGACCACATTGGGTTTTTCAGCTATTTTGTGTCGTGGGATTAATTATATATACCAGGAAAGTGTGTTTCAGCAGTCCTGTTAACGAAAAAGGTCTTGCACAGTTTGGTTTCTCACCACTCTGTCATCAATTGTAAGAGACAGGGATAGTTTAGAAAGAGACTAACGTCATGGCACTCAGCTACTCCCCACCACAACATATTGTCGCGTTTCGCGTTTTCTATACTTCTCCTAAGAAACAAATGAAGAAGAGTAAATAGAAGATAATTTAATATATTAACCGTATTAAATGCATCAAGGTGATAGAGGTTGAGTCGGATAAGCTTTTTAAGCTTCGGAGCTTAGTTTACGCAGATTTGATTTGGATTATGGCAAGCGACCCAATGTCATATTGTTAGAAAGTAGGGACTTTGTTTCTGAAGGATCTCGCTAAGGAGTGGGAAAGGTAATATGGCCTCTCGTAAGAGGAATATGAGAAACCACACGGCACTTGTTCCTGAATTGTTAAAGAAAAAGTTCTCCAACATACAAATCTACGAATTTTAATAAATAACCAAATAAATACATACTTTATTAAAATGTATAATTATTCGACAGTATTTAGTAAAGTTTATTAACATTTATTACAATTTATTACAATTCATAAAGTTATTACATTACCTATTTATTAAAATTTTCAAATATTTTACAATTTATAATCTTATTAATTTATTAAAAATTCCAAATTTTAGAATTGACTTATCGATTTACTTTTTTCACTGAAAAAATTTTATATGGACAATTGAGACAATTATTTATCGAAGTATTTTTACGTACTTGAAACATTCATATGGCGGGGCCATTATATTTTATGATTTTCTGCATTTGTATAACTTTGCAAATCATTCTGAACAGTTCAGAGTCCTGATGAAGTTCGAAACATTTGAGACGTTCAAGACTTCCAAACTTTCAAAATACTCTGAGAATTATTGAATTTCTCCAGTTTTCAAATTTATATTATTCTCAACAATACTCTTGAAGCACCATCACTATACTTGAATCAGCGAGGCGAAAACTCTGGTAACCAAACCAGCGTTTTGCAATAGCGTGGCTTGCAATAGAACCTTATTGGTCCGTTGTGTCTCTACCTAGCAATGGATTGTAGATTTAACACGTATTGAAACACGAAAAAATTTCCCGAGCGGTTGAAAAATCAACGTTGTTACCTCCTTAATAGAATTTTGCTATCTTTCTGTCATGTTCCCTGATATTTATATTGTAACAATTAATAAATTATGTGTAGTTATGTGTAATTATTTAAAATTGTTTTGTACTATTATTTTGTTTTTTAAATATATTTTTATTCGTATTACTTTATTTGATATTTTTATATACTTTTTGTATTGGCTCTTTCACCACAGAACTGCAATTATTATACATAAATAGTACCTTGTATAATTTGTTAACTCAGGGCACAGTGCTTGGTGAATTGGTTCTGGCGTGAGTCACATAAATAATTTGATTACCAAAGTCTTTCGTATTGCTAAATGCAATACAGTAACAAGTTGATCATGGATGATTTATACTATATCTCGTGTAGGGCTCTAGAACACCTCAACAGTGTCATAGGACATTATTCAAATAAATCGTAAATAATTATCTAGATAAAACATTTTTATTTGAATAATTTATCTGGATAATCCTTATTTGTTACTCGTAAATAAAAACTTGTCCAAATAAAGCGTTATTCATTATTCGTTATTCAAATGACATTTTCTTCGAATAACAAAGACGAACGAAACAATATTTATTCGTTATATAAATGAGAAAACAATCTCTATGTACATACCTGAATGTTAGTTCTGTGTGCACGCGCGGGCATGTGCGTGTGCATGTGCATGCGTGTTAAAATTGAGTAATCAAATACAATTGCAATCGATCACTTAATTGATCAATTTAATTGGAATTACAGATTATACTTTTCAATTGTATTTGTTATTAGGCAATATCAAATAATCATTTATAAATTTTAATAACTTTTTCATACGTTTTTTATAAACTTCTAACATTTATAAATTTACAACAAATTTATAACAAAGGTATGAAAAAGTTGTACAAATTTGTAAATTCATAAATTTTAGAAGTTTATAATATACGTATAAGAAAATTGTAAAAATATGTAAATAATTTGTAATTGTTTAGTCACAATTAGAATTATATAGTTTTTATTATCCTACAATTATCAGAACTAATTAACGATGACAAAATATATTCCGTAATTGCAATTAAATGTTATTCTAATTACAAATAACAATTAATGTTTTATCTAGATTAACTTTACCCACGAGTCGCAAATAAACTTTTATCTGAATAAAGCTTTATTTGAAAAAAATTTATTCAGATAAAAAGTTGTTTCTAATCTAGATAATAATGGGACAGAATGTCCTATGAATGCTCCATCTATCCTATATTTTGTTTGTGATGTAACGTATATTAAAGTTCGGTTCTTTGAGTGGTTATGTTGTTGGTTTAAAATCAGAAGATTTCCTACAATTTCCTCAAGCAATAAAGGAAAACCTCTTCTAGCACAAAAACGAACGTGAAATTAATAATATTATAAATAATAAATATGGTAAAAGAAACCAATTCATAACTTTTGATTATAAATTAAGTGGTAAAAGATGGACGACTACACAGTACCACTAGATCCTGAAACGGAAATGTTTTGCACATTATATTTGTTTGCAAATGTGCAAAATTCTGATGAAATATACAAAAAAATTGTTAATGGTGAAATTTGTTGTTCTATTATAAAAGCAGCACTTATAGTAGATTCCTTTCATGTATTAGTAGCTGCAAACAAAGCAGCAGTTAACGCAAAAATGAATCAGCTTATTACAAAGAACTTACATACTGAAGTTTTATTTAATTTGTCAATATCAAAGAACATATCACGCTCGTTAATGGAGTTTGGTATTAATGATACTGATAAGAATATATTGATAGTACAAATACATAAAATAAATAATAAAGAACCAATGTCAGAAATACTTAGGAAGAATATAAAAGGAGAAAAAGTATCAATTTCAGAACTACCTCAATTTTCAGATCTTGAATTGATAAAAAAAACTTATAAAATTGACAAAGAAGAACAAACTGTTTCTAATTTGACTAATTCTATTGTATCTAGAATTAGTTGTAAAGATTTTATATTGGTAAAGTAAAATTAAAGTTATCAACGAAATTATTGATGTTTTCCAAGATAATTTACAAACTGTGTATATCAAATTAAGTTTGTCGGTAATGACGATAAAAACATATTGGAAATTCGGTACAGTTTATTTTAAATAGATACTACTGTATGTTATGTTTTAAATTTCTGCCAAACATTTTCTATAATTATGTAGCATTATAATTACATTATATTTTTTTGCATCAAACTTGATATTCATTATTCATTCATACTTCTTTACTTTGATTTGTTTTCACAAACTAATGTAAACTTTGTGGTAACTTAAAAACTATGACAATTGTTAATTTTGTTCAAAATATTTAGTTTAGAATTTCGAGTGTCTACTATAAGAAATTAATGTTACCATTTCTGTAAACATAATAATTTACAATATATTTATAAGTAATTCGTATATACTTAAATTATAATGGTAATATGAAAAGAACCAGCTGTTACATTTTGCATTTCCACACGAGTTACGAATAAATGCATAGTAAAAGATTGCAATACAAAGGAAAATTGGAGAATATATTATATACTTCAGTGAAAAATATTTTTTGTTTTCTTTCTCCACTCATAAATAAGGCCAAAGATGCGTAGAAATCAATCGTTACATCCGCAAGGACACAGTACATGTCAAATCCTGCGGAAGCAAAGTAGCAACTTATGGATAACGCCCTTAAATGCATACAGAAGCAATGTAATATTGACAGTTTGTTATGTCTACCTTGGCAAACCACACATTTCGCACATTGCAAGATCTGCTGCATTGAGAAAAGTACAATAAGAACAAGTCCAAAGCGTTTGATCGGAAGGTGGATTCGAAGTTGGTTCTGTACCAACTCCTATTCCGCTTCCTCCTACAATCGAAGAAGATGACATTCTTGTACTACTATTGAATGATGTTTGAGGTGAGCGCACTGTAGATGACGTAGTTACAGATATAAGTTGTTCTACTGTTGCCCAATTTTTGGAACGTGCCCATTCTATCGCTTTTTGCCTGTCTTTATTACGAACTGCTTCTAACAGTGGCATCATATGATCCTAAAATAAAAATATACTTAATAACTTATATTCTTTTATAATTAAATAGTTATTCGAATAAAAAAGATGCTGTACCTTCATTGGTAACGTATCCATTGTTGCAATAAAAAGTAATAAATGAAAATCTGAAGTTGCTTCTAAAAATTGATCTTCGTTAAATTGTTGCATATAGGAACAAAGTGAACTGAATTCTTGAACTTGTCCATCGACGAGTCTAAAACAAAAATTTGTATCAACTTAATCCATATTAGAAAAGCAATAAAAATTTTTAATCAAGATTGTTTTACATACCTATTCTCGATCGGAAATGAAACAATATTATCGCTAACATAGAAAGTAAATTGTGGAGTGAGCGGTGTAGATGCAGGTATGTCAACCAATAAATATTCTACGGGCAAAGGTCTTGCTAGCCTTGGCACTTCGTTTCCATAGGAGTCTTTTTCCTAATGACAACAAAAACATAAAATCCAGGTAGTAAATTTATATTCTCAAACTTTTATTTAATTTTATTCATAGTATTAGTGTATTTTTTAAATTTATTCCCTCAAATTTCTTTTTGTTAATCGTGAATAAATTTCAAGAGTTTATATGAACTGTATTCGAAAAATTCGAAGAACGCGCTCTAGCAATTACGTTAGGCAGCCCTGACAAGTGCCGAAGTTTGAGTATCGGTTGGACAATTCCATTGGTCGGTTCAAGAAGGCATAACGAAGTTTGCAAGTAGAATTATGAAGGCAGGTCCATAATGCTGGTGTTCACAATCGTTGTAGAAATGCGCGCGCAGTGATAGAAGCCGCAGACGACACCGGTACCGTTTGCCACGAGTTGAACTGAAAGTGTATAAGAAAAGAGGGAGGGCAAACGAGAGAGAAAGAGAAAGAAGGAGATCCCCTGGAAGGGGAAGATACGGGACGAGGAGAGGAGAGCAACAGCGTAAGCGACTAGCGCGCGCTGTGGTGTGTGTCGGTCGGTCGGTCGGTCGTCGCCGCCATGCTAGTGGTTAGTTTAGTGAACCAAACATCATGATGTGGCAAAACGTTCGCACGAGCTAAGACTGAAGTAACGCCGCGTTACCGGCGCGCCGTCGTTATGTTATCCATAATAACTCACAACGTTCGATAAGCGTAAACACGTAACGTGAAAAGTACAAAAAGGCTTGGTAAAAGCTTCACGGCGACAGCGGCAACGAAAACGTTGGAGTGCTCGATTCCTGCGTACGAAACCGCACATCACTACGTCAATCCCGATGTAAATTAAAGTCGAATCGTAGATCCGAGTAAACGTTACGGAGTAATTGTCGTCACGATACACGTTGGGAGTGACGAGTGCCAACGATCAGCCTCCATCGCGCGGCAAGGAGACTATCACGAATCGTATACACGGTACGGAAGCATTTACGGTTCTACGATCCAAATGAAAGAAAGAGTAAAAGAGGAAGAAAGAAAGAAAGAGAGAGAGAAACAGATGTGTGTCGGGCTGTGTACGTGTATGGTTGGTGTAAATGTGCGCGCGCGCGAGATGCGTGCTTGTATGCGTGATAAGGAAAATTGTATGTACATCGTGTACATGTATGTTCGCGCGCGCGCGCGCGAGACGGGAAGAAACGAGTATGCGTATACACGTAGTGTATATACAGTATGAGTATACGTACGTAGAAAAGACTGAAAGAGGGAGAATGAAAGAAGAATAGAGACCTGACAAACGAGAGCGAGAACGGGAGAGAAAGAAAAAGCGAGTGTGTACGTCCACAAACATCGAGATGGTAGGAGCAAGTAGAGCCACGATATTCCCGCGGAATTTTGTAGTTCATGAGTCGTTTTTGACCCGAACGCGGTCTTGTCACGAGCAGTGACAGTGTAATATCGCACAGGGACTTGGCGATAAGCTGCAAGAATCCATATATCATACGACCGAGCAGTTTTATCGGTTGCACGTATTGGTGTCTGAAACGCTTTTTAAAGAAACGTGTCCACTTCACACTTCCATCCCTATCCATTGCCTCTTCCTTCGATTACTTTCTCCCTGATAAAATGGTAAATCCCAAAACTTCGACTGTCCGACCCCCTTGGGTTTTGGCGGGATTTCGCACGCATGCGCGCTCTCGCATGAAATGTCATTTTTTGTGTTTCATCAGTGCTAGTCGAATTGTTGCATAATTAACTGTGCCGTCACAGTTATATGTATCAGATATGTACCGGATAAAAGAAGCTAACCTCTGTGAACGAGTTCGTGCACGAACGACAATATCGCGACTTAACCTGGATGTGTTGCGTTGCATGCAAGTAGTTTTACAGCAAGAAAAAAAAATACCAAATAGACGAACATGGATATCAACAGGGTCGTACAGATTTCGGTCATTTGTTCATTTCCCGCCTTGTGTTTGTCCCTTGTGTTCACAAGGATTTTGTTCAGTAGAAAGCGATGTTCTTTTTGTCGTTAATAGATCCGTTCGAAGGAATTGTTTTGTAGTAGTTTTATAAGGTAAATCGTGTCGCAATAAACGATCGGAAATTTTGGTTCAAAATATAAGTAATTAAAATTCTTGTGAGAAAATATGTATCTACCGATAATGAAATAACTATATCGGTTAATTCGTACACGTAATTCGTATAATACATCGATATTCTTAAAATCAACATACTCCTTCAAGTTAAATTTCTCTATTTTATAAGGACGTGTGTTACTCGCGCGAAAGGAGAGAGTCAAGAAGGCAGAAAAAAGACGAAAAGAAAACAGTGTAACGTCCATACGTTGAACCGCTTGTTATTGCGAATAGGTATATTAAATACGACCTTTACATTATTTGCCTAAATAATGCGATAATATTTAACGATACGAGCGTTCTTCGAACGTCTAGTATTTTTTATCTATATCTCGAACTACAAACTTAATGGAAATAGTTTTCGTTCGCTGTCTTTTGTTCAGTCTCTGCAATTTTGAAACAATTGAAATACAACTAGAAAGAAAAACAGTTGTTGAAACGATATTTTCGTTGGTTTTCAGATGCTGGATCCGAGCGTACTAACGGATTTAGAAGAACTGACGCTTTGCAGTTATTGCAAGCAGAAGTATAACGACGCCGAACAATGCCCGAAATACCTTAGCTGCAAACATTACTTCTGCCTGCGTTGCATAGAAAACAATTTATTAAAGGGACGCGAGTTGTTTTGTGCGCACTGTTGGAAAAGGACGGATCTGGGTGATCAAGGGCCCGACGCTTTACCGACGCATTCTTCTCTCCTTGCGTTAGCCAACAATTTGTCTCACTTGAAAATTACGACGAACAACACATCCGGGAAAACCAACGATAAGGAGAGAAAGGTATACGATGTAATGCGAAACATTTGTCTTTGAATAAAATTTCGAATACTACATCCGGTTATTCGTATTGCGAGCTTGTATGAAAATGGTAAAGAAAGCATGCAAGCTATGAAGCCATATCGAGATAGGTTCTGATAGTAATAGGATTATGTCATAAGGTCTGCAGTAGTTTCTTTTCAAGATCTATAGAGTAATTTTTTTTATACCTAAAGCGATTTTTGATGACGCGTTGCGAAACACGTGTCTGTCGTAAATGTATCGAATGAAATGGACATTAATCGTTAAACTATGTTTACAGAGTGAAAATTGTCATACACACGGAATGCCTCTGGCATTATGGTGCGCGACATGCTGCACGGCACTGTGTAGAGCATGCGCGACTCCACAGGAACACCCGGGTCACCAGATCAAATCGCAAACTGATGCCAAAGAACAACTCATATCCGACGTAAGTATTACCGCTGATACACTAGTTCCAACGTAACGTTCTAACTTGACGCGTAAGATCGTCGTTCGTTATCGAACAAGACTGGGAAGGTGCGCGCCTGTTTCACAGGTTCAATTGGAGTTGGTTGCTATGGGAAAGCTATCGACCGAGATTCAAAGACTGGCTATGCAGCAACGAGAGTTCTTAATAAAAGTGTTGGAAGCTTGCGTAACGTTGAAAACGCACGTTGAAACGGACCTTCAAAACGGCTGGAGTCACTTCCCCGAAATAACCGACGCGCGGGAAACGCTCGGGAAAGCGAAAGCTAGTCTGCAGATGATCGACAGTCCCGGCGACGTGTACAGTTTGCACTCGCAGCTGATAATAGAGAAACAGAGATTACAATCCAAGTATCAAGAGATGATGTTGCAGTGCCAGCTCGACGACTTGATAGGGAACTCGGGAGTGGTCTTTGATTTTGCGTTGTTGAAACAAGCGTTGGCTGGAATACACACGGGTGAACCGATAGTCTCCCAAGGAACGAGTAATGGCGGTAGATTACCAAATCACTTGGCGGCTTCGCAAAATCCGATATTGTTCCTCGCAAATTATTGCATGTCGCAGCTATATTCGAGGCATGTAGTTAGTAAGCAACACATGCAAAACGGTTCCATAGAGTATCATTCGAGCATGATGCAGCCAACCCAGTCAGCTCCGCCGGGGTCTGTTCACGTGCATCAAGGTCCACCGCCGCCGACAACCCCGCAGCAACTTCTCATCCCACCTGGTTCGCCGTCCGTTAAACCCGTTCCGCCCGCGCCTCCGAACGCGATGTTACATCCGCAGCAACAATCGACATTCATACCGGAAGGAGTCGGTACTGGTGGCGGCGGTTTGGTAACCGTCCATTCATCCTCTCAACCACCGTCCAGCGGTATAGCGGCGTCGCTTCGAGGACCCTCGAACCCTTACCCTCTCTATTATTTCAACATCGAAGTGAACGGATCGCCGCACGGTCGTATCGTGATAGAAGTGAGGCCGGACGCGGCCCCGAAGATGGTCAAGAATTTTAGCGTCCTCGCGACCGGTGAGGTCGGTGTCGGTTATGAAGGTTGCACGATCTTTCAGTGCTGGGAGGGCGAGTCGGTGATCACGGGTGATTTCGAGTTGAACAACGGTCGCGGAGGTAGAAGCATATTCGAGGATGGATACTTTATGCCGGACGACACAAAGTTCCCTCCGGCGAGAGGCGCAGTTGGAATGCGACGAACGCAAAGGCGGCACGATAATTTTGGCATGGTGGGCTCGCAGTTTCGTATAATACTGCAAGACATGCGCGGCTTTACGGGAATCTTCGGGCACGTGGTCGAAGGTTTGGAGCTGGTCGAGAAAATATCCACGTTCGGCGATCAGACCGGCAAGCCCACGAAGAATATTCTAATAACGAAATGCGGTAAATTGTAACGACGACGCTACTGCGGTTAGTATACCGAAGGGTATGTCGAATACCCGTATACTTTACGTTCGCCCGCTCTAGATAACTAAAATTTTACCAGTCGCGACGGTATCGCCCCCTTCCCCCACAAACATACACAAACAAACACTATACTACACACGCACACACACACACATCCAATGATCACTGCGTTCAATGGGTGAAAGGGGGCGTTTAGACGGAAGAAATCGTGTCTGCATAATATCCGAAATGATATTGATGCAATTCGAGAGAGAAATTTTGAGAGAGAGAGAGAGAGAGAGAGAGAGAGAGAGAGAGAGAGAGAGAGAGAGAGAGAGAGAGAGAGAGAGAGAGAGAGACCGTCGCGACGTAAAACTCCATGAATCGCGAGACGCTCCGGTACGAGTCACACAATTTAATTAACTATTAACAATAGAATTCTAAAGATGTTGAATCTATTTTTAAACGTGGACGCATAAGAGAAAAAAGAAGAAATAAAGATCCATATTTTGCTATTGATTGGGAATCAATAAGATTCTGTATCTACAATAACGACGATGATCGATAAATACGTACCTCAGATTGATCGTGATATCGATACGACTTCTAGCTGTACGACGTTTGTTTTAGAAGAAGTTCGACGTTTATTTTGGCTATTGGCGTATTGCTGCGTATAGTTGATAGAGGATATCGCACGAGATTTATGAAGTGCCGTGTGAACGGCATCGCCCTGCGGGCGTTGATAATGTTTAGGTTGTAGGTAGTAAAGAAAAAGAAAAAAAAAAAAAAAGAAAAAAAAAAGAAACGTGTAGATGAGGAATAAGTACGGAAAATTGGGGCAAACTTGTATGTGTGTACACATACATTCATATATTTGTAAAAAAGAAAAAAAAAGAAGAAACACGTACAGGCGGGAACTTTTTCGTTTTATAAACCGAAACGCGCGACTACTTCGTAAAGTCAAAAATCGTGATTCCATATACGCAGGTCGTTTAGAAGTTTCACCGAACGATACGTAGGTGCGTAAAGGGCCAATTCCGTTTCGTCCGATCAACGATCGCGTATCGTTCCGTTCCAGAGAGAAAAAGGAGCCAAAAGGGAACGCGAGTCGGCGGAAAATAGCGAGAATTGTTCCTGTCAAATGACTCGAGGACGCTCTTTCCCTTTTTGCTCTTTGTTGGTCTAGAAGACCGTCGCGAATTAACTGTATTTAAGATTAGATCTCAACATGAAAATGTATGCAAGGCCTAACTACTACTATGTAGATTGTAAGCCTCGTCGTCTGATCAGAAAACGAACGAAATGAGTGAATATATATTAAACGAATCATTCCTCGATGCTGTATATCGAAGTACTACGATATAATGTAATGCGTTATACTACTCGTCTGAATCCTCGTAAATCCCATCGTTATGTATCATATTATCATGATGTACTCAAACGTGTGCGACAGAAGCGAACAGTCGAAGAGCGTTCCGTAAATCGGCCGGCGCGTAGAGACAATGCGAAGCGCACTCACACGTATTCGTAGGAAATTGCACGCCCTCGACGTCGCTGATATGCCTTTTTCGAAGAAAGCCTCATTCGATGTTGAACTTGAAAGTTTTAACACTTGTTAATTAGCTAATAATGCGTTTTGCGACCAAGTTGCATCACGGATAAACATAACAATCGCCGTTAGAGTGTAAAATTACGTAATAGGTACGACGATCGAAGGGTGGTCGAGCTCGAACGAATTTCTCTCGTTTCGGTCGTGTGAAAACAACTGAGAACCATTAATCGGAAACTTTCGAATATAAACACGTATAAAATTCATGTTTACCGAGCGAAGCGAGCGAAGCTAGAGGCCCACCTGTATACAAACAATACCCACGCGCGCGCGTATATACTACATATATTTTTATGAACGTGATGAGGTAACAACGCATAGCTTGTAATATCGATTCTAACAACCGACGGTTTACCTTGCCCCTCGCGTTCGAATTAAACGGTTGAGCGGCTACAAGTTTCGATAAGTTTTTTCTTTCCATCTTTTATTATTTTTTTTTTTCTCCTCCGTCTCCTTTTCTTTTTTTTTGTCCTCATTCACCCCACACTCCTTGTAAGTTAAGGCGTAATCATCGTTACATACGAGAAATTTAAATCATTTTGTTTGCAGCCTACGGAAGCGCACATCCGTAGTGCATTCGCTTGAACAGATTTGTTTCATTATACATGTACGAAATGAAGTTCGTTACCCAATTTAAATGTACTTTTAATCAATCGATTTTGGGTTATAAATTGTTTCTCTTTCATTCGTGTACATTTTATATGCATACCTTTACCTTCCTCTACACTATTGACGCAAGATGCGATACAGTGTAACGCTATAGTGTCGTATGTATACACTTATCATAATACGTATTTACAATGAATCTCGAAACTGCATTGCCATTTTAATTTGAAGCAAGAAGTTAATTGAAAATGTTGAAATTAAAAAATCAATGTACTCACCTTGTAGAAGACATCGGGAACGTATTGTTTATCAGTTGATTCAATTACATAGCCCAATTCTGGAGCATCTTTCGTAGGAACCAAGCAGCCGTCTCGTACCAATGCCATGCATTGATTGGATACCTGATAACCTTCCATGTGAACTTGATTTTTACCGTCACCTGTAACCGTCAACACACATTTACGTTTTTAATATTACTTTTACTTCCTTACAGAGTAGACCAAAACAATCATTCTACGATGCGATACAAGTAACTTACCAGTAACACAAACAGTAACAAATTTTGAGCCAAAATAATTATTAGGAGAAAACCGACAGGGGTTTGGATACTGATTTTGAAAATACCCAGCCATAATGCACTCTTGAGCAGACAAAAAGTGACTTTCTACGTTGCGAACATGTTTCACCTAAATAAAATAAACTAATGCTATTAATAAAAGAAAACTATTTGATCGTTGAGAAAGAAAATCAATATAAATTGATCGTAAGGAAATTACCGTTCCTTTCTTGACATCGTCAGCTATAAGATCGGTAAAAATCCATCCAACTTTTCTTAAATTAAGTAAATGAGCCAATTCATCGACTAATGTTTCTTTTTCATCTGGCAAAAGTCGTATAGTATCTTTCTCACTTTCCTAAAATAATCGTAATTACATTGCAGTTTATAAAATGATTTCTACGCGTGTTCCTATTATCTATTCTTCGTTTTGTTGGCTTACTTGGGGTGGCTCGTAAATAGCCGCAACAACGGCTCTAATACCTAATGGTACATCGGAGTGAATTTCATATTTTCCATATAAATACCCAATACGTTGGTGGCCAGTGTTACGCCAATAATTGAGAAAGCGTTCGACTAAACTTGGATTTTCGAACATTACATTGTCCACGTGTCTATAAGTTTGACGATTTAGTGTGAGTGAATACGGCTGACATTTACTACAGATACCTCGTGGCCAAGAGGGATGATCTTTGCAACCTGTCTTTATACGACAGCTTATGTCATCTAACTGTATAAACTTCCCTCTATAAAAGATACGAAAATTGTATTTAAACAGTATAATACAATACAAAGCTTAACATACCTGTCAACGCCGCCAGTGAGTTTCCTGAGATACGAATGGAAAGACAAGTGCTTTATATTTTGTTCCTTAAGATACATTTCATCAAACGATTCTAAAGGGGAACAATGAACACAACATCCTTTTCCACCGTGCCTACATCTATTTGAGAAATTGTTATTTATTTAATGTAATTCGGTTTTATGCTAAGGGTTTACATACAATTATATTTACTTACAATTTTTCATCACGTTTTCTTTGTATTTTACCATCGAGCTTCCATAATTGTTCATCGACTTCGTCTTCAACTACATTTGGAACAGATCGGGAAGTATTTGTGTTACGATTAGCAGTTCCTGCTACGTCTGTTGGTCCAGGTTCTATCACTGAACAAGAAGATATTAGATCACTATGATAAAAAAGTGATGTAATTGAATAAGAAAACACGATTAGAACCTTGAGATACATTGACGGAGGCATCACTAGTCGATGGAATACTCCATAGCTGTGTACCATTAAAGGGTACCAAATATAACATATCTCCATGAGAAAGACCTATTTCGGCAACAGTTTTACTTCGAGTAGATATAAGTTCATCTTTATGATTTCTTTGCCTATACAATCCAAATCCAAAACTGTTTAATTCGAAAGTATCGAAAACCTACAATCATAAGAAAATAATAATAATAAGTTTGACAAGTTCAATATTAGTTGTATAAATACTGTGTAGTAACAATTATGATATATACCTTTTCAAATAATTGGGAAATTGTATCAGACAGATTCACACTTATGCGTTTTGTTCCCTCTGAAGATTGCACGCTTAGAGTCTATAAAAGAAAAATCATGAATAATATATAATAAAATTATTTAAAATTGGCTATAAATGTAAATTTAAACATTAGACAATTCTCTTTATAATATCATAGAGGAACTAATGTATTTTATATCAATGAAATACTCAAATTATTATGAACTTTAATAGTTTACATATATAAACACAATAATTGCTATTTCATTTACAAAAATTTATATATCTTAATTTATATCAATGTAGTGTATTTTCTTTTCTCTCTGTGAAAATGAAATTATGCAAATGTTTAATTTATAATGTATGTGTATAATAATATATGTGGAAAAATATAAATTTTCTTTTTTTCAATTATAAATGCATTCTATTTTAATATATTTAGAATGTATTTATATGTTTAAGAAGTTATATATATGAAATCAAACAACAAATCAGGTACTATATAAAAACAATATCTTAAAATATATTTAATATAAAGGCATTTATGTGATTAAACTTTCAGTTTAATTTTTCTATTGCTTAAAGTATTATTTTATTAGCTTTTGAAAAATTTTAAAAGGAAAACAAACGAGTAGTACCCAATTGAACTCATATCTGGGAACTTTTAGTAAGTTACATCAATGTCACCGCGTGAAATGCAAAATTTTCGTTAATTTATAAAGAGAACGAACTTTTTTCTGAATGAAGTATAGATCGCTTTTGATCGAACAGAATATATGAAATAATCAGTGAACATTAAGCATTTAGCAGCAAGTAACTTACAATTTGCTTGGACTTTGACATTTCGCCGGTGTCGACGAAGCATCAGCTGTTCAACTTGCTGTTCTGTTTGCTTGCTCGTAACACACTGATACCAAAGTCCCTAGAAAGTGTAAGAAAATTGTTGAGTCAACGTCTAGTATCCTAACCTCTTCGCTGACTTCGCAACTACCAAAAGATAAGGTTGAGTACGACGTTTCCTTTTCACTTTCGCTTTTAAATTAGTGATTTATTTCTTTAAAATTCTGCGATATTGAATCGAAGACAACGTGCAAAATTATTCTCTCGATATTAATAAACCAGTTTTGTGCTTCGTCGTCCCTCGTCAACAAACTTTAACAGAACTCGGTTGATTGTATATCATCATTTCGCTGTTAGCAAACAACAAATTAGTAAGTACTTGTACGATTATGAATACAAATTAGATAAGTACGTGTTTGTATGAAGGAAGTTGTCACTCGGTTTTCAATGTTAATACGTATGCACCCTTTTTCCCCCACACGAATGAACGCGACAGTGCGATCGTCAGTTATTATTTTTAATCCATATAAAAATGATTTCGGCAGTCTCTTGCCATAATCCTACTTTATTTTCGTCCTGTTTTTGTACGTTTCTAGCTTTACAATGAAGTAAAAACCAGCGTGCACTTTTCACTCTTTTGAATCACCCCGTATTTGCTGAGTAATCTCTTTTTGTTACACGAACTGTTTCGTGTTGTGCTATTGGCCCTCTTGCGTTTATTTTTTAGCACTCTCGCTCACGCGGATTCCTTTCGAATGTCAGAGAACGACACGCAGTGTAATTGACGTTAAGTGATATAATTTTCGTTCGTTCCACTTTATTTTAGATGATTAAACTATAAGTCGGGAATTATAGAACAGAAATGCGGGTTGCTGAACCGTCCGTACATTTGTATCCGGTCATGGCCACGGTGGCGATGCTTACCAATTACCAGATAATCGCCTTCAGTTATAAATAAAACGAACAGTATTGCTATTTTGAAACGATTATGTATATTAAAATAATATAATTAATAGATCATGCTACCGCTAGCAAAGCTGATTTTAGACAAGGCAGTGAAGTAATATTTTCATTGTACAGGATACCTGTGCAATATTATTTTTAGTTCTTAGACATCCTTTTCCTCCATTATTCACTTAATTTTGTACCTTCGAAAAATTACAGTACATGTTATTGTGCTAGTAATAATGATATGTTTACGCTGCATCTATATAATAAGTTAATTTCAAACATAATTCATTGTCAATGACTCGACTACATTTTTAAAACTTTCAAAGTTGATGATATCGTAATTGTTTGAAAAATAATTCTAATTTTTTCACTATTAGCTGTTAAACTGGTAATCTAATAGAAGTGAGCTTCTGGGTTTACAGTGAAAATATATACGTTTCAAAATCGTTCAAAACGTTCCAATTACACTACAAGATAGCCAAATTCCAGCAAAATTCAAAATATTACTGCAGAATCTGTTTGATTTAATATGGAATAACCTGAGAGTTAGGCAAAATACTATACGTGGTACAAATAAACTTTGGATAGAAGTGTAAAATAAATATTTATCACGATTTTCATAGATAAATCTGTGCAATTGGATTATTGAAGACTTATTAACAAATCTATCATTGAATGCATATTGATCTTCTAAAAAAGTTGAAATCTATACATATATATTTGTTTCCTTTATATATTCTATTTTAGATAGAATAAAAGTTTGAGAGACTATATATTATATACCAATTATTTTGTGGCAAAAGATTATTAATGTTTTGGCTGTCACCCACTGATAATGTGTATACAGTGATAGAAGATAAAGTGGAGGAAGCCCATTGCTTTTAATTCATTAGAATTTTATCAACCTTTTGTAATAAAATAATTTGTTTGTAAAGCATGATTCTTTTTGAGTTCTTTGTCCTCTTATAAAGTGGAATATGTACAAATTTGTTAAAAATTGAAAATATTTTATTAAAAATATAAAGAAGCTTACTATTTATCTACAAAATGTTGATTATTGTTGAACACAAAGTTTAGTTTATGTTTCTTAGTATATTTTAAGTAACTTCTTTACTTACTGTTTGTAATCAATTTAATAAGCTATTGAAAACAAACAGATAAGTATAACTGTGTAGTTCTATGTCATAAGTTTAAAACAATGATGAAAGTGGATATTTGTTCTTAATACTTATGGAAATATCTAAAAAATGAATGATGAAAAATATTCTGTATTTAATTTACTTCATCAAATGCAAAGTAAGGTGGTTGGCATAAGAATATATCGTTTGTTTAAAAGAATTAAGATGGCTTTGAAATCTCAGTAAATGATAATTACACACAACAAAAGTTTAGGGTCAGAATTATATTTCTTCCTTTCAAATTAAGTAAAATTTATTTAAATTATTCTTTCGTGTCTTTTATAATTAAGATGATATTTTTATCACCATAAATGTTTTAGCAACTGTTAGCATTTTATAATTTTTGAATTTACATATATTGAATTATGGTGTCTAAAATATTATTTTTATTTTAATTCTTAACTTTTATATATATAGTTTATTTATATTCTGTAGAAAATTGACTATACTAAATTTTCAAAATATTGTTGTCCCTATCGTAAATCGAGATTTTATTTTTAGAATTTGAAAATATCTAGTAGCGCATACAATTTTACCTTTAAATTACTACTTGACTCAAGTATTGTCTGTTATTGTAAGCAAATATAAGGTCAGTGAACACATAGTGACAATTTTATAGTTTTCTATTTTGATCAATGCCAAACAATAGGAATATTTCTTCCAATGAATGACTATTTCATATATATACATATATCATTACTCCAAAAAGATAAGAATGAAATAAGTTAATTAGGTAGGTTGTATTGATTATGATATTCTGAAGATAACGCGTATTTTTTATAACTTTTTCATCAGATGATAACTAAATAATGATGCATTCCGGATTTCTTCGAACCTGTAAATACATGTTATAAGAAAATTTTCGTTGGTAGCGAGGTTCAAAATTGACTGTTTTTAATCATTATTCTCTCATCTACAAATAGTACAATTGTTTTTCATAAGTAATAATTATTTCGTTAAAAGTTAAGTCATTTTTTAAGTGATTGTTTAAAGAAACGAAATAAAATAGCATCTTTCTCAATGATTATTACCTTTTGACTTATAAGGAAAGAAAATATTGTTATCAAGAAAAATATTGAAAAACATAATATGTTTTAAGATTCTTAGTCAAGTTTTCGCTGGTAGAAAAAAAACTTTTTGGATTTTAATGAAACCTAAGATTTTAATTTTGTACTCTTATTTCAAAAGCTGATTACACTTTGTTTTATATATATATATATATATATATATATATATATATATATATATATATATATATATAATTTATATATTATATATATATTATAGTATATCTAAAGAAATTAAATTAAATTTTACTCTATCTTCTATAGTAAAGAAAGAATTGAATGAAATTTTTTTTGTTCCATACATAATCTTTAATTTTTCGTCGGTGAATAGGTATTGTGATGTTTTCATTCATGAAATTGCCAGGAAAATGGAGAATGAAAGAATACACAAATAAGTATATAAATCAATATATTTTTATGCATAATTATACAAAATAATATTTAGTTATAACTCAAGAAAAACTCCAGGGGTGAAAATCATGTGGAGTTTCGATTATTTGGATCTGACAAAAATTGGGTTTATGCATTTTATTGCGAGTAAAGAAGTACTTTATTTGAAATATGGTTATACATTATTGGTTATCCATATTGTTTATAGAATTTTGAGATGTAGATAGAGATGGGTTCTGTTACAGATAATGTCCTTTATATTTCATTTTTGTGTGATATTCTTCAAAACAGGGTAGTACGCGTAATGGTGATTATCCGATGCAGCTTCAACGATAAAAACACTTTTATTCTCGTTTGTAATTTCTTTTATTCTTTTAGTACACGAAGCCGTCAATATACTGCAAACAAGACAGTTTGGTAGCAATTTTTTATCTTCTAATCTTTTTTATTTTCTTTTTTTGAGGGAAATTGAAATCAAATTATTTATTTTCATTCGTAAAATTTTCTCAGAGAAATCTGTTTTATTTTATGTACAGTGTCTTGATTATAAAGTATCAGCACTTCGTTCGGGAATAACTTACGCGGTGTTCGTTCGTTCGTATAAATTTGAATATCGCAGTTAACAGGAAGGGTTAAATGAGTTCTACAAATCCTTAACAATCGTACGTAATAGTTTAATCACACTTTGCACGTTACGATGAATCGTTGAAAATGTGACATTTCGTGTATTGTGTTATTGACCGTGATGCCGGTAGGCATGCGCTGCGCGCGATGACCCTCTTACCTCTTTACCGTTTCTTCCTGGCAAGAATGACTACCGCGCCGTATCTCCACATTGGTCCTCGACTCCGGCGAAGATTTCGCCGCGATCAGTTGCATTTGCTAAGCCAGGGCTCGTCAAACAAGAAGCGTAGATCTCATATTCGCGGTACCTTTGTTCGGTGTCGGTTAACGTTCAATCGCTTTAACGTAAATACTAACGTCAAACTATCCTACAGTAACGTTCCTTTCTCCGTTCGTTTATTCGTTTCTCCACTAGTCGCGTCTTTGTATTTTAATAATCGATCCACCTGTTAGCGGATTATCGCCAATGATAACAATAAGGTAGGTGTCGAAATTTTCTGTGGTTCGTGTGTTTCGTTCAATATGTTTTAGTTAATCGATCTATTTTATGTTATCATTCCTCGCCGTTAATTTCTAGTTGTAAGTTCAAGTTTGTTTTGTATTCGAAAGAAATGTATACACTCGGTAAAAAAAATCTGGCCGTACTACTACAGAGGCACAGTTACCGCACATTATGCGCAACTCTTCTCGCGCATCGCGTACGCTTAGGAAGATACCCCTTCTCCACTAGCGGCAATTGTGCATTTGTGTAGTACGGCCAAGGTTTTTTTATCGAATGTACATGCGATATGTTATGTACAGGATATTTTAGAACGTGTGTGAAAAACTAAGATAAATTGTTGGGGTGGTTATTTCGAGTAAAAAGTGTATTAGAAACTTATATTCAGTCTATTACTATCATACTGAAAGTACGAGGTTAATTTATCATTTATTACAATTTACAAGCTTAGAATTTCATATTTCTCACAATGAATCTTTGATTTCATTGTGACAGTAAGAAAATTTTGAACTATTGTAACTGCATTCGTCCTAAAATCATCTGCATATTATGAATGTTCAATTAGTTGCAAATAAAGCGAATAAAATTGAATTTTGATTTCCATAACATTGAATCTTCGACGTGATTTAAATCTCGGACAGCTTTATTTATTGTATGTATATAAAAATCGGAGGAATACAACGCATTTATAAAAATCACGAAACGACAAGTTGAAACTCTTACGTGAATACTACATTCAATACGGGTATGCACTGCTGATTTGCGTGAAAGTATCGAACGCAATAGTAACATATACGCAAATTTACTTCGCGTGCACACTGCGCTCCATCTGATGTGCGGTGAGAAAAACGTCAACCACAACAGCAGCCTCAACGTCCGTGAGATACGCAGTCGAATCTGGATCTATACGTTCGAAGTGGTGGCTCGCGATAGTGATCGGTCATGACGTTCGTTAAGTTCATTCCAGTGAAATAATCAGCCGCATGTCTATATTTTCTATTTTTACTCGTGTTTTTTTCGTAAGCATCTGATTAGTTGTTTACGTGTTGTTTTCGATGTTACGTTCGCACGAGGTTTTAGAAGACTTGAGTCAAAGCGAACGGGTATAGTTGTGCAGGGCAAGCGGTGTACTTACGTCTTCGACTCGTTCCATCCATCAGAGTCGATATAAAGCTGGACGTCTCTTCGCTGTTACACAAAATAGAAGCAAGTAATATTCGGAGGAATACTTACGAGTTGTTCGATGTCCTTGCTGTCGCGAGTTTTGTTTTGGCAGTGAGGAAAACGGAAGATCAATTCTTTGTTGATTGGTCGGTAGGTTTGAATTGGCCAATCAGCACGATACATTCACGGCGTTCACTCGTTTGGCGCGACATAAAAGTTTACGCGGGAAGTATACGCGAATCGATCATTTTGCGATTTAATAATCGATTTATCGGTTTTATTTGAAACTCTTTATTAGAATTGTTGTAATGGTTGCAACTATCTTCTTTATTTAAGATAAGTTTTTAACGTACAGTGCGTTTCCTCGTGTTACAGTTAAACAAAATGGAAAACGCGGAAGATGTCAGGGCTGCCGTTGAATTGTACATATACGACCTTTCGAAGGGCATGGCTGCTACGATGTCTGAACTTGTTATAGGTAAGTCAATATACCTTTGTATGTCTATGAACTATTTGTGCTCGCGTGTGAAAGTAAACTAATAATGGATACTTTAGTTTTGAATTCTTATTAGAAATAAAAAGGTTTATTTATATTTGTCTATATTTATTATGTATACTCTACATTCTGTTAAGATTTAGTAGGATAAAAATTGTTTTTGTGATTAATATTCTGTTCCGGAACGTATCAGTTTTACCGAGAGAAATGTTTTTCTGTTTGGTTCTTTTTTTTGCATCTAGATGACATGTAGATCACATTTTTATTTTTTTTTTGGATAAATATAAGTTGCCAATTTCTGTAGGAGTACCCGAGTAAGACTTTTGTCTTATGTACGAGATACAGTGACAATTAATTAATTTAATAAAATTACAGATTTATATTAACGTTTAAAACGTAATTATCAATTAATAGTGTGTTAATAATTGTCACTAAAAGTGAAAAGTGCTTGTACTTAAAAAGTGTGCATAATAGATTGGCTTCGGATCTTCTGTCTGAAATTCGTAGTATGTTATTTAAAGACACGTTGCTGCGTGTTCCTTTGCCACACACGTACGAAGTAAACAGCAACAACAAGGTATTTTTAAGTTATGAATAACAGAGACGGCACATTCAAAGTATCTATCTCTATTCCTTAAAAATATGTTCAATGATGAAAAGTTACTATTCATTGCGTTTCACAATGTTACCAATAAGTGAGTCATCGATAGACACGTAACTCGAACAGATTTTACTTTACCAATTACTAATCAAACATGTACATATACATTCATGCGATATGTTAATTACATCGACATAATATATTCATTGAATTTTTTATATAAGTTTCAAGTTGAGATATTTTTATATCGAATTACATCAATTTTCAATACTAATAAATGATTTCGTCAATATATTTGGCTTTTCACGTGGATCGAGAGAAATAAATCGTCTTGTAAACAGTATGAACAGTAGATTAAATGTAATTAATAACTTTTTAGCTTTTATCATAATTTATTATCCAACGTTTAAATTTTATTTTCTTACTTATTAGAACGATGAATAATTCTTCGATTTTTTCGACTATTAGGCGATTTTGTTTTAAATTCGTAAATGCAGTTAATTATACGAAGATAGTATTTTTCATTATAAATTGATACTTCTACACATGTCTGCGTACGTGATGGACGCGTAAAGCAATGTCGCGTTAAATGAAATTTTAATAAAACGCATACGTGTCCCGAACAGTTTCGAAATCAATTGTATCTTATCTTTTCGGTTCAGTTTCTTACGCAGAATCACTTCCTTCTTAGAAATGTACGAAATTTTGTGATAAAAATGCACGTATTGATGCAATTAAATTGCTACGATTGATTTATCCTGCCTTTTTTCTCTTTGCAACGACGTAGAGAAGTATAGTTAATGCTATGCGTTCATGTCATTAATCATCCAGTATAGTAATAGATGTTTCTACTTTCTGATTCTAATCTTCACAGCGGAACAGAAAGTATATCGATTTTAGTGCAAACAAAAATAAACTTGAAAGTATTCGTAAAAAAATTACAATCGAAGGATGATTATAATTCTTAAACGAGTAGTTTTACTTAAGTAAGTATTATGGCATTATTCAAAAAGCTTAACAAAAACGAATTCTGATGTAATAAAATTTGACCCGTAATCTGCTTATCGACTATGATAGCTCATATTAAAATATTTGTCATAAATATTCGCAATTTGTGCACGATGAAAAATTTGTTTGATCAATTAATGGCGAATTAATTAATGAGATTTTTATAATCTGCGAAGCATTTGATTGCATGTAATTGTTTCTGAATTCGATTGATACATATATTGTTTCATATTTTCTTTATAATTTGTTTTAACATTAATTTGATGCGATATAATGTTTTTATGGAGAATTATAGCAACAACAATAACAGCAACACTTTTGTATATAATATAAACACCAGAATTGTGTATAATATGAAAAATAGAATTCAATAAAATATGATATGTACCTAGAAATAGATGTGCATTTACGGTGAAATGGTATAGTACAGCTACAGTTCCGGTAGCTGAAACGATGTGCTATCTTTAATTTGTCGATAACAACTTAGAATTTCTGAATGCAGAAAGTAGTGGATAAATATCACGACTCAGAAAGAAAGAATCTGTTTTTAAACAAGGTCGTTCTAATTGATATTCACAGTACGCAGAAGTAACACGTAAAAATTGAGAGTGAAAAGATAGCACACTTGAGCTTTGTATTGATATTATTCGATTGTTGTGGCTATTAACAATAAATATCGTTTCTTATACGAGCAAGAATCGATATGGCCTGTGAGAATAAATTAAGCGAAACTGAGATTGCAAGGATTATTTAACCGAACAATCAAAACCTAAGTATTTCTAAAATTTCAGAGATTGATAAACGAAGCCGTAAAGTAGTATATATTTTGTTAAAAGACCCTATAAATTATGGAAACAAAAAAGTTGAGGATGTCTACAAACTCTATCACAGTAGGAAAAATTGGCCATTAACAGAATTTGAAGCAGAAGTTGAAGTTGAAGTAAAAATTCTCCACTAACAACATAACATATAAAACAACGATCGACATTCACGAAAGATCAAATTCACTGGAAGAAGAAATGGAAACGAGTTATATTTATCGTCGAAAAAACGTTTAACCCTTTGCAACCCTTTTAAAATTTTTTAAATCGTAAAAGTAATCTGAAATGAAACATTTTTATTTCAATATTTCACATACATATGTTTACATCTTACAAAAATGTATTTAAATTCTAAATTGAATTCCAAGCTACGATGTTTTTCCGGATTGGAAAAAGTACATTTAGTTAGATGGCAATCGAGGATCTTCTTTCGAGTTCAAACATATTTTATTACTTGAATACAGTAATCGAAAATTGTTGAGAAGAACTTGCACGTGTTGTCTAGAAGAAAGGAAGGCAATACAACAATATTCAACAAGTGAAAGAACTCATTCTAGTAGAATGGAACAATTTATCTCAAACACAATATAAGAACTTTAAAAATCATCCAAACCGAATGGCTGAAGTTATAGACAATCGAAGAAATTATTCGATTAATACTAATACTAGTATAGAGTATTAGTATACTCGTTACTATTATAATTTCGATGTAAATTTTTTTTTTGAATAAATATACTAGGTGATTCAAAAATACATATCCATACTTCAGGAGGCAAATTTACACACTGGAACGATTAAAAAATGCCTATAAACATATGTCCTTTATACCTACCTTAGTTTTCGAGTTATGGATGATCGAAGAAAATGTTCAAAATGTCCCTTTCGTCTTTTAATAGTTTTATTTCGAGGTCGTTTAAAATCTATCGTGTATTCAACGGAAACCAACAATGTACTGTGCGGAGCTGAGAAGTTGATCTCTGGATGAAATTAAAAATCATATTAGCTTAAATGTTTTAATCGGTTTTTGAAGGCCTGCTGCTACCAATAAGTAAAAATTATTCGACGTTGTCCATATTCTTCTATAACGTGGTATATTGCATTTCCTTTAAGAAAATATTTTGGTCATTCGGCCTTAAAAAATCGATTTTATTTTTGACACTTTCAACATTTTCTTCAATTATCCACAACTCGAAAATTAAGATATAAATGACGTTCATAGAACATCTTTTTACTCATCTTAGTGTGTACATTCATACTCCGATAGATTTGGTCCATACTCCGAGAAATGTGGACACATATTTCTGAAACTGGCTGTATGAATTTGATAAATATGCGATACATTTTGTCTTCGGTATTTATCAGTTTTCTCATTATATTGTGAATATTAATGACAACTATCTTGTTTAATAACAGAAATTCTAAGTTGTATTTAAGAAATTAAAGATAGTAATTAAAGATACACATGTATCTTTATTTTGTTTATATTTATTTTATCCGGATTTGCATATTCTGTTATCAACTGTAACCTTGCATTATTAACTTAGCATTTCACATTTCCATATCGTGACATTTCCTTCTTGTGCTGAATCAGGCTGTGCATGCATTTTCATGTTTTTTTTAATACGCTTTTTTATTACCAACTGGACGAAGAATATTAAATTTTCACTGGTTCATTTCCGTTGTAAAAGCAAGGATAAGCGATTTAGCGTACATAGCTATTTTTTAAGCCCTCCTACAGGCCCCCATTTTGAAACAAAATTAACCATGTTATGTAACAATTTTAAACTTAAAATAATGAAGGCTTTTATAAAATATGTTTTTTATTTTAGGATAGATTATTATATGGTTATAAAATCACATCTCGATTTTTTCAACTGTTTTCAGACAAAGAAAAATTTTAAGAAAGTTTAATTTGATCTAGATTGTAAAAATTTGACAGTTAGGCTAGATGTCCCAATTACTGCCATTTTAAGCTTATTGTGTAACCTCATTTGATTATTTTAAAAGTTATTTAACCTAAAAATCGTTCCAGATTGGAACATAACATTGCTTAGCATCTCTTTTATTTGTGAACATTTTTTTATACATCGAATACAACGAATTAATTACTAATTAATCAAAAATATACAACGAAGTACAATGTCTCTACTACTGTTATTTGAAACATTGTCACTTGAATGGAAATGATTCTTATATATTAGTAACAAATATAAGATAAATAGTTAAATTATTGCCTTTGCTACATTATGACAATTTTCATACTTTCTCAAACCGTTCAAACGGCGTATTCACCCCTAATATTCGTTTTTAACTATTGAGTGTAAACAATTGTGCAATGTCTATGCATTGGTAATGCATTGTAAAAACGAAGTCCAAATTTAATATTAAAATTATTTTATTTATGCTTCATCGTACATTATTTTTTTATTAAATAAAATAATTTAAATGGCAGTTATAGGAACATTAACAGTTATTGAGACATCTACCTTACAGATAAAGATACGCTTTTGTTTATATGTATAATAAGCTGCCAGTAATAATCGTAATTTAAATATTCTCATTTGAATTCTAATATTTTTCTACTCGTATTACTTTGATCCTCTTGGCGTAAGAGTAGATACTTTTGTCCTTTGTGTTACATATGAGATTTGCAATTGGTCTGCTTCTCCCGAGAGAAAAACGCCTGTTTAGGATACTCGGTGATATTTGCCAAATTGCATGTTGACTTTAGATCGAAGTAATTTAAATATACTGCTCGAAATTAATTAGAGGTTCACTTGCTCAAGTGGTTTTGTCGTTTAGCAGTATATTCTCTACGTTAGAAGTTTGAACGTACTACGTGAATCATATATCTATCAGAAATATATTACTATATTAAATACGATCTTCGTTTATCTTCAATATTTGATTCTCGGAAAATCCAGAAACATTGTCTCCTAATTGTTTTTTTAAGACAATGTGATATTTCCAAAAGGATTGCTCCTTGAAATTAAGAGATTAGTTGCACTTAGAAGTGAGGTTAGGTTTCAAAACATTTGCTGGACATTGCCTACAATACTGTACATGTCCTTCGCTTTTCATATATTTATTTTATATTTGTATTATTTCCTATAGATATGTAATAAAGACGTTAATATATACACAAATAGAATTTGCGGCAGATTTGGAATACAAAACTATTCGCATAATATTTTATTATTTTTTAAATTTCGGTTTCCAATTTCTCGTAATTTCGCAGACGGTTTACGTGAGATTCTTTTTTTTTTTTTAACAAAAAGGTAACTTTGAAAAGGAAAATATATATATTGTTACCAATATCGTTGATGCAATAACATTTTGGTATTTATTAAACCCCGAGAAGAGAAGAGTGAAGCTGGACGAGTAATAAAATGGCCGCATTGAAAGTAAAATAAAATTAAACTGAAAGAGGCGAATGTTCGACGAAAAGTTGAACGCGTTTGTACGCGGTAGAATGCGGAAGTAATACGGTAAGAAAGGATCCAATTCGAACGAAATTCCACAGAAACGATGTAAGATACAATACACACGTGTGCACTCGTGTCTTCACAAGGCGTTTACGTCATGTTCATCCAAGGTTCGTTCGCCACTCAGTCGTCGTCGAGCTTGCAGGTCTATTTTCGAAAGCGCTACCTACTCGTAATTGTTCACGCGCTTGGTGTTTCACACTGCACGCGATTCTACTTGCAAACAAATAAATACGTGAGTTATATCGAGCCATCTCATAAGTTTTTTATTTATTTTTTTATTCGACGTCATTATTCGCTACAACGAGAAAGAAAGAAATACGAGTATACAACCAAGTACCTACATGAGAATATAATGCATAGCGATAGAGAAAATAAGGCGAATGGGCGAGGGGGTTTTAACAAATTGCTATTTTTTAATCTAATCTACATTATATTCGAGGAAAATTTCTAAGCGTACAAAAAGGATATTAATAGTTTATAAAAGGTGTATTCGATAATCTAATAATAATCTAAATTTAACTTAAGATAATATTTATTTTAAGTTAATTACATTGATAAATACAACTTTTGTTCCAGAGAATATTTACACTGATTCTTACGTATTTTTTCCCGCTGAATCCGAATTTGGAACTTGTTTTTCCCTATCGTGTATAATTTTTATATAATTTCGCTTTGGAAATTTTTTCGACAATTCGTGTATGAAAAAATGTTCTTTGAACAAATGTAACACATTTTGAATAAAATTTTACATCTTACATGATAAAAGAAAAACAGACTGCGTATTTGAATTCAGTGTAAAAAACACTATTAGTATTATATATTAAACCTTGTGTAAAAAAAATCTCAGTCAAATTTTGTAAACCAATTTTATTATAATTTGATATGCTATATACTGACAAAGATCTGAAACAGTTTGTAAACATGTTATATTAAACATACTAGTATCGATTATACCATCTATAAATTATTCTTATTCAACAAAAAATGATTTAAATCTTTCTATTATAAACATTAATCATCTAAAGCAATCTTGTCTAAGCGAGATCCGTGAGACGTTTGGGGTTCTTTCACTTCCGTTTAAACATGATATAGTTGTGTGCAGCGTCTGTGAGGTTTCTTTACGACTTATGCTGAGGAGTTATATAGCTTGTTTGGTATGCTATGTCAGGAAGGAACGTTGGAAAGGCAAGCTAGCGCATGAGGGATTCCTACAGTGGACAGCGTTCATTTAAATTTAAAATGTGTGATTTTTAAATCTTGTGTGATTTTTTCTTATCTCTATAATAATTGGTCGTGTTATAGAAATCAGTTGATTCCAATTCTAAAACTCGTTTTCTATCAGTTTTAATCGTTTGTTTCTCGAGAAAATGTCTCAGCTTTGTTTAAGTGTTGCTTCATTAAGTGTCACAGAATTAAACCTGCCTAAAGTAGGTTACTTAAGCCGAATTTTGAGAGTTCTTTATCATTTCTTTTCAGTGAAAGAATAATTAGATCAAAATGAAAATTAGTAGCTATACCTTGGGCAATGTAGTTTAATAAGATATATATATATATATATATATATCATGTGTATGGTTATTTTTCTTAGTTGAAAACGTGTTAAGAAAAATTTACTTCAATAGTGTGCATAAATTTAGGTAAACTGTGAAATGTGACAAACAAAAACTAAGAGAACTCTTAAGAAAAATGAAACTACTTTGTTCAGAAATATTTATTTTTTCGGTTTCTTCTTTTTTCTTTAAGTCAGTTAAAAAATGGAAATATTAAATATTTTGGAACGGTGGTAACACTTTTTCGATAAATATTTCACAATATTTTGTTTGAGAAAAAAGCTTTTATAGATTTAGAAAGAGAAAGGAGTTTATTGGATTTTATTAAAATTAACTTACGATTTAATTTACGAGCAATGCCAAGCATATATTGAATGTAATTGATTAAACGTTTTACCAATTGTTAAGTTCACGATCATTATTATTTGTAAAATTGACTTAAAATTTTTATTGTAGATGATTAGAAGCTAAAAAAATTTGAAATTTCAACCATATTTAGTGCCACAATGTATGTATGTGTTTCGAACTAAATTGTCAGATCATTTAAATTCTTATTGTTGTTTTGAGAGAATCCTTTGAGATGTATTTTGAATATACTATTCGTTGTTAATTAAGAAAGATTATGTTCGAAATTTCGAAAAGTTTTGACATCATTAGCAGTGCAATATTCGTGTACCCTTATTAAGCAACCACGTATGTATATGCACATTAATCAACCATGTTTGAATCGTTCATTTTTCGAATTTTATAATGAAATTTACAAGATATAATCTAAAGTTTGTTTATTTTAAGGAAATGTAAAAAAAGAAATAAGTATTGTCCAAAATCACCAAATTTCCCCCTTAAAAGACAGGCAGCTGTTTCAGGAATTGAGCAATATCTTCGACTCGTTCGTATTTCATTGTTAGTACATATATCTTAACAGAAAATAAACCACAGTTGTATGCTAACGATATGTTAGATGGTGGAGCTGACTAAAAGACAGTCAGAAGGGCAAAATTTACAACTAGACGGATGGTATTGTACTTATGCTGATGTAAAGTGCATCACCAAAATCATAAGAAAAAAATGGAAAAGGTGTCATAAGATTAAATGGTTTTAATAACTTCCGTCAAGATTTTTGAGGTCGTTCGAAATGTTTTTCTCGATTGTAAATATTATGAGGTCGAAATAGATGAATTTGTAGCATCTATAAAAAAGTGCACTTTAAATAACGTTAACCATATATGTACGTTGTGCGCATTTTCTGTGACGTTTCTTAGAGTGGACACTAGTTTTCTTTGGCTGTTAGTTTAGCGTCGCACGATTTTGTTGATAACGTATAGTTATGTTATGTTGGGAAAGAACGATTGGAAGGGGAAACAGGTGCATAAGGGGCTCCTACGCTGGACTGCATTACTATAGAAGACTAATGCTACGTCAGTAATCTCTTTGTACTTGATTTAGCCAATTGTCTATACAATCCACTAATCCTACTCGTTTGTAGATTATTTATAACTTATTTTGTTCCCTTTGTTATAAAATTTTATAGATTACTATCAACATTTACCCAATTAATACTACATACAGAGAATAAAAAGTTCTTCTGAAAAAAATGATAAAACTGATACAAATTAATTTGAAAATTTGTTTCATTCAATAATAACGGTTACCACAATACATTGTTACCTGAAAAAATGAACTTATTTAGTATACGATAGGATTTATATTTCGCGTTTTTCTCATTATTAACATAATATAATGATTTTCACACTGACAGAACATATACAGTTAATAATGAAAGAAAGCAAAATAAATTTAAATCTTAAAAGTCTACTACTGTACATATGTAGTAGGCAGCAGTAAAAATATTATAGTTAAGAAGGAAATACAGAATATTACAAATGTGTTCGAATCAAATGGAAAAATACATATTAAAATAAACATTTTTCGTGATCGTACTAGTGTTTATTTTCTTTTCGTTTCGTTTATCTGAAATATAAATATATTAAATATTCTTGTAGACCGTAATACTATTGTTATGATGTTTGCTCCTCTCTATTATACTTTCCATTTTTATTCACTTAAATCTGATACGCCAATAAAACGATTGAACTTTGAAATAACAAATGTCCAATATTGTTTGTTTATGTCTTTCTTAGAATGCGAAAACTGCAGAGTGGAAATACTATATAAATTGAGGTTAGGTTTAATGGCTATGTTATGGCCGTACCTCTTTTTTTACCCACTTACAAAAATTGTTTGTTTTTGTTGGATTATAAAAACATTATTATTGTAAGATTATATTGTAGTCAGGATATGTTTAGAATACCACTTGAGATCTTTTTACAATTGGAAATCTACTTGTTGGGATGGTATATCAATATTTTTTTTCACTATGGAAATATAAATATTCTCCAGTCTCATTTATGTGTACAGTAATCACAACATACGTGATCTTTTTTAAAAGTTCATCATTCTAATATCTAGGTTTCGAATGAAAATGTAGGCAAAAAGATTTTGACAATTTATAAAGATCTAGAATAAAGGTAGTTATTAAGTAATAGATTGTTAAAAGTGTCCACAAGGTCCAAGTCATATTTCAAAGTAAGCTAACAAACAACTTAATGTCAAAACTTAGAGAAAAAATATTACTCGCGTTCCTCTCAACCATTAATCCAATTCGCAGGTGTTGTCATAATAAAACACTTACGTTTCTGAAAGGAATCCAAGTAGTCTAATCGAAATGTGCAATTTAATTGTTCGTATCGATTAGCTTATTCTTTATTTGTCGGAGACATTTTACGGAAATTTTTCATAAGTCTAAAACGCTCGCGAGTCGGCTCAATATTTGTGAAATGTTGCGCAAGTGTTGAAAGTGGTGAATCGTCGAGTTGGATGGCCGTAGTAGCTATTTCTCGCGGTTATTTCGCCACGACGGCCCTCCCAGAAACGCGTTGCAATAAGAAAATCGCGGATATGCTTGGCTATTCCCGCGATGAGAAACTAGGTCGGAAGAGGCTCGAACCGACGTCTACAAATTTGAGACTCGACCGGGCGACTAAGCTAGAAATTATATGTACATTAACGATTAAAAATCGGACGAATTTACACGACAAGGACTTGTACATGCATGGATGTTATTGTAGATGCCTGAAAAATTTGAAAAAGTGATTAGACTAGAGAATCTGTTGTAATCTTCAAGTTTTTTTCAGAGATTGTGCTCAAGGTTCTCATTGTGAGAATTGTCGAGATTTCTTTTTAAATTTTAAATATTTAGAAACTTCTGATTCCCGATTTCCAAAGAAACTTTTGAGAACATTTGAAGGTGTCGAAAATAATTATGAAAGATATTTTCGCGCATTAAAAATTGTATACTAAATTCATTGAGTGATATGACTTTAAATATTCAATGGTTTACGGAAGATGAAATAAGGGTTGTAATATTGTTTAAAAGCACACAGAGGTATTAATTCGACTGAACACCTATCTATTAACTGCAGAAGACGGTATGTTCAAGTTTTTGTTCAAAACACTTACAAAATGTAATTTAGAAATTAGATAATATATATATATATATAGAATGACATCGGAATGTTTCATTAATTTTATTGCTAAACTTTTACAGAAAATCGAAGAAAATATAATATTCTTGACAAATATTATGCCATACAACAACGTATGGCATAGCAAATAAAACAGAAAAGAAATAATGACCAAGTTGTTTAACACATCGTAGTATGCAACGAATGAGATATCATTTATGTTTTTCTTTATTACAGAAGATAAAGAAAAAGTTCATTTGAATCTTTTTATCTCTAATTTAATTTACTTTAAGAGTTACTGAAAATGCAATTAAAAATTTTTAAAAATGCTGACTATTTAAGAAATAAAAACAAACATTACTCAAAAATTAGAAATAATAATACCATTGATAAAATTACTGCTTCAAGAAGCAGGAAAATACCATTGTGAAAGTAATTACTTTTTATATATTTTTATTTGATAGTCAACAAATACTTATAACTTTTATTCTTATTATCAAACCAAGAAGTTTAAATTAAAATTCATAAATTGTATCTATTTATTTAAATTTCAATATTTTAAAATGTCAGATTACATCTTCAAGCTTTGTTTGTATCTTAGATTCGAGACAATATGCCACTGTATGAATCGATTTTATAATACGTACGAAAAATCTAATCAGATCTTGATATGAGAATCTAAAATTGAAATCTATTCAGCCGTTTAGACGTAATCGTATGTACTATGCATTATTGGAGAGATGATGAGCGGAAGAAGTGCAAGTACCTACAATTAATTGTAGTGGATTAGCCATGTTTGAGTGTACACGAGGTTTTAATCGCAGTGTATTATTGGCTGTGATGGTTCTCATCTATTACCAATCGCGTTGCCTGGCAAAGAGGGGGAATAGGATGTATCGAGATAAAACGAAATAGTGCAAAACAAACGATGCGATAGTGGGGAGACGGGGTGAGAGTGTTAAGGGTAGGGGGTAGGTAGAATTAGCGAGGTATCCACAAGGTATCCTCTTGCCCCTGTGTTGTTTCGCTAATCATCTTTCCAGCAACGCGAAGTACATATATACTAGGTTGTTCAATAAGTTTTGTCGTTTTTTTTTCATTGTAAAAAAATGCAATGACACTTCAACTTTGAACAACTGTAAATATACGAACGAGTCGACGGATCTACATGAAACTTCACACATGTTCAACAAACAGTAGTATAGAAAAATAAAACGACGAACCTAATAGCTCCATTTCTTATCGAACGACAAAACTTATCGAGGAACCTATTATTCAACATAAATTTATCGTGATCAAGAAGTCTTGAAACATATTTTTCTAAAATGTATGTAAATACTAATAATGTCAATACTAATAAGAACGAAAAAAAGGGTAGTACGGAGGTAGGCTAATTTTGGTTTCTATAAAATATATTTACTTTTCAAATACATTTACATATAAAGTACATTTTACTTTTCTAAAATGAATCAATATCTGAGATTAAGGTTAACTGACGACAAATATAATATAATTGCAATAAGATAAGCAGCGTAAGGAATTTTTTTAAAAAAGAAAACGACAAAATGTTTATGAATCGATATCTGAGAGAAATTATAGAAACTAGTTCGCAAAAAGAAAATGATTATTCAACGTGTAGCGATCAATGTAATATGTTTATATATGTATATTTATTCTTTTTCTTTTATTTCCTTTTTTTTTCGTTAATGTATATAAAAATGATGACCGAGTGAAAAACATGAGATGCACTTTCAAAAAAACATTATTAATTATTTGCCACAAAAATTCGTATCGAAAAGAAAAAATGAAGTAAGGTAAATTATCTTTAAATTCTTAGTTATGTATAAAAATCATTTGTAATCAAAATTACAAAGAGTGAAGATTAAATTTCTTTACTAATTCAGTAAATTAGATAATCGTATAAGTAAACATTTAATACATTAATTCGTTAATAAAATATGTAGTTTCGGTTGCGCGCGGAACGTTTTAAGGAGGTATGGTAGCGAAGTTGTTCCTGGAGTCGACTTTTCTCATCTCAGGCTGCGACCCAGTCACTTTCATACCGTCCTACGAATAGAATGAACGAGATACATCAAGAGTGAGCTCAACCGCAAGCGTGGTTCGTACTATAAGAACAAACCGATGCCGCACGCGTATCACTGTGACGAGATTAATGCAAACTAAAATTTTTTGTATCTCTCATTGTATCTTCATTAATATATTATCAACGCATTGGTGAGGTTCTCTTGATAAAAAGGAGACCAATCTTGATCGTATTCGGACTATTTTCACGTATACGTTATATAAATCATTTAGGAGGTATAATAATATTATAATTGAAAATAGTCAAAGGATACAGTTTGTGTTTGATTTCATTTTTATCGAGTGAATCTCGTTAATCTTTTGATAATACTCTCATGAAGGTACAATGAGAAATATAAAAGTTTTTAATTTGCATTAGTGCAATAGTTTTAAATCCTCAGTTGTTCATTGCTCGCGCTGAAAAACGTACGTTTGTGGTGGAGATAATTCGGTACGTTTTATAGAGGGACAAACGCGGCGTTTTATCGAGGGTTTACTATAGTTAGAAGGGTCTGCGTAAATCATATTTATATAATTACAATATATGTATCTGAAAAGCATTATGTTACTATTTATAATTTAAATTATTTTATATACAGACTCACAGAATACGCGAATATATAATACATACCACATGAACACCACATATACCACACACATAAATATTATACAAATATTTCATAACATATCGCATAAATAGTATGCACACATGTTACACACCACGCAAATATAACACATTTATTATCGTACTAAAGGGATTTAATAACACAAATACAACACACATCACACATGCAAAAATGTAGTTTTTCAACATACACAGTATACATGCAAGAGTAGTATGTAGTAAACACTACATACGCACTACGTAAGATCACACATTTGCAATCATTACTTTGTAATCAAAGTACATTAATGCACGGTTAATTTTCCACGATTCACACTCCCCTCTTCCTATTCCATTTTGGGTTCAATGAAACCTGACTCAGTAGAAAAGGGGAGACACGTTAAACATCATGTAATAATGCATATATTGAGTCAATTAAAAATAGTCTGATTTATGTCGTGTTTGGAATCATTTTACTTAGAATAATCTGAAGAATACATCGGTATCATTTTTAGAAAGACAATTCGAGCACGATAACTATGAGAAATAAAGTTTTATATATTTAATGATTATTTTTGTAATTATTGCTGTATCTTTTTGAAGTGTGGAGTCTCGTGGGCGTCACTGCTAGATGAATTGTATTCATCTTGTTTCTTCCTGTTATAACCATTCTCTTTCTGTCATGGAATGTTTGAGTTCAGTTCTACAAAAAATATACTATCCTGTGCGCGAAACTTTCACTGTTGGATACCAAATCTTATGAAAGTTAACTATGCATTACTGCATGACAAATAACGAGAAAATGCGTATAATTGGAGGTGGGCCGACTAATTTGATTTTTTGACACCATATGATCTCTGCATAGTAGGTATGCTGTATATGGAAGGAACAATTAAAAGAGGCACAGAGACAAGAGGGATATTTCGCTGACTCCATTAACTTGTGTGTAGGCTTATAACTTTATAATGCGTTTGTTTCGCACTATATTGCTTTGTTTCGACGTGTTCCATTCCCCCTCTTTGCCAGGTGACACGATTGGTAATAGATGAGAACCATTACGGTCAATAATACGCTGCAATTAAGATCTCGTGCGCGTACAGGTGTGGTTAATTCACAACGATCAATCGTACCTGCATTATTTCTAAAAAATTAATATCAGACCGATCGAAAATTTCTGACATTGTGATTTATAAGGTAACATTTTGTGCTTTTATCCAGAATAGGTGTAAGAATGATCTTAATCTTTTAAAACCTGACGGTAATCTATGTGTTATTCTATAAGTGTTTAAGGTCTGTTTTTAAGTTACAAGTATATATTTAATGTCAATAGTTTTGTTACGGATAATATACGTATGTAAAACTGCGCAAACTATGCAATGATCTTTACTAATATGTCTTACATCATACATTCACAGTTTGTTAAAAAATTAACAAGAATTATCTTTAAAAAGAATTATCAGTTAATGAAAATTTTTACACAGGAATTCAGTGATGTTATCATAAAAAATCAAAATAATCTACATCGTTGCCAATAGTTTGATCAAAAATTTTTTTTTGTTGCCAAAAAAAAAAATAAAGTAATTGAAAACAAAGTAATTTTGGTTTATGCGTAGGTCGGCAAATAGAGGGAATATGGCATACAGCAATTGTTGTCTACGGAAGAGAATACTACTTTGGTCCAATTGGTATTCAAAGTTCTAAGCCCGTAAGTATAATCTTCTACTATAATACTACAAAACTAGTCTAACAAGATTTCTCAGAAACTATTATTAGATGTCAACAAATTAATCACAAATTAGAACAATCTTACTTTTGAGATAATACGAAGTACATGATTAAAATTAGGCAAAAAGTAAACATTCTGTTACGTTTATTAGATGTTAGAATATTATTTTGGTTTATCAATATATGTATGTATATACCTACGTGGTTGTGTTATTTTATGCAGAATACCAATTTTTAAAAATTAGTCAATCCAATAATATAATCTTAGTTTGAGAAAATACGAGTAAAGATGCCAGGGGTCTGAATTGACCCAACATTGTCCGCTCCGTGGGTGCTGAAATATTCCAAAAGATGAGGGTTAGGAAATTAAAACGCATAGGAAATTAATCTTTTGTTTTATCATTACTACTTTATAATCTCCAAGAAAAGAGAGTACTGTAATAAAGTCAAATTTCGAACAAATTTTGTTCATGAAAAAACATATTTTAAGACCTATTCTCGTTTTGATTATTAAAAAAAAGACTCTTTTAGTACGATTGCAATTAAGGAATTGAGTGGATTTCAATGAAGTTTTATATAAAACCATTGTATTGTTATTTTAAAATTTGATTAGATTATTTTTCGTAAAATTGATCTCTGTATAACTATGATTATTTTTAATAGTTTTTTGATTTTTTTAATATACGTGAATTATTCGTAAAGATTTAAAAAAATGCTATCTTTTATAATAGAGGAAAACTTAAATGAAATTTTATTCACGTCATTATTGAAAAAACTATTTTCTTTTAATTGAAATAATATTAAAGCGCTGTGTCGGAAAGTATTATGGCGTGTTCGTCTGTTTAATAATTTATATAAAGGTCCAGCAATACAAATAAAATTTTGAACGAATTTCCTGAAATATAAATACAAGCCAACATTGTAGACATCACAAGCAGTTTACGGAATCAGGCATTTTACCATTATTTCTTTTTGTCGGATTTTACACCTATTCCAATCACCAGATAGACTAGATATTCTATTTTCGTATACAAATTTATACTTGTCTATACACGGTTCAATTTTGTTATTAACTAAGGCAATGAAAATCCGCTTGAGAATTTCTAAATGATATTCTATAATTTATGGAGTTACCAATATACCATCCAAATAATTTGTCTGAATTCAAACACGGCTCGATTAAAAAACTTTTTTACTGTAGACGTTTAAAAAAAATAGTTACTTTTTATTTGCAAGTTTTTGAATTTTGATGAGTTGGAAACATGTTTTAAAATCATTTGATTCAATTTCGAAAAATTAGTAAAGTTATAGAATAAGGTAAAAACACCACTATTTATAGTTTTCATCGTATGTTTATCTGTATATTTTTTATCATCGATTAAAATTAAAAGTAGTAGAGTATCGTTTCACACATTGATAAACAGTCAAATATATTGATACAAAGACTATAATTGATACTGTGTTGAAGAAACAAAGTAAAAATTGCGTGACAAAAGTTAAGAAACTATTAATGTACTATTTAATGTAAATAAATATTTTCTAGTAAATTGAGCCTTCTGTCGAACATCGACGAGTGTGGTTCGTAATATGAAGTGCAACAAGAAGATAATATTTAATCGAAATTTATGGAATTGCGTTAAACGTCAAATAGGAAGTTATATTTTTACAAATGAAGCGAAGTTAATGCAAAAACCCAGGAAAATATGCTAAAAAATACCAATTGAGTTTTGCGATCAATTAATGGATTTAATACCATATTCAATATCTCACAAATGTCATGCAGTAGTTACATCAAAGGGTCATCAGACATCTTATCAGATTCTCATAAAAATAATAGACATGTATGGATCGTTGTTTTCGTTAAAAGTGATAATATAATTGTAGCAAAGTATGTGGTTTTTAATTTTTGTCGCAAAGGTTTCTTTCATTTCTTCGACCGAATAATAATTAAAATTGTTATACAAGTATATTAAAAAAAAAAGAACTTATTTTTAATCGATGTATGAGATATTATTCCTTCATATTAGTTTTAATTCTAATTTATCTATTTCAGAAGATGGAGAGTATATAAAAATTCACAAACGATTATTTCGTTTCTTATCTTTCATCAATAAGTGAATATTCTAAGATTTTCCTATGTTATTGCAATAGCTTCTAAGACATTCTGAGGTAATTTCTTATAGTTTGGATAAAAATATCTTCGATTAGGAGGCAGATTAGTATTTTGACTCAAGGAATTGAGGGTACGTTATCAATTTTTTTTTTTATGAAGAAATAATTGAGACGGAATGATAATCATTAGCCACATATCTTATTTAATGTACTTTAATGAGGTATACAAATATTATTTTTTCGAAGAAAGCAGAATTTTAACCTAGATAAGTTAACTCATCGAGTAAATTAAAGAAGTAGATAAAATATCTACTTATAGATAAGTGCGTAAAAAACCTGTTGATTTCAAATGATTGTAACTCCGAAGCAAATTCATGAATTGCAAAAATTCATACTTTATACTATAGATAAAAGTTGATATTTATATTGTATAGAAAAAAAAACTGTCAGAAATATAAATTAACATCTATAGAAAGTGATAAATTAAAATAGCAGGTAGTTGTGCATTTATTCTGGAAAATATGTTTGTAATTGCATTACAATTTACTTTTGAAACGAAAAGTAATCTTTCTTGTAATATAAAATAATCTAAAACGTTTAGTCCAATTTTGCAGTCAAAAATGTCTTCAATAGTTGATGGAAGTTTACTTTCACATTTATCACTTTCACATAAAGAAAATATACTTTTTTATAACTTTTATAACATTGTCTTTATTCATTTATCACGTTCGTAAAAAAGTGGATTGTTCATAGATATTTAGTCAGTAAAACTTAACATAATAAAATTTAAAAACTTAAAAAAGGAGAATTATAAAATATAGTATCCGGTGCTTTTTACTAACAACACTATGTTAATTATCTAAACCTTTGAAAATAAGTATATTAATCATTTGCTCTATACTTCTTATTGCTTTGACCACGACCAAAGACGAAAGAAAGTATCAAAAAACGAAGTACAAATTATTTGATCGAAATAAACGCTAGGTATCACGTCGAGAAAAATCTATTAGCACTTGTGATGTAAACACTGATAAACTAATCGTACATCAGATGTTATAAATACATTTATCGCTTAAGAATTATTTCAGTATAGAACTCTCATTTAATATGTTGTTTTACAAGTAATTTGTAAATATTAGGTTTTTCGGAAAATCATTTCGTTTTTTTTTTTGTGAAAATGAAACACAATTTTTTTATAGTGCTTTTTAACTAACCTTTATATCATATTTGTGGTAAATAATTGTGGATTTATAATTGCTTGGAATATTGGTATAACCTTAATAATAATTGTGAGAAAACGAAGCTGAAACATCGTATACTTATCGAGGTAATTAATCCAAGTAAAAAAGATTTTCACTTATAATACACTGGTTTCACTGCATTTAATCACTGCTACGTATTCTCATTAAGTGGTTATTCTTTCCATTAAACTCCAATGAACGAGATTCTCGTCTTCAGGTCGTTTTCTACTACATTTAAAAATTATTTGCTACGTAATGATAAACATTTTTTGGAGAAATGTTAATACTTAAAGAACATGATAATAATTTCAATGTCACAAAAATGTACACAGAAGTATGGTCGCCATATTGAAGTTTATGAACATTGTTCCTACGGTTGTATGATTATAATATTTTGTTCTCCCTTTGTTGTAAAAAAAAAACTATCATATGTATAAAAATGTACATTCTCAGTTTACTTTTGTTCTTCGTACCATATTAGATGACTACGTGTAGAGCATAAATAAACATTGTGCAACGTTCGTGTACATTATTCGGAAACTTTCTTTGTACATAATTCTATTTAGTAATTTCTATTCGTTTCCAACTACGTCTAAATAACTTTGTCTTCTAATTTTAATAACTGCGGTATTACAATGATTTAGTTGTTCTAATTGAAGAGTAAGAATAATTGTGATATTACAATGATTTAGTTGTTCGCGTTCGATTTTATCATCGAAAAGTTCTCTGAGACGTTCGATCTTTGGCATAGATAAACTTTTACGCTTCCAGTAATCAAATACAAACGAATTCGCGTTAAAACATCGCATTAGAGAAGGACGGGAATTCCTATTGTTCAGCCTTGTAACGTTGAGCCAACTTCGGACGAAAATAAAATTCTGGCAACCGTGATTTACTAGTAGAAAAAAAATTGCACCCGGTGCAATGTTAGGCTGCTCAGGGTGCATCTCTGCTATCCGAATTGTGACCGATTGGACGCTCTATACGCGTACACTCAGCTAGTGGCGAGTCATTCCGGCCATACGATACGCTAGACACGAGTGGGTACTAAATTTGGTCTGGTTGAATCTAAAAATAATCACCGCCTTACTTCAATCCCTTTCTCTCCTCTCTCTCTTTCTCATGGCTCTTTTCATCCTATGGTTCGTCGCGTCGTCTAGATTCTACGAAGGCGAAAGCTGCCGGTGAGTTTCTTCGTGCACCCCAACGTTGATCACCGACGAAGCTGCATAGATCATTCGTTCGTTTCGAGGTACACGGAATTATTTGGGGGGGCATCTTGTATTAAAAATACTCGCTAACGACTGTACACACTGTCTCGGTACTTACGATAGGTACAAACGTAACTCGATAATAAAACTCGCAAAAAGAAAAATAAACACAGCTCCGGGAACAAATCGTTTCTTAATTCGTAAGTCGAAGGTAGATTGCTTCTCAGCGAGCGTACATACCGTCTTGAACGTGTCCCGTTACGGATTAGATTTTTAAATATTTCCAGTATTATTAAGACGATTAGAATACCGAATACCGTTTCCGTGGCCAGTAGGCCTATTCCTCGGATGTTTTTACGTTTCGAAATAATTTAAAATAGCTCTTTGCGCTTATACAAGAAGCGGTACAACTAGATATAATTCGTTCTACAAGGTGTACGATTGTATTATACAAAGAACTATATAGGTTTGTAAAATAACAAATTTACGGTCAATCGAACGTTTTTCCTTCCTTTTGCGAGTTCTATTTAAACGAATAAATCTATCTCCTATACTTCTGAAACACCCTATACGGAGAGACGAATTTTCCTATCGAACGTTATGTTAGATATGTTACTAGAAAAAGGGCTTTCGTTATTATTATGAAATTAAAATTATTTTAACGTATACTTTCGAACGAAACTTCTCGATACAATAGCCGACCAACTAATTGCTCTTCCCTTTACGCGATATTTGATTAATTCTGGGAAGATTTTTGAGTCAAACGATATTTTACTTTTTTTAATTAATGCCAGGTTGTAAATTGTTTCGTTGCGTTTAAAATTCGTAAACTTTCTCATCGGTGAAACAACTTGTTCCTTTTACTCAACAATAGGATAAAGATATTATATTGTTCATATAGTATCATCTATAATGTTTCGATCAATTGTAATTCAAGTTTTGTATTCTTTGCATTAGTTTTAACGACCGCTTCTTTATTTCCATTTATCGTAAGAACGGAGAATAATCAATAGTTTTTACAAATAGCATTATTTTTAATTCAAAATCATTTAAGTAATGGGAGGTTCTTTATCCAAGGTCCATAGTGAAAATCAGCAAAAGTCAACCTGGGATTAAAGTACTTTCACACTTTGAATCAAGTTCTCTATTACTTTAAAAAAAAACCCAACTGTCATGTTAAAATTGCGTACAAGTTTCAATTTAATTACATGCCCACTATTTACAAAGTTATTCTAAGAGGATGATTTCCGTTGTCATTGTAAAATTAAAACTACTGCAAACTATATTTACAAACCAAACTCCTTGTCGTGGTAAAAAGGACAACTGTCACATTCGAATTAAGTATCAGCATGATTTCCTCGTCGTTTGGTTGAATATAAGACAGAAATCAAGTTACGGTAGAGCTTTGTTGCTTTTATTCTGTTTAGTTTCGATGCATTGTATCGGAAAAAATTATATTAGGGAAAGAGTGCTCGTTATCGGTGCGAAATTATCATTATCACAAAGTGTACTATCGAATCAAACTTTTCGTGTACTGTAAGAAGAACAGATAGATCGAAACTCAGTATCGATATTAATTAAAGGTTCGGTGAAGATAACAATGCACGAGTCTATTGCCTCTGTCCGATCTAACTGCAAAGCGCGAAGACAAAATTATTTTCAACCATATTCTCGAACGTAACTTCCTGTCGATTTCTTTCTGTTGACGTTTAGATTCGGTGAAATTGAAACGCGTATTATTTGCGCGTGTTGAAGTACGTTGATCGTAAATTGCGTATCGATCCACCATCATTGAAGGTGGTTTCGTTGCGTTGCTCGGCATGGCTTCTGTTATCGTTAACGTCTACAATATCGTGCGAAACTTGTGATGAAGGAATCGAGTCAAACGTGAGAACCACGGATGTGTCTTGTCCACTTTCGTACGTTGAAATATATTTTCTTAAAAATATTAGAAAGAAACCCTTATGTAATGTCTTTGAAAAGAAAACTTGGTTTTCACGAGGGCGTTTTTCAGTGAGAGTTGTGACCTTGCTTATGACACGCGCCATTAAAACTTCAATCGTAGGGTAAAGGGTTAACGCTTTCCTAGCCGTTATTTATTTATTTATTTATTTATTTATTTATTTATTTACGGGCAATAAACTCATTGATTTTCAAAGAGAAATAAGTATAGTGCGTAAATTAAAGAGAAAAGATTACAAAAGATTGTTCAACTGACAACGAAATTTCGCGAATGACACATTGAACAAGTCGAGAGATACAGAGTATCTATTAGCCGAAGTGCAAATGCGAGTAATACTAGATTGTTCGATAAATTTTATCGTTCGATAAAACTTATTGAACAGTACTACATCGAACAGTACTGTTCGATAAATTTTATCAAACGATAAACGACAAAACTTATTGAACAACCTGTTAGAATCAGAATCAAGGAAACGGAAAGTGCTCCTGGGGATAGAAGTGCGAGAAACCTGAAAGATTTTGAGGAAGCGTACAAATTTACACTGGTTGAAAACTGCTCACAATCAATACGATAATTAATGATTTTGAACAAAAAAGATAAGTCCGGGAATAGTTGTACGGGATTTGAATGATTTCAGTTTCAGCGTGTTCGTAACACGACTATAGTTGTGATTAGTAACATCCTCGATGCGATCGAGGACCACGATGGACAATCAGCTGGCAGGTGCTGTTTTTGGTGCACAAGCGCGACGCGATGAAAAAAGCAAAGCGAAAGCTGCATCGATGAAGAGCGTGCGCGCTGCCATGCGAACTCGAATATCGTTTATCTTGAGTTACGCTTGCCGGGTGCGTGGTGTCGAATCTCGAGGCGCCGCGACGTCAGTTCGTATGCGAGTTGTTCGTTGACGGAACGCAAACCAAGTAAGAAAAACGGTTCGTCGGATAAATCGATTCGAGTTTACATCGTCTTTGGTTCGTTAAGCGATTAATTGCGAGTCGTTCGCTCGTTCCAACGTAAGTGCAACGATACTTCAAGTGCCGTGGAAGAAAGTCAAGTGTCGGTCGACCGGGTTCGTCAATCACGGTTATTCCTCTCGAAATAAACTTTTCGTTAGTTTAAAACCTTGTCAGAGTTTATTTCGCGAAACATTCTTATTCATGGTTTCCTACCCAGTTTATATTTTTAACCGAACTTCTGGCCGATCGTTTAAATTTAGTTCCGAGAGCCACGCTTCGGGTATACATTCGAACTCTTCTTCTTCTTTTTTCTTCTTCTTCTTTTTGTTTCTCTCCTTTCATTTTTTTAATTTTTTTTTTTATTATTATTATTATTATTATTTTTACATCGTTCTTATTCCTTTCTCTTCTACTTTTGACGAAAGAGCGCAACTCTGATCCACGATGCAGTTATTTCGAGCGTTTCTTATAGGGAAGCGCAAGTTTGTCGTGGGTCTAAAATTACCCGCTCTAGAGCCGGTAACAGAGGGGGTGGAGGAACCTGAGTCACGATTCTCTCGTAAAATTGACATTGACGCGCTTCCGAATGCTCAGTCTCTTCCCGAGGAATTCATTTTTCATTTCAGGGTAGCACCGTGTTAGGAAAGCCGAACAAGGTGGAAAAGATCGGTGACACCTACCTGCCGTACACTATTTTCTGGGAATACATAGAAGGCCTGCGAACGTCCAAATTCGCGTGAGTTATATTTAATAATTATTTTCGTCGAATTATTATTACCCGAATTCGTAATGCCTGACGTTCGGTTGCAGCCGGGGCACCTACAATCTTTTGAGCCACAACTGCAACTGCTTCACGGAGGAAGTTAGCCATTTCTTGGCTGGCAAGGGTATCCCGAAGTACATTCTCGACTTACCGGAAGAGATAGTTCAAACGTAAGAGCGCCAAAGCGTGTGTAGGGCGATGCTGCGCATTTCTTCGTACTTGTATACTTGATCACTGTTTGCGTTTTCATATAGTCCAATTGGAAAATTTGTGACGACCCTGATAGAGTCTTTAAGTAGCAACGTGAAGGAGGCGGTACTGTATACTGTTGGTCAAGTATTACTTGACACGTCAAAACCTAGAGAAGTTTCACCGGAGTACGAGCTTTTAAATAAGGCTATCGAGGAAGCAAGGTAAGAACACCATCTTAGTTTTATTTTTTGCGCAGCAACGTTTTTATCATCGGTATTGTTATTAATATATACTTACTTCACGATAGGCTAAATTCGATCGCGTTAGAGGAAAGGAGAAACGAGCTTAACGAGAAACTTGCGAAGAAGGACCGGAAGAAAAAAAAGAAGAAGAAGAAGGAGAAGAAACAAAAAGGAAGTAGAGACAGTACCGCAAACGACACTACTAGCACCGGGCCCAGCAATTGTGCATACATGGCGGAAAGCGAAAGTATAACGAAATTATTTAATAGGAAACATTTGTACATACATATGTACATACGTATTATGTTGATCCTTCTTAAATAGGTGCTGTCGTATTTTTAATGCAAGTAGACGCATTGAGGTTTTTCAAACACTTTTTTTTTTATTTCTTAAATCACGAACGAATATTTAATTCTTCTCGATTTCCAAGGGTCTGTTGTACCCTCGAGTACCTACTTAAAAGTTAAATTAAATTACAGCGGTATACCGTTTCGTTTTAAACAAAATAATAGGGTGTTCTACGTTTTTTTTTTTTTTTTTTTTTTGTTAATTTCCAAACGCGTGTTCTGCAAGTGGAAATAAAAAAATTTTATACGACAGTAGGCTGTCAATTCTTCGTTACAAAGTTATGGGCGAATATTGAACGCATCGTGAAACAAGTAACGACGGATTTTCCATTGCAGAATATGAGAGATCGAATGTGTTTATTTTATCTGTGTATTCGCACGATGTCGAAAATTACGATCAAACGTGGACTGGTCGCAGGGATCGGTCCTTTGATCCCCGAGATTACAATATTTGATAAATTTTGAATTCTACATCTGGGGAACTCCAAAGCAAGAGGTTTACGATACAGAAGTGACTATATTGAAATTCGTAGTGCAATAATGTCCATACCGTATCGACGTCAAGTTTGTTGTCGACGTGCAAGGACGATATTTTGAAATGAGAAATTAAGCAGAGTAAGTAATCGTTTATTATGACATCACTATTACTGATATCAACTGTCAGTTACAGTAAATCGTTTCAACACAGCAAACATCATGCGAATACACAAATAAGATAAACACGATCGTCTTGTATATCCTATAATAAAAATTCATTGTTACGTAATTCGTATTCTCATAGTTTCACTTGAAAATATAAAGACATCCTCTATACGTCATAGTAGTGATTCAACGTTTTCATTTTGGTTGTGGGTTCTTTTCAAGAAATAGAATAATTATTGTATAGTGTATACAATTAGAAAATAGAAATATTTGCATACAACACCTTTTTGTTATACGAAAATAGGAGTATTAGTAGCAATATGTTTTTTTTTTTTTTATACAAGAATAGGAATATTGATAACAATATATTATGTATAAGTTGGAAATATTGTTCGAGTGTAAGAATATATTGTTATCAACATTCGTACTCTCGCATAATACTTTTAACTTTTATGTTTCAATATGCGTGTTCTAAAAAAAACTTGTTTATGTTTTATTCTTTTGTTTATTTATTAATTCTAAACAGATCGTGTGACCCGTACACAGACAAGGATTACAATTTGTTTTACGCTTCTGGTGTCTGTTGTTTAATATATCTTTATTCGTACGATAGGAGTAAATATTATACTTCTGCTTATCTTCTGTTTGATACGCAGCTGTACTGAGCGACATGCAAGCCACCATTGGAGATAGCACAGATATGTTACCATCTGATAGATTCATGCAAATGGAAGAAGAGGAGCAGATGGAACAGGAGGAAAGGAAACGTCATCGTGATCCCCCTATAGTGTTTAAAGACTTAGTGGACGTGAAGTCGGAGTATCAGGCATTATCCAACTTATTGGAAGGAAAGTTGAACGAAGAAGAAGCAGTCTGCATGCAAGAACTCGAGCAATATATTATAGAAAATGAAGGCTCTTGGGCACTTGGGGATAATTTCTTAAATTTCGTAGGTGAGTTGGCAAATTGCTGTTTTTTTCTGTTTAAACGATACTCGCTAAACAATATTCACGTATTTAGGTCGAATTCTGTACGACAAATCTTTATCGAGCGATACAAGAGTGAAATTGTTGAACATACTTTCCGTTGCCGCATTAAAAGACGATGTAATTCTTCTACTGCATCAGGATAGGAGAGAACATATTATTATGAATTACGCATTTGACATCGACCGTCATCCACAGGAAGAACAATTCCCTCTCACACAATTCGTAAGTAAAATAATACAAGGGAAGGTCACCACTTGAACGAACGTTTTTTGACTGGTGACGAGCCATTATTATTATAAAAAATAGTTTTATTATTTTGTATGCTCTTAATTTGGTTAGAGTTTAAGCGATTTTCAATCGTTAGATTCGAATTGAGCAAGATATATTCAATTTTTACGATTGATTACTTATCAAGGCACTATTGACAATGCGTGATAAGGCTTTGAATCTCATTTTTGTAGGGGTCCTAGATCAGACAAATGTTAAAAAAAAGTATTAGGTTTAGAAACATTCAAGCTTTGCATGAACAATCAGAATTCACTGGTTAGTTATTATCAGTTATAATCGGGCCAGTTAATTGATCAATCTTAGAAGCAGTTTAAGGATCGACTGAGTTTTAAAGCCTGTTTCGTTTGGATTTCAACGTAAATTTTGAGTTGCGGGGTGCACAGAACCGAGTAGCAGTCGCTCGTATCGTCCTGCCTGAAATACGATCAAATATACTAAATTAAAATTTTCTATTAGTTGGATTCTTTGAGTAAATTAGGCAGTACATTTTTGTACGGTAACCAAGGCTCAAGAAATGACTACATTCTGCCGCGTCTCAATCCACAAAGCAATGGAAAAGTTAAGGAGATAATTGCATATCTAGAATACATAAACATTTGTTTCAAACTACTTTTTACAGAAATTACAAACCACTAGCTGCTAACATTGTGATTCAAAAAGAGTTCCTTCAAATCGAGACAGTCTCCTCTTATCTACGTTCTAATGCGTTAATAAAATTTAGTATTGTTTAATTTTTATTGTACATTACAGATTGCAAATATGTTTGAAAACCTCAGTAGTTCGGAATGGCTCTTATACATATCAGAATGGCAACATCAGAATCAAAATACCAGTAACATTAGGGTGACAACCAAAGTTGCAGTACACTCGTTACTTTCGAACTCGGTCGACATGCAAATTCGTGGCGCCGCTATTATTCACAATCTTGCCTGCAAGGAGGTAAAAACTGTGGTCTGTATCCTTCCTATCCAATTAACAAACGAGCCACTTCTTTCGCTTTCGTTTAAACTCACACTTGCAGTCACTCTCGTACGCATTTTACTTCAATAGGAATAAATGAAGGATAATTGTAAAACTGAGAGAAGTCGCTTGTCTTGTCCGGTTACAGATAAAAACAAATGATGGAGAGAAAAATGAAATAATTGTATGGGCTCTATCTGCAAAATGCAATTACATTTCTTTTTATCAGAAATTATTTTTCTGAAATAATTATAAAACTATTAGAGTACAGTCATCAAAAATCGAATACCTTATTGGATATTTGGATATAAGATGTATGTCTTTGTCTTTTAAATGCAACTTCAAACATGCATTTTACTTTCAAATATTTTTTAAAATATTCAATTTTCGATGCCCATACCTTTTTATTTTTATACGCAGAATGATAAAAGGAATTAACTTATATAAAAGAAGTTAATATTCTCATTTAAAAAAAGAATGTAATTCCATCTTATAGGTGCATCGTTGCATTTACGAAAAAATTGTCATAAAAGAAAGTTAAACTATTTTAAGCCAGTCAACTTTTTCTTCTCATTTGTTTCCATTGTCTCTAATCAAGAAAGAGATACGACTTGTTTCTAAAATCATCTAGTGTACAAGCTATTCCATCCATCTTAACTATTCAACATCCGGTTATTTTTATGATTACGAAAATATTCATTAGGAAAGAAGATCTTTGTTTCAAAAAGATAAATTCAGTAATGTCCCATTGTATAATCGCCATACGAGACTCGGGAAAACCATACAACGCGTGAAGTGTGCGTGATTCAGTCACTTTTGTATTTTGCCGTTAATAGTAGTCGGCAGTCGAAAAAAACAATGGCTAGTGAAAACAAATTAGAAAGAATGAACGGTAATGGAAGGAAAGGTTTCACCGTGTTGGATAGAGTAGGAGTAAAAAAGAAAGAACAAAGAAAAAAGAATATATCTAAGAAAATGAGAGTGAATGAGATGCAGATTACAAAAACGGTTTGGAGATTATATACGTAACTCTCGTACAGCACGTTTAATTCATGAAGCTTCAATGAAATCAGAAATACTATAATTTGCCGTAGAATGTTTAAAATGTTAATAATTTCATTCGATCCCTGATTTTAAATTATTTATCTGTATCTCATTCATTCTCATTTTCATGGAGGTATTCTTTTTTTTTCATTTACACTTACTTTTCCTTACACACTGTCTTTTTCTTTGACCATCGGTCACTCTTTCTTATTTGCTTTCACTTGCTGTCTATTTTCTGATTGTCCAATGCTGGTGCCAGTAAAACACAAAGGCGACCGAATTGCAAGGAGTGTATTTATATGTTGTAAGACAGTCTTAGATTCCGTGTAATAATCATTCAACGAAACATTACTATAATTTTAAAATAATCTTATTTTCATAAAAATAAAACCAAAAATGTTTAAATTTCATCTTTTACTAAGTTTGTGATCTTTAAATGCCAGCTGATGGTTTCTTACAAAGTAATGGTCAGTTTGTATTGTATTTCACACTGTATTGATTCCAACGGAGATCCCTCAGATTGTAAGGATACCAACAACTATTCAACGAATCAAATCTGATGATCATGCGGGACATTACTGTAGTATAGCTATTGATTTTTTTTCTCAAGGACATTACCATTTTTTAGTTGCAATTAGATATCTTTATTGTTATTTGAATTAAAAAATATCGTTGATCATGAAAAGGGTCTTTTTTCGTGCTTTAAAAAGCAACAGAAGTATTAGGGTAGTTCAGATAAACGAAACTCCCTATTTTTGACATGCAAATTATTATCCATAATATCGCTTAAAACGCTTTTCGCCCTTTTTTTTTTAATATACTATTACTTAAGCAAAACGACAGCGAAGGTCAAGCTTTTATTTATTTCGCGAACAGAAGTGCTGCCTTTATTATTAAATCAGCTGTACTTGCAAAATGTAAATGAGGTATTTAACCTTGTATCAAGTCCTGTAACCGATTCGCGGATGAGCAACGAAATCTTGTTGGAAACATTAAATTCATTGTATCAACAACGATAATTCAAGGAATATATAAACAGTCTTGTTGCTCGTTTGTACCTATATGTTACATGTGTACGATACTGCGTTGCAGTTCAAAATGATGGATATCTTTCGAGAGACTGTTTTTTTCAGAAAATGCACAAAAGCAAAAATCTGCGGCGACTTTTACCAAAAGGCAGTATTTCTAAGGTACTTGTCTGAACACGTATAATATAACTATGCGTTACGGTAAGTCGTTCATCGTTGCAATCGATTAACACGAGTCAAGCGAGTACGCATTTCACAAGTATAATATAAGACAATTTGAATAATATACGATTTAATTTTACATCAGAAAATAATTGAGAAAGGAGGTAATTTGACGGACTTATTCATCGGCTGATTAAAGAGCCACGAGAGTATAATAGATTCTTTCAAGGGGTATTGGGTAAGTGTTCACAAACGCTTTTGTTCTCCTTGAATAATGTTATTAACCATACAAATCTAAAGGATATCTACGAAGTCTTTCATTCGTATCAAACTTAAAATTTAAGACATAAGGCGATTGAAAATGATTATTCTATGAATGATAAGATTTATCTGAATAAATATCAAGCATCTTACAGACGGTCTATGAAAAAGATGTTTAAACTATAAATCTCTAAGGTTTAGATACCTCAATCTTCGTCTTGAATGTCCTTTATCTATATAGTAATTTCCGGTTTTAAATGATAAAATGAGGATAGAAGTTCACTCGAAAGCATGATATGTAGTGTTTAATTTTTAGTTTTTATCGCAATCTAAAGTCCAGGTCTCGTATTATCGATGGCCAAAACTTCAAAGCGATATCGCATGTGTATTAACGTGTTAATCATTAATGCATAACGAAATTTTTTATATTTTTCATTCTAATTTTACGAGGGTAGATATTATTAATTGATTGGCGGCGTTTCTCCGATGAAAATAAATCAAACACGATATCATTCGGATTGTTTTTTACAAACAATCAATTATACCCTGTTTGAATCACTTTTGAAAAACTCTTAATTGCGTATAATTAAACATAATCCGAGTGTATGAGGTTGTAGTTGTAGATTTCATTTTCATCGGGAAAATCCCACTAATTGAATAAAAAGAGTACAAATTTTGAATTTTGTCTTCATTGGTGGATGAGGTTTGATCCAATGTGTGATAAAGCGATAAGGATTGTTCTCGTTTGCGGTCACATAAGTCGATGGATTGTTCGTATTGAACAAACGGACACCGAAATCTACGATTAAATCTACGATTTAAAATAATTCTATTATTTATAGTCGATGTGATAATTGTCATTGGAAAAGTGAAATTACTCTAAATGGGGATGCTCGTTTTTTTGAATATCACTTATTGTGTTACAAGCTAAAACTAAACATTATTGGTACTTTAAAACAGTCATAAGTTTAACAGTACTTATAGAAAGTTTGTGAAGTACAACGTTGTAGCTAGACATATTCTTTGGGCTCTCTTCCAGTAAAATAAATATGGAAGTGAATTGAAAGAATATAAATGCAGACAGAAATACATGTATAAAAATAAGAGCACTGGTATATATAAGAAAAAGAGAGGGGGGGGGGGGGGTTATTCCACTATTGCGTAGTTCGTAAAAATTTTAAATAATTACACATTAAATAGTTAAAAGAGTTAATAGCCAATAACAATAAGAAAAGGGCTTAAATTACCTAAAACATTAACAGATTTATTTATTCTCTAAGATACCAATAAGAAAAGAATAGTTACTTTTTACATTTCCCATTTTATTTATTTTGTCGTCGATAGTTCCGTCAAACTTGATTTTTTAATATAATAATATAATACGTTGCTTTTATATAATAGTTTTCGTTCTCAATGTAAAATTTTGTTTTGTTATGGCATTTTAATATTAATTTTTTTTGCTTAATTTTGTATGTTTCCAATCTTTTTGGATTCACAGTTGTTACATGTCATCAAATACATTTAATTGCAACTAATTTTATTATTTTGAGATTTGAACAACTGGTTATGGTTATATTCTATTCGAAATAGTAATTTTTAATCACTTGAATACTTTTGTAATTTTCGTACAGTTTAAGTTTACAAACTATTGTATCTAATAAACAGTTAGATTCTTTTCACCTTTCGTTATAAGTATAGTTATATTTTAAAATTGTTGTCATAATTTACATATACTACCGTTTATAATTATCAAATAACTCTACATATAGAGAGACGCAAAGATTACTAATATTTTTAATACTAATGCATTTATTAATTTTTACTTTTCAATCTATAAAGCACGATTTTACAGAGAACATAATACATTTTAAGCACTCTTCTTCACGTTTTAACTATTAAACAAACAATTTTTTCAAATATGCCTATGTACCTGTGTAGTACCTGCCTATATAGATCTCGATGTAAACTTAAATGATACAGGTGGAATTTCTCTTGACAATAGTCGTACACTTATATGCCGATCGTAAGACAATGCATAATACTTAAAGTCACATTCATTTGAAACAATATTTTCCATGACGAAATCTCTCAATAAGGAGAAATATAACATAAACTTTTCGGCACAAATCCATCGAACTGTTTGATAACATTGACATATTAATGTAAATTTCTTGAGATTAAATTCGAAGAAAAATAAGATGTCATTCAAGAAATAACCTTAAATTCTTACAAAAGAATGATTTTGGAAAACTAATAATGCTATCGTTACACGTGTCTTTTCAAATAATGCAACTTCTTCCTGAAAAATTTTTTCATAAAATTGTAAATAACGGAGATATTTAAATATCCCCGTTTAAACGGCCCACCTAGTAGAAACATATATTTTTATATTTATGTAATGATATTAATACTTCATTTTGCATAAGTGCATGTGTGCACGCGCGCGTTTGTATGTGTGTAGCATGTATCAACTTTCATTAAGTTTCTTCTTCATTTTATATTCTCCCGACAGTACTAGAAAATATAATTATCTTTCAAGAACAATGTTCCTAATTTAAGGAGCACTTCCACGGCTGAAGTGAAGTGAGAATAGATTATCGTTCAAATAGTTACTGTAATAAGTACTGTATCTTATTCACTAACTATTTCGATTACAAAGTGTCCAAGTATACCTGTTTAACAATATGCTTCGAGGAGAACAATTTCGATTTTGGATACTTAATTAATGACCCTTGTTAGTATTTATTATTTTACAGGTGTTAAGTGATCCGTGTAATTAAATATTTGTAAGTTTCTTTTAATTACTTTGTGTTTTATCAAACACGCAGGTGTTCGACGATGTTGCCGTAGAGTTGACAATGGCGCTCTTGCAATATTTCAATGGTAATCCGGCCGAGGAACAGCTGTTTGCTTGCATGAAGTCATTGGCACGGTTCACGCAAATCAGCGGCCAGGATGTGCCACAACTTATACAAATGATTGGGCCAGAACCAAACAAGTTCCGTGGAATCTCCGAGAGGGTCGATGAGCAAATTGACCAAGTCAATAAGAAATTACGTTAACGTATGTATTATGAAAGAAACGTATTGAAAATCCTGAATTCCAAGTGTGGTGCGACCCGAAGCGCTGTTATTGTGCTATAACTGAATTTTTACATAGAGATTTTATTGAAATAAAATGCATATAATGTATTATTATTACAATTATTATTAATTATGGTTGTCATTTAATATTATTATTATTATTATTATTAGTATCATCATCATTATTATTATTATTATTAGTATCATCATCATCATTTTTATTATTATTATTATTATTATTATTATTATTATTATTATTACTATTACTATTACTATTATTATTATTATTACTATTATTATTATTAGTAGTAGTGTCATTATTATTATTATTATTATCATTATTATTGTTATTATTATTATTATTATTATTATTATTATTATTATTATTATTATTATTGCAATTATATTACAACTATTAAAAATTGTAAAAGTAGTTCTTGTTTAAGATACCCATTTTCTTCATATTAGGTGTCTCAATTATTCTACTTTCGTATCGAAAAAGAGAGCTATAACGTTCAACCACCATAACTATGGTAAGTAATTAATTAAACCTTAATAATTGCAAGAAGACATGATTGAAAATTCTTGCAATTATCAAAATTTGTGCAATGTTCGTGGTGATGATTGAAAATTCTTGCTATTATCAAGATTTGTGCAATGTTCGAGGTCATGAATCAAACAAGAGTGATCCCCATTTATGTAGAAAGTACAGTATTTTGCGGATAATTAAAAAAAATTAGGCTCGTAGCGTTTTAGTTACATATTATCCAACAAGCAAAGCAAACAGGATATAACTACACTGAGAATGAGGAAGATAGACCAACAGCACTCGAGACTCACATTACATACACTCGATGACTATAATTTCAAAGCGATTTCACATGTGTACTAGTATGTTAAACACGCATGCAAAGTAAACATTTGTACATTTTTTATTATTCAAAGCATTTCTTTTAACACAAGCATCTAGAATATTTCCGTCTCTTTTCAAAACAAGAAGAAAATAAAAAAAAAGATTGTTCGTTTCAAAGGGGGAAAAATACTCTGATAAGTAAAAATGTTTTTGACTATATTCGGACTACTTTTAATCACATGTAGTCGTAAGTTCGTTTCTAAGCTCTGATTTGTTGAAAAAAAAAACAAAATTGACGAAATGGTTCTCCAACTCTAAACGTAATACACGTAGGTACTTTTTTTCGATATATCTCCATCGAAGGTCGACTTCTACTATCAGAATTTCATAGGTAAATATATCGAAATTATCTGTGACTTTACTCTATTCAGTCTTCAGAATTGAAATTGAATTAAAATGTTTATCTTAAAGGCAAACTAAATTTTCAGAAACTGTGTAAGAAATTTCTGTACGTCCATTTAGAAAGATTATTTAAGATGTATCAGAAATGAAATTTCGAAAAAAATTCCTGAAAAGAAAAAAATATCGAAGTTGAGAAAAAAATGGAAACCAATTTCGATGTTTGTTGATAAAACGAAGACAGCAGATTTTTTGTTCACATTCTACTCCCTTCACACAAAAGATATACCTTTTTAAATCATACATTCCTTGCGAAAATTTTTATTTAGATTTCCCGCAAGTGTCGAATTTTGTTCACCGAGAAAAAGAAATATACATTTATATACGTAATCGAATACAACTCCCGTGATTATTAATATTTTGTAATGAAATGTTAACAAATCATTTACCGCATAACGAGCATGTAGACTCTATCAATTTCGAACGATTACATTTATTAAGTTCCTAGAAATGTAAGATTAAAAATGTTTACAATTCCAAGATTCAATTATCCCCTTAACGATCAATATTTCTAAAAGTGGAATGCTCGAATATGTTTAGTAAGATTGTGTATTTGTGTTCTGATCGATAATCTATAAATTTCTTATAGTATCGTTCCAAGATGGGTGCTTCTCAATGATGAATTTACGTTTCGGATATTCATATACGATGTTTCCGACGATAAATTGCCAAGAATGATACATTCGTTCCACGTGCGATCTTTGTTGATACTTTGATAAAGATCACGAAACAAGACAGGTGCTTGGGTCATGACCAATCTTTCGCGTATATAAAGCTCATTCTCTATCTTTAACTGCAGACGTTACTAGGTCGACACGTATCGGGTATGTAGCATGATTTACGTCTGCTTGCGTAAATATGCTGGAGATTAACGAGAGGAATCCCAAGAATCGTGTAACGAAGTGATCCAGTGCCAATGTTTTATTGCGTCGTTGCTTGACTGCTACTGTTTGTTTATAAATCTCGAGTCGTATGTCTACAGCTTTATTAGTATTTCTCGTGAATCGAGATATCGTGAAGAGATTTCTGTCGGTTTCCTGTTTTATCTTTTACAACATTGTAATAGGTGGATCCATAAGTTTTGTCGTTCGATAAGAAATGGCGGTATGAGGTTCGTCGTTTTATTTTTCTAAAAATGGTACTACTGTTTGATGAACACGTGTGAAGTTTTATGTAGATCTGTCGACTCAAAGTTGAAGTGTCATAGTATTTTCTTTTACAATGGATGAAACGACAAAACTTATCGAACAACCTAGTAGCAAGTTGCACGTTACAAAGCTGAATGTATTCGATTTGAGTACCAGTCGAATTACCAAACGTTGCTCTAAATAGAAAAAAATTCTTTGGAAATGTTTATATTATTTCAGAATTCCCAATGTATAATGTATTTTTAATTTTCTTTTATTATTTATGTACGTAGCTCCGAATAGATCAAATATGGTATAATTTAGTAGGTAGTGCAAGTTTTTAAATTCGAGCGACGAAACCCTATTTAGGGCATAGGTTGAAAACAGAAAAAGTTGTAATGATACCTTGGTTACAATTCTATTGAAAATATTTGCAGAACGTAGAAGTTGCACGAATTTTGCAACGTTACGCAAGTTTATGAATTATATAATTTTATTTGGGCTATTGGTAAGCTCCAAGTTTCAGCGCAAATCGTCCATTTTCCTGTGACGTGGTAATGCAAGCAAGCACGGTTTATTTATTCGTATCTTGGTCACTATCGATTTTACCAAAAATTGCATCGGAACAAAATGATTTCTAAATTTAATTTTCAATAATTGTCGTGTATGTTCTCGATTTAACACTAGATTTACCAACCAATCAAAATGACTGATTTCAACTGCTTTCATAATGAAATTTGTTTAAATTCCATAGCATGTGTTTTGAAAAACATGTCGTTGGTTCTAGTGTCGAGAACAACGCGTAAACGAGATATCGTACATAGAACTGTTTTTGGGAAAAAGAGGACAACAAACTTCTTTCGACGTCGATGTCGTCGATAAAAATTTTACATTGCTATGAAATATACAGGGTGTTCCCGAATAACTGGAGGTAATTCTTTGTGAAAAAGGAAGAAAAATCGAAAGTATAAAAGATTCCACAATCTCGTCGCTGCGGTTGAAAAGAATCATTTTCCAAGAAACTTTTTTCTATTCTTTTTTTGTTCTTCGATCGAGAATCCTGTGATTAGGATATAGCTCACTGTAATATAGAACAGTAGCGGATTGTATCAACGAATTCTCGATTCGTGGTAAACTATCGAAAACTGAGTGTCCACGAAATAGTAACAATTTCGTAACAATAGTAACAAACTTCGTTTACAAACACGACAGACGTAAATTCGAATAACACGAAGTGAATTTTGAAACCTGATTATCTCGGAAACGAAATCGAAATCGAACAAATTTTATTCTTTTTATTTTTTTTATTATTTCATAAGGAATTACCTCCAGTTCGCTTTTACATATTATTCGAGAACATTTTGTATTTTGAGTTAGGCTATTCTGCGCATACACTTCAAACAGACAGACACAACTGGAAAACGAGTTGCGAAATTTATTTATGTAGATTACTGCAAAATTTATTACGCTTGGATAATGTACACCGCTTCTCAGATAGAGGAAATTCATCAAACGTTCATGTTTCTTTGGACATTTTAACCAATTATTCGAAAAGTAAGAAAATCCAACATTTAGTAAAATCTATCCACTCGGATCCTTTTGAGAGACAAGAGTATAAATATAAATTATATAAATATATAAATTATCGCGTTAGTATACGTTGATACCGGTTTCAATCGAATTTTCTTGGGTAAAATAGTATCTCGTAATTGGTCGTAAGAACAATTATTTCATTAAGTACACGATGTTTCGATTATAATAATTACTCCTCATTTGCGAATTTTGATATATTTTTTATCTTCCAGGATGCATGGATTAGAATTAAAAATAATACAAAGAAGTAACGTCTCATACATCGATAAAGAATAAGTTTTTTTCGAATTCATGTCTATCACTTTTATGAAAATCTAATAAAATATCGGATAACCTTTTCATGCAACGACTGCATCACATCTGAAATGCATTGATTCGATTAATCGATCGCAAAATTCATTTGATATCTCTGATCATATTTTCTTGAATTTTTGCATTAATTCTGCTTTATTTGTAAATGTACGATTTTTTACTTATTTTTCACTGTTTTCTGATTCGTTGTGCTGTTTTAACAATTTTATATTCTTGATATCGTTTTATAATCTTCGCGATAATATGATTTTAATCGAACGTTGAAGTCTTCTTGTCAATTTAACGAAATTTTAACGAAAATTGTCGTTTGCATTGTATATTTGACTTATTCCAAGAATTCTTGATGTTTTTTAACTTTTGTCACGCAAATTTTGTTTTCTTTCTTCAACACAGTATCAATTATAGTCTTTATTCAAATATGCATATTCGAAAACAAAGATCACTGTTTGTCAATGTGTAAAATGTTGTCTCTTCGTGCAATTTCTGATTTGAATTGACATGTATTTGACGTAATAAAGAATATATAGGAATTTAATTATAATACTTTGTTTATTAACGTTCATCAGTAAGTGTATATATGTATTAAATATACAAACGATATTACAACACATTTAAAGCACGTGCTTACACGAAATTTTGAAGTCTTAGGGTATTAATAGCATTTTATGTATTTATGTGCAAATTTTTACATTTCTGACTCTAACTCGAAAATTTTCCTATGGTCCTGGAATTGCTGATTATATTAAGTAACAAAGTATTATTCGTAGACACTATACCGAATACTTTAAACGCTTTATTTTCGAAACTATATTTTAGAAAATGACTTCCGTGATATGTGAGAAAGTAATCGACCGATTTATTTGAAATTTTATATGCATGTTCTATAAACATTGTTTTATAGTAGGTACCAACAAAATGAATTTTGTTATAGTAGCTATGGAACAATGTTAATCTAGACACAACTTATATACCAGCCTTGTAACTTTTTAAATATTAATGTCTTTGGTTCAATATGTCTCAATTTTCGATCCTAAAAAGAGGAACACTGTCTTAAAATACATAGCATTTTAGATTCCCCGATCAACACCATAATATGTATCATATTTACCGTCTTTCGTAGATAATTTACATATTCGACCAGTTATCGTGTAACACCCACAAATCCTTAGTTTCGAATAAAATAATTTAAGACTCCAAGGAATGAAGTACTAATTTCGAACTGGCAAATTCGAAATGTTGAGACGAAAAAGTTTATTGACGGTGTAAAAAATTAAAAACATAATTTGTTTACGGCGTTAGTCAGAATTTATAACTCTTGTGTGTTTCAAGTGATCTTAGAATATAATTTGTGTTGTTTGAAAAGGTTTGACTATTACTCGATAAACCATTATTTCGCAAGAAAATAAAAAATGTTAATTAACATTTAACAACAGAGATCAATAAGCATCTCTATAGGATTTAGTTTGGACTTTGTGCCAACCATTTCGATACAGGAATATTTTTTTCGTTTAAAAATTGTTTAACGATCTTTACTGTATGTTTCGGATCGTTATCGACGTGATAAATTTGATTTGTTGTAAATTTTTCTTTAGCAAATGGCAAAAGAATATTTTTGACGATGTTTAAATAAATAAAAGAATTCGTTGTTCCTTCCATACGATACATAAGTATCATTAAAGATTATAGTACTCTAAACGAGCACAAATTCCACCATCTTATAAGACAGTTGACTCGGTATATTTTGCATTATATTGCTTGAAATCTACAGCATCTTACATAAATTTTTGACGATCTTTCGTGACTTGGGTTTCGTCAATATTTTTTACATATCAATGATGGTTTATGCCGTGTTAGTCTATCCATTAGATTAAATTTGCATTTAATGGAATTGATTTTACAAACCTTTGGCTTATATTTGGCAGAAATATTTTACGTAGTTTTCCGTATAATAATATGTTGTATAGCTTTACGACAAGCCCCAAGAGGTATGCCCAATTCTTGGAAAATATTTTAATACGTCAGTTTTTGTTTTTTAAAAAGTTATACTTGACACCGTCGTTCTGATGTTATATTTTTACCCAAAATCATGATTAATTCGTTTTAATCTTTACGTACACACTGTCTAAACATGCGGAGAAATCAGCGATAACTGACTGTAAGCATGAACTTGAATAGTGTTCATAAGTATTTATGTGTCTGGAAGAATTTCATACAGTGAGACAAAATATTGTCTACTGTCTATTATACCAAAGTTATATGAGTAATACAAAACAGAATTATTATATTATATCTAAGCTATATGAGTAATACAAAACAGAATAGTAGTATATATCTGAAACATGTACGAAATAAAGAGAACTAAATTATAAATAATATTGGAACAATAAGAGACAATGAAAATGTAATTATTCGCATACATTCGAACATTTGCAATTCTAACATTCAACTAGTGTAATATGCCTGTTAAACTAAAGCATTTGATGTAATATAACACACAAAATACGAGTTGAGCCTTGAGACTACATAAGTAAAATTAAAAAATAATTCAACAATATATACTATTTTTACAATACATTTATCGTAAACACGTACCAGAAGTGGCTCTTAAAAGTATTCGAACGGAACATTTAATGGTTATTTAAATTGAATAATTTAAAGTTTTAATAGGAAGTTGACCCACCGTTTGCTTTTAAATATAACAGTTCTAAGTTTGTTTACCATTCAGTGGACTAACTTAGAAATCAGCGATAACTAAGTAAAATTTAAATCTACCGATTACTATATTTTAATAATGTTTCGTTTCATCGCTTCTTTCAAAGTAATTATATTTCTCAATCTTCTTTCTACTTTATCCCATGTCTCGCTTAAGCAGTCGAACTGTTCAGATGTGTTTACAGCAAGCGATTTCCGTAGTGCGTTGTGTTCCCACTGTGCCTAACAAGGAGCACGAGTCCGCGAGTGAGTGTAATCTGATAAATTTGCCGAAAGGCAAGTTTAAGTCAAGGAATTCCAAGAACCACCCTTAAGGAAGTTAAAAATCTTATCGCTGACATCTCAGTTAAAAAAACTCCTGGCTACGACTTAATTAATGGAAAAATCATCAAAGAACTTCCACCTAAAGCTGTCAGAATGTTAACCATAATATTTAATGCCGTATAAAGAACTCAATACTTCCCCATTAATTGGAAAGTAGCACGGATTATCATGCTACATAAACCCAATAAAAATCTACACATGCCATCATCCTATAGACCTATCCCTCTGCTATCCATACTATCGAAAATACTCGAAAAAATAATATTAACGAGAATGAGAAAAATAAGTACAGAGCAAAACCTAATACCGTCACATCAATTCGGATTCAGAAACAAACACGCAACAATAGAACAGATACACAGACTTATAAATAAGATTACAAATGCTCTCGAACACAAGCTATACTTCACGGCTCTCTTTCTGGACATAGAAAAAGCATTTGACAAAGTCTGGCACAAGGGTCTTTTACACAAAATTGAACAAAGATTCCCTAGACCATACTATAAACTCATCGAATCCTACCTAAAGCAAAGGACCTTTTTCGTCAAATATCAAGAAGAGTATTCCGAAATCCACGACATAGAAGCAGGCGTACCACAAGGTAGTGTTTTGGGCCCTTTCTTGTATACACTATATACATTAGATATTCCAACCACCAGTGAAACCGATACATTTACATTCGCAGACGATACAGCTATATTATCCGCCCATAATGACCCAACGGCAGCGTCCAATATTTTACAACAACATATCGACATGTCTCCTTGGAACTTGTGCATGTAAACCATTACTTCTTAATAATTGACAATGTTCGTGTAATTGTCTTTTCTTCTCTTTCAGTCGGTTTTTTTGGAGAAGCTTATTAGAAATGTTATTTTTTGTATTAAATTTCTTCATAATGTAATGAATCATACTTTACGAATTACTTCTATTTACAAATTGTGCAATTTCACTGTACGATTTGCCTTCTTTATACCTTTATTAATTCTCTGATTAAGAAATACAGTTATTGAAAAATACAGTAATTGATAGTTTTAAATGTTACTACTGTTAAGTTTGTCCACTCAATAGAAAACAGACTTAGGACTGTAATGACTAAAACTTTAAATTATTCAATTTAAGTATCCATTAAATGTTCCGTTCACGTGTTTATAATAAATGTATTGTAAAAACGATATGTATTTTTGAATTATTTTATAATTTTACTTATTTAGTCTTAACCCTCGGATAGCGGATGTCGTGGTGCTCGTATGCATGGCGGACACTGGGTTAAATATGACCCGAAAATTATATTCCTTTAATACGTTTAGACACAACGTTCTGTTTTTTGTTACAATGTTTAGCAAATTGTTGCAATGTTTAGTAAATTAAGAACACATATTTATCATAGAAAAAAATATCCTATTATTCGTGCCGCGGTGTGTTTATGCTTCTTGCGATACGTTTCTTAATACACAGAGCTAGAAGGACTCGGATGACGAAACTGTTGTCAGTTTAATCTGTAAAAGACATTCGAAAGTCACAGATCGTGAAGTTATAAAAATTTTATATTTAATATCCCGATAAAGTAGTGAATGAAGTACGTGTCCATTTTCGCCATCTCGTGTTGTATGAGTTTCGAGAAGATAATACGGCAACAACTACAATAAATAACATTCGTGTTGTTTATGGAGAAGGTGTTTTATCGGCTTGTACGTACATGCGCAAAGCCGAGCCATGAAACGAACGAAGAGAGAATTCGTAATCTGGTGAACGAAACGAGGAGTTTGTTAGTGCAAGAAATGTTAAACGTGCGAGCAAATGCTAAAAATGTTAAAATCACGTGTACACAGACATTTGAAGAAAATAGGAACGATACCAAAGCTGAATGTATGTCAGCTTTACAGGTAAGATTAAAATATTACTTTATATGGTAGAAAAACAAACGACACGAACTTATGGAGGATCTAATACGTATAATTTTCTTTTATGTTGTAGCACAATTGGTGCATACGAATTATAAACAGCGAGTGCATTTATTGCTGTATTTATTATTTATCTTTATACTAATACGACGTATCTGGAACGTTTTGCTGTTATGGATGCAGCTCTGTTTATTTCCTTTAATTTTCTTCCAGCATTTTCGATAGTCGCTGCAATTTCTTTCTCGTGAAAAATGGGAAATTCCACAGTAAAAATTGTTTCTATTCGTTCAGTAGTCACAGATTTGCGAGCGTGTAACTTATTAGTAACGATGTCGAGCGATTCGGCTTTCTCTTGTTGGCGCCAGGCGTTTGCTCTGAGCTTTGGGAAGAGACACGATCGAGCGATAACAATTTGGAGTCCGTGAGAATATGCTGATAGGAGGATAGAACCGCATTTATGTTTGCAGTCTATGGATACAGTGTGGTAACGCGTGGACGTCGGTTTGCGATACAGTTGCGATACCCAAAATCGACGACCTTATTTCCTTCGAAAACGATCTCGGGAGGATCTGGTAGCCATTTGTTCGAAACGTTTCTCTCTACTCGATTTTAACACTAGATTTACCAACCAGTCATTTTCACTGGTTTCAACTGCTTTTACAAAGAAATTTACTTTAAATACAATAGCATATTTTCAAAAGACATTATGACATTTTCTATTCTATAGATATAATCAATTTGATAAGTTCCTCTTTTTTCTCGATCATCGATTTTCCCGAGATACGTATAAGGAACATCTTAATATACTGGAATCTATCGGTAGTTCTAGTGTTAAAGCAATGCCAGTTCATTCCGAGAAGAATTTTATTTCGTCGAGGGAACGCTCATCGTCGTCGATGGAAAAGAAAACTAAACTAAACTGTTCGGTAGTGAAGTACGTAACTATATTGAACTGGTTACCAAAGTATACACGATTCGATGGTCTTTCGGACTTGGTGGCTGGAGTGTCTCTAGGACTGACTCTGATTCCTCAAAGTATCGCTTACGCTGCACTCGCAGGCTTAACGGCGCAGGTATGTCGTTCCTTTTTGACAAATACGAGCCTCGTCCAGAAAGGATGATACCCGTTTCGAAGTAACAAAAATACGATTATCATGATAAATTTATATTTTAAAAGTTTTTTTGGTAAAATTGCAGTTTCCAACTGCTTTCATAATGAAATTTGCTTCAAATTCCATAGCACGTTTTTTAAAGACGCCATGACCGTTTCTATCCCATACATGCGATCAATTTTAAAAATTACTCTTCTAAATACTCTTTTAAATTCTCTTTTAAATACATATAAGTTATACCTTAATATTCAGAAATAATATTCAGAATTAACGACGTTTACTCCGAATCGATGTTTTCCTTCAGAATTTGTTTAAAAATATTTTAACACAAAAGAGAATATCGACCAATCAAAACGTGAATCGATCTCGATGATTTTTTTCCGTGTTACAGAGGATAAGATTTGGAATAACTTTTTTTTGGGGCTTAGTTTTCGAGATATTTGTCAAAGACTATCGGTATTAATACACTTTGATCCAAATTATGCGTGTAGTGTGACGATAATGCGAGAGACTACGTAAATAATGAGTGAACAAAAAGTTTGATTAAATTTAATCCATTTCAATAATTTTTGAATAGCAGCTTGCACGACTTAATGCAAACCTAAATAACACTGCTTAACCCAGACCTGATCTAAACTACCAATTAAGTAAAATTACGCTTTTTGTTGCAAACTAACTAAAAGTATATTACTCATATAGTCAACCAAGAAGAACCTTTTCGATCCCGGAAAAGGTATAATGGGCTGCACTTCGAAATCGGTGGGATTTTCAATTCTTATAGTCATTTCAGAATTGCAAAACAACAGCAATAGAGAAATACCTTGATTATCCGATCTATTATAATACGGGCAAAAGGTTGATTGGTCGATCGAGAGGGTTGAAAAATTCGGAAATTTATTTCTTTAGAATAATTGATAGGTTCATTGACATATTACATACCATTATAGGTATAATATATCCCCTATTTAATGTACATTTAAATCTGGCGAATATATGTCGAGTTTAATTTTGCTTAGAAACGTAAATAGGAAAATAACGACGATATAATTTATTAATGTTTCACAACATTGCTCATTCATCGTAATAATGACATAATCTAAAAGTTCTGACACTCCAGATTTACGACCATAAAGCACGTTGATAAACAATTCGAATTTACAAGTTGTGTCTTTTTAACTTTTATTACTATTACAAAAAATTAGCTGTTTGATTACATTTAGGTGGTCAGATGATCGAAGGACAACTGTATTATTTACTCACAAAATTTTGTGCTTTTTATACTAAAATATAAGGCCATTCAATTGTTTTATCGAGCTGGTAGAAAACGAATACACTTTTGTCTCACAAATACACTTCCGTGCACGAAAGTTGTATCAAGAAGAATAACTTGTCTTTAATTGTCCAGATTTTCAGGTAGCTCGGTTGTTTAAACCAACTGATTATCTCTGTTTGGCAAAATCCAAAAGAATTCTAAATTTCAAGTCTATTCCTATTGCCTCTCGCGGGACTGTACAGGGGCAAAGAGGGGTGGGACCTTAGCTACGTCTTCTGCCATAGTAGTAGGAATAGATTTCAAATGCGTCCCTATCTCAATATGTACATAAATAGAAAGTTTGGAGGCTATAAACTAATAAGGTTTCGTTTATACTTATATTTAATGCATGAAACATCTGTTTCATCTCATAAGAGTTATTTAATATGAAAAAGAATATTATGTAATATTTACAGTTTCTCTGTAGGTGGAGTAATAAAGATGATTTTGAAATATGATTAATTTTCCTTAATGGAATCAAATATTTTGTACGACGCAATCCGACTTAACTCTGATCATTTTCCACAAAAAAGTATTAAGCCATGTTTCCCAAGAGAATAATGTTTCAAAGGTATTAAAATTCAACATTGTTACTATAATAAATAATAAAAATCAGAAAATTAAATTTTTTCTTAAAAAAAAAAAGTACATCAACACATGAAAGCTATTATAATATTTACCAAGAAAAATTTGTTTATATCTAAATTTGTAGCTGACCAGAAACTGATTAACTTTCGTCTGAAACATTTTTTTATCAGACTATTGGAAGTGTCTGAAAAATCGTTGCAACAGTTGTGTGCCACATACTGTATATAACTTCTTTTGAAATGAATGAAAATTCATTTTTATTTATTCCCAAATTAAATTTTTATTCAATTATTTTAACTGAAAAGAATTTTACTTCTGTTGGTAATTATCATATATAACCAATTCTTTCCTAGCATACTGTAAAAAACTAGCAAAAATTGTTGTTTGTATTAGATATAACTATTGTATAATAGTAATGTGTTGCATCTACGCCAATGGTGCTCTACCTGTCACATGTTTCTCATTATCCCTCTCTATCTCACTATTTTATTCGTCAGTCAGTCTACATGTGTCTGTAACTGTCGCGATGAATAGCGAACTAGAATTGAATGTGTGCGTAAGAATAGGTGTACTTTTCTCACATTCCTTCACGGGATTTCAAGTCAGTGATAAAAAATACAATATTGTGTTTCACCAAAAATGAAAGGTTTCCGATAATTCTTTCAATCGTCCGTCAACAGCCGTGTAATTCATGCCCAAATCTTGGATTAAAATTTCAAAAGCAACAGTTTTCTTTCCAAGTTACCAGATAAAAATTTGTTCGATCACGTTCTTTTTAAACCGACTGTATATTCACAAGTCGAATACTTTCTGGACACACTTTGTATAATTTTTTAATACTAATACTAATATAATTTTAATACTAATATAAATACTTCGTACATTATTTTTAATACTAATAATAGAACACCTTTGAATCGGACTAAGGTGACAAATTAAAAAATGGCACATTGCATCGAAACTAAAGAAAGTACATGTGGAAGAATGACAATATAAAAGTTCAGAAATCACAAAAAAGTTAGCGCAATCAATGCCCAATCGTTTGAAAGCCATTGTAGAGACAAAAGGATTACGTACAAAATATTGAATTCAATATTGTAATAATTTATATTATTAAATGGTAACTGTATCAATATTTTTGTTTCGATAAAAATGGCTTACTGTGTACATTTTCCGTTATTACTGATCACGTAGTCGTTCAACGTTCCTGATTTTTTGTATACATAATTTAAAAAAGGCTTAAGGCAGTATTATAAAAAGTAATTAAATAAAATACCGATCCTTGTTTCTGATTTACACACGATTTTATTATGAAACATTGCTTGACCCAATACTTCTGTTTGGTACTATATAAAATTATTATAAATTGTGTAAAGAATTCTAATTTAGAAAAATGATTAATCAAACGATTAACGAAACTTGGATACATTCAGAAACTTTCTTGCAACTTCGTTCGTATCGTCAAAGATATTGTTACAAATAAAAGATTCAACTTTTGAATTGATTTCTATTACAACGATTAATATATTTTGTTAAACTAAAATTTACAATTACAATATAATTTATCTACAGAACAATATATCCGCTTAGAATTTTTATTCGATAACTAAGTCTTGATAATATTTAATAATTCATTTACTAAAGAACCCATGTCATTTTTCTTAAAATTGTTGAATTATTTTAACTGTAAGCATACTAGGTTAACCCTTAAGTAGGCGCACATATGTTTGTAACATACTTATTTCTAATATATTTTTCCTTCTTCGTTATGAATAAATATAACTTTTTTGTAATAAAAATAAAAAAGAACAATACCGATAGAAGTCTTCTAAAACCACGTGTACCCATTCAATGCTTAAATTCTATTACAAACATAGTCACTCTAAATCTTTCGCTCTGATACAAACTCAACAACTATATTACTTTATGTATAAATTTTATTGTCCGTATAGTAAGGAAACGTCAAAGCAGTAAACAAATTCTTTCAGTATGGCCTCTATTCGTGCTTCGTGGGTGCTTTCGTATATATTATTTTTGGCACAATTAGAGAAGTGTCGATTGGGCCTTCGTCTCTGATGTCCCTCTTAACAGTGGCATATACCAGGAACATGCCAGTGGACTTTATCATACTTTTCACCTTTCTGGCTGGATGCGTGGAATTGATGATGGGTGTACTACGTTTAGGCTTGTATCGATAAACATTACTAAAAATAAAGATCCTCCTTGAAAAATTTAAGTAGCTTCGCTTACAACGGGGCGTTCCATAAATAATGTCGTTTTGAAAACATTAACATGGTTTTCGCATAAAAATACTACTTGACTACTTGACTTATCCTTAGTCGATCGTTATGCGTTGAACAATTATGAACAATTATTTCTCTGTATTGTTGCTAGAATCGAATCTCTCTGTTACTTAGTACGCAAATGAATGTAGTTTTGCATCGATGCAACCCTTTAGCGTAGCATTTCTCGAACCTTCGCCTTGTTAGTCTTATGAACCGACCTTAAGGATTTCTGATCCAAAAGATGGTTGTAATTCCGACGATAAATATACATTAAATACATTAAATAGTACTTCGATCGTTAATGGTTGAGTTTCTAGAGATACCAAGCAGGAAAATATTATAGTTTTGAGAAAAATGGCGTTAAAATCGTTCAATCCGTGCAAGCAACTGCAATACAATGGGACATTTGAACAAAGAAGAATTGAGATACCATTCAATATTCAAAACATTCAAGTAAAATTTGTATTTTCTTTATTATTTTCTTCATCACTTTTTACTTTCACTATACTTTATTTACAAAATTATTTAGCAATAATTTATTTGTCAAATATACCTTTGTGCTACGTAACATTATTTCGAATAAAGTGATAGAGCAAATAAAATACAAATTCTATTTGAATAATATTTTATTCCCATCACGCCCAACCCCGAGTGATATGGATGGAATTTTTCTCGATTGAGTATTACATAGCAGAATACATCTCCTATCGATATTTTATCAGTCTGTAACGTTTTTTAGCGTCCACGCTACCGGTTCGATTAAACTATTTTATAATAACAGCAAATGCTTGGAGCGAGGGACAAAACATTAGTTTCATTATATAGAGTAATTCACGGAGAGATGGACCACATTTTTAACAATGTCTCGAAATTGAATACTTTATAAATGGTAAACATTATACTTATGGATTATTGAAATATAATGTTTTTATAAACAATCAAGGAAAGAAGAGAAGGAAAGTCTGGGCTATGCACAAGTAACATCGTACAGTGGTCCAAAAACCCAATAAAGGTAACAAAATTCATTCATTCCTCATACTAAATCGCAAATTTTGAAAACTTTAGGTTTTGCAAAACTGAATTACCCATTGTTTGTCTACCTTAAAAACATTATCTAAACATCTACCTACTGTATGACTAACACGTTCTAACGATGCATTTGAATAGCAACTAACATTTGGAAATCACTACTTCAAATTCATAAATCAGTAACTTAAATTGAATAAGTTTAGCACAAAGTTTTAAATAACATTAAGTACTTGTTCATATGTGTATATATATATAACTGAAAATATAAAAACACAGATATTTTCCTGATACAAAATTGAACGTACATGTTGATATCGAAGGATTATAATATACGAATAAATAAATATTAATATTTTAATGAATAAATGTTTTATTGCTTCGGTTTCAACGACATTCTCTAACTATCGTGGTATGATTAATATTGAGATAATATTGTATACGCTGTGTAAACAAGATATTTCATTTTTTCAAGTGAAAATAAGAAACGACATTGTTTATGGGACTAACTGTTATAAGTATTCGATTACGGTAGAACCTCGATCGTTCGAATACCACTTTAGCGAACGTTTGATTATCCGAACAATGCAATCTAAAGGTGTGTTTACATGCACCGTATAAATACAAATATCAAACAATGGAAAATGAATGACCCAGACTCAAAATATAAAATTAATGACAATACGCGTTTCTGGAATTTTTCTGGAAACTTGAGAGGAATTCGAGAAATTCTGAAAACTTGAGTGAAATTATTATCCATTACGAAAAAAAACTCCGTTTGATTTTTCATTTTAAATCAACATAATGAAATGCTAAATGTCGATATGAAGGTCCATGGAGAGTAACATTTATTACTTCGCAAAAAATCGATAAATTGTAATAGATGGGATTCGTCCTATTTTTCTAACTACGCTGCTTGTGACTAATACGTTGTTTCTTTACAAGAGTTTGGTACGAAATGAGACTTTATTTCTAGCACGTTATAGAGGACAGGTCGAATTACCTGATAAACATCAGATTTTCCTGGTATGTAATTACTTCTGAGTAAAAAATTTGTTGTTCACGCTCGTATTAGACAAACTATACTAGATTGTTTAATAAGTTTTGTCGTATATAGTACTATATAGTTTATTGGACAGTACTATATTATATGGTAGTGTTCAATGAGCTTTATCGAACGACAAAATTGATTAAACAACCTATTAATAAGTTTATTGATTAGATAATTAATTACACTCGACTATTGATAAAACCATTAAATATATTTGTATAATACGAAGGAGCGTAGACACAAAGAGAGAAAAGTAACATAGCACCCTTTGGTACGTTTCCAAAACGTTCGTGACCATGGGACGAAGATACTCGACCTGTATGCTGTTTCTATCTTTTGTGTATTATTTTCGTTAAATTCTGGCTCAACGATATTGTTCCCAATATCAATTTAGCGTTTAAAGGCATGAATTTATATCGCTGTATAGAGACTCTAAAATCATTAATAGTTAATTTTCCTGGACCGAGACTTTGTTTTCATCATCATCCGTAATATATTATTCGATTAATGGGGGATACCACCCTGACGAGTCAAAACAATCGAATTCTTTTTTTTTTTTCTTCTTATTTTCTTAAAGTTTAAAGCGTGTAGAATGTTACGCCAAAAAGATATTTTGAAATTCAAACATTTAGCGAAGTTACAACGATAAATAAACTTGTTTTACGTTTTTCTCAAAACTATATTTTTCAACCAGGCCGACACGAAATCTCCGGAATTACAGATCCGATTTACAACAAATTTTATAGAGAAATTCTATATAGAGTATTCTACAATGTAACGTACGATTTTTTGAATATGTTAATTATTTAATTTCTCATAAACGTTTAAAGTCGTTTCTCTTGTATAAAAATGATTGTTTTTTCTTCAAACTTTGATCATTTCTTCAATTATTAAAATTTTCGAAAAGTCGTACGCAACATTTTAGATAGTAATCTCTAGTTTATGAATCAACAATATTTTTTTATTTCAAACCTCCCAGTTCTTGTCAACTGTGGCGGCCAACGAACAATGTTTTACCAGAAGGGGTTCTGAGAATAGCGAATAACTTGGCCATTTTCTACAATTTTTACTTTCGCAAAATTGTAAAATGAAGCTGAAAGTTATATTTATATTCTTTGGAAAGGATTACAGTTTTCATTTAGTAATTACTTAAAAAAAAAATTCGCAAAATTTACCCATTTTTTGATATCTCAGAATGATGTCTCCCCTGCACTGTTACAATACAACATTTTATCGAGACCCCCCTTTTTTTATCTATTTTGTAAATTAATTGAATCGTTGATAGGTAAAACAGAAAAATTAAAGAGTGTAAGGGTTAAATGCCGAATTGATTAAAAGAAGGTATTAGAAGAAAAGCTATGTGTTTCAAAACACGAATATGGGAATAGTAAATGATGGCTCTGACGTACATTGGCCAAATTCAGTGTTTACTCTTATTCGTTCGACAACGTTCGGTCTAACAAAATTCGGTATAAATTTACATTATTTATTTATGTACACTGACGCAAATTCGGTCTCGGTGTTTCGCCATCGTTCGGTACACACGTAAAGAGAATCGTGACAAATATGCTATAACTCATTCGTGGGGGTATTCTGGTCTAGCGTGTGAGTTTCTTTGTCAATTTTCAGATTTTTTACAAACCATCGAAGTAAGCTGAAACTTTTTCGAAAACTTGTATCGTTCTTGCGAAAATAGTTTTTTAGAAAAATATCGTTCGAGGTCTTATTGCAAGTTTACACGCAACAAAGACAAATATTTGGAACATTATCGTTCGAGCGACAATATCAACGACAATACAACGGTCTCTGGTCTTTATCAAGAAAATTCCAACCGATTGTTCGTATTTACAAGCATTTCCAGTTTTCGAGTATCTTTGTTGTTTGCGTTCAACTCGTATTTATTTTCGCGCTTCTCGACCTCGTTGTCGGTAAAATTCTTTGTTTCGGGGCCAATTTTGACTCCCATTGTGACCATCGTTTTTAAAATAGAGACTAGAATTCTTTGTTAAATACGCAAACAGACAGAAGTGTTTACGAATTGGAAAATTGCGCAGCTAATAAAGAATCGAGATCTTCGTCACTATTCCGTCTGTTTGGAAATTATTCGTGAGTTAATAGTCGAAAATACGATAAAAAATGTATGAGACTTCATCATTGAATGGGAAGCTTGTTTTTATTTTTGGCATCTGTATTTCGATCCATTTTCACTATACTAGGTACTCAATAAGTTTTGTCGTTCGATAAAACTTATTGAACAGTACTATACTATATAGTTCGATAAAACTTATTGAACAGTACTATACTATATAGTTCGATAAAACTTATTGAACAGTACTATACTATATAGTTCGATAAAACTTATTGAACAATACTATACTATATAGTTCGATAAAACTTATTGAACAGTACTATACTATATAGTTCGATAAAACTTATTGAACAGTACTATACTGTATAGTTCGATAAAACTTATTGAGTAACCTACTAAGTACTGCTCAATAAGTTTTATCGGACAACAAAACTTGTTTTTTTTTTCAATTTTAAAATAAATAAATATGTCTATTTAAACATTTTAACCCAACATTTACAAAAATTTCATCGGACGACGAAACTTATTGAACAACTTAGTACTATTCGATAAATTTTATGAAACGAAAAAACTTATTGAACAACCTATTAGAATGCGTAAAGCGATGAACAAAAGTATTCGCATAAAACGTATTTCCATATAGAATGTTAGATAAATCTGAAGAAAATGTAGTTTCTTATTTAATTCTTTCGCGAAATATAAGTTTAGAAGAGTCTAAAGTTTAGAAAAGGAAAAAACACGATAAAGATCACATACGTTTTTTAAATATATTACAGTTTATCATAGTACGAGATTTAATAATTGGTATTTAAACTGTTTCTTCTAATAACTTCTTTTGAACGATTGGACATTCATAGCGCTAACTTTTTTATTGTTTCTGATTCTGTTTTACGTCAATCTCCTTGAAATGCCTGTTTCAATTGTTGTTTACTCAATATGTATGATAGAGTTCTTTTAATCTTCGAGCCAATTCCTTTCAAACATGGTTGAGAGGATTTAAATTCGGTGATTGTAATTATGCAAGTAATGTAAAGGGTATTCTGCAAACGATCCATTGTCGAATAATATAGTCAGTGTGCTTAGGGTCGTAATCGTGTTGGAAATAATAATCGTCTCCGGGATCTAATTTACCTGTGCTCTTTTGTAAATATTGTATTAAAATGTTTACATAAACATATTTATTTATTTTAGAATTGAAAAGAAAAACAAGTTCTTTTAAGCCGGAATAACTCATATTAACACACTGTCACAATCATTTTTCTTCGTTGAAAAAATGTTTCTTTTATCTAACTCACATTATCGCTATATTCTAATTTTCCCATCTGATTCATAAATATTGTATTTACTTTCATAGGAGAACAAAATTTCATCCCAAAAATTTTAACTTTTACTTATATGCGTTTTCGCAAATACTAATCACTTTAGTTTCTTACTCTTACTAACGGTTTCTTTTTTGCTGTTCTTAAGTTCTAATCAGCATCTTTAAACCTTCTACGAATAATTATCGAGTTAATTTTTACACTATTTTCATTTTCCAATTGAGAAGATCGTTCAATGATACTCTTCACTTTAAGATGACTTCTGTTTATTATTTTTGCAATACTAGAATCAAATTTTCCTTTTTACGCTAAATTTAATACCATTTTCCGTTAGAAAATTGTTGTTCCTTACGATTTACCGTTAATTTCCCATTGTAATACGTTAGCTCTTTACTTGACAGAATATTGTAACAATTTGTGACAAATGAGCATCAATTGAATCGTGGGCTATGACAGTAGTGCCAGCTACTGGATTTGACAGGATACAACATTAGTGTTAACATTAAATATTTCTTCTAAAATTTCCTAAACACAATGAATTTATAGATGCGCAAATATTTATGTTCCGCTGAAAATGGACCATTACGTGATTTTCATTATTTTTCTTTATTACAAGTTTTCGTAACTTCTGATAACTTTGGATCCAAAACTTATACTACTTATATTACTTTATACAAAAAGAATTGAGCCAAAAAATTGTGTTTTTGCTAGATTAACATAATATTTTGTATGAAAATACATTCTGTGGTAACACATTTGTTCGTCACTGTACACGATAGTTGAAGCTAAAAATATGACACGAATTAAAGAGAATTAGAATAACGTCGAGTAATTTTTGCTTATCATTGGTCGCAATTCCTTTCAGAGGTCGACTTTCCATGCGAATAACATTTTTCAGGCACGTTCTCTAGCGTCGTGGTTATCGAAATATAGAACGCAATATCTATTTCGAGCTACGTCGACGACAGAATTAAACTGTACTACGCATTTCTGCTAGGAGCAAGGTTTTACCGTGATTCGAATCTTACAAAACTACGGAAACATTTATAAAATAATATACCTTCGCACGTAGCCAAATTAGGGACGAAGGAGTCGGTCTTGTGCCTTTACTTAGACCCACTGGTAGGCCACTTGAGCCTATTTTCATTCGAATTAATTTTTAGATAGAATCGGTTCAGGGTTGACGACAAATGCGAAACCCGCTGTCGAAAATTCTCCGCTACAAGGTGACATTTACAAGCTCATCTCCGATGGTGAAATATCGTTCTTAAAGAACAGTATGGTTATGTTCCCAGTACCAACTTAATTTTATAATAGGTTGTTCAATAAGTTTTGTCGTTCGATAAAATTTATTGAACAGTACTATTCAATGTAGTACTGTTCAATGTAGTACTGTTCAATGTAGTACTGTTCAATGTAGTACTGTTCAATGTAGTACTGTTCAATGTAGTACTGTTCAATTTAGTATTGTTCAATGTAGTACTGTTCAATGTAGTACTGTTCAATGTAGTACTGTTCAATGTAGCACTGTTCAATAAGTTTTATCGAACGACAAAACTATAGTACTAGATTGTTCAATATGTTTTATCGTTCGATAAAATTTATTGAACAGTACTATTCAGTGTAGTACGGTTCGATAAGTTTTATCGAACGACAAAACTTATTCAGCAACCTAGTACTATATTGTTTTATCGAACGACTAAACTTATTGAACAACCTAGTATTTATAAATGATATCTCTGTACTTCTTCTTTATTGTTTCTCTCTATTATAGTATTTGCCGATGATTCAGTTTTCCTATGTTATCGAGGACTCAATTAGACACCAGGTTAAACTTAGGTGTTAAGTAAGATTAATTTAAACTTATTCAACGGGACTCTATTCGTGTCAACTTATGGTGTCAACGAAACAAGATTTCGCGTAATGTACACTTACTGACAAAAATTAAGATATTGTTGCGTACATTCTTTATCTTCCGAGATACACGGATTAGAATCAAAAGTAATATGAAAAAATAACATAAGTTTTTTTTCGAATATACTTGTATAAAGTCTCTCGTGGACGTAGATGGTATGAAAATATTCTAGAACAGAGAACGAAGGAGACTTATCGTAATAATTTTTCCTTTGCTTTGTTCGCAAAATATTGTGCGACAAATTGTTCGTTTTAAAACGCGTTCGAATAACCATACCGCGATTTTACTTCGAATAATCGAGATTCTACCACATATGTAGCTTTTTACTTGTTTTTAAGACCAACGTGAATAGAGAAATCTTTTATACAGGGTTTATAGTAGACTTTATATCCATACCCGTTACATCCGGTTTTACTTCAGCTACTTCGGTTATTATAATTGTGGCTCAACTACAAGGACTGTTGGGGTTGAAATTCAAGGCATCCAATGTTGTTAGCGATCTGATCAAGATATTCGAAAATATTAAGAACGTTCGCACACCGGATTTCACTCTTGGGCTTTGCAGCATAGCTTTTCTTCTATTTTTCAGAGTAAGTTTGTTTTGTACAGAGTAAGCAACGAAATTTACGAACAAAACGTTGGTACTTGCAGAAACTGAAAGACATCGATTGCTGTTTTACGAAAAATGAAAAGAACAAAAACGACAAAACCGTTGCTATAAAAAAGTTCCTTTGGTTTCTTTCTATATGTCGCAACGCTTTGGTGATTCTTATAGCCTCGACGATATCTTTCTACCTCGAAAAAACAGGATCATCTCCGTTTATTCTTTCAGGTATAATAGATCGCTCGATAAGTTTTATCGTTTAATGAGAAATCGAGCTATTACGTTCGTCGTTTTATTTTTCGAAAGATGATACCACTGTTTAATGAACATGTGTGTTTCATGTAGATCTCTCGATTTATTCGTATATTTACAGTTGTTCAAAGTTGAAGTATCGTAGTATTTTCTTACAATGGAAGAAACGACAAAACTTATCGAACAACCTAGTACTTCGATAGTTTCCTTACTTCGTTATCGAAGCATTACGGTAGAAATATTTCACCCAGATTAATATTCGTTTATTTTTTTATTAAAGGAAGAATAGAATCGGGACTTCCCAGACCATCTTTGCCACCATTTTCGTCTCAGGTGGGAAATCAAACTTATACTTTCTTAGACATGTGTTACCATTATGGAACTGGGATAATAGTGCTGCCCCTAGTCTCGGTGTTGGCGAACGTGGCCATTGCGAAAGCATTTGGTAAAAAGTATATCTATTACAGAGATCAAGACCTGTATTCAAAATACATGCTGTATAGAACTTATCGAAAAATAACAATTTGTCTGTGGTGGGAGCACAAATTCTGTTGGATCACAAATAGACGAGATCTACGAATAGTCATCCATCATTATCGAATTAGTGTACCTCCTCGTGTATAACAATTTCTTGTAGAAACAATGGCGTAACAATCAATGCAATTGTTGCGAACGAAGTGAATTGTTTAAGTCTCGTGGAAGTTGTTGAAATTTTAATATTTAATGTAATACTTTATAATAAAAAACCATCGGTCCCTACAATCCAAATATCGCTCCTTTGCAAAATGTTTGTTCAGATCGAAAACTCCTTTGTAAATTAAACATAAAAAGATCCTTTTAACACACGGTATTCCTCTGAATAAATCTCTTCGGCTCTCGACTGCAGATACTGCAGTTCTTGGGATCGATAGTTTCGAAAGGTGTGAAAAACAGTTAACAACTTAGGTGTTCTATTTTTACGCGAATAGTATAAAATACATTGCCTTGGGTGTTTAGAATGATTCGAAAGTGATGCCACAAAAGGACCACGTAACGTCTTGCAAAGTATTTTAGGTCTGAGGAATTGAGAAAATCCAGCTCCATTTAACTTTTAGAGGTTTCCACACACTTTTATAAAGCCTTGGTGTATATAAAAAAAAAAGAAAAATTTCTTTGGTAATTTTTGGTAAGACGATTCAACTTTAGACGCGTCGATGTTAATCATTCGAACGACAAATTGCTCAAACTAATTATTTATTGATGAGCTACCAATTAATTGGATCAATTATTCCGATGAGTAAGAAGAGCGTTATATCTAACAATCAAAGAGAATCTGTTGGATAAGTCTTACTTGTTGCAGATCCAATTAGCAAGTGATATTGATGGTATTGCATATTATTAACGACTCATTATCTATATCACGAATGTGTAGCCCTTGAAAGTGCAAAGTTCGAACTAACTGTCTCGATCGGTCCCCCTAGTGATAAGACATGCTTAATCTACTCGTTTTGGACTAAAATACGCAAAATGTTATCAAGAATATTCTTATCGAGAATGGTTTTTTGCGTATATTTTTATTAAGTGATTACAAACGATGCGTAAAATATCCCACGCTTATCATTGAACGGATAATTATTTACGGCCCCCAACAGTCATAAAAGATCATATTTTATGACTAAAGAATAAAGAAGAGGACACTTTTGTAAAAAAAGAATAGGTCCAATAAATTAGATGTACTAATTGTACAAATTAATTTACGACCTTTTTAAGATAATTGTAACGTTTATTTATGAAAAATTCAATCGTACTTTGATCTTCGAAATAATTTTCGTCAACATTCATACATTTCTGCCATTTTACAGATAGCTGACAAATTGTTAAAGTTGAACTTACACGCATACTTTAATATCCTAACGTGACGTGGAAAAAATTTAATTCAAACAATTACTGCAATTAAATCAATTTCAAGACAAAATGTTAACGTGTATCTGATAACGCAACACGAAAACTTTGAATTTTGTTACGTAAGGATACGAATGCAGATACGTTACTCGATCATCGTTAAAAAGTTCCAAACGTTAATAAAAGTGAATGAAAACATTTCAACTTGAAATTCTCCAAATTCGTTATTACATAGTGAATCTTAGAGATCCTCTGTATCGTTCAACGTAGACAGAACAGGTCCATCCTACCCCTTCGCTCATAGTAATACTATCCAAACTACGGTGAAACTTTTGTGATACCTTATCTGATCGACACTATCAATTATGCCATTTTACAATTCGTGACACTGGTCAACCAGCACTTCTAGTACGCATGATGTTGCTCTCCAACGATTACCATGATAAAATCCTACGACATGATCATCCTATGAACTATGGAAAAGAAATATAGAAATAATATAGAAATCCTAATATAGAACAACCTAGTATAAAATACTAGAACAACTTAGTATAGAAGTCAGTGTACGAGAAACTCTCGATTCTTAGGTCGAAAATGCTTTAGAAAACTTGATATTCGTTTTCGTTGGGTTTGCATGGTTCTTTAATGTATTTTGAATACAAGTCTGCAATTTCTTCATTTTTATATATCTAGAACAAATGTATCATTAAACAAGTAATAACACATGCTTTCGTTTTTAGCGAGCGGTAACGCTGTAAATGCAACGCAAGAAATGTTAACCCTAGGTTTGTGCAATATACTTGCAAGCTTCTTTTCAGCAATGCCAAGTACCGGAGCGTTCACGAGAAGCGCTGTAATTTCCGCCAGCGGTGTTCGAACACCTATGGCTGGTATATATGTCGGTAATATGTATTCTCATTTCGAGCAAAACAAGTATCCGGTGGATTTCGATCAATTGTGTCAAATTTTATAGTAATTTTGCAATTTATTTGTTCTGTAAGGCTTACTGTAAACAAAACGTCCGTTTGAAACAAAATTGATCCGATTAACCGAAATCCACTGTACTTTGAGCAAACATGTTTCCTTGCTGGAGTAAATTTTCGATTAAGAAGACTGAACGTTACAGGTATTATGGCGTTGCTAGCGTTGAGCTTCTTAACACCATACTTTTATTACATTCCACGTGCCACACTCGCGGCAGTGTTAATAAGCGCGGTGATATTCATCATCGACCTGAAGATAATAAAGTTACTCTGGAACGGATGCAGTAGGTGTCATAATTAATACGATTAGTAGGATTGATACGATACACGACGTATAAATGTAACATTGTCGGCCCTGCCGAATCGAGAGAAGTGAGCAGCAGAACAAATGGCGGTAAACTGCTACACGCATTGCCGACGAATATTTTCTCGTGCTGTTCGAAATGTAAATCGTTCCGACACTTTTGCCGGGTAGTCTCTTCTTCAGATATGTACATAGAATCCGATCCTCGATAGAGTTTTCGTCCTAGATAAAGAACCTTTCATAAGAATACAAAAATAGTTCAAAGAAACTACACACATCGAAACTTTTTTAAACTTTGACGTTAATTTATAACTATTTAGAACCAAAAACAATTAATAAATTATGTACCACTATATTCGAGAAACTCTCCTCTATTTTCGAAAACCAATTAGAACTTTCTAAGGTTTTTACTTTTCATCCAATACCTTATTCCTTTCGAAAATTCTGAATTTTTACAAAAGCTCGTGTTTTTCGAAAATTGGTAACCCAATCCAATGGTCACCGATTGAAAAAAGAATTTTTGTAATCTGTGTGTTCTAATCAAGCAAGTGACAAATTTAACAGCCAATTAAACTTGATCCCACATTAGTGACGAATATTAAAAAGAATTCTTGTTTGTCGAATATCGAACAGAAAAGACATTTATAACGTGAAATATTTATTTTTTACACTTCTTATCTTGAATCCTTGCTACTACCTTTTTTGTTTCGACTGCTTTATTGAAAAACACTTGTTCCTTTATCAATTATTCGCAAAAGGAGCATTCCAAAATCGAATTTCGTATCATACATTCAACAAAATTCTATTTTGTCTCTTATCGCAGGAAAGGACGCCGTCGCTGGGATTGTTACGTTTATAGTTAGTGTTTTTTGCGGCGTGGAGATTGGACTTTTAACTGGCGCTTTATTTAACATAATATTTCTTCTCCGACCGTCTACAAGACCACACATCGAAGTGATTCAATGCAAGGTAAAACGTGGTATTTTAATACCATTTGGTGATAATACTAATAGTATCAAATATTAAATTTGTAATAAATAATACAAATAATAATACACGGTAACTAATATTTGAAATGGAACATTTTAACGTACAAATTTATCGAACTTTTCGTATAAAAATTAATTATTATTAATACTTACGATGCTATTGGTACTCATGTTAATGCACTCAATCGAAGAGTGCATTGCTTGGGGTAAACACGTCCTTAACCAATGCAATTACGTTCGTTCTTAAACCGATGAAAGAATTTATGTATAATCCTTTTATTTTTCCTATCCATATTTTTAGACGCAATTTGGAAATAAATACGTAGTGCTCAAACCAGACTCTGGACTTCTATATCCTGCTGCCAACTATTTCTGCAATAATGTTATCGACATAATTCAGAAATACGATGAAAATAACACGTTGTTCGTTATTAATTGTGAAAGGATACAAAATATTGACTACACTGCAGTAAAGGTACAAATGCAATACTTTATAAGAAAATTAAGGCGAAAACATTATTGTCGCATAATTATACGAATCAACTCGTGTCACACGCTCATGTCTCTTAGTTTCTATACAATGACCATATTTATATGTTCTAAAACATATTTTGGTACTATAGAATATGAAATCTCATAATTATAGTGGTTACAATATTAAATTAACAGCAAAGATGTATATATAAGCAAAGATTTGAAAATGAATATTATATTATACTAGGTTGTTCAATAAGTTTTGTCGTTCGATAAAACTTATTGAACATTATAGTACTAGGTTGCTCAACCATTGAACAACCTATTAATAGTTACACGATATTGTACGAAGTGACGCTACACTAGGATGTATTTTAATAAATAATTGCAAGGATTGAAAGATTTGTGCTCACAGGACGCGAACAATAATGCTTTTCAGTCTTTGCGCATTTCATATTCTGTTACAGGGAATCGAGATACTATCGAGAAATATGAATATGGAAAAAAAGAAACTATGTTTTCTACACGTTAATTCAGAAGTGTTTCAAAGTATTCAAACTGTTGGTAACAGTAAATACTTTTACTTCCTCGACGACGAAAACAAGATACCTTATATGTTTTACGGTACATTACACTTATACTAGATTATTCAATAAGTTTTGTCGTTTTTTCCATTGTAAAAAAATACTATGATACAATTCAACTTTGAACAACTGTAAATATACGAATGAGTCGACGATCTACATGAAGCTTCGCACGTGTTCATCAAACAATACTACTATCTTTAGAAAAATAAAACGACGAAACTAATAGCGCCATTTCTTATCGAACGACAAAACTTATTGAGCAATCTATTATTAATACTTTCGATTTTTCTAAAACACACGTTTTCCAGGCGGCATCTTAACGAATAATGTGGAAGAAGCGAAAGGAAAACTCTTGGAAAATGGAGTGGAAAATGGAGTGGAAAATAGAATGCTTATCTGTACGAATGGTAAAAAATGTTCGAAGACACTTGAGAAAATTGTAACAAATCCTGAAGGCAGCCCCGAAGAAATTGCATTAATATCGACGCCATTGTCGAAAACAAAATAAAGATGAAAATGGAGATGTCTTTTAATTCAAATATAAATTAAACCTTGATATTCATTTTTTTTTTTACACATAACTTCCAAATTGTCAATAGACGTTTGGAATGATAGGTTATAAAATAATGGTATTGATTCACTTAGAAATATTTTTATCGCTGGTGAAAAATTCAATCTGTTCGAATTGTTCAAGTCAAATTGAATTATTCGAACAACTAGAATGAAAGTAACGCGATTTGGAAAGTTTCGCAAACAATTAATGAATTAAAATGCAATACTTGTAGGCAGATAAAACAACAGAGTAGTTGGATGATACGATGAAATTTCTCCCTTAATGACATTGATTGACAATCGACATGTTTAAACAACTTGAAAGGCATGGGTTTTTCGATAATTGTTAATACACAGTTTTCTAGATGTATATGTGTATATGTATATAGATATATATAGATATATAGTGTTCTAGATATATATAAATACATCATTTTCTACATATATATAGATACATAATTTTCTAGATATATATAGATATATAGTTTTCTAGAGATATATAGATACATAGTTTTCTAGATGTATTTAGACTTTTATCAACTTTCTTTCATATCTTTCCATTTTGAAGATATTCCAGGAGAAAAAATATCTTTCGTAACAAACTCTTTCCCGAATTCCGTTCTTTTCTTTTGGTTTATCTTACTGATGTAGGGTTTTCTTCATGCTAGACGGACAGAATAACCGGCATCTTTCAATACCCTACGTTTTAGTACTTATCTTTTTCACACTCAGCTTTTAACATTGATTTAATTGTAGTCGATTTAATTTTTTGATCCTTCTTTGCAATGTTTATTATTACTTCTTTTCTCGGATTGTTAATTTAGGAGGGACTCCTAATTTAATTCTCCAAATTGTTTTCACTTTTAAAGCGTTTTATATCTGAACGCACAGTAAAACAACTTCTGTTTATAATTTGTGCAATTTTGTTGTAAGATTTGTTCATCTTGTATAAATTTAATATTATTTTTCTTTCTTCAGTTGTGGTCTCTTTCATTTTTCTAGACACTCTTTCTTGGTTTTTTGTTGTTTGATAAATGAAGTCTCTAATTTCATTAATCAACCGTTATGATAAATGACTAACGAGAGATTCCCCTTCGCTATTTTCAAATGACGATCGAAAATCGTTGAAAACGGCTATGATACATTGTTTATTCTATTGTTGTATTCTTTGTCCATCCATAAAATGCTCAAGAAATATGTTTTCCTTATTATTTTGTATATTATTTTATTTATACTGTTACTTTTGTTACGTAATAAACTAGGATAGATAATAAGTGAATATGTCAAGAAGTTTTTTCTTTAAATCAATTTGTTTAATAGTTGTAAGCATTTGTATCAGAACAATCATGCTGTGCCAATACTTTTGTCCAGCACTGTATACGTACATGTACTTCTGTGACATGTACTTAACTCAAAGTTTGTATACCATAAATGTTTTAATTAATATATTTTTGAAAATATTGTTTCGTTTAATTGTCAATATGTATCAAAAAATATTGCAATGTAGGTAGTCCTTGTTAGGTAATTTTTTGTTTTTATTATGCAATGCTTATTGTTACAATTATTTTTCCTAAACACTGTATATCGCTTCTTTTGGAACAATTTTTAAGTATGCGTTTCAGTTTTATGTATGCCATACTCTGTATATAAGATGTCCCATGATAGTTTAGTTATTTAGTATAATTACCAGACACTAAGTAATAAGACAAAAATGTAACCAGATTTTTATCGTTCATTTTTATGTAGATTCTTCATGCGTCGCCTATAAAAACTGTTTTACCATTTATTATTCGTTCCAGAATTTATTCAAACCTATACTTACTCTAGCTAGATGAGGGAAATTCATTTTTTACGTCTTCAACGTCTGGTTCTTGGCAGAATTATTTACACTGTCTCTAATCAAGATACCTATAAAAGCATGAAATTCATCCATATAGGAATATTGATTATTTTGTCAAAAAAAGTGCACTCGATTGTACAGAGAATGGAGAATATTGCAATAGATACTACTTCCTTGGCAAAGAATATTACAAATTAGAGCATGCAATGAAAAAGATTATTGTTGGTTCAACAGTATTGCATTGTTTTTGAATCATCTAAATATGTAAGATCCCCCTGTTTCTCAAATCCTTTTTTGACTGATGCTTCGCTTGCTCGATCTTCCATTAGTTTGTATCTGTAATTTTGTATTGAATTAAATTAATAGGATTAACAATTTACGATCATGTTATATAATTGTTGAAAGAAATAAAAAATTTTAATTACTATCAAAAATGTTTGTGTTTAATGATTCTTGTTTCATTCGAGAAAACTAGTTTTCATCTTCATTTAACTTATGGAGGATTTTTCTTCTTCTCCTAATAGTTCATTCAAAAAAATATCTTTCTCTTCGTGAGACAGTCTAAGAAAATATCATTCGTATATTTTGATTATACTATTAAGAGTATACTTATAGGAAAATTTACATATAGTGAATAAATGTTTTGTGTCAATACACTTAAAAAAGTACATAATATATTTTTCCGCAGATGAAAAGCATAAACAAATGTGCAAAGTTTGTGCAAATTTTGTTAAAGTGTACAGAGTTTTTCTCTTAAAAAGTTCTTGCTTAAAGCAGTTTCTTGAAATCTACTAGTCTGAAGCTACCTTGCATATAACATAAATTTACTTAAAATTTTAATACTATCCATAATTTTTTCCGAATTTACCAATTTGTTATTAAAAATGACATTAGAATTTTAAATTTTGGTGCACATTTTTATACATGCTGTTGCCAGAATGTTTATGTTACTAATTTAAATTTCACATATATCTTGCTTTTAATGGGTATTGTAGTATCCACAAAACTGCTGAGAAGTTTTTTTTATAAAATATTTAATAAACCTAGTCTAACAGTAGATTTTTGGATAAAAATTTTCGAATATTTAGAATGTATTTTATTTAAAGGGATGTTTCGAAAGAGACGCAGTTCATGAAAACTATTGAAGAGTAGAATTTTCATTAAAAAGATCGTTTGTATCGTAATTATTAACAGATGTAATATAGTTGTAGGAACGAAATGTATTTCCTCTAATTCTATATCAGAAAAGAATTCAGAATCTTGATTAGATAATTTTGTAAATAAATATTAACATTAATCCTTTATTACTTTACATACAATCGATACATTTAAGTTTCATTTAATTATATTCAGTAAATAATTTTATTTTCGACTTCTCTTTTGAACGTACTACTTTACTTTTTTAAAAAAAGTTTTATGGTCCTTATGTTGAAAATTGATTAGTTTAAAAATTATAAGTTTGTCCCAAATACTCATATGCGCAAGACATTGCATCTACCCACAAATCAAGCTTTAGGGCTTTTCAGAACGACAGGGAACTCACCTTCTTTTTTGAATTCCCGAAGCTGCAAAGTGCAAATTCACACATGCGACTTGTGCAATAATTGTGTGGCAATGGGAAAATTGAATATGGCGCCGGCTAGCCCATAGTGCTACATTTGGCCACTATCAGCAGTGCTACCCCAATCGTTTCAATTAATGTAACCTAAAATTTATTTAAGTAAACTAAAAACTGGATACTCTAAAGTACGAGTACGTTGCGAATCCAAAAATGAATGGAATTCATGATTCAGAAAAAAAGCGACTACAATCATTGAAGCAAAAGAAAGAAAAATTTAGGGCCAATGAATTGATAGTGCAAAATGCATTAAAGAATTTGGTAGATATTTTATTTCAATTATTATTGTGAATTTTTCTTTACTTTTTCATAACGTAACATATTTATATATTCATTCCTACAGGATAACAAAACAAATAAAAATAAAATAGTGTTTGATGAAGATATTGATAAAGTGATTGAACCCAAAATTAAGACAAAAATAGGAAAAAGAAAGTATGATTTGTTTGATGGTGATGATGACAACAATGAATCACTTTGGGATGATAATACATTTAAAATTACAAAAAAGGTAAGAAAAATATCTCGAGTTTGAAACTTTCAGTTGAAATAATTATTATTGATCAGATAATAATTTCAGCCTGGTGGACAAAGTATTATTTTAGGAAATGACAAAAGATTTAAACTAGATGAACGTTTCATGGAAGATGATTCTATATTAGATGAAAATATTATGACAGAAAATAATAGTAACAACGAATCTGAGTTGCAAAAGGAAAAAGAATGGCAATTAGATATTTTAGAAAATATTTTAGGAGTACCGATACAAACTACTTCAAAGAATAAGAAGACAACTAAAGATTCAAAATTTGCAAGGTACACATTCAAATAATCAATAACATACAAAAGATGTGTATAAATATGTTTATGCATTTTTCGGTCATGATTTTTCTAATTTTTTAGAAAACAAATGATTAGATACGATCCTACAGAAATCAATCATAAAGAATATGAAATTATTGCAGAGAAGCCGCAAATAGATACCAAAAATGTTAAAAAGAAGAAAAAACTCAAACACATCATTGAAGACAATGTTGAAAATTCAGTAACAGAAGTGTCAAAAGATGTCTACTTTTCAGTGTCAGAATCACTCTCAAAAAGTTTCAAAGAAGGAGGCCAGTTTAGTTTACTAAAAACATATAAAAAAGATGAAATCAATGAAAAGAGTTAGTTTCTATTGTATGTGTGTTGCATCTCTTAATAATTATTTTACAATAATTGTTGTTATATTTTTATATACTTTTAGGAGATCATGAATATAATGCATCTACCATAGATTCTTCAAAACATACAAAATTTCATTTTAATTTGGAAACAAAAAACCCATTTAAGTATGATTCATCTGACAATGAAAATGATAATGAAGAAATAGAGCCGAAGAACGAACAACATACAAATCATTTAGTTAAAGTAACAAATCGTTTTTTCTTTGATATTAATGATATACGTTTTAATGGTACGTATTGTAACAAATATAGATAGCAATAGAAAATAATCTTACAAATTGTAATGTTTAACAAATTTTAGAGGCAGTGAATTTTTTCTCCAAAGAATCTGTACCAGATAATGATCTTAAAGATCTTAGACCACAATTAAAACAAATTATGCGTTCGAAAATTCGAAGAAATATAAGAAAAATTCAACCACATGGACGTAAAAGGAAAATTAAACATTAGGAAATTGAATTATAAAATTTATTGTACTATCGTTTTAATTTTAAAAAAATACAAACATGAATATCAAATTCATACAAGTGTTTATAAAAGGAAAAAAGAAAATTTTATAAATATATTTGTATCATACATTATGTGTATACCATATAAAATACCTTAAAATGTTCTATCCTCTTAATATGGAATTAACATTTATTAATACATTTTTATTATTATTGATGTTATGCACAAATTATTTGACAACTGTTATAAAAATTTTATTGATTCAACATTATGATAAATTCTGATTAAAAAAAAAAATTAAATGCGTTTATTATTGGTCCCTATATATCTTTGAACTATAGCACAATAAAGGAAGCATGTCGTATACCTTTTTGAAATTAGTAGTAAATCAGTCCATTTATTTAAATCGTGTAATCAACCTTTAAGCTACTCTGCGGTATGTTTTTTCCAATAATTTTAAGAATAGTTCATGTGGAAGTCCACGCGATATCTGCTGTATGTGCGTGTGTAATAAATTATACGTTTCTTCTTCGTAAATGGAATACATATTTGATAAACCCAACTCATCATACAATTGTTTCACACGATTCACCTTTTCTTCATCCGCTTTTCCATAACATTCCTACATATTACCAAAAATTACTAGTAGTTACACTCAATTAATAAACAAATAATAATCTTATTAAGAGCGTGTTTACCTCTAAAATTTTCCGTTGCTGTGATGTAACACGTTGTAAAGCTACAACGATAAGCCATGAACATTTTCCTACTGCTATGTCTGTACCATGTTTTCCAGTAGTTCCTGGATTACCATAGCAATCTAAGTAGTCATCTTGAACTTGATAAAAGTGACCCATTTCGTACAAAATGGTGCTTGCCTGTCTATACACCTCTGAATCTTTTATACCAGCCTATAAAATTGTAAAAATAACATTACATAAAAGAAATTGAATAAGTTTAAACTAGAGATCCTTTATACGTACACATGTAATTATCGACGTCGAACATTAAACCGTGTAATTATATATTACACAGGTATTTTGTATTACAAATAATACATTTACATACTTAATATGTTTATGTTAATCAATTTATAAAAACATATATGTACACATATGTATACACACATAAATATCCGCGTACACGGACATTTACACTTCGAATACACATATATTTAAAATACGAATAATTAATTTTTTAATAAACGGTACACGTGTATTTTAATACACATTTAAAACCACGACCTTTAGTTTAAACTCTTTTTAAAAAGGAAAGTTACATAATAAATTAAACGTACATGGAGCATAGCAGCTGTAACTGGCGCTATAAATGTATAGTAAGCTGTTTTGTATTTAACAATGGAATTGTATCGATCCATCGTAAAGAGATCTAGATTTGGTCTTTTTCCAAAGTTTGTTGATAATATATCTAGACATTGTCCATATGCCGTTTTTAATGTAGTCTGTAATGAACATTATACTATAAATCATAAATTTCATAATTCGTATATTTATAAATATACCACATAAGTCAGTGGTTTCCAAATTTGTGGAGGGTGACTTCCTAAAAAAAAATTAATTTCCGCGCTCGAGAAAAATAATAAATTTTAATATAGAGAAATATTTATTTTATTCGGATTTGTATACATTTGATAATATTTACTTTCGCGCCCCTCACTTTAGAAAACATTGACATAAGTAATGTCGTTCTATTGAAAAGAAGTATACTAAGAAAATTGAAAATCATCATACAGCCATTAGCAGAATAAACTTTTCTTCTGCAAAACTTCATTTTGTAGGAAAATAACTACTCAGTCACTGATAACTTGCAAGTATGTGTACCATGGGCAAAAAGTTCCAAACAAACTGTTCTTGCTATTACAAAATACAGTTAAAAATTTATATTAAGACATAATAGAGAATAACAAAAGTCACAGATAATTAAAAGAGAGTGCCATTAGATAATTTCGAGAATAAAATAATTGGTCTATGTCACCAACAATTCACATAACTTTCATCTTGAGAATAAAAATCTCTGTATGTCATAAAGACTAAAATAATTATATTTTCTCTAATTATATCAATTTATAATTTTTCATGAAAATATAGTAGAAATCCATAATGAATTCTGTTTTATTAAACCTTCATTAAGTACGTACATACTGTATTGAATTGTGAAGTTTTTTCTTTCAAACACAAGATTTCGTACAAAAAAATTAATTCTTTAATTGCAATTTATTTGGTCAAAAATAATCACCCTATTCTTATACAACTTTTCAAACACCTTCTATTCAGATACAAAAAGTTACTACTCACCTCTTGGAATAATTCTAAAAGATCTACATAATAATCTTTCGATTTAAAGTGTAATTTTATGAGTTGATATAAACATCCTGATAATAACATACTATCATTAACAGCTGTTAATCCAACATCACCGTGTAAGTACCAACATGGTTGATTGCGTCGAGTCTTTGATTGATCTTGAATATCATCATTTACGAGCAAAAATGCTTGCAACTATAATATAAAATTTATATATTATTTTATACACAACGAAAAAAATCAAATTCTTAATTTTTAGACTAATAAAAAGTGGCACACATTATTATCAATATTCAGTAAACAAAATGTTTTTTTTCTTTATAACTTTCATTGAATAATTTCGTTTATTCAAAAAAACTTTATTGGATATCCAAATACATACACACATACAAAATATGTGAACATAAGAACATACAGTACCAAAAAAAGTATTTATATACCACTAGGTGTTCTACTTTGAACAGCAATAACTTTGTAGAACATTAATTTAACAATGAAATACAATAAAATGTAGAAAATCAACACAGCTTTTAAATGATATAGTATTTTATTAAGGTTTAAACATTTTATTACAAGATGTAAAACAAAATTCTTAGCGAGTACAGAAATCATCAGAGAAAAAAGTATTCATATAGTAGACTTTTACTTTCTTTAATAAACCAATTCACTAATTTTTCTAAAAGAATTTCCATTTTCAGACAGATTGATTATGATATTCCTTTCTTTTAACGTCATTTCTTTGCGTCTGGTAGACATTCTAACAATACATGACATTTGATTATTATGGATAGAATAATACTAACCGAAATGAAACAAAAATATATGCACATCAGGATTCCCCTCATTTTATTGTAAATATGATCTATCAATAGATGGCAGTTATATGAATACTTTTATCCCCATGGTTTTTGTACTCGCTAAGAATTTTGTTTTATATCCTGTAATAAAATGTTTAGACCTTAATATCATTTAAAAGCTGAGTTACTTTTCTACATTTTATTATATTTCATTGTTGAATAAATGTTTTACAAACAAAGTTATTGCCATTCAAAGTGGAGCACCTAGTGGTGTACGAATACTTTTTTCGGATACTGTAAGTGAAGGCTCAACTGCATATTTACAAATTCGCATATCTTGAGAACTTATTGATATATATGGTGTCCCGCGAAGTGTAGTACTTTCGAACAAAGAATAATTCTACATGAAAAAGTAAATAAAAAATTATAAATAAAATTTTTAAAAATAATATTTCATTTTTGAAAAGTATTTTTTTATCTAAACGTACACTTAGCATATCTAAAACATGAAATCAGCCCACAAAGTTGGAGGAGAAAAATACATCTTCCTCAATATCTCGAAAATTATGAGATATAAAAAGAAGTTGTTTAAACAAATATTGCGAACATTTGAATAAGGAATTTAAGCGTTCAAAGAGTTTTGTAAAATATTAATTTGTTTAGACAATATGTTAAAAAATTTCTTTTATACTTTTTTTTACAATTTATTGTTTCGCATCTTTATAAATTTGCCAACGTAAACTATAAAGATTCTTTCAATAAAAGTTAGCGTTGGTATAATAAAATCAGCTTCAATGCGGAACGTGAATTTTTGTAATGTACGCGAATAGTTGTAAAAATATATCATATAGTAGCCGTCTATATTATGATCGTGTATTATGGACTTCGCATTGAAAAAGTAGAAAACATTTTTATAACCGCGTGACTGAAACTATACTAGAAAATACAACTACTTGAAAACTTTCGTTATTGAAGCAATACCGTGGACCGTTTCTATCTGTGGTGATAAGTTTTAATAGCCAAGTCATATTATGTCAAGATATTTATAATATTATATTTTATGCTACCTTAAGAAGAGTTTGGCGTGAAATACATTAATTATATTGGTGACAGTGATAATAAATGGTTCTAAATAATACTTGTTAATAACAATAAAAGATGTAAGTTGTTAATTCTGGTAAGTTGTTAATTCTAAGCAAGTACAATTCCACGGTATGTACTTTAATATTCCCCTAATTGGGACAGAAAGACGGATCAGAGTTCGTCCGAGCTAGGTCCTTTTATAGTATCGGGTTACAGAGCCCCTCACTCGCCCACGCATTGATGTTTTAAACATCCTCGAAAACAATATTTACCAATATTTCGACAAAATTTATAGCGATAGTAATAGGAGGTTTTTGAAAATATTTCGTAAACTAAAAACTGAGCGGTATATTGTGTATAGAAAAATGTTGTTCAGAATGATGACCTTGACAACATATTTCGAAATTATCCAAATCGGAGAAGTTGCCACTGTTCTATGTAATTATCAAAGTATTTTTATCAATATCTCGGAAACTAATAAATAGTCGAATCTGAAATTTCATAAATAAAGTCTAGTTATCATCATTAATAGTAGTCAACTTTTCTCATGAAAAGTTTATAAAGATCATTTTATAACTTTTAAACTTGTTACACGAGAATCTTTCCTCAAGTTCACGCATACTTGATACATTTTCAAAATCAGTTTTCTCGAAAGCGTTCATCGAAAAAACGTTCATTTTCGATTTACTTTTTCATGTATAATTACCTCTTGCTCGATTGTCCTATACTTTGCGGGCATCCAGTATATTCCTTCTAATAAAAATAAATAAATAATTATTTTATTATTTAACACACTCAACGAAAAAATTCACCATACTATGCCTTTCTGACTGTAAATAAATATGTAACGTTAACAATTATTGGGTTGTTCGGAAAGTCATTTCGTTTTCCAAAATGGATAATATATAATTTAATAAAATGTTTATACACTCTAAAAAAATCGTGTTTCATTTTCACCAAAAAAAAAACGAAATGACTTTTCGAACAACCTAATAGATATATTCCTTTGTTATTTAACGCTTCTCGACACTCTTTTCTTATTAATTATATTTTTTTCACTATTATAAATATTGTAAACCGTGTAATATTTAATCAGAAGCAAAACTATTTATCACAATAGAGTGATTGCACTAAAAAAAAAGCTTAATTTTCTTTGTTTAATAATTACAAATTTTTTAAATATTAAAAATACTTTCAATCCTATTATATACATATATATGAATAGAATAACATTTTGCTAATGCAGTAAGATTCCTTATCTGCAGTTTTGAATATTATAGAAATATATTTATCATATTTTCTCGCAAACACAGAGATTCTACTGTTATGCATTACGAGCACTGAGAACATTCAAATAGAAGAGAATTGGATGAAACGAGCGAACAATTTTTCTTTTCTATTGTGCCAACATCTTATCTATTCACAATACTATGAACTACGATTGAAGGACATAAACGCAATAACCAAACGTGGCTACTGTAACGCCTGTTATGCAATCGTAATTTAAAGGATTGCACCTTTTACATTGCACTAAATTATAAATAGATATAAATTGAATTCTATGAATAAAAACTTAATTGGTTTTAAAAACGATGTAAAATAGAATAAAAAGTTACGTACCAACTCCATGCACCAACCTAAAATTCGTGCTAAACGAATATTTTCTTCTGTTAACTGTTCTGGTGAAGCCAATAATTTGTATGCAAGCATAAGCGCTAATGCCCTAGTTTTTTTCCCCGTAGGTACATTATATTGTAGTACCTAATGATTGAGAAAAACATATCTTTTGTTAACACTTGTTATCGAGTACTTACATTATTTATTCATTTTCTAACACATCATATGTTTCCCTGATGTTATACAATAAAATGATAAATAACTATAAAAGTATATATTTGTACTTCTATAATAATTAAAATTGAAACCATCCTTATACTTTTACTTTATTTCTGCATATTTAATAATATACAAAATGATTTATACAAATTTTGTACGATTTATTTCGATGCACAGAAATTTCTGAACTTTTAAATGTCACAACCACTTTATTGTTTTGTAACAAAATAACACTTTTCATTCTCGATTAAAATTACAAATCATCCACAATCACAAATACTGTCGTAAATAATTAATATAATTATCTGTGGCTGATGCTACAAAGTTTAACGAGAAAATATTATTCCATCTAAATATTATTCTCAATTCTTATGAAATCTTTGCATAAAATAATTCTTATGAGAATATTCTTCGATGCATACCTACTATTTTTATCAGTAAATATGCATACTGGAGAGGTAAAAACAATGATCAAAATTTAGGGTGAAAAATCTATTTGATCTAATATCTCAGGAACTATTGCGTGTAAGAAAAAAATGTACTTTTTAAAAGTGTGTACGACCAAATAAAGAATTTCGTTACGTAAGTAGATTTCAGAAACCTCTATTTTTAGAATAATATATTAAAGATTAATACGTTTCTGTTCATTTTTTTAAATTTTGTATCAATTTTTATGTAAAATTATGCGTGTGTGAAGTCCAAACTATGGTACGAAACATAGATGTTTCGAAATTTTTATCTCCCGAATTATAATAAAAATTATTGTTTTTTTTTTAATTTGCTTAAATTTAAACAAATGGATTTTTCTGAATCTGATCTGTAGCTAAATTCGTCGTTTAAAAATACACAATTTTTGTATTTGAACTTTCACCCTATACATAATAATTTCCGAGATCCAGTAAATTCTCGCTATTTGGGACTTCGCAGAGTCTTACAACGTGTACTTTGCGAGCGATCCGATCGTTTTTATACTTTGTCGACAATGGTAGCCGAAGAAGAGAGCTGTAAAGTGAAAGAGAATGAGAAAGAGCGAACGACAGTCGAAGAAAAGGGAAACGTGGAAGAAATAATAAAACTAAATAAAGAAGAAAGAAGAAAGAAGAAAGAAGAACAAATCCGAGAAAACGAGACTGAGTAAGATGTACATAGATTTTTATTTTGTGCGTTTAAAATTTGGAATTGTTCGAAACTGTTAACTTGTATTCATAATAGCGGTTCATGTCTAAAAATGATCCAAATCACATTGCGTTTGGTATTATTTTCATCAGAAAAATCTCATTACGTGTAGTCATGTCGTATTTCAAATTTCACTGATTCCAAAAGGGATTCGTCCAGTTAGTGGGACTCCGGATGATAATATAGCTTATCAAATCTGATGATCACAACGAGAATTTACTGTATTATGTCAAATAGCATCTTACGAATACGAATACGAGAGCAGTGTACGAATACGAGACCCGTATACGAATGCTTACGTATGCTTCGTGCATTCGGCTGTTTAACAAGCATAACTCACAGAAATTTATATCTTAAAATTTTTACGCAAAGAATTGATATGTTTCAGCTTGTCCTATAATTTTTGAACACTTTATACGTGTTGTTTTAAGTAACGAAGAATATTATATTCTATAATTTTCAATTTACAGAAGGGGTACCTTTGCCGTCCATTTGGTAACATCCGGAATGTCAAAATTACGACCAGCATCTGTGAGATCACGAACAATATCTGGCCACACAGCCATCATTTCCCGACTTTCATCTTTGCTCGTCACGAATGTGGACCGAGGAATGAAACACAATGATCTTGCAGCGTCATTTGTTAATCTAAAGATTTAAAAGTTTAATGATAATAGCTTTTTTTCTTTACTTTAAAATTATAATAAATCGGAAAGAAACTGCAATGTCTAGAAAACAGGATAACCCGAGTAAGAGTCGTTCGGTATAATATCCAAACTATTAATCTTATGATATAATAATAGAAAGAAAATTTTTACTTTTCAGCCTAGAAGAAAGGAAAGTATTGTAATTAAGGAAAATTTCGAAACAATTTTTTCCGATGGAAAAATACTTAGTCTTGAAACTCCCTGAGAATGTTTTGACTATTAACTTCTTCGCACCCATGAACGAGATATTTCGTGCATATGTTTATACCTTCGTACATTCCTAAGTCGCACATTGCATGTTGCCAACCGTGTATCGAGAAATATTGAAATTGTAAAGGTAAATTTGTTCTGTGTGAGTTGTTTATCAGTTTTATATTCGTCATATATTGTTCTGGATTCGTTATTTAGATGTCTAATAACGATATACAAGGGGAAAGTACGGAATCAGATTACTTGAATGACAGCGATAGCAATAACGATCCATTGAAAAAATTTTAAAATAAATGTAAAAGGTGTATCATACACACACGCGCGCGCGCGCACGCACGCACACACACACAAATTATATTAAGTTATATTAAATTATAAAATATATATATTATATATCAGAATTTTCCATTTCCGTTGTTCGATAAATTTGTCTAGTCTGGCCGATCACGAAACATTACCATCAGATTGTGCAGTACACAGGGTGGTACAGTGGGTAACTCGAACGAATACTAGTACTACTCACATCGTTGCAAACACATCTTTGCATCTTCTGTATATATATATATGGTTGAAATCGTTTAAATATTTGCTATTCTAATACGGAGAAAAAAGTATAGCATACTATTTCAAAAAGTATAGATGAACTAGAACCCTTCGAAAATCTTTTACTGTTCATAAAAAAAAAATTATTACAAGGCATATTATGGTCTCCTTAATACCGCACAATTTATAAAATGAATAAAATTTCTTTGTATCTCTAAAAATAACGGCGATAATGAAAACGATCGATATTATTGCCCCACTCTGTACGTTTTACTTTCGTATGATATCGCTTGTTAATCACTGCTATCATTTACACCTATAATCTAATTTCGTACCTTTTGCCCGAATATTGTTACTGAACTTCCAAATAACGCATCGAGACTAATATAAGAGAAACAAAAGATTCGTATACGATAAATGTACCGGTACAATTTCAATGCATGGCTACACGATATAAAAAAGTATAAATACACTTGTTTACGTATGTTTAAAACCTGTATAAATTTCAGACGACATTTACTCGCGAGATATCTCATCAAAAGTGTTAAATGATATTGAGTCACAAGATATTTTAAAATCCATTAATGGAAAGAGATGAAAGAATAAAATTTGTTTTACACGTAGGAGGAGGGCTAAGATGATCTGGACGATCGTGAGTCAAAGAATCAACGACCCTTTTTCTGATTGATTTATTACACTCTCTCATCGACGATCTCTCAAGGACCGACGCTTTATACCTCCCCACACCGTGGAGAACTCTCCCTTGACCTATACAATATCCGTCCCGAATTTTTTAAAATTGTTTAATAACAATCGAGTCACCTTACAGAAGGTGATCGTCTTACTTACGTATGTACGATATGTATGTATGTGCAAGTTTTATATTCTTATCTCAATTTCGTTTGTCTGATATATAGAGTATCCTACATTTGAGATAAGCCGAAACATACAAATTCTTCGTGACAAACAGAAATCGAAAAGTCCCTGATCATTTTACAATTTGAAGCTCCTTTAATATAAATAGCGTGTGCATAGATTACGTTAATTGTTTGTATCTCGAAAAAAAGTCTCAAATTACAAAATGGTAGACATTTCAATTTTTCTTTTTAACGAGGACTTTACGCGTTTCGTATTTGCACTTGTCCCATAATTTTTGGATGCTCTGTATATTCCTTATTTGCACCAAATTTCAAGAATATTTTAAATAAATCTTAAAGAGAATTAAATTTTACATAAAATAGTTAAACAATCTTTCCGACAATCTGATATATAAACCACACTTTTTTCCCTAATATCAAGTACTTATATGACACATTATGAAAATAGTAACAACCTTGACGTGCAATTATTTTTCAATTTTACACATATTATTTAATCACCTAGTGTAATAATCTAGGGGGGTAGCACAAATAAAATTCGAAAAAAAAAGTGTTGATCCTTATAGTTAAGGACTACCCTAATGTATACTCGGTCAAAATAAATCTGGCCACACTACATATGTACATACACAGATGAATATCTCTTCCTGTGGATTAAGTACGCTTACAAAGGAACCCCTTCTCTACAAGTGGCGACTGTGCACCAATAGTAGTAGTACGACAAGGTTTTTTGTGATCCAATATAACGTGAATATATATATTAACATATTTAAATGGCTGAATAAATTTCAATGAAATTTTATATTTCAATTTTGTATTCTTATCTCAAGATTTGATTCAATTTTGAGCAAAAGGTTCATGGATAACTATAGTTACTAGTTATAGTTTTTTCTATTTTTCTAATATATATTTGTTATTTGTAAAAGTGTTTAAAAATTTGTTCAATAATTCTTAAAGAGAATTAAATTTTATATAAAAAATTAAATAAACGTTTTCTTTACCTTTTCTAATAACGAAAAAATTAAATGAAATAAATCTTATTGATTGTATACTTAAGCCACACTAATAACATACACAATACATATTCTCTAATAACGATACATGCGATGTTTAGTCTCAATTGATCATGCACACTCGTTGAATGTCTCCTAGTGATTTTATGGCTTTTATGGAGTACTTTCTATACACGCATCCGTTGGCGATAAGACGGTACATTAGAGAAACTAGTTATTCGCAGACATTTCGATACTTTTATATTTCTTATCAATAGTAAATAAAGAGTTATACTGTTAATTATCCTTAACAGTATAAACCTACAAAATAAATTGTATTCACGATAACGTCGAAAGGTTGCCCATTTGCTTTGATGGGTGGCTAGCAGCAATGGTGGACAAAATTTTATTCGAATAAAGGATGACGACATAACAAAATCGATCGGACAATTAGATTTTTATGTGTTAACGTCCCGGATGCCTATCACCCACGTTGGGAAACACTGATATAAAGTAAAATGAAAAATAATGAAATAAGGGTTTTATTTAGGATAGGAAACTGGCCATTTAAGATCTCTGAGCTACCGGAATTATTTCATTTGTTTACTCATATTTGGAATATAATGCAAACACAAACTTGCAACCGGGCATCTCAAATCGATAAGCAAACTAGTATTGTATTGCAAGTAGCAATAGTGCTTAATCTGATTCATAGTGGGGTAATTGTCTATGAGTGATCAATATTTTTTCCAACCATAATACATTTTATTTTTCAACCATTTTAATTTTAATTTTCAGAGAAATTTTAATTTTCAGAGAAACTTTAATTTTAATTCTAGAAAAATGTACACCTTATAAAATACTAGAATATGTAATTTAACAAAAAAGTTTATGTTGCGCTACTACTGAAGTAAATAATTAGGTTAGACAAGTTGTATGATTTACGTTGCACACACACATATATTGTAACTAAAGATTTTATAGTTGGATTAAACTTGATTAGCCATTCAAGACTTTCTCAACTATAAATCACACAATACTTCTCCTACTTCTACATCAGGCCTTGTTGTTGTATTTAAGGGACAAACAATATGTATTTTCAGATGTATGTACGAAGAATCCAGAAGTGGAACGATAGAGATAACGAACGTTTTTCGAAATTCAAAAGATATATTCTTAAGCAACAAATAAATGTAGTTATCGTCAATAAATAAACACCCCGCTACAATACAAATTACTTTTTCCAAACGTTTTAATTGGTTGTCTCTTATGGTTTTCGAGATGAACATCAAAAACGATAAAGTGTAGAGATGCCTGGCATTTATTGTTGAAAACATTCAAGGTATTACCATTCAATGGAAACCACGAGACACTGATGAACATTCATTCATCCTGATAAAATGTGATGTGCCAGATTAAATAAATATTGTACCATATCGATGAGTGTTTATTAATTAAACACATAACTACTTATGCAGTTACTAAATTTTTACAAATTTTAATTTTTCCTTGTAAAAATAGACTTTAGTTGATAAATCAGACATTAAGTCTGTTGGTCTAAATGAATGAAAATGTTGCATTCCATGAATTGTTTTAGCAAGTCCAAATACTAAAAATATTGAATAAAAATTGCAGCGAATTTTGTAAGTCAGAGCATAATGCTTAGGGACAAAACATTTGAGATACTTTAAGTTGAACAATTTTTCTTTAATTATTTTAAACACTTTGCCGTGATTTGGTTAATAAGTATACTTAAGATGAATTCATTAATTGAGTCTGAATCGTTCGTTATACTTTTGTACCGAGCTGAATTTATCATTAATTTGTTCAATAATAACAGTCATCCAATCGATCAATTTCTGTCAAATTTAATCTGATGATCTTTGAAAACTGGCTCGAACTATAAGGTGTTTCAAAGACTGTGTAACACAATGCATTGTATGCATTTTTGAAAGAACACACGGTACTGGCATTAAGAAAATACTTTTCTAATAGACCTTCTCCACAAAATAAAAACAAATAACTTCTTTTATTTTTACACCATGCTTGTTTTTCTCCTTGAGAAGTAAATATCATGTAAGAAGAGACAACAAATAGAGCATTAGAGGTAATCAAACGGTATTATGAATGTACAATGAGCAGCTGAAAAACTTGTCACGACATTATCGGAAAATTTGTGTTGTCAGTTAAACGTAGACACCGTGTAGTACGCAAATTAGATGCACGAAACACTATTCGCTGTAATTAACATATCGTGCGCATAATAGGGACGGACGAAAAATCTTTTAATTTTCTTCGTAAATAGCAAATAAAGGTACTTGTTTAGATTAGCAAACAACTCGCCGAATTTTTCCAAATGTTTTGATTAACCATTCAAGATAAATGTTAAAAATGAAAAAGTGGATATAAAAGAAAATAAAGAACACAGTTCCTAAATTTATGTAAATCTAATCTTTAGTAAAAAAGAAACACACACACGATACTCTAAATTGTTCCGAAATGAACAAACACATTTTGATAAATATGTAAAAGCATTTTGAATTGCTAGCGTATATCTACTTTCAATGTGAATAAATTTTGTATCGAAGCACATGACAACGTAGTGAGCTATGGAATGGTTGCTCCAATCAGGCGATTGTCATGTAAATGATAAAATGGTTTTTACATGATATATTTTCGTTTATCTGTTAACACATTTAGTTCAACTATATAACATGTCTGCACACGAAGAAAATACTTTATTAAAAGATTCCCTCTTAGAAAATTCTTCACTAGAAGATTCTGTACCAAAAATAGTCAAGAACGACGTACACTCTGTGGTGCAGGTACAACATATTCATGAATTTAATCGATCAATTATTTTTATGTTCTACTAAATGTGACAAATATACAAGTACAATGAAACGAACGATTAAAAATGAAAGTATTTTATGTACTAATTTACTTGTTGTTTGATTTAGAATCAGATTTATAAATAACCTTAACAAATACAAAATTATTCAACAAGGTTATTCAAAGACTAACCATTTAATGTCAGTAGTTTATTAATTATTATTAGACCGCACAAAATACCTCGTAAAAATTAGTAGAAATACAAAACAAATATCAATTTTATTCTAAACGTAAAACTTCTAATAAATGAATTTAAAATCTAATAAAATCAACATTCACGATAGCCCATACTTCGTATAAATTTTTTTCTTGTATTCATAACAAATATTTTCAGGATGTGCTAGACACAACTTTTTTCTGATAAGTCCAATTACAATATTCAAAACAGAATCAACTGACTGTTCAAGATCACTATATAACAACAAAGTGTTATCTCTACTATACTGTTGAGCTGCTTCTTTTCATGCAAACTCTGTCTATCAAATAGAGAGACTAGCTGGAATGAAAAAGCAGGTTTTTTTCGGGTACAATTTATGTTCGGAGAAGTAACCTTGAACGGTCAGTTGATTTTAGTGCAGACTCGGTAAATTCGAAACAAAACACAAACGAATTGGAAACGTTTATACATGTCCAACAAACGAAAATTTATAATTACATTGTTCTATATCAGAATTTTATCTTGATTTATTATTACTCATAACGAATGTTCAATTTCAAATTTTTATAAATAATACTTCTTCTAAAACAATATTCTCGCATAGCTGGCCATGTAGTTATTTACTTTGTTTTGTTTTGCAAAGCAAAATTATAAAAACATAAAATATAAAACCATAGAGTAATAAAGAAGAATTGGGCTCAGAAATTAGTAAATCCATTACAGTGATTGTAAAAACGGTAACGCATCGTGGAACGCAAACAGTAATACACTGCAACCCTGATGAAACTAATGAGGATTTCATTGATATGATAATTAAAACAAAAATATGAAAAATAGTGTTGTATTAATATTACATTGGAATACATTTACTTTCATCAAATTTTAAGGACTTGCGACAGGTTAATAAATTTGCGTATTTAATTTAATTTCAAATAAATGAATTCAAATCTATATATATATAAACCAACATAGAAAACATATATATTCATTGAAATCTTCTCTTAAATAAAATTAGTAATCTGCTATAATATAATATCGATATCTGCGTAATTTTTAAAAACTTTTAATTTGTGTATTTATTTTTTACTGAATAATTGTCAAGTAAAGCTAAAAGCTTTATATTAATTAATCGCTAATAGATATATATACCTATAGAGATACATATGTAAACCTAAATATCTAAAGTTATAACAATTTTTCGTAAGAAAACACAATATATTTTATAGATCTATAATATATAATTTGAACGATTAAAAAAGTTACAAAACATAAATCTTTAACTTTTCTTTTATATTCGTCCTACCATCCACGTCCATTAATAATAAACATATGCAAATTATCAAAGTACCGCAATTTGTATTCCTTAATTATTTATAGCTTATAATGTAATAAAAGGTAATGAGTTGACCTTTACTCTTCCACATATTCTTACATATATTTTGTTTTACAAAAACACGTCAAATTTTAAAAGTAATGAATTTTTAAATTAAGATAACCAGTGTTTAATTATAATAATTTAACATTTAACATTTAACTTATCATTTAGTTTATTTTAATGACTATTAAAAGTAAAGAAAATTCTCGATATTTTTCGTATAAGTTTGTACTTAGAAGTATATTTAACAAAACATTGTTAATGTGTTATTAAGTGTGACATTATTAGATGCTAATAATTTAGAGTATAGATATAATTTAAATAATAGATACATTATATATTTACGCTTCCAAAGTACTAACAATTAAATAGTATCTTTTCTATTACTATATTTCTCAGTTTATGTACACATTTACGGCTTTTATTTAACATGCATTTTTCAGGTTCTTACTTACCGAAAAGATTCCGAGATGGGTGTATTTGTCTTGCAACGTAGCAAACGTGTACTGGATGCTTGATTAAATTGTCGCAAAGTATTATCTTTAATATGCATAGAAGTAACGAGATTATATGAAAAATTTCGCTTAAATAATGACTGAACATATTTTTGTAAAGTGAAAGACATTTTTACGTATATAAAATATAATCGAATGCCCTGTCCGTAACCTCTTTTCGTGGAAAAATAAAGAACTCTTATATCCGTCGATTTGCACGTCAAGCATCAACGTTATGTTCAATAAAAATGTTCATAAAAAAGTACATGTGTAAAACCAAAACAAGGATTTTTATCTCAAACAGAATTACCAACAATTTATTCAATCGTGAAAAAGAAAATGTCATAACCTAACACGCGCTACATAATCAATGTGTATACTAATATGCTTTAAAATGAAACGAGACTCATCCTTTTATACCACTACTGAACACGTGACACATACCCAATATAACAAAATATGCATATATACTTATTTATTCAAACATGATCCACATTGTCAAATGTATATATATATATATATCAATGTGTAGATATATATAGATCTATATATACATATATAGTGAGTGAATACATATACGTACATACACATATATGTATATATGCATGCGCGCGCGCACACACACATCGTATATACATATAGATATATTCTAAGGTCAATCCAGTATTCTTAGTCGTTTCATTCATTTTTTATATACATTCGTACGCATATTCAATGTCACTGGCTTCAGCTAGCTTGTCCATACTACTACAAATGTGTGGAGGCATTTCAACTTCTGATTGGTAGAATGGTGTTGGATGCGCAAGCTGATTGGCGATAACTTTGTTCATTTGCATATTATGGACAAGTCCTCTTAAAATCAGTTACATACACGACAAGCATTAATTATGCCGTTTGACAGGAATACGTCAAACGTGCCTCCTTTAGATAAGCTTTTGGTTGTACAACAGAAATGTTAGATGGCGTAAGTACAACGATACGACGAAACAAAATTACTATGCCGCTGATCGTATGATAAGGCGACTCGACCTTTTGAATTATATAAGGTGAGATTTCCTATCAACGTTAAACGCATGTGCCTGGATATATGTTCTCAGGGGACGCACTCGTTTGAACGAAATTTTCAGACGCAGATAATATTTTTCATATACCTGTGCTGCATTTAATTAGTAACTTTCGCCCAGCACTGTAGTTGGGGGTGTTCTTTGCACTAACACGTCGAAAAGGCGTCAGTAAAATACTTTGATAAGTGAAAAAGAATTTTAATAAGCACCTATTTTGTTATTTCTGAAAATGATCTACAATGTTTGAAAAATACATTTTGAAACATAAGATGTGGTAAGGTATATACACATTTTTAATATAACGATTTTATTTCCCGTAACAAAATAAAACAAATTACAATCAAATACAATTAATACATATACGTTATAAATACATGCAAATATAATTTATATAAATTAAAGGAGGGAAAGATATTGAAATAACTTTTTAAATATAACATCCGTTTTACGTAACTTAAAATAAAAAGTTTATTTAAATATTGAACACGCAAAAACTGATTTCCATAACATTAAGTATACACATTATTGTTTTCGTCGTCACAAACCTCATTTGCGGATTCCAACGACACTGGTTCCGTCATTCGAATGAAAAAGTTTCAAATTCAAAAAAGTTCACAAAATATGAAGAAGTCCAATATATGTAACGTCATACGTGTGTGGCTAATTAAATAATCTGTTACGATCACACAAAATACGGTACTGCTTACCTCGTCTAAATTTATAATATCTAGTAAATGTGCATGATATTTTTAAAAGTCATGGTCATAGTGTCTAAAAGTAGTTAAGCTACTATCACCAATAATCGTGTTTCTGTTCCGATATATATGTACCTAATTAACTCTTCGGAATCCTAACATACTGAAACCTTTTTATTTCAAATTAATATAATAAAGATCAACTCTTACTTCTGTAAATATCAAGATATTAAATACACGTTTATTATAAAATGCATATAAAAAAAATTATTTATATATTATCGAGCATGAACTGACCATCGATTATAATTTTAATTGACTTATGACAGAATAGATCATAACTACTGTAGATAAAAGAATTCCGTCTATTTGAGGGAAAAATCAGCATCCTACGGCCAGCCTTCCTCCTTCGTAGTTCGCTCTTGTACGTACTATACAACATAAATGCACAGGAGCATTATATTATTAATCATATTATTTATCGTTCTCAATCTTTCGAAATATATACTTTATAAATGATATATCACATAAATCTTTATGAAATGACAATACTCGAGCAATAAATCACGATATATGAAGTATAAGATAGGTTATTTCTTTAAAGATTAAACTTTTATTTATTAAAAATATCCTATTATATTTTCAGAATTAATTCCAATACATGTAACTAATATTTTCAATATTTTAGATAAATTATATATATAATAATATTATATATCTTTAATATTTAATACATCTGAATGTAAAAAATAGATTAAAATATTCACCACATAGCATAATACTTCAAAATATGAAGAACATACCGTATATATTACAATTTACAATATATTAAAATATAGAGAACACACAGTATGTATTAAAGTTTCTATATTAAAATATGTATAATATAGAGTGTATTCAAAACTGCATATTATACATGTAATTTGTATATTTTTAATATCCAATAAAGTCGGTCGATTACTTTGTTTTTTGCAATATTTATAAATTCCTGGAAGTATAAAGTGGAAGTATGGTAGCAGATTATGTGTTGGTAATTGCATTGGTATTACGTAATCAAATAATAATTATTCTTTTTCCAGAATGATCCAGGATAGTAACCTACAACGAAATTAATTATGTATTTTATATTGTACCTATTACAAAATTATTGTACAGTACCGGTATTTCATAGCAATTTATATATGTGTGTATGTGAATATTTTTAATAAATAATAGTTTAACCCTTAAAGTAATAACCTTTCTATATTTTACTTATGATCTATTGCCAAAGTTTTGTTATGTCACAATAATTTAAATGACATATCACTTATAAGTTAGACATTTTGCATGGTTTAAAATGCTGCTACGCATGTATCTTGCACAGCGCGCTTCAGTTACACGTGTGAAAGAAAAAAAGTAACTTGGAACCAGTGATGTCAGGCGAGAAGAACTTCTAGGAATTTCTCCTTCAATTGTGTGTGAAAGTGGGGAAATAGTACTAACAGGCTAACAACACGGACCACACGTGGACGTTGGCGTCCTGATGCTACGTTAGTACACATACGTCGAACGTAGAGCAGTGGAGGAGTAATTTACCCACTATTATTCCTATTCTCGAAAGGTGGTTGTAAAAGTTCTCGCTTGGTATCACTGCTTGGACATGGTGATCTTTCCCTAAATTGACCAGCAATATTTAAGCAGGTGTATCTCTTGGATAACAGAGTTACTAGAAAAAATCCTAGAAGACGAATAGTGGGTGAACTTAGCATTTAAGAATTGAACTTGAACTGATATAGTTAATGCTGTAGCTGGCATAACTCGTACTGTAACGTTATAGTGATAAGTGATGAATTAACGGGTGTTCTAGAAATTCTATTTCATTGCATTATTGTAGGGTTAGGGTAGGTTTTTCAATATAAAACTTTAAATGTTATTTTCTTTTAACGATATTAATTTAAATTTATAATATTATCTTACCCATACTATCATACCTTTTCCTTTTTCTGATGTCTAAAATCATTCAGCTTCTCGTGGTTTCTATCGAGCAATGATTGTGCTTACTATTATAAAGAAAATAGAAAAAAGGTTACAATTACAACATGCAATTGTACGATTTCATAATTATATATGTTTATAATATAAAAGGCATTGGATTTCTTTAAATTCTATGAGAAAATGGTAAAATAATCAGTGTGCCTATTGAATCGCTGAACACAATGTTTATGTCGGCCTATCCTGATCATAATTATAGAGCTGTTGCAAATGAAAAACGCACAATCGAAATAGGACAGAATACAAAATATGAAAGTATTTTTTTTTAAATTTTTTAAACTATTCTTTTGTACAAGCCATTTTTATAAAAATTAGTAAAAACTACCAACTTTGATAGTTTGTATTCTTTAGACAATATCGAAAACAACAAAATATTAACTTCCTTCCTATGAGGAAAAATCCCCGGTATTAAAAACAAAACCATTATGACATGAATGTCCCACGTAACATCTGGGAACTTTTTTACACAGAGATATTATGCATTTATTATACTCACCTATATCTAAATGAGTTATATAGGAAAGAAACTGTTAGAAACATACGTATTTACCGACAATAGTACAAGTTTATTACTTCTGACTCCTTTAATATATATTTTTAATAATTAATAACTCGAATACAAAGCCTCAAACATACTTCCATCATTTTTTATTTTTGCTTTATTTTGACACGTAGAATTATCTATAAAAGTTTCGGATTGTATTATAATCGAAATAATATATGCAGATATAACAAACTTATAAAAATGTTACACTACAGCAGTGGAAAGTGTTTTATACTATTTTTTATTATTTTTCTTAGGAATGAAAATTTGTGGGCACGAAAGCCGATTCAAACTCAAGATCTTCGTCATAATCCGGTAAGCTGGACCTGTAGCTACAACAGTTAAAAGCTTTTTCTGATTCCAGCGTACTTGGGATAACAATAAAAAATTCAATTTTTTTTTTGCTAAACTATTGACCTTGGACTAAGAATAAGGTAAAATTATCATTAAAATCTAATGAAAAAATAATTAAAGAAAATTGTAAACAAATTTCTAATAAATATTTAAACTAGTGTATTTTACACTATTTATTGCTAGTGTACCTATTTTCCTTATTTGTACATCATTGTTAATTAGTTATATAGACTTGTTTTTATATTGAATACATAGAATTTTAGTTTTCTCTTTATGTAACATATTCTACTTTGTATTTGCAATATCTAATATTAAAATAACATATGTATCTGGCTGTAAGTTAATTTAATAACATATATGCAAAATATTTTTTTCTTATTAATGTATTATATTATTGGTTTTTATTGTTGAGAAGTTAAAAATTTCATAATTTGATTGCTTAATATAATTTATTCTAGTAATTATATTATATTACCTGCTACATCATTTTTCACAAAGGAAAATATCAAAGTAAAGTCTATTTATTGTCTAAAAGGTACTTTATTAGATGGTGCTGGTAATCTATATTTTTCCAGTTCTACTTCTGCTTCTCCAAAAGTATTTACATGATAACAAAAATATTCTGGATTTTTGTATTCTTTATCCTTAGCAGCACCAGGACCTACAGCTGTAAAATGAAATTTGAAGATATTGTATGCCAAGAACACTCATAATAAGAATAATAAGATAAAGGATAATTATTTTATATAAGATTCTCATAAATTGTTGCAAATTACTTGCGTATTTATAGAATGATAATGAGAGCAATTATAAATGGACAGTGTACAACAGGAATGATACAAGAAATATGACTACAAAAATAAATGAACTAAATAAAGAAGAGGAAGAGCTTATTTTATGTTACAATAATCCTTTCCGCGTATCTGATACATACAACATAAATTTTGCTAGATACTACTTGGATTACCGATTTTTTGGATACAGAACACCGGTTCATAATATTGAAACAATATGTTACTGTATTAATAAAGGCTGCTGTCAAATCCTTGTACAATACCCGACTTATTTGAAAACATAGAGAATCGTTGATATGACACATTCATACATTTATCGAAGCTGGTGGTGGTTACTTTGAGCAGTAGCTCTGAAGCATTAGAACAAGTTAGTACATTTGAAATAGTGGATAAGATAGTCAATTCATCAAACCATTTACATTATTTGCAATAAGACAAGGATTAAGAAAAACAATATTAATGGAGATTATTGTAGAAAAGAAGAATATTAATGCTGGAAAAAATAACATACAATGGTATATATAACAGGATGAAAATACAAAAAATAATCGATTTTTTTAAATTTCTATGGTAGAAGACCCCATTAAGAATTACTAATGTAATTTGACAAAAAGGAGTACATTGAAAACATGTAAACGAATGTGTAAATCACTGTATACGTGCAAAATTCCAATACAGAACAGTCCTCTAGATAGCAATACTATTCTGATTAAGCAATATGTAAGAGACAGATCATTTAATACTAGATAAAAGAAAATATATTTGTTGTAGTATTTTATGTTAAAAATTCAAAACAATATTTCTTTAATATTAAATTTCTTAAGGCCAACCTGTGACAGTCGCACAGGTTGTTCAGCCTGTAACTGTCTCAGGCTGATGTATCTCACTTGTGTTTGGGCACTTGTGTTTTGTAGTATCATTAGAATACATATATGATGTTTTTGTCTTCTTTTAAGAAAAAGGAAGAGAATTATGAAACAAAATATGAGGAATGACAAAGGCAGACATCAGATTCATTGAAAGAATACTCAGGCATTGATACATGACATTTATCAATCCTTTGTTTATATTGGATTATGTATTAAGAGAAAAATGTAATTTTATAATAAAGATTATGATGCAGAAATATGCATTCCGTATTTTAAAATATACCACATATTAAATTTTTGATTATATTGTAGTGGATGTGTTAAAATCTATGTATTATCTTAAACTTATTTCATTTTACTGTTTTTAATAAAAAATGATGTTTACCTCACATTTATACTTTTATTACCTTAGAATAATTTTTTCAAATAATTAATAAAAAAGAAAGTGGCAATTTCTGGACCAATTTTCTCAATTTTGCTGCTCACAGAAAGAAAATAATAATAGTATTTTCTTAATACAATTATAAATTTGACAGGCAGTTCTACTAAATTCTATCATAAATAAAAAGGACTTAAGAAATTTGGAAAACCATTTTTGACACTTTCTCAAATTCAAAGCATGTTCACCATACACTTCACAAATGTTTTTAACTGTATCCGTAGTTGTATTACCTTTTTTAAATTCATATAGCATACAATGCCGCAAATGAAGTTCGCACACGCTCATTTAAAAATTTTGTTTCAAATGAAAAATGTCAATCAAATTCTTTAAACTATATAGACAGAAGTTTCTATAAACACATCGCCGAGATGCGATTCAAGTGTTTATTTAAAATACGATACGAGACGACATTACTTATGGGATAACCTAATATTTATATATCAATAATGATAGTTATTTCCGAAACCAAACATTCAAACAAATTAATAATGACTATTGTATATATACAACAATTATTACATAGTAAATACGTTCATGTCTTACGTGTTTTTGGTATTTTAACACATTTGTCACTAAGTCCTGTAGCATGTAGATTCGCACTAGATTGATTGCGTGTTTTTGTTGCTTTTCTTTTTGTGCAAAAAGATTGTAATGGCATTAAATTTCCTTTCTAAAATAATTAATTCATCATTTTCAAATCAATGAAACAATTTAATAAGGAAAGATCCAAAATGAATTTTTTAAAACAAGTTGAAACTACAATAATTTGTTTGTGTACCTGTACTAGAATTTGATGCGGAATTAAACGCAACATTTTGGTACAATAATATTAGTAATTCAACTGTAGATTCAAAACGGTAATAATTCTAGATATTTATATAAGAATGTGACTGTAACTTGAACTGAAGTTTGTTCAGGTTCATTTGGGTTTATTCTTATTGGTAGGATACATTGACATAACTATAAGTACCTACTTCATTCAGCGAGACGAAAGATTCTAGTAACCAAATTACATGACTTGTGCAGATGAAATACCGGTTACTAAGTTATGAATTTATAAATACAATAGAAATTATACAAAGTATTATTTTTCTATAACAATTACAGTTCTATAGTAAAAAAATTAAACAGAGAAATCTATAAAGATATAAAATAAAGTAATACCAATAAAAAAATATGTGATAAACACGAAATAACAATATATTAATTAAAACATTCTTAAAATAGGAACTTAAATAATTTCTGTATATAATTTAATAATTGTTACAATAAAAATATTAGGTCACACAGGGCAAAGACAACAATATTGTATTAAAAAAGAAACAATGATGACTTTTTTACCTTTTGTTAAATCTTTTCGTGTTTCAACATACTATACATCGGACCTATCAGAGAGACGTATGTGATACAATTTTGCAGAGAAACAACGAATCAGTGAGATTGTTTTAAATCGTTGTTTGGTTATCAAAGTACAGAACAGAGTTAGCCATTATTCGAATAAAAATTTATTTGGATAAAATTTCGAATAAAACCTTCTTCGGAAAACATTTCAATTAATATTTTAAATAAATTTTCCAAATAAAGTTTTATTCGAATAAATCTAGAAAGAAGAGTACTTTATATCAACGGTATTGACACTGTTCGAAGCTCATCACAGCATAATATTTTTAGTTTGTTTGTGACAATTATGTTTCAATGGAGTGCCTAAAATCCAAGTTCTCTAGAAATTATAAAGTGTACTACTATGTGACACGAGATTGATAAGATGTATGTGTACTCGTATCTAGGGTACAATCATTTAAGTTTTAAAATAAAAAATTATGGACAAACAACATTAGATTGTTGTATAAAAATAAATCTAAAAGTAAAAATTTATGCGTTATTGTATATAAGTAAGACTCAAATACCTTCAATTTAGAAAGATTTTAAATTTAGAATTTATAGGATATATAAATAAACTATTTTTCAATACAATGTATTTAATAAAGTAATGTATTAAGTGTTTTACAGATTTTTATACATTCTGCACTGATATATTAATTGAAAAACTATTGTAATTGTCATTGTGGTTGTCAAATAGAAATGTTTGCCTTATTCCCGTAAAAAAAATAATGCCATATATAGATTCTCTTCTTACTTGTAATAACCAGAATTATACAATTCTGTTTCTATATCTTTAACAGACGCCAAAACACTTTTTCGTAAATATAAAACTGGTTCGGTTTAGTACAGTATTCCCGCGATGAATGTGAAAGCCTCGAGATCAAAGTTCACATTTATGGTGGACCAGCCTTTAGATATCTATCGGCATTTTGTTGACAACGACTACCACAGAAAAAACAGGAAGTGAAAGAATAAGAGGAGTTGAGCGTCGAGAGCCGTGACAGACACTGAAATTTAAGGGTCACATGATTGCTTACGCTTACAATATCAATACATTTTTCATTTTTTTTTTCATCAAATTTGTATCAATAAAGTGCCATTTGAAGTGCCCCTTAAAACGCCAGTGGCGATCGAGCGAATTTTCGAGAGCGAACTGCTCTCTTTGGTATTGCGTTACATTATGTATAAGAGACTCAAAAGTTTTGCAGCCTTCACCTTCTTCGGGATGCAGGGGTTCGTGTTCCGGTACAGGGGGGAATGCAGGGGGATGTACTCCGGAGTCCCGAAGGAGTCCACGTTAAGTCCCTTGCTATGAAACCCCGAATACGACACCGTCCTGTGCAATAAAGGCCTTCCCGACGGCGTCAACCTAATGTGCTACGCCGATGATACTCTGATATAGATCATCAGTGCTCACTTGGGAAGGGCTTTTCAACGGGCTGAGAAAAAGGTCCAATGCATTGTCGAACTGATCAGGGGAATTGGTCTAGAGGTGGCGATCCATAAGACTGAGATACTGGTCATACACTTACTTCGTCGGAAGCCACCAGCCCACCCTCCCCCTAATAGAATAGGTAGATGACTCCGGTGTCGAGGTGAAGTCCCATATAAAATATCTGAAACTGATCTTCGACAGGCACTGGTGCTTTGAAGGGAATGAATTTGGGGGAGTTCTCACTGCTGAGCGTGATGAGCATTATGTTCGGCAATGAGAGGAAGCGGAGAGATGTGTGACCTCTTTCTGTGAATTAATCATGTTGCAGAAGAAGACCACAGGAGCGTAGGAAGGGAGGAAGCGTGAGCGAGGATTGTGGGAAGAAGTCGCCCAGATTGTCGCTCGCTACGCACCTTTCCCCCCGCCGTTAGGATGATAGGAAGGGGCCTAAAGTTCTTCGGCCCTTCCCACACAGGGGTGTTTGTTGTTTCCTGACCTCCTGGTGCTAATCTCTGTCCATGACTGTGTTGGCGACGGGGAAGGGGAGAACTTCTGAATCTTCTGTCTCTTCTTTGCCAGGTGCAGTCGGGGAGATTGTGGTCGGTCGGGAATTTGGGTCTTACGTTCGCTTATTCTGCGGCCTTCTAGACGAGTGACGGTGTAGCAATGTAATACTGCCCGTCGCCATGAGGGAATGACAGATGAAGGAGGAAGGAGGCAATGTAACCTTCTTTTTCCTCAGCCACATGCACAGGAATGAACACGGTTACCGTACCGCATGAGGAGAGTCATTAAAAATCTTTCCGCTATCGGTCCCCGATATTTCACACTGGGTGTGTGAAAATGATCACCGTGAAAGTTTAATAGGTAAGCATCTGGAGTGCAGAGCGGCGAAACCCACACGTTTTTCAACTTTATCCCAAATGATCAGAGAAGACTTAGAAAAATGTTCAACATCCGCTTATACATCTCTATGTATTAACAGTGAGAACAATTAAAATATACAAATTAAACAAGTTTGTCACATGAGCCATAAATTATATACTGAAATGATATTAGAAATAATAGTTCTTAAAGCTAATAAAATAACATTGAAAACGATTATATTATGATTATTCCGAATTTACATACTTTTCATAATGTTAATTTGAACTATTTTCACTATCATACTCTTGCGTATTTGTAAACATTTTGTGTATATATTTTAACCATTTTAAAGGTCCCTCTAAATCAAAATATACCGGTGGCGGCGCTCAAAACTAACTTTGTATTAAAGAATCTGATTTTATCATGTCTGAACATAGTAACGTTTACACGATCGTTGTTATTATTTATTTATGGTTGACATTACTGTCGTAAAGAAATCGTTATGAACAGAAGTTTACTGTATGTTGAACGAAATTTAATATTACAAATTTCAAGGTACTCAGGTGTACCTTTAAAACAAACACCGGCCGAATATTGTTTCGAATTAGTTAGGTATATTAATTGTTCCTAATTAATTTTTGTATTGTTCTATTCTTAATTATTTTTGTTGCTGTATGAAGACTTAGGTCTAATTCTAAATAATAAAAACTGTAAATATTTTATTATGTTATTTTTAATATTCTCCAGAAAACATGATTACGAAAATTTTGTATGTACTTTATTATTACAACGTAAAGCTAGACCATCTGCATTTGTAATTCGTGCATTTAATGTGGAAGTAGCTCGAGTTCAAGATCAAGTACATGATTATAAAATAGGAAAAATGAGATTAGAATTTTGGATGAATGGATTAAATAGTGCATACAAGGGAAATCCTCCAAAATCTCCTGTTATTTTGGAATTACATAGGGTATAATTTTCTTATTTTTGTTTCTTAAATTTATAATACACGTTATCAATTTGAAGGCAATTAAAATTTACTGTTTTTATAATGAAATTATTTGTAGATTCTGCAGAAATGCTCTCTTTCTAAACATTATTTTAAACGCCTAATTGATGCACGTTTAGAAAGACTTAGTGACAGTTCATTTCATAATATTAGTGCAATAGAAAAATATGCTGAGTACAGTACTTCTTCCATTTATTATTTATTATTGGAAGCACATGGTATAACCAACATTAATGCAGATCATGCTGCAAGTCATATGGGCAAAGCACAAGGAATTATTACCTTAATTCGATCAATTCCTTACTATGCCAGGAAAAGAGTAAATGTGTTGCCACAAGATATTTTAATGAAATATGGTGTTTCTACAGAAGCTGTATTTCAAAGCAAACTAAATAAGGATTTTCAAAATGTGATATATGATATTGCTTCTTATGGAAAACTACATGTAGATGCGGTAAATATAACTTAGAAATAAAATAATAAAGCAATTAAATAATTAATGAATAGGCAAATAGAAAACTACATTCCGTTTTTCTTATTTTAATTTCCACATCTTTGTTGTTTATAGGCAATTTCTATTAAAGAAAAATTGGAAAAAAATGTGGGTTTAATATTTTTACCAATAGTTTGTCTGGAAAATTATTTGCAGGAATTAAAGAGAGTGGATTTTAATATCTTTGACACACGATTACAAAAAAGAGACAGTTTACTTCCTCTACGTTTATACTGGAGAAAATGGATATATTGAAATTGATTTCCATATCTGTTATTTCAACATATATAATATAAAACAATGTTAAACTAGTTCGAAATTAAACTTTTGTAAAAAAATTATATTTGTAAATATTTTATAACAAATTGAAGTATCATTTTAATATTTCATTAATAAATAGAATTTCATTTTCTAATTTAAATACATTTTATAAATAGTTATGTTGAATTTCATTAAAGCATCTGTTTCATTCTTATATATTTACATAAATTATGTCTTATAAAATAAATAAAAGATATATGTAGATATATTATTTAATGTTATTTCAATACATTAGTTTAATTAAATACTGATAAACGTCAAATTATTAATTTTATTCTTATGATTTGTATGTAAATTTATGCACATGTAAATAAATAATGACATTAGAAGTTTAGAAAAATTTGACTCAAATTTTGTTAGAATACGTTTATAAAAACATTATAATTGAAATTATTTATGCTGGAATTGAATATTTCTTTAATTATATCATATGATCTATTTATAAAGATCAAACATTTTGTTAGATTTGTATTTAACTTAAATAAAGTGTTTCTATACATGATGAAAATAGCCTGTATAATTTTCGCAATCCCCTTCTGTAGAATTAAGAGACAAATCTCCAGTACTACAAGGAATTGTAGGTATATTTGAACCCTGAACAGTAAATCCATGATAATCTTCCTTTTCTAATTCTGCAGTGGAAGATAAATTTAATTCAGTAGATACCAATAAATCGTTTTTAGACCTTTCCTTTTGGGTGTCAAAATCACATTGTGTGTCCAAACTTATAAGACTAGTTTCATCTTCTGCTTTGCTTACATCAAAGCTGTCATCACCCATGAAAGAAGGAAAATCAAATGTAGGAGATGGTGTAACACAATCTTCTATTAAAGTTGTTCTCGCATCAGTTTGTTGCATGGAATTACTAATTGCAGCAGAACAAACCTGAAATCAATTGTTATAATTGTCTACTTATAATAAATCTATTAATTGTAAAAATGATTTACTTGAGGAGCAATTGGAGGTGGTAACTGGTAACTTTCAATATCTTCACAGTCCAAATTGGTAGGTAATCTTTGACTATGGGCGATTAACCATGGAGTTCTTTCCAAAACCGTTTTTACTTCTGACTCAATTTCCTCTTGAAATTGTAACATTTTTTCTTTTAAATTCAGTGTTACATCCATTATTTCTGCAGTTCTTGTTTTCATTTCATTGAGAAGCGTTATATCTTCACACATTAAGTGCAAACTCTAAGTAAACAATTAATATGCATTACATAAAATATACTCAATTTAAAATCATTAAACCAAAAAATTCAGTATGTACTTCACATATCATTAAAGCAGATTCCCAAGTATTAGCCGGAACTCGGTCACCAGACATATATGCATTGAAATCTTTTTCATCCATATTCAATGATTCTGCCGTTAAATTTTCAATGAAAGATACAGCACAACACTAAAAATGATTCATTTTTCCAGTTTGTTTTTCTTATTGATTTATGTTTTATTTATGTTTTTTCTCTATTATTATAACACAATAAAAATACTTATGATAACTGTGTAAATTTTACCAGATTTGTGAAGTAATATCCACCTTCTCCAGTCATCAATCTGCTTGCATTACAGAATCTAGTGATAAAATTGATGTTGCTTTTAAGACGAGCAGGATTGGCTTTTAAAACAATAAAAATTAAGGCAGGAAGAAATTCATCAGCTGATGCAGGTCCACCAACAGATTGTTGTAGCATTAAAAATATGTTTCGACAGCAATAAATAACACAAGAAAGTTTTTCTTGAGGAGCCTTTGCAGAATCCATATTTAGTAAATCTGTAGCAGATTGGAAAGTCTAATTGGACTAATTGGACAACTTTTGACTCAAGTGTTAAATATTTGATATTTGGACCTGTTATGGATGTATATACAAGTTCTCTAACTTCAGAACTAGTTTCATGTATTCGACACTCTAAATTTTTTCCACTAACCCAATTCAGCTGCCGAATTCTGTGAAAACATTTTACTCTAATTTAGACCTTCATTTTTTTTTTAACATTGTTTTGAATTGTAAATAAAAGTAACCTTTTTTGTATTGCTAAATCCTTTTCTTCATCGTTTGTAAAAGGAGGACAAAAGAGAATTCTGTAAAGTAAAGTCAATGCATATCTTTCTACATAATCCAATAATTTTTCTTTAATTTCTGATGTTATGTCTGAAATAGTTCTAATGATTAATATCCTTATTTTATAAGCACATGAAAAAACTAGTAAATAGCATATAAATACTAGTTTCAATTTGAATTACATTAATTTATGCTTTTTTTACAATACCTGCATATTTGGCACTGTTCTCTAAACGCTTAGCAAATACTTGATAAAAGTTTTGGGTAATTTCTGAAAGGTCCTCTATCCTCTTTACATCCTTATTTTGAAGTATATCGATTATAAAAGAATACATACATTTTTTTACATCTCTTTCTACTGGTGTCTTAGCAATCATAGCTATTATTTCACAATTCTCTGCCTTTACTTTTTCCAGATCCGAATTGTCTTTTGTTAATTCATAAAATAACTCTTGATATCCTTGTGCTTCTCATAAAAATTAATGACATCAGAATAATTTATTTTCCTTTTAACTTATGTAATATAAATAAAATATAAATTTGAAACAAAATACAAATAAAGTTTTGGTTTTACATGTTTGCTAATTTAATTTACAAAAGAAAGTAAAGCAGAATATAGATAAAAATATAATAAATTAAATTTGTACCTTTTGCAGCTGGTTTACGGAAAGATATATTTAGTATTTTGTATTTCTTTTCTTGTTGTACTTTCTTCTCTTCGTACTTTTGATGAGCACTAATCATGCTCTTATTAGAAGTATTGCTGAAACATTAATGTTAACTATATTGTTATCAACAGAAATAAAACATTGTTATTTAGAAAACATAGTGTTCTTAAATATATAGAAGTAAACAATGTACTGTTACCTTAAAGCTTAAAACCTACTACTTAAACAAAATATGTACTAATATAGGAATCATCCAATTTAGTTAAATATCATACAACGTATTTTCAATGATAGATTAGATATCTGCTACAGAAATAATATTTTACTTTATGCCAATATAAATAAATAAAGTATGATGTGTGTGTGTATTTCATGCATTATTTAAAATATTCAATAGGCCTATTTAATATACTTAGTAGTTAAAATTACTATGTAGTATAATAAATGTAGCATAGTCTGTAATAGTTACTTCTCAATTAAGAAATAATAATGAATATATTAAGTAAGTATTAAAAATATATGTGAAAAGTATTTTAATACCACCATGATTTATTATCACTCAGGATGATCATTATAATGTAATAATTTTTCACTTTACAGAGTTGTACGTTATATAAAACATTAAGCATTTGTTAATTCTAGACTAGAATAAACATACACATCATATCCTTCTCCATAAACATTAGACCCCGTTTGTGATCTTTGTTTTTGTAAATACTCTCGATGACATTTGCTGCAATAACCTGCCCATTCTGCATTTCCATAAAATCCACATCCATTTTTGCACTTAAGATCCGCCTCATCGATTCTTAGGGAAGGGGTTTTTGTTGAGTACATTTTCACAATTGTTGTTATACGATTTTACAGTTGTTTTTTTTTAAATTAACACTACGCACGTATTCTTACATGAATTCTCTCTCTGCATAGTTATATTCTGCTTGCCGACTTGGATGTCATAAATGCGTAAACGCATGCGTAATCTTCAGATAGCATTTTAAATCGTTATACATAAAAAAAACATTTTTAAATAGTTATTTAATATAATGCTTCGATTATATTTTAAAATTAAATATTTAAAGCCACCTTTAATGTTTATAAACTATATAAAAATACGAGTTAACTTTTTAAAGATTAAATATTTAAAATATATATTAAATATTTATCGTTTATTAATGTCTTTCAATAATGTAGTTTTTATGAAAATGTAACAAATACAAGAAATTTAAATCTAGTAATTTATACGTAATTCACATATGTACTTATAAAGTCGCTCACGGAATCGCGTGAGTCAACAAGTTAGCGACTGTTTCCTTTTTATGCATAAACATTCCTGTACGTAATGACAAGTGACTAACCACTCGTTACTGTTCATTTCGAACACCATCATGTAAACCAGTGGTGACAAATTCATATATAGTCTATGAAGTCTTAAAATAATGTTGGCAATTCGATAAGTCATTTAAATTTTACATTTCTTTTTTTTTATTACACTTGTAAAAATTAAAAACGAATTCATTAAAATAGGGAATTAATATTTTTTATTAGAAATTACTTTATTAATATTGGTTGTAAGTTTTTGTGGATTTAATATTTTTGTTATAGATGCTACATGTTCACTTAATAATGTTATCCTATGTGAGGTTTTATTGGTCTTTAAAAGGGATAATTGGTACACAAATATTCGCATTTTGATCAAATGTTCCAGCAAGTGACCTCTGCAACAGGTAGATAAAGTACCTAGGCCAGTATGGGATAGAGTAAAGTATATTCTGGGGTTCCACAGAGGTCCGTGATATGCAGGGGCTCACAGTCCATGCTGTTACAGTGACAATAGCGGCTGATCCAGCCAACCACTGGATGACGAACTATCAGAACTATCCACCCACTCCTGCCAGAGTAGTTGGACAGAGGTTTTGATAATCTCACCTATCAAATGCTGCAGATAATGTCCAAGGATAGTTGCCTTGGAGAGTACCTGCACTGTGTAGGGAGAGAAGCAACAACGAGCTGCTGCTAAGCAATCATTTCAATCTCCTATGCAATTGCAACTGGACCAATAATGATGCTTTAATAGCACTGCCACTGTACATGGTAAATTACCTTTTCAAATTTACTTTCCATCATAATATTTTTTTATGGAAATAACTATTAATAAATTTTACAATGTTAGAGCTGCACCAGGAAGAAATTATTCTGGTCTTAATAGTTATATTGTCGAAAGCACCTACAATATTCATAAAAATGCTAACAATATATTTCCTTTCTAAATATTTTATACTATTCTTAAAATTGAGAAAGGCATCCTCAATAGAAAAGTCTTTTGTAAAACCATATTGGCAATTGCTGACTAAACCTATATTGTTATAACTTAAGTAGGTCTGATTTACAATTATGCTTACAAAAATTTTGTTCATGACTAAGAGTAAAGTAGTAAGTCTAAAAGAACCAATCTGTTCCAAATTCACTTCAGTATTTTTAAGTAAAATAACTAATTTTCAGTTTTTACTTCTTATGGAAAATCCATTCTCTGTGCCACTAATTATAAAGTGTTAATAAGCATCTGTTTTTAGTCCCTACAAATTTTTTATTGTATCTGGTCCAAAGCCATATTTATATTTTAGTGTATGTTTACTCAGTAATGTATACAGTGGGTTTAAAGTTAACACAAAACCTTTGTTTGAAGTTTTTATTTTTAACAATATTATATGATTATAAATCTAAACAAACTATGCAGATCAAAGCCATGTCCAGTTCTTTTCTTCTTACTGAATTGGTAGCATTAATTGAACTTTGTTTAAAATACCAATTTACTGATTTTAAACATAATTTTAGACTTTCATTGCTACTGTTAGATTAGAAAATGCTTTTTTAATTCACATTCATCTTTTTCTTATCCAAATTTGAATGAAATTGCTTTGGGTGATCTTGTAAATTTGTTAAATTTTTTATCTGACGATTTTTTTAAATATTTCCAAACTTTAGACATTTTTTTGCATAAACTAGCAGGTGATAGTTTCGCCAAAATTAAAATATTTTATAATGTTTGATTAAAGAATGAGTTTATTTACTCCATTAATTTATTTATAACTGAGATAAATAGTTTTATATAGAAATTTTTCCATTTCCTATGCCCTCTTTCATTACTATACGAAATGTCAGATCATGAAAAGTAAATTAATACATAAAAGAAATGTTTACTTTCACTTACGACTTATAACTTACGACTTACGACTAATGACTTACGACTGACTTAAATTTTGACTTTCAAAAACAATCGATAGTAGAGACTAACTACCGATAGTTTCGATAATGCTATCGATAGTTCTCCATTTTTAGTTACTACTGAATGTAAATACTTTATGGTAAAGTCATGACTTGTGAGAGACTTTATGTTACATGAAAATAGACTTTAATCGTAGCGTAATTCTGAACCGTGTAACATAATCACTGAACAAAAAGTAACAAATTTAAAAAAGGCTATGATATTTTCTAATTTATTATATTACGGAGAATTTGCATGTTTTTATTTCTTACGTAATTTTTATATTTTACCTTTCTATAATGGTCAGAACAGTTCTCAGTAAAGACATGATATATATTGTTGAAATATTTTGAATTTTACAGTGTTTCACGTTGTATAGAAGAAACAATAAATTTGTTTATATATAAAAAAGGAGGGTGTTATTGTTCTTGTTTTGGTGCAAAAACTGAAACAATTTGACAAAACTGAACAATTTTCAAAGAAAATTGAAAATACACACAATAAAAGGATGCATTGTACAAGGATGTTGACTCTGAAAAAGGTGTGTTTGTATTCAAGATAAAAATCCTTTAATATAACCTAAATCACACACAATTATAAATTTAATTTTGTTCTACGTTATAAATGATATTAATTCATTATTAATCTAATTCTTTTATTTATAGACAGTTTGTTATGTTTGATTTGATTAGTTTTATAATTGTATATAATTTAATATTGTGTTGAACTCATGTATATTGCAGTATAGTTTGTAATATTTTAATATTTTATAAAATATAGACTAATTTGTTTATTATTTCAATGAAAATGATTGGTATAAGTTAACATTTGTGTGCTTGACAATATTCAACTTATCAAAATATGTTCTCTGTGATAATGTTTACTACAAAAGGCATCGTTGTCTTCAACAATAAAATCTATAATAGATCGTCAATGTATTATTACCAATGGCATTGATTTTTCAACAAGACCTCCATTTTATCAGTTTTGTAAATATGCTCATGAAAAACCAATATCAAGTAATATAATTGAAACAAGTAACAAACAAGGATTATTTATGAAACTATTACAAAAATGTGGTCTCTTTAAAGGAAAATATGTAAGTATAGAAATATGTATTAAATATAGATATTTATACGAAAGATCTTGTAATTTGAAGTTCAATTGAGATTCTAATATTTTTATTTAAAAAGTGGAAAATATACAAAAACTTATTTCATATTAAACTACATTTTTGAGGAAAAAAATTTTAAATATTTATTAGGTATACATGCATTGTCTATATTTTAACTTAACTAATATCACTAGGAATTACTTGCATGTTTACTAACTAAATACAGGCTATAAGATACAATATTTTTTTTTGAAAATTTTTAATTTATTAGTTTAAAAATTGTTGTCCATACTATTGTATGTATAAACATGCTTTTCATCTAAAATTTTTGCAAACAAGTTAATACGTATCAGATGCTCATTTTGCCAATCATGAAAGCAAGTTTATTCTTTTAACATTGTGCAATAAAAAAAGATTTCTTATTCTTATTTTAGTGCAATTATGTTCCTACTGTATATTTTGCCCTATTTGACATTTTTCACATAAATTCTTGCAACTACCTTGCTATTCAGATGGTTCAAAAAATTATATTCTAGAAGTACTAAGTCTGTTGAGTAACCCTAGTATCAGAATGTTTATGATATAAGTAGAATATAAGAGAGAGTTTGAAAATTCACATTAATAAAAATCAAATAGTGTTAATACAAAAGACCTTAATAATATGTAAATTCTTTCGTGTTGAAATTATATGTTAACAATGTTTATAAACATGAACAGAAATAGTTAAGATAATAATAAGTCAAGATTTATAAAATTCAGACACAATCAAGGGCCCATGTACTTAACAAATATTCAAAATAATTTTTTTTAAATATAAAATCTTGTAGAAACAATTTTAATAGTATATTTTCAACTTATTTTTTCACATAGAATTATTAACTTCAAGAGTGTACTAATTACACAACATTCTGTACACATAAATTGATTTGACTTATTCGTATTTTAGAAATCAATGGCAGCTGGCTATTTGGTGTATGAAAGCATAGTTGATGAACTTAATTATTCTGCATTTTTTAAAGGTACATTATTAATATTAGTTTTTATTGAAATTTTATTAATATAATTTAAATTAATTTAATAAAACTTAATTTTTAATATAATGTTTTGTTCTTTTTATTAGATTTTAATATGCCAGACACATTTTTCTCTTGGTTTCTGGTCACAGAATTACATGTATGGATGTTAATGGTACGCTTTATGGCTGAAGGAGAAAAAGGTCAAATGACCAGAGATTATTTAGTTGAAGCTATGTGGCAAAATATTAAAGGCAGAATAAATGTACTTGGTGTAAGTAATTAACAAATTACATATTTATTACATTCTATTTAAGCTTAAATAAAATTCATTTTTTTAAATTTAAATTAGAGTTATATTTCCTTAAATTTGTCTGTTTATAATCAATTTAATTTTAATTTGATTGTACTATATTTTAATTTCAACTATATGGAGTTAAGTATGAAACATTTTCTTTTTTAGACAATTCATCCAAAGATAAAGAAGAAACAAATACATACCATAGTTTGTCAATTTAATGCTGCTATGATTGGTTATGATGAAGGAATTTTGTCAGAAGACAAAGTATTAGCTGGTGCACTTTGGAGAAGATTTTTTTGTTTAGAGTGTAATAATCCAGAACACCTTGAAAAACTTCTAATTTATGTAAGAAAACAGGTAAAGAAATCACATTTGTTGCATCGTATCAATTGTTGCGCAATAATTTAATAATAATTACATTCTTTTACTTTTAGATTTATTTATTGGACAAAATTCCATCACATCAAATGTTTCATAATTTAAAAATAAAATGGATAGACTTGAAAGACATTAGATAAAGTTTATTGTTATTGCAAATAAATTTGTAAATACTAATTAAGTAAAATTTATGAAACCAATATATTGAACTTACCAAATATTTTGTTAGTTTACTTGACTTTATTCTCGTGGGAAATACATTCGGAAAAAACACCAAATGGTATCCTCAATAATACAGACAAATGTATGAAAAATTAAGAACAAATTCATGTACTCCTTGAGGCTACCTTGATGGTAGTCGCTCTCGCCGCAATCTGGCCACAGTATAACACCTAATTCCAGCTTAGAGAATAAGGTGATTTGGCTTAGCGGTGATGTTGCAAATATCTGCGACACGGCGATGCTTCGCCTGGGACGTGAATCTCCTTGTTGCGCTGTGTACTGGTGAACCAACGACATCACGAATTTAAAATCCATATATGTTCGGGCCCGACACCAGTACACTCGCGCGCACTGTTCAGTCAGAGACGACGGCGTGGGCGCGAGAGCAGCCGACATGTACGAGTCCTACCGTGCGGCGCGCGAGATTCTGCAGGTCGCTTTCAAACGGACCAAGTCTCAAAGCTAGAAGTTCCTACTGATCGAACGGATGCTAGTAGGCTGCATTGTCGGGCATGGATTGCCGAGCGGGCAATGCGTACTAAGCCACGAACGGCGCAGACTCCGCGCCGCACGGGGGGACACCAGGATGCCATATTACCATTGTGTACCTGGTGTTCCCCCTGACCCCATGCGAAGATAGTTATGGTTTAAATGAGCAGGCTCTGCAATCGGTATTGCCAGATGCGGGGAATCCCACACTACCCTTGACTCCGTCCCAAGGGGTCCGCGGCGTCTTTTCCAAGTTTTCCTCACGTTAACAAAAGTGAGATCATAAATGTAATTTCGGAAGTATAATATATTTAACACAAACTGCTTAAAAAAGTAATTAGCATTCCGCCTCAATAGATCCGCATAGGGCGAATATTTGTAAGCCATCATGCATTACAGTGGTAGCAAACACTGTCACAGTCCACCATTGCCAAACATCTCTGGTCTTTAGACAGCAATAGCACTGAAGTGGACGCTAGGTGAGCATCTCAATCCTTGCTGCCATCTATTCCACCTGAAACCTCCTGGTCTCTATCACTTTTCGGCCGATAGAAAGTGGACACCAAGTTTACACTAACCAACAGCCCAGGAGGTGATGAAGAAAATTACTCTAGGCTTTTATACTGGCTCAAATGTGTCCTACAACCAAATTTGATTCATAATAGTTCATTCAATAGTTTATCTAAAAAAACTAATCTGTACCAATTTTTAACTCTGTATTTTTACTTGGAGGACACTAAAGGACAAAAAACGAAAATCAGGTTTTCCATAATTTCTCCTGTTTTATTGCATGAAAAATTTTAAATAAAATTAGATGCATTTCAATTATGGAGACACATATTGAAGGACTTAGATTTTTCAATTGGAAATTTTTGACTAACTGATTTCTATCAGATTTTTCATTTTTGTGTGCCAAAGTTAAGAAAATTGAAATCAATTTTTTCTTCGTTTTTCACATGTCAAGTTAACTTTTACATCAAACTTTGTACAATCTTCATCAGTGTTTCATGTAATCTTTAATGTACTTACAGTTGGAAAAGCAATATAGTAATTAAAGAAACTAAATAAATTCCATCAGTGAAAATCAGACTATGCATGTTAAATTCTAAGTATCTATAGTACTTTCAACAGCATTGGTGGTACACTGTAAAGTATCCAACTACAAACTTTTTTAATAGAGGTTTGAGATATTCTTTTGGCTCAGTTTTATCGTTACATCAATTATATCACAATAATTAATATTAATTTGTGTTACAAAAATATTTTAAGAATATTTTTAAAATATTTTAACCAAAAATATACATAAAAATGATTTTGGAGCACTTTTTATGTCAGCTTCTCTTGTCAGGAATCCTGACAATTAGAGAATTGTTTGACATTTTTTATGTTAAAATGTCATATATAAAAATTGATTTTCTAACCTCTTACCTTTTACAAGAGTTGTTTAGCTATTATTTCACCTCTTCTTTTAAATAAGTTAGCACTGACTTTCAATGGAACATATATTTAGTATAAAATAAGATAGTGAATATTAAAAAAAGGTTCAGCTATGTAAACCTTTCACAATTTACATAAAACAAAATGAATTTTATTTTTATCCTTGAGTGTTCTCCAAGTAAAAGTACAAAATTAAAAATTAATGATATCTGTCATCTTATTTAGTCACACTCTTTGTCATATAAATATGTTATATTCCTTTTTTCCTATTCGTATCTTTATTTTGAAGTTTTCCTATTTATGTTTCAAACTTGGCTAGCGTATTGCACAATAGGTGGCGCCACAAATTCCTTCAACTTACAGTACGTGAGATTGGGCCCCCAGAAACACGGCAGACCAATGAGATTTTCTCGTATATGACACGGTTTGGTTACCAGAGACTTTTGTCTCGTCAAATGAACTGTAGAGGCCATCTATTAAGAATAGTATATAATCTAGAATAGAAACAATAAATTTGGTCAAATTTCTTTTCTTAATTTATCTTAATCCATGCCTGTCTATCGAAATTTAGTTTCGGTTTTCTTAGTTGTTATGTCAGTTATAGAATGATGTTGAGTGCTTACTAAATCGAACTTTTTAATTGTTGTAACCAATCGTCAATGTTTTATTAGATATGGAATAAAGGAAAAGAAATTTTATTGCAAGAATATTATTTAAATACGTTTTATTTATTGTGTGGTGTAATATACGATTCTTTGCCAGGTCAGGTATGTTCATCTTTTTCCTTAGACACAATGTTTATTTGTCTCTAATATAGTTACATAGAATAAAATCTCATTACATTGTTGTTCATTAATTTAAGAGAAAGAAAATATGTACACTCGTATGGATTTATTTATTTGCATTTATAAGTTTTTAATTGATTAGTGAAAATACCTTTTTGACTTCTAATTGTTTGAAAACAAAATTTGTAAAACGTATTTGTGAAACAGATATGAAAAACATTTTAAAAGTAATTCAAGCAATAAATATTTCTACATTTATATCTTATCAAAGTTAATATTTTACAACTAATCATGTTTCAGAGAAGGTTTAATTAAAGTATATTACCATTTGTTATTTTAATTTTATACTTATTTTAAAAGGTAATTAAATAGTAATGTCAATATGATGCAATTATTTGTTGATTTTTTATGAAATGATACATTTCATTCGAAGTTATGGATAATACGTTAAACACTTTTGTATGCGTACCATAATCTTCTATGAATGTAAAAATATAAATGATACACTACATTTTAGTGATAAATGAAATTTTAGTTTATTAAATTAGTTTTATGTGTATGATATCGGTCTAATTTATTTTAAAGTTTGATTTTTATTATTACTATATTTTGATTATTTTTATGAATGTTTTTTAAATAATCATACTTTAATAAATTTCCTAATAAAAGTTTATTTTCCTTCCATGAATAATATAATTTAATATATTTACTGAAGTAGTAAATAAGATTTTATTTCTGTACTTCTTGACCATTTTTCTTATTGTCATTAATCAAAAATTTATTAAATATAAATAAAAAATATCTAATATTTGAATTAAATTTTCATTACAATTGGTAGAAAGTTTTAGAACATTATTTATGACAATATTTATGAATTACTCTGTATTATATTTTCAAATAGCTTGTATTGAAGTGAAAAAGAAGGTAATGATTATAATTTTCAGCCAACATTTGTCTATAAGATGGCTGATTCCAGTGACTTAGATCGGCAGATAGAACAGTTGAAAAAATGTGAAATTATTAAAGAAGCAGAAGTTAAAGCTCTTTGTGCAAAGGCACGTGAAATTCTCATTGAAGAAAGTAATGTGCAAAGAGTTGATTCTCCAGTTACTGTATGTTTTTTTTTTATAAAAAAGAAGGAAAAAAGAATTATTATGATTATAATTTATAAGAGATATGATTTGTGTTCAGGTGTGTGGAGATATTCATGGACAATTTTATGATTTAAAAGAATTATTTAAAGTTGGCGGAGATGTTCCAGAAACAAATTATTTGTTTATGGGTGATTTTGTTGACAGAGGTTTTTACAGTGTTGAAACATTCCTCCTGCTTTTGGCATTAAAAGTAATTAAAAGAATAATATAGCGTAACAATTTTAAAGGATCGTAACAAATGAATATCTAAAAGAAATACTGTGTCTAATTAATCATAAATTTTAATATAATTGTAAATTTAAAAATTTTGGTATAAATAATTAATATAAATAAAAAATAAATCATTGTACTTATTATTATAGTAATAGTTGCTAATTTAACTGTAATTATAGGTTCGTTATCCTGACAGGATTACTTTAATAAGAGGAAATCATGAGTCTCGACAAATTACACAAGTTTATGGTTTTTATGACGAGTGTCTACGCAAATATGGCACTAATACAGTTTGGCGATATTGTACGGAAATATTTGACTATTTATCTCTCTCTGCTATTATTGATGGAAAAATATTCTGCGTTCATGGGGGGTTATCTCCAAGTATTCAAACACTTGATCAAATAAGAACTATAGATAGGAAACAAGAAGTAAATCAAACATATATTTGAGTATCTAATAAAATAATAAAATTGCTTTTGTGCAAATTTCATAGAATGAAATGTAGTTTAAAACAATGTAAAATGTTAGAGCTAAAATTAATTTTTTATAGGTTCCACACGATGGACCAATGTGTGATTTACTTTGGTCAGATCCTGAAGACACTCAGGGTTGGGGAGTTTCACCACGTGGAGCTGGTTATCTTTTTGGAAGTGATGTTGTAGCACAGTTTAATTCTGCAAATGATATTGACATGATATGTAGAGCTCATCAATTAGTCATGGAAGGATACAAATGGCATTTCAATGAGACTGTTCTAACTGTTTGGTCAGCACCTAATTATTGCTACAGGTATATAAATTTGTTTTTGAAGTTTACATATACCAATTTTATGTAATTATTCACTCTTTTATGTTGATTATGAATAAATATTTATTATATTGCGCACAATTAGTCGAAAGAAAGTTGTAATTTTTTATCAATTTTAAGAAATATTTTTTTAATAGATGTGGAAATGTAGCTGCGATATTAGAATTAAATGAGCATCTTCAACGAGATTTCACAATCTTTGAAGCAGCACCACAAGAAAGTCGAGGAATACCCAGTAAAAAGCCCCAGGCTGATTACTTTTTATAAAAATAATTTCCATTAAAAATAACTGTATAAACCAAAACATTTCCAAATATTAAAAAAAAAAAAAAAAAAAAAAAAAAAACAGAAGTCCTCTTAAATGATTATATATGTAAACATGTCCAATAAAGATGAAAGCAGCTTGATTGTGAGAGTATAATAGATAAATGACGAAGTTGGGTTTATAACTGAATTTTATCAGTGGTACTGGAAATACCAATTTGATATAATAAATATTATGAATACATGTGTTTTTCATTATTATATCTTGATTTGTACAATAATGGAATTAATTGTAATTCTATTTGTATTACATCCAATTCTATGTGTATTGTATATTAATTTTATTTTGGCAATTGTTTACCAAAGAAGCGAACTTATCAATTTTAACAATTTTGAAATATGTTGGAGGTAGTGAGTGAATGAATTTAGCATGGAAAATAAAAATAGTTTGAATTTATTTTTGTACTGTTGATCTTTGGGAACCACTCCAAAGGTTAACGAGTGGAATAAATAGATTTTTAGCTTACCTCTATTCAATAACAATGACTATGGAAGGATCGAAAAGAAAGACAGAAACATACAACAAGTACGCAGTACTTAATTAGTAATAATTATTTATTAAAGAAACACACACGGCACAAATACATAAAACAGTAAGAATGTAATTGTACAAATTAAAAAGAAATATAAAAATATTAATATATTTACTAAAAAAATATCAAAGTCACCGATTTCACTGGATATACAAATGATCAAGCATTAGCAGAGTTGTGCCCTATTTAAATAAATTTGTTGAAGCAAGAAAATAATCAAGGTTACGAAAAACGTAATAAAATTTTCTCATCTATAAGGTAAACACAGTAATTTAATTTTTAAACAGTTCTTATTTAAATTTTTGAGAGAACTTTAAGAGCTGTGAGATGATAAATCTTGTCTAAGTATATCGATATGATAAAGTATCTTTACAGCCTTCTACTCTTCATGGGCATCAGAGTATTCTCTGGAATAAAGAACAAAGTTTTTACTACTGGGGTGTGCACTAGTAGGATGGACTTCCATCAGTGTGGGAAGAAGTCTTCTTTATAAAGAAGCATTTTGTCCACGTCGCAACCAATAGAGTTCTATCACCAGCAGCAGCAACTTGTGGTTGCACCTCATACTTGCCACTAGAAGATAACTTAAGAAGTAACCCAATTATTCAATCACTTGCATCCGTTGTGATACTGTTAGATTCATATATTTTTTCTTTCCATCCATGGTATTATACATACTTAATATGTACATAACTATATATATAATTCACTAACACTAAATAAACTAATAATATGGTTTACAAAGTTTACAGTGTTCAAGTTTATGTGTATAATGTCCAAATTAGATAACTACACTTATAAAATTTAATTCCTACAGTCTTAGAATTATCTAAGACTCTAATATGTCTAATAAATATATTTAAACCCACAGAAATACTACATACTTAAAATTTTAACTTTTGTAACACTTTTTTCTTACTATATTATTTTTTGTTTGTTATGATTTAGTAGGAAATGAGATTCATCAGAAACATTTTGCAAAATATTCCTGACTATATGGTTGGATTTTCTACAATGTTTTTATTCTCTAAATATTTTCATGTTTCCTTCAAACCAATCTCACTGGTAAGGGAACAATGGAAATGATTCATATAAATTTAAGCAAACAAATACTACTGTATATAACATATACAGTATATTTAATAGTATTTGTTTGCTTCTAAATATAAAACTTGTATAAATTGAAGCAAACCTATGCAAAGTAACTGTTATTGTTTGTATATTACTTTTCACATATTTGAAAATAGAATTATTCTTACCATACTGTGGTCCAATAAAATGACTTTGGTCCAGTAAAATTAGTTTTGAAAATATAACTTGTCACGTATAAGTTATACAGTCACGAACATAAATATTGGCACACATGGCTTTTAATGATATAAATGCTTAAAAATCGAAAAGAATCGTAATTTAGTTTGTAATTTAATAAATAACAGTTTAATATTTGAAATAATAACTTAGTTTATACTTTATATTTTAGAGCAATGTTATTTCATTGCGACACAAACAACACATCACTTGTAAATTAGATATTTTATAAGGTTAAAGTTATTCATGATACGATTGAGATACAATGCTAAGTATCACTACGCATGCGCGCAAGAGCTACGCGTGAAGGAGAAAGGGTAATCCGAAGCATGGTGACTTTCCCCTGTAATGGTCAGCCATTTAAACCGGTGTATCCATGAGTGCAGCAAAAAATGACACGATCTCCGACGTTAGTGAGTTTCCCTTGAAGCAAGTATGAATTAGTTGGTTCATTGACGCTAGAGGACCTTAGAACTTCTAGGTGACGTCTGCCACGAGAAACGGGTGTGGTCCTTGGTTGGTGCAGACGCTGGTGACTTTCCCTTCTCACAAAATGAATTAAAGTCCATATTAATATGATTATTATTACGATTATTTCATGGTTAATCAATAAATATTTGAGCGAGACTTTTGTCTTTGTTATCTTCTACGAAAAAATTAAACCTGGCTAATAATTTTAGTAGGTTTAATTGAAATGTCAATAAAATTTAATATCAAAATTTTTGGAATGTAATAAACAAATATAATGGTAAACATTTAAAGTGTACTTATGCAACGTACTTGAGCTTTAGTTTACGGATTATTCGCACGCAGCGCTAAATTTGTATCGCTTACTATTAAGAGATACTGTCCGTTTTACAAATTTCTCGCTTCATCGCTCCCTCTCATTTTCTCTTTCCCCTCCCAATGTGCTATAGAGTCTACTCTTGCTCTTGACTTCTCGAAGATTTGCGCGTATCGAGTTGAGCTCGTCATTAGTACGTACCGACTTAAACGTTCTCTATTTGCATGACAACACAGTGTTCGTAAAACTTATTTACTACATGGATCACGTACACATTTCTTTGTGAATTACTTAGAAACCTTGAACGGAAAAGTTTTCCAAACCTTTTTTTCTCTTTGTTTGCTGTCTGTCTCAGTTCCTCTTTCTCTCTGAGTACGCGAGTGTGAGAATAGCAGATAGTGCAACGGAGTTCGAACATCAATGCATCGATATTACAGACTCCCGGTGGCAACGATTTGAAAAAATAGTTTCCGAGTTAGGTTACATGAACTCGTTGAAATGTCGTGGCTCATCAAACGGCGGACTCACGATTAGCTCAGGTAAGTTTAAAATTTATAAACCTAACCGGTAGATTCTTTACGACGGAAAAATACGTCTTTCCATTGGTTCAAAGGAGTGGGTTTACCCGATTGTGGCTGGACCGATTATTTTAGACGATGACGTGCTGCTTATCTATGTCACCCGGCGGCACGGATTCCTGCCGTTTGAGGGGAATATAACACGCTAATCGCAGCTCCTCCTTCACAGTACACTTCCTTTTATTGCGCGGTAAAAAGGTAGATGGCGTTCCGCAGTGGCGCGATATCGGTGCGCAAAATTATTGCCGCCCATCGGCTGATAGAGCGGTTAGAACCTTTTAAGTATTTAACCTAGATGTGATTAACCTATGTACGAGGAGCTGTATAAATCGTCATGCAATATTAACAAAGCAATATACTTTGTTAATAACTTCCTGATACTTAAAATTTATAATAGGTTATCAATGTAAGTATCGGTAATATTTACTAAATATGTATCATTGCATTTTGAGAATGAATTCTAATACATGTAACTAATATTTTTATTAAAATATGTCTTATTAAAAAATCCAAATATGTAGCATACAATGGGATATATATCATAATGTGCAGAATATACAGAATATGCAGAGTTTTGCATATACTGCATACTTTTTTTATATTTTAATGTATTAATGGTGAGTAATATACATATTTGTCATTTAACTAAAACCTGTAAAATATTGGTTATATGGATCAGGATTTATTTCCGAAATGCAATGATACATATTTAATAAATACTAATTTAATCGTTGATTGATATCATATTTGTACCTTATAAATATTGTAGAGATATTGACACAATTCTTATTTAATAGCAATTTATGCAACTTGCACATACAGTGAATATTACTTAAAATCTCATTTTTTATAGTTTAACTAATTTTTGTCTATAAAATGTTAACATATTTTCATTTAATATGTAAGAATGTAACCAAAAGTTTATTAGCAATAAATATGTTAAAAAAACTTTATTCTATAGAATGTAAGTATCAGTGAAATGTATACATGTTTATAACACTAAAAAACTAGTCTCTGACTTTTGTTTGTTTAATGATACTTAGGAATGATTAAATACGAGCTAAACTCTGTTTATACTGTATTTTATTTTATCAGAAAATAATAAAGATGGAATAAACTACCACAAAGAACAGGATAGATATTTATCGTTATAAGACCATTAAAATTGTAGTGGAATTATTGAAATTATTAATCATAGTCAAAACGTGAGGCAATGTACAATAAAATAATAGGAAGGAAAGAATTGCTTATTGAATAAACTAAAAGAAAGGTTACAAAACCCTAAATTTAAGAGTTAAAAGATAGATTCTTAAAAGAATTAACGGTGAGTCTAAAACTATTGCTTCTGAGTTAGTTTTTAACATTAGAAAATATTTATGCAGAAAAGAATATCTTTTGATTATTAGAAGGGTATTAAATAAAAATGTTTATCATGATATAAATACTTGAAAAAAGCTATATGTAAGATTTGAGAAATGAAAGGAAAAGAAGTAAATGTATTAAAAACCGAAAAAATTGTTTAATGTTTACAATTTAGCCTAAATTTACTATTTATGATTCAGTTAGAAAAATACATTGTGTGGAAAAAATGAATATCGCAATAAACATTCTCGATTAGCAGCCTAATTCAAAGTTGAGCAATAAATTAGGTGGGACTGTATATCAATCTTTGGTGTCAATGTGGGTTACTTATAAAATATTAATATAAAAATTATATTATTCTGTATTGTAAAAATATATATCTTATTATGTGTACGATTTTTATTACTGATAATTGTTATGTATAATTATAAAGTATATTTTACTTACTTGTTATTAATCAAATTTTAATTATATTTTTACATTTTATTGACAAAAATCGATTGAACCGCAAAGTATACGATTTTAAGTGGTACACACTGTAGGTTAATCACATTTAATTGTAAGTTACATGTTTCTAAAGGTTCGAGTCGCTATACCGTATGATCGGCGGTATAGTGATTCTGCGCACGAATATTACACCGCTACAATTACGTCGTTTAGAGTTTCAGACTCAACAGCTTGAATCCGTGCTACTGAGTTTCTACTTGATACTTTGCCTCCAAGTGCCCCCCAAAACGCCAGTGGCTTTCGAGAATCAGTCCCAGATATTTCATCTGGGACTTCACCTCGATAGTGGCCCCACCCACCCGGATCAAAGGGATCGGCGGCTTTCGCCGAAATACGTGGAAACTCAGCACCTCAGCCTTAAGGAGCCAATCGCCTTTCATGCCAATCGCCCTGATCCGTTCAACGACGCCTCGGGCATCCTCCTTGGTCTACCGGACGACCAGATCAGTGATGACTGATGGCGTCTTGGTGACACTGGGTGGCACTTGACATCTCAATTCTCACGTTGTATATACGTGTTGTGTACTTTAACGTATACACAGTAAAAGTTCTCATTGATAGTACGCGGTTCTCAGTAAAGTACCTAGCGGGCTCAACCAGAACTAGATGCTTTAAATCATAAAAATTCGAGGGTAGCGGAGTTGAACCACCTTTTCTTCTTACACCATGGCTTCAACTTAGAACCGTCCACGATGTAAATGTCGTGTTCCGGTGGAAGAGGGTCGGTAGGATGAATATCCTCCCCTTCCCCAGCAGCGTAGCCGCACAACATACTCATTCTCCTATTCACCCACATACTATTACATAACGTACACTTCGGGGGAAGTGTTATTACCGTTACTTCTTTTACGATCATCGAGCTCTGCATGGAGGGGAGTTTAGTCATCCAACCTCATCCTTTTGTTCAGGCGGGGGTGGGGGTGATGGGTGGACGTCTCCACGGTTCTGCTCTCTTTTTGCGGTCTCTTTACACATTATTTCTTTTTCTTCAGGTCAGAATACTTTTCCAAAGATTCCCTCAACCTCTTAGGGTGGATGTGGGGTTGAGTGACGTCATCGTTGGGTGCGTAGACTACTCACTAAATTTCCCACGATGGCCATACTCGCACGATTTGGGGGGAAATTGGAAACTGCAAATAATATAATATTCAGTAACCCCCCTCTCCCCGTGCGATGCTATATTTGCCACGTGCTTTCATTGGGAAGGAGGTGGATCGCACGAAAGGCGGTCGAGAACTCCTATTTCAGGACTCGCCCAGCGATATTGGAACAGGAGTGACTCATTCCCCGTAGGCGCGGCTTTCATATTTTTGGGAGGAGGAATCAGCCCTCCCCTCAAAATAAGTGGCGGGGATGTGAGGCGACCGGATAGGAGGGTTTTTCGCGACACCTGCCGGCGAGTTTTCGCCCCGCCTCTACGGCCCCCTTTTGCAATATTACATGTTCTTTAGTACCTTGATTATTTTCCTATAGGTTTCCGGTAAACATGTCTGCATTTTAGTGGGATTTCTAATAGGTACTCTTGAGTGTAAAATGGCTGTCTATTGTTTCACGAAACACATTTGTATAGGATGATATTCTGCACATGCGCGTCAGAAAGAATTGCAGAAAATAAATTAGTCTTTAAAAACGTTTTGTTTAGCGATGAAGCGATTTTTAAAAGTGACGGCTGTGCCAGCTATCGTAATATGCATTATTGGGCCGATAATAACTCACATTTATCAAATTCCATGAATTACCGAAAGATTTGGAGCTCGAATTTTGGTACAGAATTTTGAAAGATGAAATCGTTCGTCCATATTTCTTCGATGATAGTTTAAATGGGAACAGATATGTAGAATTTCTACGAAATGACTTACTGCTTCTTTTGGAAAGGTTAAACTCTCACTTATCTTTAAATGGATGATTCCAGTACAATGGTGCATCTCCACATTATGCATTGATAACAAGAAGTCAATTGAATGATACGTATTCAAATCAATGGATCGGACGTGGTGGGTCCATAAATTGGTCTGTGAGGTCATCGAATTTAACACTGTTAGATTATTTCTTATAAGGGTATTTAAAAAGGTATTGCTTACAATGCAGCACTAACTACTCCTGAGGACACGAAGATACGAATTTGGGTTACATGTGCAGCTGCATCGAAACAAATCATTGCATCTGTTCTGAAAAGTTTGTTTCCGACAAGATTACGCCAATGTTTAGTAGTCGAAACAAGAAATTTTGAACAGATTCTGTAGATAAAATAAAAAAAAGAACAGAAAAGCCAATTCTCGTCGGTTTCATTAAAAATTCCTTTTCTACATTTTAAAGGTCATTTCACGGTCACTTGTACTTAGCATTTTAAAATTGTTCTTTTATCATAACGAAACGAAAATACAGCAATAAAAATATGGTAAATATTTTATAAATACATTTTTTCATTTACATGCACTGTGTACATAAAATGTTACTTTGTTTTTTTTGCATGTTCCTTACATATAAATCGTAGACGCATTATACACTTTGCACCATATTTGTTATCATTGTTTAAATATATATAATATCTGGATCTTTTTCACAATGTGATCGGTAATGATTGCTTTTGCAGTTCGAGCTTTCTATCTGTAGTTTCAATTACCAATGCAACATGTTTGTGTAATGTGACGTGTTTGTCTTCAAAATCGTTGACTCGTTTTTCAATGTTGTCTTTACATAACGACTCAGCCAGAAATTCAAGGAATGTCTTTCTTTCTGATTTCATCGAATTTCTTCTTTTTCATTCTGGATTTTTTAGCGTCTATACTATCAATGTGTTATATATGCCGCTAAATCAATATTGTGCATAAACAAATTCAGAGGCCAGCGTCTTGTGGCTCTTCGACATGTATACTCACGAACCAATTTGTTTAATACATCAATTCCACTCTTCGTCGAATTATATTTATTTGTGATGTGTGGTTTGTAGTTCTTTTCCGGTTCAGAAATGGAATGCTGTTTTTTAATATTTGGTAAACAATATAACACATTTGCGAAGTTTCAGCACGTATAAAATTAATGTTAGTTTCTCTGTAAATAAAAAATGTAGCGAATATTCTAAATGTATACGTGTTTACACCAGTGATTTAGCAAATCTTTTCTATTTTTTCACATAGTGTCTACTACATAGATTTTGTTGTGTGATAATAAACTTTCAGTTAAGCCGATATTTGTAAAAAAGTTATTTGTCATTATTATACGTTCCAGAAATGTATGAGCTACTAAATAACGCGTTGCCATTGCCCTTTTTTACCGTTTCCTACTTTTTCCAAGTAAATGTCAAAATTGTTTGAAAGTATATAAAAATTGAGATTAATATAGAAATAAAATTTTTCAGATTTCTTTTCAAAACTGTAAAAAGTAAAAAAACTCCTGTAAATGCTGAAAAATGCCGGTTTAATTACAGAGGAACAACATAATATACGTGACAGAATTAAAGAAACTAAATAAACACGATGATAACACGATGATCCAACTACTGAACCGGAGCAAACTTTTTGAAATTTTTGAAAACCAGTTATTTATATATTTTTTCCATTCCTGATCATACGACAACGATGAGTATTTATTTACACATGAATTAAGAATAATTAAAAAATATTTTCACTTAAAATGTACATAAAAATAATTTTGGAACAAAGTTTTTTGGTTGTTTATATCACTGTTTCTATTTGCAGTTACTTTTTGGACTTTAAAATTGCATCAAGTGCAAGGTCATTTTGAAGAGTAATTTGGGTTTTTTAAAAATTTGATGAGTACATATCAACTAAATTAACTACATATCTCTTTCAACAAATAAATAAAAAAATGTATGTAATTTAAACAACAATCAAAAGGAATAAATAAAATAAGCTTACCAAGTGGTTCAACTTCAAAGTTTCTTTCTAATTCATTTTCCCAAAAACAAAGCCTAAACTGTTTTTATAAAAACCGTTATTACCGCGTTCTCCAGATATGTCCTTTATAAATTTTTTTATCTTTGAGAATATCTATAGTTTATTGCTAATGAAAGATCAATTGATAATATTCAAAAACTCCGAAAATAACATAAATCGAAATATAATTGTTGCTATGATTAAAAGTGTTATACAAAAGGCAAAGTACCACAAAACATGGACTTAAGTTTAAACACAGGCTGCAATATGTAGATAAGTTTAATTTATTTCATTGTGTATCGTTTACACATATCGTTCACGCTTATAAGTTTTGTTACACGTTTCGGTTATTATTATAATATTTATTATTATAAGTTCTTTAACTGGAAGTTCATGTTACGAACATTCATCGAAAGTTACATTATCTAAAATTGTACTATTTATAGCATATATGATATCGTTGAATTTGCATAAGAAACTTATTTGTCTGTAATATACAGGGTGTCGACCACGAAAGTAAAACATTAATTTTCTCTATCTTTCTTTATATTTTCACGAGAGTAAATAAGGGACTGAACTCGATTTCTTTTGGAGAATTTTGAATTACACTTGCTAATTAAGTTTTAATTGTTTACAAAAGGGATTTTCCCACCAATTTCAATGATTTTGATATACAATGTGGAAAGGGATATATATCTGAGTGTTCTAATGCAAAAAATTAATGTTGCTCATTCATAATTTTCAGGATATAGTTACCAGAAACATTGAGTTGTAAATAATAGATAATTACTCTTGTTATTATTTTGAAAACAGAACTAGATCGATTCAAATTGGGAAAAATAAATGTGACCCAAGAGCTTTGTTGCAAATTAAAATGTATTTGTTATAAAGTTAGTTCACGAGCACAGTCAACTTCGTTGGACGAAATGTACTGTAAAATTCCTCAATGATCGTATTTTTAATACTACGAAAAGGCGAACCCCTCTCTCTGTCGATTGGTTATTAGATAGACGCATTGTGCATTAACACTAGAACTACCGACAGATTTCGTAATATTAAGGTATACCTCATATATATCTAAAAGAAAATCAATTGATAAGGAAAAAGAAGAATTTGTAAAATTGATCACAAACGTGGAATAGAAAAATCATAACGCCTTCAGGAAACATGACATGGAATTTAAAGTAAATTTCATTACGAAAGCAGTTGGAGCCAGTCATTTTGACTGATTGGTAAATCTAGTGTTAATTGGACATAAGAGGTCAGTTTGTGATAGGTCGCGAAGAGTAGGTATTCGCTATATGCGAAAACTAATAAAAGTGTTCAAAAGAATTTTTGCACGTAGGTGGTTGCTTCAGATTCTTTAAAGTTAGGGGCCCTTACGCGACAATAACAATGCATATGATTTATTATGTTCTACAAATGTTTCACTGAGTATATCAATAAATGGAGATAGGTAGTTATTAGTTGTCGTGTAGACAACTCTTTAGATTTCAGAGAGATACAATGTGTTATTGTTTGTCTACTAATCTATACAGTGGACAACTCTTTATGTAGACAATTCTTTAAATTTCTAAAATGGACTCTAGATGTAAAATTGAGAAAAAAGTCCGTACAATCAAATGATCAATATAATTTTGTTTTCAAGATACAATGTATTTTACGATACAGTAGTTTTTCACCTAACTTCAAAGATACTGCTCGAAATAACCACCACCAGCTTCAGTAGGGGCATAAATACGTCGTATCATCGATTCTCGGATGTGCTCAAATAAACTGGGTGTAGTATTGTACAATCGACTGGATGTATCATTTATTCATTTTCCAAAAAATCGATGATGTAAGTAGTGTCCAGCTTGTTGATTGAATTCATAATGTACATTGAGCCAATATTTGTATTGTGTGTATTTTATACGCGGAAAGGATTATTGAAACAAAATAAGCAGTAATTTGAAAACAAAGTCATATCGGGCATATGTTTATCTGAACTCTTTTTCTTATTTTTATGTCTGAAATTCATACTTGTCGCTACTTCCCATATGTCAAAAGACCCTCTGTATATCCGATAATATCGCATCGTGGCCGAAGAAATGCTCAACGTTCCAAATATTTAAAAGAAATGATTTTAAAACAGATTGGTGATTTCTTTTTAGATATCAAAAATTACTGAGGCCAGACTTGTGATAATGTGGCTAATACTATATGGCTGCCAAGTATAATGGCTTACAAGCCAGAATAACATTTTTTAACGAGACTGCAAGTCTTATTCCATGTTTCAACCATACATTGAATTTAATTGAAAATTGTGCTGTAGGGGATTGTTCAGAAGTTGTGTATAATGTGTATTATTTCGATTTGTTTTAAAATATTTATGCATTTTTTTCTGCATCCACGTGTCGATGAAATTTACTTATAGATCAGTTTCACGATTTAAAATTTAAGCATATAAAAGAAATTAGCGAGAATAGATGTTCAATAAGAACTGATGAATTACTGCAGTTTCTGCATTCCAATTTGATATAGAAACTTTCAAAGCGTTTTCGTTCCATTTAATGAGAACGTAAATGGAAAACCAATTACAAAATTAGAAGCAAAGAAATGATCTAATTACTGAGTTTCAGTGAATATGAAATTGCATTATTAACCGTCTGAGATAAATTATTCTAAAAGGTTCTTCTTTACGGCAAGTACGAACAAAATTTTTTACATTCTTTGAATTTGATGTACACTGGATGTCAGGAATAATTTAAAAAGCACAAAGAAGGAAGTGAATTTATTAAAGAATAATGTAAATTATAAAGAAAAGGGAATAAAGAAATAAAAAACACAATTCGATGAATCAAGTATGGAAGATTATTATTAAATTTGTAGTAGAAACACGCAATGTAATTTGCGATAAATTTGCGACAGAAATTTCCTCTAGAAGTGCTACCTATAAGAGAGCATTAAATAATCTTTAGTTATTTTTGAAACGTATTATGATGAATGCTGAAATGTACATCACATTTATCAAAGCAATATAAAAATGATATTCATGCTTATTTCAGTGAAGTTTTTAAAATACAACAAAGAAGAAAATATTAAACATTTATTTAAAATGTATAAAATAATTGTCGATTTGCAATAGACCTTCACTAACGTTGAAACGCTTCTAAAAATTCTTTTAATTTGAAAATTGGTATTTGACAGAAAAATGTAGAAAATGTATCAATAATGTTTATTGAAAATAACACTGTACAAGATTTAAATTTTGAAAGCATTACTGAAAAATTTGCTGCACGTAAAACGAGAAAGGTACTGTTGTAAGAAAAACTGACTCTAAGATAAATTTAGTGTTTAATTATTTAGTCTACTTTAAATACGAGAAATTAATGTAATACGTTAATAATACTCTCTATAAACCGAATATGATATATTCCAAAATGTTATCGTTCTTATAACCAGATGCCTATAAAAACATAATTATAAATAAAAAACATTTTTTATTATACATTATCTAATTTTGACTAAAAATAAAAAGAAATATATGCATAATTGATTTATTGCACCTAAATTACAACGATACAGCTCCGTCGCTAGTCTACCACTTAAACTCGTAATCTGAACCTATTAACAGAATAGACATAGTAAATAGACATAGTGAGAGTAGATATAGATATAGCAGCATGTTCCAAAGAGATGCTGCATATATTGTACCAAAATATTTAATTTAAAAAATTTTAATCTTCACGATTTTCATTTTATTTTTATCAAAAATAATGCCAAAAGATTGGTAAAGTTTTCTTGATAAAAATGAGTCTAGACAACATAAATAAGATGATTCGGGTGACAATAAAATTCTTAAAAAAATAGTTTTATGTAATGATAAATTAAAATTACGTAGTCCGATTCATATTATGTTTAGATTCATTTTTATCTAGAGAATTTCACCAATCTATTGACGTAATTTTTATAAAGATGAAATGAAAATCAAGAAAATTACAATTTTGTAATTTAATATACCATTAAAATGTTTGCGGTAACTCTTTAAAGTACACCTCTCACTATGTCTATTCTCATTCTCGAGTCGAGCATTTTCCTGAAACAAAATCGCTATCTTGTAAATGTTGTAACTTGTAAATTTCAACGTGCAACCCCAAATTCATGGAAATTTAAGCGCGTACTTCCGTGCTTACTTATCTGTGAAAAAATATAATACCTACATTTTCATGTTTCATAATAAGTAATTAAAATAATTCATTTTGTGTAAAATCTATAGTACTATATTTAATCATAGAATCATCTAAAAAAAGAAGTATGTGTGCATTTCGAAAATTTAGAGTTTGTTGGTTTAAAACAGAGAAAATGGTGTTCTTAAATAAACGTTGAGAAATTGGATTTTGACAACAAATTAACCTTTTTTAGCCCAATGTGTAATACTTAGAAATAACGTGCCGACAAATCTTTTATTTATGTCTCATAGATAAAAAAGTATCTTGTAATCCGATACTCTAACGGTAAACTTTATCGATAATTCTTTCTCTAATCTCTCTATCTATCATGTAGCGTATAAATAACACAAAGAATTGATTATTAGCAGAACAAATTTATGTAAGAAAACAAAAACGAAACAAATAACTTCAAAAATTGCACATATCTGAGACATCATAACCAAGTACAATATCTAAAACTTATATCGAAGAAATGTTTGGACAGTAACGTGTGCACGACAAAACACTAAACAAAACATGTCAAGTGGTTTATACACGTATTTTTCCATATATACGAATTAGTTTAATAAAGATTAGTACTTTTACTAAAATCGAAATTCCAAAATTGAGTCATCTTTTTAATCGTATTATAGCTATGTGTACATATTTAACACTTAACAATTGTACTTGCCCGTTGGTTTGTAATGCAATGTACTTTATGTAGTATACTATTTTTTTGCTCACTTTAATTCGCAAAAGTCACCCCTCCAGATAAGAGTCCATATTCGGCTTGTCTGCAGATACTAAAGCAGATATTACTGTAAGTCTCTCTTCTATTCACATTTATCGTAGTCATACAACACGATCAAACGTGACTCGAAATCGGTAAAACCTGGTTTCTTTCACATTTATCGTTTAGTAAAGAAGTAACTACAATCTAAATTATATCGTGTTTGGTCTCATTTTAATCAGAAAGATTTGACAAATATAACAACAACATTTTCATAATAAAAAAACCATTAATAAAAGAAGTTCATCTTTGCATTAGTATTGTTTTACCAACACAAACATTTATTTTATTCGTTAGTGTTTCATCGTAGTTAACTGACGAACATCGTTCAAAATTTCTTTAATAGTAGGGATAAACTTTTCACATTTATCATGGACATCAGTTTTACATTTATCGCGACAACACTGTATGTGGTTCCAAGAAAGATCCTCTCTAATAGTGGGGATAAACTTTTCGCATTTATCGTGGACACCAGTTTTACATTTATCGCGACAATACTCTAATCGATCCAAATGAACGATGTGTAAGAAATAAACGCGAAAACAAAAGAGACAGTAGTATAGACAGAGGTTTACTTCTTAATAGCTCTAACAGGCTAATTCGTTTAGCGCTTACTATATACTATATGTAGTGTGTTCATTTTAAGGAAACACTATGCGCAACGCACATATGTATTAGTAAGCGTTCAGCCAGGAGTGGAAAATCCTCAGAAATGTCATAAGATTGACTAACTTAGTAAGGAAAGAGTACATAATAATTCGAAGGACAATTTTTGCAAACATTCCATTAGAAAATTGATTTAAAAATGGGCGAAGTAAAAAGTTTTGAGCGTTTTTCTTTAGATGGTTTTAGTGAGCCATATCTCACGATGTATACGTTGCATCTTGTCATTCTATACTGCGACTTAAAGGCGACATAACGCTTTAAAAAAAGTTCTGTGACAGTTTTGTGTTTAGTGAATCCAGTTGTGTGTTAGAGCGTTCCAAAATGGAGGTAAAGAAAAGAGAAAATTCGATACATTTTTCAGTACCGCTACGACCAAGGGGAAAAAGCGGAGTAGGCAGCGATTAAAATTTGTGCTGTTATGGACCCAATAGAGTATCGAATGCAACAACAAAGCGGTAATTTCAACGCTTCCGTTTTGGTAATATGGACGTCGAAGATGAGACACGCTCTGGTAGGCCAATCGTCGAAAATGTTGATAAAATCATGGAAATCGTCGAATCAGACCGGCATGCGAGCACTTATTCCATTGCCCAGGAACTGAAGATTAGCCAGAAAACCGTTTGGAACCATTTGCATAAAGCTACTCTCAAGAAGAAGCTTGATGTATGGGTGCCACACAAAATGATACAGAAGAACCTTTTGGAGCGAATCGATGCCGGCGATTCTTTGCTGAAGCGTAACGAAATCGATCCATTTTCGAAGCGGATGGTGACTGGAGATGAAAAATGGATCACATACGAGAACAACAGGCGAAAAATATCGTGGTCCAAGCGCGGTGAGCCGGCCCAAACGATCGCTAAGCTCGGATTAACGACCAAGAAGGTTTTACTGTGTTTGGTGGGATTAGAAGGGAATCCTCCACTATGAGCTTCTCCCATCGGACCAATCACTCAATTCGGACCTATACTGTCAACAACTGACCAGATTGAAGCAAGCGATCGACGAGAAGCGTCCAGAATTGGCTAATAGGAAGAGTTGTGTTCCATCAAGACAACGCCAGGCCGTACACATCTTCAACAACGTGCCAGAAGCTTCGAGAGCTTGGATGGGAGGTTATATCGCACCCGCTGTATAGCCCAGACCTGGCACCAAGCGATTATCACTTTTTCAAGCATTTGCAACATTTTCTTGATGGTAAAAAACTGACCTCAAAAGAGGCTTGTGAAAATGTGCTGGTCAAGTTTTTTACTAATAGGAACGAGGACTTCTTCAATCGCGGAATTATGAAATTGCCTTCAAAATGGACAAAAGTTATCGAACAAAACGGCGCATATTTGATACAAATCCGAAAATTCTAACTTTGTTAATTTCATCGTCGAAATAAAGAGAAAAACGCTCAAAACTTTTTACTTCATTTATTATTATGGCCATAAAAGAGAACAAGTTCATCGTCGATATATAAAACAGTAAGGTGATGGCATACTTAAAATATTTATTACTGTTTTATCATGATTTCTTAAATGATCAGAACAATATTGTAATCTTGGTAACTTTTACGTAATAAAACTTTCTCTTTTATATTTAGTCTAACGATTTAAATGGCTTTATTATATGTGTTCAACACATAATAATTCTTTTACTCTTACTGTTCAGTGTCATCTAAAGTTTATGCAATAACTTTGTAATTATAAAGGTAGAAAAACTTTAAAGTTATGAAAAAGGGAAAAGAATTATTCTCAGAAGATGGTGTAGCACAGTTAAATACGATTAATGATAAACATTTGAATTGACTATATAAAATTTGTAACTAATTATTGTAAAATGTTACTTTAACTCTCTGACCATGTGTCTAAATTGTAAACTCTACCGTGGAAGGAGAAAGTTGAAGTGAATCGTAGACAATTTGAGTCGAAAAGGTAATGCAACAAAATTATAATTACGAGCTAAATACATTATAAACATATATACAAATATTTCTGGATATTTATTTCTATTATAAAAAGAAGTTACATCTCTCTTTTTACATTATTGGGTGTTAGTATTTATATTTAGTTTACAGTATTACAGTACTTCTTCAAGTAAGCACGTAAAGTATTAAATCTTCGAATTTCTATATTGTACTTAAAGTTAAAGAGACTTTAGAAAACGTGGCTTAGGGCAGAAACTACGTTGTCCATGGGTTTTCGAGAGTCGTAAATTTCACGACTCTGGCCTAAGCTAGCGTTCTGCCACCACCTAATCTCGTGAAACACAACGTTCAAATTTGATACTTTTCCGAGCGTCAGATTTTCTTCGACACTCGTGCCGCACAGATCGTGTCCAACGGCAGTTGTTAACAGACAACTCGTGTGAAATCCACAGTTTTAATAAACATTTCTTTTCTGGAACTATATCGAATATTTGTTCTTCTTAAAAGTCATCATTAAATTGGCAATGGGATACGTTTCGTCGTTTGAGAGAGACCAGTGAAAATTTGTTTATTGCTCACGGGAATGAGGAATGCAGCCTGAAATTCCCTAATCACCATTTTCCAACAATGTCGTCATCGGACGGCAAATACGTTGTAAGTATCAAAGTCATTTATATTTGCTGAAATTCTCACCGGTTCTTTATATTTTATTAGATATACTTTTCTCTAAATCAAAATGGCGTATTCAATTGAACATAGCTATTTCCTGTATAATGAAACGTTCAATCTCTTGTTCTCTATTTCTTAATACTGATACTGATACTGATACGGAGACAGATACAAACTTCGTGATCGTATTAATCAAGTTAGCACGGTACTTAAATTAATACAAGAAAATAATGATATTCACTTCTTTTATTCGTTTAAAACAAAGTTGTCGGGTGAACAAATTTAAACGTGCATTATGACTTAAATATATAGGAAAAGGTACCAGAATTCTTATTGAACAAATTCCTATATCACTCTAAAAAATACATTGATTAATTAATAGTCAAGTTGAATCTTAGGAAATAAGAGGAAGAATAATAGTATATTGCAATTTCATCGAAGACGCGAAAGACTATTTATATATATATATATTTTTAAATTGTAGTCATTGTACAGGCAAGCGATTCCGCTGTTGCTGCTTTATAGAATAGATTAACAATTATAACGCTTAAAGATTCGTTTATTTAAATGCTTCAATACTGGGGTTTTAAATACGTAAATGATCGGTTTCACAACCATCAAAGATGAGAAAAAAGCACTACGCATTCGTTATGATAATATTACGTGCAAAATATATTTAAAATGTAATTGTTCAACGTATGAGTATCATTTAAACAAAGAAGGAGAGTTCAGGTGCAGCAAGATAACGGTACTTACAATCAAAATAATAATACATTACCGATGCAACTACGTGTTCAGTAATGTAATTATTGCACAAATTTAAGCTGTAATAGTTAAGAATGAAAAGAGAGTATCGATGTAACAATGCTATGTATATTCGAAACACTTTTAAACCGTCTAACAGTGCTGTTCGTAGCCATCAGAAAATGTGTAGACCCGAGCAGGTAAATTTTTGAAAGGACCCCTTTAAAATCCCCCGTAGCGGTAACAGTGTATCATTACTCTCTGATATAGCAGATAGGCGAGCCTCAATAATTTCTTGCTGTCCTAACCATTTCTAATTTCTTCTTTTCCACGAGTAAGTTTAAGCTCGTGTTAATATTCTAACTGAACATGGAAAAACTAAGGTATTCCGAGCATTTTATAACACGATAACTATTTAATTTTAAAGATGTAAACAGCATACGCAAGACGATATCTTTACGGTTGATATGATTTTGACACTCATAGTGGACTGAATAAAACAATCCAAAGATATTATTCATTCATGCTATTCTAGCTATAGTTCAACTAGGGATATTAGAGAACAGTTTTGGAGAATAGCAAAAAACTATTGTCACTACAACATTGTCGCTTATCTTTTGTTTATATGACACATTTAAACGAACAACCATCAACGTGTTCTGCCGAGTGAACTTATTAAGATTGATCTGTTTATAGATTCAAACTGTACAAAATACTGTATGTCTTATTTCCAAAGTTTCAACTACCTACGTTTAAGATAGATCAGTGGGTTTGGGCTAGATCCTTTGAAGAAGACAAAATGAATGCAAAACTATATTCGGTCCAACAAGACGAGTCAGCAGATGTAAAATGTATGTGATCGCTGCACGAGTAAGACAAGACTACAGTCTGTCTTCTTCTATCACATGAATTCCACACGAATATTTGTGTTTCTTTATTCATCTGTTTCGTTAGACAGAATATACTAGATAGTTCAATAAGTTTTGTCGTTCGATAAAACTTATCGAACAGTATAGTACTAGGTTGCTCAATAAGTTTTATCGAACAACCTATTAAATCTAACTAGTTTGATATCTTGTGTATTATTCGTTGCTGATTGCTATGTTGTTGTTTATAGAAACAATAGATAAGTGGCCAATGCACACGATCAAATATTTCGGAAACTAAGGATGAATAATGGTTATATGTATAGGACAAAGTTTTCGAAAATGTTAAATTTTACAACATATTTAAAAATCATCGAAATCGAGAACCGTCTGTCTACGCGGTTAAAGTCTATCGAAACACCTACTTACGTTCAAACGATTCCACTAGGTTGTTCAATAAGTTTTGTCGTTTTTTCCATTGTAAAAAAATACTGTGACACTTCAAATTTGAACAAGTGTAAATATACGAATGAGTCGACAGTTCAACATAAAATTTCATACATGTTCATCAAACACAGTAGTACCGTCTTTAGAAAAATAAAACGACAAACCTAGTAGTGCCATTTCTAATCGAACGACAAAACTTATCGAGCAACCTATTATAAGATAAAATTTGTGATTTTCATCATAGGATTATTTAACGAAGCATTATTTCAAAAAATTTATTTTTCCTTAGGTTTATTTCTGTCTTATTAATTATGTATTTGTTAACGTATCACTGAAATGATAAATAAAAATACGCGTAATCGAGTTCAAGCAATGTACGAGCATAACATTTAAAATAAATGTATAAAATTTCTCTGCAAATTAAATTGTTTAATTTTCTGTTACCAGGGAGGCAACATCCGTGAGCACGACATCACAATGCGCATGTTGCTGCCACTGACATTGGTTATCGTCGCAGCAGGCTTGCTGCTGGGAACTACCGAAGCGAATGTCCATTTGCACTTAGGTTCTGACACTACCAGACACTTTACCATTGGAGAACATGAAGAGGCAATTGCTGGGATAGAAGCTAGCCTTCTTTCGCTTCTTGGTTTTGCAAAAAGACCAAAACCACAAGGTCCAGCCTATGTACCGGAATCATTAAAACAACTTTTTGTTAAACAAAATACCATTGGTATGGCTGACATTGCTAAACCAGGAATTCATACCAGGTCTGCTAACACAGTTCGCTCCTTTTCTCATGTTGGTAAGTATATACATGTATATTTTAAAAATTTTCTATAGAAAGTAAAATAAATCAGAATTAATTGAAAGTAATTTTCAAAATTATTCTTTAATTATGCTAAGTTATACGTTACTTTCTCTAGTAAAATGTTAATTATCTTAGTCACGGTGTTCTCGTTTAAACCACACACACCTAAATATTTCCGTTGTGTATGTACCAAAAATGGGCATCTTAGCTGTAAAAGAGGAACGCGAACAATTGAATGGTATACCACAAAAATTACTGTTATCTTCTTTTGGAATAATTTTGACCCGCGTGCTCAACACTTATCGAATCTTTCTTCTATCTACTCGTCTCTTTTTGCGTTTCGCTGGTTCACTCATTTTGTTATACGACATTTCGTTTTGTTATACGACAATCAATGCAAATTTTCTTCACTCGTTTCATTATTGATTTACTCAATCTTTCATAAGCCGATTCATCGCATGCTCGTAAACAACGTTTTAACACTTGCATGTAATAATTATTTAAATACAAACTCGAATAAAAGATACAAAGATTCTTTCACAAATCGTAGAACGATTTATCTTGACCGTCGAATAAGATTTTTATTTTTATTTACATCTTTCTTCGAAGCTTTGAAGGACTTGCAAAGCCAAGTTGCGTTCCTTCGTCCGTTTTCGTCTGAAAAGTTTCGCTTTTTGGAAAAGTAGCGTGTTTTTAGGGATGGGTGCAGACTGAGTGTAATACAATATGCAAAAAAGCGTCTAGAGCGTCCAGCAAACATCGAAAGCGTTATTTTTACAAATGTTTCAACTTTCACGAAGCCCTAGGCCCATTGAAGTGTTTTCCTTCAGCGACGAAATTTCAAAACGATACCGCACGCATAACGATAGGCTTCAAATGCATTCAAGACGTCTTAAGTCAAGCAGCGAGACTCAAATTGGCTCGAATCGTATGCCTCAAATACTTCGAATGCCTCGAATGACTCCAATGACTGGAAGAGTTCAATGGATTTGATGTTTAAAAATCTTGAAATTCTTGAAATAATCCTTTTAATGCGGAAATTGAAAACAGTTTACGGTACTGATTCTTGTTCGTATAAAAATGCAAGCTTTCGAACGAAAAATGGGAGTGAGTAAGGAACAGTAAAAAGGAATGAAAAATCAGCGAGAGTTAATGAAGAACATACGAGGAAGTGAGAAAGAACGAAAGTAAGTGAGATCAACTTAAATGCCAAGATGTGCATTACCTAAATGAAAGAATTATTTTAATAAATACATAAATAAAAGATAAGTACTGTCAGGTTGTATCGAGGATCGTGTTAATAAATTTGAAGACTTAATTACAATAAACTGTGAAATTATACATAACAAGCCTTTCCACAAAATATCTTCGACCCATCTCTTCCAGTCTGCATGTGCAACTCGCTCTGTATTTTTTTTATAGTTGGTCTAACGAGATCAGTTGATAAAGAAAAACAAAGCATTCGCGTGATATTTAAGTGATCGATGCTGTGGCTGTATTTATTGGCTGCCAAATGATATTCGATGCACATGGACGAATTTCTGGCGAATTCTTGCCGAAACACACAAGACCAAGTGGAAATCTTAAAGTTTTTCAAATGCGCATATTTTCTCCTTTTTTCGTTGAAATTGGAAAAAAGGAAGAAACTTTGTTCCTCGGGATGACCTCGAGAAATGGTCGAAAAAAACGATCAAATTTTCACGGTTTGTTGAAATGTACGTTTGCCTTTGTGCCTCCTCTGTGTGGTTTTACGCATTAAACAAATATATCTTAACGTAAACGGAAAAAACCTGTTTTAAAGATTTACAATAAAGGATTGAAGACCAATCCTGGAAAATCTATTTGTGATTTTGTAACTGTAGCTATTTGTATTACAGGCGTTTGTAAAAGGTAACAATTATATTTTTTACAACAGAAACATTATTTAATTTTGTGATATTCTTAAGTCAGTGTATACATATCGACAACGAGTGTGTACGTATGTATTTATATCGACAATAAGCAATACCATGTTATAATGAATAAATTATTGTTGAGAAAAGTAGCTCTTTATTACTCAATATGTACCTACATATATCATATATGTAGGCATCTGGGAACTGTGAATCTGATCTTATTCTGCCTATGCGTCGATCACGTGTATTTGTTTACATCTACTGACTCTGCCTCTGATACCAGCCGAAGTGCCTCTCAAAGCACCAATGGCTTTCGAAGATCAGTTCCAGATATTTCATCTGAAACTTTACTTAAATACTGGACCAATAGAGGGGGGAGGGAATTGCCGCTAAGATGCGTGGAAAGTCAGCATCTTGACCTTACCTAGCACCATCTTCAAACCAATCCCTTTTTATTTACATTATAACAAGGTGTACGGTGTAGTAGTCAGTGAATTGATGTAGTAGGGAAAAAGAGTGACGGTGGTGATAGCGTTTGGCTTGCGATTGAGAAGTAAGTCACTCCCGATGTAAAGCGTTTTTCGTTGTAATTAATTAATTACGTAGAATGTAAAAAATGTATCAAGTAAATATTATTAAGTTCCACGACAGCTATTTAAACACATGTACGCATGCAGACACACACGCACGCGCGCAGACTAATATAGCTCTTTCTAAGATAAATTTAACGAAGTGCTACATGATATGTGGTTCATGAAAAGTTGTAAAATCATGAACAATCGGAGATTCTGATCAAGACATGTCTCTCGCATCAGCCAATTAAACCTACTTGATCATGTTGCTGATATATATTAGACCATGAATTGTTAGAAACTGTCTCCCCCTTTCTCCTTCATAAAGGAGCTACTAACAATCGATAGAAACTAATCGATATTTATAAGGAAGCCAAATTTCTGAAACAATAAGAATGAATTATTTTCAATTATAGTTACTATGTTTAATTTAGAATTATTTATTGATTTGTTTTGGTTATTCCTTCAACATGTCTTCTATTTTGAGAACTGTTCGTAGTTTTGCTATACATTCTGCTTAGACATCTTTGAACATTTCGTGTGATTTCCACACAATGAATGAATCAACATTTTCAACGGGTATTTGAAAGACTTTAATTTCTTTCAAATACTTTGAAAAATACAATTCTTTTGAAAAATACACGATAATAAATCTTATTTATTCTTAAATTCTTTAGTTAGCCAATTCCATACTGACTCAGCATAATATGGAGAAACACCATCATGTTGAAACCATACACTTTTTTTTTAAGGAGCCATTCTCATTTCAGACCTCAAAAAAATCGATTTGTTTCTTTTTATTTTCTGAAAGTATACATTTTTAAGAATATACTGTCAAAATTTGAGAGGTAAATTTTAAGTATTGTGCGTTGTAGGACACTTTCTGTATAACTCTTGTAGTGATTATTAGATTTATCACTTATACAAAAGGAGTGCATTTTATATGTATAAAAAAAAAATACATATTTCGAAGAGCCAATGGAGCCAAAAAATAACTTTCATGAATAAAAGAAACTAAAAATATAATTGAAAGCGAAGACAAACTACAAATTAACTACATGTCAATATTCCAATTTCGTCGAAAAAATGAAAAAAGCTATACGAGCAACATATTGCCTTAAGATTTTCACGAACAAGAAGCCTCAACACGTGTGCTATCGGGATCGAATTCTTGATCTAAATGATGAGAGAGCAACAGAATCATTGGACACGTGTAAACATTCTCTTCCTCTATACGATGATGCAAAAAATATTTTAAACCGAATATATGAAGAATTATCGTCTGATAATTTATTCATTGGTTTCGAGCTGCGATACGGATAAGACGTACTGTCTACTGTGTGCGAGTTCGAAAATAATCTTGTGGGTCCGTAAACAGTGATTAGTGACTCGTGTTATAAAACGTATACAATAATACGAGCAGTTATGTGAAAAATAAAAAAAACTACTTTCGATTCTTTAACCGAAAATCACAATCCTCCGACTCGAAAATCACTATCTCAAAATCAACCAAACCGTAAATCATACGCCTCGACAGTGTTAAATACTAGAGCAGCTAGGATTTAGAGGAAACATCATGGAATACTACAAAAACTTTCAAAAATGGACAAATAAAGATTAAGAATCTGGTACCCTATCTGGTACCATAACCATTCAAAATGGAGTCTCCCAAGGATCAGTCCCGAGAGTTCTATTATCAACGACATCATAACTACAGTCTCTACTCCAGTCCAAGTTTTCCTGTATGTCGATGACTTAAACATCCTGTACGAGGAAACAAATGTTAAAACATCGCAAGTTATAACGCAAAACGGCATTAACCCTTTGTACTCGAAACGATTTACCGCATATTTGGTACATTCTTTACAGCTAACTTAAAATAATTTCACATACAAATTAACATATAAATCTTATAAAAGATTATACTTTATAATTTTAATTTAAATATTATACTTTCATATTTGATGTATCTTTACATTTCAAGAAAGAAAATTTCTTAAATTTTAATCTCTGTATTATTGCTCGTAATCCTTTCTAAATCCTGTTAAAATGATACGTAGCTTTTCATTAAAACAGATATCATAGAAACTGGAGATCGAAGTAGAAACTCGATCACGAGTCTGGTGAAAATCTTCTTTCAATTGGTTAACTAAAGTTTTTACATACCGTAGATAACTAAACGGCTGTTCTTTTCTCTGTTTCTTTACTGTTTTAGAAAGAGTATATGAATTAATTAAACATATTTCTAAACTTTCCTTCTCTCTATCGTCACGTGTTCTACGTATAGATGTAATTTCATCGTTTAACAGCAATCAAACTTATCTTCACTCGAGTTGATTTCATTACCACGTTCCACGCTTATAAGGGCCAAAAAATTTGAAAACAATATTTCTATTGCTATGACTGTCAATGGCTAATTTGAAATAGGAAAATCTTATAACCATTTGAACGTGCATCGTTCTACATTCGTATATTTACAGTTGTTCAATGTTGAAGTGTCATAGTATTTTTTTTACAATGGAGAAAACAACAAAACTTACTGAGCAACCTAGTATATGTTTCCGCGTAAGCCATTGATTGTCACAGGCTAATCAATCAGAGAGCATCAGGTTCGCTCGTGACTGTCACGGGCTAGTCAATCAGAGAGCATCAGGTTCGCCCGTAATTGTCACAAGCTAGTCAATCAGAGAGCATCAGCCTCGTCCGTGACTGTCACGAGTGAGATTAGCAAAGGGTTAACGATAGAGAACGCAACCTGGCAAGCATACCGGTTTCGTTTCAATAAAATGAACGAATAACCTGGCTTTACCATAAGACACGAGATGATCGTTCAACTGTCACGAATCTTTCAACGAGTAGAGCAAACGAGATAAAGCGACGGAGACTAAACCTCGGTTGACCTGCTTTCAACAGTCGATAGCCAAAAGCAATAAAGTATGCGCACGAGAATGACAAAATAAATCTAAGAGTGAATAAAAACAAACAAATAGGTTTCATTGACAGTGAGAAAACTTCACATTTCTATGCATCCAAATACGTCCATTCACCCAAGCACCTAGCGAGGATGTAAATAATTGTTACCGGCCAATATAAATATTTGATTCTTACTAAATATAATCATAAATTTCCAAAACATTGACATCTAATATATCGAAACTAGTTCGAGCTAGAAGGCCAATATTGTGTAAATAGTTTTTCAAAGAAAAAGAAATTGACGTAAAATATTTTCATTCGTCATTGAAAACGGTCACCGCGCTCTCAGGCTATTCGTTCAGGAATTGTATTAAATTTATTCAGTTATATTGTACATGTGTAGCATGTTTGTACATGGTAACAATTGGTGTGTTAATTCGAGTACCTTTATAATCATCAATAATAAAGATTATTTTTTTTTTTAACACAGAAAGTGACCTGGATCATAAATTTCAATCTCCGAATCGCTTTCGTCTTTCTTTCGACTTAAGTAGTATACCTCCAAGAGAAAAATTACAAGCTGCGGAATTAAGTCTTTCTCGTGTACCTACTTTAAGTAAAGAAGACACCAACCAAAAGTTTGGTAGAATACTTGTATATGATATTTTGCGGCCTGGTGCAAAAGGACATAGTGCTCCACTGTTACGTTTAATTGATAATAAACCAATAAATACTAGGAAGAATGACACAATTAGTCTAGATGTTCATCCTGCTGCGGAAAGGTGGATAAAAGATCCTAAGAATAATCATGGACTTTTGGTGCATGTGCGTGGAACTAAACAAGAACATGTACGCTTAAAGAGGAGTACAAACGACAGGAATGATACATGGGTTATTAGTCGACCAATGTTATTTACTTACACAGATGATGGCAGGTATAAAATACCTTTACTTTATCTTTTTTTGACAAATAATAAATAAATATTACCGATTTTAGAGCATTTCTGAAATAACTGATCAAATTTTAGTCGCATGTTCCTTTCATCGTGAGAATGAAAAACGTTTGCCTTCAAAGTTTTAAACGCTTTTAGCTTACGACGGAGTTTGGTAAGACTGGCTGCCAAATTTAGAAATCAGATTCTGTTATTATCTTCTTTCGATTGAAAGTAAACGACAATAGTACTCGGGCTCGAATGAGTCAGTTTGACATTGGAATTAGTGTACTATGTACTGATGTATAAAGTACTGTGTATATTTTCGAACGTCTTCATCTGTCCATGAGTGTACATAAATATGTACATAAATCTGCATAAGTCTCCAGCAATTTCTTTAACAAAGTGTTCTTATGATTCTCTGTTGTAAACAAAAAGTGGTTATAGGTAACTTGGAAAGGAAGCGTGTCTAGACCCATATTTGTGCTATTCCTTTTGCCAGTTCTGTTTCAGAAACAATATAAATATATAAATTAACTATTACATTTGTAATCTTCTTCAGTTAATGTGTCAAATCCACTGTCGGTTAATTAAAAAGTACAGATTAATTTTGCGATATATAAATGAAATTCTAACGCATGAACAGTTTCATTATTATAGTTTAATGTCATATCAAAAATACTAAATATTTAGGTACAAAATGTCCTCTGCAAGCCAGATAATAGATCGCCGTGCCAGAAGAGCAGCACTTCGAAAAAATCGTCGAAAAGATGGCCGTGAAAACTGCAGGCGACATCCGCTTTATGTTGACTTTGTAGATGTTGGTTGGAATGATTGGATCGTTGCCCCTCCTGGTTACGATGCTTTTTATTGCCATGGTGATTGCCCTTTCCCTCTAGCAGATCACTTAAATTCTACCAATCATGCAATTGTTCAAAATTTGGTTTATTCGACGAAACCAAGCATGGTGCCAAAAGCTTGCTGTGTACCTACTGCACTCAGTTCAATATCCATGCTGTATCTTGACGAGGAGAATAAAGTGGTTCTGAAAAATTATCAGGACATGGCAGTACTTGGATGTGGGTGCCGTTGACCATTCGTTGAATGGTTTAGTTAAATATTTTGTCAGTGAAGAATTTATGTACAGTAAAAATGAGAATGGTTAGAAAGGTATTACTAAAATAAGACAAATGGAGAATTAAGATTTTGATATATGAAATGGATGATGGTAGGCAATGCCATTTTTGAACAGTACGTTGAAATGTGTATCGAGTGTTTATAAAATTAAGACACGCGTAAGGAGTTTGAAATTTATTATAGATGGAAGTTCAATCGATTGGTTAATTGTTGAAGATTATAGTAATCACGATGTCTAACTTCTTTTCTATCCACAAACTAAATAGAGATACGAAGGATTGATATTATATATCAAATTCTGATTTATCAGTCGATTACAAAAATCCAGAGAATTAAGAACGATAACACAATTTGATATAAATTTTATTCAGTCTTATTATTGAACGCAACAATTGTTGTTACGCGTGTGATCAAACCTTATAATTAATTTTAATGAATGAAAAAACGAACAATCTTAAATAATTGAGATTTTGATCCTTGTTTGTAGCCGGATCATTCCACGTCAAATCCGGACACTTTGCTGGAGTAACATTTTGGATTTTATCGAATACGTCGTAGTCTTAGGATATATTTAAACGCATCTCGAAGGAATTTTCAAATTCCAATTGAACTTTTCTTTAATAAATTATAACCGTTGAAGCGGCAATCAAATGAGAATTAGTTTCTCGTTGCTTACATCGAAAACGAAAAACTACGAAATAAAAATTATTTCAATGAAAAAAAAAGTATTTTTTTTTTTTTAAATTCCAGAGAAAATGTTTTTTTATTTGGTAGTCCCCTGTTTTTAGTATAAGCATCCAACACTTTCGATATTCGTCCATTTGCCAGTTCAACAGTTATAATTTATCGAGAAAAAGGTAGTATTATTTTTCAAATTGTAAAACCAACATTTTACAAAATTTTAAAAAATCCTTCGAGCTACATTTGAATCTATAAAATATCTATAAAAACCATTTAGTCAATTTCAATTAAAGCCGAAACATTACTCCAAGAAGTGTCCAATTCAGAATCGAATGACTCGTAGTTATGTTTCATCTTTAAACATTTTCCATTGAGAAGGGAACGCTTTCTCAAGCAAGGATTTAAATCGAAGTAAAGATGAATATCCAAATGTTATGTACCCCTTTCTTGTTGAGAATGATTTTGAGTAATTGACCGTTATATTTGTTGCTATTAGTTATTAACCGATCAATTGATTGTTAGATGTTCAGGTAATCAATTTTATTTGTCAAACATGTAATCTGTTTTTATTGGCGGTAGAAAAAATCGCTAATAAAATTTTTATCTAACAACTCTAAATTAATATGTACTTATCAGTTTTCCGTCACATTTAGTTTAATAATTTTATGTAAATGTTTAACCTTTTTTCTGTGAATATTTTTCAATGCACATTGTCAACCCTTTTTTATTAAATATTAAAATTTTCCTTGAATTAGTTTAATATATGTACGAAAATTAATAGAATCAATTTTGAAAATACTTGGAATATTCTGAATTTATTCTGGACATGTAGCAAGCAAATATTTCAGCTTATTTTAACACCATAAAGTGTATTGAAAATTGTTTCAATATTTGAACGAACAATCTTTAATAGAGGACGCGTTGAAACAATTATTTCAAGATATCCTTTGTTAAAGATTGTTTAATTTTCTGTCACTTAACAAATGTTTTCTATGTCAGCTAATTTACATAAGAATAAAATAGTTTAAATAAGGCGTAATTATGTTTTCATCACGTGTATGTATGACATTTTAAAAATCTTAAGTCTTCCTTATTGGAACCAAAAATTTAGAGAACACAAAAATAATATACAGATTTTTTACTTATTATTGTCAGTTCAACATTTGCAAACATGCAGAAGTCATTAAATTAAGTGGAACAAGCTGAAGTAAACATAGGACATACATTTGTTTTTTATTTATTTGGCCTTTTATGATTACATATAATAAATTACAAGACTACTTCTTATTTGAAAATAAGATTGAACACTGTGATATGTATTCGAAATCATTTTATACGTTAGAGATGTAAAACGATGAATCTAAAACTTTGGTCCAAAAATAAAGGAGAAATTTTGAAATGTACGAAGAGAACTGAATGAGAAAACATGCCAAGTTATACTTCAAAATAGACAAGCTATACAATGCACTAAATTATTTTAATTTTATAATATAGAAACGACCCATGAATACTTGTGGCCTTACACTGAATACTTGTATAATGAAATGCAGTAACCTCCGCTTAACTGTCGTCAAATGAACCTGCTCTGTTACATTTACTTGAGAAAGGTATTTCTTATTTTGAACCAAGATGCTCGCATATACCATTAAACGAGAAGAATAAACGAATTAGATCAAGTGAGCGACTTAAGATTCTTGAATTAAACGTCTTTCATACGGACTTACAAAATAGTATCGCTGCGTGGGTATGAACCGTCCTCGTGCTACTTTTTATAAGAATGGCCCTTATTAGAAAGTGATCAAAAACAAGTAAAAATTTCAATAATCATATTAAATTTATTATAGTAAACTTATTTTCAAATACTAATCATATAGTATAATACAACAATGTACACAATTTATTGCAAAAAGAAAAAGAAAAGAAAGTAACTAAATAGCAAAATAATTTTTGAACGCTACGAAAATTTCATAAATAAAATTTTCATAAAAGATTTCATAAATAAATGTCAGTTTATATAATAATTGGATTCAAACATATTAAGTCATAATTTTCGTCCTTCATCCTTCGGATTTTTCCTCAAAAATCAGTTGATTTACCAATTTTCGAACTATTCGTAATATCGTTTCTATATGCAGTATCGATAAATCTGTTGAATATTCCTGTGAATGGAGGATCATGAGTAATTTGACCGTAACCTAGACCCGCTCTGGCGATTAGCCGCACTTTTGCGATGCATAACTTGCACACCTGCACGTGGTGGTCTTGTCAGGTGACCTTGCTGGGAAGAATTGAACCAGAGAAGAGTATTGTTAGATATGTACACATATAAATAGGCCTGATTTTTGGATCTCGGATCGAATAAAAAAAGAGTATATGGCTCCCTATTTGGTTGTTTATGAAAATTATTTAAAACTTTTTGGAAAATTAACGAAGAATGTGAGTTACATATATATACGTAAATGCAGATACAATTATGAAATGTTAAATAATTCATATAAAATACTGATATAAATAAATATAAAAAAGAAGCTACAGTGAAGAAAGATATTGAAAAAACCTATTTAAATAGAACATCAATTTCATGGAATTCAAAACAAAAATTTCCATGACAGAAATTATAGAAAATACATTCGGAAACTAAATCTATTTAGCCTGCCTGTCCGATGGTGCTCACCAAACTTTGAGAGCTATAACGTTGGATATACACGTCATCATTATCGCTATTAGTGAACCACACATGCACTGGAAACTTGAGTCGTCCAATTAATACTGCCGGGCCCCCAAATGGGCCAGGTTTTTTCGCGCATGCGTGACCCGATGACGTCACAAACAACGCGTGCATATGGAATGTTACGGGCGTCAAAATGCAGCGAGCTTCGATACCCAGATAGGCCAAGTCAGTCGCGATGAATTTCGAGTTTAGACCTCCTTTTTCAAGATTCTTCCCTCTCTTAGTTACTTTATTCATTTTCCAAAAAATGTTAGACAACTTTCTAAAACTGATGTTTTCAACGCGCATGTGCAAAATAACCTGGTTCATCTCGATACCAGCTCTTGTACATTGGTGTGCAAGCAGTCTCGAATTTCAACATAAATTCTTCCCTGTAGTTGCGTTGTTCGGGCAACCACGTGTGAAAAGAATTTCTACTGTGGCAAAAACGATGGACATTATCTCGCACGATCTCGTCCGATCATTCTTCTCTCCTTCGTGACATTATTACCAATGGATTGTTAATTTTCGGATGAAATGTGACCAGATACGGTCTTGGTCTATTTTTAATTACACGTTATACGAATAATTTCTGAATATTGCAAATCAAAATATTATTCTTGCAAGGGAGTGTCAGGGTTTTATAGAAACGAATAAAGTTTCCAGTATAAATTTTAAGAATGAAGTAAATTTCGAAAATCGAACAATCATGTTTCTTACGTTTCTCACATGATTGCTTTATTGTTCTTGATTGTAATAATAATGCCTTTGTTATTTTTGAAATTTAGTATTTATATGCCTCTTTTACTTATAGTTAGTATTACAAATTCAATTTAGTTACTTATGAGTACACATATTAACAGATATTCAAACTTCATTCCTCTCGTTTGGACTTGAAACAATAATTAAACGTTTTTAAGTGCATTTGCAAATTTGTTTGGAGTTCATAGAGAAAAATAATTCACTTGTAGATGATTTTATTTTATAAGAGAAGAACAACGTAATTATTATGTTGTAAGAAACGGATTTTGTCGTATAACGTATAATTAGATATAATTGAAATAAAATCGTTTTCGACTTATTTTTATCAAGAAAATATTGCCAATCTACTGGTAAAATAAAAATATAAAAAACAATGATAAATAGAATAATTTTTACTTTCTGTACTGAATAAAATTCCATTCCACGTACGATAAGAATCGCTTCCGTTTGGAACTAATTGTCGGTTGCACGAATCGAATTGTTTACGATGAATAAATAATAATAGTTGCCGTGAAGACTCCGTTACTTTTAAGCACAATGACATTTAAGCAAAAGTTACTGTATTATATGTGGAATTCGATAACAACAATGTGATGTTATCAGAATTTATTTTCAATTCCAGTTCATACAAATTTTACCGCGTAATAGAATTTACAATGTTAAGTCTTCCTTTTCTTATTTAATTTGCATTATCAAAATTGTCATTAATATTTATTTCCTCTTTTTATTTTATCTATTTTTTTGCATTCATACATTATTCAAATTTAATTTCCTGTCGATGACCTCAACTATGATTTCTTAGTTTGAAAATTTTTTAAATATGTATATATCAATATCATCGGAAAATTCGATGAAAGATTAAATTTGAATATATTAGTGTTTTTAAAATAAATTAATAACTCCTGCCGTCAAGAATGAACCGTACCTGCTTAAGGAACGATTATTTATACTATTAGCAAAGAAATCTAAGCATATGTATATTTGTACAAAAAAAGAACAGAACAGAAAAAAATGTTACGAATTGTTCGTATTTGTAGCGTGCGTCGGCCTGTAAAATCTGTAAAATAGATAGAAATAAAAAAGGACCAATGTAAATAGTGCGTATGTATAGTGCATTAGTATACATAGTATTTTATTTGATATTTTTATTGCTATTTTTATATCCTTCGATTGTACACAAATATTGCGTATGTAAATAGTAAACAAATTTTAATAAATAAATATGTTCAATTACACTGCTCTTGTTGTAATTAAATAAACAAAGTAAAATAAGCGACGATCACAGATACACAAATAAAAAAACAATTGAAAATCAACCTAAATTCAATAAAACAATTAACAATTTACTGTCTAATAACAGTCTAAAAAGTATATGTATATGTACTTACTGTTTAATAACATTAAAAGGTGTATTTTTTTTGTTCTAAAATTGTTGAATAAGTAAAGTAACCAACAGATGATATATAAAATATGTAACAAAAATTTTATTTCTTTATACAATTGTGCTACATACACAGGGCAATGCACTTCACATTACAAATGTAAAAAAAATATAGAACAATTATTTCAGTCTTTAATGCTAAACAAGAATAATAATTAATAGACGTACTTCTTCGAGGCTCATATAATAGCAATGCGAGGTAAAAATCATTTCCACAAACATAATATGTTGTAGATTTTGTACATGTAACGATGGATTTTGTATTTCATTTTCTAATGACCTTGAATAGTTTATGGCACACATCAGCTACAAATTTCAGAAACGGAGTTGTTTTGCATTTACACAATATTTAAAAAATAGCAATTTGTTAATTTTTCACATTCTCATTAACATTTAAATAAGAATGCAAATAAATGTTATTTTACTTTCATTGGTAAACTGTAAAAAATATCATACCTTCTAGAAATACATATTTTAGATGTTCTTAGACTATTTACTTTAACCATTATATTTTCATTAGTATTAATTTAATTTCATTCTTATTAGAAATTATTTTCAATTCTTCTATCTATTTGGAGATTATTATGCTTACTATTTTTATTTTGAGTACAGATTTTAATGTTTTGATTGTAAGTAAGAAACTTATGAAATTCATTTCTTGTATAGCATACTATATGTGTACAATTAGAGCAAGAGTATAATAGTCGGAAAACTAAAAAATAGTACTTATACAAAAAGGAATCTTTTTTACAATTTTTATCGCAATGACTAAAAATCATATACAATTTTTATACATTCTTACAATATTTACAGCATTTTACGATTAAATTCACTTACAATTACATTATAAAGTTGATAGGCACAATGGTATTAATTTCTTTAATTGGAATAGTCATAACAAACTTATTTGTATAAATAATATTAAAAGCAAATTTAATTATGGTAAAAAAGGCACTCTCCAAAGAAATATTTATTTTTCATTTTTGTAACTTCATTTACTTCTCTCCCTTGAAAATTATGAAGAAGGAAGTATTGTCTAAATTGTACTTCAATAAAATTATTTTTGTTTTATTTTACTTATCAGTATAAATAAATAAAAAATGTTAAAAAAATTACTTTTTGCAACTTTAAACATTAAGAAGGAAAATTATCACTTATTCCTTCCCCAAATAAAATATGAAAATTCTGAAGAATCTTTCATTCTTTCTAGATTTTTAAAATCTCGCGAAAATATGATTTTACGGAAAATACAGTATTAAAATATTATAATAAATTCAAGGGACAGGAGAAGGGGGTGGAGGAAGAGGACTGAAATACGTAGAAGATCTTGAACTAGGAGATGGAGGACAACTAATTCCTGCATCACTCTGATAAATAGATCTTGGAGTAGGGGGTGGAGGAAAAGGCTCACTTTCGTATCTATATCTTGCTGGGTAATTGCTGTCTGATTCATCACAAACATCTGTACTGCAAGGAGTTGGAGGTGGAGGTTGATTAATGCTTCTATAATGCCTATAAGGTTTATATCGAGATGCATTACTACTTGAACACCTAGTAGAATTTGCTGTTGTTGCTGGACTTGGAGGAGGATTTAATGTTTCTTGGGGATAGCCTCCTGCAGAGCTACCTCGTGTTGAACTTGATGCACCTTAAATTATAATTTATATCATTCAATAAATAAGATACTATTTTAGTCACAATCTCAATCAGAAAGGTTTTTGCAGCAATAATGTATGAATAATAGAACATGATAAGATAAAATAAGATTAGTTAATAAGTCAAAATAACCATAGGTTTTACTATGGTTTTTTATTCATACATCATTTCTACAAAAGTTTTCTTCATTTTAATTTATATTATTGTACTTTGAAAATGTATATTTTTTCTTACTTCTGTAAGAAAAAAATGTATATTCTTTTCTACCTTTAATTTTTATTTTGATATACTTAATATTTTTTTATTAATTGCGACTTCATTTTATTATCATAAAAGTACAAAATGTGCAATACATTTTTATGTTATACCTGTTAAACATTTATAAATTTACATTATTTACATAAAACACTTTTTTCTAATTGAGTCAGAATTTCTAATATTATAAGTGAATAATCTTCTAATAGTTTATTATTGAATATTTAATTTATTTGATCTTAATTAAATTTTTTAATTCAAATTTATAAAAACTTATGTTTAGTAATCATAAGAAGTAATTTTTTAAATACAATTTTGATATTGAATCTTTAAACCTAAGAAATCATGGATAATTATGTAAAACAAAGATTAGTTTAAAAAAATTAGTCAAAATGGTGTGATAATAAACTAAATGTAGAATATTTAAATTTTTATATTTGATTATAATTGACTCCTAGTTTGTATTTTAATTTTTCATTTTTTTTAATCAAATTTCCTAAAATCAATATATAATCCTTATTAAAAAATTGTTTAAAAATATTCAAAAATAAACTATACTAGTTTATGAGTAAAAAAAATCATTTTATAAAGAGTTTTAATCATATGCAGAGTTCTTTCTACTACATTCAATAATTATTTTTTATTTATTATGAAAGTGACAGATATAAATAAAAATGCAAAATTAATTGATAAATATTAGATACTATTAATATTACAAAAGATTTTTTACACCTATACGAAACATCTATAAATTGAAATTGAGTATTAAAAAGATTAATTATTGTATTTGTATGTCAGTATTATACAAAATTATCGTTTACTAATTTACTGAATTAATAATGATTACTAATATTAATAATTTATTAACAATAATTTAAGTCATGATTTTAATTTAGTAATTATAAAATGATAGTTTAAAGAAATATTATACAAAACTCACCAGTAATATGACTTCGATCATAACTTGATCCAATACTACTCCCATTTAGCATCGACATCCTTACGGTTTCCATTCCTATTTTCAAATCTTTTCTACAATTTTTTTGTGCGAAAATTGGTTTTGTCAATCTTAGTGGTTTTGGTGACAAAGGATCCCCAGCAGAATCATGCAAAATATCAGGTAATTCCTCATTATTTATAAACTTTCTCCTACAATAATAAAATCCGAAAGCGACTGCAGCAATTGTTGCAGTCAATCCAATAGGAACAACAATAACATATGTGATTTTTCCCGATTCTAACGAATTATTTTCTTGTCGTGGATTGTTTGCAGGTGTACATGCAGATGTAAGTTCGTCACTACCATCAGCACAATCGTCCCAACCATCACATAAAGCTGAACCAGAAATGCAAACACCATTTCCAATACATTGAAATTGACCTGGACGACAACAATGAGCTTCATCTAAACCGTCGTGGCATTGGGCTGTTCCATCACATACCCAAGACATATCTAACATATTTAAAAAAAATGTTATATGAATTATAGTTTTTTTATTTCTATCTTATAATAAAATTAATGAATTTTATTTCTATTATTTTAACACCTTAATATTCTTACCAATACAATGACCACTTTGACATTTAAATTGTTCACTACTACAAGCTGGACAGCCTAATTCATCGCTTCCATCAGGACAGTCTGTTTGACCATCACATTTCCAAGTTGCTGGTATGCAATCTTTTGCCACTGCAGAACTGGGTGCAGCACAAGTAAAATGATCTGTTCCACAGACTGGTGCAGCTCTACAAGTTTTTTCATCTTCAGATAGAACTAAAGATTTTGGACACGAACACCTAAAAAAAAATATTTCCTATATTTGCTTAGAATATAATAAATTATTACATTATTTACAATACAAAATTTAATAAGCATAAAACATATATTTGTAACTTAAATGTCAATTCTTACTTGGACGATGTAGTTCCTATACAAAAATGAGAGCATCCTCCATAATCCCGAAAGGGACTGCAAATATGTGTTTTCATTATATCATTTTGTGGAGTGTTCACTGTAATTATATCTGTAAGCATTTTATTCATAATCACTTTTCTTCCATTTCCAAACTTGTTAATACGCTCTAAACTTGATGTTTCTTTATCAAACCAATAAACAAAATCAAAAAAGACAGACAAATAAATTGTTGATCCTTGTTTGACAGGAGAAACTAGAATTTTTCTATTATTTCCATCAAAATCTGCATACTCAATCCGATTTCCATGTGCCCAGTATACAATATTTGAAACTGCATCAACGGCAATGCTGGTTAATTGTTCAAGATCAGTTGCAATCACAATCCTTTCTTCTCCATCCATTTTACTACGCATCACTCTTGTCTTCCTTCCAATGTCTGTCCAGAAAAGAAGTCTCTTTTCAGAATGTATTGCAATATTTCTTGGTTTTTCTCCATCACCTTTGACTACAATACCCAAAGCAGAGCCATTGTCAAGCTTTGTGACATTGATTGCATCATTTATAGCGCAAGACCAAAATAGCAATCTTCCTAAAGGGTCCAAAGCCAGATCCACAGGATGCCCAGAACTTCCAGAAACCACTATGCTGGAATGTGTTTTATTTTCCAGAGTTTTTCTTATAGACAAAGTTCGACCATCTATCCAATAAATATGTTGAGTTATAGGGTCAAATTCTATAGATCGTACATTTTTTAGACCTTGAATTCGAAGAACTACATCCGAACAATCACTAGTATCAGGAAGGAAGCGAAAAATTGCATTGCGTAAACTGTACATCATAAAGATCTTTGGTGCTGTAAATAAAACAATATATTACTATGTTTAAATTAAATTAATAATTTAGTATGTAACTAAACACTCGGGTGTTTCTAATTTTTTATACATGTAGACGTCTATACAAGGTGAGCCATTATTTGTATGGAAATACTTAAATATTTTCATTACTTATAGATATATGAAAAATCTTTTTAAAACAAACTGATACTGTCTTCAGGAATAGATGTAGTAAAACAAAAAATGTATTCCTAGGGTAATTTTCTTGAGATTTCAAAGACTCTAAAAATTTTTTAAATGGAACGTTTTTTAAACAAAAAATTATTCAAATGCTAAAGTATGAAGAATTGGTTTTCAAAATTCGTATTAGATAATATTAGCACATTTGGACATTTTTTAAATAAAACATACATTTTCATTAATTTTAATACCCATGAAGTATTAATTTTTTTAACACTTTTCCCTAATACTTTTATATACGAAATGACGAGAAGAATCAATACCTTATCTTGAAAATATCACACTGGAGAAAATGTTTGTTGTTTTAAACAGTTTCACTTTGTTGTAAAGAATTTTTTTCCATAGATATGTAAGTAACGAAAGGTACTTCTATTCAAATGACCCACTTTATATATAAAATTAATTTTCAGGAAAATTTACCCTTGCAATTTTTGACAAGGTATTCTGTTACAATAATATTGTAATCAATTAATTTGTATGTAATTATACGACATATAAGATCATTTTTAAAATTGAACATTTTTTAAATAATGTAGTAATTAAATTACATAAACTTTAAATATACCAACCAATACAAGACTTATTGTCTTCTTGCAAGTTATAATGAGTAGGACATTCACATTTGAAGGCATTAGATACACTTTCATTTTCTCCAGGTAAAGCAATACAAAGATGACTGCAATTTCCATTTCTTAATGCACAGGGATTCCATCCTGCTTGTTTAGAAGCATGAAAAACTAACAAGTCTGTCACAGATTCTAATTTGTTATGTATTTTCACTCTATTTGCTCCAGTAGTTTTATTAGCTTTCTCTATATCACCTGTTGATTGAAATAATATTTGAGTCATTCCTATTATAAATTAAAAAATGAAATTGAAATTTACCAAAATAACAATGTAGTCAGGTATTAACACTAAACCTACCACGACTGGTCTAATGAATGTTTTAAAAATTTTGATTAAAATTTCCTATGTACAACATAATTGTATCGCCTTTAAATTTCACAACTTTTCCTAAAATATACTCACAATACATTTTTCCAATATTCACTTCTTTTCTTATTGTTTGTTTTCTGAAATAAATATGTAGTCTATCGTACCTACCACGACCGGTCATTTGACTGGTTAAACGATTTATATTTTTTTGTAATAATATTTTCTTCAAAATTCAATTCTAAAACTATAAAGTAATGCAAATATTGAGTGATTTTATCCAAAAACGTTATGATACATGATCTAGAGGAACTGAGACAATGATAACGTTGATTACATTCGGAAGAAATATGACTCTTTTTATTTATTTCCCCCTATCTCGATTTTTGCCACAGTTATAAGGCAAAAGACAAGAAGTTTGGTGCAAATTCGTTGAGAACAGTCAAAACTGTTACACACCAGGATCGTATATTATTATCGATGAACAATTGTTTCCAACAAAAGCAAGCTGTATATTCACTCAGTACATGCTCAATAAACGGGACAAATGTGGTATCAAATTCTGGTTAGCATCTGATGTAAATAGCAAATATATAATAAATGGCTTTCCATATTTGGGAAAAGATGAAAGGAGACAACCTTTAGTTCCGTTTAGAAAATTTGAACCATATACAGGATGTGGAAGAAATTTAACCATGGACAATTTTTTTTACAAGCATCTTGCTAGCGACTAAACTTATAGCAAAGAAAATTACAGTTGTTGGAACAATTTGCACAAATAGAAAGGAGCTAAAAAATTGACGAAACAGAAGAAGGACAATTTGACACATTTCTCAACAAAATTATATCATTAAAATAATTGTACTCTGATAATTTACACAGCTAAATTAAATTAAAAAGTACTGATTCTTAGTTCAATACATAATTGAAGTTGAAGAAAATGATGCCTGTATACCAGAGACAATTAGGTTATATAATAGGACCAAATTCAGTATGGATGTGACCAATCAAATAGCCAGAATGATAAAATCTAAATCTTGGAGATGGCCTTTACAGGTATTTTTCAACATCCTCAACTTAACCAGGTTAAATGCTTAGATTTTATGTAAAGAAACTATGGAAGAAGGAATTTCGAGGCAAGAATTTTTATTTCAATTAGGAAAAATACTTGCCACCGAATGTCAAAAAGAACAGCTGGGCAAAGAAGATCAAGCAACACCAGTCACAAATATTAGTACAGGTTCACGTGAATGGAAAACATGCCAGATAAGATTCTGCAAAGACAATAAAACTAACAAAATTTGCCTAAAATGTAAAAAATATGTATATGGAAAATGTGCAATCAAAAAGACTATTTGTAAAAAATGTGATGAAAATGAATGAAATGTACATTATTTATTTCTAGTATTATTTATTTCTATATTTTTCATTGTCATATTGACTATTATCTCTATTCTATATTAAGAAATATAAGTTGTTTTAAAGGCTTGTCATTTTACCGATCACAGTAGGACTAGATAAACATGAAGTGTTGGTAGATTTAGTGTTGATTAATGTTTTTATATATTTCTCACCTGTATTCCAGTCTGTCCAATAAATATAATCCTGATATTGAGTAATGCTAAATGGATATCCAATATTTTGTGTTACAATTGCATCTCTTTTCCTTGTATGTAAATCAAAGCTATCAATAGCTGGAGTATGTAAATCTGCCCAGTACAATTTCCGTGCAGAATGATCAATCGTTAAACCACTTGCCCTTCCAATATTAAAAAGTATTATTTCGCGATTTGTACCGTCCAAAAAAGATCTTTCTATGCTGCCAAAATTTCCCCATTCTGTCCAATACATGTGGCTACAAAGGAATTCAATTTTAGTATTATTAAGAATATTAAGTTATAAATGTCAATCTCTAATTAGGCATGTATATAAATATGTACCACTTGACATAATTACAAAGTGGTAAAAAATATGAAATGAACAATACAATTTTCTTCATTTCGTGTACGATCTGAATGTATAAATGAAAAATGTTCTTTTTAATCCATTAATTAACTATCACATTTACAATCTACCATTAATTAATTATTTCAAATAATATATATTTATAGATACCCTATACATAAGTTTTAACCCTCAGTGGTCTAGCGGTAGACTATCCAGACTACTTTATTGTTTCGCTTGCTAGACGAGCTGCACGTACCAGGCTCACAAACTACATATTTTACATTTTAAAAATGTAATATGACACTTGTAAGTATAAGATGTTTTCTTAGTCGTTTATTTATAGATTTCTGCATCTTTATTGAGAAATAAAATGTCTTTAAAATAAAAATTTTAAAATTTAGTCCCAATTCTATCAGTTGTACTTCTTGTTTTTATTAAGGTATACTAAATTCTATATTTTATACTAGATATTTTCTTATGCATTTAATTATATTGCAATTTTGTTCTAAAAATGTTGAAAACAAGTATTATATTCAAAGATAGAGACAATAGAAAAGAAGAAATTTGTCTAGATATGTATAACAAAGCATACAATAAAGTCGATATTTATAATGGTTTTTCAAACAATGATAGTTCTGCTAGTGGTATAAATGCAATAAAAAGGCAGAAGTAGCGATCAAACGATTCCACCATTGCTCAGCGCGCTCTGACCGCAGAGTGTTAATTATTAAAGAAATATGAAAAATATAGCATATTGAGTAATTCGTACTATAAACAATTATTAATCATTAACCTCAAGAAAACTTCTGAACTTATTTTAAATATAAATGTAATATAAGTACCCTCTACTAGGATCAAGAGCCAAACATCTAGGTTCAATAATGTTATTCCAAACCAGAACTTTTCTACTGCAGCCTTCTAATCGAACCATTTCTATCCTCCGAGTTCCTGTATCACTCCAGTACAAATTATGAGCAATCCAATCTATTGCTAAACCTTCAGGTGTTTCTAAACCAAGATCAACAACTCTTTCCATATCAGAACCATTTATAAAAGCTCTTGTAATTGTTTTCAATTTAACATCTGTCCAATAAATGCGATTGTCTGCTATGTTAAAATCCAAGGCGCTAAGACAAATGGAAAATATTTATAATAATAAATTTGTATTAATAGAAAAATTAAATATTAACATATTCCTTGCCGTGTTTATTGTACATAATTTGAAATGCTGATAATTTGAAATAGTTCAATATATTAACATAAAATTTACCTTTATTATAATATATACCAATTTTTGGTTTAATACAATTATGTCAGTGGAGTTCAGTGGATAGTAGAAAAGAGATTATTACATTGCATATATGTTGCTTTTAATAATGAAAGCGCTAATGGCCTAAATGAAAAGTTAATCATAGATCACCAGTGACTTACACGACATGAAATGTGTTAAATAAAGAAATATTTAATAAATTATTCATAAAATTTTATACTTTAAATTACAAAATTTACCTTGCATCTTTAACACCAGTCAATGGAATTATATTATCATTATTTGCATTTTCAATACTGATTCTTCCAATGTTCTCCTTTTTTGCAAATAGCATAAATGCATCTGGGACAATACAAGTCCTCTTATCTTTTGTTAATTCGTATCCAATTTGGCAGGCACAAACATATCTGTTTTCTGGTCGATTTAAACACAAATGACTACATCCTCCATTATTTTTAGCACAAGGATTTGTACCATTGACCTTTCCTAAATGCACTGCCTTTAAACCCATAACATTTGGAACTTGATCAACGATCACTTCTCTCTCATTACCTGTAAGCTTATGTGCTCTATCCACACTTCGCCTCTGCCAGTCAGTCCAATATAAATAATCTCCCAACAAGCTCAATCCAAAAAGATGTGGAAGATTATCTGTAATTACTTCTCTCCTGTCTGTACCATCCATATTACAGACTTCAATTTTATCCGTTTTTGCATCACACCAATAAATTTTCCATCTCGCAAGATCTAAAGCAATTCCATTTGGCCAAACAATATCCTTAGTCACTAGAAGAATACGTTCTGTTCCATCAAGATTACTCCGTTCTATTTTTGGCCGTTTTTCATTCCAATCAGTCCAAAACATCCAACCAAGTTCTGGAGCCAGAGCAATTGCTCTAGGTTCAATTAAATCTTCATTTATTAATACTTTTCTACTTGTACCATTTAAGCGGGCTACTTCAATTCTATCTGTTCCTGTATCAGTCCAATAAAGATTTTGAGCTAACCAATCAACAGCTATTCCATCAGGATTTTGCACTTCAGTTGTTATAATGTTCTCTTGATTAGAGCCATTAAGAAAGGCTCTACGAATTGCACAAGCTTCTTCATCAGTCCAATAAAGCATTTCTTGTACAGGATCAAAGTCAATTGCTATTGCATGTTTAATTCCTAATTTTATTAACAAAAATGTTAAACTTAATTTCATTATAATCTTAAAGGAAGTTAACTCAATGATATTTTAACTTAATTTTGTTCATATTAAAATTATTTACTTATAAATTAAACTCGTTTAAAAATAAATTGTAAAAATAATACAAAATATTATTATTAGAGCATAGAAAAATATGAAAAAAAATAATTATACCTATCAATGGTAGTACAAAGTTGGTATAATCAGGAGAATCCAAAGATATTCGACAAATTTCATTTCTTTGAACTATCAATAACAATTCTTCTGGTCCCTCAGCGCAAGTCAAATTATCCAGTAATTTAACACCTGTAGGACATGCACATGTATATCCAGGTTCTGTCAAACTTAGAAGACATAAGTGCGAACAATTTCCATTATTTTTTTCGCAAGGATGATTCCCATGTGGTTGTCGTCTAACATCCCACACTTCTATATCACCAGGAATGTATTCTCCATGCAATAATTCTCTAGGATGTGCTTGATGTTGGTGCACATCGTATGAATGTATGCACCATGTTTTCCAATCAGTCCAATATAATCTATGATCAAAAAATGTTACTGCAAAGGGATAATCTGATCCTTGTTCAACTACTTTTCGCCTATTTTTTCCATAATAATCCATTACTGCAATAAACTTGAGTCTTCCATCTACCCAATAAACCAACTCATTGTCATAATCTACTGTCAAACCATTTGGCCAAAATATATCATCAGAAATGATCACTTCTCTAGTTAATGGATCTCCATTCATTGCAGCCCTTTCTATTTTGGGTACATCGCCCCAATCAGTCCAAAACAATATACTTTTCATTGGTACAAGAGCAATGGCTCTTGGTTGATAAATTTCTGTCCAAAAAAGAACTTTTCTGTGACGTCCATCAATGCTGGTCACTTCTATTCTATTCTTTTCCCCATCTGTCCAATATAATTTTCCTGTATACCAATCACATGCTAAACCATCTGGGGAAATTAAACTGGAATTTACTATTATTGTCCTTTCACCAGTATGTGTACCATTTGTTTGGATACATTGAATTATTTCTAAACCACTATCTGACCAGCACACTAATTCATGATCAAAATAGAAGTCTAAAGCTGCACCTTCAGAGAGATCTTTTATAATAGTAGTTACTTTGTTGGTACGAGAAGCATTGGCCATTCTAATATCCTTTTGTGTAACAAAGAGAAGTGTTGGTGAACCTAGAATAATTATTTGCATTACTCATACAGTTGCAATTATGTTATCCACAAACTCATTTATATTATTTTAAAATTGTATCATGATACAGAAAAATGTTGATCTATCATAATTATCACAAAATAAAAAATAAACAAAATTAACATTTATAATATAATGACATTATAACTTCTTACTAAAATATTTAAAGAATATAATCAGACAGTAGATTAGATATAATAATGAAAAATAGGAAATATCAAATGTATTAATACAAAATAGCTCTGAAATCACTTTAAAAGAAAGAAAATCATCAAATTTTATTTATATTTTGATGAGATTCGATTTCAACATTATAATATAATAAATAGGCTATAATGACACTGCCCATAACAGTTTAATAACAAACAAGAAATAGTAATATAACCTTCATCTTGCAGTTATGTTCAAAACAAAACAATAAGTGTAACCTACCATTAGAAAAAAGTACAAGTTTGAAAAAGCACGCAGTCAAGATAATTATTAAACTGATGATAGCCATCCTAACACTTTTGATGGGGAATCTTTAAATTGTGAACATTACGAGGAGCTCCTAAAGCAGTGGTTTCCAAACTTTTTGGAAGGCGCCCTCCTAAAAAAAAGATAGAATTTTTGCGCCCGAAAATTATAGACAAAGAATTTTTGTTAAAATTAATCAAAGATCTATTCAGACTTAAATTATTTTTATTGATTTTGATTGATTGAATTTTTTATTGATTAAGTATATAAAATTATATACAAAAAAACCTGTGACCAAATTAAATGCTTGCAAAACGTCTGCAGTAATAAATTATATTTACTACATTATATGTTGAAAATAATATGATACAATACAAAAAATCCCAAAAATTCAAGTAACATTGGTTTCTTTAAAATTTAGAAGTGGGAGCATATATTAAATAAGTAGCAAACATAATAAATAGTATACCTAACCTCTTCAAGAATACTGGAACATACGTGTATGTTTAGTTTTTAAATTATTTTAAATATTATAACATAAAGTAACCACTACAGTTTTGAATAAATAATTGTAATTCAATTTCCCAATAATATTATACGGCAACATTGTCACAAGACTGATGTCATGGATTAATATCAATAGAATTTTCGTTTACTTTATACAAAGTAATTCGTTCCTAAAGAGGTTAAAATGATACAAGAAAAATATACTCCTGCAGTTGTTAAACTCCGATAATCTATATATTAATAGAAAGTGATGTTTAAGTTATCCACATTTTTCTGCATTAAACATTCTTTTTCGCGCCCCGTTCGGATTGTAAAGCGCCCCCCCTACTTTGGAAAACACTGTCCTAAAGCGTTGCAGCAGTGCCTTTTGGACTCACCATCAGAGGGCCATTCACCTAATTCCTTCTTTTTCGCAAGTTCTCAATTCATTAACAATCTATATAAATACAGAATCCAAAGAAGAGTAGAGCGAACATTATTTTGAGCAGAAAAATATACGATTAAAGAGTATAAAAGAAGAAGTGATTAACAATTTGTGTAAGTTGGTAAGTACAATGTTAGTAACTGTGACGTTTTATGTTTCTTTTGTGTTGTATATTTCCACCCTCTTCTTTTTCTTTCTTAAACCATTCTACTTACAAAAAATAATATTAAAGCTTTTTTGTATCGTATTTGATTGTTGGTAGGTTTTATTTTTTTACCCTTATGCTTTATAAAAGAAAAACCATCCTTTTTATCCGAATCATTCCTTTCATAGATACGTTTATAACTGGTAAATTACAAAAACTATCGAAATAAAATTTAAATAAATTGTTAAGAACAATCAAACGAAATTCCCGCGTGAATCTATTTATAGTGAGAATACTTTGTGTGTGTGTCTTTGCTGTGACTACGTGATGAAATGTGTGTAACAAGTTTCTACTGTTTTCCTTATATACCTACGTTTTAAAAGGAGGTCTGATTGTAACGAACAGCTATTCGACACATCTTAAATTATCACAATATACATATAAAGGTAACACATAACGTGACTTTTAAAAGCCTATATATCTGTAGAGTAAAATTTTTGAAAAAATAATTTTCTTTCACGAAAATTAAATCGCCATACTCTGTCATACTCAATTTTTTCAGAAATTTTTATTGTTTACAAATAAACGTAGGATTAATTTGATTCTAAGTGCAATGATGTCCAACAATGTATAATTGCTGTAATTGCTATGTATAAAATTATTGCTTTAATTTTGTGCATTTCGACAAGCATTAGTTGTTATTATAAGTGATACTTCCTAAATAAATAACGGTTGTTATGGAATTCATCCATATATTTGTATATGTTTTGTATATTTTTTGGTTATATATGCATACATACAGAAATACGGTATATTGTAAATATATCATACATACATATGTACTACTTTGTTCAAAAAGTTCGTAGAAATTATTTATTTTAATTTTCGTTAAAATTTACATTGTCATTCTCAAAGTAGTTCCTATTAGAGCCCACACACTTAGTCCAGCGTCGTTTCCATTGTTTAAAACATTCTTGCAACTCCTCATTTGAAATGGCCTTTAAGAGTCTCGTCATTTCTAGTTTTTATATTTTCAAAATGCTGCCCCAGCATATTTTATATTTGAAAGAATAAAAAGAAGTTATAGGGGGCGAGATTCAGGAAGTAGAGTGGATGAACAAGAATTGTAATATTAAATTTTTCAAGAAATTCGCAAACGGTATAACAAAAGACATGATCAAGAGCGAACTAAAGTTCTCGCTGCAAATAAACCATGGCCGTGAAACTTTAACTGCTAATAGATGAGGTTATTGGTTCTGTGTGACCATGCAACGCACATGACGCTACATTGTATGTATGTATACATGTGGATCCTCCAGTGTCGAGACACTTCAAAAACTCGCAGCGGATATGTCACTTGTGCATACTGATACCGCTGCGTACCGATGTCAATAGCTGTTCTTAGAAAATGGAAGATTTTAAGAATTTAAGGATTCGTTCTGAGGACAACCAAACCTTCCAATGAACTGGGAAGTTAATCACCGAACGTTGCACGAGCATCGTGCATCTGCACCAAGAGATGTCACGACCATGGCGTTATTTAGACCGGGTTTTTCTCACACTTTCAGCAACAGCAGCAACATTTTCACTTGAACGAGCGGTACGGGTATGCGGTGACTTTTTCAGATCTCCAACGGAACCAGTTTCAACAAATCTAGCGACCACACTTTGTACAATGCTTTTTGTCGGCACATGATTTCGAGGGAAATGATTACGAAGTTCCCGAATCGTTAGCGTTAAAGATCGCGATTTTTCGTAATACGTCTGAATAATTTGTACGCGTTCTTTCACCGTGTATTTTTCCATGATTAATTTCCCATCTGTCTAGATGGCATGTGCCAAGTTTCAGGTTAATCGGTTTGTTTTAAAAGTAGCGCGAAATTCAAATCAACCGATGATAATTGGGATACCCTGTATTTCTTAAATTATGCACAGGTTTATAAAGGTTTCAGTACATTTCGGATCAACGAAAAAGTATCATTTCTGGAAGAACATAGTCAGTAGGAAGACTCATTCTTAAATTTGAAGTTAGTGCATTAAATGACGAATTCTTAAATACCCCTCTACCAAAAATTCCTCTTTAACACTCCACATTGCAAGAAATAAAATTATAATTCACGTTAAAAGATTCTGTGTTACTATTTAGTGGTGCTTGTATATTATATGTTCAGCATTCCTATAGGAGTTCAATCGAATTGAAATCCAGAGACTGAGGTGGCCATTACATATTTTTGAGAATTCTTTCTTTCTTTATTGCTAAATACAGTTTGCGAAGTTTATTTAACCATTTTATAAATGACTTATCAATGACATTAATTATTTGAATATTTCAACATCTGATGTGTAATTAGTAATAATTGTAAAACTTAATTATAATTAAAAATAATTGTAAAATTGATTTTTTCTTCAAAGTATTAAAATAAAAAAAATAGTAAATATTAATTAAAATATGTCATTTGCCTAAACGATTCCATGTGTAAATGAGACAAATTTTCAAAAAATTCAAGTAGTGGATGAACACTAATATTAATAAGAAATTACAACACTACAAGATACAAAATTGAGCAAAATTTATTATTTTCTTAACTGAACAATAGTAGTGTACTTTATACAAAGCTTCTGTATAATGTAATAAATATATACTAAATAATATTCTGCTTACAATAATGCCAAGTACTAATTAAGGAATGAAATAGAATGTTCATGGCTTCAAATTCAATTTAACTGCTTCCTGACGTATGACTGAAATAAGTTCCTGATTTATTAAAAATATAAACCTGAGTCCTGCAATCTAAAAAAAGATATGATAAAATTAGGTCTTATTGAAGAAGCATTACTTCAATTAATAAATGTTAATCTCTTATTTGACTCTTGTATAATAAAGCCAAAAATAAAATTTTATTACCTCAATTACACTATTATTGTTAAGCTTCATTTTATTTCCAGCAAGAATCGGCCTACTGTCTACAAAAATTGGTCGCTTCCCTTCTGAAGAAAGGAAAAAATCTCCATTATTTCTTAAACGAATAGTTCCTTGTCTTCGTGACACTTTCCAGGCTGGTCCTTCCAATGTCAAATCTACATCCACGTTGTGATCTTTTGTTGAACGACCTACAGTAATCTAAGTAAATGAATATTTAAATATAAAAATATTGAAAAGAATACATTTGGTAGAAATTATTCTACTCAATATACTCTAAAACATTATGAACTGTTAATAATACAGGCATTTAAAATACTAATAAAAAATGAGTTACTAAGTAATTTTGTTACAAATGTTGACACATTATCAAAAATAATTTCATTAATTATGTAGAAAATTACCTCTCGTGATCTCATTAAATATCTAACAAGTCTTCCTCTAAGTATTGCCAAAGTTTGGTTGTCAAAATCTGGCGGATTTACTCCTGTTACACTGTCAACCAGAACCTGCCATCTACATAATTCATTTTCTAATACTTTTATCTCTCTCTTATTTCTCCTATCTGCTGTAATAAGTTCTGCATCTACAAACTCATCTTTTTGTTCAAGTAATTCTGTATCGTTGATCATTTCTTCTGCATCAGAAAAATTAAGAACATGTTCACCTCGTGGCAAACTTTGTGCAGTTTGATCAGGAAGAAGATGATACTGTTTCATTAATTGCCAATGGCCTAACAAAGCTTTTGCAGTTCTAGCAGAATAAAATGTATGTGCATTTGCTTCAAAAAGTTCCTGAAATACTTCCAATGTTGGTTGAGAAGTCTATAAGAAAGTAAGAGACATAAGAACAGTATAAGAAAGGTATAAAAGAAACTCAAAAAGTATGATGATGGTACTAATCATCAAGTACGGTATATAATATAATTATTAATAAAGATTGTTTATTTAATTTAAAGTTAAATTTAATTACCGATTTTATAGTCCCAAGGAGATCTTCTTCTGCTTTACTATATAAAGTTCTGGCTTGTACACTGGCAATTAATTCTGGATGTAAATTACGCATAGCTTGCACTGCTACTCTTGAAACAGCACTATCATATAGTAGAGCATACCATCTTTGCTGTATTTCTTGTAATGTAAAACGGCAAGAGAATTTTGTACCTCTGTGGACCTATGTCATACCAATACGTTTTATAATACTATTATAACACTATACATGGAGATAATATAAAAATTATTTAAATTCTTTTAATTAAGTAAAGCAGCATTTATTCTATTTTTTAATTTTAATATTATTAAATCATTTTAAAGAACTGAAGCACTATTCTGTACATTTGCAACAAAAGCTAAACAAATACCATTCTTAAATCATTTGTTTGCTGTACACCAGTGATTAATGCCAAATCATCTGTAGGTTTCCATCTTCCTAGATCTTTTGTAGCATTCACAGAATGTGAATGATTTTTATTCTTCTTGTTTTTTCTTCCAGGTGCATTTGACCCACCTGGTCTATTTGCTCGTCGATTACATCTATCTGATTGAGAAACATTCGCAGAAATTGGAATAGGACTTGGTATATTTTGTTGTGGAACACATTCCATTGGAGTAGTAGAAATTGAGACAGTTCTAGATCTGGAGGCAGACTTTGCACTTGTAGCTGGTGGTTGTAAGTTAAATGTTGTTTCAACAAGCTCATCATCAAACTTTCTGCGTTTTATTGTGCGTGATGAGCTACAATTGTAATAATAATGAAACATAATTGTCAGTTTTTATTACTTTACATTCCATTATTTTATTATTTCAAAGTTTTAACTTTGTTCATTGATTTAAGTCCTGAGATAAAATCCCAAAATTTAAAACACATGCCAAAGCCTAGCAAATATCATTTTATCAATATTCTGATAATTTTGTTTTCTTCTAATTGTATTTTCAGACTAAGTTTGTATTATTTACAAGAAACTTTTTCAAAGCATTCGACACTAATTTTAACAAAAGTTTATGTATTTATTTCCAACTACTAATTGGTCTTAATATTTATTTACACAATAATTATAATAATTTCTAATACATGACATTAAAAGTAGCATAAATGTAATTACAAAAAATCAAGTTGAGAAATATATGAATTCATTCAAGATGCAAATAATTTCCTTATTACTAGAAAAAATTATAAGAATAAAGAGATTATAAATTTCTACATTGGATTATATACAGATTGTTTGATAAAGTATCCAATAAACTTCATCCACATATTCAGCAGGTTACTCTGAACAAAAAATGTCATATACACTATAAATCCATTTCATATTAAATAACGACAAATATGGACTTAATGTACACTGGATTTACCATCATCATTGGGAATCACTTATCTCCTACTCTTAAAACCAATATAAACAATGTTTATCTCAGTAATGAATTTCATTATGTAGACAACTGACATTATATAGAGAAACAAAAGATCAACAATGTGAATAATACCTGAAACTTTGATATAAAATCATATTATAAGTAAATATGTTATTATTTTACAGTAAGTATACTCAATACCTTGTTTTCAATGTAATTAACTAATAGAATAAAATCTATTTATAGTATATGATATTTCTTGTTCATAAGAACAGAAACATTTGTTTATATATAAAATAATTTGTAGAATAAGATCGATAAGTTGAAACTTTGAGAATTCATTTTATATTGGAAACATGAAAGTTTATTAATAATAAAAATATATCAACTTAGTTTTGTTTATTCTATATATGTGAACAGTTGTATTAAAATCATTATGAAACAATTTTTGAATGTCTTACTTGACACTTTGTAGATCATTGATCATATTCTAAGTATTTTTCTATTTTTTCTACTATTTATTTTATTAAATACAGGGTATCTCTGATTTTTCCAGCTAAATGATGCTAATACATTCTATTTGCAAAAATCCATAAATACTTTATTAACAATTTACAAAATTATTGAATGTAAAGAAAAGAATAATGGACTTGCGATTCTTGTACAGCACAGAATAAAATTAGACTCATAATGTTTATCTTATTTAATACAAAGCGCAAATGTAAAGAATTAATATTGTATTTACTTAAATGAAATAAAATTAACATGAAATTCTGAGAGTAATAAATTTAGTTTTTCAACAATGTTAGTTTTGTATTGTTAAGAATAATCAATGTTTTGAATTGGAATATTAATGGTAAATAATTAATAGATGTTACAACTATTATTTATTTCCAACAGTCTTTAGTAGTAAATCTAGCTTGCCTAAGTTAAATAAATTTCATTGGTCAATATTTACAATAATAACAATGAGAGCAATTTTATTATCATTTCCTTCACAATTCGTATTTTCCTTATGAATTTCATTTTCATATTTAACTCTTTAATTGAATATTTATGGACATACCTTTAGAATGTACTTTCTGTTTACTTTTATTTATAGAAAGTATTAGTAGATTTTAATTGGAAAATTCTGAAATTTTTATTATTTGTAACTTTTTTATCAAAAATATCATTAGAAATCTATTATATTAATATTCTTATTATTATCAAATTATAATATGATAAATAATTGCTTCTGAGCTAAGTATTATATGTATTAAAGGTATTATAAATTTAATTAATAAAAAGATTAATGGTTATAGAAAATATGACTGCAAATTTATAATGGTCATAACTTAAAACTTGATTTTAGCACAATTAGTACACATAATAATTATTAATACAAACAGATAATAAATTAAAATTAGATTTTTGGGGTTTTGTTTTTAGAAATATTGTTATGTAAAATAACAAAATTATTAATATTTCAATACTAATAAATTAATTTGCACTATTTTACATAATTTAAAAAATAAAAATCTTTTTTGCACACAATACTATACAACGTGAAAATATAATTAATTTATCAAAATTAATAAAGATTGATAAGCACCTTCTACGTTTTGTAGACAACGGATCCAAATTTGTGGATTCAATGGGTATGTTTAAAAATCCATCATTACCGTGGGAAAATCCATGATTTAGACTTGAAGGAGTTGGAATATCCATAATTTTATAGGTTAGCTGAATGTAAATAAAAAATTACATCCATGCATAAATGAATTACGTCATTATACAGTCAATGATATAATAGTTATAATAATTCAACAAATATAAATTATCAACTGAATTTCATTAATACTTGATTTCTGTTTAAATAAACAAATATTTCAACACTTAGTGCATTCTAAGACACATATAAAGAATAATTATCATAGGTAGGAATCTCTCTGGATTTTAATGGGACATATTGCAGCGTCATAGGCGACATGTCTTAGAATTAATCGACAGGTGGAAAATATCAGTTTTAGATCAATTCTCTTTTTGTGCCCTGTAGCAGATATGTATAACTGAGTTCTCTCAGGCTCGAGGCTAGGGAATACGCACTGCATAGTGGGACGAAATAACCAGACGGCGACTAGACATTAAATTTTGTACTATTAAAAACTAAGAAAATGTTGATGTCTTCTAAGAGATGATTGATTGGATTTTAAGATCATGCAGGCCGCTTTTTAATATAAGCTTTTATTTTCGTGTAATCAGTGCTGAGAATCAATAAAAGTAACTATATTCTTGTACGTAATGATAAGGTAATTTCAAAATAGTGATTTCAAATACGATTAATCTTTAAATATCCATTTATTTTTATTTAAAAATACGCGAATATTCATATTCTTTAAATGTTGGTATTTACAAATTATGACTTCTGGTGAAAATGGTGTGGTGCTCATTGTTCTTAGCGAAGCAAAGTTTGACTGTCGGAAATTATTGACGATAGAGACTGACTACTGATAGTGATTCGATAGTCGGGAACTGTCAATAGATTTCTGATTCTAATCCTTAATAGCAAGTTGATAGTTGTGTTATAACCTCTGTTTCATACTCTTTTTATGCTCTACGGAATGCCATTATGTTCTATCTATAGTTATAATAAAGTTGGCATCATAGTTATAATTATGGTAATAATTAGTGTCATTATAAAGTTGATAATAATAAGTTAAGTTGTAACAAAATCATGATATTATGCAGATTTCATTCTATGAACTATACAAAATGTCAACATGTTTAATATTGAAATTGTACACTAAACCTCTATTCAGAATTGTTTTTATATTTTTAAAAAAAAGTGAAGAAAATATCAATTTTAGCTAAATATACAGATGATCTTAAAACCCAAAGATATACAGTGTTTCACAAAAATATTTTATTAATTATAATTAGTATATTATGCAATACCTAAAACATATTATTAATTTTGTAAGTAAATATCACCATTTAGAATATATTGGTGAAGTTACAAACAAATCAAAAAATTGATATAACAATTATAAACTATTATTTATAAACATAAACTTCATTGAAGCCACAAAAGTTTTTGAACAGGTAACTTTTAAAACTCTAATATTTAGTAGGTCCACCTCTTGCATGAATAACATGTTGTAAATGATTGTGTACACTGTTTATCTTTTCTGTAACACTAGGTGAATTGTACACTTCAAGTATTTTTTTAACTCTCTGTAAAATGTGGATATATTTATATTTGTCCATTGTTTCATCTATGTAGATCAAATTCTTAGTGCCATATGCTGACATAAATCCTCACATCATAATCAAGCCCCTCTTCCCATATTTCACTATAGCATGCATGCTTTTCACATTCCTTTTTGACATTTGCTTGTCTCTAAACAAAATTCTATCTATTCAATCTAAAAACCTTGAATTTTGATTTATCAAAAAACATTACTTTACCCCAGAAGGCATCATCTCTACTAATAAATGTCTTGGCAAATTTTAATTTTTTCCTCTTATTAATGTCATTAATGTATGGCTTCTGGTATCTCTGGCATGACTGTTACAAGTTTTGTAGCAGGAATCTTTGGATTTTTTAACTTCATAAATTAAATTTCTTTTTTCACTTTCTGTTAATTTCCATATATGATCTGAACGATACATATTTTTCACAAATTCTTTAAATTTTGATTTTTTAATGGTATAATGTATTGTAGATCTATTTATATTTAACAATTTACTAATTTTACTGAATGTCTTTCCCTCTTTACACCATTTAACAATTAATTCTTTCTTACTTTTATAAAATTTCAGACACAGCGTCAGACATGCTTCAGACACATTCAGATATTTTTCAAACAGCGTCTGAACATATTTGAAGGATATATGAATGTGTCTAAAGCATGTCTAAACATGTCCAAAGCATGTCTGAGAGTGTCTGAAGCATGTTTTTATCTTCAGAAGCTTAACTAAAAGAATTTTAAAACTAAAATCTTAAAATAAAATTGGTGCTTTAAATAACACTAATTTGATGTTAGTAAGCAAGTGAGGGTGCACGATTCCTCAAGTTAAAGTGAATATAAGTAAAAATTTAGTCAGGATGACAACAATGTACACATAACAATAATAACATTTAACAACTTTGTTGTGAAAAAATTTACACTCTTCTTTAAGATACTTTTGTTGACTAATTAAGTTTTAGAATGGTAAAAATTTAAAAGATCTATTTAAAACTAAAATCGAATTTGTACAAAGTCAAATTAATTCATTAGTGTCAACAAAGAATGTAATTTGAAAGAAATACACTACACGCAAAAATTAAAGATTCACTTGCACAAATCCTGGAGCCTAAATATTTGATTATGATATTGCTACTCGAAGAAGAAAAATCTTGTCAATTCATTGCTAGTACTCTCAAGAAGACACAATGTAACATATAAAACTTTTTAGATTATATTACTAATTGCCAGACCGATACCCAACTTAGTATTGTTCCAAAGTTCAATTAGCTGAGTTTTTTCACAATTTCTGACCTTCCTTTCATGTATAGGCATTATTGATGTCAATTTCAAAATGTTAAAAATGGAGATTTTCTATCTTTACCACTAAGATACTGTAACTATACTACTGAAAAAACAATGAATAGTACAAAATTATACATATGAGTTCAATATTCTAAGGTTGAGAAGTCCATTCTGGCCAGTTTTGAATCTGATTAAAGAGTTCAAGTCCAGGACTTGCAGTACTCCCAACTTGTCGGGCTCCTAATACACGAACATTTTCTCTAAGTATTCCTTGTGATTTGCCACAAAGAATTAATTTGTGTGCTGCTTCCAGCATTTTGTCACTTGCAAAGTTTTCTAAAATTAAAAGATAATTATTACACAAAATAGAGTAATAATATACAATAGAATAATTTAAAATAAGAATATAATAACACAAAGAAAAAAAAATGAAATGAATAGAATTAGTTGCAAGGCATATGTATTTTTTGTCTTGATTTAATAAAGAAACAAAAATCAAAATAAAACAAATTGTAAATATATTGTAAAATACCTTGAAAATTTCCTATGAAAGCAATTCCAATGGATTTTTTATTATATCCATACGTATGAGCACCTTCTTGATTCCAGCTGCATCCTTCATACACATTTCCATCACCACCAATTAAGAATCTATTAGTTTAATAATAAGAAGCAAGTTTTATATAATCATCATTTATTTAAGCTTATTGAAAAGTTATTAAAAACTTATTGAAATTAATCATTGAAAGAGTGAAGTGAAAATGAAGAAAATAATAAAGAATATTTAAGTTGTATGTTTATAATAATTTTAATAATATATTCAAAAGTAAAAGAATAAACAGAAAATTAATTAGGTGATTTTCGTTTTTAAACAAAAATTAATAAACATTACTTATTTTTAATCTATTGAGAGTAAAAGTTTGAGCAAAATAATATAATTGATATCTTATACATAAAAAAGATACTTAAGAATATCCGATGTCCGACCATCCAAAATCATTTACGTGATGAGAATAAATACTTTCAACTCTGGAAGTACATTTAAGCTTGGTATCACAGCCTGGAGTAACTGTATGATGAATTATAACATAAGGAATGGGAAGAATCAAGTAATTCACGTTTGTTACTGGTTTATTATGCCATTGGTTTCGTTTAATAATTGTAGGGCAATTTTCATCCTCAGCTACATATAATTAAAGTCGTTTTAATGTTTCTATGTATAAATTATAGTATATTAAATACTTTATAGTAAATACATTGTAACATTTAAACAATTCTCTTTATATTCTAGTAATGAATTTTGTCTTTTTAATCAGACAAATTTACTACTTTGTAACCAATCAAAATGAAAATTAATAATTTATTCTTTGTGAAATATATGATCAAATTTTATCTTCTTTAATTTAGGTATATCTCTTTCATTCGGATCAATATTTATGTTGTTTGTAATTATAAAGGAAAGCACATATTCCAAAAAGATTATTTACTTTATAAAGGGAAAATGGTATACATAATTTTTTTTTGAAATTTTAAGTTCACTTATGCATTTTTTAAATGGAAATGTATGTTTTTAGTAAAATTGTATGGTGTTTTATATCAAGATAAATCCAGCAATAGTTTTTAAATAATTATGAATATAAAAATCCTGTTCAAACCTACTTTAGCGTGCCTTTTAAGGTATCGTCAATCTAATTACACTGTCAAACAAATTGAAACCTTTTTTTACTTTACAATAACCATTGGATGATCCTTATGGAGCATTGTTCCCTAAACAATAAATTGCTGTGTCACCTACAGTTTTTGGAAAAATCTAGGATTTTCAACAGAAATGAAGTATTACGTACAAACTAAAAACATTAAAAAGTTCTAATTGGAATGAATAGAGGAGAGTTTCTAAAAATATAAAGTATATTTCATCATAAACCTGTTGCTAGTAACCATAATATTAATGCAATGTAAAATAGAGACAAAAAGAAAAAAGAATTCTTTTCTATGACATTTCTTCCTGTCACAAAAGATAACAATAACATTTAGAGTGATTAGGATGAAAGAGACATTGTGTGTATTTATAAATGGACAAAATGTTAAATTATACATATATTTTAGAGAATTATATTGTAGAGAAAATTCATTACAATTATCAATTGTCAAATAATTATTAATCGTGGTGTTTTCAAACATTTCAATAATATCTTACCAGTAACACAGATATAAAACACAAGAGAAAAAAAGGTACATATTTTTTTCTTCATTTTTTGAAAATTGGAGTAAAATTTGTCTTCACTTGCAAGAATAGAAATATGTATTATGTTGTTTGGCTGTATCAAGTTATGCACAATTCATAAATAACTCATAGATTAAAGTTCATACGATATTAATCAACCTCTGATCTCATCTTTTTTTATAAAAAGAAATAAAATAAAATTTTTCTTAAAGAAAGTACATATTAAAATTAAAATTTCTATATAATTGATATTGTAATGAAATAAAGTGTAAATAATTAAAATGGGACAAAAATAATTTAGAAATAAAAATTTCGCTTTTAGTTTTTCACTTTAGAATTATTTTACACTTTGATACATCGATCTTTTCTAGTTTTGAGTTTGAATGTTAACTCTGTATATTAAATGTATAGCTAAATTATATTTAAGTTTATATATTAAATGAAAATACAAATTACGTTTCAGATGTTTAATTCAAACAAGTAGTGATTGAATCGCGAATTTAATACCTATTGATTATGGAGTAATTATAATGAACAAATTTTGTTTTACAGTTTTGAGATAAATACAAATTTAAGAGTTATATTTTATTTCAAAATTATATTTTACATAAGTTTCTGTAAATGTATCAATTTTAATTAATAAAAAACATGTAACTTTTTAAAATGTGCAAATAATCCGGGTAAAATATACAAGCCGATAAGAAAATTTGAACTAATCGAACATAACCAAACAGCAATAATTAACTTAATGGAGAATTCTAAAATAGTGTAGGGGATTTATAGAGATGAATTGGTATTGCATATTCCTAAATAATCAAGTCGACAGTGCATCCACCTAGGAGCGTTGGCTACCGACGTCCGCCGCAGCGGCGATAGAGTCAACATCCGGCGACGCAGAGATGCGCACGTTTCGGCGCTCGCCGAGGGAAAAGGGACGCCGCGACCGTGACTTCGGGACATGAGAGCAACGATGAAGCCCGCCAGCCTACAAAGCAGCACTTGAGGAGCACTCACTTCTAGCAGTACGAACAACAGAGGATTCAGACGGTTTACTTGAGATTTCCGTAGGATCAATCTTCGCTTCTAAAGTTTATTCCGAAACGATCAAGAAGCTATCCTTTCTATCAACGAGGTAACGCACCTCTTCCTCTCAATCACGAATGATTCTATAATCCGCTTTTTAAAATAGAAATGGTTGATATATAGTGTTCGATCTTTCGTTAGTCAATTACTAAACCCTTCTTCTTATTTGATGTAATATATTTTTATGATGTTACATAGAAGTTGAGTAACGAGTTAATAAATACTTTTCTACTTGTTCTTTTATAAAACTTCATATATTTTTGTACATTTTGGTATTTTACAGTTAATTTTTATATTTTTATTTAAAATATGTCTTTATGTTTTTCATAACATTATCTACATAATAAACTTTTATTAATTTGTTCTATTCAAAGTTTTAGTTCTAAATTTGTTTTATTAAGTCTGTAATTTGAATCAGTTGGAAACTATTGGAATAAATTTTCTTTTTGTTGGATTTATTTTGTTATTTCAGTAATTTGTATAAAATAAAGCTCAAATATCTGCAAGGAAATTTATGTATTGGTTTATGTATTAGATCTATTTGGTTCTGAAATTGAACTATTATTCTTATGAATCAATATTATTAATTAAATTTTTATTGTATGTGTATAAATTTTATAATAAAAAATATAACCTTGTTTTGTGTGTAAAATATTTACTTTTGTAAATAGAATAATTGGAAGACTAATAACTTGTTGACATTTTAAAAATGCAAGAGATTAACTTAATATTTTCAATCAATTCAAACATAAAATTATTATGTTTTTATTCATTGGTTTAGTTATTAAAATAATGTTCTACAAAACAAACATTAAATATGTATGTCATTACAAATTATTCCATTTTTTGTCTCTTGGTCCAACTTTACATCAGAAGATTGTTCATTCGGGGGTTTCTATTGTGGATAATCTACCACTACTTCTAAGAGCGTTCCTTGTCCCCTTGCCTCGCCCTAAGAGGTTCTCGACGTCCATAGTTTCGGACACGAGGTACGTTTATTTTTTTCAAATTTTTTTTTTATTCATTTATTTACTGACATAGAATTTAGTTAAATGTAATAAAATATTTACTTTATGAATTTATTTCTTAGGTATTACATCCTACTTTTAATTTTTAAAATTATCTTCAATTGTGTAATTCAATGTAATCATTTCAGAGCCATGTCATCGGGCGCAGGTTCAAGTGGAACTGGCCGGGGGCGTGGTTCATCACTAGCAGACAATAAGCCAGAGAGTAAAGAAGCAAAGCCAAATCCAAAGATGTCAAAAGCTTTAGGAACATCTGCCAAAAGGTAGCACATCCATAACTCAAAATTATAAAGATTCTGCTATGCAAAATTTTAATTACTTAATTAATTTTCTTAACACAGGATACAGAAAGAATTGGCAGAAATCACGTTAGATCCACCACCAAATTGTAGGTATGTACTTTTTGATTAATTTTTACATTAATGTTGTTGTATATGTGTGGGATGCAAGGGTAAAGGTATTAAAAGTTTCTTAATTTAATATGATTTAATTAGAATTTTAAAGGATCACAATAATATGCAATTGTTACACACGTTTCTCTTCAATGATTTTGTTTTTTCTCTTAACACTTAATTGCCAACCGAACAATCTGTCTTCCTGTTTATTCTTCCATACTTTCATTCACGCAGCATTTTGACTATCATTTTACGGCGTTTCCGTGTTTCTTACATACTCTTATTGCAGGCTCTCACATATACAGCATTCAAAATATCGTCTTCAGCTGGTCTCGGGTAATGCAACTGCTCGCCGATGTTTGTACTGGGTTATTCATCCATTCCCACATTCGGCAATCCTGTTATACACCTGTCTTCAGATGTCGCTCCCTCATCGCTGGATAATAAGTCATGTCTCCTATTAAACAGCGGTTTCATAAAGTCTTTGGTAGTGGATGTAACCACCTCTAGTTTTTCATGTTCATTGATTGTTTCTATCTGAAAATGGTTTTGCCCAGTTACTAATTCGATTGAGTCCAAAGTATTTTCAAGAAAGTTTTAACATAGGTTTCAGGTTGTGTTTTGTACATGGGTACTAAGTAATTTTCCTTGAAATTTGTAACATTCTTTTTTCTCTTCTTGTCGTAGGTTCTTCTGTTCTCATTTTCAATTATAGACTCTCCTGCTAGCTCATAATCGATCTCGAATTTTTTCAAAAGTGGTAGCAATAGTAATTTATCCTGAATTTCTTTGATCATTAGATTATTATTAAGTTTCATACAAATAGCTATCAAAAGTTGAAAAAATGGTATATCAATACCTCCACTTTATATGTGAGAAACACAAATTCAGTAAGAAATGTGGATTTGAAACTTCATTCTATGAAATGGAGTGGATTTAAATGATCCTTATGATATATGTAGTTTTCCGTATTGATTGGTTATAAGCTGTCTTCCAACCGACTGCTATTTGTTCTGTCAAAATGCAATTCATACAGTTCTGTAGGATTTTTTACATTTTTCAAGCACATGGAATAAAACCAGTAGTATTGCTTGATCAGTTGCTCAGTTTTTGTAGGAGCAAAGTGATCTTGTTTATACACAAATTGGATAGTGTAATTTTGCATGGCTTTTTAAATCATGAATAATTGCTTACCATCTACCAATTTTTGTATTAGTCCATTTTCTGTCACGAACTTGTTTAAATTATTTATTTTGTTAACTAACTATTATATTCTGTAAATTTTCATCTTCTGCTTGTGCTGTACAGCTTATGTGTGGTGCTAGCTGTTTGATTAACAGACAACTGTAGGTAATTCATGTCAACTCAGAGTATCTATACAACACTTTTCTTTGTTCAGTCTTGTATTATACAAATTGTCTATAAATATGCATGTTTAAAATAATTATTAAACGGTAAGAGACATATGAAAAATGTAATAAGATTTTCTTCATCATTTTTTATGTAGAAGATAGCATAAAAGAAAAAAATTTTCTTCTCAATTTTTTAAAATTGTATTAAGGTCATTTTAATGTTTTTTAAATCGAATTTTAAATATTTTTGTTTCAATGCCAAGAAATAACATAAGAACACGAATTCAATGCACTATTTTGAAGGAACCTTGAAAATTGTTTCAAGGAAAAGGAGGAATTGTTTAACATCTAACAATTAAGTTCTCTTATTTACACTTTATTTGCAGTATATGTTCGAAGCACTTTCTACTTTCAGTTTTGATGATTTAAGTATCAGTGGTGTGAAAATCTTTGCAAAAAATACCAATAAAATCGGTAGTTTGAATTTGGCCCAAGTTAGACAAACACTTTTTATGCATATAAATATTTATTAAATATTGTACACATATTTATGCAACGTGAAACGCGCAGTATAAAAATTGCTCGTTTAAATCAAATTCTGATACAAGAACTACAGGAGCGCAATTTCATTCCTTAGGGTTCAAACAGTTAAACGCTACATAATTTGTTATTATAATCATTCACTCTGACTTATTATGCATTAATAGCGTGAAGGCAACTAAATGATATGCTTCCAAATCAATGGATTGGGCATGGTGAGTGCCCAATAAATTGACCAACTAAATCATTGGATTTAGCACCACTTACAACTACAAAAACATGAAGGAGTGAATCACTAATGCATGTGTAAAGGTATCACAACAAATGATTTGTTTTGCAAAATTGATTAGAACTTCTGTGTCTTTCAATTGCTTTGGGGTTATTTGAAAATTTCAAATTCGTCTATTTCTGTTCTTTTATGGTGCTAAAACAAAAATATAGTGTTTTATTAAAAGAATAAAAAATAACGATATAATCTTGAACAATTGAAGAAAGAATCTTTTCTTTTGCACTATTAGACTTTAAATGAAATAAGATGGAGAAAATAAAATTTTGTTGTATTTTTCTCTTATCTCCTATTTAGTAAGCGTTGTTTACGTAAATACACGAGTGCATACATCTATTTGTTTTTAGGGTTATAACAAATACTTGGCAATTTGTTTTATTTTTAAATGATATTTATTAAATGTACGTGGCAACTTCCAGCGGAGTATAATTGATTATACACGAACATTGATTAACAAAGAAAGAATGGTTATAACAGGACGAAGCAAAATAGATATGGTGCGTCGAACGGTGACGGCCGAGACTCAGCACTTCAGAAAGATGCTGCTATAATACAATAATAATCGTGCAATATACAAAATTTAATTTTTCATATTATGTTTCTAAGAATGGTACTAATACATTCTTCAGATTCTTTTGGTTAAAATGAGTTTAAACACGACATAAATCAGACTACTTTTAATTTATTTAATATATGCAATATTACATGATATGTAATGTGTTGTTCCTTTTTCGCTGGATCAAGTTTCGTTGAGCACGAGGCATTGAATGAAAAGACTTGGGGGAGGGGGATGAATCGTGGAAAGTTATCCGTGCATGATTGTACTAATTAAATATATTCGAAACCTTTTCAATGCTTTCACAATTACTTACATGCACGATTAGTTTTACGTTTTCACAATATATCGAATGAAGGAATCAATCTTCATTGTCGCGATTGTAATAATATTCTGAAATTTAATACAAACCAATCAGTATGCAATTTCGTTTCTATTGTTGTCACAAAACAATATAAATACTGATGTCCTAATTAACGCTATTTTAAATTTGTCTAATGCATGTCACTCTCTTGCTGTAAAATGAACGTTAATTTTATCTCACTGTTATTGAATGATCGCTCATTTATTGAATAATTCAGCATATGTACTCAAAAATAGTGAGGCCTAGAAAACTTTGTACCGATCGTGTATTTCTTTTCAATTTCCTAATTGAAGTATTTCACACAAGTTTATGAAAATATTGATATTACTGTGAATTATTCATTTATGGGACTTAAGGCTATAAATAAAATTAGGAGGAAGTCTTACCTAACATTTTAAAATAATCAAATTTAAACGAAAATACAAGATACAAATTTATAATTATAAAAAATATATAAATATATAAACTTTTTATTTCTATAATAAGAAAAATATAATAAACATTAATTAATAAAGTAAAAATAGATATAAAAAGTGAGCACAGCTCTAATACTGATCAGCGTGTCGTTTTCGATTTTTGTATAGGTACACAAAATCTGCGAGTAAAAGCTTGAAAATTAAATAATAACTTCTTTTTTTTGGTTTTGAGACCCCTGGACATGTGAAGCCTGAGACGTACCACGGAAATCGGTCCACTTTTGTACTCGATGTCAGGGATTTATTTCAACTTGAAATAGTAGTATATGTGAAAATAATTTTTGAAATTGTTTAAAAAATACCGACTCTACAAAGTTGGCGCTTTTTGTTGATTTTGACGAAAACTACTTTCGGGAAAGAATTTTTATAATTTTATTTTAAATGTAAACGATTGTTTCTTTTAATTAATTTTCTCTCATTTATCATTTTAACTAAATTCATTTTTACAATATAAAAGTATTAAAAACAATTTTATATTGCAAATTTAACCCCTGAATTAAATTTAAAAAAATCTGATGAAAACATGTTTCTAAATTTCACAAAACAGTCTTATTGAATAATTCCATTCTGACAATCTGATTGTCAGTATAGAAATAAATAAAATTTTATTAACTCGTGTATCACATCCATTAAGAGACCATTAAGCAGTATTATTGAAATCATACTCAATTTTACTATTAAGAAAGAACAGAAAGATTATTCAATTTTTTTAGAAAATTGCTTTAAGCTTTCTACATTGTTAAAGTAGTTGCTACATTAGGGGACTGTTCGGGTAAAATTGTTTCGCAAATAATTGTTTTATATTATAGAATTGTTTGCTTTGACATTATTTCGAAAATCACGAATGTTATTAGTTTATAGCAAATTTAAACGGAATTGAAAGCTATTGAAGTATTAATTTAAAATTAAGTTATGATAAATATCAACTAAGATTACTACTATAGTAATCTTTGTGTCAATTACTAATGCTGGGTCTACACAAACATATCATCGGGGCTGGAGTGATGATAAGCGCAATAAATTAAAAATAATTTCCGTTGAACCGAACCTCGTCGTGTCGCGAACATTTATCGTGTCCGCGTTAAGGGGCCCCCAAATCAACGTGAAGTACTATCTTCTAAGGTAAGTAACCTAGTTGTGTAAAAGTGTCTCTTCTTCAATAGATTACGAGTACATTGTTTACTACATTTACAAAAGAAAATAGATCTCAAAACTAGTGCTAACATGAAATGTTAGCAGCTGTAGCGAAAAAGTCGTACTTTTGTTTAAATGCACATTCGAATTATGCTGCCGCTGTTTGGAGGCTCCTTAACGTAAAGGAGATACATTTACCGAGTAGTCGATTTTCGCTTTTTTCTCGTCGAAGATGAGAGCGAGATGGAATAAAAGTTGTTGTCGTGATGACAATGGGTATATATAGTATTAGATTATAGAAAGACGTGGTATTACAATAGGTTTCTTTTTATACTAAAAGTAAATCGATTATATGTAAAACTAAACTGATCGTCTTAGTGTCCTCGGCATGCATCGTTACCGTCTTCGTCGCCTGCGTCTTTACAAGTCTCTCCTCTTATTCTTACTACGTCTTTCCAACTCTCCTCTCTTACTACGTCTTTACAAGTTTCTTCTCACTCTTTCGCGTCCCAAACACGCTTCTTTCGCACCCTATATCCTTACACGCATTCATTCCCTTTCATTCTAATCCTCAGTCTCCCTCACTTCGGATATCTGGTCATGTTCGCCCATTCCAATCATTCATCTTTTTCAAACATTCTTCATTTTCTCCGGACCACACGCATTTCCTTTCACTCTTACGCATTCCTACGCTCGGTCGTCTTGCACGACCCCCTGTAAAGGGTCGCTCGTGCCCTTCGGAAAACCTGGCGACAGATCGGCGCCAAAGTGTTTACTCTAACGCGAGTTCATTCGCACGCAATGTATTCTTCTAGGCCTGCATTCGAAGCAGGCGCAAGTGGGAACGGAAAATTCTGATATCACAAAGTGTATCAGAGGAACTGAAAGTTAGCGAGGAACGAGACAAGATAGATGCAGTACATTGAAAGATAGTGTATCGAGCATCCAAATGATGATTCGAGACCGAGTGTCAATGCTTCCTCTGTCTCGTACCGGTCTTTATACTGATTTTCAGTCCCTCTGACTCTTTCATCTTCGTAAGGTAGGAGTAATTTAAAAATGGTAGGGAGAGCGCTAAGATCTTGGTATCTGAGACAAACCGAGCTCTCAACGAATAAGTATTATACTATGCTTAAGAAATATATAACTGGCAATTTAATGTCCTATGCAACATTAAGTAGGTATCCTTGATTGATTCTAGTACCAGACCTGGAGGAATAGTCGTTTCACAAACCGTTAAAATTTCTGATCAATATCTTAATTATTTTTTGAAGAAAAAAAAACTTCTACTATGCTGTCAATTAGTGGAACACGTTTTTCGTAGCTAGCTTTCTGGAATTTTCTGGTCATGATTGTCTTCTTATGTCGCTGATTCGTTCCGAGTTCGACGCTTGGATGTTTTTACTTGTTTATTATATTTATAATTGACAAATATTTTAACCTGCGGTTTAACTGTGATTTCCATCGTTTACATAATTTTCAGAAACGGTTACAATCCTTAGACTAAATCGATATAATTATTTGCAAATATGTAATTCAGATGTGATAAAACAGCTACGAAAGAGAAAAGAACACAATACGGACACATTTTGCAAAAATGATTTTACGAATAAAACAAAAAATACCCCATGACTGAAATAAGAAAAGATAAAAATTTGTTTCTAAAAGTAGCGTTTGTAAAAATTGACGAAATCTATCAACTTTATGAGTCTGTATTTTTTAAACAATTCATTTCAGAAACAGAAAGATGATGATTAAACCTTCTTCCCGTCACTTTTATTTTTATATACATATATTGCAATATATTCTAACTTGAACAAAATCTCTGATTTTACATACACAATTGATCGATTTGGCGTGGAATGATTTGTTGTGAGTCTCCCTCGTCTGTACGATAATTTGCTATTGATTTAAAATCCAATACTCGAATACTATTTTTTATTCTAGAAATTTCTTTGATAAACGTTTTCATCATCATTTATAAATTTACGACAAAAATAATTAAAATAAGATTGTTTGGAGAAATTGATAATGAAATTAAGTGAATATTGTAAAGTTATCTGTTTCACTACCAAAAGCTACTCTCATTATAGTAATTAAAAAAGATTTAGAAGGAAAACAAATTAGATGCGCGCACGCGTGTATTATACTTCACAAACAAAATTCTCTGAATCGATTGCAAACAAGAAAGAAAATGAATTGTATTTAGGATGTTTTGATACAGCTTTGTTTTTCGTCACTATGCTTTTGCTGTACTGTCCAATTGCGCGCGCGCGTGTGTGTGTGTGTGTGTGTGTTGCAAAAGATAAAGGTAGTAAAAGTCTTTTAAATTTAATCTAATTTAATTAGAATAACGACGTGTAACAATAATCTGCAATATACACATTTTAACTCTTCGCGTAATAAATACCGGTCAAAAGTTCATAGTTCGGACTATAATTTTTTCACGTGGGTATGGACTTCTTGTGTGACCACTCTGATTTATATGAATGTCTATGAAAATTTACGTTCCGAAGTACCAAAGTGCTTAAAAATTTTAGGCTGGCCAATTGTTGCCAAACGTAGAGAAAGTATTGGTCCAAAGTGATTTTAAAATTGGTTGTAGAAGCGAAGCAAATCATTTCAAACATTTGATTTTTACCATAATATAATATCACTATTTCATTCAAGTACAACAAAGAACAATGAACTGGTGTATTCAGTAACAAAATAATGGTATAAGTATATTTTATGATAAGTTTTAAGCTGAACATTAATATTGGCACATTTACATTTTTGCAATATAAAAGCTCAAAAGTAGTCCAAACTTTCTTTAATTTATTCAGTGAAACTACAATGCCTTTTTTTTTTTTAAATTAGTCTTTCCAAGCTAGTGTTCCTAAAAACTCCGATATTGTTAAACCAATCTTTACGAAATTTAGCACATATAGTACTTGGTTCAAAATTTTCGTAGAATGATTTTTTGTGTCGCAGTTGTCTCAGCAATAGACGAAGCCTGCAGCGTACGCGCGCGCGCGCGCGTGTGTGTGTGTGTGTGTGTGTGTGTGTAAACAAATTCAATTTCACAATTCTACGATAAGCTGTTCATTTATGGTAACGTTTTCAGTATGCCCTTGTTTCTTTTGATCGCCACACGTCTTAAAAAATGTCTGATGATCTTTTTAAAAAAACAACACATTATGCGAAATTTTTCACGAGACTTGGGGAAAAAAGAAACTGAAGCGGTTGATATGCTAATGGAATCGTGTGAAGGAGTGTTATAAAGCAGGAAATCATTTACATATGAGTGAAGAGGTTTCAAGGAGGAAGAGAAGACTTGAAAGATGATGCTTGCGTGGGTCGACTTTCCATCTTGTACATCGATGGGAACATTAAACGTGTTCATAAATTTAGTTTAACAAATTAACGATTAACAAACCAAAGGATCGTTGAAAAATTTAATATTAATTTAGAAAGTGTACATTCGATTTTGAAAAATATGTCAGAAATGTGGAAACTCGGTAATAGGATTGTTTTTAATTGTCAACCGTAGTTACCTGACCTAGCCCCGTGTGACTTTTTTTTGATTTTCAAAGCTAAAAAATGTCACGAGGGAAGGACACCTGGATGACATTAAAGCAATAAAACACATCGAGAATCCCGAATAGCATTTCACAAGAAAATTTCCAACACTACTTTGAGCAATGAAATTCCCTTCTGGAACAAATATTGTATATTGGGTTATTCCATGTGTAATGTTATTGTCTAATGCTGATTCTCGGTGCAACGAATTAGCACTTATGTTTATTTACAATCATCGATAACTTTTTCGGTAAAAAATTTTGCACATATTCATTTTTCCATTGTTTTAAACTACCGAATAATACGTAATTGCATTATTTGTTTTATAGTGCAGGACCTAAAGGAGATAATTTATATGAATGGGTGTCAACTATACTTGGACCACCTGGTTCTGTTTATGAAGGAGGAGTATTTTTCTTGGACATACACTTTTCCCCGGAATATCCTTTCAAACCACCAAAGGTATGCTAGTAATATGATTAATTACTTTAATTATTTAAGAAATTTTACGTTGTATCAAGCAGTATTTACAATTTTTTTATAATCAGAAATTCGAAAGCAATGAACTAATAAAATATTAAAGTATATATTTTGAAAATAAAATTATAATATAAAATTTGCAATAAATCATTTTAATATATATATGCTCAGTTCTGATTTTATGTAATCATTATAGTTGCTGCACTTACTTTACAAGTTTGTGATAAATAATTTCTAAATTTAATAAAGACTAAACATCGGTATTGTTAAAAAAGGGAGATCGAGTATTTCATGTAATTAAATATTTCTAATATGAAACTATTTGCAATTAGAAAACCATATTGCAAAATTCTTGTTATATAAATCATGTAACTTGAAACACGTAAAAGGGAAGGATCTTAGATATTCCATTTTATATACTTTTCTTTATTTCTCTTTTATTTTATAATATAACATTTTATTCATTATTGTTGATCTTCCTTCCTATTACAGTAGATCTTCATCTTGGCATTAAATAGTGTGTTTAGTAAAAACGATGTAAATTTAAGTTTTAATAATTATCTACAGTACAATTTTCAATTAAAATTGGGCAAAAGAAATCTTATAGCATCAAATTATGGACAGAAATGATAGGAAAAAGGAAGTCAAAGTATTGTCTCTTTAAATGTTCATAATATTTTATACCATTCAACACTTTGAAATATTCAAAAATCTATATTATATATTAATATAGAAAAATAGTGCAAGAATGCAGTATAACATTTTTTCTTTTTGAGTCATTCATCCCTAATCGTAACACATTTTAAATGGAAATTCTACGAGTGATTTTTCAGTTGCTTGCCGCGTTTTTTTCAGGACTCATCCCCCATTATGTGGTGCAAATGGAAAGTCCATTGTGGGTCCCTGATGATCCACGTGGCACGGAAAAAGCAAGGGGCGTTAAATTACCAATAAATAATTAATTGTTAACATAACGTTTTTAGGTCACATTCCGAACTCGCATCTATCATTGTAATATAAACAGTCAAGGCGTAATTTGCCTGGACATATTAAAGGACAATTGGTCACCTGCACTTACCATTTCCAAGGTCTTACTGTCTATTTGTTCACTTCTAACAGACTGCAATCCAGGTAAAATAAATTCAGGTTTATTAAAATGAAACTATTTTGAACATTAAAACAATTCTTCTAAACAAAGTTGAAAGAAGTCGATACATAGTTATGTAAACTAATTTTATCTTATTATCCACTTTATCATAATATTAACATCTTTCTGAATAAATAGGCACCTATGGGACAAAACAGAATCATAAAGAATTTATTATTAAATGTTACAGCGGATCCCCTAGTGGGGAGCATAGCAACACAATATCTCCAGAATAGAGAAGAGCACGATCGTATAGCACGGCTTTGGACTAAGCGTTATGCCACATGAACAACTTTTTGAAAAGACCCGCCCTTTTCATTCCTTCAAAACGAAGAACGGCCACTTAAAGGAGCCCATTTAACTATACTGAAATTCTGATTATTCGAATTGATAAATTATTTTTAATAAATTAACGGAATGATAATCAGGTTGCCCCGATTAATCGAATGTTATTTCTTATTATTTTAAACGTCTTTTAATTTGACTGTGTTTATTCAAACTATACCCTTCTTTTAAAGCCCTTTTATTGATTCTTTTCAAAGAATCTAAAAATTGTCAAGTACCGGTTTCCTTGATGTTGATCTAAAAAAAAGGGTAAAGATATTTATTTATATACAATTTAATGAAAAATTATTAAAAATTGTTTTAAATATTTGATTGATCAATAAGCCATTATAGGTGTTTTCGTTAAAGTAAAACATTTGTAAGTAAAATAATGAAAATTAAAAATTTGTACGAATGTTCTATTATTCTATGAAACGTACCAATTTGTTTACGTTTAATGTGTTACAAATGATCATTCGAATAATCATAATTCTAGTTCTTCGCACCTTCGAAAAACTTATTGTATGTATATGTATATCGATCGAAGGACTGCTTTAAATGAAAGACTCTTCAAGATCGTCAATTCGATCATTGTGATGTGCTTTTATATCGAGTATGTAAATGTGCCTAAGATGAATGAATGTGCGTATATGTGCAACCAAACTCTCTTTTTCACTCTGTAACTCTTGAGACAAACTGTAGATCTCCCAGAATGTATTCTTATGTATATAGTTGACTCACATTATAATCGAAATATTTACATTAATTTGTTTGTCACAGATTTTCCATGACAAATAATTCTTTTTAATTGCAAATGTATGTTTTTTTGAATTATTAAAAACAAATTGCTAAATTGAAGAAACTCCTAAAGTTGATCTTTATAATGAATTATCATTTTTTATATAGATATATTTTAAATTTTACAGTACCATCACAAATTTGTTTAAATAATACATTCTCGTAGAATTACGTATTTGCTACTAATACTGATAATTTATATCAGTAATATATATAATTGAAAAAAGGTAATAGTTTGTATTGTAAGGTATAATTTTATGATAAATATTTATGTGAAACTATCTCGAAAGAATTCTATGCCTAAAGTTTGTTTAAACAAAAATTATCATAGAACGTCTTCCATATTTCAATTTTTAGATTTTTTAAATAATGAGAACGATTAGTTGATGCAATATCAATTAATTATAGTAAGGAATTCCTATTTGTTGAAATTTTTAAGAAATATGACTTGAGAGTGAAAGGGTGAAATTGAGGAACCCGTTTTTTCTTTTGTTCTCTGTTTCGATTATTTGCTCGTTCTAAAAACTCGCGATGAGATAGTATTTAAAAGAGTACGTCCATCGATAGTAACGAATAATAGGTTAGGCAATATTACAAACAATACGATTAATTCGACTTGTAAGTAATTTCGCTGATAATTATCTTAAGGGGCCCCCATCAAATTTTTCATAATCTTACATAAATTTCGCATAAAGCAAATAGAACAATTTTAATTAAGTAACACTATTTATTCTATCAAAAAAGGCACACGGCAATTTTTTACAAAAATTGTTTATGTGGACCATAATTCTTTCGATACAAAGATTAACGTAGTTATATTTATTCAGTAATAATGAAAATAAATTACTTTTTACTGGTCTCTTATGAATTTGACGTTAAACAATACACGAGTGCTCATAATTAATGAAATATTGCACTTACTTCATTTTAAAAAATTGGGATTGTAATTATTTCAAAATGAGATTTTTTCAAAATTATATGCTAATTGGGCCTGTGAAATTTAAATCGCTACAATTGTAAATAAACAAAATTTCCTGTATATTAGTGATAAATCATAGGTCATGATTTTTATCAATTTTTTATCAATTACGTTAACAAACTGATTATGATAACAGAAATAATAATGTCTTCTAACAAGTCCTACTAAACTATTCTTTCTGTTGGAAATACATTAATTGAAAGAACAAATTAATTATGTGAATAGTGAAACTAACAAAATTTAATGCTAGAGTTAATAATTCAGATAATTTTAGCAAATCACAAAATATTCAATAATGGTTTCTTCTGGTAAAAAATAAATTTGCAGAAAAATGTTAATAATATAATATTATTATATCGTAAATGGAATTAATGATAGTAAGAATTTAAGAATTCAAAAATTCAAGAAATTCAAAATGATTATAAGCAGTAAAGATTTACTATTTTAATTAATGAATTGATTTTGAAGTTCATATCGTGCGAAGGAGATTAATTTTTTAATTTGATTTCTATTACTGTCTTCACAATTCCTGTAGATATATTCTGAAGCATTTTCAAAACACGACTTACAGAACTTTTGAACCTCGAAAATTGTGCATAAATTATATATTGAGTCTGCTCTTACAGGTCATACCTTTATAAGTACAGATACAAAAAATGAATAATTTTTATTCAAAAGTATGACATTTAAGACATTTTTTGCAAGGAAAATTGTTTAAATAATTCTTTGAAGTGGTCGAAAATTTGGGGAATTAATATTTTAATGTCAAAAATATAAATTTAACGGCTCATAACTTTGTTAAATTAAAGAAAATGTTGAGACATCTTTCAATTATCACCTAAGTGTTTTTGTAGATTCTTTAAAAATATTCGAAAATATTCTACCTATTATGCTAAACTTTCCTGCGAATTTATTTCTTTCCTGATTTCTTTTATCGACAAATAGTTTTAGGATCGAACACTCGGTCAAAAAAAGAATGTGGTGCACTACTACAGATGTACAATCGCCGTACATTATGCGTACTCCTCTTCGCTTATTATGTACGCTTAAGAAGGAACTTCATCCACTAGCAGTGATCGTGTATCTATAGTAGTGCAACCAATTTTTTTTTGCTCGAATGTACAAGAAAGCATCTCATGCAATTACTGAATGTTAGCTGCTAATTCTATAAATAAATATAATTAAATAAAAAACAAAGTTTAATCGTATAGAATTTTCGCTACTCCGTTTTTTACATTAAAGTGAAGGCTTTTATTTCAATTTCCCCTAGTATATTAACATTTTTAAAAATATATCATAGTGAATTTCGCAGTTTTTATTGACTTATATAAAGTGAATGAATTCTAATTTAATATTATGCAATTGATCAAATGCAGACTATAACTAAAACCATATATTCTGGCAGAATTAGTGCAAATAATCATTGTATTGTGGAATAAACAAATGCAATGTTTACTTAACATAGTTTATTAATGTAGATAAAAACTATTACGAACAAGGCGTGATAAGTGATCAGTTCCTAAAGAACAATAATACATCGATTAATTAATTAAATTACAAGCAGAAAAATATCATGACAAACTAAAAACAATCGTTTCTTATCTCGTTTAATACTAATTCAATTTTTCATTTTTCTCACGTTATCACCAGACTTCCTCCATTATCAACCTATTGTTGAAATTAGTATATTATAAAAACAAAGATTTTTGTTTCCATTATATTCAATAATAAATACAATTTTTTTTACAGAATTATATAAATCAATATTAAAATCTAACATAGTTTAAAATTGTTTAACCCCTTGGCGTACTTTAATGAGCCTGACTCGTGATCACAATTTTGGATCAAACATGAATATCACGAGTCAGATTCGTAGAACCAAATAAGGGCCAAACATGAACATCACAAATCTGACTCGTGGAATGAAAATCGGGCCATATATACTAAAAATGGTGTAGTATTTCGCATTTCAGCTTGTATTGTAACTTGTATCACTCTGACCTGTTTAGTGTGTATTGTCTCCTATCGGTTGGACCCGGATTTCGTAGAGTTAAATGGTTCGGCAAGGAGTTCATTCAATAGGACTACGAGTAAAACATTACTATATAGAATCAATAAAACAAAGAACAAAACTACAGTTTATAAATAATAAAATGGAAATTAATAAAAGTGAAATACGAAATCATGAAAAAGTTTTGAACGAAATTTACAAAATACGTACAAAACTCAAGAATGATATAGAATGAAAAAGTTATTATTTAATAAACTCTCATACTCAAGGAAAAATGATTTATGGGTACGAACATTTTCAAGTATTCCCAGGTTTCGAAAAAAAAAAAAAAAAAAGAAAATGGTTAGTAATCATTTTAATCGATATTAACCAATTCATTACTAAATTAGATAACATCACTAAAAATTAAGTATGTATTAATATTTCGGTATTATCTATTGAGAAGTATACTATTAATTATTTTTTCTTGTGATTTCTTACTATTTTAATATTATTGAAACCTCGCTTATTTTTTTGTGAAAAGTATAATTACCCCCCTAGAAAGATTATAAATTGTGAAAATACTGAACACAAATAATCTGTAAAACTTCATTATATGATTTATCTCATTTTATATATATTTTCAATAAATATATTATTAATTAATATATATTAAACTGATTAGTCAATGAAACAAATTTGAACATTTTTAAGTAGGAATAAGAAACCTGAATTTTTTACAGTATTTGTGTAAAAAATTGAATTTACAATTACATTAATAATGGTAAAAAAACAATAAACAATTAACTATTTGAATGATATTCAAAATGATTAAATAATTATTTTTGTAGGGAGTCGTGGAAATAGAGAGCAATACTTGGACATGGCAAGATTTCAACTGAAGATCTTCGACAGTTAACATTCTAGCCGACCACTGTGCCACTGCCAACCCTCTGTTATCAAGATTGTTTAGAATTTCTTTTCTTGGTCTGATACTACACTTTTCATTTATTAAGAATTGTATTAAAATATGCGAGATTTCAAAATAAGGAAAAAAATAGTTGCAAATTACAATTGCTATAATTACAATAAAATTCGTTAAATCGACGCAATGCCACGGTTTAGCAATATTACTTCGTGATTTTGGAAGCTTTCTTGCGTGAACGATAATGAAAATCTGTTGTTATAAAGTTTTAAATTATTTGTATCAACTACTGTTTATTAAACTCACTAAATTTTCTTTGCAAAAATGATAACAACTTCAATCGTAACATACCAATTTGGTTCAAATGTTGTACACAGTAAATATAACGAATAATAACATAATGAACGCATAGATCACACTATTCAATATTTTTCTCCCCCCCCCCCCCCCCCCTACACATACAGAAATGTGCGCACGTACGTATATATTTTCAAGGTTTTTAATTTTTTTTTTATATATGATTACTCAATGAAATCGATGATTTATAAAAATGCTCTTTAAATAAATCAATTTTATGCACTACGTAGAAATATGATTATATACACAAAAATAATTAATCCGTAGATATTCGACGAACTAACGTCCTTGGAAATGGCAATCGAAAACATTACCATTATTCCAATTTTTTATATAGTTGTTCTTAATAAATACCTTAATATATATGAAAACTTTAAACATCATTTTTGACTGCGTTTAATACGTTATTATTCATTGCATTCACTAACAATATACAAAATGTAAACCAAATCGGCAACCCACCTTATACAAACATCTTTTGTAAGAAATTTCTATATAATACATGACTGCAAGCAAAATTAATTAATGCTGTTGAATTTTATATATTTTGTGTAAGTTAGGTATTCTTTGTGTTCTTCTGTTATATATTTTTACCTGGATTTTAAATGCAAAATCAATTTCTCTTTTATCAATACTCAACTAAGAAGTGATATAAATCAAATCTCTGCATACAAGGTCCAACTAAAATTGGTAACCAAACTAAGGAGCTAATTTTAGTCATTTGTGTTAGAAATAAACAATAATAGCACTTATATATAAAATGTTTTGACATTCAAATCAATGTACATTGTAATAATTATGAAAATTAGCAATCTTTATTTAAATATTTAGTATATAATTGAGTTAATGTTTATTAAGATGGTAATTTATTTTAACATCAAAATTTATTCTAATCCCAATTAATTGGAATTTGTGCTGTCAGAATATTCTTATATTGCAACCGATAAATTCACTATGCCATTATACTTTTTTTTGTAGTGAGTCACTTATGACAATTAGTCATCAAGAGGATTCACACAATTTGACAATTCATTTTGTTGTCTGAAAAACTAAAAACTGAGTAACAAAACTGAAATCTATTTCAAAAGGAATTTAATTATTATTGTGTTAAGTGCAATATAGTTATCTGCAATATAAATATCATAGAACAGAATTACAAGAAAGTAAACTTATAAGTGGAGTAACTTGGAGTGTTATAATTAATACTTGTCTTTAAATAAAGTAGCAAATTTGTAAGGAAAACCTCCATCAAGTCATCAAGTAGGTAGTTTTAGTTGAATTTGCATTGACCGCAATATTTTGATACAAATAACGACTATATATAGTGTTTCAAAAGTAATTTGCAATCGCCAATTCTCATCTCATATTAGTTATATCATAGTGCGATCTATTCGTCCCGAAATAAATAAACAAAAAGTATTATTTATGTCCTAGAAAGGAAAAATTTTTTGATCTATATATATATATATATATATGACTATTTTTTATTGTTAAGATAAATATTCTTTCCAAATGTTTGATCACCCACTTTAGTTATACCCTGTATAAGAAAGTACAGTTATTATAATTATAATTTGTAACACTATTCAAAAGTACCACAAAGTATTCTTTCGATACGAATGATGATCATCGTTACCACACACACCCAAAGGGTTAATATAGTAGCTTTTAAATGTAACGACCTGTAAACTTATTTTAGAGCGATCATTAACAAAGATATAAATTTTTTAAAAATGTAAAATGTTTATATTACCTTTGTAGTTATTGGAGCTGGATAACAATATTTTTACATTTATGAACTGCAATTAAGTATGAAGTAGTTGATTTTTTAATTAAATTTGTTTTTTATAATTTATATTCTTTTATACTGTAATTATATTATATCATATTGTTTTTATAATGGCATGTATTATATTATTATTTACAATTTTCTTTAATTATAATATTACGTTTTAAAGTTCATAATGATAATGTAATAATTCTTCTCAATAAAAATATAGATTTAAATCCTGAGAAGCCATATGTTATAATATACAATATACAAGATATTTCATCCAAATTGATCCAAGCGAATATCGTCACAATTATTAGTGATATTAGAAAATATGTTACATAAAGGGTTCAATCTGTTCAAAAAATATTACATAGTAAACATGATTTCTTTATAGGTGGAAGCATTTTGCACATTTAAAAGTCACTGTCATCTCTTTAAATAAAATCATATTCTTTTTTTACATAGTACTACATGTACCTTCAGAGAACATCAGAAGAATAACATGTATTAGTGAGATCATATACAGAAGTCAGGAACATCTTATATATTATAACAATACTAATTAAAAAATATTAATAAAATAAATTATTTGTAATTTGCATTCTTATTAATGTTTAGGATAAAGAAAATATTGAATAAAAAATAACATATTTCACTGCCTATATTTCTTTTCAAATTTGGTATTTTATAAAGAATATAGAATATAAATATTTATCCAGCTCCATTATGCACACTGAAAATGTATTTTATATAACTACAATATACAAAATGGATTTAGAATGTTGTCTAGAGTAAAAATTTTTTGAATAATTTTCATTTCAATAGATTGAGTTTTTCAGTCTTTTAGACTGTGACACACATGACTTGATGTATGTCACAGTCTAAAAGACTGAAATATGTACTGATCACTCTATCTCTTTTCCAAACTTTAATTTTATATAAAGTACAGTTTAATAAAGAGAAGTTTGGTTTTAACCATTTGGCAGATAGTGGCAGTAAGTGAATTATATTCTCCAATGGTCTGCTTTCTTCTTAAGATAAACTGCTGATGAATATAAATTAGACTGCAGTCAGGTTCTAAGTAAATGGTCTTGCGACGACTTTAGAATTATTCTTTTAATGAATGCACGACGAACAACACTTAGTTATTATGCCTCCTAATGGATGTCAGATCAGTGTGCTGCAGTTTCGCTGAAAGTAGAAATCAATTAAATCATTCATGATAATACACTATTTTTGATAGAATACGTTTAGTGTTACAAATGGCAAAACGAGAATATATAATTTACACTTTCCAAAATATGGAACTAAATAGAATCTTTAATATTACATTATAAATTGTAGATTACTAATAATATTAAATTTCCTGATTTAAAATTAATTATGAAATAGTAACATCCAGTAGCATTACTAAAATATATATTTTTAGTATAAAGTATGTTATTATCATTAATCCTTCAGCGACCACTTCCGTATCGTTTACGGACTCTACGTTTTTCACACGTCGTCCAGGTCCGTATCGGATACAAACCTATGCAACAGATTACGTCTTGTGTTTCTTTGTTTATATAAACAACAATTTCGTAATAGGGCCTGTTTGGACCACTCACTTGAGAATCTATATGTATAATATATACACAATAATAGATAAAATATCACATTTTGTTAAAATTATTTGGAAAATTACCGAATGCGGTATGAACAGTTCCGTTATTTATCGCAATAATACTGAAATATCTATAAATTAGTTAAAATTTAGAATCATGCTAATAGAAGAAATATTCCTTGAGTTTTGTAATGTAAGTACCAGGCAAGGAACAGCAATTTATGCCAATATATTATTTCGATTAACGGAAGGACATTTTCAAAATCTATCACATGTTGCATCGTTTTTAAGGTGAGTTATTCACGCCGGGCCGTGTAGAACAGTTTTCATTCCGTAACTCCGATCGCTGAAGGATTGAGAAATGTATACAGGGTGACTTAAAACTTATCAAAGTGAGACAGTGCATCATATAGGCACAAATGTGAACTGAAGTAAATACAAGTAAAATCCAATTTTCTATTGTATTATGGAAACTTAATCGAAGAAGAATTGTTTAAATTGAAAGAATAAAAATTCTGATTATTGGGTTATTTGTTACGATTATATTTATTACCATTGCGAACTTACCGGTATTTTTCAAATAAAACTGCACATTTTTTATAGATTATTAGAACTTACTGCAAAATAAATTCAAACAATATAATTTTCAAGTGATGATAAATGCGAAAGTTTGTATTGTCATAATAGATTTATTCCATAATAAACTTGAATAGCTTCGCTAAGTGCTGTTAAGTAATTGAATGTGTATGTAGATCTTGCACGTGCACATAATTGAGTTGTAATTGCTTGGTGTAGGGATGGCAACCATGTATCGATATTTTCAGTCGATATAGGTCAATGTATCGAAACCATCCATGTTTTGTAATGGATTTGAAATTCAGAATTTCCCAACAATTGGTTTTTGTATTGATTGATTAGTAGGGCATATTCAACGTATATAGATAGGTATGTCGACAGTGCTAAGACCTGAGTAAACTATGCATGTACGTGTACAGTCTACAATTTCAGATTTATTAAATTTAACGGCCAATTTAACGGTGAAAAACACAAGTGAAAAATAAGAACTAAAGGCCGATGAAAAGATGGCACGCCTACTGATTGATGCAGCCTAATAGTTCAACCTTCAGGGATACATCTAGAAATATAACACACATACATTTTTCTAATTAGCCGGACAGTCACTTAATGGTAATGGTAATGCAGAGATAGGTGATGCTAATGGAGCAATATTTAATTATGAGCCACCTTCTGTACTTTCATTTCATCAGCTTACGGTATCTGTACGTCTACATGTAGATTGATATATAATACACAAATGATATTTTTGTTCATTGATATAGACGCATTTGCTCAAAACACCATGTGTATAAGCAATATGCTATATATTTTGACAGTTTATCTAATAAATGTTGGAATTAATATAAAATAATTAGTTAAACTAATAAACAAAAATTTGACTGAAATTCTTGAAAATCGAATAATTTTAAATAAATTACAAAAGCATTGATGTTTTAAAACATTGATATAATTTAATTATAATAAGTAACGTATCTGCTTCTGGCTTTTAATCTCAGTAAACTATGGTAATTGTGAAAAGTGAAAATTGGTGATAATACTTAATAAAATGTGAAAAATATAGATCTCTCTGATCTCGGTAATGAAGAAATGGATGTCCCTAATGATAATATGTAAACAGTATCTGTCTTACATGATTATCATACATAATAAATGAATATTTTATAAATTTATAATGTATAGTTGTTAGAATAAAATTATATTGACAATTTGTAATCAACATATTATTTCTCAACTTAAATACTTCATCTATACAAAAAATAAATATTATATTATTTCCAGTTATAAAATTCAATCAACAATGCGGGAACGAGTTTAAAAGATAAGATACAAATCTACTTAAATGTGAGTATTGTAAAAAATGGAAGGTGTTTAACTCTATTTAAATTTTTGGCTCCACATTACAATCCTTCTTTGAAGAAATCTGGCACTAAAAAGCTTGAATCTCAATATGACATTATAAAACAGAATTTCATCAAAGATTTTCAACATGCAAACTTATATTGTGCGGCATGTGTAATTTAATAAGAATAATCTTTAAATAATGATATAATTATCTTTCTTTCTAACATGGTAGTTCCTTTTGTTTTTGTGAAAGGGATTTGACAGATGTAATGCTAGGAATTATAGCTGTATTAGCTGTAACTAGCTGTATTTTCATAAAAGTAATATCATGGTTTGGTGAGATTCTTCCAATGAAAATAAAACTAAACACGACTGTATTCATATTATTTCCCCTTATACATTAGAAAAATTAGCTCTGAAAAATTTTTAACTGCATACAATTAAAAATAGTTTGAATATGCTTGAATTTGGTCTTATTTTTAATGGGGTAGGTAACAAGGGATTACTATAATAAATTTGTATTAAATTACATCTATTACTATATTAAGATTTTTAATGGAATTCAAAAGCAATAACTTTGAAAAGTATATTGTATTTGGAAATCTTAATAGGTATATAATACACCATTTTCAATATATCATAAATAGAAAGATTTTCCAATATAATAAAAATTTCTATTTCATTGTTTCAATATTCAACGTCAATTTAATGTCCAGATTGTGGAAAGCGTAAATACAAAATTGAAGTTTTTAAAGCGTCGAACAGAGTTAATATTAATGAACACATTTGTTTACTAACTTATATGTACATACAGAACGAATTTCGAAGTTTTTTTCACATACAATCGTGCAATCATATAATCTTATTAATAAAATTTATTAATAATAATTTATTGTGTCAACATTATAAAAACCTTGAACAACAGAACGCTTTCTTATTTTTTAGATAAATAGGGACAGTTTCTTTGATTGTATCAATGCGACAATAGTACGTACCTTTTTTTTAAAATAAAGTGCATTTTTAACTGAATGAAAGACATATTGGTATAAGCATCAAAATTTCAGAAAATAAATTATGTCAAACAAGACATTATGAATCATTATAATGTCTTCAGTATTAAAAATCAATTGAAAAATAATAAAAACAGTAGTAAAAGTGTAGTACAAATTTTACTTACAATAAGTACTTTAAATCTATTTGATGATTAAACCATAATACCTTTTTAATATATTATTTTTCTTTTAATTAAACGTGTAGTCGGTTTTGCTATTGTTACCTTTATTTGCTATTTTTGCAAAAAAAATCAAAAATGATATTTGTAATTTATAAAATAACAGGTACGAAAAAATATACAGAGTTCGAAAAGTTATAACGCAAGAAATTTCGAGAAAGAAAGCTAAAAATATTTTGATGTTGAAAATTTAGTACTTTTAACGATTACAATAATTTCATATTTAAAGTTAAATAAAAAAATGAAATAGACACTAATATAAAAACTGATATTTTGTAAAATAAAATTATAAAGAACCTTATTTGTAACAAAGCAAATGTTAATATTTATGTATATAACATTGAAATCTTAACATAAATATATATTACTTTCGGTTTATAATTCTTGGATCTCTGAGTGTAGTTTGTTAACAAAGTACAAACATCTTGTTCCATTAACATAGAATAAAAGCGATCAGTCTTGAAGAAACAGTCAGAAAGTCATGATACTGCACAAAAATACTTGCTTTATTTTATATCAAAACTTTTAGCATCAAACTAAAAGTATTTAAATAAAATTTTAAATATAAGTTATAATAATAATACTAGTAATACTACTGCTACTATTACTGCTATTAATAATAAGAATAATAATGGCAGCAGTAATAGCAGTAATAAACGATCAAAGTGAAAGTTACTATTTATACGTGCTCGATAAAATATAAAACGCAATGTTATTAGCAATGAGAACATTTATAATTTTAGGTAGAAGTAGATTCTTTCATACAGGGTATTTACACAAATATCGGACACTTTTTTCGATTCTTCGTTTTCGAAATGCAAGCAGTTAGGGAGACACTGTTTGACCCTCCAATATTAAACGTCATTTTTACCCATTCTTTAAGATCGTCTGATCTCAAAGTTACAAAACTGAGAATCAAAGGCGTACAAAAAAAAAAGTTTATATCTAGTACTTTCAAAATGCATACAGAATATATTTTATTACGACTCAAGTTTGAAATAATGTCTGCTGTCACGTAGTTAGTAGCCCAAGGGTTAAATACTGCACCATATACGGAAGGAAGCGATAACGCTTTGCTTGCACTGATCCGGTGATCAAGTTATGACGCAACCTACTTTAGAGGTATGCTCTACCTGGCCAGGGTAGATTGAGGGTGTCTGAAAGGACGTACACTTCTGTGCACAAGTTATGTCACAGAAGGACACAGAGAGGGAGCGTGAGCACGAGAATAGCGATTGTCCGTCTCTTAGACGCCTTCTTTACACCCTCTCTAGGATAATGGGGAGGGGTAACTTGAGTAACCGCCTACATGGGTATCAGAATTGGGGGGAGGGGCTAGTTCTTTTCATCTCGAGCTGTGAAGGTTGTGTGGTGGCTGTGCCATTGGCAGTAGAGGGGAGACACGCTCACTTTTCTATCCTTCATTAGGATACCTCCTAGAAGAATGACGGCGAGGTAATGTGATCCTATCCTATTGTTAAGCGTTTCGACGCCGTGCCAAAAGAGGACGGAGGAATTATACGAATATCCCCCTTCTCCCTCTCCCGTTCAACAAACACGATTGTTGGTAATTCCTAGTGTCTCTCTCTGTGGTTGTGAAAAAATGAACACCGTGGAAGTTTAGTGAGTAGGAATTCCACATTCACTCCAACCCCACTTTGAGGAATCAAGGGGATCTTAGGAAGATTTACCCCACGAAAAAGAAGCATATGTATTTATTTACTTGTGTTTATATGAGAGCCATACGTCGATGCACATCTACTTCTGTGAATTTTAATGTATTTTCCCACTGGATTTAATAATTCTTCACGCACTCTTTGTACTTTTATCGTTTTAAATATATTTATCATGCAATCCCATAAAACAATTTAATTTTTCATCATAGTAAATCGAATTTTTTATATCAAGTAAATACACATTAAAAATACACTTTTGTTCACATTTCAGTGAAGTGTAATATTTACATACATAATTCCTATCATTCCTATCGGAAAATACAGTTCTTCTCGTTGTTATTGTCGAATTAATACTGATTGCTAGAAGTTCTACTCAACAGCTGAGCAAGAGAAATAGATGTTACTCATATCCAGAAAAGGGCAACAAAATTATTGAATAACAACTACATTTTTACCAAAACTTTTCTTCACTTACTTTTTCCTCATTTCGTACAATGCAAAATTGCCTCAGTGGAAAATCGTTCAAAAACACGAATTACGAATTTACTACATTACTTACTAGATTTGTGAAAAATATCTATACTGTGTGCAAACTGAGTAAATGTAGTGTTTTGATTCACAGATATGATTTTTTTTCTGGTATGATTGAATGTTAGTATATTTTATGTAATTGCATAAATGTTTCCAAAATGATAAAAGTTTAAGGAGTATTCAGTTTTGGTGTCCGAAAAATAACTAAAGTCGATGTAAAAATATGTACATTAAAGTTTACGAAGATGGACGTGCATCAACATGTATATGCTGCCCTGGAATTTAATTATAAGTATCGCGTTTTTTGTATTCTTTTAGAAGTAATACCTGTAAATTTTAACTGCTTATATCTTGAAAACGAATTTTCAAACAACAAAATGGTAAAGAAGTGTTGTTTTTATATTTTGACACGTGGAGCTGTCTCTAAAAAAGTGTCTCATGGTTTTGTGAATACCTTATATAGAAGTAGATTATTCTGTTCTACCTATTTAGTGCAACATGGTAAAATGATATACAATGTGCAATTTGTGCAATATTCTGTTACTTAAAGAGAAAAATTGGAACAATTGTTATATATATATGTGTGTCTGTGTGTGTGTGTGTGTGTGTGATAGCGAAAGAAACAGAGCACGTTTCGGAGTCCGAGTGCAATTTTTAGGCATTACAACTGTAGGTAACTGTCAGCTTACACAGTCTCGTACTCGTGGCGAATTGAACGTGCCAAACAGCATGCGAAGATTACTCCAATTAACTGAAATTAAAAAATTCTATTACATTATACTAATCTATAAATATTGCATTTAATACTATTTTATTAATTACAATTTCTTACTACCTTTAGCGCATAAATAATATTTTATACGCTAATATCATTTATTTCATAAAGACATATCAATAAACTATGTTTAACATTAAAAACATTTAAACATATTTGTTAATATGTATTACATAGAATTTTATCTTTTAATTATTCAATTTTGCTTTACACAATGAAATTCATAAATATTTTTACTATTTAAATATTTCCTATTCGATTATTACCCTGAAACTGTAAGAATTCGTATCACCAATTGCATGTACCGTGCAGAACTGACGAAATGATTAGCGGGACAGCATGGTTCAAATGCGTGTAAAAGGTGGTAAATCATTCAAATGTAATCAATGAGACTCGCATACTTTTCATTCATCATCTTTGTATAGTACGTTACAAAATATAACATATATATGCATTGTTAATTTCAGTTTAGTTCAAGCTCTACCACTGATCGAAACTCAATTAAAAAATCAGCATGTAGACCTCGGGTTCTCTTCTTGCAAGTCGAGCACATGTAGGGAAAAGTAAGGTCAGTAGTAACACTTTGACTTTAGAACACGATCACGCAAAGCATATTAGTATCTTCTTCTTCAACTTTTACTCATTTCGAGTAAAGCATGTTTATGAATGCTATGTGACGATCAATATTTCTTTAAGAAAGATCAAATTGAAGCTTTAAAGCGAGAAACAAGAAAATATTTGTTAAAAGGGCGTTTATATTACAATTTTAAAATAGTAAGAAAAGTTAAACTTTTGGGTGCCGCAGAATTATTTTCTTCATTATACGGATGTCTATTTTGCATTTACATAAATATGATAGATAGAGTGCTCCAAATGTCATTTTACACTATATACCTGAAAACTTGTATTAATATTTATTATATACTTTGAGATATTTACAGTGTTACTACGACCCCGCTCTCCCTTAGAAGTCCACCACGTGACGAGGAACGCAAATGAAACAAAACACGACAAAATCGAAATCAACAACAATTTTTTGAATAGCATGATGTCCGAATATTTAATAAGAGTTTGTATGTATACATTCAATACTCCAAATAGGAGAAGCAGAAGGGACTAATAATAGCGTCCCATTCAACACTCGATCATCAGGTCATTTTGCTATCTGTACACTGAACTTCAAGCCAGTGTAACTTCACTAATATTCATCCCTGTTTCTGTAAAGTGCCGATCTAAAGGGATTATCACACTCATGTTATCCACAAAAATCAAAATTTCTTGTCGAATGTCCATGGGACAAATTGCAAGAATCATAAGGAGAAAAAAAAATAATATTTAAAATTTTTACAAAATTCTTTGAACAGGATCATTTTGAACAAAAGCAATAATTTTTTGCCATTTTTTAATAAAAATCTCATTAAAACATTTTCAATTGTTCAAAAGTTATTAATTTATTTCGTTTTTCGTAGAGTAGCACTTCTATCGTAAAATGATAGAGATCGACGAATGTGTAAAATTTAAAATAAATTCATTGAAGGGGGGGGTTTAGTGTTTTCCAAATAAGATCTTTTATTGTACATTATAATGTTACTACTTTAATAGATAAACTTGTTTGTAACGTGTGATATTATTTAAAAATATTGATCATTTGCATCAGAAATACTACTTAGACTTAATTCTAAAAAAATGTACAACTGGAAATGAATATATATTGAAAAAATAATAATTACCTGAATGATAGCAATTCCGATGCCAACGCCACATAAAATTAATGCATTATGTTCAATAGCAGACTGAAGATTCTGCATACATCCACCTTGGTACATATAAATTGAATTCAAGTCACACATACCTCCTTCCGGTACTTCCTTGCAACAGGAATTGGGTACACTGTTATCTAAGAAACCAACCTGAGCCCAGTTATTTGGACCGGTCATTCCACAACATTGTAGCTGAAATATGAAAATTATTTTTCATTAAATACAGGATTGCGTAGTATATGAAAGTCACATTAGCAGGAATACAACGTATTAAAAAATATTCATATAAACGTGTGACCTATTTGATCTTGTACCCTAGTTACAGCCATTTTTGTACTTCACTTATTCTTAATGACTAATTAAGCTAGTTAAAGCGATTTTAGTAAAGTGTTTGTGTTCAGTGCTTAGTAACTCCTTGATATCTCCCAACCTTACTGATTATTCCACTGCATGAGTCATTCTCACTCATTTTCTTGCTAAAAGCACTTGATATAATTTCACTAATTTATTGTGTATTAGAAATTATAATAAATAGTCATTCAAACTATTTTAATATGTATGTATAGGAGGCTGGCAACGAATTCAACAAATACGTGTAGTGTTTTAAATATTGGCTGAAGTGTTCATTTGAGTAATGGGCTGAAAGTGTTCATTTTGAGTAATTATTATAAAGGTAAACAGCGATACGTTATTGTAGTGCAAAAGTGATTATAATTCGGCTATAAGATTAAATAGGATACATATTTATACGAATATTCAATCAATTACACAGTGCAACACGAATTTTGATCTGTAAAATATTCATTGGATGATTCTTGCACCATTTATTGCCCTAAATACAAATTCGAAAGTAGAATTGCTCTACCATCTTGAATTAAAAAAAAAACCGGTCGATTTTTGGCAAAAATAAGGTATTACATGAAGACTATAAATGTTAGAAAGGTTTAGAAATGTTAGTTCGGCTTAAAAGATGGGTGAAAGTTTCCTGAATACGTCACTATCAATAATTATAATATTTTGTGCTTTTAAATAGTAGTAAATGGCAGCGAATATTTAAAAAAGTGATACGTAGTCTACACGCGATATTTTTGCATATTTACTAAAAATACGTTATGGTAGCTAGGATATCTCAAATTTCAGTTCACGCATGGGATGACGCGCGCGCGAGTGTGTAAATGTGTTTGGCGCCAGTGAACGATCCGGTACCAGTGTGTTTATTTCTAAGGTTGTGTAAACTCCTAAATATAGATGAAAGATACGTGTACCAACAAAAATATGTTACCAATTTGTTTTAAAAAATCTCGGAATAACAATTAATGTACTGCAATCTAGACTAGAATATCTCTGTAATTGTTGAAATATCTACTTGTTCTTCAAGTTGCTCTGGGTTAATTGAGTCTACGTGAACTTGTGGAGAAACACTGTATTTGCATTTATTTTAGATACAGAGGCATAAAGCTTTGCAGCTTAATCCAGGCCTGCCCACAAGATGAGCCCCTCCCACCACTGTCATTCGTCGTAATGTATATGTTATACATTAGTATGTATAATATATAGATTTATACATTAGTATGTATAATATACAGATTGTACATTAGTATGTATAATATATACATTATACATTAGTATGTATAATATATACACAACACCTGTATTTTCTAGCTATTGTAAGAACTGGTTTAGAAAAGAATAAATCTTGAGTGGTGATTGAGAAGTAGCGACAGGTGGTTGGTTGAGAGTGACAGGACAGTTGAATGTTTCCATTGATAGAAACAGAATGAGAGAAGCTCTTTCGGTTCCGGAGCCAGTTCTGGGCTGGCCTGGCTTAATCGATACAAATCAATAATTCATTATGTTAATACAGAATAAGCTTACTTCATTGATAACTCATCAATTTCAATACAGTATCACCATACTTTTCACATTTTTAATGTATTGGATTGATAAACAATGGTATGCATACTTACATCATGTTGCATAATATCCCAGGACCTACGAATATCATCATTGTTTGAATAATGCTCCATTGTGCTATTCAAACGATTTTCTACCATTTTTCGAACTTCTCCCCGCATCGTATATCCAGAAATACCAGCACAAAGTTCCAATGAAAAGATTAGCAGGATTAGTACAGAAAACTGTATAAAACATACAAGCAAAATTTAATTTTATTTAAAATTTACATTATACTTAATAGAACTAAATATACTTTGTATTTAAAAAAATATAATACTAATATACCATTTAGAATTATGGATTTAAGTTCAATAAATCCTTTAACTCTGACTTTAGTCTAATAATCATGCAAAAACTGGTTTATATTTAATTTAAAAGCGATTATACAGTATCGTAATATGTGTAATAATTGATCATTACCGTTATCATCATGCAATAGTTCTCTTTGACAGCTCCACAGCAACCAAAGAATGATACAATGAACATAATAGCACCTACTATGATCATCAACATTGGTGCCACAAAGAACCAACTATCCATAAAGTTATCGTAACCACTGTAAACTACAAGAATCACAGTGCCAACTGCAATAAACACGATTCCGGTTATCTGCAATTAAAGAAATTGATATATTTAAAAACAATAAATTAGTATATATCGGTATTAATTGGTTATACAAAAATATAAATGTATTAATATAATATAAATATTTATAATTATAACGTTATAATCGTAAGTGTATGATTACTTTTGTTTTTTATTATTATTATATTGTATTAATATTATTCGATCCAATATATTAATTTGTCAAAAAGCGAAGCTATAGAATTAATCTTGATCTAAGTTTTCGAGGATCCCATCGATTTAATCCAATCCAAGTTTTTGAGAATCCCCACTGTGACATGAAATATTGGCGGTGAATTAAGAAAATGTACATACTAATTGATATTAGTGGCTATGGAACCCTTATAAATAAAAAATAAGGATTGGATTTGAGCAACCTATTTCGTTTGGTCGCTATAAAGTAGCCAGCAACCAATACTGATACACGCCTATAGACACAATTTAATATGATATCGACAGTTTTTTTGCAAATACCTTAAAAAGTCAAAGCGGTAGTTATACATGTATGCTTCAATTCATTTAAAAATATAAGTTTTTAGTGTTTGCAACAATCACGGTCTTCGATTTAAAGATTGTCCATTCTTGACAAAAAAAATAAAATAAAATAGAAATCAGAAATACAAAGATAACAAAAATAGAGCATTTAGAAAGAAAGTAGATAGAATAAGATACTAAAGAAATGTATACGAATGTGTTTATTACTTATATACAAGAGAGAGTATTAATAAACATTAAATATTTATAAAATTATATTAAAAATTTCTGAACAGTAATAAAAACATCTGAAACAGTAGTATTATGTGCATTCAAGTACAATATAGAATGTAATCAGATCGTACAAAACACTTAATCATTATATGTACATATATGTATACATATAATAAGTAAATATGATCCCTAATTATCGACTACTGCTGAAACACGATAAAATTCAAAATTCTATAATTTTGTTGATATTCATCAAATCCCATTAAAAAAAATGTTTTTTTTTGATAAAGTTACAGTCATTTAAAGAAACGCCTACATTTCCTTTTATTTCGCCTTGCATTTTTTTTTTTTTCTCGACCATGTACATATTCAAATTCATTCTTCATACATGGTAATATAAACTATAGTACTAATACTTAAACTAAAAAGTAAAATTATGGATATTTGGAAAAATAATAAGACAAGGATTAAGAAACATACCCGAAAAATTAGGAACTGTTATTAGGGTAAAAGGGAAAATCGTAAAATATTAATATGTATGTGTTAAAACACAAAACATTAGTATGTATAATATATACGTAACAATTAATACATTTCTTCTTTAAAAATTGTTCAGACTTTTGAATTTGATTACAAACACGAAAAATATTAAAAATGATGAGTGATCCTAGATAATTCGACAGCTAGAACATGTAAACGTTTTTTTAAATGGCTGTAATTTGATCAAAAAACATGCTTTTTTAATGGGATTTCGTTTATTTTGAAGGGAAGTGATCATACTTTCTGACGCTAAAAACAATAAATTGCTGACATTATTTTCTGTAAGCTATAAAGACCTTGTCAAACATAAAAAAATTTGTAAAATTTGACAGTCCTCTTTTTAAGAAGAAATTTCGTTTCTTTGACAGGAAACTTCTTTGAATTTTACCATATTTCAACAGTGCTTGAGTGGTCCTAATTCGATGGTCAAAGCTTGTATATATAAGTTGTTCAATAAGTTTTGTCGTTCGATAAAAATAAAGGTACTAGGTTGCTCCTAGTACTATACAATCTATTATTCTATTCTAACTGTTCGATTTCTTTTGAACTGCTCGTTATCTTTTGAACCACTCGATTTCTTTTGAGCTACTCGATAATTGGTGCTCTAGAGTGGCTCCTCCCCAACCTAAGGGGCTCGAATGGCCCAGTTTGTTGTCTCTACAGGGCCATGATTCATTCAATAATCCTGTATGGGGCCCCGTTTATGTGAGCGTCTTAGCTCCCTCTCGGCTCAGCAAAACGAGGTTTCAATTGTTTAATTAAAGAAAAAAAATCTTCTATTAAAAGTTTAGTCTTCTAATTAAATGCAATGTTATTAAATGATCTACTAAATTTTCATAAAATACGTTACATTGATTTTGTCTACCTTCATTCCATTTTTCATAATTTTTATTAAATATAATATATGCAACAATGCTTTATTTTTGTTCCATATTTTTTTTCAAACGAAAGAAATACAAATAAAGTAATATACATTTGTCCTTTAGTTTGCATTTCATACCTTATATTTGTAAAATGATTTTTATATATTAGGAGTAATTAAAAATTATGAAAATTAAAGGCAAACATAAATATAATAGGAACACTTACTGATAACAGTTAAGAAACGAAGTAATCGTTTTGAGAATTAATGTAAAATGAAAAAAAACATACTTTGCTTAAGGGGTTAAGACAGTAATAGGTCAATAAAGTATATATTTAAACAACGATTAATATAAGATTTTGCATAGTATTTTATTACAATATTAACTATAAAAACTGCTTATATTATTTAAAAAATAGTCATTTTCATGTTCTGCGGCGCCTTCGGTCGAAATACTTTTTTCTTTGAAATTGCCAACTGGTGCACAGAGTTCCAACAAATTTAATCAACTGCAACAAAAATCAAAAAAATGTTATAAACTATAATACGTTATCTAGGCATTAACGATCGTAGATTTCAATTTTTGTAAAAGTTAACAAATCGATAAGCAATTGGAATTTAGCGATCGAATTTCGATCGAAAATTTGTTAAATATTTGTTTATATTTTGCAAAACGTTAAGAAAATTGAAAAAAAATAGACGATCGTCAATACCTAATAAATATTACAATAATGGTAACTAAAATTTCAAACTAATTGATAAGATAGAACTCGAGATATCTTGTACACGGTTTTGAAAAACGCGTTTAAAATTTATAAACGTTATATTTTATCTTACCGTTAATGAGAGAAATATTCGTTTATCTATTATTTGGATTGTTCTCTCACCGAATTTCTTACACGTCGTAACTGCTGTTGCTCCTACGATTATGTTCGTCGTCCATTTTATTTTTCGGTTTTTTATGGTCTAATTTCTTCCATATTGTCTATAAGTTCTCTATCGAATTAAAGTCTAGACTATTGGATGGCCATTTAATTGTCTTAATTCTATTATTTTCTAAACAATCTTTAACTATTCGGTTTTAGTGGCAATTTGCAGTATCGTATTGGAACGAAAATTTGTTGGAATCTTCATATCAATTCTCTCTGGTATCATCAACTCGTCTCCAGAGAAACACTCTAGCATTATCATTTGATCCAATACATACACGTGACTCGTTACTGAAGATATAACACGTTTCCAGTCATACACTGTTCAATAATCCTTGTGTTCCTTGCATTACTGTAAACGTTTCTTTCTTTGTTGCTTGATAAGAAGTGGCTTCTTCGTTTTTGCCTTACAGGACGGAAAACCTATTTTACTCAATCTGTTTCCGACGTTTCTGTCACAAACATTTTGATCCCATTTCAAATTTATTTCTTTAGACGTTGCCCTCCTCATATTGTATAAAATGTAAATATTGACAAAAGATTGAATAAAAAATATCAATAACGCATTCGATAGAAAGATCAATGAAAGCAAGGAAGAATTAAACATAGTGGAGGAACCAACCATTTTACAGGAAATTCTAGTAAAGCTAGAAATCCTCACGATGATCATGAAAAATCAAAGCATCAATGCGGGATATAGTCAAAGAAGAAATTGACAAGCAAGCGAATAAATGGGAAAATGAGAGAAAATTTCTATTAAAGAGAATTCAAATACTAGAAAACAAGGAAAACAGAAGAGAAAAAGCAGCAACAAGAAATACCATTGTCATTAGCAACTTTGAAGCAAATATTGAAAACGTGACAAAGTTAACTGAGGATTTTCTGATGAAACAAATTAGAACCCAAGTCCGAGTGAAAGAAGTTAACGTTATAAAAAGAAATCTAACATGTCGCTTCTAATCACTAAACTGAAAAAAGAAGAAGACAAGACACCAATATAATAGCCAATAAGATTAAACTTAAGGGCACCAGGTACTACATTTGCATGATCGAGCAACGAAAAACCGCTATAAACTAGATTGTTGTTTTTTTTATTGAAAAAGGAATACTATGATACTTTAATTTTGAACAACTGTAAATATATGAACGAGTCGACAGATCTACATGATACTTCACACATGTTCATCAAACAGTAGTACCATATTTAGAAAAATAAAACGACGAACCTAATAGTTCCATTTCTTATCAAACGTAAAAACTTATTGAGTAACCTATTATTGGCCAGCAATGATATAAATTCCTACCAAAGTAACGAAGGGATAAGCGTGTGAATGTAATACAAGAGTTACCATTTTGGAACGAATGGACTAGACAATCTATACAATCTAATCGGTAAGAATTGAGAGGGAACCTAAAAATCTGTACCATTTGCTGTACCTGCGAAACGTAGCACTGCGCGACAATTTCATAGATTCCCAGCATCTTTTCGGAATTTAAGTATATCAAAAGTTGAACAGTAAAGGAAAAGTAACTAGGTAAAGCAAGTGGAGACCTGCTTATCTTTTATAAACTTGAAATAGTCCAAGAGGTACAAATTCTGGAAACCAATATCAATTTTTATAACATTCAAAGGAAAAGTCAATCGGAAAGAGCTTGAAATTGTTCATATGTAATTTATTAAGGAGACAAGTGAAGCAGATCCTAGATTCTACTTTTGATGAAAGTAGATTTTAATAGTAGAATTGGGACTTTGAATAAACAACCAGAGAAGTGCCTAGAGAAAACTAACTTACTTGTTACGTGAGACTTAAAGTGCCATAATTAATGGGAATGACCAATTGATACTCGATCATCTGTAAATCTTAAAATCCGTAGACTTTATGTATGTAAGAAATAAAGACACAAGTGTGATCGATTATGCCTGGGTTAATTATGAAGTGATAACATCGATGACCGAGTTTTCCGTATTGAAACTGATCAATTCGGATTAGAATCGATTTAAAACACATTATTTCCGACCGAAGACACGAGATTTCGATTATTCCGATCGTTGAGCAAACGCTAAGGTTAAAATAGTTAAGAAAATTGGTACAAAATGATTATGACAATTTACTTCAGAAACAACACCCTTCTGTAACGAAGTAGACTCGCCAAGCAATGAAATCTCCACGGTAATTAAAACTTCAGTAACTGATTTGAGTATGATAGCGAATGCTGGAGAATCAAAGCCTATGGTTTGAACGTGAGTGTCATCAATCAAGGTAAAGTGTCAGGAGACTCTGCAGAATACGAAAAAAGCTAAACAACGAATCTATAAGACTTGATTACATCTAACCAGAGAGGAAATATATCATCCTTGTTAAAACGAAAAAGAAAGAATATATGAACTCGTGAATTGATTCGACTAATATTCGTGACATCAGGGTATTCTGGAATACGATCAGCAAACTTAAGGGAGCAATGTCACTGACACGTGCAATCTCCAGCTTAACGATTGAAAAATTTTACGACTCCATATTTCCACCTCGAGGGGATAACTTGATGACATTTCTGGATGGAAGATATTCTTATTTGGACCAGCTAATTCATCTGGATGAATTACTCAAAACTTTATCGAAACTTAAAACACATATACTATGAATCATTCCATCCATGTAATAGAATACATAGCGTATCATTACATAAATTAACACAACATAACATAATAGAATGTATTGTATACAGAATGGCACTCACAAGAGAAAATAAATGCATCTAAATGATTTGAATACTCGGGAGAAATTGTAGAACGTGTTATAAGAAATCCTTATTATCAACAACGTGGCCATCTGCTATGATGTATTGTTTCATATTATAACAGAATGTAGTTTATTCAAAACTAAGCTTGTAATTTTATGAATAATGCGTCGAACTTAATATCTAGCTACCTGAGAATATATGTGTATTTTACGTATACCCACCCAAGCTTGCCTGAGTTTTGTTGACCTAATCCAAAGTATTGGGTACCTACAAACCCGTACTGTATGATATCTGCATGACATTGATTCGATTAATGGAACTCAAAATTCAGTCGGTATTTTTCACTATATTTTTGTAATTTGTTGCATTAACTCTGCTTTATTGATAAAAGAATAACTTTCCAATGACGTTCAATATAATCTCACAGATGTTCTATTGGGTTCAAGTCCAGAGATTGATTTCGTCACTTTATTACATTAATGCTTCGTTCCACGAAAAATGTTTAAAATATTATAGTATAGTAAAATACTATACCAAATCTTACGATAATCGACTGGTTTCGTCGTATTAGTGTTGTTTAAAACTTATATTATACATTGTTCAAGCATATACTTTATTGACCTATTACTGTGCCTTAAGCAAAGTATGCTTTTTAATCTTTATCACAACGCTATTATTTGATTTCTTTAACTCGATATTAATTGCAATCTTTATCCAACTATCTTCGAGAAAAAAAATCGTTGTACGTTTATATACAGAATGTTATTTCTTCGTGTTATTTTTAGTTTCAACTTATATATTCCAGAAAATAATATATAATAATTTCCAAATGAATACTTTATTTCTTAATTCTTATCAGTAAGTGTATATATACAATACATATGCACGCGGGAATATAGACTATATGAAAAAAAAAAACCAAAAAATATTGCATTTATAGTAGTTAAGAGAATAACCAGAGTACTGAGTCGAAAAATAAGGTCATCTTTACAATTTATCTTTAAACTTGTTAATTATTTTCTCTTTCTAATTTACTGACACATTAAAAATTCATTTTTCTGACATTTTGATCCCTACGAATATAATGTATCGCATTAATAGCAATTTACACAATTGGGATATTTGAAACAAAAAATTCAAATAGTTTCCGAAAATGTATTTCTGCCATTTCAAATGACCAATGTGAAATTGGAAATAATTGAAAATTGTAGTTTATGAGACTAAAAAATCAATCCTACATTATTACGAAAATTCTGAATATTTTTCACGAGTTGAAAAAAGTATTGAAGTTAAATAAAAATAGCTTGTCTTGAGATAAACAGTGTTATCTATAATATGAAGGTCAAAAGATGAAAGTACTAAAATAAATATTTTCCGAATTATGCTGCCATTATGGTCGAAAGACATACTTTCGAAAAAACAATAAAAATTGCAGATATTGATCTATTTTAAAATCCTCACGATTCTTTTATCTCATTCTTAATCAGCTAGTTTTGGATCATATTTCGAGTATAAAATGCCAGCAACTTTCTTTAATGTTAATGAATTTCACTTCCAATGTGATGATCCTTCGTTGTATCGCTTTTTACGCTTTGTACTCAACAGTTGCTCAAAGTAGTCATGCAGTTCATTGTCACTTTTAATATCGATTATACTTAATATTGCTTAATAGTAACATATTTCTATCGTTGAAGATACAAGCTACAATACCAGCCACAAATTCAACGATTTTCGAACCAGCTTAAATAATTTTCTATATAACTTTGGCTTTCAGAATTTATTTTAGAATTTAAATTTTCGTTGTTAATTTGATTATGAGTAACAGTGATCTAGGAAGATCTTTGTAAATTTGTTGTACAGCTTTTAGAAGAATTTTATGTAACGGTTTTTCCATGTGTGTATTTATCTAATTTTCCGAACGCGTGTGTGCATTGATAAATACATTATAATTCAAATTCCTGCAGATAGAAGTGATGCTGCGAATAAACGTCAGGAGCGGATTCACGATGATATTACGTTCAGTTTGTTTTATTTAATAATACAATAGATTCATTAATTGTTACAGCGTGTAGCAAATGAAGTGTGACCTCTCGTCCAATAACTAAGACGCATATTAAGCATACCTATAAAAAAAATGAAGGACTTATTAATACTTTCAAAACATATAATCAATACTGTTAAATATTATAATATGTAATTTATTACCTTACTATGCAACAAATACTTTTACTTTATAGCACCCTCTTTCATTGTGAGACTGCACCCTCATTTTCTATATTTCAGTAATTTTATATTTTTCTTATGTAATGTTTTACTTGTCTGTATAAATATACACCACATGGTTAACATCTCAATATAGAATATATTTTGGCAGTATAATCTTTAAAGTAAATATTGATAAGTTATTGTTGTTGAAAATGTATGTTAAAAAAGGTCTGTATGTGTTCCAATTTATTAAAAATGTTGTATCCACTGGTTTTATATTTTGCAGACTAGATACTCCATTTGTTTATTGTAAACAAATAAATATTTCTTGTTATACTGCCATTTTGGAAAAAAGTTTCCCGAAAAAGTAAGTTAAATAAGAATTGTCATTTTTGTCAAACTGCGTGCATTTACTTTCTTATATCCTCAGTTATAGATAACAAAGTTATATAGTTCTTCTTATAATATTGTAGTTCTATCTCATCAATATTAATTATGCAATTTTTTCACCTATTTAAATCTCTCCACTTGTAATATATTTTATGAATTTTTCTTTGATGTATATTGAGTTTTGTTTGAAATTTTTAATTTAGTGTGTAGATGTAGTAAATTGGAAATTGGGTTCAAACTGTACATACAGTCATCATAGACTATTATTGAATTAGGTAAGTAGTTATAATAATTCTCTTTTCTTTTGTTTCCCAAAATCCATCACAAATATATGAGTTAAGTAACACAAATATATTTTGTGCTGTTTTCCCATTCTCTTAATTGGTAATGTGACTTTAATAACCAAATGGAATAAATTCTGGCCAAGAAATCCAGCAAAGCTATTTTTGTTATTATTGAGCAGAACATGTAAATCTTCATTTTCAAATCCATTGCTAATGTTCAATAATTCTTGTATGTTGTCTTTCATTTCATCGTTCTTCACTAGATTCTCCTTTTATTCTTCCTGATAACATTTGAATTCTTCTACATTAACAAAATCACACATAGAAAGTACTCCTATAACTTTGTAACAAATATTTTTTCCATTAATCAAGATTGTATTGTTACTATATACATCACTATACTCTTCAAATGGTACTTTTAATTTTAAAATGATTAATTTACAACACAATTTGTAACTACACCTCTTATTACTTATATTAATTTCTTCGATAAAAGATGGAGGCACTATATTAACAATATTTTCTTGCAGTGTATAATCCTCCTCAGAGTTAGAAAATAAATTAAATGAAGAAAATGGTATTCACTTGACACTACTCTTCATTATATTATATATAAATACACTCACTAGTCTCACACAAGATTTTACGCAGTACTTCTTTCTTCAATTGCTTGAAAATATTTGATAAACTTTTAGAACTATTTTTACTTTTATGCCATAGAAAATACTTACCTGGTACCACACACCTTGGAAAAATATGCATATCCAAGAAAAATCATTTTATTATGTTATCTATATAAGCAAATAGGAGACGGTGATGAATATATATCATATTTTCACACTACATTCTGAAACATTTTCTTGTACAAATAAAATATGTTTGCTACAATTTAAATTTTGATATGTATTTTATGTAATATTTATAAATTAAATTTATACTTACACGTAATAAAATTTCAGTCTTTGTATGTTATTCTGGCAAATAATCCAGCTTATGTATTCAGTTCAATTAAAGTATTAATTAAATGCAATATTTACAAAATAAATTCAGTTTTAATACCCAAACATAAATAATGGAAGAATTCCATAATATTAAAAAAGATAACACAAATAAGAAAGCTAATATATCTTATTTAGAAACTGTACTTATGCTTTACAACAAAACCATTATTATTTGTTTCAATATTGTAAGCTCTACTATAATGCAAAATGTCATTGAAAAGTTAGACTTGTACTTAGGGACCCTCTCGTGTTAGACTCATTTGTTGTTCTTAGATGAATCATATCTGAAGAACCTGCATTACTTCTGTAACTCTACACTCAAAGCATTTATAATTTTGACTTAAATGATTAACATCTGGCACAAAGCTAAGGGTTCTACATCTTTATTCATAATATTATGATTTTCAGTGTATTGTGTAAACTTTGTTCACAATTTAAATATGTAAAACTATATATACTACATATTAAAAACTAATATGTAGTAATATATAGTTTAATCCCTTAATTTATAAAAGTTCCTCATACATAGTACATCCTTCTTACATATCCATTATTATTTCATCTACAATATTCTCTTAACAAAATCAAGTCAACTTTTTTAAATACTTTATATTTGAGAAGTTAAATACGATGATGTAATTACATACAAAAAAAGAAAAATATTCATGCAATTTTCAAACACACATACTTGTATAAAACAAACAAATAATTTATTGCACTAGATATATTTGTATACAAATGATATGACTATAAACTATGTATGCACATAATTTAAGTATTATGAAGATTTACATACATATATAAGAATAGTGTACAAAAACACAAATACCAAAGAAATAATTCACTTAACCTAGATATATGTGGAAACAACAATTGCTTAACAGTTCTATTTTAATGATATAATAACAAAGCATATTGGAAAACATCCATATTTTTTAAGTTTTAATCAAAAGATTTATTGTCATTCACTACCATTTTAGTTCCTTTAGTTAAATCATAATCTTGAGTTAGTAATTATAGTTAAATTTATTAACAGTACAGACTTTATAATTGACATCTCTCTATACTTTTTGAATTGCTGCCCATATATTTGTAATATGGGCAGTAAAAAGCAAAAACTTAAATATAACAGAAAATATTTAATAAAAGTAACTCTAAAAAAATTCTTATTTTTGTTTTATGTTTATGAAACAACTTTTCATCATTGAGAAAATGTTCAAAAAATGTTTTTGTGCAATAGATATTTTGATATTATCTGTATACTATTTTTACATAAATGTATTATAATAAAGTAAGTCATTAAATATTATAAAGTATATGATACAATATAAAAGTGTTCAAATTGAGAATTTTTTTGGTATCAATAAATAAAATATCTATAAACTTTTCTTTGCATGAATATTTATTTAACTTTATCATTTGTGCTTACAATGTGAGAATTTTGTTAAGTAGTTCCCTAAATGTCCTAACTTGTACTAAAAATAGCATTTGAAAGAAATAATGAAAACTGTAAACATTTCGAATCTTAATTATTTCAACACATTGAAATGAAATATGTAACTGATGAAACATTCGCCCTAATTCATATGTTCTATTTTGAATATACTCAACTTTATTTTTTCAGGTTTTTTAAAATAATAGATAAATAAATTTCATCGATAAATACAATGAAAATACTAAACAAAATTAAAAGTCACGGAAGTCATAAATACAACATGGAGACTCACTGCAAATATTAAATTGAAGAGAAACGTCAGGTATTTGACGCAAGCCATTCCACCAGACACCATTTTTATAGTCACTGTTCACTATTTTCAAGATAAACGAGTAAAAAATCTATGAGTATTGATGCAAGAAATTAAATTGAGAATTGTATGCGTCGTTTCTATAATTGTGTTGAAATTATGCACCTCAGAATGTAGTACACGCTTCGAGAACTCGCTTAGGAATACCTGTATTTTCGTCTACCCATCCAGGCTGGCTTGGATGCGTGCGCACCTTTCCCATATTACTACTCAGAACCGACTACATTCATCGTAGAACCATGGGTTCCTGGTATTTTCAATACATAGAACATAATTTCTTGTTAAGGAGACAGTATTTGCATATAATATTAATTAATGATTATATGAACATTAACTATTAAATATATAATTATAATGATATGATTGACTGTCCTTAGATCTAAATATATATAATATTTAATTAATTTATTATTATTATTATTATATACTATTTAAATCTTTTTTTTTTTATTAAATAAAATTGATTATATTGAAATTATGTAACGACAAATATGTTTAAGGAAACAAATAATTAACAGCTTTTTTATTTTGTATCTAATGATAAAATTGTAAATATTAAATTTGATCACATTAAATAATCTCGTTAAACGAATATAGATAATAGTATAATAATTTTTTTAAGTAAATCTAACTTAGCTTGCTTAATATAAGTATATTCAACTTTATATAATATAAAATTCGGTTTGATAAGATTTTATATTTAAATTAACATTATTAAATAGTTTTAAAAACAATTAAATAATACAATAATAAAAATCATACAATGCAATTTAAATTCTTGTTTTATTAATATTTATATAAATGTAATAATATTTAATTTTTTTTTATCACACTGTCTATGGAATTTCTGAATAAAAAGTATTTAGGAAGAAGAAAGTCACGCATCTCTAACGAATGTTATATATAATCATTTTAAAGAAATTGATAATTTATGAAATCACTTTAGTTTTCTTGTACAATCGAAAATCTTTTATCAATCTGAAAGTAGTCTAATCAAAAATTGTCACGTACGTGATGTGGTAGAATTTGTCTGACTCCAAAAGTGGTATATGTACATATGTTTTTTTGATAAAATAAATGAAACATTATATATATGAACGAAATATATAGGATGTCCAAAAAGATAATGTACTACTAACTATGTTACTAATGAAAATTTGATGTAGATGAAAAAAGTTCGTATAAACTTATATCAAAAAATTCTTTATTAAAATTCACGGACAAAATTTGTTTTATAATTCGTTGTAGAATATCGTATACGTATTATAATTCTCAGTAATAGTTATATCTTACATGTCCTGATCTATGGTCCCAGAACCTGTACTATCAATCGTTCTAACGTCTAGTAGACACTTAGTCGTACAATACACATTGTTTTTATGATTTTATTTTTACGATTAAAATGAACGCGTACACATTCTTTGAATTGTGCAATATGCATCTTGTGTATGGTGAGATATGATGTAATGGACGTATTGAAGCGAGAAGATATGCGGAAAGTTTCTAATCGTCACCATCTAAACAGAAAGTATAAAAAAAAAAATATATCGATCGGCGATTAAGGGAGTTTGGAAGTTCCAAGGGACATTATCACATTGAAAGAGATCAAATTAATTTAGATAGAGGAGAGGACATTTTACAAATTGTTATAAATAATCCAACTAGTGATGTTCGAAAAATAAGTGCCATTTGTGATCTAACTAAATCAACAGTTTGGAATTTGTTAAAGAGAAATGAATTACATCCATATCATTCTCAAAAAGTTTAAGAATTACATTTTAATGACGAAGCAAATCGAATTGTATTTTGTCAATAGATGGTATAAAAATGATAAACGAATCCGCAATTTCTCTCTATGTTATTATTTACCTTCATTTATGTGGCATGGAATATTTAATTTCCATAACAATCACGTGTGGAGCAATGAAAATCCATATACTACGCAAACTTCGTAGAAAAATAACTAATAAATAAAAAAGTTATGAGTTCGACGCGTTGCTAACACAGTATATATGTTTTCTTATAATACATACATATGTTCACTATTATTAATTGAACGAACGAATTTTTCTGAAAAATACTTATCTAATACACCAACCAAATGTAAGAGTTAAAAATTTTTGTATGAACTACTTTATATAGAAGTTCTATTAAAAGCACCAATTATTGTATTACTTTTAGGTAATGGACAAACATTTGGGAGAATTACATATCCATTTTCGAAAAACTTTCCGTAACCATTCAGAACCATTGTTAAATAACAAGACACGCTATCCAAATGTACGAATCTATAAATCGAAAGTACCATTCGTTTTTCGTCGAATTCTTGTGTGCTTTGATGGACAACGAGCAGGAAATGTGTCGTTACAGTAAGATGTGACGAGTGGGGTCATTGTGGTAGTAAGGAACATCGTAAACTTACACTAACAACCGTTCTATGGAAGTATGATTTGCGGTTGTTAGCCTTTATTTACACAGCATTTATGTACGTATATTTTAATTTTTCAGCGGTTACATCAATAATAGAAATGTACAGTAGGGCCGGTAACAGTTATTAAATTGTTTTATTTTCAAGCAGAATTAAAACACAATAACGGAATAAAAACTCGAGAAAAAATATCAATCGGTACAGTAACATTAGTGTATCTTTTCGTGTATAATGGTAAATAATTTACTTTCAATTTGTAATAAGATCTTCGGATAGGTATAAAATAGTAGTAACTCTAAGAGAGAGCGAAAGAGAAGAATGCATGAACTATATTGTATATTCTTAAAATTTAACTGTTAACACGTTCTGTTAACCGTTTTGTGTCTGTTATACGCTCTTTATAATGTTAAACCTGCATTATGTGCTAAGAAAATATGTTCATAATTTTCCCATTGTTCTTTTTTATTGAAATTTAACAGTTACATGTAAAAATCTAATTTGAAGTATATGTATGTTGTATATATACTGCCTTGTGTCGTTAAATATAAAAGTTTATGAAAAAACTACCGCAATAAATGTGTTAAATGAACGACCTGTTGTTTAAAGAATACGTTAGAAAATTTTCGCGAGATTGATATATAATTCGCTCATGTATAATTGTCGCATTTACAGAGTTCCCCACTAGGAGACGTTTGTCTGTGACTTTGTGGCGTGTTCTAAAAGATAGCTGCTTATCTGGGCACGTTGAAATGTATCCATATCTGAAGCCGGTTTTAGGCCATGGGTTTTAATTTCTGGATCACAGCCAAAATTTTACGAGTATCGCGAAATTCCTAAAATTGCAGAATCGCGGATGCAAAGGATTAGGAACTCTAGACTTAAGAGGTGAGTTTCTTCGAAACGGACACTTCACTGATCTGTAAGTAGGTACTTGAGGTGATATTCTATTTTAGCATTTTGGAAAAATAGTTATTTTTGCATTTTATTATAGGCTCTACGCTCTTTCAGAGACCGCTGTTTTATTAAATTCTATGTTACTTGTTTTGATTCAAATAATAGCCACATTTATATGAATTAAAAAGAAACTTAAATCAAATGATTCGGATAAATAGGAAAGGTGTAATCAGTGTTAAAAATTGGGCAGAAATTTAAAAACACGATATTTGTGGCGACCTCTAACTAGTAGAATATTGAAAATAATAAATTTAAACTTTCTTTACAATTAATTGAAACATGAGTAAATATCTCTACAAAACCTAAATGATTTATGTTCAATACATTCTTTTTTAGTCTCCAGTAAATACCTGAGAATGTTGTTAAAAATGTTATTATCTTACAGAAATTAATACAGATTTTACTTATCGAATTCGAAAATGTGGAAGACGTTATCGTATAAAGCGTTACAATTACATATAACAATTCATAAGTTCTAGTATTATTGAATACTTTCAAATCTTATAATACACATTTGAAATATTATCTTTATTGTGTTTAACACAATTAAAAAAAAAACACTGAAAAAAAGCAATCTTTGAACAAAAAGCACAAAATAGCGACGTAAATTTAGAATGCATATCCTCAACAGTACGTGATATGATATGTCATATCTGTGGCGGCACCTCCCATACTCGCTATTAGAGGGAAACTTGACCGCTGACCGTTTCCTGCAAGTTCCCGTACCATCTCCAATGGATATATATACGACCTTTACCGATTACCTAATGCCCCAACGTATAAGGCAGGGCCTACTAGGAAATAACTTACTGATGAGTTCACTAGTAGACCCAGGATGAAACGCTCTTTTTTCCTTTTCCTTTATCATCACCCTCAAGAAGCCACTACATATCCAACAGCCTTTTTTTTAAAGCTTAGAAGAACGTTATTTTAGTATAAAATTTAAACGATACAACAGTTCTTAGTTTCTCCACGATCGCAGCATGATGTAGATGAAGACTACTCAATTCCCTTTTAAGTTCGCGAAACAACTTATTTTTCTTAAATCTTTCCTGGTGGAAATCTTCCTAACATTTCCCCGGCCCCTTAGAATAAGGTCCAGGACAGTATAAATTTCCCCATCCTAGATCTCTGAACGAGAAGCCTACCCACTAAGATCCTCACGGTGATCATCCTTTCAAGACCAGAGAGTGGCATCAGAAATTGTCACCGACATAACATCCGGTGCTTCCCCTGTGCGACGCGGCGACCACGTCCGGGCCCGTTCATATTAGGAGAGGGGGTATTTCATTCAACCTTCCTGTCACCCTCTGACGCAACGACGAAACACACGGCGGCAAAGCATGATCATATTACCACGATACCACTCCTCAAGGCGGACTGCGTGATGGGCGGGTGTAAGATCGAAACTTAAAACCGCCCACGTGTTGTAGAGTGAGGGTCTTCTCCTCCTCCGTCGACAGTCCAGTTACACACACGTTCTCCGACGACGTTAGCCTAACGAGCTTCGCCGACGACACATTAGTGTTGATTGTCAGGGGCCAGTGGCAGAAGGCGGTTCACCGGACCGAAAACGGATCAGTGGGATCGGTTTGGAGATGGTACTTACCGAAGTGCTAACATGCACCTTGGTGGGAACCGTCATCTCTCATGATCCGGATAAGTGAGGGCAATATCGAGATATAATTCCAGAAGAAATATTTGGGACTGATCCTCGACAGTCATTGGCATTTTGAGGGATATTTGTCTAGATCCGCAGTTGGGCCGGCTCCTTCACAACTTGCAGAATCCAAGCTTCATTCAGTGGCCCTGTATGAGGTCCCTGTCTGGGCGGACGACCTATCAGTCTACCATCGGAGTTGGGGAGGTTCTGATGGAACGCGAAGTTGAAGCTCTCAAGCATCAAGCTTGGCAGTCCATGTTGCTAGAGTAATTGCTGGCCAGTGAACTGTCGGGGCTGTTTGGCCACTCCTGCCTGAGTTGCTGAGCATAGATTTTGGTAACCTCGCCTACCGTACAGTGCAGATGCTGTCTGGGCATGGTTGCTCAAACAGTATCTGTGCCGCATAAGAAAACACGCGACAATACAGCGACAACACATTGTCCCAGCGGTCAGGACACGGTGCAGTGCACATTGGAGGTGTGCCCTGTCTAGGCATGTGAGTGCTAATTGATGGGAACTTCTCGCTACCGGGTGACCATGTATTCTTTACTGCTGACTTGAAGTCCCGTGGCAGGAATGTGAGAAAAGTAGAAGAGGTATACCTATCCTCACGCTATTCAAATGTTTAATTCTAGTTTGCTACTCGTCGCGGCAGTTACAGACACATGTAAACTGACTGACGAAGAAGGTAGCGAGATAGAAAGAGATAATAAGAAACACGCGGCAGACAGAGCCTCATTGGTGTAGATGCAACATATTACTATTCTATACCCCTTATCCCCATGACGTCGAGTGTGCTACCTTTCATGTGGCCTACTGAAAAGAAAGGCGGAGGGGCAGCATGGCCCTGCCCTGTCGCCGGGATATTGAGAAGGGGGCAGTAAATGTCCTCCTCCTAACGAAGACACGGACTGGGTAGGATACAACGCCCCACGGGAGGAGGAGTATAGAATGTTGTGCTGCATGCAGTTTCCGGTATGCCCACGAAATGGTATGTGTATGGTCTATCGTGCAAGGTTTGGAGGGTACGCTCCTTATCCATTGGTGCCGCGGCGGGGAACCGCACGCCCATCAACCTCACCCCAAGAAATCGGGGAAGTCTTAAAAAGATTCCTCCACGAAGAAAAAGAAACATAGAATTGGAATTTGTTGCATTTGCAGACTATTGCAGGGAGATTCTATGTGCGAAACAAATAATTAAAAACCTGACAGAGACTGAAGTTTCAGCTGATCTCTTCTTTAATAATCAGAGTGCAATTTACATAGCCAAAATGTAGCATTTAATAAAATATTAAAAGGTAATTGATATGTGGTAGTATTTTCTACACGAAAAAGGTAGAGAAAATGTTATAAAGTTAGAGTACTGCCAATCTGCTGATTTGTTGACCAAGCTTCTAGCTAATAGAAAATTAGTTAAACACAGAGATGTATTAGTTTTCCGATGTGCAATGTAAATTCGATACTTATGAAAGTACCTATATGTATGCACAAATGTGTGTGTACGATGCAAGTTTTTACAGATAACATCTTGTTTTCGAGTTTAGCTGGCAAAGTTTCAGCGTCTACACCTAGTGTAGTAATTTCATGTTCAAAAGAGTTGAAACTTGAAAATATTTGCAAGGTTGGGAAATCATGCGTAGATATGGGTAGATATAATAAAAATACAAAGCAAGAATAATGTGAACGATCTGATTATATACGAGAAACGCATGTTGTACTCTTTTTACATAGGAATGAATGAACGAAATTTTATAGGGAAGTATAATTTATATAAGTTTTTCTATTAAATACTAGGAAAGGGTTTTGTATTCTTTATTTGAAATCGTATTTCAAATATGTTCTTTATTGAAATCGTCTTAACTACACAATAAAAATACCACAAGACTTTCACATTATTTTTAGATAGAAATGTATATATTAATATGCACGTGTTAACGTATCATATGCAATGAATTTTCAATTCTACGATACAACGGCTCGAAAATATGAAACATTTTAAGTAATTACATATTTCTTAACAAAACTACGTAATTATATTTTTATTTGCAATCATCTTCAAATTATAGATGTTTAATGCACAAGTAATGGTTCTTCAAATTTCTTAAAAATCCTATACGGTTTCATAACTGCTCCTGATCTGTCCTGCTAAGTAAAGTGAAAACCAGATTCCTATTGCCTGGAAGAAAAAGAAAAATATCTAGTATGATAGCAACAATTTTTATTTATTATTTACTATTATATAGAAAGATAAACATTATATAACAAATTTTCTTCGTGTATATCTTATCCAAAATCTCTTTTATTTAAAATTGTTATTTAACTACAAATACTAATTACCTGAACAACAGCAATACCAATAGCAACACCGCCAAGTTGTACAGCGTGTGATTTAATGAAAGAAAGGAAACTGATGTAACAACCATCACGATACACATTCGGCGAAGAAGTAGTACAATTTGTTATATTAACATCCATATTGGTATTACAGCATGATTTTGGTAAGGAATCTACATTAAGTGCATTTTCCCAGTTGGACGAGTTGACTATTCCACAGCAATGGAACTAGAATAATTGACGAATCAGTTTAGATAGCTTGTTAGTAAAAAGTTAATATACATATGGTAATTATGTAAAATATAAGTTGCTTAGATTCTAATTGATACATTAATATATTATTTATCTCTGTTCATCTTTAGACAAAATTTTCAATATTAATTTTTAAGCTTAAATTCTTAGCAATAGTTCTAATGAAAAGTCAATAAATTTTACATCTGTTTGAAGTTCATCCCAAATATATGTTATTTCTGTGTTATTATGATACATTTTCATCGTTTCACCCATTTTTTGTTGAATGACAGTTGATGCCCTGTCCCTCAAAACATATCCAGCAATACCACCTGAGAGTTCCATGATAAAGATGATGATCAACAAACCCGTAAACTACAAAATGAAAGTAAATAGTCATAGGGCAGAAAATTCCTTTTTCAACAAACAAATTCATTTATGCAGACTGTCTAATCCATAGTGACAAAATGCTGAATTTTTTATTAATCATGTGGAATCTTGTTTAAACACAATTTGTTACAAGAAATATTTTAATGAAAAATAAGTAAGCTTAAAAATATACATTAATATTCTGAAAACATAATGATTCCACGTAATTCTACTAGAAAGGTACTCACTGGAACAGTCGTATAGCTTACAAAATTAAGAACGTTTCCGGATTGTAACAAAATTTTAAAAGAGCAATAATAAGAATTATATACAGAACGGGTTGTAATTAATGGCATAATTGAATAGCGGGTAAGTTTTTATGAAAAAATAGGTAAAAAACATTTATAACGCAATATAACATTTTTCATATTTTTTATTATACCTCTATGAAAGTATTATCGATAGATTGTCAAGACTTTTTTAATAAAAATGAGTGCAAATACTTATTCAAAGACACGTATACTTGTGGAAGTGAGAAGTATTCCGTCTCGTACGCTACAAAAATATGTAATCCGAATAGAGTTGTTTTTGAACTTATTTTTATTAAAAAGAACCTCACCGATCCAGTCATTTAGATGTAATGAAAGGTATAAATATTTGAAGTTTTGCTAAAGAATAAAATTCGTTGTGACATGAGACGAGTGCTCACTGTGGTCATCAGCTTTTCTCAGTATGCATAATTGTCGACCGCTCGAATCGACGCGTACCTTGCAAAGAGGAAAAAAAACAAGTAATCCGATTAAGGTCGTATTTGTATACATTTTCTTGAAACAATCTTGCAAAGTGTATAAAATCTTTAAGATGGTATCAAAACATAAGAGTAAAAACTCATCGAGATAATATCAAAAAATAAAAGTAGATGCCTATGCTTCACAGGTATACTGTTGCCAATGTCTTTTATTTAGCCGACGATATACTTCTGCCAGGAATCGATATTTCGGGACGTGTACTACTCTGCAACGAAAAGCGTTGTAATGACTAGTAGGAAGTGTACGAGTGAATGACCCACCGAAACAGGATGCGAGAAAGAGAAAGAGAAGAAAAATGTAGGACAATCCTCGTGAGTTCGAACACGACTGCACTCGGTCTACATGCATTTAACTACATGTAATTTGAACCACACAGAATTACAATAATTCAGAGAATCGCGTATAACGAAAAAGTAATTCGAATAAAGTCATGCTTCGGCACATTGTCAACAGGTAAACCTCGGCGATCCATTAATAATACTCATAAAAAGGTATAATAAAATATTTGAGTTTTTATTAGCGGATAATATGCCCCACGAGTGCTTCATTGCTTTTGGCTACCGACCGCAGGCAGCTTAACCATCATTCTCAATCTTTGTGGGTATATCGCATTCACTCTCCTCATCAAACGGTAAGTGTGGAGCTCAACCTAAGTGTAAAATAATTTGTAACAATTTCTGCAATAAAAACTCTATCAACGCTAAACTCTACCCAATTGTGTCGCCATAAGCGGACGTAATTCACCATTCTCTCAAGTAGGATTGTTTGTATTTTGAAAAAATTCAACCTACGAGTATAAAACCTATTGAACATATAAAGAAACCTAAGAGTTATATTGGACGAGAGTTTCGTTCATTGTTCAATGTTTATGTTAGATCAATTTTTAAGTACAGCATGACTTTTTGATCCAATTTTTCTATCATTAAGTTGTACTCACAATTTTAAATACATTAATGTTATTTAATGAATTTAATAATAAATCAAACAATGAATAAATAAATGGGTAAAATATTAATACTATATACAAAGTAGTTTTAATTTTCATTTTTAACTATTTTACTCGACTTATTTCTTTAATTATTTTTGTAGAAAATAAAAATTTGTTTTAATTCCTCTCTTTCTTTAATACTGTCATACGTCACTCGTGAAACTAAAATTTCTTTGCTATAGTTTCATACGAGTATCAGCAGCTTTCATTGTACGTAATTTTAGTAAAAGATTCTCATTTCTTCTGAATTATGGTTCTGTGATTTGAAAACATTTGAAAATAATATAATATAGTTAAAAGAAATCTGAGTATTACTGTATTTAGTTCTTTTAAAGCTATCAGTTGTTTGTTTCGTCACCTTCCGAATGTTGTAATAAGGTTAGTGGAAACGGATAAGTGTGAGTGAGAGAGATGCGCCATTACGTTTGTTTATGTTACACAAGTCTACTGTTCCTTTGATGTGAGTAACAAAAATCAACTTCGGTCCAATGCAATACGAACGCCTCGTTAGATTACAATCAAAACTTCGCCAGCTCCAATTGACTCGAAGCTATGTATTTCTTTAAAAAAAAGGCTATGCTTTAAATATGCATGTTTCGAAAGCTGTAGCTCGGCATCAATTGATTCGTCTGGATGAAAATCATACAATGTTTTTAATAATGCATGAAATATGATTCTGAGATAATAAGAGTAAAATAAAGAAGCGGAGTTATCGATCATGGAATTTATTACGAACCACATCGATTCATTCTTCGCTCAACTATAGTAATAAGTGGTTCGAAATTGAGAGTTAAGTACGGAAGTAGAACAGATAGGAGCATAAATGATAACAATCTCGGCCGCAAATGAAAATAACAAGTTATAGAATTATGGAGACGAGAAATATTGAGAGAATAATCAAAATTGATTAACCGAGTGCAGACATACTAAAATTTTTTATATCGATTAAATTGAAAATGAAGCATCGTATGAAATTTTATTCCACAGTTTTGATTTAATTTTTGATTTGCCATAAATTACTCCCTTCTCTATATAAAAGAGGATTTCATTTTTCATCGGTGTAATTAATATCACTAAATTATAAATTACCGTAATTATCATGAAATGGTTTTCACGAATGGCCCCACAACATCCGAAAAAGGCAATAAAAAATATTATTGTCCCAATCGCAATTAGGAGCGAAGGAACTGACAAAAACTTATTATCCAAGAAATGTTGATAATTGTGATAAACTCCATGGATTGCCACACCAATGGATAATAAAATTATACCTGTTATCTGAAAGTAACAACATTTCATTCGTAAATTAAAAAAGTCAATAGTTTAGTACATTTTTGGAAAGACAAAAATTGAAAAAGTAAGACGATGAGTAATAAAAATTAACATTCCATATAATTCAAATCATTAAACTTTTCCTGCATTTTTGTTCAAATACTCATGAGTGATATTTATTGATATCAATTTAAATTATGATCAACTCGAATGGTTTATTTCAAAACAGTTTTTCTACACTAATTTACTGACCAGTGGTAGAACTAAAATTAAAACGCGGTTATTTTAGACAACCGTTCCATAATTTAGCCATAATTACATTTACACTATAATCATCTTTTCACTTTATTTCTAGTACATACTATTAGTAGTATCATTTCTCTTTCTTTTTTTTACATAATTACTTAAGCCAGTACGGCTTTGCTGCTCTGTTATTGTTATTGTTAGTGTTATCGTTACATCATCATCATCATCATCATCATTATTATTATCATCATCATCATTGTCGTCGTCGATGTCGTCATCTTCGTCATTATCATTGTCATTGTCATTGTCATTGTCATTGCCATTGCCATTGCCATTGCCATTGCCATTGCCATTGCCATTGCCATTGTCACTGTCACTGTCACTGTCATTGTCATTGTCATTGTCATTGTCATTCATATTGTTATTATTATTGTTATTATTGTCGTTGTTGTTGTTTTTGTTGTTGTTGTTGTTATTATTATTAGTAGTAATAATAGTAGTAGTATTATTATTATTATGAAATGAAAATATTAATCCATACCTGGTAAAGAAAGAAACAATTAAAAGTATGTTACAATATCTGTCCAAAAAGAATAATGCAAATTTTGTACCCAAAACGAACCCCTTAAAATGAGATAGTACTTTATATATATTATAATGAAAATTATGTGGAGTAATGTATTATTAATTACATTTTTATATGTAATAATAAATAAGTTGAAAATACAAAAATTGTATCGAAAATTGTTCCAACATTATATAGGATATTATTTCTGACAAAAATTACTATACCGAAAATTAAACTTTTACGAAACTTAAGAATCTTTGCGCTTAATAAATTGTTTCATTGCCGCCATTTTGTAAACTGGATCTGTTTTGATCCAGAGTCAGTTTAAACCGTTAACTTTCGCTGGTTAATTTCAAGAATGATAGAACAATATTCGCAACGAAACTAATAGCTTTCTCTTTTATAAAGTTATACCCGCTTGACGGTATATACACACTACATGAGCTCTACCAAGGACAGTACAAAATATCTACCTCCTCAATAGAATAAACGAATGAGCCACAACCATTGTTACCTTCAAGTGCCAAATCACTCCACAAGCTGAATTCATCTCATTCTCTTAAAGATGTAAACAAATATTCATGTAACATTAAGCAAACACGTATGTACTTAAAAATACACATTTTTATAAGCATGCTCTAATTGAAATTCTGTATTATTAAATCCGTTGCATTCAATTATTTATTGCGTTATGTTTATCATTGACTAACAACATATTGCCAATTTATTCATACCGTAAATTAACCTTATATCATTAATTTAACATAAAGAGCAGATTATACCTCGCAACCATATGTAACGAGATTTACGATTTTGTAAAATTTATTTTGGATTACGATATACGAATCGACATCATACATAAATAACTCATTTTAGTTTGAATCGTGAAACATTTATCAAAATATAACGAAATGTTACTAACTTTTCTCATTCGAAATATTATTGTTAATTAGTGAAATTAGTACTCAAAACAAAACGTTCAAATAACAATATAACATTACATAAAACTATTTACATAAATATTGGATTAATACGCATTATATATAGCTAAAAATGAAAGTTGCTCTCGACTGCTGCGGTGTCCGAGCGGTTAAGGAGGTGGACTTGAAATCCACTGGGTTCTACCCGCACAGGTTCGAATCCTGTCCGCAGCGACTAGTTTTTTTTATTTGGAAAAAGATCATTTACTATTTATAATATGTCTATATCCTTATATTTATTATATTCTTGCAATATTTAATTTATTATAATATGTAGGTTATTTTCATTAATATTATATGTAAGAAAAAAACTGTAGAATTAAATTAATAATTAAAATTTTTCAACTATAGCTTAGTTGTGTTTAGAACAACAAATTTTAACAAACATTTAGGAAGAAACTTTTTATATAAAAAGTGGAGACTCTTTACACAGTTATATTTCCTTTTTCTATAAAACATTTTAATTAACCCACTGTCAATACATATTTCATATCTCTTATCAAAAGGCAATGCAATAGAAAAATTAATTAGAAAAAAAAAAATTAATTTTTGAGAAGAGATACCTTTCCGAACTTGACAAATTAATAAGACGTAAATAGTGCAAATACATGTGAATGTATATATACAACCTGATCGATATATCGACTATATAGTTTATTGCGTATGAAGTGATCTCTAGAGGAACAGATCATTTTATTATAACAAATGTCTGTCCACGGTTAAATTTATGTTCGAATCAGAATTTTACTTAATATTTCGTCTAAATAGCTTTAGTTTCAAAAAAGATTACAAAAATGTACATACATATGTCAATACTTGCATAGACATTTAGGTTAGATAAAGGTTAGTAATAATATTAACTTCGTCAGAATTGAAAGAAGTATTAAATTTGCCATAATATAACGAAATTTATTATTTACATTGAATTATAAAGGGAGTATCGACCAAAGACCCAAATAAATTGAAAAAAATTGCAGAAAAATAAAAAATCAATTATTTTTCATATGGTTCTCCAATCAAAAGATATATATGTACATACGTATGTATGTATTTAAAGTCATAAATTTGTTAGAATATCTTAGATATAAATATAAATACGAAACAAAAGTTAGTCAGATACATATATTTAAATTTCTTTGTAAACCTGTGTACAAAAATATACCGGTAGTTATAGAAAATTATTAAAAATATAGAAACCACTAAAAGACAGAAATTACTTACAACGAAGAGTAGATTGAATATGAACATGATATATTTGACACATCGCATGCCAATAGACAAGTTCGGGGTGTTAATCATCTTTCCTCACTTGTAATCAAACAACATATCTTCGTAGGAAAGAAAAAGGTGAAAATGCGTTATGTTTTTGTCCTGTTTTCGACGATTCACTGCTTTCAGATAATGTCGCGTGGCTATCTATCAAAGCGCATGCGCGGTTGTAATACTCTCAGCCAAGGTTATGAAGCATTAAAGATTACCAGTTGTGCATTTGTCAGAACCATTTTATTTTTCATTTTTATTATTTTAACTTCCATTGTTTACTTCAATTGATGTTTTAGTACAAAGAAATTGTATTTATGTATGTACGTGGAAGTTTTCTTCAAAATTTTTTTTATTCGACCAATAAAAACAAGACTTAAGTATTATGTTTATCGATAAGGTACTATTGAAATTCCCTTTTTTTTGCATATTATTGTAAAGATAATTCTAGAAAAAATGTAAATATTACAAACAGATAAAAGCAACTGAAATTAATAATAATGCAATATTTTCTAATTCTCAATATTTTTATTAGAGAAATTATAAATGTGTAAAAGATCTCGTCAAAATGGGGATAAAAATAGGTTACCTTTATATCAGTCAAAAATATATTTTTGAGTTTTAAAAACTAATATGTACATAATTTATTTATTTATACAATATTATTTGAATCATAAAATAAAATATAAAAAAGTAGAAAAAACAAAAATATACAGCTGAGAATGAAACAATACACAATGCACTATAGTTTTTACGATATAAATGCTTATAACATGGAAAAATGTTATAATAAACCTTTAAAGATATTACATATTCTCAATAGTTTAGTATTATGATGAGATCACCTTTTACGAATTTTTGTTATTATTTTTATATTATTATTAGATGAAGAAAAATAATTGTATGTGCTATACAAAGAGTTCCTTTTGAAAGAAGTAACATTTGTATTATTTATTTTTTGAATAATTAAAAAAATAGGGAAAAGTTCCGTAACTTGGACTGGATCCTAAATTAGAAGAATCTTTATTGACATATAATGGTCCAAATTAAGAAACCAGTTTCCTAAGTTGGTTTATTAACACTATTTTGAAAATATTTTTTTATAACTAACCACATAGTGTTTCAGTTTGTTTTACAAAGATATTTTCTTATATGATCGAATCTAGACAACTTTCTTCGTGTATAAGTTGATAAAAAAAGGATCCAAGGCTTCAAGAATTTATAGTACTCATGGAGAAGAATAAAAATGTCAAATCAACATAGATCCTACACTCAATCCTTTCGGTGTAAAATTAACTTTTTAACTTTTGTTATACACGATATCATAAATATTACACTCGATATCGTAAGTATATGTGTAAATCTCTCCGCAGAAAATTGAATGTAAATAAAGGAGTTGGTTGAGAATTATCGATTCAAGAATGTCAACACGAGATCACTAATATCAACAAAGATTAATTCATAGACGCAAATATAGCACAAATCAATCAAAAACATAACATAACATAAGGATGAGATGTGCATTCAATTAGACGAAAAAGTGTCTATCATCGACGAAATATGTAATCCTTATCGATGTTAGTAATCTCGAATGGATAACTTTGAACCTTAACGGACCAATTCCTGTTCATATTCAATGTATTGCAAAAAGACTTACTTACGATATTGAATGATTGTAAATAACAAAAATCACCCATGTTGATTAAACATTTTTGTTCTTTTCTACGAGAATTATAAGCCCTTGAAGTCTTGGACCTTTTCTTTACCACCCTGTATATTGTGAAATGTATCCTTCTTCCATTAGATGCTTATTTTCTACTGTCATTTTTAATTTCTACAATTTGGTTTATCTTTAAGCTCTGTAGAAATTACAAGTTCTCATTACGAAAAAGATATAGTTAAGTTGTAATGCATGTACATTCAGTAAGTTGCAATTTAAGTAAAAATAGGTCGAAAGAAGTCGAAAACCACACCAAAACAATGTTAAATAATATTTAAATTTAATATTTAAATGAGAATAAAAGTTATAAAATTGTTATCAAACTAATCGATAAAAGCAAATCTACCATGCAATATATTATACAAAAAATAAAATCGAGTAATTCCTTAATATATAAACAACGTATTGAAAAAACCAAAAATTGTAACCGTTCAAGAACAGAAGGCTTTGATATGTAAAGTGCATAAGAATCCCTATTTTAATGCTTCCAAATTAATCACAATATATACAAATATTTTTGATAAAGAAGTTTCTATTGAAACATAATTAAATATACCGAGAAATGACAATTTTTGTAATTACATACGAACTGAGAAAGAAACTTGCATCAGTAACCGCAACAAACTGATAAAATTATAATTTTCAATGAAGTACACAAATAAAAACAGTAAGTTTTATTAGAATCTAATGTTTTTGGTCAAAGCTATTTATATTCAGTATTTTCGTTGCAATGGAAGAGTAAGAATTCGGAGAAAGTTAAATACAAAATTAGATTATTGAAATTAATGACCGACCATTAACGCTTGCCCAACCGATACCGGATCGATAATAACCCATGTTTACGTCTTGAATATAGTGAAGAGAAGGCTTGTACAGTTGTCCACGTGGCTTAATTTTATCCCTGTAACATAAACAATAACTGTACAGAAAGTTTCGCTGTATCTAGCGTATAGTTTTTAGTATAGTAGCAAGGAAAAAAATCCAAAGAACCATATCTCTACGTAGTAAACTTTTAGAACGTGAGCAATGTCATAAAGATAAAGTATCACTGATAACGCATCTGAATGACAAGATGCTGAAGATAATATATGTATATTCTGCAGTGAAAAGTGATAATGAGAATTTTGATAACAGGAATCAAATAATTTGAGACTGTATATGGAAGTTATTGCTTTCAAAAAATAGTGAAGTATTATATATTTGAACGAACGTTCAACGAAACGGTAGTTTAACCACAATAAAAGAAGGTAATACTGTATATGTATAGTGTACAAAGATAAAGTAAATAGTAATTACATCTATAAGATATGTACATTTTTAAACTTATTTCCTTCCTTTCTATATTATCAGAAGAGATCATCTAATTATCAATTAGATGTATCATAATATTTTGTATTACAGAGATAGATTTAAAGTACGTATAATGAAAATTTTTGTATGGGTCTACAGCGACGCAGTATTGGCTCGCCACGTTGCTATTTTCGGTCGGCTGTTCGACGCTTGATCTTAGGACGATGAATAGTTTAATCAACTATGTAAGAAGCGCTGAAATTTGGATATGTTGTGGAATCTTTAAAGATATTAAAAAATGTTGAAAATTATAGTGTAGTACTTACTTTTCCTTCAATAGATTATAACTGTTGAACTTGCAAACGGTTGAAAACGGAGTAAAAATTATTTTAGTTTAAAAATAAATTTTTTTACCCATTTTCTTTGTAGTTATTTTAAAGAAATACAATTTTTTAATATAGAGCCCAAATTGAAAAATTTAGAAGGAAATGAACGGATTTTCAAAAATGCTCTCTGGTAATAGTTGTGAATGTTTGTTATATTCTTATATTGGCAATGAACTGAATTTTAATGTAAATGGTACAATATTAATAGTAGTTGCTCAATCGAATAATTTTTGCGATGTTATTATATCAAATCTCTTATTAATTTTTGCCATGTGAAGTTAGAAAACAGTGCCACTCTGGATTGATTTCATCAAGGAATATGAAAATGAAGAAAAAATTGGCATCTAACGGAGATAGTTATTCTAACATAAAGCTGCTACGTACACTGCACAGTAATAAATCATCTATTATAAAAATTATTATATAATTAAAACTGTAGTCCTATTAGTGTGCTTTATAGACAATTTTTTAAAAATGGTAACACATTAAAATTAGTCGAATAAATGACTGAAGCTAGTGCTGCATCAAATGAATCGGAGTCGATTGTTTTATGTTGAGTTCAAATAATAACACCACCGAATTTGTTAAACTGGAAGACTGCTAAAATTAAAGAATACAGTTTTAAATTTACCTTAGCGGCTAAATGAATGTAACAAGTATGCACAACTATTACGAGGAAGACGTGAACTCGCAAAAATAATTCGTGAAACGCGATACGTTTATACATCCACAGAAGTAGTATCTAATTTTCTCGGCAATATTTATTTTTATAACCAAAAGTTAAAAGTTGTACACATTATAAACTAATTAATTGCATAATTAGTGATTTATTTAATTAGGCGCTAATGGATACGGTAAAATATCTATCACTTAACCCAATCCTATAATTTCCCATTCCATTCTAATAGAAGAATACTCACCATCATCCTGCGATTTTTCCATTGAACAGTGACAACTTAAATGTTTCAAATTTTTATTACCAGTGACACGAAACTAGTTCTTCAATAATATTGAACCTATTATAAAAAATATTTATTTCAAAACAATATGGGTTAATTTTTGTTCTAAATTGTTCAGCAGTGACATATTTTACATCAGTGCTGTTCAAGCGAGGCCTTATGAGACCTCTGTGGTTCTTCACTCCCGTCCAAACGCGACACTAACCATATGTCATGCGCAGCGTCTGTAAGGTTTCTTACGGCAGAGATGCTAGTTTGTCTTAGCTGCCTCTTTAGCATCGCGCGGTTTCTTTGATAGCGTATGTAGAACCAACCGTAGCACCATAACTGTCTAGAGAAGAACGGTTGGAAGAAAATTAGATGTGTGAGACCATCGAAGGTTCGACGGCCCATTATCATATGTCGATTTAAATGCATATCACTACGCCATGAAAGATAGCCAAGATTTGCTATTAGACTGAAAGTGTGAAGATAAAAAAGTACGATTTGATATCTCCATCGGCAGCGACGTGTTTTTGACCGGTTAGTCTACTTGACTACGACTTTAATATTAAACGACTGAGATCATATTTTCATATGATTAACATTAAAGTGTCACCTTCTCTAAAAACGTCATTAATGGAAGTAATTTGCAAACAGTACTATTTTAAATTATAAATACAACTAATTTTTTGAAAAAAACATATCGTTCTATGACCGGGAATAACTTTCCAACCGAATGTTTCCTAGCCGTAAAATTTGTATTGAACTTGGTACATACCAATCGGTCGGTTACTTTAAGAAAACCTTCTATGTCTAATATCAACCCGATATTCCTGCTATTAAGGTAGTCACAAGGTGAAACATAATTTACAGTTTAAGATCTATGATTTCTGTTCAATTAAATAGGAAATTAAAAAATCAAAGATATTCTACTGTGTTGGATAGATATTTTTGAATTTCTTAAGAATTTTCGGTTGCAAAATGGAATTTTTTATAATTCAAAAACTTTAAAAATGCCGAGTTCATACTCAAGTGATCAAGGGATGTTAATAATTTTGCAGTTTTAGTATCCTGTTATGGCTATTAATGTACAATTTTTTCAGATGTTTTAGAAAGGGAATGAGAATACTTTTACACATATTAAATAATCCAATGTAATTTACATATTAGTTTGATAAGTGTGAATTCTTAACTAATGGTGTCGCATTACCATAAGAAAAACAAGGCCAAAACCACTCATTGTTATACAATTGTTTCGAATTCTACCTTTCTCTGCAAATCTTTTAGTAATATTTAGGATGGTTTTCCATCTTCCACTTTTCCAATACGTAATTACTAAATCTCTTATACCTAAACTGGTATCTTTTTTCTCGTCATAATAGTACGTTACTAAAATATATTGTTCCATTATATTATTTGTTATGCATTCTACTGGCAATGAATGTAAGAAATAGTGAAAAAAACAAAAAAAGATCGAAACCGAACGAAGCAATTGTTTTTCGTATAATATACATATATGTATTAGGTGTGCTAATAAGTTTGTAAGGTCAATTGATGTGTGGAATGGTTTTCCTTTTTTTCAACATATTACATTATTGTTTTTTTTTCTTAGAATTATAAGTTCATAATTTGAACATTGTATTTTTTAAATAAAAAGCATAAAAAGATATTTTATTATTTCTTTTACTTTCCGTATTCCTGTTACTCTTTATGTGTGTCATTAATTTATTGACTTACTGTATAATAAATGATGTGCAATAAAAGGTATAGGTGCCGTAATTCTGGAAATAACGTTGTACGTACGTTGTATTGTTACTTTCTCAAACAAAAGTATATCTTGTAACGTTGTAGATAAACGAAGACACGTAGGATCCAGAGAATGGAGAAAGTAAAGTGTGGTTAACATCATGCAGTGACAACACCGCAACCAATGAAACTTCGCTAAGACGCGACCATTGCGAGCTAAAAACTTAAAACGTGTTTTTCTTGAAAGTGTATCTTTTCACCAAGATGGCAGAATATCTCGAGAATTACTGTTCCAATCGATTCGAACATATGATGTGTATAGTCAACAAATGTCTCTTTACTACTGGAACTTTGAAAATGTTACTTATGATTATTATATTTTGTTAAATTCAAAAAAAAAGAGTCAAATTTGTAGATAAAAAAAGTTCTGCTTCAAAACATTCTTTATGTTTTCAGTAGTAGTACAACTCTTATAATTTAATTATTTTCTTTCTTTTTGTCTTTCTGACAACTATATTCAATGCAATAATGTCAATGTGACAAGTTAATTTTTCCTAGGACCCCTTACGCAGCTTCGTCCACTTGTTATGAAATTATTTACATACATATTCACAACAAAATTCGTGTAGTTACATAACACTCAAAAGCGTTTGAGTACAGCTATCATATTTTCATTTTACAAGCAAATACTTGTACTATACGTTCAAATAATTAGTTGTTTCTTATTATATGAACTTCTGTAAAGTAAATTGCTTATTATGTGTTATCAGGCATAAGTAATAATATTTTATCATTTTATGGTTACTCAGATATCTTTACATTTTTAGAGCTACGCCTTATATCTGGTTATGTTTCCAGTGTGTCTCAGAATAATCTTTTTTTTTTAAATATTGATAATTTATTTAACTTTAATACTAGGAGGAGAAAAAATTGCAACTTTTTTGCACTTTTTGAGAAATTATACTTTTTCTACGTGCTGTACCATCGGTCTATATTTTGACGATAATTGACCTCTCACGAAGTGATATGATTCTAGATGAGCGCTGTTAGTACCTACATGTTTCATCAAGGACTTAAAGCAATGAGTTACAAAAGTTTCATTGTCAGTGGTAGAATTCGGCGGAGCGAGCGATCTGTCCCTCTTGCGTTTGTGTTGTCTCGCTAATCACCTCAGTTCTGCACAGTAGTTAAGCAATCTGACAGGCTCTGAAAAATATTCTATAACTACGTCATTTTTTTGAATTTCGATATAAAATTGTAAGATAATACTTTTAAATACATAAATACTTAAACTTTTCAAAAATATAGAGAAAAGTTGTTCAATATTCTCAATCCTGCACGTTGTTGTTATTTCCCTTTCGAATTAATACTCACAGGATTAATTTTAAAATGTCAACATTTTTAAAAATTAATCTATAAATAAAATAAATAGGACTATATTCTCAATTCTTTGTGAGATGTTTTCATTTTCTCTAACTATTGGAAAACGAATGACTTTTTTAAAAAATTGTAAATAAAAGTATAAAACAAATTTTTGTTCAACTCAAAGTAATTTTTATTGGATAGTTTTTCTCTTTCAATGTAAACATATAAAATCTTACCCTTATCCAATAATCAATTCAACAGTTATAATATTATTAAACAAAAGTTAGCCCTATTTTTTAAAGAGTTGTAAAAACAATTTTTTCAATTTTCAAAAATCTGTTGATATAGACTGTATTACTAAAGTCTATAACATATTCAAATTTTAGTCAACTCTAAAACTCTACATCAGATAGTGTCCGATTAGGCATGGAATAACTTGGAAACGATGTAAGGTCCTTCACCTGTAGATATGCCGAATTTGTTTAATTTTCGCTCACTTTTATTATACAAAAAGAACCATGGTGTATCCCAAACGCAAAGGATCAATCGAATCCGCTTACATTGAATTCAACTGAATACTTATTATAATTCAATTGATTCCCACAAATTTATCATGTTGAAAATATATTACTCCAGAAGGTATCATGTATCTTGGTATGAGAAATATTCTCTATAAGGTTGTATTTTGTACGTATGTATACTGGACCTGTCTTTTTGTTTAGCAATACCTTCTTTTTATTTCAAATTTATGATTTTATTATAAAATGTTTGAGAAGAAAAAGTGTTTCGAAAATTTGTGAAATATCGTCAAATGTTTGAAAATATTATATCAAATTGGTTTTCAAAGATATTAAAAACATTATATTTAATCAAAAGTATACTTTCTAAGTGTAACAATTTTTAAATACATCCTTCGCTATACTCAGTAATGATAATTCTCTAAATTATAAAAATGATCTTGACCTCGAAAAGCCCCTGAATGAGTTTCCGTGGAGCCCCGGAGTCACGCAGAGCACACTTTGAGAAATACCGAATTAAAAGGATCTGTGGGAGTCATGATGCATATACAAGTACAGAAACCAAAATATGATTATCATATTAACGTAAAAATAACAATATTAGAGAAAAATATTCTTTTAAAGTTTAGAAACATGAACAATTCATTCTTTTTAACATAGAAAATTTACACAAAGAACAAAAAGAAACACGTTTAATATTTACCCGATAACTAGTGAACTAACCGATAACTAGTATTCAACTTTCACCACTTTCAAATCACTACAAACCCATCTGCTACAACTGATATATTAAATGGGAAATTATTAAGTAATTGTTTTGAAATATATACCATAAAAGTCTGTAAAACTGAATTTGTTCACAAATACGTTAATTAATTGAACAAATTTATATTACATTACTCGAATTGTAGATACATACATCATACATTAATTGATAAATTTTATTAATAATACATAGTGTTTTTAAAGTAAGTTAAATTTTCAGCCATACATTCTTTTTACTTCGTCTAATAGAATCGAATGGGCTTAAATGTCCCATTCACAAAGATTTAAATGTTCAATTGTATAAATTGCTATAGAATTGCGAATACAAATATTGCATAAACCAGTCGAACCGAATATCGAATCAAATGAATTTATATTTAACATTCAAATAATATTAAACACTAATATTTAAGCAAAGAAACGATACTTGATCCGAAGTAAAGTTTACCATGCCTCGTAATACTTTCTCGCGTATGAATAATGAACGTGTGCTCAATTACCCACACGATGATACGAGTGAGTCATATTCTGTATTTTTACGCATAGGCGTAGCAACTGATCGATGTTCCAGTGTCGAACATCTCGAGGCTCCTAATGGTAAATATTGTAGATCAGTAGTTAGTCAACAATGTGACTTTTAAAAATGATTTTTTGGAAACAATAATTAAGAAAATTTCCTTCTTAAAAGCAATTTATAAAAATTTAGATTTAAAAAGATTTTAATTCTTCAAATAAAAAGGAACTATTTAACGCCTTGATGAACCACAAATTTTCATAGATATGTAAATTAACCAAGTACTTTAATTATAATAAATTTTTAGTGTAGTTCTATTATAGTTAATTAACATTTGAAAAAGTGCTTTTTATTTAAATATTTTCATTTAAGTCATTTTTATAGTAATTATTTCAAATTCACTGGAAGCAATATATTCATATTTCAAGTTTACTATTTCTCTATAAATTGAACCGTGTGTTGTAAAGAATGTGCATTAAAAATGCTAATCAGTTTTCTATTCTATAATGTAATTAAGTATTATAACATCTTAATATAAAAGAAATTACAAGCTGAATTGATTTTAACGAACATATATAATACGAATATACAAAACTATATATGTAAAATATTGTACATAATTTTTTCCATTTTACACTTTAATACAACATTTTTATTAAATAATATACTTATTTAATAAGTATTGTTCTTTTTACGCAACTTTTCCTCTAAATTATAATGAAATTGTAATATGCATTACTTTTGTTAGATAAATTTACATTTAATTTTGTAAAATACCTATATTGATGATAGGATATATTAGTAAATTCATAGTATTCACGGTATTGTGTTATTAGTGGCAGCGCAGATCGTTGGTAATTAAGGAAAACATTATTCCATAACATTCGAAAGAGTCATTGCATAAAATAGCATTACATAATGAATGAAAATAAATTGTTTATTGCAATAGTTTTATAGTCTCTCATTTATGTTAAACATACAATCTCCCACAAACTTTCGGAACGATTTACTAAATAGTTATGTACATATATACACACAAATTATACGAATTGTACCTATTATTCGTACCTATTATTCGTACCTATATTCGTATTATACAAATATCGCCATGATATTCCAACGTTTACGCGTATTTATTAGAATTTTCCCATTACATATCACTTAAACAACTATTGCTCTCAGATTTCGCATACACCATATAGGTACATCTTATATTACTTTTTTTTTTCCTAGAAGTATCAAAAACGGTTATTTTCGACCATTGTCTAAGTTAACAATGACAAATAGATGAGATTCCAAACAATTTAAATATTTGTTTACTTTCTATGAAAACGAAAGTAAATCTTATTATTAATGTATGCTTAATGACAATCAAAAAAATGTATGCTTTTATGATGTAAGTATCTACATGTACCTAAAATAATTTGATTAAACAGAAAAGTATATACTTTTTTCGTGCTTCAAATCACCCTTTAATTTAAAAGTAATTTGAAAACTTATTTAATTTGCTATAAGTTTCATAAACTTCAAATATCTATTATTAAAAGTGACGTAATAATACATACTTGTACAATTCGTAAATCTAATTAAACATGGTAAATATAACAATTAATTTAACTATTCTTGTGTTATTATTATACATAATTTCAGATTTCAGATTTCAGGACAATAATGTGTGTACGATAATAAAACTAAAACCAGCTTTCGTGTAAAATACAATATACTTTGCATAATCGACAAGCTATACAAATTTCAGCACCTGCGCCGTATATACATATGTATGTACATACATTTAAGATAATTGATCGTTTTAGGATGTTTGTTTTGTAACATATTTGTTAAGAAATTTTCCTTGTAATTGTAATTACTGGCAAAACGTGTATGTATATACACGTTTAAATTTATATTCTATAATGTGTAACTAAAATGTTTTTGATCTGTATTTGCGATAAAATTTCATTTCAATCCTGAAAACTACATATTCAATAAGAAAACTTTATCGTTGCAAACACCTAGTCTAAGGTATAATACATTCTTTTTTGCCACCAACTGATACGAGAATTATTGTTAGCATTCAAGATTCATTATTCTATATATGCAGATTTTGTTCGCATTATTCGAAATTACGAAAGTTTAGAACCAAATTTGACTTTAATGACAATTATATTAAAAATATATTAAAATTTCGGGTTTCTATGTAAAACTTGTTGAAGTAATCTTTATTTTTCTTTTTTAAATAATTCGTTTTATTTTTGTGTTACAAATATTATTATGTATTATAATTGACAATTTCTCGTAGGAACTGATGTAGACTGACGAATGAACGATGAAAGCAAACAACAAAGTCTTTTATAAAAACATGTGTTACCAAGTAGCGTTACGTATGTAGCGGTAATAATTTAGTTACCCACATCGCGCCAGTAACTACATAGTTTTGAGTACAGGCTAAGGATATCTTTTGTTTTATGACGTAGTCATTAACCGACAGAGTTTTGAATTGTACACTGAAATAAGAAATTAAACGTTTTATTTTGCAAGTGAGGTGAAGTGTCCGGTGTTCGCCGTATATTTATTTTTTTCTTTTCGGTGTTTACTGATCGCGAAATAAATTATTCGATACCACGTGAAAAAGGTTAACCTATTCCACCACCTGTCAGCGCATAACCTCTTCAACCACGCGTCAAACTATTTCAAAAAAAAAAGATCCGCCTTCATGTATACCGTTGCTATGTGTGCGTCTTTATCAGTAGATAATGTGATATATCGAGTCGAGTTGAGGTGTTTTTAACGTTCAGTCGGTTCTTCCTCGCGGCTTGAAAGAGAGAAAGAGTAGTGTTGTTCTGTAGTGCAGCTGGGTGCAAGAAGATCCTTGAAGAACGTACACCAAGATGGCTGCCACGCACCTTGACGTTGGCCTGCGTTGCATCAAATATCTGCTTTGCGCTGTTAACTCCCTCTTTGTGGTCTGTAACCACATTCTTTCATGTTCTCTTCATTCGATTTCTGAAGATTGCATCATATTTCGTAAATGCGTTTTCCATACAGTCAATCTACCATTCGTATTCTTAATTGATTTACATCTATTCATCCTGCTACTATTTTTATATTTTGTTCAATTGTATGTTATCATTAGTTTCGTCAATTAAAAGTACTCATACTTCTTGCTTATGACTCAATAATCAATGTTAAATCATTTTCATGTATTGGTCAAATGCATCAAATGTTTGTTTGATCATTTCTGTATTTACTTCCATTATTTCTTCCATTTATGCATTTGCTTAAAAAATAATCTGTCTCTTCCTTCAACCGTACTTTTATAATATTTGTCAATTTAAGCGTACACACATGTGATTTGAAATTGAATAAAGAGAAAATTTGTAGTAATTCTTAATAAATGAATTCTAATATATCAATCAGTATCTACTCATATCGAGTTATTGTACTCCAATAATAATTATTTATTCATTTACTAACAATTGCTAGGTTCTATTCAATTTAAAATCACTTGTGTATATACATGGTGTTTTAGCCAAATGGGATCATATAAATATATACTTTGTTTTCAATGATATAAAAAATGTTTATGATACAATTTGAAAGGTTTTGAGGAAGGAATGTCATAGAAAACACTTTATTCTAATAAGCGTCTTCTAATTTGTTCAAACTTTATCCAAACCATTAATATGTTTTATTAGAAAAACATATTTTTGGTATAGGTGGCCTCTTTCAGTCAAAACACTGTTCTATATATGAATAATCTCCAGTTCAGTTCAATTCTTCAACTACTCGATTAAGTTATTTTAACACACTATTTAAAACAGTGATATAAACAGATAAAGAGCAACGTAAATAATAATGGATAAATTAGTAAATAAATAACTATGAAATCAATTTCAATATATATTTATATGAAAAACTGATAAATGGTTAACTTAAACTGTTTTGCAAAATGTACCACATAGAAATGAATCAAAGCAAGTATTTATCCGTAAAACTATTTAAATAAATAAAAATATGTTCAAATAAACAAATACTAAATATGCATACGTATATATAAATATATCAATCAAGCTGTAAGGAATAAAATCAGAACAATAAATAGGGTTAAGGCCGACAGTGACGACAATTGCAGCAACGTCGATTTTGTTCTTTGTCCAAAGCAAAAGAATACGAGAATGTCCATACTTTGTGCTGAGATTCAACAAGTTAGGTCAACTCTCGATATGAACGCTGATCATAGCTCTATGCTATCGCCCGAACAGGCAGCAGGATCGATACCGGCTGGGCGAGGTCAGATCCCGATGAATTATTACCGTGCAGAAGGCTTGCAACGACGCAGGCTACCGATGCTTTGCAATTTTTCACATTTTTTTACCAGGAGTTCCATTATATTTTTACTTAAAGAAGTTTAAGAGAAACGTCTAACAAATTGAAGAGGAATAATTTTAAACTGGGAAAGTATGCGATAGAAATATGAAAGAAAATTATTGGTATTTGACGTTTGATGAATCTATGCGAAGCGAAATTATCGGAATAAATGAACATCAATGGATATTGTATTAAGTAAGAGCAAAACAATAACGTTCGTATTTTCTTTTATATAAAAATATTTTTTAGACTCAATTTAATATTTCTTGAAATTGAGTTAAGAATGATAGCAATACACATTAGAAATTAATAATTAAAAATAACGTATAAAATATAATTTCTATAAGAGGTACATTTTCTCTAAAGTAGTACATTAATACATTAATTGAAGTTATTATTTCATTACTTTCGGCCAAGAGATTAAAATTAACAAAATAGATTCATTAGTGTTTTGCTGTGCGTGAAAATTCTTGCTTTCTGTGATTGGTATTAAAGTAGAAAACTGTTGTCTCGCAGACGTAAATGGTTCATCTTATCAGTTTAGATAAACTTGTAATCTCTTTGATATTGATAACAGAATTCCACTGTCTTCCTCTCGCTAACATTTGTACAAAATAAAAAAAAAATACCTTTTAAACGACATGCATTCAACTAACACTTGTTTAACGGGATTATAAAATTATTCGTATCTTTCAACAAATTTAATCAAAGAAAACAAAATCACGATTCATTTCTAGGATTAAATAGTTCTACAAGTCTTTTGTAATGTACACTATTGCAAAGGTTCTCAATTTGTCTCTGGTCATAGCGTCGTTATTGTTAGCGTCTCGTCAATACTTTCGCGATGCATCTAGGCCAAAAGAAATACCTAACAGTTCTGTTTATTAAATACTCAAAACCAAACAACTTAATATTTAATAACTATTTATTCTTAAATAGAAAAATGGAAAATTACTTAAAAGTATTTGATAAAAGTTTTCAATGTTTATAGATGTTAACCTTGAAAATTTGAAATACCTCGCAATGTCCTAGATTATTAGAATACTTAGTTTGAAAACTCCACATTAAATATTGTATAGAGAAGTGTATGTTTTTGAAATCTCAGGTTTCGGACGAGTGCTTGAAATACTACAGGAAACCGAATTTCGAATCAAATTTTTTATAAGCTCGAAAACCTAGTTATTTTTGTGTATATGCATAATTTAATATCTTCTTCATACATTTGTTATAAACTTATAAAATATACAAATTTACAAATTTTTGCAACTTTTTCATACATTTTGTTATAACCATTATAAAGTTGTGCGTGAAAACGTACCTTTAGTAAGTACATTGTATGTATGTTTTTTTGACGAAATTCTCGTGTCTACACTATTAATTTTACAATGCTTTGTTACTGACCCGTATACATTAACGTGGTACTTATTTTTTGACTTTCGATTTTCTTTTATCACACCTCTGTGAATTATGATACTTGATGAAAAACTGATCCGTACGAAATTTCAGTGTGATTGAACAAGGGAATGAAGCCATGCTGCATTTAAGTTGAAGTTTTTTAATTTTAACAATTTCGCGGTAACTTTGGATATATGTACTTGTATTTCCTCATTCTTAAGTTATTGACTCAGAATCGTTAACTTTTACAGTTAAGTATTTTATACAACTTAACAATTGAATTCATATCTATAACTCTTGGTTTTATTAGAAGAAACACAAACTAAGATCCGATATAGAAGAGGCTATATTTTGCCGCATGATTGTATATTTATTTTTGTTATTTTTAATTGGAAAAACAAGTTAAGACTAGTTAGAATAGTAGAATAGTTTTATGAAACAAATAGGTGTTTCTTATATTTTAGTAAAATAATATGTAAAGTGTTGCATTTTTTAAATTCTCAATATATTCGTTAAAATATATTGGGAACGTGTGCTTGATTTTACAAAATTACAACGAATTGCAAAAAAATATACATAATTAAGACATAAAACAATGCAAAAATATGCATATTTATGTTTTTAATAAAAGTACATAAATGTACATACAAATGTGCATACAGCATTACATTCAACAGTAACAAGGAGTCAGTTGAAAATTAAGAAGGCACAGAGGCCAGAGGAATAAGCTGCTTACTTCATAGATTCACACAATGCCACAAATTTGAATTACTAGATGTGAACAATTTGATCAATAATAAAAAAGCATATGATTCAATTCCATGTTTGTACTTGAATAGACTGACTTACCTTATAACTAATTGAACTCACATTTCTTCCAACTGTCAACTTACCAGCAGTCAACTATACATTACTATATGTAATATACAATTCATGTTTCATTTTTGTGCATATTCATGATTAGTAGTCATATACTATTATGATTACAATAGCAACAGAGTGAACATTTAACGTTTTACAATAAACAAATGTAATAAAAAGAAAACAGTTTAATATTTATTATCAATTACCGAATAACGACTAACTTTTACCATGCCCAGTCTTTCCTTGTGATCCCTCACCGATCATCTCTTGTTAATCTTCTTTCTTTTCCTTTCATTGCGCTTTCAGGATCAGATGCATATACACATACATGCATTTTCTTGGGCTCATGCTCCTTCATATACATGGTGGTTCACATAAAGTGTTACAAATTGTTATTTCAATAGCAAGTAGAAATGAAGTTAAAATTCTTCCTTTGATATCATAGAGTTCTCGGGTGTCTTTTATGTGACATAAGGCATTGTAAATGAACATTTCAGAGGATACGTGAATGCCATTCTTCATTTTTTTAAATCAAATAGCACATGAATCATTAATTTCTAAGTAACTCGTTTAAAAACAAATAACATTTATTTAAAATGTTTTTTCCTACTGTGCAATATTTAAAAAAATATAGTAATAAATAACTTTCAAGAGTTATATTAAAAGGCACTATCGTCTTTCAGTAATATGAGTTAATTATAATCACCAAGGATTAAATAAGTTTAAAGAATTTGTTTATATATTTTATGAACATTATACATTTAGAATTAATTTTAAATGGTATTTGTAATTCATTGTTAGAAAAATACAAAACAAAGAATACTTATTCAATCAAGTTTCTAGATAAGTTATCTATATGCAAAATCTGAAAATAGTTTCAAATTCAGTTGACTCTATATAATTTATATGTTAAATACAATTTTATATAAAATTAGAAATATATTGACTATTTTTTTTTTTATTCATAATCTGAATGTCTTATTAATTTTCAAGTTGATTTTGAAGTCTCATAAATTTATTAATATTACAGTTAACAGGGATAATGATAATATCTGTTGGAACAACCATTTATGCAGTTTATGACGACTTCTCTCATTTCCTCGATACAAGCTACTTTTCTCCAGCAACTCTTCTAATTGTAGTTGGAATTTTTGTGTTCGTGATAGCTTTCTTAGGATGTTGCGGAGCTCTTAAGGAAAGCACCTGTATGGTTCTTGTAGTAAGCATTCTATAATTTATGTTATGATATATAATTATTATATATTAGTTAACACTAAACCTACAGACATTTCAGTTTATCTATTTCTATCGCAACTGATCAAATGACTGGTCTTTAAAATACCTTATATTTCTTAATATAGAATAAAGATAATAGTCAATCTGTCAGTGAAAAATATAGTTTCTACCACTTATTATATATTTATTTGCCATATTTGATCTGGCATGTTTTCTGTTCACATAAACTTGTACTTATATTTGTGACTAGTACTGCATGATTTTCTTTGCCTACCTGTTGCTCTTTTTGATATTTGATGGCAAGTTCTTCTTCCAATTAAAATAAAAATTCTTGCCTCAACACTCCTTCTCCTATAATTTCTTTATACAAGACCCAAGCATTGAACTTGGCTAAGTTCAGGATATTGAAAAATATCTGTAAAGGTCATCTCAGAGATTTAGATTTTACCGTGTATTTTCTGATCATTTAATTGATCACATCTACACCGAATTTGGTGCTATTAGATAATCTAATTATCTCTGGTATTCGGACATCATTTTCTTCAATTTCTACGGAATTATATATTGAACTAAAAATCAGTACTTTTTTATTTAGTTTGTCTTTGTAAATTGTCAGAGTACAATTATTTAAACGATATATTTGTTGAGAAACGTATCATATTGTTCTTTTTCTGTTTCACCAATTTTGGTAGCTCCCTTCTATTTACGCGAATTGTTCTAACGATCGAAGTTTTCTTTACTAAAAGTTTAGTTGCTATTGACACGCTTGTAAAAAAAAAATTGTCCATGGTTATATTTCTTCCATACCCCGTATACGGTTCTACTAATTTCAGAGTAATAAACTCCCTAAGCGGAACTAAAAGTTCTCTCCTTTTATCTTTTCCCAAATATGGAAAGCTGTTTATTATATATTTGCTCTTTGCATTGTACGCTAACCAGAATTTTATATCAAATTTGTTCGGTTTATTGAACATGCATTGAGTGAATATATATCTTATTTTTGTTGGAAACAATTATTTAACGATAGTAATATATGGTCCTGTTATAACAGTTTTTATCGTTTTCAATGAATTTGCACCAAACTTTCCGTTTTTTATCTTGCAACAATGATAAAAATCGAGACAGGAGGAAATAAACACAGAGTTATATTCCTTCTGGACGTAAATCAACATCACCTTTGTCTCGGTTCTTTTAGATCGTGTATCATTACGTTTTTAATTAAAGTCATTCAATGTTTGCATTACTTTTCATTGTAACGACTTTATAATTGCAAAATTGAGTCTTCAAGAAAATATTACTACAAAAAGATTTAAATCATTTAACCGATCAAATGACCGGTCATGATAGGTTTAGTGTTAATTTTTGTTTATATTTTATAACAAATATTCTAGATATCAATTTCTTTTGTGTCTTTTATAATCTTTTAAAATATAAGTTTATTATTTCATTTTACAGAAAACAAATAAAAATAAATATATTTACAGTTTGCAGTATCACTTTTGGTAATTCTTATAATGGAGTTAGCTGCTGCAATTGCAGCTTATGCTCTTCAGGATAACATAAAAGGTCTTTTAACTGAAAAAATTAATACCACCATGCATCAATATGGAAAAGAACCTGAAGCAACAGATGCTATTGATTTTCTACAGTCAAGAGTAATATTTCAATTCTTATTATATGTAAAAATAATTGACCATGTCACAGAAATGTATAATGCTTATTTTCTAGTACAAACGAAATTAAATTAAAGTTTCTAACAATTAATAGAAACTAAAATAAATATTTTATGTAATATTTAATAAGATTACTGCTTGTACATCTTAACATATACATTTATTAACAGTAAAAAAATGACATTTTCATATTTTTATGTATATTTTAAGTTATATTGTGTAGCTACTAGTAATTCATAATTCAATAATCACACAATGCATTTTATATAGCTTTATTGTTGTGGATATTATGGATATGAAGATTGGGCAAACATTACGACAGAGAATGATCTACCAAAATCCTGTCAACGTTGTACCACTTTTGCTAATAAACATATATGTCATCCATATGAAACTGGATGTATTACACAACTTTCACTTATTGTTCACAGAAGTGCACTCTATATTGCTACTGGAGCTGTAGCCATTGCTCTTATTCAGGTTTACACTTACTTTATTTACTTTGATTTAACTATTGTATGAAAAGAACCATATAATTAATTCAAACAACTTAATGCACTAAAAATGTAATGTAACAAGATTTTAATTAAGATTTCCAAAGAAATTTTCAATCTCCCAATCTTTCAAACATTTTTTTATTAATTCAAAATTGACTATACATTTTTCAATCTAACAAAAAATTAGTTTATTCTTGCTTTTTAATAAATGCGATTAAATTAATGAAAAACAAAGAAACAACCATCATATTCCTTTTTTCTTTATTTTTTCTTTTCTTTTCTTAATTTAAATCAAATAGTAATGTAATTTTCATAATCTTTAAATTTAAAAAAAGTTGCTAATTTTAATTTTTTTTATTTTCAGTTAACTGGAATAATGTTTGCCTGTATGTTGGGCCGAGCAATTAGAAGACAAAAAACAGAAAGAGAGCGACGTAGATGGGAACTAAGAGAAAGCTTGGTCAATGGATATCAACCATTAGGAAAATCTGACCCTTTTACTACTTTTCCTGTTGTTTACATGTCTCCTTCTGATCCTTTAAAGAATACGTAGAATTCTTCTTCTTGTACATTTCTAATGAATTAATTTTTTATTTAATAATTTGCCATAAATATTTTATTTTAGTGTTTTTAAACTTTTTATGTCTCAATCTCACTCTACCTTTTGGAGTTCTAAAGGATAGTATATATAACCAATTCATTGAAAAATATTTTTTATATCCTTCCACTCTTTTTCTTTTTTTTATATGAAATTCACCTCAATTTGTGTGTTTCACATTTAAAACTTTATTTTTTTTAAAATGCTTTCAGAAACATTTTGTAGTCTTTGTACCTTCAAAGCTTTACAAGAAGTTCCAAGATTTAACACTCATTTTACATGCTTTTGCACAGCGATAAGACTTGAAATACTGAAGCTAACAATATATGATTTTACACCTTAATAGTTTAGAATATATTTAATATTACAGTTGTTTGCTCTATAAGTTACATTGACAAATAAGTGTATGACGTATAAGTACATGTTTGTTAGGATTCTACTGGTATTGTATTTGACCTTAATTCCTATTGGTATATATGCTTTATGTATTATTTTTTTCATGCTAAATTGTTTTTATTATATATGCTTTAAAATTTGAAAATATGAATTAAATGTAATCAATACTTTTAGTGTAATTTTTTCGCGAGCTTAAATAATGTTTATTATTAGTTACATGAAGTGGATTAATATTTAAACACTGAACAACTTACAAAAGACCTATTTTTGCAACAATATATTTTTTTACAATTAAGCAACAGTAATAATGCTGCAAATACGAGACCCCAAGAATTTTACATTCAAATCTTTATAATATATTTTTGCTGTGGTTGTAAAATGTACCTAACATAATTTGTACTTTTTGTAGAATGTTTTGAACTGGATTATATGCTTATCTGCAAACAAATTTCTGCAAAATTTCTATGTATGTCAGGTTCTCACGAGAAACATCACCTAACAATTGCAAAGATTATATAATGAAAGTAATAATTTAATTTAACACAACATACTCTGAAATGAAAATCAAATATATTAAATACAAAAAGAGTACTATTCTAGTAAGCATATATTTGTACCAGTTGTAACACATACTTATTTGTCAATATGGTCTATAGATTTCTACTCAAAACCATAATTTTAAATATATTCTAAATTACTAACCACCTACATATAATAAAACTATATATCAGGAACTTCATTATTTCAAGGCCTATTAGTGTACAAAAGTCCATTTAAAAATAAGAGTTGTAACTTTGGAACTCTCCATGATAAAAATATATGTTCCAATTACAGATATGTAATATTTATATAAAATTGCAATTGTAGATGTACATAAAAGTGTTGCATGTATTTCTGTAATATACATAGAATGAAATGAATAATTAAATATTTTAAAATTAAGACTTTATACATTTTATTGCAAAAAATTGCTTCCAAATTTTAGTTTGCAATTTCATTGAAAAGTCGAAGCTCTCTGTAAAAGTTCCTCAATTTCTTTATTCCTTGATGAATTATTTAAATAAGGAGGTGTTAATTCACGATAAGCTAAACAAATTCGTCGCGATTTTATATCTTCTCTTAGAACACAATGTTCCCACTGATACCTAAAAAAAATTTTAAGTTTAGTATTGTTGCAACAATAAATATGTACAAGCAATAATATGAAAAAATTGATTAATCTTTTAATTATGTCTCATTTTTAGTGGCGGTTTTAAACTTATTAGGGTTTAAAATTAATTACTTTGAGAGGCCTTTTCTAATTCTGAAATGTTTTATGAAAACATTCTACTTTTTCATTCAATTTAGTAAAGTATTTACACGTCATTAACACTAAAATTACAGATATTTAATTTTAAAAAACGTAGAAATACATCAAGTCATTTATATAAACTATATAACTTTTTACAAACAAAAACTTCTTTTTATGTTTCTGGATAATAGTTAAAGTAAAAAATCAATAAGTTAGGAACTTTGGGAGGTCCTTTTTGCATGAGAGTTTCATACTAGATCTGCTTTTGTTTATTTTGTGTATTAGGTATTATATGTAACTCATATTATATATCAGAAGTCATGTGCAAATAATTGTTTTGAACGATTATTTAAACATTACATGCTACAAATGATCAATTTAAACCTTAAACGCAATATTATTTATATATGTATAATTGTAGCAATTTTTATTTGTTATTCATAATCCATAAAAAACTCTTTTACCTTGCAGCACCATAAAGAACCATAAGAGATCCCTCTGGCATTGGTAATCTTATAACTTTGTCTTGAATCTTTTCATTTTCATTCCTTACATCAAACTTCATGTTTTCACATGTTGTAGAATATTCGGCAATGCTTTTCAAATTATATTTGGTATCTGGACCATAATAAGGAATCATTGTTAGAATTGAATTGCCCATAACATTAACAGTAACTATTCGTTCACCCCAAACCCAGCAATCATCAATATGTGGATCTATCGAAGCTCCTCGTAGTGGGTCATACTCTAAAGTACATTGCTCTACTGTTTGGAAATCCTTAAGTATAGGCACTTCCAAAAATTTCTGTTGCACAAAATGGGTAGATTCTGGGAAACCATTGAAAGAACCCAAACGAAGTTTTCTCTTCTTGAAATTGCATTTTGGACCGAAGTTCTGAATTTATAAAATTATGTTTTCAATTATTTAATCTTTGTTTTCTTTTAACAAAATTTGAGTACTTGCAAAATACATTTATTTCTTTAAATAAATATTATATATCAGTAACTAGTATCTATTATTTTCAGATTTGATTAGTTATTTTAATAATAGATAGGGTAAATGCATGTAATATGGCATAATGCTAGATTTTGAGAGATAAATGACAGATTTTACTTTCAACTGAATTACTTCTACATAGACAAAAGGCAGCTAAACATATATGTATATTGACTTTTAAGCTTCAATTGGAAATCCATCATTGAAAGTGAAATATTTTTGTACTTGATAATGCTCAAAACTATCTGAATAATTAAAGTTTGTAGTAAAGGTACACTCACAAGTATTTTTAGATAATTCATTATTACGTATGTTCATTTTTCTTTGAAGTTACAAATGGGACAAGCACTTTTTATATAAAACTTATAAGCATAAAATGTAGGTATACATTTGTATAAACAAATACTAGAACATTATCGGTTATTGTTCAGCCAAAGTTAAATCAACATGACTTTAAACATTAAAATTTCAAAATTTGTAAAATAAAAACAATATTTTTATTTTAGGATCAACAAAAAATTGAATTTTCTATTATGAAGTTCTGTTTAACTGCGTTGCAGTCGAAAGAACTTTTAACAGTTGTAGTGTAATAGCTACAGGTTAAACATATTGGACTGTAATAATGAGATCTCGAGTTCAAATTCTATCCAGACATTTTAGGAGTATGTACATTAATATTTTGTTGTGTAATTGCCAGATTTATCTCGTTGCATGATCGTCGCTCTAGCCGTACCATCGGGGAGAATTTCGCTTGAACCAGTGAAGTGTAATATATACAAGTCTTGACTGTTACTTTGTAAGAAGTTACTGACTAACATTTAAAGACTACGGAATTAATAAAAAATGAAATTGAAAAATGTTTGGTTTTATTCTCATAAAAATATTTATAACATATTAATGAGATTTTTCTGATGATAATAAGACTAAACACGATGTAATTTGAATAATTTTTAGTTACAGTAAGCGAGCCACGCGATCTGTTATTATGATCAATTAACGAAATGTACCACTCGTTTAACTGAAACGAGGTGTACTGCTGTCTTTAATTACTTTTAACTACATTCTACTTTTTTCCCTTTATTTAAGTTCGCACCTTTGCATGTGTTACACCAAATTACAGTTTACCTGTTTTCTCAATAAACTTTGGTATGAAAAAATCAGACTTTGCATACCATTTAAATAACGTTTCTTACAATATGATTATTTAACTACATTTATATTTACTTAATATTTACCGCTATTTATATGTTGATTTTATTCAAAAAGGAAAACCATTTATCTATGTTTAGTAAGTTTTTGAAATTGGGCACTTTATATTATGTGCAGTTACCCTATAGTATATGAATTACTTTGTTGAAAATACCTGTTTTCTTCTTCCACTCTGAGAAACTTCCCAAGGTATATCATCCAGTGCTTTCACCAATAAAGCAATGTCATTAGAATTCAGGAAATTTAGCTATTTACATACAAAATATATAATGTTTTATTTCTGTAAATCATAACTATATTGGATGTATTACATAATTTGATTATTGTAATTATTTTCTACATTAATGGACCAATTCAAATTTGTTTTTGTCTTGAATGTCTTGAAAAATCACACAATTGATAATTATAACGACTACTATTAATCTTATAAAAACACTGAAGAACATATAGTATTGTGTAGTATTCCGCTTGAATAATTCTCTCATTGTAACTTTAGTTTTGGTAACAAACAAAATTTTTAAGTATTACTTCTTGAGTTCGTATATGTACCTACTAAAAGATACCAACAAATCATAGGGTTTTATTTAAAAACTTAAAGGTAAATTTAAAAATATTGGCATTAAACCACTTATAAAAAATGTAATATAATCAGTTTTTAGACCTTTCCCAATCAAATTATTCAATGAAAACAAATTAGAAGCAATCTACAAACATTGGAAATAATGAAGTTAACCAAGTTGTATATCCAATATATTAAAAGATAGTAATCGTTGTGTATACTGTTCAATACGAATTTTTATTTGCAATATATATTGGATAATACTTGTAGAGAAATGCTGGGCAGGGCATTGACTCCTCATGTGTCTACTCCCCTTCCAAGCATTCCTTCCCCTTACAATATACATAATACTATGCAAAGATCGTAAGTTGTTAAGTCTCTACAAACTGAACAAGAGAGAAGCAAGAAGACTAGGCCTTTACTTCACTTAATTTCTACTAGGGATCTTCACATCAAGAAGACTTTACTAAGCAATGCATATTGTATTACATAGGAGATAATCTCCAGATTCCCGAGAAATATATAAAATTGAGGGTATGAGGATCTTATTGCATAAGAAAATTCCTCATATATATTTATAAAATTAAGAGTAACTTTAATACAAATCTGAACAAAAGTATAATACACTTTCAAGTAGGGTGTTAGAAAGTAAAGTGTTAATAAGGCATCATTACATACAATTTATCGGGTTTATACATATTATGAAAGGTATGAAAATTTTGTTGGTTTGCTGCTAATTAATATTCCGGGACTATATTTACGCCAATGCATTTGATTCGTTACTCGTTATCGCTTTATCTCACTCTGTTTCAATATCTCTCTTTTATGACATTCATCACGCGATAGACTTGTATAGGGTGATTCTTTCGCCAGTAAACTTCAAAATCGGTGCCACCATCTAAACATTTCAGTGACAAACCCATATTTGTATATAATGATTCGTCGATGAGAAGGTCAGTGTTGCTGTTATGTCAGCGGTTGGTCGACGACGACGAGTACTGAATCGGAAACGGTTACATTTGTAAGAGAGAAATAGAATAAGACGGCGATACTCCTCTGGAGTCTAATAACGAAAGATTCACCCTGGATATATGAGCGTCTTAGCTAACAATAAAAATGCGTGTAATTCGACTAGGGACGACTAATCTAATTCGTTGGAAAATTACGAGCAGAGAAAAACCCCAATGCGTATGACGCATGTAACGAAATGTAACATTATTACCATGTCTCTCTCAATCGTCAGACCTTAATCCTATTGAGATGTTATGGATTGATGTCGACAAATACATAAAATAAAAAATCCTAAGAATTTAGATGAACTCAATGCTACTATACAAGAGAAAAGGAATAATATTTCGATCGAGCATTGTCATCATTTCACTGAATTTATACTGAGATGTTTCCAGGAAGTTATATGAAATAAGAGTACAGTATTGCTTCGTTATAGATTGTCATTTATATTTCGTTGTAAGTAGTCTCTTTATCCCCTCCATTGCTTTTATAGTTGCCGCGGTGAGTATGACAAACTACTGCGAGTGCGAGAGAGCACATGACGGCAGCAAACCATAAGGTTTGCTAGAGTTTTTGATGGCTTTGATAACTATTGATCTTATATAGTGACGATCTTTAAATTTCATTAACCAGCCCCTACTATCATTGAATAAAGGCGATATCCCAATTTCATTTTCTATTTTGAATACTTTTTCCTGTACAATCAAAGCTGCTGAAACTCGAGCAGTCTTTTATGATTTATCGTCATCATGCGCTGTCTCGCTCACTAGCAGTTTGCTACACTCGCCGCAGCAAAGAACAGAAGAACTACAAAATGGAGGGCTGATTCATTGTAAGTCGTGCTTGTCTTCCAAGTGGACGATCTGTAACGAGACAATACTGTAATCCGTCACAACGGTATGGCAAAATACGAATAAGTCGATATGCTAAATTAAAATTAATGTTTAGAGTTTTCATTTTGATGGGGAGAGGGCTCATTTTCTAGATAGTTGGGAATGAGATATGAAGGACTGTAAAACTATAACGTGTTTCTTTTTATACTATTAATTAAGTAATAAAAATATATGAGATGGGGAAGCACTACATGAAACAAAAGTATTGCTTCCTGAGCAATGTTTTATTACTCGCAAGAGTTTTGAAGAAAAGGGAAATAGTCTAAAATTTACAGTCTCCTCCAATGGAACTTGGCAAAGATGAGGATTTTCTTTGTTCATTAGAGTTTCTACTCTTATTAAAGATTATAATGGAAAAGATCCATGTAAAAGAATGTTCTGTCAACCATATAGGATCGTCAGGAAAAATGGAAGTTAACGCTATAAAGGAAATGTTTGCAAGATCGCAAGAAAAGTATTTATAATGATTACCTTTATTTAAATGAATAATTTAAATGAATCTCAAAGTAAACAATTTCTTAAATATCAAATACAATAAATACCTTAATATAAACACCAGGAAATTCTAATGACTTTCCTTGATGATTCGGGAAATTTGTGTAAAAATCACTATTCCACCCAGGCCAACAGTAGTTGCAACATGGACAGTAAACATAGCTGGAATATTTCTGAAATATCAAATTGTTATAACTTAAAATGGTTAAAAATATAATATAAAATAATATATAGAAATTCTTATATGCAAATTGAATTTAATAATTAAAACAAAGTACTATATTAAACAAGTAGTTATGAACCACTTCAAAAAAAAGATTGTTATATATGTAGTTACTGCCTTAAATTTGAAACAAAAAACCTAATTATTTACTTCTGACACCACTTGTAACCATATGACATATGTTATTTCGATCATAACACAACATTAGCATAAATTACTAAATAAAGAATCAAACATCATATTTTGTTGACACGTCAAAAGCAACCCTCAAAGAGCTCGTTAATTATCTTACCCATAACTAACAATCCATTTTTTTTATCCATCTCAATTTACTAACATATTCAGTGGAACATTAGTGGAATATAATAAATCATTAACATATATATCTTCTTGCACTCATCAAGAAATAGATAAAGGTTTTTTAAAATTTATTAGTTATTATAGCCTATTAACTTGTGTGATGTAATGTTTTGTACTTTTACTAAAAAAATCTGAAACACTTGAAAATAACAGTGATGCTATAATTATGTATTGTACTATACTATAAATCTATTTCCACTTATTTTTAAGTAATGTCAAAAAGAAGATATAGTAAATCAGTCCAAAATTGAAAATAATATAATATTAATAAAATGAATATGGATAGTGTGAAGAGATTTTTGATTAATCACAGACCTCTCTAAGATTAACTAATGCTTGATGCACTACAACTAACAATACCTGATTGAACTGATCATACATTTGGTTTATAATCTTCAATATGAACAAAATATATGCAAGGATACAGGTGAAGGCACAAATGCATATGTACAAATTTGTGTAATTTGAAGACTTACTGAACTAAATTTACAATTTTTATCTATGTTCTTTTTATTGCAATACTCTTTTATTACTGTGTTTGTAATATATAATTTTCTTAATAGATTAGTCAAATAGTCAAGTAAAAATGTGAAGATAGGCTTAATATTATAGATATTAAATATATTACAAAAGTTTGTTGCATACCTTGCAGGATACCTTGTATAGAATATAAATGAAAAATGAGAATTAGCAGATTAATTATAATTTATTGAATAAAGAAGAATTGAACTCTTCATTTATTTGAATAAATATGTCTTTCTTTTCATAGTTTCCGACCACAATATGTTGGCCCATTTTAGTGATATATAAAAATATAACTTAAAATGATATGAGAAAATACTTACCAAATTATATTACTATTATCATTGTAAATACATATATTTTTTCTTTTGTAAGAATTCAACTCTTTTTGTCTATATGAACAATTTTTGTTATTTTAACCACTCAGTAGACAGTTTAGTATCATTTTTATTAGTAAAAGAATTTTTTATATGAACTTAGGTTATATTTTCATTTATCATTGAAAACGATCAAAATACTATGATAAAAAACTGAAAATAAAAACATTTTTATGTTGACTAATGAAGAGTTTAAGTTTATGCAACAAACAAACAATTACTCTAAATATTTTTAGTAAGAAATTGTAATCTTTAAACTCTTAATGAAATCTAACCTTTAATTGAATTTTGAGATCGGGTTTAGTTATTTTATATTTCTTCTCACAGACGAGACACGATCTTATTCCTTTGCAACCACAAGGTCGAACTGTCTCCATTTAATGAGAAATTAATCAGTGACTTTAATGATTACTAAAAGAAAGTTTACTGAATCACTATTATGAATCGCTTCTGTAAATAAGTTTACTTTACGAGTCAAATGAATTTAAAGGAAAAGTCACCATATTCTAAAGATGCCATTGATTAAAATCAGAGTAGTAAAGAGTAGTAAAGACAAAAATTGATACATTAATGTTACATATTTTTATATATTAATATTCATATATTATTGCTCTCAAAGTTTAGTTTATCATTACTAAAATCTATTATCCAAACTATTTAAAAATAATAATTTATTTAGGATAGCTTCTGATAATCGGTTTTTTGTTTGAATCATTGTTTAACCAAAAACATTCTTTCTGGTGAAACTAATGTGACGGTGAAAAAATCTTCGAGCTAGGTGATACAGATTTGGACATAAGGACTTTTGTTACTCCCAAATTTTAAGCGAATTTGACTGAAGATTTGAATAAAAAATACGTTATATCGTTTAGAATATTCTTTGTGATGAAGGAAAAATGCATACAGATGTAAAATATCTGTTATTTCCAAAGTAAGCCATTCTAAGGATTCCCCACTCTGTCCTATCTTTACCCTATTTACATTGTTCTTTGCAAGCATGCCAATCTTTTCACGTAAACATTACTACATACAAAATTACATGTTAGTAACAACAAAAAATAAACTAATACATTTTTATAATATTTACTATATGTAAAAAAAAGATCATCACTTGTCTACAGTTTCTATAAATACATTAATGCGATCGGCAATTAATAATAAGATATACTAGTATGACGGATAAACTTAAAAACTTCGACTTGGATGGCGTCTGCTGTAAGGTAGCTCTTCGTCTCCTACAAATCTTAAATTCATATGTCATATATTTTTCTAGTTAGAAATAAAGCCTTAAGGACTTTTTGATCAAACCTTGTACATGCATACATACACTATTTTAAAAAAATATTGACTTTATTACAGTGTGATTTTGTTACAGTTTATCCTAATGTATCTTATAATTTTATAACTAAATTATAATACTCATAACTTCTGATGGCTTACATTTGTTAAAATGTAAATCTGAATCACAATTGGTTGTTTTATTAATTTTACAACAAAGTTTAATTATAAATATCCCACAATGCAATATATCCATCTTTTGCAGCTGTTGCCATCATATATTTGACATCACATGCATCTATTTTCATTGAGGAATAAGCGATATCATGTACTGTATCTCTGTGTTGGTCTAAAACAGCTAGTGGTTTTAGACTTTTCCAAGAATATATTCTAACTCGACTGTCCCATCCTCCAACTGCTAAGATCTTGGCATCAGGTCTTATAGTAATCACAGATGTACCAGAATTTTTTAATGTAATATTAGTTTTGTTGCACAGTAAGTGATTTGCTGATAAAGTAAATACCTATAGATTAAGAATGTAAGATTATATTAACGAATGTATTATATCGCTAAAAAGTTGAATTATGTTAGTACAATATAAATTAACAACTATATTTTGTATCAACTTAAAATTTATACGTATTTAATACAACTAAATATTTTCCCACTTCTCAAGCTTCTTAATTATTTCTATTCCACTATTACAAAATTTAATTAGTATTAAATATTTTACCTGCAACTGATTAGAAGGACCACCTATAATTCCCTTCATTAAGACAGAATCAAAATCCAAAGCCATTGGACAGGTCTCTATGGTCAAGGAACTCAATATACTTCTTTGTCTTAGATCCCATAAAAATAACTTGCCTCCTTCATAGCCAACTAAAACCAGTCTTTCATTTTTCAATGGTTTAATGAACATTACCTCTCCTAAGTTTTCAAAGTTTGAAGGATTTAGTTTCAGCTCCACATTAAATGTACTTGATGACAATATTCCAATATTGGATTTCTTAAGTGGTACAAATATTTCATTTTCAGAGAATGCTTGAAACCTACCATAGACATTTTAAGTTTATTATATTCAAAAACATATTTTCTATATACTAAGTTTTATTATAATATTATAATTTTTTATTATATGTAGTATGTTATTTCTTCCCTCATAAAATATTTTATTAAATATGTACACAATAAATTATTTTTATATGTGTACATATATAGACATACCTGCAGTAGTGATAATAGTCTATATCAATGGATTTGTACAAACACCACTGAGATTCCATTTTTTTATATGCCTTTATTAAACCACATTTATGTTGTACAAACAAATTCTCATTATTTAAGTTTTGCAAATTTAAACAACAATCTTGTCCAGATTTAATTTGACATAATTCTCGATTTGTCTTTAACACAAAAAATGTTTACTCTATATTGGCATAATTTTGTATTGCCATAATACTTTAGTAAATTTAGTAATATTTAAATGATAATATGTTTTAGCATATAATTTAATTCTATATTTCATAGGCATTTTGTTATATATGTATTAAATATAAAAACATATTATTGAGGTAAACATATAATCTAATGTGGACAAAATAAAAATATGAACGTGGCACATATAAGTATGGTGTTGGAAAATATAAGTAAAGTGTTAAACAGTTGTTTTAGTTAACATGAGTATAAAACTGAATTTTAGTGATAGATAAATGTCAATCTTATTCTAAGTAAAGTAAAATATTATAATGTAAATCTGCTTAATTGTAAAAATCAAGTTAAACATAAAGTAAGTAATTATTACAGTAAACACCGTTTAAAACATTATAAGTATCATTTTGATGTATTGATTAAATAAAAACAAAAAATGTTAGGGACTCTTTATGAGGGACATATTAGAATTACAAAAACAAAAGTGAAAGTCAACAAATTATTTTAATGGTATAATATGAAAGAAGAAATTTAAAATTATAGGTGTAGATGTAATATTTGTAAAAAGTTTCAATCAAAGGAAATTAAGAGTAACAATTGGAAAGCAACTAAAATTACCATTTGAGAATATTGCATTTGATAGTTTAGAATATGTAGTAATTTTAGTTACTTGATTTATCTGATTACTATTCCAAATAGATGGAATTAAAACAGTTGTGTAAGAAAATTGCTACAGAAATGATAAATATATAATAACAATATGAGCTATATAATAGCTCATAACGTGCTATAGAATTCAAATGAATTTCATATATTTCCAAAAGGTTGGCACTTTAAAATAGTCATATTAGTCCATGTTATACAGAGTAATGGTTTGCAGAAGAAATGGTAGGAACATATGAAAAGTGTGAGTGAAAGATTAACAAGCTAAAGTCAATATTGAGCTAATGCGCTTATAACAACAAACACATTAATTATTGGATTCCTATATTCTACATCTTTACATTTATGATCTACAGATATTAGGAGTGTTACTGTAAATCAAAATTAACTAAAACTATAAAATAAAAGAATTTTGATAAAACATTGAAAGAAACTGCAATAAAAAACAAATTATTAGTTTTAGGTAATCATAATATGCCTAGGTTAATTATCACTATAAACTGCAATCAAGAAGAATTTCTAAACCTATATACGATTGGATTTACAAAAAGAAAAGTATTGTACTATTTTATTATTATTAATTGTTAAAGAGGAAGATTTCACATAAGGAATGAATGAATATAATAGTTAATGTGAGTCAAATGACATTGGATAAATGATAAGAGATTTTTAGTAATTATAGTAATAAACCAATAAATTAATCAATATTTGGTATTGAATATAAAAATATATTGGGTTACATGTATAACACATCTCACTAAAAGTTATAAGATTTAAAAATTTCAAAATTATAAAATTTTATTTACTTCTAAATTCCAGATATGAACATTGCCTGAGGCGGTACCCACAAAAAGTTGCTTTACATCAAAGGTTACTTGAAAAAGAATGCAATTAACGCAGCCCATATCGCCGCGGAAAATATATTTTGGATCCGGAGGAAGTAAAGCCATGAAAACAAATATTCGGCAATTTAATTTTTTAATATTTACTGTATAAATGAATTTTTTATCAATTTGCAATAAATTGATTTTTCTGAACACACTTTATACTTGTATGTAGAATATGGACACTTCTTATAAACTCTAAGACTATTGTGCTAGGATAGAATACGATTGATACTGATATTGTCCTTTTTGACATCTGTCGTGCAGCATAGTATTACTGTAATCTCTAATGTACTATTTAGCGTAGTATTTAACGTAGAGTGCCTCTATTTAGAGGAGCTCGAATTCATGTTGATTATGATTGACGTGTGTTGGAAAACCGATCCTATAGCTTTCTAATCTAACCCCACTTTCTCATACTTAATTAAATAAAGTAAAGAATTTTAATTGCAAATTTTACTAATATTATATCATTACATTATTATATTATTGTATCTTTCTTTATATTTTTTTATGGTTACATCATTATTTGACGTACATATTTTATTATATTGTATATAATTCGTTTTCGTTTGACAGCACAATTACAAGAGGTTCCTGCATTTTTTAACATGTCACAATATTCTTTTTCAGTTTCAGCTGGCAATTTTAAGATCATACCAAATAGTGTGCATATATAGAATGTATGTACATTTTTAAGCAATGAACCTTACATGAATAACCATGGATTGAAATAAAAACTTATTTGTGACAGATAGATAAGAAGTCATCTATTATTTTTATAATTAGTTCTTATTCGTTATGCGTTATTTAAATAAAAATATGTTTATCAAAGGTTTTACTCCTGCCCTTTCTGTTACTGTATGTGCCTGTCTCATATATGACTGTGTAGTAGTCATCTTTTGGGACTAATTATTTACATTACATTGTTATTTATAAAATATTATAACAGCCACAGCATTTATGGGTTTTCCAATATTGACAGAGAAAACTGTTATATTAATTATATGCCAAATTCGTTAAGTTATTCTGGAAGTAAACTTTATTTTTACGTATATGCAAATGGTAATCATACAGTCGAACACTGTTCACAGGTATCAGTAATAATTTATTATTTATTGTGCTGCCCAGTATCATTAAGAAATTGTGACTTGCAGAAAAATTTAGCAAAATATTCAATCAATATTGATTAAGTGACATCACTAATCAACGAAGATAGGGATGAAAATTAACATCACAAACAATTTCTGTTGCAACATATCTATAATCATTCATGATTAGAGATTTGATAATCAACATTATATATTAATTTAATGTGGAAAATGTTAAATAATACAATAATTAATAAGATACCTGAAAAGAGAAGTGACATGGTAGAGGCTTCAAATTGATATGATACCTGATAAGAGGAGGTGGCATTAAAAGAACTCCAAAATTATATTTATGTATATTTCAAATTAAAGTATCTTGGGCCTGAAGGAGGCTTGCACGTAAGGCCCGCCTTCTTCCCCCCCCCCCGTCTAACATATACGGGCGTAGCCGCGGTTGCGCGCTGCACGAGGAGCGGCACTGAAAGTCGTGTGAAATAGTAAGGTAATAAAATATGGAGAAAGATAAAAACGCCTTCAAATTTTTCAATTTAATTTATTAATCGGTACCTGTCTATGTACAAGGCTGCGCCTGCTAAACAATCCTTCCTATGATACAAGACAGAGGGCCATTCAAGAATAAAACAGCATTTCACCACCGAATTCATTACATACATTGCAATCAATTTTTTTAATCACAACCGATTAAAAAAAGGAGGCATAACAAAATGAAAAACTCGGTTTACTATTTACAAAAACAATTGATCAATTATCGATAGATTAATTATTGACAAATTAATTGCATACTGTATGAATCTGAAAGATATTTGATTATGTTTTAAGTTACAAAGATAACTCTGTATATAATTAAATTTATCAATTACATTCAAATTCATAATTGTTTTTCATTTACATGATTTTCTGCCAATGAGCTAAAATAATTTCCAATTCAAGATAAATTCATAATTAAATTATTTAAAAAAAATAAATTATTGAATAAAAACTGATTAAAAAGTTAGAAATATTTCTTGTAGTTAAACGATCAATAATCAAACGATAATTAATTAATTATCTGTACTAACTGTAAGGTCTCTTGTAAGAGACCGACAATAGTTACTCAATTAACTAATTCATCTTAAGCATAATTATTAACCAAATCGCGACAAAGTATTTAAAATAATTAAAGAAAATTTGTTTAACTTAAAGCACCTCAAATATTTTGTCCCTAAGCATTGTGCTCTGACTTACAAAATTCGCTGCGAGTTTTATTCAATATTTTTAGTATTTGGCGATCTTATTTTCCCTCACAGTTTCTTATTACTTTCTTTACAAATTAATTTATACTTATTACGGTTAACTTTATGTTTCATGCCATTTGTCTGCTTTTACGTGCAGTATTAATGTTGCATTCTTTTTTGGTAGTTTTCTTCATTATTTGTAGACGCTTCGGTGCGTATGAAATTATAAAATAAATAAATGTATCAAATAAGTATCGCTAATACGATACCAAACAATATTCTTTCAGTTTTTAATTATTAATGCTTGGACTTTCTCAAAAACTGCCTCTAATGTAAAACAATGTATAATAATAATTACATTGAAGATTTTTACATAAGAGAGATTCACTTGCATTTTGTGATAACAAAACATATTACTATTATTCGTAAAGATCGCGCTGAATAAATTGTAGCATTTCATAATTATATGACTGCAGCATTCTACGTGATTTTTAAGTATTAATTACTATGTTTGTGTTATTTTCTATACAATGTAAATTAATTTACACAATACATTTTTTCAACTCCCGCTTTTTGTATACATGTATAACAACTTCAAATTATTTATTCGTATGTGCCTGGATTGATCTTCACAGATCGATGAGCGCTAAAAAGAATGATGAACAAGTTTTTCGTATGTTTTTTTTGTATCTATGTATGTCTACGGAATATTTTCATGCTCATTTTCAAATATGAATTACTTACATATAATAAATCATTTAGGAAATAAACTAATTAATGTAGAATCGCTGCATTTCAAAATTAAAATTAAATTTTTTACAATCGTAGATCGTCGAAGCGTTGAGAAATTAATCATTTAAAAAAGTGTGTACACATGGTTATGTATTTAAACATAATACTAGAAATATTCTTATTTCACTTAATATAGGACTATATTCAATGCAACAAAAAATATTTCGTTCGCTTTTATAACAAATGTAGATATGTAATAAATATTTATTTACAAATCCACATTTTATTTAAAACAATACTTTACACATTCTTCAGCAATTTAGCATACAGTAAAATGGTTTAACGGCGAAGAATGAACTCAAAAAACATACTAATATTACAGGAATGTTCAATTGCTACTAAGCAGTACTGGTCATTTGTGTACCGATATTTTCTAATAAGATTCAAAATATATACATGGATAAAGGTGATCAATTCCTGGGAATCTATTTCTTCAGATCTATATACTTTAGAAATTATGTATTTTATGTAATAAGATATTTTATCTTATTTTTATTGATAGTTTGCAATATAAATATTGTTCATTTTGGATATAGAAAAAATGTATAATTAAAAATTATTAATCTGCAATTTATGCTGAAGAATATTGTGCAATAATGAAACAGTAACTGTTGCATACTCCATTTTCTCATCACTCCGACAATCTATCAATATTTCATTTTAAAATCTCCTTGATCCATATCTTCTTAATAACTTAGAGCGCAACAAAGAGTAATTTCAAAGTAATCCACCTTTTCGCCCAAATAAAAGTGAACTAATAGTTCCTAGAGCAGATTGCGTAGCAGATTCTTTTGTAACCGTGATAGGGATTGCAGGCGTGACCTGTCCAAGGTCAGGTCTTGTAGCTCTAGCACCAGATCTCCTTTGTCTATTTGATTCCCTGCTTGGCACGGACTCTTCTTCCTTCTTTTTAACAATTTTCCGTTTTGTTGACGAGGAATCACTTATAGAGGAAGATGGTGAAAGTTTATCTTGACTTCCACTCGACGACATGGAGCTTTTCAGAAAAGTTAACTGAGCCATGGGGCTTTCGGTGCGTCTGGTATACAAAGAACCTTGAAACGCTAGCGGAGAGATCGACGAACCGACTGTTGTAGCCATTATAGTATCTATGCCAATCCTTTCAAGCTTTTCAACTAAACGGATACCAGTAAGAGCTTTTTGGTCGGATCTAGAGAGTACGGTACGCTTCCGGTTTACCTATTAAGAAATATAATTTAATGTTCAAACCATTACAAAACAGATTGTAGTTTATCATTTGATTATTATTTACAATTGGAATATACATATTTTATACTAGCCAGGAGAGATACCCAAGTACAACATTAACCTTTCAATGGGATGTTGCATGATAATAAAGTTACTCAAACTAATTATAATTTTTGATGGACAAATGGTTATTACTTTACGAGATATTTAATGTTAACATTTTGATAGACATTTGCTTACCAAAATCAAGCCTTTCATGTAAATTTGAATCATGTTGTGACTTTTTTTCATAGTATAGTTTTTTTTTATTTGGTATCTGTTTGTTATTTGTATCGTTGGTAATAGAGTGTAAAAATTGATTCTTGAAAGTGGAAATTGCAGTACAACTGTCAAAGGGAATTTGCACAATACATTTCCACCTTTGGGACTGTACACTTTGACACATGTCAATAACCACAGTTTTAAATATAGAAAATCTTTCTACCACTCTCAAATGTGCAATCTTAAAAAGGAGGTTTCCATTTAAAAGTTTTTTTTTGTTAATCGAAAATGTATGCAATTTTGGCATATTAACTGTTGTAAACTCTCTTAAAATGTAAAATTACTTATATGCCATGACAGCCATCGAAATGTTACGGTTTGCCGAGTGGTAAACATCTATCAAAGAATTACTGTTTTGTTCCATTGTTGGAATGCACTCTAAAAAGATAAAAATAATCTTCAAAGATTGAACTTTTACTTGATATAAATTTATATATTTGTCATGATGTTTTGTATGCAGTCGTGTAGTGAACTTATGAGTCTGACTACTCTCCTTGTTAGTAAATAATATATATATATATATATATATATTTGGATTTGAAATGAATTATAATTGACATACAAATAATACATGTAAGTTTTATGAAAATAAAAAATAGTTACTTTAACCCTTTGTGGACAGAACAGTTTGAAGCTGAGTGATTACAAATAAAATTAAATTTATTACGGTTGCTATGGGAGCTCTTGAAGTATACATACACATATGTATTCATTGCAAATCCATCTGTATTTATAGATCTTGTATATATGGCTTTCATCAAACATTCATCTGAGTTCTTTGTCCACAAATGGTTAAAGAAGGAACAGATTTGTAGGTCTGCTATAATTCATAATAATATTTTATTACTCTTTCAACAATTACGAAAAATGGTTTCCAATATATTTTAAACTTTAAGAGCATATGAACAGTTTTTTTACGTACTTCTGTATCTCCACCAAACGTTCTTTTCAACAATTCTGCCCCACTGGATAATAATCCAAGAGGAAGTCCACTTTCTCGAATTGGTGAACTAGATCGACTCTTTGGAGGACTAGCATCAGGACTATTGCAAGGCGTCGCAGTAGGTGTAAAATTCCTTTCTCCATTTGGAGTTCCAACACAGGATGGCGTGACAGCTTTTATACCTATTACAACGAAACATTTTAATTATTTTAATAAATTCACTTATTTTCATGAATTGATTTAGTCAAATTATTATTGTACATATACAGTTTTAGATTTGCTATAATATAATTAACCAGCAAAGAGCCAAGAAAGTAGAAACGCGTTTTTTTAATAAGTCATACTATACATTGTAAGTTTTGATAAAATTTTTACAGAGCATGTCCATACTTTAGGGGGTGAATCTACAAACTAAAACGACTCATGAACATATGTCCTATATTCCTTACTTTTTGAGCTATGAAGAATTAAAGAAAACATTTAAATTGTCCTCTTGGTGTGTTTGGGAGTACATGAACCATAGCTTTAAGGAAAAAAAGTATAAACTCTCACATAGTTAGTGCAACAAATATGTAAAATATGGAAGTTTTTACCTCAGCAGTATGTAATCAATTTAGTTAATAACATGCCCAATGTAATGCATGGCAATGCAAGGCAATTTGGAAAAATAATAGCAAATGGACAATATACTAGCATCATAGCATATTAGTATTAAGTGAATAGAGTATGTAAAATTAATTTCATTATCCATTGAGATTCAAACTCAGGTCCTTGACATTGGTAGTCAGAAATGTCATTGTTGTACTCATTTTTTACGTACTTGTTCTTCATACACACTTCCTAATAATTGTTTTACCTCACTCAAATATATTCTTAAAACTCATTACCTATATGCGATATATTAATATATATTCTTTTGATAAATTTCTTTTCTTGCAAATAAATGATCATTGCTATCCCAATTATTTTCTTGTAGTCTATACTTCTATTAAAAACTTTTTATTAATATCCCTGTCTGCAATATATGTAGTGTATATGACATCATTCAGTTCCTCTGATCCGATAAACATTTCTTTCACGGTATCAATCTCCATTTTGCCTACATTATCAGTATAGTTTATAGTGCAGGTATTCTTGTGGTTCTCATATTAATTGTGCAATAGGTTTTTCCAAGGTTTTATTTTATCTCTTATATAGTCAAATAATTGTCACTAATTGCAATTCACACACATCCAGTGTTCTAGTCATTGAAGGCCTGCCAGAGTGAAGATCACTTTCCACCGGAATTTGACCACTTTTAAATCATCTAAATGATTCCGTACCGATTGGATGTCGGTACGAAAAAATATTCCGTTTGGAACAAGAATGATCAAGCTTTTGACAAAATGTAATGCAGATTTTTTGTTCGATGCGTTCGATCATAGTGAAATGCAACACTCATGATTTTTAATACTTATAAAACTGTATACTGTTGTTGATTGAAGATCTGCAGGACAGTACCGTTTGGCACGAGTATTCATAAAAGTCCCTTTAGATGGTGAAAATTTGTTTTTCAGAATAGCACATGCAAGTAAAAAGATATATTCAAAGGTTGAGTCGTTTCCGGATATATTTTGTATATATGTACTAATATTATATAAATTGATAAAGAATAAAAAAATAACAGTTATAGAACCGGCAGAATATCGGTTCTGAAAAACTAAAACCGAAATGCGCTAGAACCAATATTATTTATAGATTTTGTAAAGAACTAACGTTTCATAATAATATACACATATATTGGAAAAAAGATCTTGTATAGTAAAATTTTTATTTGTTAAAGCTATAGATGGTTAAAATTTAATTATAATTTAAGCAAATATTTGTAATATTTAATATGCGTATAAATTAAATAATTTCTCGGAACATAGCCACTATGTAGTGATAAATAATTTTGCAGTGTTAATGCAAAGATTATTTTAGAGAAAAGACGTTGCAAAAATAGACGTTTTCGGATGATAAGGTCTCATTCATAAACATAACATATATGAGGTTTCAACCGCTAGCAAAGTCATAAAGTCGGTACGGTTATGGATGTAACTAGCTTAGTTTCAGGTATGAGTCATTGAAAAAATGCGTTTTTATTTCTGGTCCTTTTGTTGAAGACGTTGAAGTATATTAAAATACACTTTGAGAAACACAAAATTGGTTTGTAACAAATTTAAAAAAAAAAAAAAAAAAAAATACTTTTTAGTTTTAATTAATACATACCTCTTTCATTCAGCATCTTTGCAAGTCCAAGTGTTGTTGAAAATGTCGAAGTCGAATTTCTTCTGCTTAAAGTTCTGGGAGTACTCATGCCAGAATTTAAAGCACTACTTGGTGCAGTTGCAACTCTACTGCCCACAATACTTGAAGTTACATTTGTGTGATCATCAGGATGCAGAACAGTACTATTGGTAAAAGTATATATGGAACCCGTGTCTTGGAAGAGTTTCCCAGGGTTGGTATATTCTTCGTCTTCTTCAAGATCACTTAAAGTAAAAGTGACTAAGCCTAAATCTTCTAGGGCACGGCCTCCTCGTGTCTTCACTCCTGGTCGTTCCTCTAAAAGACCACCTGTAGTATAACGTACTAAGTTAATTTAGTGCTTATTTCAAACTTATATAAATTATATACATGAAAGGTATTAAATTAATAGAGGACTCGGCTATTCTACACATTCATAGCTAAATATTTGGTATTCAGTATTTATTTGTTGAGAGCAGACGAATCGGAATCAGCGCGTATAAATCTATGTAAGACACGATTTTTAAACAGTCGTTTCTCGCTTCTTCTTTGCCGAAGGCAAGATCGAAATAAAACGAAAATGAGCCAGAAGGAAGATTTGTTAAATGCAAAAGACGAAGTATCAGTATCATCCAAAAGAAGGAGCAAAACAAAATATTAATGTTACCGTTTTTCGTTCGTTTTCAGTTTCTTTGACTCGCTCTAGTCTTCACAGGACAGGAGTGAATAAAAACTGGTAGGAAAAGCGCTCAGCTTTCAACATGTAGACCAATAAGCTCAACTTTCAACGAATAAGTACTGTATACAGATTCCACTGAAAACATGTAATGTATTACAGTTGTATTTTTACTGAACCTATTATATTTTCTTTCTATTTTATAGTATATTTAACAATGTACATAACAATTTTACGAATTATATTTTGATTGACAAAATGAATTTTTATAAAACTATTTATTTACTTATTTTTATTAAACTATATTTATTTATATCATTCAAGAAACATGGGGATAGAATCGATTCAAGCAAAATATTTTTTGTAAAAATTACTTTAACGATCGTCAAGTGATTTATGTATACATTCATCGTTGGATGTGAATAGTACTTTGTTAATTTAACAGGATAAAACTCGATTCTCACTAAAATTAAGGTATCTCCTCCATTGTTTTCATTGAAATTGACATTTTGATAAAAATCGCATTTTGTACAACAAATTAAATGCAAAAAACATTAATGTGCTCACACCCGTAGATAACAAGAACCGAAAATTCAGAAAATTCCGTCAGATACAGACAATGTGTTAACACAATGAGTTTACAAAGTACTAAGTAGGTGTTACCTAAAGTTGGTGTTGCTAATTGCGTCCAATGATGCAAAGTCTGTGAACCTTCAATAGGTTTCACTATTTGTAATTTCTCAGGAATTCTCCAAGCATTTCCACTATAACCACTTAAATTTCCGGTACTTCCTGTAGACATAATACTATCCGGAGTTCTACAACCCAGAGGCACGAAAGTCGAAGGTGAATTGTTTCCAGCATCATAATCATAACTATATCCTGTACCAGTGCTCAAACATGCACGTCTTGCGAGGACTTCTGCTGGTGTTAACCTTCGAAGAGCTGCTTCAAGATCTGCTGCTCCAGGAGCTCCTGGTATACCAATTTGTTGTGGAGCTCTAAAAGTTTGTATAAATTCTTTTTATTCATTTAATGATGCATTTAATAGTTAAAATAAATATTTAATCTTTGATTATTTATATAAAATTAAACTACTATAATTTGTCGCCTTTGAATAAGATTTACTTTATTAAAGATGAAGGAATAAAGACTCACGGATAATCTTCAGAATCTGTAATAAGAGATCCTTCTGATTCGCTATGTCCAGTAGAATCCAGACTAGGAAATGTTGATGCCGTGGGTCGAAATTGTCCGCAACTCATTCGTGGTCCGATAGAACCACTTGATAAAGTTGATGTAGTCATTGAACCTATTCTTGGAAACTGATTACCATCAACCCCATAAGAACTTCTTGAAGCACTTCGAACCGTTTCGAAGACTTTTTTGTAAGTAGGTCTGTGTAATATATCAATGAAGAGAATTAAAATAGTAACTTAATTAATAATTATAATCTCTTCACACTTATGGATGAGATATCTCGTGACACGATGTTGATCACTTAATAGGGAAACCACTGTGACGGTTTGAATAATTGAAAATTGTCTTTCTATCTTTTCTTAATGTTTGGGGTTTAAAAAAAGTATTAAACTAAAATTGGCAAAAATATCAAAGTTACAGATATTTTAGTGGATGAAGCATAACACTCAAAAGTGGCCGCTCTTTATAGCGAGACATTTATTTGAATGCTTGCAATTCTAGTAGAATTTTTTGAACGAATGTAAAGTATTTGGTTCAAGATATTTAGCTATTATACAAAAGTATTTAGTCTAAGACGTAAGAAGAGTGAAGAGTTTTTGGACCAAGTGTCAGGTATTGTACTGTATGGCTTAGTCACTGTGAGTCACTCTAACAATAAGATGCACTCGATTCTAAAGTTCTGAGGTAAGTCTGTGTTGTTCCACACAGTTCTTTTACCAAAATGAGAATGGAGATAACAAAACATAAGGGAATAATTAAATCATGCAGCCAAAATGAACAATGTACGAAAGAAGAAAAGCATAAACTGTCATCACACCCATTTATGAAGATTTGAGTAAGAAAAAGATAGTGACCATATGTACCTAAACACTTTTTACTCAAAATAATAACATTTGTAAATTTGCTCCTAAAACTACATTGACTACAATGATTGTTCAACTGACAATTTAGTTAACCATAATCCTACTTAACGACGATTATTTGCGATTATTGCAAGTAATGGAAGTCTATAAAATCAAAATTAGTTGATGGATAGCCGCATACCGGAAAAAGCAAGACATGCTTTGCATTTTCGATGTTGAGCGAAAAGCAAAAACAGCGACACATAACGCTCGATTGAAAAAAGAAAAACAGCTATAACTGAAGTACATGACGATGATTTTTCTGTAGAAGATATGTTTCGAGATAAGTCCTGAAGTAAATGCTCTTTGATAAAATTGCAAACTTTAACGTTATTTCACAGACAATTTGTTCTAACACTTCAAACGCGTTTTTCTCGAAACCATATTTTTCAAACTGGACTAAATGCTTAATAATATTTCAGTTGTACATACCAAATTTTCTATTAAATATTTAATTCTTTTTTAATGTTAAAAAAAGTTATTTTTTCTTTAACTTTTGATATTTTTTCCTTAAAGGTTCACCATTTTGCAACAAATTACTTTTTTTTTGTAAATTCATATACACAATTTTTATTGTCTTGTAATTTATAAAAATGACCATTTCAGATATTACAGTGAAAAATTATACATCTGTCAGTTTTTTTATAAATTTGTAGAAGTCTCCCATGCTGATTAGCATTATAATTGCAATAATTGATACTTTTATGTGAAATTTTGGAAGAAAGTAGTTGCAGAAATGAATTTATAGGAACCATTAATCTTGTACATCACACTAGTAATTTTGGTATGAATGCAAAGTGTCGTTCATCAAAAAATTTGCTATGAAATTAAATTGCAACCACATTAGAATTAATTAACTAAACTCTAAGCAATATTAATAATATGACATTTAATTTTGTTACTAAGGAAGAATTTTTTAAAAGGCCGAAATTATCACCTATATCGGAAATATACTGTAATATTTAAATAAATCTAATTTTCATTCAAAATAAGAGATGTACTACTAATATAGAACAAGGAATTACATAATATTTACCTACTATGCTTATATACAGGGTGAGTCACAAGAAATAGGACCCTAAAATATCTCCTTTATTTATTCATATTTATAGTTATTTTTTGTCGTATTAACAAACTTTTGAAGTCTCATTATTTGAAGAGACACATACAGGATTTGGAAAAATTTTTTCCCGATTGTTTCTTTTTACACGATTATCAGTGTTTTCTTTTTAAGATAGAATCATGTATTTTTTATTATACAAGGTGATCCTTTTACTAGTAGACTTCAAAGGAGCGTCTTAACATCACGACAATAATCCTATTCTCTTTCTCTCTTACAAATGCTAAGTTGTTCAATAAGTTTTGTCATTCGATAAAACTTATATTATAGTCGTCTCTGTTGCAATTCGTCGACCAACCGCTGATACATAGTAACATCGACCTCTACATCGATAGATCACTATCCCAGCGATGTTTAGGCGGTAGCACTCCTTTGGATTCCACTGGTGAAAGAATCACCCTATAATATATTATAACCAATTTCAATATGAATTCATCGACCTAACATTTTACGACCTTGAGGTAATCTTAGACTGAGAAATGTAGATTTAATAATGTAACTATAGCAATAGAAATTTTGAACATTAAATATCCAAATTGTTAGATTGGATGTATCAGGCCTATATCATGACCAGCACGTTCATGTGATCTTAATCTACTTAATTTCTCCTTTAGAGGAGGGATTGAAAGATGAAGAATACCACAACCTAATTAAATCAGAAGAGAATTTTAAATTGTAAGAGTAATCAACTTTATGAAGTAATTTTTGTAGCATTTAATTAACGTAGCCTATGCCATCCATGTACTTACTATAATTTAAAATATGTTGTATTTGCTTATATATTCTCCTATAATGTTATTAATTTTTGCATAAAATACCAAACCAGAAGTTTATACAGTAATCAAAATTAATAATTTATCATAATATATATATTTCAAATACGTAATTATTATTTTTTAAATTATCTAATGAATTAAGAAATAATCGTGAAATAAAATAACATATTATTGGAATATAACCAAGCTCTAGCTAATTTGTTAATTGGTATTACAATCATCTAGATGATTTTCTCATTAAAAAAAAATTTTAAAATAATTGTAGATGAAAGATTTTTTTTAGTAAATTTGATTTCAGCTAAACTCTATAATAATTATGTGTGTATTCTATGCATTATCTACGTAATTTTTTAATTTTCTTTGGCGATACATTAATTCAATCTCTCGGGTAGTGGAACATCATCTAATTCTACACTCCGCCAATAAAAACACCTGACTGCAATACTATAGACATTTCATCGCCGCTCCCTTCCTAAGCGTATATGATGCAGGAGGAAAGATAAGAATAAAACAATTGTACCGTTAATTGTTCACTGGTGCATTAAAACAGTAGATATGTACGTTGCCTAATCCGTAATCGACACAAGTACACTAGAGTTTTTGTTAATGATATCTGTGTCTTTTCAATCCATAATTTCTTCATAGAATTAATTAATATCACCCAAATCCTCAAGTTTCTAAAGAAAATCGCATAACATTATTAAAAAGATTTAATCTATTCAGTTTTTAAATCATTATTTTGTTCTATATTGATTTGTATAAGGATTTACACATCTTGATAATAACATTGCATACAATACAGCAGTGTATTTTATATAGGAATAAATATAAACACTTGCTATAAACGTAATCAAAGAAATACTCTTGTTTAAAAGTGACGTAGACAGCATTACTTAAAATCACGGTGTACCAATTATCGATTACTGACAAGACAACGCAGATGTTTGCCATTGTAATCCGCCTGAGCAATCTTCTAAGAAAATATTATAGTTCTCTAAGACATACTGTAGGAATACATTTGTATTTTTTCAAATTAAAGCGAGAACGTCCAGTCTCAAAGTTTTAACGCGCAAAGAGAATTCCTCTAAACCTGTCGTGAATTATTAACATCCTGTAGTTAAGGCCGTAGTTACTCGAGGGTCGTTACATTTGTTTTGCCAATCGCACAATTTAGAATACCACATTGAAATGGAATGTGAACAGTGACCAGAGTGAACATTTTAACATATTTGTTTGAAAATATTTCAGTATATGTGTGGATAATGTTGCAAAGCAGACAAAGTGTCGAGAGATATTTCGTCCAAAGTATTCACCAGGTATTGAATCCCATAATGTCATTTATAAATGCATATGAGGGCTTCAAATACTTTTCTTATAAAAAATGAACACAAAATATATATTTCTCTTCTTTAAAATGCAATATGACAAAGTAACGTACATTCTATCAGCGCTGATACCAGAATCTACACTGAGTTCAGAATAAAGAGAAGATTCCAGTTCTGAAGCAATGGAATCTGGTTGTGGAGCAGCACCCATTGAGGGAAATAGAGATCCTCCTCTAACTGTAGGCATTCCTCTCTTTCTTTGTTTTCGTAATTGCTCTTGAGTCTCCGCTAATAAATTCACCACCTTGTAACACAAACAATTATAATACAGCTATCTATTACGTGTTATTGAAAATGCTGTGACATAATATTTATCATTATAACCAAAAATCTTTTGATTCTAAGTATAGAATCTGTATCTGATAATGAATGTCTGTTTAAACCAAAAATACACTACCGCTCAAAAATATCCGACATTACTTTGATTTTGGCAGAATGTGGTTCAATTAGTAATTAAAAAGTAATTAAATTGATTTTATCATTTAATCTTATTATTCGTATGTATACCAAAGTATCATTATACGGTAAAATTCTAACACTGTGCATTGGCTTCCTTTGCTTTAATTTGTACTTAGTTTTTCTTATAGTTCAAAACAAAAATTACACATATGAAAATGTGCTAGCAGCCTTATACTTGCAGAGGAAAGACACTTGATTCGGAATATTGCTAAGAGAAAGAAAATGTCAAAGTCGATAGTTCATAACACCATTAAGAAGTATTGTAGGCATGCGAGAAGTTGGTCACTGTTCAACAAGCTATAAGGTCACAGGGGACAAAAGAATCGTCTACGACTGCTACGCCCTTATACAGATACATTGGCACTATTAGTTAAGTTGGACATTATTAGTTAGAAGTCCATGTCTTGACGAGGAACGCGAATGAAACAAAAAACAACAAAGTGAAATGCAACGACGAAGGTTGCGAACGCATCTCAAATACGTTTTGCATCTTACTTTGTTGCGTTTTGTTCTGTTTGCGTTCCTCATCGAGCGGTGGACTTTTACGTTTGCCCAACTTAGCCAATAGTGACAGTGGTGTCACGAATGATGTGAGTGGACAATTTTTCTTTCTTCTATGATTGTTTAGCTTGCAGGACAGTGGTCAACTTTTCGTGAGTCTACGGTATACAGAAATTGAAGGTTGTTCATAGAAAAAAAGATTAGGAAGACCGATAAAAATTAAAAAATCTGAAGATCACTGAATAGAAACTACCAGTAAATGCAATAGACGACTTACTACATCGAAAATCGTGAAAATAAACGACGTCTCCTTAAAGTCAGTCAGCATGGATGTATGGTACTAAAGACACTACTTTTAAAATCCGCAAACGAAACAAAAAAATTCAATTGGATAAAGGAATATAAAAATTGGATTTTACTAAGCTAGGAATAGCTTTTATGGCCAAATACTGCCTACATATAATGTCTACAGTGAAACAAGAGGTGAACATTGTTATTATGTGGGGTTACATTGACTCAAGTATAATTAGTGATTTGGTGAAAATAGGCAGTATTTTTCGCAAGGAGCAGTACTTTAATATTTTACAAAAACGTCCTGTAACTTTTAGTAAAAGATTAATAAAATAGAATTTTACGTTTATGTGGCATAATGATCTGTGACACACCATTAAAGTTTATAGTAACTATTTAGAAACCTTGACAGGAGAAAATGTATTAAAAATTATGAAATGATCTTTCTAATCACCAGATTTCAACCTCGTCAAAAAGTTATATAAAGATAAGCGCGAGTTAAGTATCCAACATCTCAGAAAGACTTGTGGAAATATATAAAAGAAACGTGGAAGGAAATTAGCATAGGGACAATTAAAAACTGAATAGAAAAATTACTGCAATTATTTTAACCAATGATATCCAATTGTGGTGGGTACATCGATGAAACATGCATTTAATTTTATTGCAGTACTGGTAAATTTCGAAAGAAGTTACTTTTAATTTAAATCGTAACTTGTTGCAGAGTAAAGTAATATAAGGTTAATTTTATTTACTATTTTATGCGTGTAAGTAATATTTATGTGTTGTTATTACACAATTCATAAGTGTCCAGTCACTTTTGAACGGTAGTATATATGCTAAAATTGGTGTATTAGCTCTTTGGGATAAAAAGAAATCGGGGTTGCGAATCATCATAAACGAAGAGTCGGTTGCGAATTTGTTTCTGGAACTAATCGAATTTAAACGGGTTGGTCGAAGAGGATTGTGAATGGTACACAACACTCAAAATGGCTAGCACAAAATTTGTCCTCAATTGTAATTGACAGGGCCGCATTATGTGACAGTTGATCATGAAATCGTTTTCGATCCATCATGCGGTATCTGTTCTTAATTGGTAATATTGAATTTCTTATAATTGAAGAACCAGCTTTGCGCTGTTCAATGTAATAGATTGTTCAATAAGTTTTGTCGTTCGATACAACTTATCGAGTAACCTAGTACTATACTATTCAATAAGTTTGATCGAATGACAAAACTTATCGAACAATCTAGTATATGCGTCGGTAATTGGAAATTCGATTCCATGCAGCTAAAGCTTTAAAGCCGTGCCGAATATTATTTGATCGATGAGTTTTTTTCGATGAAAATAAGTCTAACCCATACCTCGTTCCGACTATCAATTGGATGTGTTATACGAATCGCTCCTAAATTCTAGAAATTTAAATCTTACACGATGAAAAGATCTATTTCTTATAACGTTGTCAAGAGCACACATGATTCGGTAGAAATGACTAGATTCATGACAATAAAGCAATTTTTAGAGCCTTAATCGTTAATTGAATTAGTTATTCGTAAGCGTTAGTATTACTAGCAGATGTTTCTAAAAAATTGCATGTTCCAAGGTTCCATGTCATAAATTCCGATCTAAAAATGGCTCATACGAGGCTCAAATGGAGAATTACGAGTTGTTTGTGATTTTGAAATCGGGAATTAAATGACTTTAATGCGATATAAAAATCTTTTCCTATTTTCATTTAAAGTATCAAAACACTACCAAATCTCGCTTAAAGAGACAAAGGACAAACCGTCAGTAATCTTGTCACGAGATATAAGTCTTGCCAACGGATTCAAAGACAGTGTCACTGTTTAAACACCTCAGTAATAATCTCGTGTGAGTCTTGTACTTAGTTCATCTCAGTAATACCTCAGTGATAATCTCGTGTGAGTCTCGTACTAAATGTTACAAAGCCTCCGCTCAAAAAGTCGTTATCGTCGATCAACATGACATTGCAACAAGGATATCGATCACTTCATCACTATATCCAAACGCGGGATTATTGCTGGCGCATTTACGCGACGACATTGTCTTTGAGTTCACTGGCTATAATGATTTCACATCGGGTGTAATTGACGAAACATTTAAATTTGACTTCGTTAAATCGACTAACTGATAGAGAGTGGGTTCTAAGGAATGGAAACGAAGAAACGAAAGATGAGTTTTGTTTCGGAATTACTAGCTCGACTCATTGGTAGGATCATGGTAGCCCTAAACTCGTAAACGAGATATATTTCAGGACTTGTATTTATGCGAAGTAGAATAGGAAGGAATGAACGCTTATGAGAACTGAAGACCCTTGTCGATGCCCTAGGAAACTACCGACAGACCACGTGTCCGGTAATGCAACACTATATTCGCCTATAAGAATAGAACATCAACGTTTAATTCTTTAAACTTCTAGTTTCTTTCTTTTACATTATTTCTAAATTAAGTTAAAAAAATGTATAGTGAAACCCCGTTGTAAAATCGCCAGATTTTATTAGTTGTAATGTATGTACCATTCGCACCCTAAACCTCACTCATTTACCTAAAATGGGGGGTACCGTAGTCTTTAACAGTTTATTGCATGGACAGATAGATTTGGCGTGGAACGTCTCAAAAATTAACAATTTCGTTTAAACGTTCGTTATAAACGGGTACGATATACAAAACATCCATGCATATTTCATAGTTTCATTTTCTTGAATTTGCTCATCTTTCTTATTTGATTATTTTCACTCGTTTTTACTCACAAAAGGAGGCCATATCTGTTAAATTATCAATTTTAATCGAACCTTTTTTGGTGAATTTAGAGTTATTTATTGTAAGTTAATTAGTGTTCGAGTGTTTTCGTCAATACAAATTTTTCACGCGTACTTTTTCTGGTGAATTTAGAGTTATTGTAAATCAATTGGGGAGTGTTTTTGTCAATACACATTTTTCACGTAGATATTTAACATTTTAATTTATTACTAATCCGATATACTTACGTTCTTAAGGGCAACCGCATGTGGCTTGGTAGCGAAGCGATTGAAGTGATGGAATCATACCTAAACATACCGAGTTTGAATCCTGCAGTGAACAAATTTTTTATCTCTATTTTTGTATTTTTAAACGAACATTTTTCTGCTTAAAAAAAATGGGGTTAAAAAATTTCCTCATCACAGGATTCGAAACCCAATACAAATCCACCACTTTACTCGCTTCCTTATCAAGCCACTTGCGATTACTATTAAAAACTTAAATGGTTTTTCTTCAATTAAGCATATTTGCTTGACGATACATTAAAATGTTAAATATTTTTGTAAATAATAAGTATTGACGGAAACGCTCGAACACAAGTTGACTTACTTTGCTCTAGATTCGTCAGAAAAGGTTTAATTAAAATCGACGACCTAATAAATATGACCCCCCTTCCTCTCTTTGTCAGTGTTCTTTAAATGCCAACTGCCACTGTCGACAAAATATAAGGGCGATTTGGCAGTTCAATCACTTGTGCTAAGCACGATGTAAAACACTGTCCGTTCGTGAGTGGTGATCTTAAAAAAGAGGATATACCGTATTCATTTATTCGATTGAAGTTTAAATGCATTAATTGGCTTTCTACCGGAGCTCTCAACAAAAATGTGGCCAGTTATAGCAAGACCGATTAAAATGGGTCTCGTTAAAACTATATAAGAGGGACTCTAATGCATGTAAAATTACTGTAATATTTTAGTTGTATCTATTGATAATTTTTACTTTTTTTTTTTTTAAATAACTTAATAAGAGTTACTACAAAATGTAAATAAATTGGCAATTTATTTTACTTCGGGAACACACCTCTGCGTATCGATCCTTGAATTCAGCCAATTCACTTGCAAGAGTGTTCTGATTATCCCGGGTAATAAGCAAAGTAGCTCCCACTTCGTCATGTTCGGCCATTAACCGTGCCAATCTCAATTCAGTTTCAGCTAGTTTTGCCGTCAAACTGATGATTTGTTCATGTTGCAGACGATTTTCTTCTTTTTGCCTATCAAGTTCTTCTGCAATTCCGTCCACTTCCATATTTGCGCTTGCTATATAAGACATGTACTCTTTTAATTTTACTAGTAGAATTTCTAACTCAAATCTTCATTAATATCAAAACGAAGCCCATTATTTAATGGAAAAATGATTTATTTTTTAACATGCAAAATTAAAGTAGAAGGTTAAAAAACAATTCTATAGTGACTTTATTCCAAAAGTAAAAAATTATAAGGGCAACATTAACTAACCAAGTTGGGCAGCAATATCTTTGACCAGTTTTGCCTCTTGCTCTTCTGAATTATCAGCATCGTGTATCAATTTCGCAAATTCAAGTTTCAAATGTTTATTTTCATCTTCAAGGGTGCTAATTTTTTTCTGCATCATGTCAAGGCTAATACCACGTAATCCGGTGGGCGTACTGGCTTCAGAGTTTGATTCTTCAGCATCATTGGTGAGAATTTGAATCAATTCTGTCTTTTTTGCGAGTTCGTGCGAAAGCTGAGTGATTCTTTCATTAGCTTCTTTTAACCCGGACTCTAAACTGGTAACTGTGGCTTCGAGTTTTTGGTTGTGCGATAACAGTTCCTTACCGATTCGTGCGGTTAGTTCCAAATCTTTCTCCTTCTGGAAATGAAGAAACTCATTTTTGAACGATTTAATATTTAACTACAAGGATTACATTTATTATGATCGACGCAAATTTTGAAATTACTCTTTAGCGCTGAAGTTGTTTTATATTTTATAAAAAGTGTACAAATGTATATATTAGTGGAAACATTTACCTCCTCCAGAAGCCTTGTAACTGCTTCTATATCATTATAAGTCTTGGTCATTTGGCTCACCCGGTTGCTACAAAGAACTGAAATACAAAAAAAAGAGAATTTTATAACACACTATAAGTAGAATACCATTTCATAATAAATAAGAATAAAAAGTATTACGTATAACAAGAAACAAGCTTGTATTTTATAATCGAGAACCAATAACTCAGTAATGAAACCAGATACAAAATTGAACACGTACAGTAAATCAAGAAGAAAAAAATATGAAATTAGTATGTACATTAAACAAATGGTTCTAATAATGTGTCATTATAACTGTATACTAGATATTTAAATTGCACATTATACGACCGTTACATTTATTACACACTCAATATTTTGAATTAATAAATCAATCATGATTTGATGCATGCGTTCAAGGTTATAATAATCATCTGTATAAATAAAACTCAGTTGTGTCTGTTTTGAGGAATAGCGATTAAACTTGGAATCAATTTGTACAGTACCACAACTTAAAACGTAAGTTTTCTGATATTGCAAAATTCCTTTAGGAAAAGAGGCTTATAGAAAACACCGAGAAAATAATTATGCACCATATCTCATTGACAGTTTCTTTTATAGCAAAAATGCATATAATATGTAGATGATTGAAGTTATTGTAGATTGAATGTGGAAACTTTTATTTTCTATACATATTTTCAATAGAAATAATCGTAATGGAGATATCGACCCAACTCTACTGACGTTCAATATTTACACCATAAAGAATTTAAATTCATCACGTAACTTCAGTAATTTATATGAAATAACCAATTATATCATGTTTTACCGATATTAAGTCAGAAAATAAAACGTTCTGTGTCAGGAATTCTAGAATAATATAATTAAACAATACTTTCTATTTTCGATAACGTTAGTTATTTCAGCTACTTCTTATTGATATGAATAATTACATAACTCAATTATGACTTAAATTTATAGGTGAAATAATATAGTTCAAATATTATCATTCATTTCCTACTAAATAAACATAAATCGCGAAAAATAGTAATACTGCATGGCTTATTTTCTTTATATATTGCACGTAATATTGATTCAAAAGATTCTTTAATATAATTGCCCAATTACAGACAAACAACAGGAACACATGAAGTCTTAAGGATTCTAATGGAATATTGTTGAAATATATTTGGCAAATGTTCGGCTGTTTGCTCCAATACTTAATTCATCATAAACTGATGAGATATTGCGCAATAAAGATAGCGTTTCATTCATTGGCTCGTCTACTATCTACAATAACATTATTATTGTACGTGAAGTGAAATTACTTAATTTTTTAAAATAATAAGCATGTCAAATAAACACTGAAATAATAAATAATACAAATTAACTCTGAAATAGCAGATACAATATTTATTTCTTAAGAGCTCGTGGCTCGGGACCGGCGCAAGCTTTCTAAGGTGTAGGAGACACGTTTACTAAGTAGTCGTTTCTCAGTTATTTTTTGTTCTTATAGAACAAGAGCAAACATTGTTCACTAAGAATGGAGTATCAAACGTTCGAAAGACGGACTGAGGCAAACTATTAATGTTTGTTTCATTAGCCGTATTTGGTAATAAATTTTTAGGTTTTTCTAAGTCAAATAAAATTTTTGTGATTCTTTTTAAGGAATAGTTTAAAACTAAAAAATGTTGTCATTACGTTGATAATTTTGGCAAAATCTTGAAATAATTATTAACATTTTTGTATTTTTTATTGATTTAATAAAATTTTTCTAAAACCTCCCAATTATTGAATCCATGTTGGTTGTAGATGATTCGTATAATGATTGTAAATTGTGACTGGAAATTAATACAATATTAAAATTTTACAAGAATATTGAAAAATACTGCTATTTTATTTCGGTTTTCGATTATACATCGATTTCGGTATTATATCGGTTATATAATTTTTTTAACGATACTAAGTGGAATAAACTGTGACACAATACTACTAAATAGATAATAACTAAGCAAGCATTACTATAGTAATGAAAAGATAATAACGAAGATAATTCCTTTTAGTAATTATTCTAAATTCATCTCAGATAAGAATCTCGAGATTAAATTATTTTTTATTAAATTAACATAACTTAGCAAAGTGTTAAAAAGCACTGAAATGTGTATTAATTATCTATGATTTTACATAGTATGTATCTTTTTCTTGTATACAGTAGTTGTGGCATTTCTGTGATGTACATTATTCTTCGAATATCTGAAATAATTTTCCCCGTGGTAAATTCTAGGATCAGCAATAAAAAACGATCAGTGTTGCGCATGATAGACCTAATTTCATTCATCAATGATAATTAAAATTTTTATATTTGTCACCTGAGATTAGAATTGACCTGAGACAGAATTGTGAGACTACAATTCGTGATATTTTCTCAATGAAAGTAAGTCCAAAATTGATATTATTCGAATTATTATTAGTTACATATAGTTGTATATTTTTTAGAAATGATTTAGACTAACGTGTAATTAAAAATAATTCGAATTAGATCGTATTTGAACTGATTTTTATCGGAAAATCCTCACCTATCCATTCTTAATAAAGGTATAATGAAAAATATAACAATTTTTACATCGTATGAGTTGACATAGTGATACGCGTGTAGCATCCCTTTGAAAATACGACTGTTGGTCGAACGCAGTCCTATGGATATAGACTTTCTCTGATATCGAATTATTTATGAATTATTATTAAAACTCATTATTGAAATTATTATTGAAAAAGTACCAAAATGTGTAATTTCTACGCAATATTTAAAACCTTGTTATCTAATATGAATAGTCTATTTATGGAGTATTGAATTTTGTAAACATTTTTGAAGAAACTATCCAACAAAAGTGTCGAAACAGTTTGTCATTTGGAAAGGCAAAGCAAATATATGACAATGTGCAGCGGTGTTTGTCCTTATATGTTCATTGTATTTGCCTACCTCGTCTCGTCGGTATGGTAACTACGTCTAATCAACACCGACGATGCTCTTCTCTAAGTTGATAGTATAATCTTTTATATATTCTTTTTACGCATATTGTTACATATTAATCACAGAATTGTAAATAACTTTTTGGTGAATTTCGATTAATTTCTGATCAATGTCTACTAAAAACACATATTTTTCTAAAGATACCATCTTAAGACCATTAAATCTATCAGACGAAGTAGTGAATTATTATTTAATTAATAAATCGTATAATATTCGAAATATATATATAATTTATTAAATTATAAATAATTCATATTTTGACATCAGTTAGATAATAGTGAATAACGTGCCTATAATACAACTCTTTACACAACGCTTCACGACTCTTCAACCCTGCTCAGTTTGACACTTCTTGACTCTACACTTCTTGGTTCGACATTTCTCGATTCAACACTTTTCGACTCCAGACTCCTCAATTTAACATTTCTCAACTCCACACTCCTCGGTTCAATATTGCCTTTCCTTTCGAAAAAGGAAATGCCTTTACCCGCTTTTTCATTGAGCCTGCTCTAACCCCAACATTTTCTTTTATTAGCCTCGCTCGTTGCTCGTCAAATGCTGTCTTAAAGCTACGTTTTCCTAAACCTACCTACGCTATGCTAAAATTACGATATATACAGTGCATAATTCATTTGTTTTCATGGGACCTTAAAAATTTGTAATACTTCCGCCACTCGGTATGTGTGTAATGCGCCTGATATGTGTGCAATATTTGTTTAGTAGATTACAATACTTTTTAATACTTATCAAATTCATGTGATTTCAAATAAAAGAAAATTTAGTCATATTTCCATCTTAACTGAAGGATGGTTGAATGTATTATCTTTTTAAATAAACGATTCTAGATAATTAGTAGATATATACTTCAGAAGTAGCACTTAAGGACAATCAAAAATTAAGAAGTAAGGAAGAACCAGGATACGGACATATATATACTTTATTAATCATTTTGCAATTGTGTTACAATAATTCTCGCTTTGTAAATACAAAGCACCTGTTTACATATTTTTATATTTTAAAAACGATATATCATATCGATTAATATTGTAACAAAACAAAATAATCCTTTTCCAGGTGTAGAAGAGGAAAGCGCGTTATTGTATTTAAGAAAAACATCTTTAAATAATGAATAATCTTATAACATAAACAGATTAATTCATTTATTTCCAGTAGGAATGTCACTGTATCTCTTCTTATATTTGGATAACACGTGAAATCATTTACAATATCAATTTCATGACTTTCAAAATCATCACTCTATTGCACTTCATGTGAAAGGTTAGTTATCTCGATGGATGTTTCTTGCTATTCTGACCGTGTTAATAATTAATAATTATCAAACTAGATTATCTGAACGCCTCTTAACGACAGCGAAGGCAATCTGGACAAACTTTGAACGCGTTTTATACAGTAAACCAAACTTGTCCCTCATTATAACATTAGGATTTGTTTTGTCAGAAAGATTTACAAAGCAGGGACTTATACCGGCGTAGGTGCTGACCTAACCTAGACCTAACCCAACGGGTTCAGTCAACGCTGCTGGCATTTTCCCGATGACTAGGACATGGCGCAACACACTCTGGAAGTGTGCCTCACTCGGGCGTGTGAGTGTCGCATCCTGGTGGAGAAATTTGGGAGGGGCTTATCGTTACTGGGCGTGGCACAAGAGAGTGGATGACCGTGGCCTCCTTTTGCGAACGTGTAATGTCGCAGAAGAATGCAGAGAAGTAAACGCGTGAGCTCGCTGGTGGGGCTCTTGAAAGGTCCCCCTTTCCTTCATACATGCCGCATATTTCGGGAGGAGGGTTGACCCCTCCCCCCAAGAATACAAGATAAAGGCCACGCCAGTGGTGGACGGAGGCTGAACCAAGCGTCGCCACGGACGATCGTGAGATTGGGGCTCAAGGCCACTTTTTTGTACAGCCCCCTACGAAAAAGGGGCCGTGATATAAGGAGGGGCTCGTAACGTAACCGCCTCATGCTGATAAAGACATCTGGTGCCCGCGGACACTGCACCACGCCGGAGGGACCATTGAATGTTATGGCTGTGTCCAATTCCCCATGTCCCCCAAAAATCATACAAATATAAGACCACCGTGGTGGTTTTAGTGTGTAGGCTTCACACCTGGAGAAGTCCGGGGAGGGGGGGAATCCTAGACTTTCATCAAACCCACCCTAGGGGGCCAGGAAAGTCTTTGGAAGATTTCTCCGGTGTTAAAAAAAGGAGGAGAGACTTATATCGAAACACATAAATACTGGTATAACGTCGAATCAGTACTTGAAAAAAAAAAAAAAAAATATATATATATATATATATATATATATATATATATATATATATATATATATATATATATATATATGTATGTTTACCTGTAATTTTGCCACTTTTTCGGTTTGATTAAAATTTTTAAGATTTTTTAAAAGTGGAGATCCAAAACCGGTATTATTTTCTTATTATAATTTTGTTGCCAGTTTCTCATACCGAAACCGATATAGTATTGAAATCGATGTAATATCGAAACCAAAATAATTACCAATAATCGTTACCTCTTTTATAATTTGACGAAGAAAACATTCTATTCTTTCTCCATTTTCTTTCGCATTATATTCTGCCTCCTTTGCAGTAATTATCGTCGTCGAGCCATTGATGGTACAATAGTGATATCATAACATACATTACGTGGTATATACTTCGAGTTCAGTGACGAGAATGTCAAGCTCGTCAGTCTGATGATCGAGTTTTAAGAGTACAGTTATAGAAAAAGATTGTAGAAAATTATTACCTGATTAGTTTTCAGTCTTTTAGATAGAGTGTGTGTTAATCTATGTATATATTATTGTATATTATATTATTAGTTCATTAGTTTATTTTAATTTAATTAATTAGTATAAGTGTATTATAAGAGTTAATAAAATATAATAAATGACAAAAAAAAAAAAAAACGAACTAATACTGTTGATGAATATTTTGAGTATAATTTGTCACGTAAGAAGTTAATGTGTTTAATTAATTAATGCGGTCATGAAGCAAAGGTCACTAATTTGTAATTCATAAATAAAATATATATTGCATTATTATTTTATAAGATATATGTTATTAGGGAAATTATTTATCGGTTTTATGAAAATCTACACAAAGACGGTTTATAATAACGAAGTGGCATAAAAAACAAGATTCTGTTACTGAGTACCCTAGTAAAACACCAATGACAAGGATTTTATTGAACATGCATGTAAAGTACAAAAAGTAATAAATTTAATTTTGAAAATCTTTTGTTATTTGTACTTTTAGTGTAAGTGTTATATCGTACATTTTGTCGTGACTAAAAGAGTACATCTTTACTAATAAGTTTATTATTAAACACTCAAGTATTGTCTCTGGAATTTTTCCAATATCGTCGTATAAATTAGTAAATTTATACTGTTCAATAAATAATTATAATTGTAAATTTATCTACTGTTCCAGTCCTATGTACTGTTCCACACTTCTTAAGTGTTCTCTTTTCATAATGTTCGGTGATATGCTTTTTTACAATTATGATGTATCCTGCATAATCATATTAGTGTACACTAATAGCAAATATGTTGTGTATATAAGAGTGTATGAAAGTGGGTGTGACGCCAGCGCCATCTAATCGATATGATTTGTGAGTAACAACTCTTTGTCGAGAATCGGTCTTGAAACAGTCATTGTACAATACATACGAATATGTAGTTATTCTTATTTAAACTTATTTCAATCGTCATTTCTGAACTACTGTTCATCCTACACTCTGACCTAATATTTTGAAGGTTTTCATCATTTTGTTACAATTTTGTATATTATTCACATTGTGTAAATTTTGTATATTAATTCGTCAAAGTTTGACTCCTAATGATGTTTCATCTGTAACCAGTGAATTTATATTGTATATTTCTAAGAGTGTCGATGCTAAAAAATGAATTTATTCTGTTTTTCTCTTTGGTATTATCTTTAATAGAGCTCGTCTGGCTATTTTGGTTATAATTGGTTCTAAAGGTATTAAGAGCATAACTCTGTATATTATCTACATTTTTAGAGATACTTTCTAGATAAGTAGAAATCTTTTACCGCTAATTTTGAACTCCCTGATGATTCAAGACTGCGTTTAGGATTTGGAATTGACATCATTTTATGTTTGACTTGCAACCGCAATACTTGTCATGTCATACGATACGAAGTATTGAATTCTGAGCAAGTTTTCCGATATCGAATTGCTTTGTGTTGAGATATCGCTAATATTTTCCAGTGACGATTAACGAGATAGTCTCAATTAACTATGCCAGTTTTCGTCTATTCCCTATTTTTTTCCACCGAGTAAGTTTCTGTGATAATCATCGCAAATGTACACAGCTTCTGTAGAAATCAGAAATGATTTGGTCATTTCTAATGAAAACTTCTGAGGGTTTATAGCTTTGTTATACCGAAATTGAAATGATCCTAGTTGTGATGAAAATGCACTTATTGGTTTACAGAGACGCACCATACGAAAATTTCCTGAAGACTTAAGTATTTTTAAATCTGATATTTGATAATATGTATATAGAGCTCAAGTATAATGCCATTTTTTTGCAAACGATGTAAGGTACAAATATAACTTAATAAATACGTTAATAGCAGAATCCCACTTCAGAACAAAGTGGGCTACAAGGATTAGACAGCAAAGGCTAACTGCTGGTGCTATTATAACCCGGTACCAAGAAGGTTAGAGTTTGAAATAGCTTAATCCGGTAATATTAAATGTCTTAACAGTGACAGTGGCAGTAATATAATATAATAGGATAATGATAACGTTAAAAAACCTTTTTTAATAAAGTTATTAAATATATTATGCTGTAATAATAATAATAATAATAATGATGATGATAATAATAATGACGATGATGATAACAACAATAATATTAAAATTATTGTAATGATAAGTTGAAAAACCTTTTTTAATAAAGTTGTTAAATATTAATATAATAATAATAATGATGATGATGATAACAATAATATTAAAATTATTATAACGATAATAATGTAATCTTTCAGACATAATGTCGCCTACAATACCACAATTTTAATCGTTAATCATTCAATATAAAATTTCAGCCTTAAAAATAAACGTTCCTGAATCGCGAGTATTAACAGCGTGTACAATTTTTAAATGCTAAGAAAAAGAAATTTTCAAACATCAAGCTTATAAATAGAGTTATAAAGTGGCATCACGTACGGTCACGAGCCATGAGCGTTAAGAGATTATTTAATTATTGAATTTGATTTGTGGTGATGGAAGTTGTTAAAACGAACCGGTGCTGTTAACCAAGCACCGGTTCGAGTGTTGTGTAATGCGAAAACTGACAAATAAAAGAACGTAAACTGGATAAATCAGAAATTGTACCATAAAAAGTGACAGTAATTCTTCAGAAACAGAAAACTAATTTTTAAACTGAGATTAACAATTCTTAAATTGCTAAAAAATGACTAGAATGTTTACTAAAACCTTCCTATTACTTTTCATGAACTGACTTTATTCGTACATAAACAATACGTAATATAGTAGTATTACATTTTTATATTATAGTTTTAGTTTTTTAATATTCTAGTACTTGAAAGTACCACATTCAATAAAAAAAACCTGGACTATTGTGCACAAGTAAAATCTAATTTTTATATTTCATTTACATTATTACCCTTCTGAACTATTTTCACCAAAAAATTATTATTTCTCAGTTCTTTTTCGAAAACATAAGAGTAAATAAAGATAGAAGCCGAAAAAAAAAAAACATATTTCCGTAGTAAAAAATCACAATATTTATTCTAGAGGCGTGCAATGCACAGATATATATTTTTCAATTTGTGCACAAACATAACGAATATGTTGTAAACATTTCTTACATCTTGTGCCATATTTCTTGTTACAGTAGACTCCCGATTATCCGGTCACATTTTTGTTGATACGAAAACTATTGACCACAGGAAAAATTATTGACATATTCTGTAAATATTCACTTTCTTGCGTAATTTTTGTCATACGTATTGGTCATTGTTTAAATAATCTTCTCCACTCACCCAACAAATATTTCTTCTGGTGATATTAAGGTGACGTTTTTACCACCTGCCGTAACGTCTTTGATTCAACCTATGGATCAGGGTGTGATAATTAGTTTACAGAAACGTTACAGAAGAAAACTTCTATCAGAAATACTCGAGATAATATTTAACCACAATTTATTAACGCTCTTAAAAGAATTAATATTAAAAATGTTATTTATACACTGGCATCTGCCTGTAGAAGAAATGCCAAATCATCATGGATTGGATGGAAATAATGGACCGATGTGAAAAAATTTGACGAACAAAACAAATTAAAAGAGGAACTATTTACCAATGATCAAACAGATCACGATAATAATATTGATTTACTCAATGATTTTGCACATTTAACCGAATGCAAAAACTTGGAGTAAATGATGTTTGTTGATGTATAGCTTGTAAACGACAATATTTTAGAGAATGAAATGTTATCAGATAGCGAAATTATCGAGTTGATTATACAATCAGAATTGATGGAAAATGAAGAATTACGCAGAAAGAAAGGTTACACCGAAACTGCGATGTGATATGTTGAATAGCGAGATAATTCACGAGTAATTGACATATTGACATATTATTTTTGAGAAAATGGTGTGACATGGTATTAATGAACAAAGCCAAGTACAAACAAAACTAAAAAAAAAAAGACAGAAAAAAACAAAAAAGAAAAGAAGATTACCGACTTTTTTATGAAAAATGATATTCGATAAATATTACATATATACTATGTAGCATTATATTATATGTAGATGGTGTGATTGTATACATGTACCGTATGTGCATATGTATGTATAAATAATAAACATTATAAATATATTTAATATTAATTTTTTGTAGGTATATACATAACAACCTGTAAAACCAGCCATTTGTTTATCCGATCGAGGTCTGATATCGCAAGGACCAATAGTCGGGAGTCTACTGATTTTCAATATATGTAGCACTTTGAATGCTTTCAGGTTTCAAAAGTTATTAAACATTTCAATGTTTAACATTTCATCAATCCCGCTGACGAAAGAGATTATTCCTCATCCTGCGGTTTTGAAGTATTACCTATATGTATATATTTTTTATGTAAAATAATGCCGAATCAAATGTACAACATATGATTCTTCGTAACAAATTAATACGATTACCCAAGAAATTACTTAGAACCATTGTTTATTTCGACAATAGTGAGTTCTTATATTTAGATCATATTTTTAACAAATATTTTCTATTAAAAGCTGCTATAATATTTACAGCACCCACCGGGAGTGTTCTTCCATTTGAAGTATCATAAAACTAGACATGTGTGAGAACCCCTAATTCGAGATTGTTGGGATTTCCAAAACTCTCAGAATTTTTATAAGTGTCGAGTTTTTTGCAAATTTTGAGAACCCGTATGACGTTTTGATAATCATTTACTATATTGATACATCAAGACGTAGACTCATAGGTTAAGTGTCAATATTGTATTGGTATATTAATAATACAAATATTACTATAGAATACATCTGATCTTCATAAACTTCTTCTCAGTTATTACGATTGAAAAACTTTCAAGGAGTCTTTATTTATGTATTGTATATTATTATGTATTATTACGTTTGTATTCCACGAACTGAATGTCTGTTTAGTGTTGATGATAACTATGGGAAACTTATAGAAGAATCAAAAAAATCCCAACATTCTTAAAGTTTGAGATACTTCCGGAAACTGATATGACCCGACTCGAAATGTTCATCAAAATATTTTAAGACAGTGTTTACATTCTTTGATTGATTCATCAAACAATCGCATCATCGAAGGCAACAATTTGAATTTTGTAAAAGTATGTCGGAAATTTAAAATGTAAATCTCTCCACAAATGTTTCATAAAAAATGTCTACATAATGCAAAATTTAGAAGAAACAATTTCCGATGATGTCAAAATAAAAATTTGTAAAACAAGTATGGAAATGGTTTAATATCAACGCGTCATCTTCGATAAGTGAATCATAATTTAATTGGAACAGTCATCCAGAATATCATTACAGCAACAACAAACGATTTCGCGTTACAACGTAGTATCGAATATTCTCAAAATGTTTAAAATAATCTCTTTTAGCTAGTTATTAGCTAGTTCCTGTACGATGGAATTCACTTCGCTTCGCTCTACAACACATTTTTCACTTACGGAATAATATTATTGAAGTAGAGTTCGTGAAATGAAAACAACTACAAGAAGTAGATTTCATTATGTATCCAAGATTGCATTACGTTTGAAACCAGTTGTAGATACTATAAATGTCCCCAAAAAAAAGTCATACTTCCCTTTAATTGCCATTTCTCGTTTCTTAAGAAATTTAATTAAGAGAATGATAAAAGACTTTATTTATTTGACAATAAGCTATTCAAAATTAATTCTGAATTGACACACAATGTATTTCATAACTACTTCGCATTAAGCATTTATGCGATTGGTTATCTTTGGAGTGGTCGTTATGTCGAATTCTTGGTTGATGTTTATCGACATATATGTGCTATTTGTGCGGTATGTAATGACTGCTATCAATTGAAAATTGGCCTTTAAAATATTTTTAACTCTAATCAAACGAATGAAGATTATTATCAGTCTCGAACGAGTTATTTTTTTCAGAACGTTTCGACTCGTATATTGTGTTATTTTTAGAATAAATATGAACAAAATACTATTCTTCGGAATAAACATCCGAGGTAAAACACCTCTGGGGGTTACAAGTCCAAAGTTGAGTCGTAGCTAAAATAAGGGGGATATAATTGAACGCTGCATCGTAGAAGAGTGCATAACATCAAACGTATGAATATGAACGTTATAATAAAAATAGCTTCTTTAAGACTGATAACACAAGTCAACAAAATTTAACTTATTTTTTATTATGTAAAGTTTAATATGTGATCTTAATAGTAGCTTTTTATACCGAATTCAATTTTGGAATTTTGATATCACTTGTGGTTCTTTTATAATCTCGCTTTAATATAGCGGAAAATGTTAATCTTGTGTTTTCTTTTTTACCAATAATTTGCTAATAAATTAAACCTTTTTAAAGACAATGTTCGAATTGATTCTTATATAATTTTTCTCGTTGTATCCAAATCTGAAACCTGTCGACACTCGATTTAATATTTAATAGCTTGTACAAAACCATGTATGCATTTGAATAATGTAAGGCATTACCTAAATTAGAGTATGTATTATTTTCCTGGAATATCTCGTTTGAGTGTCCAGTAGTAATCAACTAACATGTTAGCATTTTCAAATAGAAATATAGCAAATTTGTTTCTACTATGAATAAAAACAGCTTTTAAACTAATTTGATGAATCTATAAACAAACACCATTCTTTGGTTTTATATTCATAATGAAATGTCTTCATTACGGAACAAATATTATTGAAAAATATTGAATTTCCTTTTTGAGCAAAATTTTAAAATCATCACGAGGTTTACGAAAGTAAGATATTTTATTTTGATGTTACAATGGAAAAGATTCCAGTCTTTTAATCGCAGTCCCAAAAGTTCTGTTTGTCTTTTAGATTCAAATCGCATATTAAATCGTTTAAGCTCCCTTGAGTTAATAGATAAAATTTATTTAAAGAAATGGTTCAGCGCAAATCGATATCTAATAATAAAGATCTCTAGTTCATAAATCGAATCTCGACTACTGTCTTTTTTTTCTTAACACGATCTCTTAGAACCTCTTTTAACAACATCACGAACTTTATATATCTCAGGAGAAAGTAGCAGAAAGTAAATTAGGGTATCTCACACCATTCCTAGTTTTATTTGTGATTCCTTTAGAAATTGTTAAACAGATATAACAATTAAAAGAATGATTATTTCTATTTTCTAGAGATCTGCTCACTCTGGTAGACTTTAATAAATATTTGTCCATTTTAACATTGTATGGCTTGCCTTAGTTTAGGCTTGTTATATAGGAACCCATTCCCCCAAAAAGTACTCATTAGAAAAAATTACATTGTCCCAGTTGCAGTCGATATTTTGATATCGTATACCTAATTGAATTGCGTTATGACATGTTTTTTGAATAGTAGAAATTTATGCAAATGTTCCGAAAGGCGTCGAAACATTCTACTTCGTCGTAATTGTAATAGTGATCACAATTCATGGCGACACTCTGTACTTGAGCATTGAAAGCAGTTGGTCGTTTCGTTCATACGAATACTATACTCTACAATCAGTGAGTACATTTGATTCCTGATCGATTGCTATTCAATTTAACAGTAATCGGACACCATTCCTTGTATGATCACTGATAACCGATGCGATCATCGTTTGTCGTCGATATTTAGATAGTTTTTAAAACTTCTTTCGTTAACATCGCTTATAATCTCGCCTGTTAAACTGACAGTGTAACAAATAGAAATATACTAGGTTGTTCAATAACTTTTGTCGTTTTTCCCATTGTAAAAAGATACTATGAACTTTGAACAATTGTAAATATACGAACAAGTCGACAGATCTACATGAAACTTTACAAATGTTCATCAAACAATAGTACCATCTTTAGAAAAATAAAACGACAAACCTAAGCTGCATTTCTTATCGAACGACAAAACTTATTGAACAACTTATTAATATGCAGTGGACGAAGAGTTATGCTGTAACTGCGTTTTCGAATTATTCGACGAAGATTGTAACTAAAAGGTAGATTGATTTTTTATGTAACGTAACAAATTCATTTTATGTGAGACTATACGGTGATTTTTAATCGAAAAGTACAAGTAATGTAGTTTGTTTTTACTTGGTTTTGAAAATAATTCGATTCGAACGACAGTCTTTATTGTCGGTACATCTGTAGTATCGGATTTTCGGCGTCCGCTTAGGCCTGCTTCGAGTGTAGGCCTAAACAAGATAACGTGCGCGGTTGGACTTGAGTTAAAGTAAACATTTGGCGCCGATCGGCCCGCTAGCTTTCCTGGAAGGCACGAGTATCCTTTACAGGGGGTCTTGTGCGACGACCGAGTGTGAGAATGCATGGGGATGAAAGGAAATACATGTGGTTCGGAAAAAGTGAAGAGTGTTTGGAAAAGACGAACGATTAGGATGGCCGAACGTGACCGAATGTCTGAAGTGAGAGAGACTGAGGATTGGAATGAAAGAGAATGAATGGAAATGACTATATAGAGCGCGAGAAGAACACAGTATGGGAGAGTATGACAAAGTATGACGACGAGAGTATGTCCGAAGAGTGTGTCGCGGACAGTATGACTAAAAAGACGATAAGACGAGACAATTAAAAGACGTACCAAGCGAAACTAACCACTGACACTACATCTAACACTATTATCATTGTAATATGTAATATCATTAAATATACTTTAATATAGTATACCACATCAGAGCAACAGTTATTTGGGGGCTCGTACGGGGATAAATCACTCAAAGACCTCTTCTCCAGAGATCCAAGTGATAGGAGGAGAGAAAAGAACAACAAATCTTTATAGCTGACTTCTGAAGGTTTGCATTGCTCGGTGGCTTATTTGCTATGGTATTGCTACCACTTCTTGGCGTATAACAGTTTTTAATTCATTAATAATTAAAATAAAGTCTCTTAAAATGTTCATTGACTTTTTTGTCAAGTGTGAGTTATAAGACAACCCCTCCCTCTACCTTCTTGTTAAAACCACTCATTTGAATTTCTAAGTTCGTTTAGTTTTGGTTTCAGAAAGTTTCGAAGACCGATCGACATCGTTCCTCGAATAGTAACACGTTGACAGTGTAAACCTGTTTGGTCGGACAGTCGTAAAGCAGAGGACTGATTACGGAATGAACGTGTTGGAAATTCCAAGATGGACTATTTTACGGCTTGAATATTCTCTAGCGTTCGAACGCTGCAAGGTTTATTAGATACGTTTAATACCGAATTCTACTTACGTTTAATATCGGATTTGTATTTTTCTAAACTTAAAGATTATCTTCAATTTTTTCAATGGAAATTAAATTTGTTTTCGTAACGAAAATTGCGGATAATAGTAGAATAAATTCAATAATGTATATTAGAGTAGTTATTAAATAATGTTCAAAGAAGTTTTACCTATTAAGGTATCGAAAATTGGTATATACTTTATCTGTTGAGAAAAAAATTTGACTTTCATTTAAAAAATTGCATTTGATTTTGAAGGTTATTTTCGGATCATTTGATGCAATATTTACTAAGTTTCTACCTTCAGAGTTATTGCAGTTCTAGGTATGTAAATTCGCATAATTACAGATGTGATATTTTCCGAGCTAATGGTTCTTTAACATACATACTTTTTTATACACAACTATGGCTTGGATCGACTACCGTAAGAAAACATATAATTCCATTTAAACAAACAAACTTAACTTTGTCTAAATATATGTATCCCATCCTTTACACACGTGTATATATCGTTACTTTTGAAAAAAATTTCAAATTGTTTTGTTATATAAATAATAGCTCAATGTCTTCAAATAAATGTGACTAATTTATCGTTTTTAATCTTTTTTATCATTTTTTGTTAATTTTAGCATTTTGTTCTAACACATTAAAAACTATACAATTTTCGTTAAAAAAAAAATCTTGTTATCTCTGATTATTTTCAAGTTAGTTCTTCAAGAATTGAAGTTTAGAGAGTGACTCTTTAAACTTTAGTTATCATAGATTAAAAAAAATACGTTTAACAACAACCGACGTATTTACTATCTTTCATTGTTCTTTAAGATTGCAAAATTTCATCCGAATCGGAGCTGGACCGTTCATGGTCTCAGCAGTAAAAAAATGACTGTAACAGAAGACCATCTCGATTCGTAATTTGTTAAGTTCAATATTTAGAAAGAAAAATTCCGAATAAGGGATCACGATAGCAAGAGAGTATTGATATTGTTGGAAACCATGGATAATGACAAAGTGATCAGTTTAGTAACAAATTACCCAACGCGAGAAAAAATTGCATTTACCATTTATATCGTTAGTACAAACTCTGACGAAAAGTTTTTGGTCAAATGCAATAATACGAAATCCTTAAAATTACTGTAGATTTTTAAGATGTAAAGCAAGTACTAGCAAGAACAAAAAAATAATTTATATTTTTGTTTATTTTAATTAAGAGAAAATAATGAGAAAACACTTTACATCTCAAAAACTATAGTAATTTTAACAATTTCATATTACTGTGTTTGGACGAAAATTTTTTGCCAAGGGTTATGGAGGGTGATTCTTTCGCCAGTGGACTCAAAAACAGTGCTGTTACCCTAAACTCTCCAACAATAGTCCCGTATTTATATATCCGATGTCTCTATTGCATTATTGGTTGCTCAACGACGACTATTGCAGCGAAGATTGCTGTATTTGTAACGTCTGCGAACCAAAAACGCGATTCATACAGGATTATTACTGGATGTTTTGAGTTCACTGGTAAGAGGACCACCTCGTATTATTTCTGATAATAGATGTTGAAGTTGATCAAATTACACTCTGACCAGGCATTTCAAGTTTCCAAGGACAATGTGCTGGACAAAATGTATAGACCAATCCAATTGCTGCTCAAATTAATATTTATTAGAACAATTACGTATTTGATATATTCTACTCCTTTGATTTTTAAAATATGATTCGTTCTTCGGTATTCGATGTGTTGCTGACTATTGTCGGTAATAGTTCTAGGCCTCCTAATTGAATAGTATTCTTTTAACAATGAAGAACTTTCTTTACTCTAATAAATTACTGCAAAAAAACCTGTTGCTTCACTTAGTATAATTATAAATTATAGAGGAGTTCTCTAACAAAGAAGGGAATAACGTACACAACAACCGAGTGAGAACTTCTAGAGTCCTCGTTCTCATCTGTTCACTGTTGATACGACAGACATAAATAACTAGAAATTTGTAAGAATTTAATCCCTGAAGGCTCGCGGAAGACGAGCGTTTTTGACAGTGTGTATCACGCATTACGTTTCCACGATGGAAAATTTGCAGTTTATTTATATATACTATAGTACACGTATACTAGGTTGTTCAATAAGTTTTGTCGTTTTTTCCATTGTAAAAAAATACTATAACATTTCATCTTTGAACAACTGTAAATATACGAACGAGTCGACAGATTTACGTAAAACTTCACACATGTTCATCAAACAGTAATACCATCTTTAGAAAAGTAAAACAAGGAATCTAATAGCTCCATTTCTTATCAAACGACAATAGTTATCGATCAACCTATCGTCTAGTAAAATTAATTACTAGACGTTAACATCCGAACGAGAAAATACAATATGTGACACGAAGCTTAACAAACGCTCGTCCAACTGAAGCCTGATTCAATATTCTACGGTTTTAGATTGTATATTACGTGCAATAATTTCTAACAAGCAAGAAATCAATGAAATAAAAATGAGAAATGCTTAAACTATCTCAATTGATCCATATAATTGAATAATTACTGACAGGAGACACACGTGCAAGGTGCCTCTGTCGGAGAAGTAGCCAGCAGGAAAATCGGTGTATGCAACTGTCTGTAGTCACTGCATCCCCAGCAAGGTGCAGATTTCCCAGAGGAACTAGGACAATTTCTTTCCATAAGACCCTCGGTCTTCGGTAACTCTTCGTTCGAGGGTCTGATGTCTTCATCGTACTCGTAAGGATCATCCTCCTGAGGATCCTGTTGCTCCTGGTCGGAAGATTCTTCCGGTTCCAGGAGCGTATTGTTCGAAGTGGCTCTTTCTTCCTCCGCCAGGATCGGCCGGGAACCCAGGGAGGATCGGGAACAACGGCTGATTCGTTAGCTGCATTTATAAATTACTACGACATATTTCCAAGGCCTTCTTTTTCTACTATTATATATTTTTTGAAATATTTCATAACAACGATACTATTCCATTTATTTTTGTTTGTTGCTCGAATCTTGTTAAAGATTCACAGCTTGCAGTGTCTTTCGGGAGGTGCGTAATATTTTATGAATTTAAAATTATAATTAATCCAAAAATTGTCCGTGTGTGTCACATTTTATAATCTCTTCAACTGCACAGTTTTCAATATAATAGAAATACTGAATATCCTTATATTTTGAACTACGATAACGTGATATGTGTGACCGATTACTAGGCCAGTGGCGGAGACTGCGAACGTTTGCAATCAGCTGAACGATCATCAGCAATCGTATCTTTGTGCAGGGAAATGCGAATCCGACGACCGTGGTCACCACGTGCCAAAGACTCTGGTGTATAATCTATGTAGAAAGTGAAACGTATACATGTGAACAAACGTCTAGTCTTGCGGCAGGTAAGCCAATCAAGCTAATAATCCCAGACTATGGGTTACTCACAGAAGCCGATACGCATCAAGACCGATGAGGTAAAAAGAAAGCAATTACATTATGTAACGTGACAGTGTGATCGAGAGTGTGAAGAATAGCAGGATAAAAAGAAAAAGAAAGCAAGCGTGTCTACGCGATTGTCAAAAGCGTGGAGTGTAACAGTGAGGATGATAATAACTTTTGTTAAACAAAGGAAGACTTTAGAAGAGCTTTTTCTGACCTTTTCTGATCTGAAAACTTGAGTCTTACAGTAACACCAAGAAAAACTCAAACCTGTTATTGGTGTTGAATTACAACCCAAATACTGTTTGAGAATTAACACTAGTCGCGTTCCAGAAATTCTTAACTTGTTTTATAGTATTTAGACCGCGAACGAATCCTTACAGCAGATTCATGCCTTTCCATAAACCAGGGAATCCATATGTGACGAGTCGCACGAGTTTGTATTAACAATTAACAACAATGACTTGTCTAAGTAACTGAGCTACATATTAAATTAGAAATGGATACTCAAACTGAGCGTCGAACTGTTGATAATTTAATATGTATTGTTACATTTTGATGATAAATTCTAGCGCGGAAAATAAATTTATTTTATATTTTACTTAAATGACGAACGTACAAATTTACAACACGTATACAAGAAATCGAAATACGAGAAATACCTGAATTCATTCTCAAACCACTTAATACGTAGATAGATAGGCTGTTTTAAATTTAAGTATCACGAAGTCATTTAACCCTACGTCGAAAGGAATCGAAGTGACCGGATGTATAGTTTGAGAAAGAAACATACGGATTTCGAAGATACTGCACAGTATCAACTATTCAAAACTGATTTTGACATCATTGATATCTGTAGCCACTAATAATCAGCTCGAAGTATGTTTCTCAAAGACTTAAAAGAATCTCAGACGTTGACACGGCAAGATAAAATTTCATCACCTAACGAAATTAAACATTTTTATATTTTTCATTGTATCTTTATTAGAAAGATATCGATAGATTGACGAGGTTTTTCCGAAGAAAATGATTTGAAACGCGTCTTCAATCGAAAACGTACGTATTTTCGGAATTTACAAATAATTTGTATTACAGATACCGAGATTATTCGCTTCAAAATATAATTTTATTACCAGATTCAAGAAATTAATTCATTCACACAACTAGTATGTTTCTTCAATTTGAGTAACCCGTCGACCAAGTAGTTGACAACTATGAAATTAAAAACATAACAGAACATTTTTATACTTTCTATTCCTTTATTCTTGATTATCGAGTTCTAACTGCTAACCGTTTATTAATTATTTTTACACTAAAAATAATATTCAATTGTGTAACGGTTTTCTAAGAAACAGTTGCCTGAATTTGGCACCATTAAAAGGTTATTCTCTTGTAGAACCTTAAAAAAAATTCATTTTTTTTTTTATGTAATGGGTAAAGCAAAAAGTTTTGAGCGTTTGTCGTTAGATGACTTCAGTGAGCTATATCTCACGATGTATACATTACATCTTGTCATTCTATACTGCGACTTAAAGATGACATAACGCTTTAAAAAAAAGTTCTCTGACAGTTTTGTGTTTAGTGGATCCAGTTGTGTGTTAAAGCGTTCCAAAATGGAGGTAAAAAAAGAGAAAATTCGATACATTCTTCAGTACCACTACGACCAAGGGGAAAAAGCGGAGCAGGCAGCCAAAAAAATTTGTACTGTTTATGGACCCAATACAGTATCGAATGCAATAGCAAAGCGGTGGTTTCAACGTTTCCGTTCTGGTAATATGAACATCGAAGATGAGACACGCTCTGGTAGGCCAATCGTCGAAAATGTTGATAAAATCATGGAAATCGTCGAATCAGACCGGCATGCGAGCACTTATTCCATTGACCAGGAACTGATGATTAGTCAGAAAACCGTTTAGAACCATTTGCATAAGGTTAGTCTCAAGAAGAAGCTCGATATATGGGTGCCACACGAATTGACGCAAAAGAACCTTTTGGAGCGAATCGATGCCTGCGATTCTTTGCGTAACGAAATCGATCCATTTTTAACGCGGATGGTGACTGAGGATGAAAAATGGGTCACATACGAGAACAACAGACGAAAAAGATCGTGGTCCAAGCGCGGTGAGCCGGCCCAAACGATCGCCAAGCTCGGATTCAAGACCAAGAAGGTTTTACTGTATGTTTGGTGGGATTGGAAGAGAATCCTCCACTATGAGCTTCTCCTATCGGACCAATCACTCAATTCGGACCTATACTGTCAACGACTGACCAGATTGAAGCAGGTGATCGACGAGAAGCGTTCAGAATTGGCCAGTAGGAAGAGTGTTGCATTCCATGAAGACAACCCCAGGCCGCACATATCTTTAACAACGCGTCAGAAGCTTCGAGAGCTGGGATGGGAGGTTATATCGCACCCTGGCACCAAGCGATTATCACTTTTCAAGAATTTGCAAAATTTTCTTGATGGTAAAAGAACTGGCCTCAAGAGAGGCTTGTGAAAATGTGCTGGTCGAGTTTTTTACCAATAGGGACGAAGAATTATGAAATTGCCTTCAAAATGGACAAAAGTTATCGAACAAAAATCCGAAAATTTTAAATTTGTTAATTTCATCGTCGAAATAAAGAGGAAAAACGCTCAGAACTTTTTACTTCAACTATTATATATCTTTGACTTATTCTTTTTATTTTATTTTATTAAGCAATATATATATATATATATATATATATATATATATATATATATATATATTTTGCTTTCGTACGATTTATAGCGATGCTTCCGATTGCGTGAGATCTGAAAGAGTGTTTACATGAATGGGACGCCTAACACCGAACGATACTTAACTGCACATTGTCACTCAGTTATTGGATGTCGAAGGAGTGATTATTTGAAAGAGTGCATGAAGATGTTTAAAAGTGGAGTGGCAAGTAGCCTGACGTTATATTGCCTACTGAATAGGTCTTTTTTTCTTGAAAGATCTGCCCACGTAGTGAAAAAGGCAATATCGCTTTCTGGCAAGAGGACCATAATGAACCTCACAGCTCTTATTCAAAAACTTTCAAAGTGAATGGACTTATCATTGAGAATTTTCAAACAGACTGGAAATGGGATATTCATACTGTGAGATGAGTTTTTTTTATTGGAACACGGTAATTTTTATCGCATATTCGAATCTAGGCAAAATAAATATGACAGTTTCCTCGAAAATGACTTCATTGATCATAAAACAATTACTAAAGTACCCACTGTTTCGAATAATTGGATTGTTAAATGCCGATAAAATTCTTTGAGTAATTCATTCCTCCTAAAATAGAGTAGATTATTTTATTTTGCAGAACGGTGATCCATTTGAACACTTATGTTAAATTTTTTTTTATTACATTTTCAAAATTATTTTAAGTTATATAAACCAATATTAGATCCATTATATTTACTAGATATATTGTAAAACAATTTCCATGTTACATTTTATATGATTTATTTATTTATTTATTTATTTACGAAGAGGCATTGTTTTCAAGTTCTGTATCTTTCTTTCTTGCAATTCTAAATTGCAATTTCAATTTTAATTTGCAAATGAAAAGAATTGCTTTTATTTAAAAAATTGAAATTCATGATTTAAATAAACAATTTTTTACCTACCTATTCTTCATTTACACTTTTAAAATCATTTCACGTTCAATGGATGCATTTTTAGGAAAATTGTTTAAGATAAAACTTTTGTATTTTTTTTAGAATTCAAATCTGTATTAAAAAATAACATATTCCATTAAAAAAAATCGACTTCCAATATGAATATTCTATTTTCAGTCGAGTCAAATTAGTTAATAAAATCTTTTGGAGTTTACATAACATGCGAACACACACACACACACACACCAAAATGATTTGACTATTACCCTTGACAAAACAGAGGTTTCAATAAGCAAGAATTATTACGTGTAGGTAATAAGTTAAAGTGAGTGCGTTACTATAGGCAAAGTTGTACCGCGAGGTAATAAAAGAACTAGCACCTACACTATTAGACACTCCGAGAAGAAGGTAATGCGTAAACGACAGTAAGCTAAAAATTACGAGACGTTCGACATAATAATAACAACTCTACCAGACAAACAGGTGGAGAAATTTTTGGTAGAGTTTGTGAGAAGTGTACACCCTAGATTAGAGAAAGGGAGAACTGTCCTGAGAATCCAAAGAAGTGTAACTTTGGTGAGGTACATCAAGAATTGTTAGGGGAAAAAGGACGAACATTCCAAGAACTATCCACTAAAGAAAGATCACATGAGAGGGAAGAATACAAATCGACTCGGTCAAGGGACACATTTGTCAAATCCATCTGACAAATGTTTTATTTGTGGAAGAAAGGGACACAAGACAAGAGACTGCTTTCATACACGGGGTAAAACATATGCCCCATCAAATGAAAAAGGGAAAAGTAATAGTAGCAATACAAAAATAGAATAATAGTAACGATAGGAATTATAGATATTGTCACAAGAACAGTCATAGAATTGATGATCATATACGCTAAAACAGGAACAAGCTGACTATTATAACTTTTAGATCACCAGCCATTTAAATATAATAGAGATATAGTGTCCAAAGACAGTAATAGTGAAAAGGGCTGGACATTAAATTTAGAAGTGTCAAATCATGCGACATATGACTTACATGCATTAGAAAACGTAAACGAAATTAATCTAAAGATCGATCTAGCAGAGAAACAAAAAAATATGGTGTCAAAGGGTATGGTGACATGAGGGTTGTAGTAGGAACGTCTTAAAATAACAGAGATATAGGTATCAGAGTGTATATTATATATTCCAAACTTGCGTGGAAATTGAATGTCACTAAGCCAAAAATGAATTTAAAATATTACTTAAAAAAAAAAGATTGCATCAGTATTAGATTTTGATTGTCACAATCATAAGTCAAACAGATTAGAATTTAGGTAATAGAATAGATGATAGGCTAGATAATATAATAGAACATGTAACAATGAAGTCATACTGAATGAAGGTAAATGCTATGGCATAGAAGATTAGGTCATATTTGTGAGACGTATTTCGATTTGATGATTCGAAGCTATGGAGATCAGTCAAAGACACAAATATCTTATTATAAAATGTAAATAAAGTCGATTTCAAATTTAATGCAATTTTATCATAATTTTTCAAGAGAACAGTTGAGTTCTGACTCGATGGTTTCTTTAACAAAATTGGTCCTCGTGTAGAATGCGATAAAATGAAAAATTCATTTATCTTAAAAAACTGATCAAGGTCAATTTTGTACACTTTGCTTATACATGAAATAATTCTTTTACTTGCTATTAGAATAGAAAGCTTGATGAAGTAATAGAATCTGCCGGATTGAAGAAGATGAAAAAATAATAATTATAGTACAACTTCTTACTAGTAGGATCAAACAATTAAATTATTGGTTAACTCTTTTTCTTATGGATAAAAACATGAAGAAAGAAAAATGTTACGATGAGAATTTAGAGCTACGTTAAACCGTATACAACTTCGAAGTATTCAAAGATAATTTAAATATTTTATTATTTAAAAACCTTATAAGTGATTGTGAGTCTGATACTTCTAGTATTGGTAGCCAAATTGTAGTAACAAAGAATGTGAATATGATTTTTCTTTATTTAATTTTACACCTTTTTCCAATATCAAAAGAGCTAAACGCAATATTCAAATGGAATATATTCGAATCCAGTACAATATAGTATTAAAAGAAAAATATAATGAAGTAGGTGTTTCAGATTTTCATTTGTACTTGCCAGAACATTTGATCGAAATGCGTATAAATATTTGCTGCAAAAATTTTGGCAATGTTTCATAGTACATACCTATGTGAACAATTATTTTCCCTTTTAAAGAACAATAAAATTACGAGATTAACAAATGAACACTTAACATCTATATTAAAAACAATAATATAGCAAAAAATTACACTCGATATTAATAAAATAATCTCTGATAAAAGATATCAAGTTTCTAATAACAAGTATAAATTCTCTCAGTTTTAATGTATTAGTTTTTTATTTTTGTAAGTGTAATTAAAGAAGGAAGAGATATAAAATTTAAATGACTTATCGAATCGCCAACACTATTTTGAGACACCTTTTTTTTTGTCCGAAGCCCGCTAACTCTCCAAAACTGCACTTGGTGACCCGCATTCAAATACGAATTTGACATCACTGACCTAGATGAACAATAAAATGTTGAAACGTGTATTTCAATAATTTACAAAAGAGAAAAGAATTGTCATTTTTAGGAAAATTTTTCTATATTTTTAAAGCAAGTTTGTCAAGATGACAATACGAGATCGTATCCAGGAATTGAAAGCTTTAATCTCGTCATACAGTATTATAAAAACTAAAAGAGACCGTTAGCTTGTACCTGAATCTTATTGAATAACAGCTACAGCTTGTGCTGAGATTACTCTGCAAGATTTATTGGACTATACTTGTTCTATTATTGCTTTATCTCTAAGAAGTAGCGAATATTCTCATTCAAGGTGACAGTACATTGAAATTAATAAATAGGTAAGCAATGCATCGCAACAGGCGCAATTTAAGCAGAAGTTTGAAAACAATTCGGAATTAAATGTCAATATATGTATTTTAAACTTTTTAGCGCCGAGCGAAAAACGAGTGCCTATGCGTATTATTATAAATATTTATATTTAGTTATCTGACTACTAAAAATACGTAATATTTACTTATTTTTACATAGGCCCACCATCCTTCCTACTATAAATAACGCAAACCTTTTCCCTCCTTCTATACGCTATATGCTAATAACAGTATTTCCCGATTTCGTAAATACTTATATTCGTCCACTTATATTTTCTGTTCCTGCGTATTGTTCCGATTAAGAATTTTTTAAATTCTTTTGCAATGAAATTAGACCGTTTATAACATTTTATATATTTATTTTGAGATAGAGCTTTCTCGCAATGCTAAGAACAAGGCACTATCGCGCACGCAACAATATATCGTCGTTGGCACTTTTCGCAAGTGTAGCGAACGACGATATATCGTCGTTCGACACTAAAAGGTTTAAAGTTCCCTAGTATCGCTACAAATAGTTTAAGTTATAGATAAAGGTAAATAGGTGAAGTACAACAGTGTGTTGAAAAAAAAAGAATGAAAGGGAAAAGGAAAAAGGGTCGAGAAATGGTGATTGTACAGAAAGGTTGTAGATAGTAGAAATAATACAAAATCCTTTGATAGGATAGTACATAAAGATGGAATCTGGCGAAAGTTAAAAGAGGCAAGTGGAAAATGCAATATCCAGCGTAAAGGTTGTAGAAATATTAAAAAAAGAAAAGAAAAGAAAAGAAGATGAAGCGGCATAAGCTTTAAAAAGGTTAAAAAATTAGAAATTTTTAATGTTTAAAATCACTCTTTATACAAACAACTGAACAACCACCGTTCTAGGATTTTATTATATCCATTGTTCTGTACAGTTTGTACAGGGTTTCGTTCAAAAAGTGCTCGTTTCGATCATAGATTTCCTTTGTTAGACAAATAAGAGGATTATTAACTTCAGAAGTCAACATCAAGGAACTTACCTTGATGCGTTAACTTTTTGCATAAGTACTGTGGGAAGATCTTTTGATGACTAGGCACCTAAGAACTAAATGGTACAGAAACAGAGAGAGTAATTCGCCCACTTCACCTAATCTCTACCAAGAAATCCTAATTTTGAGATTTTACCAAACCCGCTAGATAGTAACAGGACTTTTGTCTCTTTGTGAGGGATACACGAAACCGCGAATTTGAAGATATTACTTACTACAATAGTATAGTAATATATTGTTTACAAATTTATATTATACTACTAAACAGTTGTATTTTATTTTTATTTAAAAACTGCACATTCATTTTTCTTCATACACATAAAGAAAGATTGCCGTTTCCCTTTTAAAGAGTTAAGATACAGTAAAATTGAACAAATCAGACACATTTGTTTTGCTTAAATTGCAACTTGTAATTTTGAAAAGAGAATGCAAACGATCTGAGCTTTTAAGAATTCAGAACGAATTTGTATATCTGTGTATAATAACGCTCCGACGCATGCATAATAAGTAGAAGATCTTTTGAAGATTACGGCAAATTCTAAAAGTCGTTGATTTGAATATTTAAGTATTTGAATTCATAGGATCGTGGATAAGACGACAAAAATAGGAAAAAAAGACTCACGAAAATCAACAAAACGTGCAAGTAGGCTAAAAAGAAAACGTCCACTAAATTTACGTGAAATTGAAACCGAAACGACGAATTCTACAAGTGTGTATAGTATATAAGAAAATTGAGTTTTGAAATACACAAATTATCTATCAGTACGGCTCATTGGTATCGTGTAATTAACTTTCTATCGGTATTTTCAACATTGTGCAACATTATTAAGTGTAAGGTGTGTGATCAAAATATTGCTTTTAGCGAATCAAGTATTAAGGGATTTGGATTCAAACTTATGGTCAAGTGAAAGAACTGTGAGTCGCAATGTATATAATTTTATTTGCTTATCAACTAATCGTCGTATTATTGTTGTCATGAGATAACAATTTAATATCGACGGTATATGTAAGCTTTTCCACCTTTTGCATCAATTGACCACCCAGAAGAAAAAGCAATTTCAAACGAAGGACTTTAAAAGAAATTCTGTTTTAAATTTAAAGGCATCTTTTTATAGTTCATACTAAGATACAAGAACTAATATCGATTGTTTGTTTACTTCTATTGTACTTGTTGCTTAAAAATGGTATAAATTATTGACTCGTTACTATATTCTAATCTATTAAATATATTGTATGACATTATAGAAACACTACATGAATTAAAACCTTAATTTAAATTTCTAAGTGTAGACTTGAAATTGCAACCGTTATTCTGGTTAAAAATTTCATTTTTATTTAATATTCTTAAACCTGCACAGATCGCAACAAAACGACTCCAAAGTGAGCAATCATTTGATAATTTGCAAAAAAAATCTAGCAAAAATGCTACAAATAACGAAAGAAGACAACAAATTTAAAAGTAAACTATTAGAGAATATAAAAAAAAAGTGAAAATATTTTATTTCAGAATAATATTTTTATTTGCAGCTATTTTGACGAATTATTGTTGTAACACAATTTTGATGGATCATCAAAATTGTACTTCATCAACATCTATAAAAATATAAATACTTCGATATAATATCGAAGAAATGGGAATCCAAGATGAGACGACTGAAAACATTCTTGATGAAATAGAAGATGATTTAAAGAAATTATTAAGAAATGCAGGAACGTTATCCACATGGACCTAGAAGTACATTACATTACTCATTACAAACCGAAATCATTGATTTGTTTAAAGAGCTACGATTAAAATTGTCTATAATGTTTTATCATTTTGGAGTAACAGAAACAATAGATGATGTACGTTTCAAAATAAGAAGACGCAGTTCTGGAAATTCCACCTACGCAAGTAATCGTGAAACAATTATTTCCTGGACCAAAATTTATTTTATCTAGATATAAATACTAATTAACTCCAGGTGCAATTGATACTACATTACTTTTTCGTTTGAACAATAATAAAAATATACAAATGATAAATACTAATAAAGTTCACTAATAAATGAAACGATACATTACTAATTTAATATTCATTCTCGATAAATGTGAAACACAATCGATACATTTTTAAAAGTATTCGAAAATTATACATAACACAACCGAATATGGAATTGTTTCAGAACCGATACACATAGAGCGAATATAAAACTGTTTCGAAACCGACATAATAACAGTTCTAAAAAACCAGAACCGAAACCGATATATCCGTAACAGTTACAGCATCATTTCGGTTCTTATAATTGTTCCACGAACTAAAATCGACATCGTAACTGTTTTCAACCCTTGGTTCAAACATAGAAGACACAAACTCTAAAGACGATAAGATAATAGGAGCTCGTTCGAAGATTTGTAGGGTAAGGAAAAATTAAAATTATATTTAATTGTAAGACTGTCACTATCTACGCCAATGTGTTGATCTCGTCGTTCAGTATTACTTTATCTCACTCTATCACGATATATTCTTAGTCACGTAATAGACGTGTAAATACAACCGATTCAACCGTATCAACTAATCAAATTGCCTAGCCAACAAGTTATCTCTGCACAGTACATCTATAATACTATAGGCGCAAAAAAAAGTTGTCTCTGTTCTTTCAAGCTGAAACGACACAGAGGAAAGGAGAATCGTTCATTCGTATCAGTCGTGATACAACGACAATGCCATCGTGCAACACACTGTTACCATTGGCTAAATTGGGCAAATGCAGAAGTCCACCGCTTGACGAGGAACGCGAACGAAACAAAACACGACAAAGTGAGAAGCAAAACGTACCTGAGATGCGTTCGTTGAATTACACTTTGTGTATTTTGTATCGTTCATGTTCCTCGTCACGCTGTGGACTTTTACAAGTGTCCAACTTAGTCAATGGTGACAATGTATCTGCGTAAGGGTGCAGCAGTCGCGTTACGACTAATGTGAATGGACAATTCCCCTTTTCTCTGTGACATTTTAACTTGTAAGATAGCAGTCAACTTCTCGCGCGTGAATAATGCATGCCACTTATTCTATTTTAAGAAAGTACTACACGGAGCGGTAAATCGGTATCGAAAATTCTGAATAGTAACAGACGAGAATATGTTTCGCGTACTTCAGAATATGTTTGAAAATGTATCAGTGATCAAGGTCTAGTGAAATTAATTCTAACTTACGGTATGTTAACTGACAGTGAACAGGATATATTAGATTAATATACAGACATATCAAATTAATATACAGACGTATTAAATTAAAATGTAGATATATTCAAAAATGACTTGTGAAGTTTTGTTAAGAAAAGGGGTTTGCAAATTGATTATCTGGACAAAAAATGTGATTTCTAAAATATCAAACAAAAATTATAGCCATATTTTTTGAAGAGAATAATATATCGGTGCTGCAATGTCCTCTATTATTGTGCAGATTTAAATTCCACGGGGCATCACTTAAAGGGCAATATTTTTATGAACAATAGAAAGAACAAAGAAATTTGTGTTAATCACAATTGTGTTACTATCCAAATAATATGAAACAATCTCTACAAATGATTAAAAAATTAATTTGTAGTTTGCCAAATTAACGAAACCTTTATAAATGCAAAAAATTATAATACACGCTATTGAGTTAGATAAAAAGTACACTAAGTCTTCGTATTACAGAATTAATTTTCTCTGTGTTTTCCCGCATGCGTCAAATTGTACAAGTACGATGCACCTTTGATCTACAATCTTCGTTTAAAAAATTAATGATCGTTAAATACATCTGTATGCACTTTATGAGAAGAGAAGTTGATAATGGACAGTTATTTTAGGTGCAAACAGTACGTACAAAATCTGTATAAGGGCATAAGTGGGAGTGCAATCGCGTATCTACGAATCTGCAGAACTTGAGGACTTACTGCATCTGTAAATTAAGGAAATGTAAATCGTCAACATACTTTTTAATGCCGTTATAATAAGGAAAAATGACGTGCATTTTGTATATTCGTTATTATTTAGATATTTGAATTACACTAGTTGTATCCTGTAAATATTTCCATTATATCACTAGATAAATATATACATTAACGTCTCATATGCCGGTAACTTACTTTTTGAGGCAATTGTAAATGATTCTGTATGGAGCAACATATGGCATAGGGATGCCCGATTAAATAGAAATAAGTTGGCAGAAAAAGAAAAAGACAAAGGTGAAGGGAGTAAAGAAATAGGAGAAATGAAAACGGGGAAAATGGAGGAAATAAACCTGAGAAACATTCTTCCTTTTCATTTCGCAAACTTTATAATAAGCATAACAAGCGAGAGCGACATTGACAACGATAGTGCAAAGCGAGCAGTGGCACAATACCTAAGAAGGAAAGCACGAATGACTAATGAAAACTGTTACAGTTAAGTTAAGGGGAAAAATTATCTTCAAACTGAATTTTTGATGCGTAATTCGAAAAGAAGTAATAGATTTAACAATATTATTATTATTACATTACTTTTAATATTATTTCACGAATACGATAACAATCTTTATTTGCAAAGGTTGAATAAAACCTACTTTGTTCCTGCAAACAAAGTACTGTGATTTTAAATATTTTCTGTTAAATTCGAATCTTTTTCAGAGAACAAGTTCGACCGTATTTCGTACAAATTCAAAATTTGTATTTTAATTATATCCTAATCATAAATTTTGGAATAGAATTTTGAAATGAAGAATTTTCTGATGCAGGATTGTAATAACATATGAAGGCCCTGGAATTCCTCTACAAAATATACTTGGACGAATTGTGCATTTCTTTCAAATATCTCATTTTTCAGATATAAACAAATTTCGTTTTTTTAATTCTCAATCACAAAATTACCTCCTATCTTTATTGACATAAAATGAAAGGGTTCGTATGTTCCAATGATCAACATGTTAAATATATTTTAAATACTTACAGACAAATTTCCAATCACAGTTTCTATTTCAATTGAATTTTCAATTTCAACTTAGTTCGAATAATTCGAATAAATTAGGGAATAGGATTAATTTGCCGTAAGCGATTACCGGAAAGGCATTATTTTGAAGTTATATATATTTGTAGACATATGTGAGTCATCGACTCCTAGCCTAACTTTTTTTGGACCTTTAGGAAATGAAGGGGGAAGGGGCCAACGGACAGATTTAGTTCGATGTCTCGAAAGCTATAACTTTTGACTTAAAAAAGATATAGCCTTGATTCTTGCAGTCAAAAAATCAAACATTCGAGAAAAGTGTACTATGTACTTTGTATTTTTTTACTTTTTTAACCTAATTTTTACACATTTTTTAATTTTCGTGCCGATGGACAGTTTAGAAAACATTTTACACAAAAAAAAGTAATTTCAATTTGTAAGGAAAAAAACTCATTACAGGAAGTTTATTTTATGCTCTATAAATGAGATGTGCCACATTTTGGGAGAATTTTTTGTTTTTGAGTTATGAGATAAAATTCGATCGAAAATTCAAACGACGACAACATATTTTTGCTAAATAAATGTCTTGGGCATGATATCTACGATTATATTTTATTTATAAAATACATTTTTTTCATAATTAACAACCGAATGCAACTGTGTATGTGCATGTCTTTTTATTTGTTCATATTTACCTTATTTATCGACATTTTCTTCAACTAAATCCTTAGACATTGGTCGGAAATGTGTAAAATGTTCATTCAAAGATTCAGATGGAATGGAAGATTTATTCAAATAACGTCCAAAATTTGAATATTATATAATAACTTATATGTTATTAAGGTTGTTAAAAAAGTTATATTACGAATTCGATCCGCCCTGAACATTACAACTACGAAAATTGTTGAAAAGATTTACGATTTCATTAGCAAATAAAGTGATTTCTTGATTTTATATTTATTGCTGAAGATTTCGTACTATTTCCCTGTCGATACATTCTTCATTAGTGTGGCATTTACAATATACTGATCGTTTGAAGATAATTGTACGATGCAAAAATTTGTGTTTATATCTCTTTGTTAAAAAAACAGAGATTCTGTACATTTACTCTTTTACAATCAAAAATGCATTACGAATGACTTGTAGATGCATTTTTTGTAAATAGTCTTATTATATTCGATGGTCACTCATCAGATCACTAATGACACAAATCGCTAAATCATTTTTTAAACCAACATCATTTGTATTATTCACAGTTACAAATAAAGCTTGAAAAAAAAAAAATTTTCTGCACAATATTTTATTATTTTTTATTTTTATGTGTATCTTTGTTCTTTTAGCAAGAGAAACACCACACATTTTACAATTATTGGAGCTGATTTTTAATCATTTCTACACTATGGACACTGCTTAACACAACTACTAATATTACTATACGTAAATATACTACTATTTTACACTAACATTATGTTACTATACTACTATTCTTGTATCTTTTATTTATACGCTACTTTAAATATTCGGAAATGAAGCTGGTTCACTGATTTCAACTTACAAGAAATGCTTACTCGAACTACTTTTGTGCAAGGTTTCAAATTTTTTTGAATTTGAGTAAGTTTCGGTTTTTGCTCCCGTTTATATTACTAAATTTAAACAATTTCACAGTTTGCTTATTACTGCAATATCGATTTGTATTATTACATTCCTTTTGTTCTGTATTTATTTGCAATGTTTTCATAAATAGAGATAAAATTAATAGTTCTTAAGATCATTTCAGTAATTTAATAATTATTTCAAATGTTGACCGTGTTGCTGCATACACAGCTCTGCTAGTTGTATTAAATTGTTATGTACTCCTTATAGTAAATTGTACATATGCATATTTTTCAAATCGAATCAAAGTTTCAAGAACAGACAATGACTGTGCATACAACTGGGATTTAATTTCTTAACGTTCTCGTTTTTTTAGACTCAATTTTTCTACCAAAAATGATCCAATTTTGTTATTATCGTATTTGTTACGTTTCAAACGTAATAATCTGCAAATTGGAACACTAAGTGTATATGCTCGGACAGATAAAGGTGAGCCGAGAACGTTAAAAGGAACATTATCCGGGGAAAATTCTGATATATAGAAAAGGGCATTAAAAAACGAATATTAATCACTTTTTAAAAATAAAACACAGATACTGACTAAATGACCGGAAGAAAAACTCTTGAAAGCTTGCAATGGGTCTTCGAAATTAAAAGAGACCCGGAGAGAAGTATAAAAATCCATAAAACAAGACTGATAGCGAAAAAGTTTACCCAAGAGTATGGAGTAAATTATAACGAAATCTTTTTGCCAGTTATATATAGCATATAGCTTGAGAATAATATTCGTCAAGATAGAATTACAAATTCATAATTGAAACGTGAATTTGAGTAGAATAGTTTAAGAATCTTATGCGATATTAATGGTGGAACATTTTAGGCAGTACCTTTTTCGATGGGAACGTTTCATGGTCGTTCAAATGGATCTATTAAAAATGTCATTATATAAACTTTAAAATGTAACAATCATACTTTTCTTATTATTAAATAATAATTTTGTTCCAATTATATCATCACTTTGACAACGTGTTATAATTTTGAAAACATTCGCCTGCATGAATCCGGAAAAAACTCGAAATAGAAAAATTCGAGAATGTATGGTTATCTGTTAGTAAATTATAGTTAAGAACTCGCTTTAGTAGAATCGGTAAAAAATGATGATGCCACTATGTTCGATGTCATTTAATTTCAGTTGATCATTGCTATTGGATTTTGTTACAGAGTAGAAAATATATATCTAATAAGTGTATTTTTATAAATACACAACAGTATTTACCAACCAAATTAATATGGTTTGTTCATCTACTGGTAAAGGAAGGATTAGATATCGTAATATTTCATTACAGTGGATTTTCTGTGTCCTTGAAAAAATATAAAGATTTTTAAATATAAAAAAGGTTTTAGTTAGGTTCCCAGTACGTCTCAGAAAAATTTATATTTTGTAAAATGCTGAAATTTCAATATCCAGAAATTTAAGTTTTACACGAAAAATACAGCAGGTTTTTGTTTCACTGTATCCATGATATTTAATGCCTCCGATCATTCATAAAATACTAATCACGGTTCTTAAATTATTAGGACCATCAAAATGAATTAGTGCTTACACAATATTACCAATTGATTCATTAAGCGAGGAGATTTTAAGCTTTTCCATAATAATTTTTATGAAAGTCGTCCCGTAATAATACCAGTGAAGATGTTTTGTATTGTTTATTAATTTGTATTTTCTAAATTTTAATTTATAGACTACTATATATTAAATAAAGTTTGTTTATCAAATACGATTGATCCAAACCATTCATTCGTTCACCGAAAAATTTATTCACCCCCTTACGTTCGTGGAAAATGTCCCCAATATTATATCATTGTAATTAAAAATGAAAGCAACGAGACATTCTTACTAAAATCTATCTTTGCCTACAGAATGTGTCGAAACCGCTATTTTTTTATAGCGATGTACGTTAACAACGTTTGTTTACTGTATTTAAAAATTAAATTATTAATAGTGCTTATTAATAGTGACTTTGATAGTGCTCGTATTGAACTATTTTCATATTACACGGTCGCATAAAATGCAAAACGATGTCGTAATAAGCAATAGGGTTTTACTTTAACAGAATATTTTTTAATAGATCGGTAAAATTTATAAGAAATTGAAGAAACAATAGAATGATCGACACAAAAATACATTTTTACAATTTCCGAGAATAATATCCATAGACACGCACTAAAATTCAGCCAATTGTTTGCAAAAATACTTTAATATTAATCTTTGATTACACATTACGTATTTGATCATTTTTGTTAAAACAAGGAAATTCTTCCAATACAACATCCAACGAACAAATGATCAAAACTTCAAAATAATGACGCAGGCATGTTGATATGGCTACCACTAATGCAGTAATATTTTACATAATTTTCATTACATTTTTATGTAAGTGTTGTCAATAAATTGGCGAGATTTTCCCGATGAAAATGAATCCAAATATCACCTGATTCGAAGATACGTGTACTTGTGTGATTCAAAAGTACAAGTTTTTACACGTAATTGAAATAAATGCAAAGTCATTTTTGTTCACTCATTTTCATTGGAAAAACCTCAACAATAGATCGATAGCACTATTATCGAGGTGTAACGAAAATTAAAAATGTTAAGTTTCCGTAGAAATAAAATTCATCGAGGGACATAATAATGAATGCTCTCGAGAGTTAACTTTTGTCAGAACACTTGCCGCCCACTTCAGTTAACGAGTCTCTCGAGCTTGGCAGAAACATAAATAATAATGGGAATGACTTACGGCTGTGAATCCGGCGATAAAAACCTGCTTTGAAATAGGAAATTACTGTATTTACCTCTTCCTTATCTAAATTTATACCCTAATGTATATAATTAAATCTTCTCTTCTGTAATATATTGGCAATATTTACTGCTTTGTGGCCACAAGTAAGAACTTATACTTTAGTTAAGCTTGTCAATAGTAACATTTACGATCGACACATTTATTTGTAAAATAATTTCTTTAACTATTTCTTTATTCTTATACAAAGTGGAGCATTTAAAACAGATTTTAATACTCACTTGATTAACTTGCCTACCTTTGGCAACAAGAAAAATGCATCAGATCGATCTTGCTTTCTTTCAAGGGGTATAATAGGTTGCTCAATAAGATTCTTACAGTGGAAGAACATTGGTCTAGTCTTGTCTTCTATCAAACGTATTTATAATAGGTTGCTCAATAAATTGTGTCGTTCGATAAGAAATGAAACTATTAGATTTGTCGTTTTATTTTTCTAAAAATGGTACTATGATGATGATGCTACTGTTTGATGAACATGTGTGAAGTTTTACGTAAATCTGTCGACTCGTTCGTATATTTACAGTTGTTCAAACGTTGAAGTGTCATAGTATCTTTTTACAATGTAAAAAACGACAAAACTTATTGAACAACCTAGTATAATCCGATGTGAAGAGTTTTTTTCGTAAACAGAGATATAGGAGATGCGAAGGTTAACTTCAGTCTTTCCTTTTTTTAGTCTCTAATGGAACGTTTTAACATCGTTCAAGGTCACTGAAGATAAAACACAATAAAAGATAAATTACTTCGAGGAACCGACCCAGCACTTCTGTGATTTATTTCTTTACGTGCAAATTGCTAATACGAGAATCAAAAATGTAATCCTTGAACGTCGATGGATGCTCTAACCAAAGTGATTCGATATGAACAATAATACACATTGTCCATATCGTCAAATCTAACACGATTAAGACGTCGTTCCCATTACGAAACCCTGTTCCATCCTATTCTAAATTAAGAAACCAATTTCGACGTTGGTGTTTTATTTTCCAATTAACATTTTAAACATTCTCATTTCTGGCACGCCTTACTTTGATTAATTGATTTATTAATCATTTCGAGATGCACCGTGTTCCTATGGATGTGTCACGAACGTCTCATACAAATATAAATGTGAATCATTGGAATCCGCTTGAGAATACTCAACGGTTGAAACTTCAACTCCTGCATAATTACACAGAGACGGAAAATATTTAACAGATGGCTATTACCTTATAGACGGACCTGTATCAAAGTCTGTAGTACGTATTGTGTAACGTTCTTAGCGAGGATGACGTGTTTGATGAATAAAATTAAACGAAGTACATTTTTTTTACGATTTTTACTTTACAATGATAATCTGACCGAGCAAAAAAGTCGCAGTGATAATGTTTCCTAATATACCGCAGTCTTTATGCAATAATATTTATTCAATGAATAAAAATATAATACTAAGTTAATAGGAATATAAATATAACATAAAATAGATTTAACAAATGAATGTAGGTGGTTTAAACATTTAATCCGAAATGCGTGTTCGTAAAATGTTAGTGCGGATCGAGAGTGACCTGTCAACAAGCTTACACGACCAGACATCCGAGAGTTAAAGGGATTCCTCCCGCTTATCAGCTATTAATACATAATAAGACGAAGTTGCACGCGTATCTGAATGTCAACCGTTATTACAATATATTTAATAATTTTTTTACAACGATTTCTCTTTGATGTCGCCATACTAATGACGTTTTTAATGTCAGTATAAAAATAACAATTACCGCTGGTAGTACAAACACGTACAATGAAGTATGAACTACAACAGACTCGTGATATATCGAAAATATAAAACCCATTGGTTTTGATCAGTCAGTTACGTTCTATACATTTAATAGATTGTTATACTCAGTCTAATCTACTTGTATGCAAAATTTATAATATTAATAAATCTGATCATCATACGGTCTTTTTCTTAATAAATGAAATAGTTATTGGATGGATAATCGTTAAATTATAATGGAATAATTGAAAGTAAAACTACTACATGAATCTGACGTTACGTCTCAAGCAGAAACGTTGCAGGTGATTATTGATTTTCCTACGAGCTGAAGCTTGTATAAGAGAATGCACTGAAGTGTTGATACGTATTCGTGGACTTTCACTCCGAAGGGCGCAAGTAAACCTCCAAAATGAATTGTCGTTTATTTACCATAAAGTTTACCAACACTTTTTTGACGATTTTGCTAACTACAATATGCATCCAAAGTTTGGATAAATATACATACGTCCAGAAATCACATTCAATCTACTATTTTATAGTTTTATTTAATAGATACAATATTATTCTATGTAACATAATATCGAAAGAATATTATATACTTGAAAGACTCAAATATTAAAAAACAAAAAATGTCTGCCATTGTTATTCCCTTCCGATAAGCTTTCATTTATAAGACCAAATATATAATTAAGCAACAATCTAAATTCACTCGTGTGATTAATTTCGTTTTATTAATACTCTTAGCGTTTTTAAATACCAATGTCAAATTAAAAATACTTCACGAGTATATGAACATTCTCAAGCTGCCGGTATAACAATTTTAATTGTTTATTTAAAATACAAGTGTATATTGTACCTCGCCAAAATAATTGTTTAATAAATTATTAAATATGATAAAGTAAGAATGTGAAGGGTACAAATTTTATTTATTCCTTTAGTTGCAATACGTAATACTCAATAAATATACATATATGTATTTAATAAAGTTCAGAATGAATATGCACTATTGTTCTGTTTTTCGTTTATTGTACTACCGAGCCAATAAAATACAAAACCCCAAGAACTTTACGATTGCTTCGAACGGATATATATGGTCTTTAAAAAAAGTGTATTAAAACGATTACAAAATTATAGGATTAATTTTTCTAAGTTAAGAATGTCAGTATATATCATCAAGTGATTACAAGAAACTAGTATAATTTCTCGACTGAAAATAAATACGTAACAAAGTACACTAATCTGTGAAGTTGCATAACTTATCGACACAACTAGCCTCGAAATAATCTTTCCTGACATTTGTTCTAATTCGTTAAAGAGAACTCTTAGGCCGCTATTAAACAAGCGTGGAAAAGACGAACATTCGTATTTCTTTTTTTTTCCCAACTAAGAGAAAAACGTCGTGTCCCTTAGTTCTATGAGAACTTCTTAAATTCTTAAAGATTCATATTGCCCACGTTACACGTGGTACTGCTATATAAAATAAGACGTACCATAACCTCTACATTGTTCCGTCTTTTCTTTGTATCATGTTTATTGTTTTAAAAATGGAATTTATTGTACAAGTGATTTGTGTATAAAGTACTTCCACATTATACAAACAATAAAATTATATCGGATAGAAAGTATTATATTGTAAAGAATAAAAGGTTTGGACGAATACTTAGAGACAAGAAAAGTGGAAAAGATCAGAAAATAAACCAAAGATTCTAGCTGACGTAATTATTGCCATTTGCTTATCAAGCTATCCAATTTATAAAATCCTATTTATTTATTTGTATATTCTAAATAATTTTAAATACTCGAGTCTATTTTTATAAATCGATTACTTTTAACGAATATATTCAATCAACTTTACGTAGAGAAAATATTAACAAATTTTACATCTCAGAGTATAAATATTTGTTAGAGTTAACTTGTCTTTAAGCTTGTTACACACAAATTATTAAGTTATTATGTTATGCTTTTCGAATCTGTGAAATGTCGAACCTGTATCGAATAAACAGTGTACGCTTTCCGATTTAAAAAACAGAATAATACAAAAATAAGCGAAAGGTTAAATACTGACACTTTTAAAGATGGCGTCCCATTGCAAAGCGGCATAGTTTTAAACAGAACCAAAACTAATTGCTATTTGCTCAATAACCAGAACCCATAGATTTATGTGAATCTGTAGACCAAACCAATTGTTAGAAAACTTTTTTAACAAACTTGGGGAACACTAAGTTTGAAGAATCATCGTCCAAGTATATTTTACGATAAAGTGAGACTTGAAAAAATTATATGATAATTTCGTCGATGATGCAGAATAAAGAAATACGACGAATAACGTGCATTATGCAATTCATTGATAAATTGCATCAATTTCAAAGTAAGTACTTACCATTCAACACACTATGTATTTAGTTCTACACCTCTGACGTCAGAGGATTCACCGGGCACATTTCTTAGACATCCTCTAAGTTCTTGAAGTTTAACAATTAATTGTTTACAAATACACTACCCAGTACACCGGTTAATCATTCGCGCCTATCAGGCAACAAAGGAATTTTTTTTTTATCGACAAAAAACATAGGTGAAGCTTGAAGCGAAACACACGACGAAATTGTTACGGCGCCATATCGCATAACTGTCAGAAGCAGACTGCGCGCGCAACATGCGTATTGCATCGAAAGAGGGAAATTCGAACGACAATAATTGTAGCGTGGAAATAGATACCAAATGTACTAAATAAATGTCAACGTTAAACAAGCTGCGTATTAGTTAAATTTCGTCCAAATGTCAATAACCCATAAATATATATAATATATAAATGTATCCTTCCCCTTGAGGGCAGTATTCTCTTTACGTTAACATTTACAATCAACGAATGTACTAAAACACTATAAATGTTATCAGTTTGAAATATTGTGGATACTTCTAAATATATCTTTACAAACACTTAGTATACTATTGTATGTGTATTAAAAGGGAATTCCATTTTGTTAGATAAATTTTCAGAATCTTAAACAGGAGTAAATAACCATCTTTTCTCAGATGTTTGTGACATAGTGGAGCTTTATACTTCAGTGTTCTCTTTCCTTCATATTTTTCCTAAATAATCAGTGTATTCTTTAGTGAAAAGTGATAGCAATATTCGTTGTTCTTTTTGTAGAAGTCCTAGAAATGTATAGGGAATAAAATTTGACACACAACTCGGTGATCTCTAAAACCTGAATTAGATATGCACATTGTTCGCACTGCGTTTCTACTACGCATAAATAAACGTGCGTTTATTCTACGTTGCAATACAGTCCATTTAATACGCGAATGTAGATTGTACATTGCATAACTGATCATTTTTCCGTATCGATTGATTTTTCATTACGGCTATGCTGTCCCCATTTAGTCAACGCTCTCATATAATGAAACAAGTAAGGAGCAATGAGCTGGCATTCTTTTGTTACATTACGTTTCTTGCTTTCGAACGCACTGAATACGTCTAATGCGTACACGTTGGCAATACACGTTTGTACAGTGTTTGTTCAATTGTTAAACATGATACGTATTCGGACGAGAAAATAGTGACCGACACGTTTGTCGTACTGCGTGCCACGCGTTGCGTTTTTCTCGACTGAATGTACGTACATTTGTATATATGCAAACATACCTCGTTTAAAGGCACTTCGCAAATACAGTGTTTTTAAATTATATTTTCAGTGTTTGCCACTTGTTCTTAAGGTTCCACTATCTTCTTCGATCTTGTTACCATAATTATTTTTTCTAAAATGTTTATTCGTCAGTCATCTTACATAAAAGACTAAAATATTTTAAAGTAAGCTGTACAGTACTATACTGTTTTTTTTTTTATTTATTATTTTTACTTTTTTTATTGGTTTTTAGGCCTAGTACTATTGTATATTTAATAAATGACAGTGTAAGTATCTTTTTAAACTTTTACACTGCAACAAAATACCGAAGTTCAAATTTAACAATTCGCTATTTTTTACGGTTTGACTGTATTGTGGTGGAACTATTAACTTTTCAAAATTATGTTCCACAGAATTTTTACATTTTATAGTACTAGTTATTCCAAAATATCTTAATATATCCATAATATTGTTATCTTTTCAAGGTGTCTATTAGCATTGCAAAAACTGAAATAAAAATAAAATTACAAAATTTACTAGACCACAAAGCGTCCTGTTTTCGAAAACTTTTATCAGGTAAAATAAAGGAACACACTACTGAAAATCCAGTCATGATTATAAAGTGTGCAATTCCAAAAATTATTATCCACTGTCCGATCAAATTTACTTATTTTATCTATTTATTTCTAATAAATTCTGCAAATGTAAATTAGTACAAAATTATCCAACGAATGAGGATTCAGAACGGTTTTGCAATATTTCAATAAAAACGTGCAAAATTTTTGAGCGAAAATACCCAAAAAGAGTACCTGCTTACCTTGTTATTGAAATATGGATTAATATCGAATATTATACTATTGGATCAACACCTTTGTATTTCTTAACAAGATGCTACGAATGAATTAACACTCGGACGACAATATTTCAGATTAGCATAATAACTACAAACTCGAAATTATCATTTACTATAATTCTCCAAAATTTGTAACACATACTTTGAATAAATTATTGAGAGAATACTCGTGTCGTAGATGCACGCGACGTTGGCCATTTTCTCTATTTTTGAACTTCGTCGATATGGCTGCATATAACGCATTGGTTCTGTGGCATATAAAAAGTCCAACTTGAACTAACGATAGATCAATGAATGCAAAAAGAAAGAAATTTTTTGAAAATTTAGATCAAGAGCCAATATCAGAAAACATTGATAAGAAAGCAAGCGAATTTGAAAATAATAGTATACTTTTGCTTAAAGAAGTGGTAAGTTCATTTGAATCTACAGGGTGTAAAATAGTAAAACCAACAAATTTAATGGATCGAAAAAGAAAATGTCATATGTGTACCGAAAATAACAATAAGTATAAGTTCAGTGTTAATAATTGACACAATCATATATGCAGTGTACGTACAAAATCACAGATATTTTGCACGCGTTGTGCAGAATAGTAATAAACAATGTTTGGATACACACACACATTTGTTTCATTTATTATTCTTATTATTATTCGTATTATATTTTGTAAAAGTAATCAATTATACATAATCTTATGTGAGTTTACATTTGGGATTTATATCCATTTTTTAACAAAAGGTTTATTGACTCCTGGTAATATTCTAGTAAAATTCTCTTGAGTAACTTGTACCTTAGTTATTACAGGCCTCAGGTGCGAAATTACAGGGTCAGAATTAATTAATGAATTATGAGAATATTCTTATTGTCAAGTCTTGACATTTTCCTCGAACGTAATTCTCTATACGATCAGAAAAGTTTATGATTTGCTTCTTGAGCATCTTCAGTTGATTGTCCTAAGGTGGTATTTCATTTGTTATAATATCTAATCCACGAATCAAAAGTTTGTGAACTATTACTAAAATGTATTATCAACTATAGATACATATATATACATATATATATATATATATATATCTTCGTTATTCCTTTGGTTTAAGCTTCTTCTTTTGTAATTGATTGTTAATCCCAATGATATTATTTGAAGTATTCCTGTAAACCGTTTAATCAATTTTACGCTTATCCTTGTTATCGAAGTTAATCATTCTGGGGATTAAAAGAATTTCTTGGACAACTTCATTTGTTATCTGTGGTTTTGCGATTACTAGCCTCCTTTTGCTTTTCAGTTTATTCATCATTTATTTTGTCCGAACAGTTGTTTATGAAGTGAGGACCCAGTAGTCGAACATTTAAAATCAAGTTTATAATGCAATTTGATTGATACTCAGATAGCGGACCATCGGGCGACTACGCAAGCGGAGGTGCTGGGTCAATTAGGACCCCAATGTAAACTCACATAAGATTATGTACAATTGATTACTTATACAAAATATAATACGAATACTAATAAGAATAATGAATGAAACAATTGTGTGTGTGTGTATACATTCAATTCGTTTACAAAACGTTTGCAAAAACATTGTTTATTGTTATTCGACACAACGCGTGCAAAATATTTGTGATTTTGTACGTACACTGTATAGATGAATTATTAACACTTAACTTATACTTATTGTTATTTTCGGTACACATATAACATTTTCTTATTCGAACCATTAAATTTGTTGGTTTTACTATATTACGTCCTATAGATTCCAATGAACTTACCACTTCTTTAAGCAAAAGTATACTATTATTTTCAAATTCGCTTGCTTTCTTATCAATGTTTTTTGATATTGGCTGTTGATCTAAATTTTCAACAAATTTCTTTCTTTTTGCATGCATTGATCTATCATTAGACCAAGTTGGATTTTTTATATGCCACAGAACCAATGCGTTACATGCAGCCATATCGACGAAGTTTGAAAAAAGAGAAAATGACCAACGTCGCGTACATTTAAGACACGAGTATTCTACATTTTATATAGAAATTGTATAAAAAAAAACAATTTATTCAAAATATCTGCTACAAATTTTGAAGAATTATAATGAATGATAATTTCGGGTTTGTAATTATTATCCTAATCTGAAATGTCGTGTTCTCGGTATAACCTTGAAAGCAATACGAAGAAGCGAGCGTATTACGTCTAGAGTGGGGTTCGAACAGATCCGGGTGTCGTCGTCGAGTGTTGAAGGATCATCTTCGATTATTTTTCTTAAACAATAATATAAATACAAAACCATTTTTATAAATATACAAAGAAATATTTAATATGAATAATCTTTAAGAAATATTTGATTTATTTTATTTCTTCAGTAGTTATTTATACCAATGTTTAAAAATACTACGTATTCGCTCCGCTGTGCGGTAAAGTGAAACGAAACCCGCCGTATTAGCGAGATATTCTTGTATCGTTTAGCAACTTGTGTGACTAAACAAGAGTATACAGACAGTCTTCGGACGACAAAAGTGCATCGCGTGACACAACGTGATGAACGTAAGAAAGCCTACCTTTGCTCCCGAGAATTTTTACAACCTTTGAACATTTTATATAAATCGAAGTATAAAAATCTTTAGTTTTAATTTTGTTTACAAGTATGATGTATGAATGCATAGAGTACCAGATTCATAAGCGGGAGGTCTCGAGTTCGAATTCTTGTGAATCCAGATCATATTTCAATTTCTAATTTGAATAATTAAATTTCACGCGATATTTAATTATTCAAAATATAAATTGCGAAACCACCTTATCGAATCTGCTCTATGCATTCACCCAACATCTTGTGAAAACATTAAATTCAAAAACTTTTTATACTTCAAATCTTAATTATTTATGAAAGAGGAAAAGCAGTTACTGTTTCCAAAGAATACACTCGTATCCTTGAGATTCGATTAAGAAAGTATTGCTCTAGTTGCGGTACGTCATTCTTGCCTTCATAAACGTAATTGTTTGTAAAAAGTACAGCCAAATAAGAAACCGAACGTGATATTTGATTAAATTTAATTTGCGATGGGTCAGTCTATAGCTTATTAAAAAAAAAAAAAAGAAACCAATCTATGCCAAGTTTCAACTTTGTATACCAACTTGGAGAGTATTAAGACCAAAACACGAAAATCAAGTTTTTGTCCAATTCCTCCCATTCTATTGCATGAAGAATTTAAAAAAAAAAATCAGGGACATTCAATTACAAATCCACGTACTAAAGAATTTTTTCGGATATTTGAATTAAAAATTTAAATGGTAAAAACTAGAAAACCTCCAAAAACCCTGAAAAATGCCAATTATTAATTTTTTAAATTACACTACATTAAAATAAAAAATTTGAACAAAATTGATGCTAATTGTAGCAATATGCACCTACTATACAAGTATAATCGTAGTTCCGTAACAAACCGGTTTTTTTTTTCAGCATTTTCGTTTTTTTTATAATTTAAATTTTGATCAAAAGATCTGAAGAAGTTTTCTATCCTGTGATTTATTTTAAACTTTGTATGCAATAGAATAGGAGAAACTGAACAAAACTTTAATTTTCGTATTTTGTTCTTAATGGTCCCCAAGATAAGATAAAGAGTTGAAACTTGACATAGATTGATTTTTTTTGTTGAAAATGCATCGTAACCCATCGCGAGTCAAATTCAGTTTAGAGACGCATTTCAACCTTTATTCGGCTATGCTCTTTGCATTCAGCATTGTGCATATTTCGTGTATATAATTTATAGAATTCAACATTTTTGAGTTCAAATATCATACTGTATAGGTTTATCAGATTGCTCCTAATTAATGAAAAACTGATACCAGGCCAACCAAATAGGTCCATGAATTCATTCTATTAATTAAAAATCACTACACGAATTTAAAATTGTACAATAGGAAAACATACGTCTCAATTTTCTGAAAGTACAACTTTGTCTTCATAATTACACACGTGGATTGTTTCACTATAATGCAAACTCAATTCTTAGTTTACCATAAGTGAATGTACTTATCATCTCCCACCAATAATTGTACGAAGTCAGAAAACATCTAAACTTTTCCGTAAGTACATTCACCTTGAGTACATTTCTGTAAATTGTAAAATGTAAACGAGCCTTTTCTTATTTTCCATTTTGTTTCGTTTAAAAGGTAAATTTATATCATCTCCTAGAGATTTGAATCTTCCACATTTATATCAATCTTTTTACAAACAATCAATACACGTTAAACGAGTTCAAATCTCAACCGAAACAGTTTCAAATATTTAATAAAAGAAAATTAAGCATGTGTGCTTATGAAGTACAATTTAATGAAAATTGATAAAAGTATACATTATGAAAACCAATAGATACATCGATTTTTTTTTAGTTCTACCTTCGATTCTCTTTTTACATTTTTTCTTCAAAGATTTGCAAAAACTAGTTAATCGGATCTCGAAAATAGACGACAATTTTTGTTAAACGAAACTTAACGATCGATTGAAACATGTTCTATTCCAATGATCATATATGCATTCGTGTAGAATATATGCATCGATATATTATTTATGCGCAAAAAAAATGCTATAAAAAACATCGAAATTACGCTTCCTTTCTTCGTGCGTTCTATATATAAAAATTATCATGAGTAAGTATGCATACGTAATAAATAAAGTCTGTAATATCAATGTTACTTCGCTTATTTACTTGTATGCTTATTCGATCGATTTATTAGAAATGAAATCAATTTACCAAAACATTTATGTTATTTTTTGTGTAATTAACAATAAATTCGAATTATTCTTTAAATAATACTATTACGTTAATCGTAGTAACTGGAATAACTTTAACTCGATGTAAAATATCAGATTGGCTACCAAACACAATAGTTAAGTGAAACAATGTTTTGGACAATTAAAATAAAAATATTTTGCAAAATTTGTTATCGAACAACACACAACGTAATTAAAATGTTATGTGTTATTATTCCATGGTTACACGCATAAATGAGTGAAACGAGTTCGGAATATTTCCTAATTATTCCGAATTTCCATTTTCTACTAATTAATTTTCTTATTCGACAGTGTACTTCTTCGGTCAAATTAATTTTTATCGAGTTCCATAAGAAGAAACGTCGAAACAATCGGTAAGTTACATTATTTATGTCCTACCTCGATTAAGAAGCATCGTTCTAATAACCCTGATATAAATCTTGCCATGTTTCGTCTTGGCGACATGAAACAAAAAGTCCGAAACAACTCCATTTCCTTCATGAATATTAGTTTCCGCCAAAACTTCCTTCAGACTCTCCACCCTTTCTTCCGGTGTACTTTCATCGCCCGATACTAATTTTTTGTCTAAACACTCCACGACACTACAATCATCCCAGAATTCCACTGGATTTTGTTTCTGAAGCTTTTTCGAAGATCCAACATCCAAGAGTGCGGAAGAGTCTAGACCAGCGTACGAAACATTCAAAGCCAAATTCGTAAACGTTGGAACTCGTGGAGAACTAGATTCCAATTTCCAAGAAACATTTTCGTCAGTTTTTAACTTCCAGGAAGTATCCAATTTGCTAGTCTCTGCCGAATTTCCTTCGTTGATTTCACAGGGATACTCGATCGGAACTTCTCGTGAATTATCATTCATTTTCCCTAATAATTTGTTGCAAATTTCCGACAAACGTTTGAATTTGCCCGGTTTTGAAGAAGTCTCCTTCAATGTGCAACCAGTTGCTAGATCATGTTCTGTAAGGTCTTCGTTCGTCTTCCATAGAGAATTTCCGGCTCCAGGTGTAACATTTCCGAAGAAGCATCCATCGCTTGTTCTTGAAATGGTATTAACTTGGGGACGTTGAATTGTTTTCCTGGATGAAACCCCCTGAGAATTATCGATCGTCCTCTGAGAATGTTCTCTTGATTCAAGAATAGTTCCACCATCCGTATAATTTTTCGAAAGATTTTTAATCGTTTCTCGAAAAACATTTTGAATGTTATCAGTCGTTTTCAAAAAATGATCTTTGTTCTTTTGTCCTTGTTCCTCTGTTCCCACGCAAGAAGTTTCGTCTAACTTCTCACTTAGTTTGCGAAATGACGCCTCTGTATCGTGATCGTTGTTCATATCACCATAATCATCTCTCGATCATCAAACGATCGAGAGTTTTGTCATTTTATTCATAATAACGCTAAAGAATATTTGCAACAACCTTTTCACCTATTTTTCCTCTTCTTTTATTCGATGAAAATTTTTATCAGATAACAATTATCACTTCGGTCACTCTATCCTTTGCTGATAAACAATAATTGTTTTCAAACAAATCGATGATTTTTCGAGAATTAATCGCAACGGTAATTTTCAAATGTATACAATTAATTTTATTTTCTAACTACACCACTATTTCGACTTAAAATTTTTCTTTACAATCTACTTATCAAAACGAGAAAAATGTGTGTACATCTTTTTTATCAAAATTTGAAAATATTGATATATCGTCATACTGCTTAAAAAAACTCGTTTTGATTCCTATGAAAAAGAATGCGTAATAATACCGATAATAAAACAATCAATTAAAACGTTCAATGTGTCATCAATGGATTGATAAGAACCATAAAAGTAAGAATAAAATAGCTGATCTCATTATCGCTTATATATCTATTTACTGCCAACGTATAATTACAACATCTATATGTAGTTACAAACAAAAATTTTAACAAGATTGAACAGTGATATAATAGAATAATCTGAAGAAGCAACTTTTTTCTTTGTACTTAAATGACAAAGAAAAAAAAATATCTCGTCGATTATACAAATTGTATAGATTAGCAGAACCCCCCCCCCCTCCCCCCACCCCAAAAAAGAAAAGAACATCTCATTGTATTGTAAATTGATTTTATATTCGATCATTCCACGCGAAATCAAACACTAAATGAGACACCAATTCGAATATTACACAAGTTTGAATATTTGTAATCTTTCAGTAGTATTTAAATGTAATTCGAAGGATTTTTCAAAATTTAGAAAATTGTATATTTTACAACTGTTTGCAAAAAAATATAACGTTTGAACTAAAAATGTAACAAGAATTCAACTTAAAAAAATAACAGTTTTACAATTCTGTTTACAATGGTTTTAAACAAATATCGTATTTTCGTCCGTATAATATTTTGAAAAAATATTGCATTATTTTTCAAATAGCTCTGAAATTCACAATTTTAAAAATTTTGAAAATTCTTCGTATACGTTTAAGTACCACTAAAGATTAGAATATATTTAAATTTGAGAAAAGTTTAATATGATATTCCATTTAGCATCTGATTTCACGTGGATTGACCCTATTCCTACAGTAGACCCATATTTGTAGAAGTACAAATTTTGTTGAAATTTTGTTCAAAAAGAAAATTTTTTGAAATACTTTTTGTTTAAGGCTCATTTTTGGAAATTGATATAAAATTAAAATAAGGGTAAAATATAAACTGTAAAGAATTTGTTTTTTTTTATAGGAAATATGAATATTTCAAGTATACAAAATGTAAATTTTTAATTAAATTATGTATAGAATTAAACAATTGTATGTTCCTATACAACACATTTGATGTAAGAACAAGTGAAAATTCAGTGTATAATGTAGAATTTCCATGGTTGCTGATTAATTGTATGCATTAATTATGTTAGGGAAATAAATTGGCATAAAAGAGTTCTAATAATGTTTTAAAAACAATACGTCATTATATTTCACATTTTCTCCCATGCATTTTTTACATAGTAAATTATTTCCATGAGAAAGCATTGAACTATAAAAGAGGAAATGCATTCAAAGAATTATATATCTTTCCTTTAACGAAAGTGGTTTAATTGTCTAACACTTATTACGTAACTTTTTAGAAAAAACAAATATAGAATTTGAAAAATATATTTTCATTCTAACTTGTAAATAACCTATCATTTGACTATTTTTTTCATTTCTCATTATTAAAACAAAATGGGCCACTACTTGGTATTAAATATGTTGGTAAATTTTATTTAATTTATGAGTATTTTTACATTACTTTTCACTAACCTGATAAATTTGTATATTTTCTTGAGCCCATAAATACTTTGTGTAACTTAAACATTATTCTTGATCATTCAAAAATATATCACATATTTCTACGAACATAAGATTACACTTGTATTCGCACATGAAAATACAGAAAACAATCAATACTTAGCTTTATCAACCAATTATAATATAATTATAAAAATGATCTGCATATTTATATAATTTGTAAAGTTATTTATGAAAGAGAAAATATTTAATATATTTAATAAGAAGTTAATAATTCATTTCAATTACAAGAAAAAGTAACAAGTTATAAGTAAAATTGTAAGAATCTATTAAAAATAAATCGACGACTAATGAAAGTTATATACATACAATAGATTTAATACTAATATGATTAACATTATATTTTCTACTATATGAAATTTCAAAATATTTATGTAAGACACATTTTAATTTTTATATTACAGTCGTTTCATTACATAACACATAGGTCTTGGTTCTACTTTAATCTTTTAAACAAGTTGTTTGTTTACATACATAAAATATATATCATTAAATCTATGTTATTATGTTTACCTTTCTATTATGAATTTTAAATTGAAATTTAAACAATTTTTGTTGCATCGTTTGTATTATATTAAAAGAAAAGAGAATAAAGAGTGCTGAGGTGTGTTAGTTTCATATCAACGACTTGTTTACAAAAATAAAAGGAGGCTATAAAATTATATAACAACAATATGCAAAAAATACAAATAATTTTCAACAAATTGAACAAGTTTTCTCAAAAACCGAAAGAGCATCACTTTAATTGTAAAATGAACTAAGATATTTAAAATACAAGAAAATTAAAATGTGATTACTTAACCTAACATACTCAAAAATTGAAATTGAAAAAATTCTTACTTTAAAATAATCAAATATTTGTTGAAGCCAATAACACAAGAAATGTAGTAAAACTGCACACGTAGAAATTAAAATTTTTTATTGAAATCACTTGAAAAATGTATCGTATTTTAAAAAATATAATGTAATTAACCTATTTACGCGTGGTTTTAAAATTCATAATTTTTGAAACGATTTAATCTAGTGTCCAATGAAATTTAAAAAGAAGTATATTTTCATTTAGTAATTTTAATTAATTATTATAGAAGAAATAAAAATTATTTCAAATGAATAACAAAACAATTGTTTTTCGAAAGTCATCCGAACCTAACCTAAATGTCACTAGATCTCCAAATTTAAAAAATGTTCTATATTCTTCTCTGTATCTAAGAATAATGATACTATACGAATTAAAAGATATTATAAGAATTTTATCAGATGATCTTATAATACATATTTTTACTTTGGATAGAATTTAATAAAAAGTAAGCAGATCAGTTTTAATTTGTAACTACATTTTCGATTCAATTAGTCGAGTTCATCGACGTGAAGAACTGCATTTCATGCACTGTAACTTAATTTATAATTAAATGTCAATTAAGAAAGCTTTGGTTTTTAACTCCCAATTTTACTAACAGAATGACGAATGTTTCAAATTTCCGTTGCAATGATTAATTCGCGAAAAGTGTCAATTATTTGTTCTCATACTTTGTTTTCAACAATTTAAAATTTAAGAACTGTGAAAAACTACCTACATACAAGATTACCGATGTATATCATGAAAACATATAAAAAGAAAGTGCACTGAAACGTTAATTCACTTTTAACTACTATTTAGGGTATTTTCACAGAATCCACAGAAAGTGGTTTTTCTTTTAATTGACACTTAAAAAAAAAGTACGTTTGTCACCTTGTAAAAGCATTAAACAACTTCTTTTTCATTATAATAACAAATGCGCAAACCGTCCTCCTTACACGGAGGACGAGCGCCGACTAAACTGAAGTACACTATGGAATTTCACAGCAGTGCCGGGTCAAGTGCTCTGATTGGTTGAAAATTCTTCCGGGCGACTGCTGATTGGACAATCAACAAAAAAAAGAAGGTATTTAATTAAATGTGACCTGTTATCAATGAAGCATAACATTGTTGTTATTTTTAATAATGAAATGATCAGTATTTTTTTAAATAGTTCATAATACTCTTATCGAAAAATGGTTTTCTCAAGTACATTATTTAGTGTAGTCACTAAAGATAACACAATTATTTTACAAAAATTAATAATTGTTAATTAATTTGAATAAATATATTGCTGCTGATCGTGAAAACAGTAAGCAAGAATTTGTTTATAAAAGTAAACATTAAAAATTTTTTTAAAGACAAACCATAGTAATTATTTATGTATATACATCACAAGTTTTATATACATAATTATTTTATAACAATACCTGGAAAATGTATGTAGCATACGAATTACTAAATAGTTAATTTGTTAATGTAAATATACATAATAATTGATAAGAAAGGACATAAAATAAATTCATACGTACGTATGAAATTGTACATAATTGATAAAAAAAGAAATTTCTTTGATGAATCGAATATATTATACATTTAATTATTAGTAAACAAATTATGAGGAAAATTGTAGATTCAAAACAAAAATTTAAGAAACATTAGAAATAATCTAACTTTTATTAAAGAAATATTAGAAATAATATAACTTTTATTAAAGAAGCATTAGAAATAATCTAACTTTAACAAAAGAATGTTATCAAACCACTCTTATCTTTGAAAAAGTGCATTCAAGTAAATAATCAAACAAACAGCACCAGGCTTTGACAAATGTTATCACAAATTAACGATAACAGGCGACCAATAAAAGTTGACTTTTATAGTCAAATATGTGGCCTTATCAATTGAAGACAATAGATTGGCTAAGTTGTAAAGATAATTTATGAGAAAGATAAACAAGAAATTTCCTCTTGTAAGATTTTAAGATGAAATATTAGCAACATAAGTATGAAACTGTGGTTTTCCTAGTTATAATTTGTGTTTAATAGTGTAATAAAATAATTTTCATAATATTTTTTAAATAAATCAATTATTAAGATTTAAAAATATATTCATATTCCAAAAATTAATAACATTATGCGCATAAAGCTTAATAATACTCCTAATTCAGGAGTGTATTCTTATTTTTAAATTTGTTTCAACTTTTATAACAATTAATTTCCATAAATCCTCAAACATAATAGGTTCATTACACTTTAAATCGATCATTTTTTACATTCGTTATTATTCCTCTAGCTGAAAAGGATTCCAGCCTAGTCAACTTTATATATATTGGAAACGAATATGAGAAACAATGAGAGGTGTGACAAATAATTTTATAATAACTTAACAAAGAATACAGTATAAATGAATTAAAATAACGTTTTCAACTTGTTTAAAAAACTTTTGCTGTCTTTTTATTTTAATCGAGAAGGGTCAAACTTTCTGAATGAATTTTTTTTTGAAAGAAATCATTTGCGCAACATGAAAGTGATTATCAACTATGGTTTTAAATATCTAAAAAGATATGACTGACATGTTTTAGGCTTCCTATATCAAACCAGAATGTCCTAGCTAGACACTTCAAAATTAACATCAATGAACTATTAATACTAAACCTACCACGATCAGTCAAATGATCATTTTTAAACTTTCTTTAAAATTTCCTATATTCAACATTATCACATAATCATTTAACTTCACAATCTTTATTAATATATATAGAATGATTTTTTTAATATTTATTTGTCTATTTCTTTTTTTTTAGAAATATGTGTTGTATGTTACATCTACCGTAACCGATCACTTGACTGGTTAAAGATTTATATTTTTTTGTAATGTTATTTACTCTGAAGACTAAATTTTAAAACTGTACAGTTTAAAAGATAAAATTCTGTAAAACCCCGTGATCATACAATTGCAAAATATAAATTGATAATTTTGATACATGACAAGAGTGTCAGGTGTTTATCCCTATAAATGCAAACTGTAAAATTAGGGAACACAGTATAATCTTATAACTGCAGCAGAAAGCATCAAAGTGTAAAAGTTATAAAGGGGTTACCATATCTTAAAATAAGAATCCATTATTATTTTTAAAATTTCAAAATATACATGCCACTTTAAAGAAAGAAAAAATGAAAAAAATTAACATTATTTAGTGATTTATTTTATATTTTATCTTTACAACAATATTCTGTACCTAATATTTATCCCAAAAATATTGAAACATTCAAAAAATATTAAACTTGATATTCTAGTAACTGTTGCTAATGGAAACATATTTGACCAGAAATAAAAGAAAGTTCTAAACTTGAAAAAGCACCACATCATAATGGTTTTAGGGATGTATCAAATCCGATGGAATATGTTAAATAAAATATTATGAAAGGTGAAGGAAGAACTGCATTTGCTTTAATTATTGATTGATGAATACATAACGATATACATAGAAACAGAGAAATATCAAATGTTAGGAATCAAATAGAATCTAACTGTTGGAAAATTAGATGTATTTATCGTTCTTTTATATGTATAAGAGCACATAAGGAAATAAATTTAGATATTTCATATTTAGGGAATAAGATTAACATCTCGAATTTTTTTCAAGAGCCATGAACAAGAATTCTTTTACAGAAATTATAAGATTTATCTAGTTTGATAAAAGAAAGTCAATGAAGCTAGTGTTTATAAACTGATGTATTTGCTTTAATCTCTGAAGTATAGGACAGATTCATTGACAATAGTAAAAATTATTATAAACGGTTGTAAATCTTACTATAAATGAACATAATATGTTACAAATAGATTTCCATATTTGGCAAAAGATAAAAGAGAATTATCAAATCCATTTGGGGAGTTTGTTATTCTCAAACTGATAGAACCATTTATGGGTTGAAAGAGATGTAACGGATAATTTTTTTATGAGTATATTATTAGCGATATACAATTAGCAAAAAGAAAACCATTGTTGTTAAAACTATTTGAAAAAATAAAAGAGTATTGCCAACATTCGCAAAACGATAATGTGTTATGTTTCTCAACAAAACTGTGTAAATCAGATAAGTATATCCTTACAATTTATAAATGTAAACACAATAAAAAAGTACTTCTAAAAAAATTAGATTTTGTAATAGCATCAAATTCGGCTATTACAGTAGTTACACTGATCAAATGGCAAAAAATATAGTGTTAAATTTAAATCTCATAGATGATCTTCTTTTCAGATTCTCTTCAATATTCTTGACCTAGCCCAAATAAATAGATGAATTTTATAAAGAGAAACCACAGAAAAGAAACTTTCAAGGAGGAATGTTTATTTTAGTTAACAGAAAATACTTGCCACTGAATTTTAAGAACTGCAAGTACAAGAAAGGGAAGATATACATAAAAACACATATAAAGAAAATATACATTCGAGGACCCTATAGTTTGTAAAAAAAAAATACAGTAAATAAAAGTAAAATATGCATTATTTATTTCTAAATGCAAGAAATTATATAACTATCTTTCATTTTTTATTCTTTCTTTGTTTATAATTGAAATAAAACAAATTAATTTGTTTTATCGATATGTAAATATTGTTTTATTTATTATTTAAGCCCAGTACGAAATTCTAATTGTAAAACTATTATCTGCAATCAATTAAAAAAAATATAACTTTTTTTAATGACCGGTTACAGTAGAAACAGGTATACATAAATTATCGGTAAATTTAGTGTTAAAGACTACGGTGCGTTCCGTTACACACAATTGGACCTATTCGTTGAATTGCTACAGTCGATAGGCCATATCGTTCGCACACTAGATTATTTGTATGAAATCTATAAACAAGATCGGCAGATTTCATAACCAACATAATGAAATCGTTTATAGTTCTACACCAGTTTTACTAATCTACTCTTAGTCAGTGACACTGTTTCTGTAATAATCATATTTATAAATAACAGTTTGCTTGTTTTTGAAAGAGTTACATTGCTCAATGGAAACTGTGAAAAGATGATAGTTTTTGCCATTAAGAGACAATAAAAACCAAACAGAAAAGATAAAATAAAAAAGAAATAGGGAAGAGCATACATAGTGTCACTTTGAGTTACAAGTTTAAGAATTGTAAGTACCTATTCAAATAATTTCAAAGTGTGTAAATTTGGATTTATAATCACATCTCTAGATCTGTATGCATTGAAAATGTTGTACAGGTCGTTAAAAAATGAATACCATTATGCAGTGCCACTGATCATTGACTAATAACATAGTAATAATCATTAAGGTGGTGCAATACAGTTTTACAATTTTTTCTAAATTTGTATTCTCTAGTTCTTGTTGAATTTAATAAAAAGAATTAGATCTGAATTAAGAAAAACTGTTCTAGAGGTGTAAGTGACATCACCAATTACCAATTTCTTTGTAAACTATATTCAAATAATACAGCGCACAAGCGATGCTCTCAGCAAGCCGTAGCAATCCAACGTGTGGTACGAATATAGACATCCCGAAGAAATTGCAGGATGTCAAACGCTGGTGCCCTTGATCACGAAATACCCACATGCTTCTTGAGCGCTAGAACTTTAAAGACTTAGGTGTCCTATTACGAGTATAAAAAATAAATTTCCCTATTATACCCAAAATAAATTTATAAAATAGAAACATGTACTTAATTTTCATGTTGTAAACAGAACGTTGCAGTCTAAACAAATTTATATAGAGAAATCGATCCTCTCGATTAGAACAAAAAAGATACAGCACAAACATGTGCAATTTATAGTTTGGAAGACAAACTATTTATATTATTTATATTCCATATTAAACTAGCTTCAATTTCATAAAAGATTTTAATTTTGAATCCAAAATATGTTCAATTTAGCGAGAAATGGTCCGTCAAAAGCCGTACACGCGCATATCTATAAAAAGAGAATAAAAAATAATAATACAAATTAATATATAATTACTTACTAAAGTAGTTGAGAGTTTCCCGGATCTGGTCTGGGGATAATTTCAAGTCAGCGTCGACTGATTTTAGTGCAGGTGACGGAATAAACCAATCAGCATTTTCATATCCTAAATACAACAAACAAAATAAATTATTCAAATATTTGTAATATCGTTATATTATATAATGATATATAATATAATTAAATATGATAGAACACTGCAATGAACGAACAAATACGAAAATAAAACTTACCTTCCGTTACGAAAAATTGTTATTTTATTATGAACAAGTTGAAATACGAGCAAGAAGAACACGTTAATATATCTTTTAGATTTTAAAATACAAATGGAAGAACGAATATGATGAATATAATTCTGTCTCTGAATATTATTGTTTTTCAAAATATGCCAATATCATTAATGCTTTTTAATGGAGCTGTATACTTTTAAATTTCTTATATTGTAGCTGGCCAAAAGACTAAATAATTCAACAGTGTATTATAAAGATGGTTTTTCAAAGTTACCAAAGGACATTATTTTAAATATTAATGTAACTTAAGAGAATGATTCTTATTTTACTTAACTTGCCTTATGATAATATTTTTATTTGTTCAACTTTAATTTATTATTTTACATTAGTTATGTTATACAAGCTGTACTAAATGTTCAAATCATGTTCAACAGTGTGAAAAACTAATTATCTATTGTGATATAAGGTTGAATTTGTTTGATGCTAATAATAATATACAAATATATACTTTCATTATAAAAATATTAAAGAATGAAAATTTAGAATAAAATAATCTTAAGAAAAATAATTAGACGTTCATTACGTTTGTCTGTTGGGAGCATTTAAATTGTATCCTACATACACTCCAAAGGAAGTGTCCTGTTTCTTGCGACTTATTTTGTATGTAAAACAATCTAACTTTACAATTATCGACAAAATTTATGTACTTTTTCGTGTTCTTTAAATAACGTTACTCTAACGTATGTATTTTGTGTATGAAATGATTGATTTTGTTGTACACATAAAATTTGAGAATTTTAAGTTTTTATTGTCTGTCATGATCATTTCCATACAAAAATTTTTGTATAATTTAATTATAAAATTAGTGGTTCGACGTTGACTTTTTGTAGATGCATTTACCTTGAAATTGAGTGAGAGTATCGGCACGTAGACGGTACCTAGGTATTTGTTCCTCTAACAGGCTGATGATCTCAACTTCTGGTAGTTCAGCTCCACTGCAGACTTCTATAATAAATGAGTCAGCTTTGTAGATTTAAATTTTATTATTTTATCAAATATTGAGATCGAACTAACATGTTTTTATTCCATTCACACCATCGAGTTAATAATATGTACTTTTAAATTTTCTATGTTTCGATTTTGAATATAATTTTTTAATATAATACCTATATTTGAAGAGTTTTCAACAGTATATAGCAATTACCGTATACAAATAAAAAATATTTACCATTCTACGCATTGCAATTTTATTTAACAGTGATACTATTTTATTATAATAGTAATTTACTTGTTAACTTGCAAAGTTTTTCTTAGTACACATCCTTATTCGAGAATTTATGTCTTATAGAATATAAATATTTAACAACATATTTCAATTCCTCATAATATAACCAACGAACCGCGACACGCATGATTTACAAAGACGATTGAAGCAGTGTAACACAGTTTTTTTAGTGTAGATTATTTACATAAAAGATTCAAAAATATTTACTAATAAATAAAGTACTTTGCAATAATAGATGGACAAATTGAACAATAAGAATGAAGAAATTTACAAAATATTCTTTTAAAAACATGCTGCGTAAATAAATGATTCGGTAGAAGCACTTTATAGAAAAACACTGGTGAAATCAATTTTACTGTATAATGGCAACTTAAATTAACTGAAAACATAAAACCACTTACACCAAAACTCAATCTGATACATGTTAGATAACAATAATATCATTAATTAAGTGTGAGATTTACTTAATTGTTTTTATTGACACGTTATGTTGTTAAGTATCGCGTAAGAATTAGATTAGCAAGAAAATGTTAACTTATTTTTTATACGTAATTACTAATGAATGTAAAATTTATTTTCCAAAATATTTAAAAATTAAGTTTGATAAAATAAATTTACAAATTATGATACAAGTAATGATATGTCGTGTTTAATTGTTGTTAAAGGAGCACATTCATTCATGTTTTAATTAGTTTTCTATTATCATAATCAGTTGGAAATTATATTTACTAGGAAGTGAGAAAATGCAAAATTTCGCTTTTTATTAGCACTGACAATAATTATAAGTAGTGTCGCAACGTACCATAAATTGTGTTATTAAAACTTTTACTTGAATCGATTTTCCGGATATACATTATCTAAATTGAATAATTATTGCTCTTACAATGTGCAGCTTTTCTCCTAAATGAAAGGCACTGTTTAAAAACGATCTTCGCAAATTTCTAATCTTATACAGCAATTAACGTTTAGAGTTTAATTTCTCCAATAAAATCTGTTCCCCACACTAAAACTTCAGCCTATCGTTGCCATTATCACAAATTGGGATTCTTAGATTGTCAAACGTACAGTTACATCAAGAGCACTTTAATATTAATCGTTGCAAGCTAATTTTTAAAACTTTTAGAATAATCTTCATAAAAAGAGATTTATGCCATCGCCTTGTCGATAAAACCGGGCCGATAAGTATTAGATAAGCAAATTTGAGAATAAATACGCAATTTCAATCATTAAATAATTTTATGAAAAACTATCAATAAGAGAAAGCAATATTAATGTTAAGGTAATTTCTTATTTGGATACTTGTCCAATTGTTATTATGTAAATGTAATACACTATGTGTACGACATAAATGTAATGTGCATCTTTAAACAATTTAACTACAGTGTCCCCGCCTTAAGTGTGCTTTCCTTGGAATCGACGAGACATATTTATCGAAATGGAACAACATTGTGTTTTTCCACTCACAAAAGTAAAAGAAAATAGCAAGCGAAGAATGAATGGGAGTGACAAACCGAGGTAGCGGCAATATCGGTATGAGACATTAATGTTTTTGTTTATATTCACATTTAGCGTGAGTCAGAAACGAATTCCGGAATCCAAAACAATCTCACAAATACTCGAGAAAAGATATATTGCACGCTTGTTACGAAAGTGAAACTCAAAAGAGAGCATCTTACAAATTGCAATCATAAAATAATTTACATTATTAATTCGACATTTAAATCAGGGCGTCGAAAAACTTTTTCTTTACTTGATCCTTTTAGTAAACTCGACTTTTGAATCAAATAAATTAATAAAACAAATGAATTTACAAATAAAATATTCTACTAACACAATTTACATTACATAAATGGCGGATGTAATATTATTTTATATTTTGTTAAGAACCTATTATTCAAATTATGACGAGTTTAATCTCATTTTAATCAGAAATATATCACGAAAATGTTTAAAGAAATGTTATGCAAAAAGAGTTTTGCCTTTCCCTTAGTATTGTACGATATTCAGTTAAGACACAGTCTTACACGGGTATTTGATCCCGAATCGTATTGTACATTATACATATACGTGTATATGTACACTACACGTATACTATACATATAAGAGGATTTCTATTGAATTATATAAAATTTACTCATGTGTGAAAGTGTGACAGGTATGTGACCGCTTTCTTTCTTCAATGTAAATGAGGGGGAGGGGGGAGGGGGCAATGTCGTATTTGTCATACAAAAAAACCCAGTGAAACTTAAAATAACAGAAAAATTTTTCTCGACTGTGCGTACTATTTCCGAAGAAAACTTTTCAGGGAATTGTTTGCAATTCACTTTGTATATGCATCGGTATTGCATGTGTTGCTCTAGGGCAGTTGATGCATAAAATAAAAAGTAAATTTATTTAAAATTCCTTTCGATATTAAAATTTTACATATGTGATGAAAGCTTCGCGATGTATGTAAAATAAAGTGGTTTAAAATAAAATAAACTAATGCCCGAATTCAATACAGTAATTATAATAAATGGGTTAGAAGAAACCGTACCATCTCTCCATTTGTTAAGAATGCTCTCTTTCTTTTCAAGAATCTTTTTAAGCCTTCCAGGGCCAGTAGGCCGAGTTGATAGTCCACTACCGAGGTACATAATCCTTTATTTCACGTTAATAATTATTATTCATCATTTTTCAAAAATTCTTTCTTTCTTTAAGCACTACCACTTAGATATTTAATTACGTTTGTATTAACACAGATACAGTTACTTTAGGACAATTTATCCTCAACGCTTGTACTCATTTCCTTTTTAAAGTTTATTTTATTCATGTCTGCAGTATACCTATAATTCTTTTATATTTTCAAAAAATGAACTCGTTGTTCAGATATTATCTCTCTCTTTGCACGATAGTTTGCAAATAAAGGACAAAATTGTATAATTATCCAATAGAAACACGCACAATGTATATAAAAACCATGGAACTTCGTTTCTCCAAATTCAAAAAAAAAAGGAAATTGAGAAAAGTGTCTAAAAAATTAAATTAGATTTTTATAATTAGAATCACATTAAAGTTCTGTATATATAATAATGTTCACATATTGTTCAAAGATAAAATAATTGCACGTCTTTTAAATCGTGTTACTAAAACTTATGAATTTCACGGTACACTTCTCACATTCATAGCCGGCAAAGTCTACTCAAGATATTATCAAATTTTGGCAAGGATTTTTGAACATCACCAATAATTATTCCTAACCAGTGTTAAACTACTGTAAACAGGAAAGCTTGCAAAACACAGGAGAGTCAAGGAAACGAACGTGTAGATTCACAAGTCAAGATAGAACTTAGCGCACGGTGAGAGAGAACAAAATAGAACGAATCTATTGGCTTTTGGCCAATCTCGTTTCTTTACAGAACCGTGAATAGATCGATTACAAAAAAATCGATTTCTATAAACTTCGCGAGTAGTTAATCTTTTAATTACTTTTTGAACCATTATCATTTTACGCCCTCTGTAAACAATCATTGAATATTAAATTGTGTTACAAAATCAAAAATACATGCACTAAACAACAAACTTTTTTACGTATTTAAACAATAATAATTTTCAGACTTATGATTAGATTCTTATAATAAGAAAAAACCATAACTTGTAAGAGTTTATTCTTGATTTGAAAAAGGAATAATATCTTTAGTTAAGATAAAGTTTATACGAGACGTTTTTAAATTTCTTCTCCAACAGTAAACAAACCAAAGTTACAATTTTTATTTATGAAAGAAAAATAAACACAATTTTTTTACATGTACTTAACAAAGAAATGTAAGAAATAATTGTAAAGTTACTATTCCATCTTTCAATCATAAATATCAATAAAATATAAAGTAACGTTCAAAATTGACATTCGTGATTAAATGAGCAAATGGACAATATATTAAAGGAGCATGTAATGACCGACCGTTTATAGGTCGGTTATTTTCGGAGACACGCAACAAAGTGCGTTAGTTATTTTTACACCGGTGTCAGAATTGCAAAATTATCACATCAGCTGATTCGAAATCCTGCGTGTGATTAAAATGAATGAAACATTGTTTGATTCGTCACAATAATGCGTTTATACGCACATTAATTATTCGGAATGAGAGAAAGAAATGAAGAGAATTAGAATTAAAATTAGAATTTGCAGCTTCACGATCAAAAGTATTAAAAATTGTAGGTCACGATAATTAGAAAGAACAGTACGTGTAATTAGAGAATTTTACATTTTTCAATTAAACTTAAATCACAGTTTCTTTAATCCCAAACTATAGATACGAAAAAATTTTCTAAAAATATATTAATACAAGGTACCATAAAGCGATTTTTCACTTTTTCTAAAATGGTAAAAAAGAATGATCGAATCTTTTAGTTTTGATAACGATAACGTCCACAAAAATAATGATAATGACCATGACGATAAAAATGATGATGATGATAATTGATAATGATGGTGATGATGATGATGATTATTATTATTATTATTATTGTTGTTGTTATTATTATTATAAAGATAATGATGATGATGATGATGACGATGATGATGACGATGATGATGACGATGATGATGATGAAGAAAAGTAATCATCATTTATTAATAGCAAAGTCACAAATCTGCGATTAGAAGGTACTAAAACATCTTTACATCTTCCTCTTTCGTTTCGAAAAATGATGTGTATTTTCTCATTTAGTCTTCTTTCCCTATTTCCCTATTGTTTTCCTTAATGGTCTGATACGGAGTGTAACAGATCTTGCCTTTTCTCTTTTCAATAATTTTGTATACAATGTATACCAATTTATTGTATAATTGAACAGAAATACTAAATGCCAACGAAATCATCACTACTTACGTTTCAGTATACCTTTTGAATGTTATCTCTGGTGAAATTGAAATAGACTCTAGCAGCAAAAATGATCCCCGAGAAAACGTTTTTACAATTGCTGAAGGCTGGAGTTTAGAGTTTTCCGTACTCATTTGCCCGAGATTCGAATATTGATGAAACGATTAATTATTCTTAGTCTAATACACCCCTTCTAATGATGTGCTAGAGAAGAGATTTTATCTGTAACTTGTGACTTTCGGTTTTAAGAGATTATAGGCGCAAACATCGATACTCTTAAACACTACGGCAGGGAAATTACACTCAATGTTCAAAATATTTACATCGGAGCACAGTAAATTCTCGTTGTATGATCGTTAAATTAATGAAGCAATCAAATTACTCGCACTATACAGGCTGTAAGGCACGTCCAGTCTCGAGTTATGATCGTACAACGAGGATGTACTGCAATCAGGATTATTCCTCCACGCGTTCGTAAAGGGTTAAATACAATTTCAGAGGGTGAAATAATAAAACAGTGTAATTTTAGAAAATGTATTTCATCATTTGAAAAATGAACAATAACTACAATATAACTAAAACGACTTTTTCTCGACTTTTTTTACCCCTACCACTGCTCCTGTTTGTTTAACGCAAGCAACGAAGGGTAAGGAAGAGTATGCTCCCAAGACTCATCCTAATCCAAAGTTAAATAAAATTTAGCCAGTAATCAGTTGCATAAACCAAAAATGTTCTATACTAAATACGCCCGAGAGAAATATAACAGTGGACTATGCGAATCAAAAACATAGTTTATACCGAAAAATGACTACAATTTATATTTGTTCGAAACTTTTTCCGTACAGGTGAAACTTTAGCTTTCCGAAGAGGCAGAGTAGTAGTAATGAAATGGAAAGATAAAAAAGATCTTTGTCTGTTATCAATGATTCATAATACTAAAATAATCGAAAGAAGTATACTTGATCGTCAGTTATCAATGTCTCAATCAGGATGATATCGAAATAAATGAAATAAATTCTCAACAATAAAGATAAATTTTAAAGAAAGAAAAATGAATACGACTACAAAAATTAGAGCAACTCACCGGTGATGGTTTCGGCGTCCCGGGTGGAGGGTGGAGTGGTAAGAGGGTGTGATATTCTGTTTTTGGATAATCTAAGGGCCTGTAGGGTGGCCCTTGCAGTAGGCGACACTTTGAGTGCGGTGGCTTTCGATCGAATCGAAGCCTCGGGCCCCTTCGGAGCCGCATCCTCCACGGCGGCCAGCTTGGACGCTGTGGCGACGAAGGATTTCGCCTCACCTTCCTTTACCAATAGCCAAACATGGAGAATAAACGAAATACATTATTTATTTCAAACTAATTTTTAATCATTTTAAATAGATAATGAATAATAATTTTTAACATCTTTGAAACAGATCTTAACATATTGCGTATGATGCTCACTTAAGCTTGTAGAGCTTATCTCTAGTACCTGCAGATTTTTCAGTGCACCATGGGACTTTAATTTTTTGACATGCACGCGAATTATCTTGAGCTATTTCTGTTAAAAAATGTTGTGGAACTATGTTGCAAAGACAATGTAATTAATATTCGATAACCGATTTCAATAAAATGTAAAAACGAAGAACAGTATAGTAAGGATTTAACTTACACGGTTAATTCCCGCCTAAAGTTTTACGTACAAGATTGTATAAATAGGACGTATTGTAAAGAGAAAAAAGAAAAATGGGGTAACATGAGTAGAAGGAATCCGGACAGTGCTGATTAATTTCTGCTTAATTGCAGATCTTAGAAAAGTCAACTAAAACGCGTAATAGAATATCACTTGCAATTTCTTCCTGGTTCGATCTTTCTCTCTATAATATAATACATTCAGTATTCAGTTTGAATATCAAAATTTAATTAGGGTTAAATGGATCCATATATACTCCCTTATAGAGAGAAAACTTGTGAAAACAAGTTTACTTAATATTTAATTATATACACATACAAAGTATATATGAAGACATAAGTGCGAGCACAACTACGTATCTACGAATTCGCGTGGCGAGAGAACTCACTGTATTTCCCGAATAACTGTAACGGCGACCGTCCAAGAAAAAGAATTTCCATCTCTAAAGAAAATCCGTGTCTATGAAAATCTCAATCTTTTATTTACGAGAAACACGATTTAGAACTTTCAACTTTAAAGAGGTACCGCCACTTAAACATCACAGCGATAGTCCAAATGTTTGTAAATAGTGATCTGTTGATACAGAGGTGAGTGTTGATGTATCAGCGTGATGGTCGACAAAGCAAGTATTGCAGCGAAGACGGCTATATTTTTAAGAGACAGCTATATCGCCGCGATGTTTAGACGGTGGCACTCTTTTAAAGTGTATTGGCGAAAGAATCACCCTGTATAATCGGCGTTTCGTGAGTGCTTAATAAAAGACCATCAATTTTTAGTATTTTTTATATTTGTTTCTTACAACTTGGAAAGTGTTTCAACCCTTTAACAGTTTAATGCAAGTGAAACTCAGGCGGATACTTGGGTACAACGCGTGATAGAACTGTTTAGGTATCTATGTTTATTATTGCATGCTTTACTTTATACAGACCTCTTCCTTTCCTTATTTGTTGTATTATGTCGTTTATCTTGTATATTTTAAATATTTTATCAGTTAGTAAATCTGAATTAGTAAGTTTGATAGCAATAGAAATGAATAGATGTGCAAACTACAAAAAAAATAATAGACAGTTACAGACTTTATTACGACACAAAAAATGACAAGAAATTAATACGAATGAAATGTATGTCTTTTTAACATGCTGTTTTTTTTAATAGTTTATACCACTGTAAAATAAGCCATAAAAACTTATATTAATTAAATGTTAATTCTTTTTTTGCTGATGTTTTAAAATATAAGTCATTTTTGAAAGTATCAAAATGTCCTAACCTCGTAAAGTGGGAATACCCCCTTTTCTTTCAACACGTTTTGTTGAATAGTGTATAGTGTACCAGGTACACCAGATAAATACTTGTTCATTAATCATAAGTATGATTCACCACTTGATTGGTGCAACGAGCATTATTATTAGTCACACTCATAATAAGTTATTGAGAAATATAAAGAGTTTTAAATAACATTTTGAACAAGAAAGGTTTGGAAAAGACATTGATGAAATTGATTTATACAATAAAATTTAATCTGTAAGAATTATTTTTTCAACTTTGCATAATTAATGGATATTGAAGCATTGCAATATAATTATGATAATAATATTTCAGGAATATATCCAAATTTTCTTATAGTATTAAAAATAATATTAACAATACTAATTACAATGATATTTGCTGATATGCAGTAATAAATATATTATAAAATATATTTTTAATTATATTATTAATATATATTAATTTCATTAACTTTTGATATTGTTACTTAATTAATAATAAGTTTAAATATAGAAAAGTATATTGTGAATCAAAAGGAATACTTAAAAAAAGTGAAACTGTATTATTTTCCATATGCGTGTTGCGTGTCGTACGCATGAGGAAAAACTACATGAATTAGATATATAAATTTTACATTTCTATTACTCAGAATAAGTGCTTTAATTTGTTAAAAGAGAATTAATTCATTAAACCCATATTAATTGTAGAGTGATTGAACTGAGTCCAACAGACATCAATTGACAAATATTGTTGAATAACTAATAAAAATATAGCGCTTATTATGGTAATTTTTATCTACTTTCCTACTAATTCACTATGCAGTTGCTCACACATTTTCTGCTAATTCATTATGCAATTATTCATGCACTTCCTATTAATTCATTGTGTAGTTGTTCACACACTGTCAATATCTTAAACGCCAATATATTGTTTATATCAAAAAGTAATAAAACTGTGGTATTTACTAAACCCCAACAAAGTATGGACGTAATTTTTTGATCAAAGTAAGTACAGTTGCTGAAATTTATACATCTAAAGAATTGAGGTATTTAAACATATAAAAAGATTTCATAATAAAAAAAAAAATTGAATATACAAGGCAGACCATCTAATTTGATTGATTCAATTCTTTTTGTAACTAGTGGACAAATCAATATCTTTTTTATCATATACATTTATCAATGACATTTGATTTTTTGTACGTCTTTTTTATGTGAATTTTCCAGATCTTCTTCAATTTTTGCATACATACCCTTATAATTTTTTTATTTATTAGCTTCCAGGTATCAAAAAACAAATTCAACAAGTTAAAAGATAAGCACTTAAAAAAAATATTATGTACATATAATACGGATATGATTATGTATATTATTGTATTATTATAAGATGTTTGTACATGTTGACAGCTATTGTAAATAGTACATTAATGTCGTGATATTTCTGCAAAATACTGTACATTTTATGGATGAATATATTCAACAAAAAATCTATCATACTGAGAAGTGAACATCTATCAAGTGAGAATGACTAATAATATAAAGATGCATATACATGTTACACTTGTTAGACTATAATATTTCCAGTTTACTTTATGTAACTCTACTCTATATACAGTAAATTTCTATATATTTTATCCTAATGATTTTTATTAAATCAAGACCAAGGGTATTACATAACTTAATCAAGAGTTCATTTTACCTATTTTATCATAGTATAATCATGATTTCATAGACAGAAAAACCTATTGATAATCCAAACAAACATGCAATGTCTATTCTATCATAAAATAAAGTAAAAAAAAGTAAATACGCATAATGCATTTTATCTATTCTAATGCATTTGTAAGACCTATATACTAATTAGAAGATGTCAACATGTAAAGAAGAGGACATCCATTATTTGTATTTAAAAAAATTATTTTTGCAATAAACCTCACCACTGCAAATCATTACAATTTTGAACCAAACTATTCTAATGTTAATTACTTTGAATTAATTTCAAACACATTTGATAAATCTTTCGTAGTTACAATTGCTTGTATTCCAAATAAATATTACAAGAATATAGATATCTATACTCTTAGATATTTTAGTATATTGAGATAACATTAAATATTCCCATTTTAATGATAATAATAATTCACATTATGCACAAAAAATAATATGAGCATTCAATCTTGATTTTATTAGTTGCTTTTTTTAATTATATTTCATCATATAAGTAAACGAATATCAGCTTTATGAACTTTCTACATAAATTCATTGATTCTATTCTACCATAGAAATATTTCTTGACAATTTTTTTGATGCTTACTTAAAATATACTTTTCTTGAGGATAAATGTTTGTAAAATAGTCAGAAGAGAATGAAAATACTTTTTAAAAATAGAACACAAATATGAACAAACTTGCATTTTTCAGTAAAAAGTATTACATGTATAATATTATGATATTATATGAATTGTACATGGTAGATGTAGATTGAAGTAAATCTTAATCATTTATTTTATTTTTACTCAATATTTTACCATTAATATTATTAAAATTTACTAGTTGTGAAAATTATAAAATTATTAAAAATATAAGTTTAATTTTAGTTATTTCTAAAGAAATATAAGTTTAATTTTAGTTATTCCTATAATTTACTTACAAAAGATTCATTTCAATAATTGAAGAAAAAAAATTAAATTTTAATATCTATTTAGTATATTTAATGTAATAGTAATGTTCATAATACTTTGTTTTACTGTAATGCAGAGTTTTTAGTTCTTATTATTTTCAGAAACTATTGTAACTGAAGAGAACTTACAAAGTTAAGGGAAGAATTTGGACCACATTCATCGTTTGATTGCAGAAATGTAGTTGCCTTTGACCCCAAATTACGCTGAAAGACTCCATCATAAGACAATTCAGCATTATCTTTTTCACAACTAGAATTTTGAGATTTCAGAATGCGTCTAGCGGAATTCCGCCTTGCTTCCGCAAATGCAATCCCTCTGAGTAACATTTCATTCGAAAGAATCACAAATTATCACGTTGAAATATATTTTCTATTATAAGAACATTGGTCTTTCAACATAAAAACAAGATTGTTTGTATATATTATTATTTTCCTACTAACACAAGAAAATATTGTTTTAATATTTATAATGAAATGTAAAAATTTAAAAATTTATTTTAAAGAAGAGACTAATGATTATCAATCTTTGTAACATTGTTATACCTATCATTATGTAGTGATTAAATACTGGCAATTGGTCTATTACATTAATTATTCCTTTGCAAGACTTGAAAAAAGTAAAAAAATTACAAAATTATAGATTACTAAAAACTTATTGACTTTCAAATAAATTTGCTATTAAATAAAAAAAATATTTGTTATTGTAATATATAAATTAAATATCAAAAGAAAAAGCAGACATAAATGTCTCAAAGCTTTTATACAAACTGATTAATTTCCAAACAATTTACTGATACCTACAAAGGATCTATTATCTTTCCTCTGTGTTATCATTTAATATTCAATGATAACAATTGTACAGTCATATTTAAAATTTTCGTAAATTTGTTGTATACCTCATGGGTTAAAAGTAAACATAATTAAGTATATTTAATTATCAACTTGATAAAATTTAGAACTTTAAAAATTAAGAACAATAATGATTGAAATATGAAGTTTCAATATTAAATCAATGTTACAGGAATTATAAAATTTTAAAATATATTTGGAGAAAATATATTGAATATGATCATATAAATAAAATTTGAAAATAAATTTTTAAGCATCTACAAGGAGAAATTGTAGCAACTTATAGAAAGGATAATATAAAAGATAGTAATACAATATTAGAAAAGAAATAATTTACACCAATCATATGAATAATCAGTTGATTTCATCTCTTTTTCTGCTTTTTTTTTGGAACTGTACTATTTTAATTACAAAGTACATATCTTCATTAAGATACAAATAAGGGTATGTCTGATATATAGTAAGATTAGTCCTTGATTTCTAAGAAGCCTACTTTATCTTCAATTGTTCACAAATTATATTGCATCATATTATTATAAGCATTTTTAAGTTTATTAAAGAATATAATATTTATTTTTTTACTCATTAATAAACGTTTAGTGCATGTTAAATTATTTTAATTAAATAAGTTAACTTATTATTTTTTACTTAAATATTAATTTCAATTAAATGTGAATTTGTAATGAATTTAGGTAAATATTTTGGTTTTCATAAAATAAAAAAGCAGTAAGCTGCATAAATATTACAATATTAAGAAGGTATATTATTTGAAATCAAACTAACAGAAAATAAATATCTGATTAGCGAATCAATAAATTTATTGTACAGAATTGCTCAATTATTTAGTGTGATTTAAAAAAATTAAAAAACTATGTAAAAACTCACCGTAACGTAGTATACAATTTTTGGTTTCCACTAGGGAAACCACAATGATCACCAAAAGAAAACACTGTACAAATTCTGTAACCATAAGAAAAATTATACACATACTTTAATGATATAATTTTTTTCAACATATTTTACTAAAATATAAATTCAAATTTTTAGCCTACATTTATTATAAATTAAAAAATTATAATAAAAAGCATTTTTAAAAACAAAAAAAAATTAAATAATTAAATATTATTATAAACAAATTATAGATTTCATAAAAATAGCACAAATATAAAATACATTAAATAATGTAGTAAATTTATATTTTAATATTCAAAAAATCATCTTTAAATTTGAACGATTAGATCTTCAATAAATAATTAAGATTGAAGTTCAAGTACAAAACATGAATCATAAATGTATCATACATGAATCATCATAATATTTATGTTAATAATTCATCCGATTTTACAATAAGAAATATGACAAATAGGAAAATTTTGTACAACTTTGACACATCAATTTTTACAAATATTAACAAAAAATGTACGAACAATTATTCCATATAATATTACCTCCTTTTTATAAAATGTAACAAATGAATAATAATTATACATGGTGAAATTTAAATTACATTTAAATTAACCAATTTTAAAAAAGTATTTCAAAGAAAGGTTAACTTAATAACGACTATAGTTAACTCTCAATCTCTGCTACACAACATTTAAGCATGAAAATCAGAATATTTTTCTATCATAATAAAATCTAAAAAACACCAAAAAGAACGTCGCAAGTGATAAAAAGTTTATAATCTTCGTATTTAACGAGAAAATGAAATTCGGGGACAATGTATCGATTGAGTCGTCCGCAGTAACCTTTTGTAACGAGGTTAAAAACAACGATCGTAATCATTCCATTGATTTTTCTTTTCCAATGTTTTTTGTACTTGTTTCACATATTTTTATTGAAAAATATACCAATAAAGAAAAAGGAGATTAGAAATATAAAGAAACCGAATGAAAAATAGAAAACTCTGACTCACCTGCCTTTCCGACATTTTCTGCTTGTGTCACATAATTGTCAATTTTCTGGAATTTCCAGTCGTTTTTATAAAATATTTTTCACATTTGTTGTGATAAACTAAGCAGAAAATTTGTGTACAAAACTATTTTGCGAAGAAAATTCGGGCGTCCATAACGGCCCCAAGCAGTCCGAAGCTACGAAGACGATCATATACCGGGTGATGAAATTTTATTTGACTTTAAGTTATAACGGGATGTTGAAATACTATCTATATTCACGGAAGACTTTTCTGTTCATTATATTTCAGTATTTGTTATTAAACACGTTTAACGTTTCATCTTTGTTTTTTCTTTAAAGATTGTAAAAGATGATACGGATTTTTTTTTAATGCAGGTTTGAATTCGACAAGGCTTTGTCCAATAATATATGTAAATAAGCAGACAATATATAATATATGTATATAGTTATATAATTTTAATATACACACACACGCATGTACATATGCTTCCTTATTCACATTTTATTAAATCATGCGACCCTCTTATTATTTATGTTGACATTCTATTGTGACATTCTATTTGTATTTGTAGAATGAACATATTGATATATCGAAAGTAATTCAATATTAAAAAGTAGGAAACTGACATAATTAGAAATACATACGTATGTACACACGACCTCGAATATAATATGCACAAAAAAAAGAAACGATAATATTGCATTTAATTAATATTTTTATTGTATTCAATAGATATACTAAGATTATATTCGTCATAAATATATTAATAAATGTATAGTAAAGGACATTATTGTACAACATTACCTGTATGGACAAATTGATTCTTAAACATTTTCGTCGCATATATAAAATATATTTCTTTCAATTTATATTTAACTACTTGTAGTAAGTAATATTTATAATTTAAATTCGTATTTACGTATAACAAAATTTCATTCTTTTGTACGTTATTACAGTAAACATCCTACATATTCTATGTTTTTATATTAAAACATTAAATTTTAAGGCTCAAATGTAACTACAAGAAGTTTTGCATAATTTTAAAAAGGCGTGAATAAGAACAAGATAATATTTATTGAAAAGAGCTCTGACAGTGTTTGAACCTGTACCAAAAAAATATTGCGACTTATTAAGCGCTTTACTGACTAATATAACGCTTTTACTTAGAAATAATTTCTATATTTTCATAAATGAATAGGTTAAACTATTAAATGTATTTCTGTAAAACTATAATTACTAATATCAGTATTTCAAGCTCTATCAATGTATAAAATCTCAATAACAGGTGCTCGTCGATAAACGAAATCAGTCTTTATCGTGTACAAGATTGAATTTCAGTTTCAGTGATAATACAAACTTTTACATTCTTTATTATATCTTTATGAGAGTATAGTATTGCCTCTTTTCGTACTAAAAATTCAGAACTGCCAATGTTATAAATTGAAAATTCGTCGAGAATTTGTTCTTGAGACTGGACAACTCAAACATGTCACTCGAAGATGACAATGAGTCGGATACAACACCAAAAATGAATAAGATACGGCAAACGAACAAACGCGGCATTTATAATGAAAGGTATAAATATAGTGATCTTATGTCAGTTTCGACAAGGCCGTGAAGTGGTATCCTTGTTGAGTGCCAGCTATTAAATAAGTTTTTTTTCAATGAAATAATGGGCATTTGGCTGAACAGCGGTGATTATTGTATGGGATTAGGCATTACAAATAATACTATTAATAAATATTTATTTGAATTAATAAATATTTTTTGATACATTATATGGTTTTATAGAGCAAACAATAGAAAGGATATTTAGTGTTTTTAACATTCGTACGGTTGTTGAAGATCCTTAAAGTTCTAGACTCCAGAAAGAATCTTTTCAAATCAGTTCTGAACAGGGTTGATAGGAATAATTCCACAGGGCGCATAATAGAGGAACTTAGTATAATTAATGGTTCATAACCCCACAATGGTCGGGGTTAGAATGTTTGATTTAATTACATTATTGTAGGGTTAGTGTAATTTTTCTAATTGAAAACTTTGAATGATATTTTCTTTTACAATATGACCTTAAATTTAAAATATTAATCCAACGTAAAAGAAAATATAGAATGAAATTTAAAAAATGATTTATTTACATTATTGTTGTAATGTAAATATGAATTATTGAACGACTAATAAAAATTATATAAAGTTAAAATAAAAATATACATAAAACACATACAAAAATGTATATAAAATATTACAAAAGTATATTACATACAATTATATAATAAACAAAAATTTACACAAAAAAAAATAAATAAATACTAATTACAATTATCGTTTTCATCTGGGTCATCTAATATTATTATATTACATAATTGATTTCATATAGTTTACTTTTTATACATATCATTATTGTATGAATTTAAGAAATCATCAGTTTTTAGATTAGGCTGATGTACAGTAAAAACAACATATCTCCATAAGTAACTCTTGTCTGCTTTTAATGTCTTCTTGCATATTAGATACTTGACTGCAAAAAGATTTTCCTTGCATTGAGCTAGCCATGATGAGAAAGAAATATTTTCCAACCAAGATTCAATGAACTATTTTTTATTCAATTTCTTCATACATGGTGGACCGATGTTGTTTTCAGTATCTGTTAATAAAATATTAATTACTCAAAAATAAGATATACAAATATATTACATACATTTAATATCTAATACATTTGAATGTGGAAAATACAGTAGAGTATGAAGTATACAGTAGAATACTTCAAAACAAAGAATTATATATAAAATATACATAACATATAGCATAAACATTAATATATATTTTATCTGAGTCATTAACTCCAATTTCAATATTTAATTCTGCTAGCAATAATATTGCTCAAATCTGATGATGATTTTTTATTTTAGCAATTTTATTACCTATTTATAAAATAATTTATAACATAATATAAATAAAGTAAAAGTAGCCATTAAAAGAATGTATAACTTCATAAGTAAAAAAACACTTATTATTCAATAAAACCTTTCTTAAAATGTAAACACATACATGAACATTCAAAATTTATTTTACCTGATTTTTTATCCAAATCGCCAACAACAATAATTTACATTCATGGAATCCAACAATTACCGAATTTTTCTCATTATTCGTATCGTGGATTTTTTCCTACAACTTTAGTCCTGCATTGCTGGTATCCTATAGTCAAGGGTTTTACTGCCTTTGTTACTGTACATGATTTGTTTATAGCGTCGTGTACAGCGTGTACCGTGTAACGCAGGCTTTGCTCGTGTCGTATCCCTATGCCTCCCCTATCAAGTAACCAAAGTGCTGCAATTTGACAAACTTGCTCAGGCCTTACAGTTCTCTCAAAGTCACTATATTTGTACTCTGGACTGTACTTACACCGTGGTGCACCGGCCCAAGTGGATTACCCTTTCTTTTTTACACGCAGTTCACTGCGCGAAATAGATGCGCAGAAATTTTATATCGCTGATTGCATCACGAAATGATTTCAACCTTCTAAAATATTTAACCTACAAGCGATACTTTACTTGAATCACTATGAAGTAAATACGAATATTTTGACAATTGATTATGATATGTAAAATATAAAATAGATTATTACTTCAGGATTAAACTATTATTTATTAAATACAGGGTTTTATATCCTCACAATGAATTTTGATACATACATTTGTGTAACTAATATTTCCCATTTTTAGTTAAATAACAGACACAAATATATTACATATATTTAATACTTAATACATCTGAATGTGGAAAATACATAGAGTATGAAGCATACAATAGAATACTTCGAGATATTAAGAACTATATATAAAATACAGATAATATAAAGCATACATTACAATATGTAAAAATGTTTATTAAACATACAGGACTGATTACAATACATTAAAGTAAAAATAACTGTATTCATTACAACATATTTAAAATTGCTTATAACTGACGTTAAATTGAGGATAATTTAACGCTCACATAATTCGTTGGCTATTGTGATACATGACCTACCGCAGGTGTGCTTTTGTCGGAATTCCGTTATTCAAACAATAGCTTCGACATAACTTTCAGTTGTTCTAGTTTTTCTATTAGAATTAGCACAGGAACAAGGACGATTATCTTTCGTTCGATAACAATATTTGAATTCGTATAGTGACGTCAGAACAATGAGAGGGGAGAATAATAAGAAAAACATAAGACGATAGATGGCGCCGCGTAACGACTGATTGATCGTTCATAAATACCCATTGCCGAAGTCAACGGTATAGAGTTCAGACAGGTTTAGTTAGCAGTAAATCTTTGTCTGATACGCAAAAACACACTACTTTTTAAAAGCAACTCATTCTTTTATTTTTGATATTACCATTACTGGACTTAAAAATTAGTATGATATCCGATTCTAGATTGAGTGTTATTTGATTGAGAAACCTGCGTTATCAGCCACTAAGCTAGTTTGTCTAGTAGTCGTGGTTCTCTGCACTTGCGTGATGTTAATTTTTGCGACCTGAGTTTTACAGTCTTCACTTGAAAGAGATTCGTTCGAAAAATTTCATATAACGTACATTCACTTCAGAGACAAAACTAGATTTGACTCTGTGCGTTTGCAATTAAGCGCTTCTTCATAAATTTCAAGAAGTGTCGGTAATACAGTCTACTTTTTTACCTGTGCAACGTAGCGAAGCAGTATTCTCTCCTTCCGCAATAACACGGTCGTTAAGGCTTGGCATGAGAGGACATTGCGCTTTTTCTTTTACATGTAGGATTGATTACAATGCACTAATTGATGTATCAATTGAGAAAACTGATAAAAACCGGAATACAAAATAGCGGAAGTTCTGGCATTGTCTGACATTGTTGCATATTTGTTAAATAACTAATAACACCTTCTTTAATGCAGTGGGATCATTAATAAAAATATATAGTAACTTATTTATATTAATGAAAATATATAAAGGTATTTATTTGTTATTAGAATTTTTTATTTCTGTGAAGATTTTGTCCAACTACCTATCAGGTACTTACTTTATCACATAATGGGAATAAAGTTTTGTGTAATTTTCATCATAATTTTCAATTCAGTGTGAGAGAGCGAGAAAAGAAGACTCACATTTACTTTTCTTCTCAATTCATGCATTAATGTATGATGGTGGAAAAAGATTTAATATGGTTTCTTGTTACTTGTGATGTCAAATTTGACATTTCTGTCAATTTTAAATAGCTGCCCTAGCGTTTTACTCATTATCAATATCTGCATATTTTATATGGACTTTCACATATGTAATATAATAAAAACTTTCTTATATGTTTATACATATAATTAATATTCCTAAATGTTTTAAATATATTTTGTTTAACATAGAATTATTTAATTTAATTTAATTTGAAATTACTTTGTATGTTACAAATCGAGCAGATGATCAAAATTATAAATATTGTAGGGAATGTTTTTGTGACATTGATATCCTTTCAATTTCATACATTACATTGAGTTACTAATTTTTTAATATAGCCTTTTTGATTCAAAAGTTTAATTATGTAAAGAGTAAATGATTTCAGATCAAAAGAAAAATTAGTATATTTATGAATTACTTTAACTTTATTTCTTTAATACTAAAAATTCATAAAAATTTTAGTTACTATTATCAAATATTACTATGGTAACACTTTTGTTTACGTATATAACATTTCTTACTTTGAGACATTAACCATATTCAACATAGTTTCTTTTAAACAAAGGTAATGTATTTGTATATAAAATAGATTATACTCTTCATATTACAATTTATTTACCTGTAAAATAAAATTTGCTGAAATAAAACAATGTGTGACATTATTTTTACTAATTTCATTTCAACCATAATTTTACTACATGTAATAAATAAAGCACATATTATTAGAGAAAGCCTAATTTATATTTAATTAATTCAAACAATATTGCTAATAATAACACTGCAATTGCACAGGAATTATTAATTTTTATAATGAGATTAATTTTATGAATGTAATAATTATTAAACAAAATAAGTTAGCATTTTATTATACAAAGAATATTCTGCTTTAAAAAATTGTTGTTTTATTGGACAACTCTGTATATTCAATTATATTTTACATAATATATATCATAGGTATAATGCCCTTTAAATTATATAATTAATTGTAGAATCATGAACAGAAAGGAGCATGATAAAGATTTTACTCAAATACCATGGGTACCAGCAGTCAAATTGGTACAGAAATCATCAGAATTGTTACACTGCCAACAATTGACAAAGCAAAAATTTTTAAAAGATCATTCATGGAAAAAGAGCACATCGAAGAAACATTTGAATAGGTACATAAAATTATCAGACAATACTGGAAATATATTTATATCAACAATATACCAACTTCATAAAAGGAATTCAATGAATGAGAAAACGCTCTTGAAAGAGAATCCTTTTGCTTTCGAACAAAAACTTGTTTATCCACCTTGGGAATATTATAAAAATCACAAAGATAGTATACAACAAAGGACAAAAAAAGATTATATGCATTTTTCAACAAATAATGTTATTAATTTAAAAGATTTAGTTGATGATGCATTGTTATGGAAAAAAGGTCAAAAACAATTTAATACAATACTTAAAAGAGATGGAAAAATTAAAAAATTAAAGAAAACTAAGCTACAAAGGGGTTTACCAGAAAAGAAGGTAATGTATATTTATTATTCATATAAACAAAATCAGAAGAAAATATTCCACTTGAAATATTATTGTAAGTGATAGAAATAATAAAAAAAAAAGAAGTAAAGGTATATGCAATTTTAATGACTTTAAAATATAGTTGTATCTTTAATGAAAAGTGTTGTTTCATGAATAATAATACACATTTCTTGCTTAAAAAATTATTATGACAAATAGTATATTTAAATTATTAAAATGATAGGTAAGACATACAATTGTTTTAAATATATTATATGTGTATATGTCAAATTCTTAATTCCCAATGTTTATTTCTAACGAGATTCCTTAGTGTACTTTTTTATTGAAGTACTTTTTCTGTAATAATGTGTACTTTCCAAAATTATTTTTTCTTACGAATATAGTAATTTTTAAAATAGTATAATATTTATTAATATTATCAAACATTAATGTAAATTAAAGTTCTGAAGACTGTACTTGTGGTATATATTTATTATCATAATTTCTTAATGTTAGTCATGTTTATATAAGAAAATATAAAAAATGATGGAAAATAATTTTGACACTTTAGAAAAATATTACTTTGATTCATACAAATTTGCTAATATACTAGTATTTATACTTATAAGATCAGTTATCTATAATGTTTCAAATACCAATAGAAAAAAATTGTGGTGAACAAGAATATTTGTTTTAAAAATGCAAACAGAGCAAAAGAGAATATTGTTTTTTACTGTCATATTTTTTTACATTTTAAAGTCCATAATATTTTTTTAAATAGGCTAATATTTGTTTTTAATTTATATCCATTGGTTATATGTTCTGATTAAATTATAATGTAATGTCCAGAGTCAAGATGTTTACTTATTTTACTCGAGCAAAAATTTAATAGATATAAAAGTATTATTTCTATGGTACTTCTTACTTGTAATTTATGGTCATGTACAAGATAAGTCATTTAAGAAAGGAATTTAAAATATTTTGGTTATTTTTGGTAATTTACATATATAAATGAAATGCATTTCCATTCACTTGTTACTACATTATGGAAAAACAGATCGAGTAATTGCATTGAAACTTGGTAGCCTAATTTAAGATTCAAGCTACAATAGCTCAATTTAAAATCTAATCTGTGTTTTTATTTTTGGCAGTCTTCTTACCAGAAGACATTGATGCTTTTACCATACCAAATCTTTCGGGACAGATTTTTAAAACATTTAAGTATACTTTAAACCAATGCTTTTTAAATTCTGTTTACTTGCGACATCCTTTTATAAGACAAAATTATTAATAATCCCTAGTTTTATAGAATTCATAAATACAATGAATTTAACCATTGTACGCATAGCAGCAATGACTATAGGAACTAATACAACATTTTGATGAAGAAACTATTCTATTTTATATTAATAATCACTATACAGCTATATTTTTTATATGCAGATTAAATATTCTCAAATTTGAAAATAATAAAAAACATATTATATTATAAAAATTTTACATTTAATGTTTGTTAGCTATCTTATTTTGATTATAATCCCTCTTTGAGTAACTGGCTAGGGGACCCCCCCGTAACCTCTGCCGGCGAGTTTGCGGTTTCTTGCGACATTAAATAGATGTTCGTAAAAGGAGGCCACGGCTATCCAATTTCTTTTATTCCTGAGTATAGTCCTTACCATGTCCCTTTCTTGGTTAGCGGGACAATGCCAGCAACGTGTCATCGCTTCCTTTTCTATAGGGTACAGGTACTGCTCGAAGCAACGGTGCAATATGAAGTTGAAGAATGATCATGGGAATTATTGTATTGTTTTTTTTTTATTAGAAATTTTATGAAAGCCTACTATACATACTCTAAAATTTGACGACAATATATAAGGATTAAAAGATGCGATTTATTTAGTTTTTTCTTTATTTTTCATGTTATTATACACAATGTAATAGATTTCAAATTTTGTAGCAATTTGAAGCAGACATTCCAATGTCGATAGAGGAACAAAGGGATATTTTATTGAAAGAAATGAACGAAAGGCAAGAACATCTTATTACAAGAAAAGATAATGAGATAAACTATTTATGTAATGATGAAATTATCAAGGATGAATTAGATAGTTATGATGCTAACCATTTTAAGAAAGCAAAGAAATATATTACTGGTAGATTACGACAACGAGAAGAGTGAGTTTACAAAATATCATACTAATTTTAATTGTTTAATTGTTATTATGCAAGTAGTACTAATGTTTTATTAAAAACTTATATTTTCAGTTTTGACAAACAACTAAAACAGTTGGAGTTAGAAATTATTGAGATTTACAAACAAAGTCTTCAGTATATTAAATATGATTGTATTATTCTGGATGTTGATAAACAAAAAACATTACGCATAGGAACGTCGCCTGTAGAGTATCCAGTTTTAATTATACAAGCACCCGTTCCTTGGCATCAGTCTAAGCTATTAGCAGAGCATTTCATGCAACATAATCTATTTATTGGAAATGAAATATTGAGAGATATTCAAGATCTGTATTTCTTCAAGTAAGATATGTGTTTTACAATTAATTATATTTAAGTAACTACTTTCTAACACTACCTGAAAAAAGCGATGTACTCTCTTTTGAGTTGTCAATTTCGTAACAAGGGTGCGATGTTTCTTCTTCGTATGATCATTAAAATACTAAGGAAGGAGAAGCGGTAGAATACACACTCTTTCGTGTGCACATCATATCGTGAGATTATTTCAGACTTTTCTTTTTTCTTTTTTTTTTTTTTAATGAAAAGGAAACCTTCCAAAGACTCCTTGGAACCTGAACAGAGGAAGTGTGGGAATCCTCGCACTCACCTAACCCGGGTACGGAATCTACTCACTAAAACCCTCACGGTGACTATACTCGTATGATTTCGGGGACACACCAGGAACTACTGACAGCATAACATTCGGTGTCTCCTTTACCGTCTGCGACGCAGTGTTATCACCCCCTTCGCCATATCCCGGCAACAAAGCAGGGCCACGTCGCTTTCTTTCGGGGAGCTGCACAAAAGGGCGACTACGAGTCCCAATCTCATGACTGTTCTGCGGGTGGCTCATTCACTGTTCACCGTTGGCCTTTATTTTAACTTCTTGGTGAGAGGCTTGAATCAACCCTCCTCCAAAATACGCGGTATGTGAGAAGGGACGACCAGTTTATTGTCGGCTACTTCCGTCCTCCCGAAGGTTGAAGCAAGGGTTTAAAGGAACCGGCTAGGAGGCCTTTCATTTATAACATGGATCCCTGCTGAATTTCGGAGTACACTTCTCTCCATTACATCCGTACCAACCCGGGTACTCAATCCACCTGTCGCAGAGGTAGTCCTCGATTACTGCCCTTATATTGGCGGCGACTCCATGACTTTCGAGTCCTCGTCTAATTACTCCCCGGGATAAAGTGTTAAAGGCATTGGCGAGGTTTAAAGATACAGACAATGCCATATCACCCTGACAAACGACTGAGGCCGAAAGGGACCGGACGCGACGAACCGCGTCGATGGTCGACTGGCCCTTCCGGAACCCGAACTGATAATCGGCCAAGTTAAGTCTACCTAGTGACAGGTGTTCGACGATACTGGCTGCCAGCACTTGTTTAAGAGTTACCTTCTAAGTGGAGTTTGACAACGGTCAAAAAGCTGTCGAAGGTTGTCCACCAAGGACACCCTAAGTCAAGATCCAGACTTGACGTTTTTCATTCCGAACTTACGGATGGTCGTGGCCAGCTCCTCCTCGGTATCCTCCAGTTCGGTGGACCAGGTGTTTGGGTTCGTTAGAGGACGTGTTATCCCTCATTATATGGGAAAAAGAGTGTCGATCACGTCTCTCAACAGCTGAGGGTCAAGACCCTCGGTGATCAGGGGCGCCTAGGATAGGAGTTTATGCAACACAACACTGTATGGACATCTCATAGATTCTGGTCGAAGGTCTGGAGGAGCTTTTTCCAGCTCTGAACCTCGGACCGTTTAATGGAGACTTACAAAGCCTCGCGCGTTGAACTGTAGAACTTGTACAGGTCAGCTGCTCTTGCGTCTACATCGTTGTCGGTAGTTCGACGGTGCATGTGAGTGTACCAGCATCAGGTCCGGACACATATGATCTTAAGTTCACGATCTCACCTGTCCACTAGTACACCACCTGACGAGGAGATCCGCGCCCGGCTTGAGGCATCACCGTGTAGTAAATGTTCTCGACGACGTCCCCAAAGCAAGTAATCCGGCCTCCTGCTGAAGTCAGGTTATAGTGAGAGCGGCTGGTATCAAGACGTCTTTGTCAAGGCGCTGAAGTGCCTATCTGCGTAGCGGCATGCCACCATTGGGTGTGAAGAAGACCATATGGATGATTCGAAAGGGTCTTTGCCCCCATCATCATTTGTCAGCTTGACATCATGTGTGCGACACTAGAGAAGCCAAAAATTAGATCCACCGTGAACCATTAATTTACTATAATTATACTATGGTTACCTATAATTAAAGTGGCGATCAGTTTCATGTTCATAATGTGCCTTTTGCCTCGGATCTGGCTCATTATGAAAATCTAGCTCGTCTCTAATGGAACCTATGAAATCAAAATTTTTTAATTCATTTCTAAGTAAAGTTGATCGAAGTTGTTCTTTCTTCAAGTTAGCTCTCTAATGCAAGAGAAGGATTTACTATACAAATAAGTTAACTTAAAAATTTATTCTAAGAATGTGTCTTTTCAACATCGCTCTCATTTTGAAATTTTTCATATATCATTTTTCTACCAATTGTCACAATTTAGGGCGATAAGACCAAAAAGAAGTTAAAGAGAAATTATTGATACATATAAACTTGAAACATTTTTCAATAATGTAGGATGCTAGCAAATGGTGTGTGTGTGAAAGCATGAACGAAGGCACGAGCAACCCTTTACGGTGGTCGTAACGGCTCGAAGTGCAACAATAAGTCTAAACGATGGGTCAGGCGAGTTTTTCGTAACGCTGACATAGTGCAGGACAGACGAGTGTGGCAATGCGTGTGGTCCGGAGAAAATGTGAAGTGTTTTCTATAGATGAGCTAGTGAAGTGTTTGCTACAGATGAGTTAGTGAAGTGTTTTCAAGGCTTGAAAAAAGAGCGTTTCAACTAAACGATAGGGTGCTTGAATCGAGGCGCTCGAAAAACGAGCAATTTAGATGGCGCCAAACTGAGGAACTTTGGTGAACATGATCAGATGTATGGAGTGAGAAAGATTAAGGATTAGAACGAAAGGGAATGAATTCGTGTAAGAATATAGAATGCGAGAGAAGTGTGTTTGAGATCATTTACCGTCGGAATTTTGTCGAAGCCACTTGTTAGAAATTAGGGAAGTGTATCGTGTCGAATCGAGAAAGGAGTTGCATAGTCAGCGTCGAGCGTAAACGTAGTTATAGTTTTTGTATTTTGTTATTGTTTTATTTCTATTATTCCATTCAATACACGTATATTCGAGAACTGTGTTCACCTTTCAATAATTCCTCCAATGAATCCTATATATACAATAATTCTATTATAATATTTATAGAGAGCGTTATGATATGTGTAAGAAAATATTGTTATATATGCTAATAATTCGTTAAAAATTAAAGTGTTAAGACACTTTGAATAAAAGAAATTATTAAAGAAATTAATTTTTCAGATATGAGGATATGATGATATTTAGAATTGAAGATATAGGTGACCTTCCTATCTCAGCGTTTGAAATAGAAGATAAAATAAATTTGTTGTGCGATAAGGCATTGAATAAACTTCTTAAAGAATGGTTGGCGGATATTGCTGAAATATTTCTTGAGAAAAATTACGTTTGGTCTTGCTTCGTTGAGAAGCACTATTACGCGTCTACGGCATTGATAGAAAGATACTTTTCAAGTGTAAATAGTCTTTTGTCCAGACAGTTACGAATGATAATAATGAAAACACTGAATCATATCAGAGAATTTTTGATACAATATAGCAATGGAAATTACTTCGAGGGTAATTATAAAGATCTCGTATTCTTCAAGTAAGTGGTCTTTTGTCTTCAATTATTTATATTGTGCAAATAATATTTACTACAAGTGTATTTCAGATTATCATTTTTAACAATAACGGTTAAACCAGAGCTTGGTACTTCTTATTTACATTGTATACCGAGTATTTCCGAAGTACGAACAATAATTTCGCAATGCATTGATAAAATTATTAAAATTCCAACATTAATACCAAAAATTGAGACTATTTTATTTCCTGAATTGAAGAAACAGGCCTCTTTGTTTTCTATATCACAATACGAAGAAGAGGTGAATACAATATTACAATAATAACAAATTTTATATTTCCATGTCATTATTTTACAACATTAGTCATTGGTACCTAATCAGTGTTATAGAAAGTGGTTTATACGTTCAAATTTTGAATTGTTATATCGATTACGTTCTTCATTTCTTCAATCGTAAATTTTCGTGAAAAGAACAAAAAGTACTTACGCATCCTTACTCTACCGTCAATAGTCAAGTCAAAAAGTTGAATTTTTTTATCGTGGAATATTTACGTACACGCGCTATTTATACCTTTTAAGTAAAACTATTTGAAACAAACCATCTGAATAAGGTGATCAGAACAGATGCAAAGATCAACTTTATTTTTTTTTTTAAATAAAATCATACGTTTCTTTTACTTACTTCCTAAAGCTACGTGTCCATTTGAGAGTTTCTTGCGATAATTTCTCTCAAGAACATACTCTCAAGTTGTGTGTTTGTTCGAGAGCAATTACGCAAATTGTTACTTTCAGTTAAGCGATAGAAAACTCGCTGAGAGTTTACTTCCACGTAAAATTCTCAGAATTGTATCGATTTGAAAGTTGTTTGCCTTTCATGAGAGTTAGTTAGATTAAAGTAACATTGCCATCATAAATGTGAAAAAACTGTATGCTCTTATCATTGTCCATCATATTGAAAAAAAAAAAGTGAACACAAAAAGAATTATCTAGGTGAAGCAATAAGTACACTGTAGAGGAACATTAGGAGCACATTCCACTTTACCAGATCTTAAAATTGAAGGCTCTCAATAATTTCGTAATTTTGTTCGTATGGATACAACACAACTGCAATATATAATAGATACAGTTGGACCAATAATGGGTGAAAAGGATACAAAATTAAGGGAAGCTGTTTCCGTGTACGAAAGTGTGAAGGTGCGTATATACCGTTAAATATTGTTTGCAAACAATGTTCAAAAGCAACTCGCAAGCTTGTTGTGTGTATTATTTAGTCCTTTTACATTTTTCGAAGAAATATGCTCAGAAACAGTTCAAGATTAGTTTTGCTTGCTATTGTATCAATTTCTTGAAATAGTCAATTTGTCACGAAAAGATCAGGTTGTTCGCAAAATGTTTGTTAGCGATGTCTTACACGTTACGAACAGTTCAAGAACAGTGTGCAAACAAATATATGCAGACTTTAATATTTACGAGGGTAGTCCTAGAAAGACCCGACCTGACGTATAGATGGCGGTAGTTGTTTGAAAAGAGTGACTAACGGAGAAATATATATATAATAAATTTATTATAATCTGATCAAAATGACTTTAGCTGCAGCGCTATATATTCACCAAATTCGTCGTACTCAGATTCCTGTTGCAATGTTTTCATGTTTACAATGTTTTACGTTTTTCGGTGCTTACACCGGTTTATTTATTCGTCTTCTATATTCTTTTCATTATTACTCGCACATACATCAGGTTTCCCATTTTCTTCTTAAAATGATAAAAGTTTTGTATAAGTAGTTTACGCTAAGATAACATTTTTTATTATAATATATAAATAATTTATGATAAAATAACATTTTTTATTTTAATAATTTAATTTGTTTAAATCGCTAATTAAAAGACATAGGTAATAATATGAAATCATGGTGATATTATTTTTCAGTTTCCAAGAAAGACTACCGAATGGTTAGAGTATTCTGAAGCTTTCTATAACCGATGGAATTTCCCGCATTGTTTAGGAACTATTGATAGGAAGCATATAGTAATACAAGCTCTAAAAAATAGTGACAGTCATTACTATACTTACAAGGGAATTTACAGTATTGTGTTATTAGCTGTCTTCAATGCAGATTATAAATTTACTTACAACGATTAGGGATGCAATGGAAAAATTTCCAATGTGGGAGTATTGCGAAACTTTAAGTAAGGAACTTGAACATGGCACGATAACTTTTCCCAATGCTGAACCTTTACCAGGCAATAGTATGCCTGTACCCTGCTGCTTCGCCACTGACGATGGAGTTGCAGTGAAACGATATATTATAAAGCTTTCTCCTTTTAATTATAGATTATTGAGAGCACGTCGAATATTAGAAAATTATTTTAGTATAATCACTAACAAATTTCGAGTTCTTGAAAAACCTATAAACTTGGAGTCCAAAATTGTAACAAACAATTTGTTAACAATATGTGCAATGTATTATTTTGTATCGTCTTCAAATTATTCACGAAGATATTATTTAGATCTAAGACCAATTAAACATCGAAGACGAATGCTCTCATCAATTAACATTAAACAATTGATGGAATGAAAATACACCGGATAATGTTTTCTTATCATTGAATAGTGAAAACTGGAACAATTACGCAATATTACAGAAAGAAGTAAGAGATCAGTTCAAAAAGTTCTTTATTATGCTGGTCAGTGAAATTTCGTGATAATACAATATATATAAAATTAACATTCATAGTAAATAATTACTCTGGCAATAAAAAATCGAAAGAGCTTGAAAATAGGGCCAGTTACACATATTTATAACATCATCCGTGCCACTTTTGTTTCCTTCTAATTTTTTTTTAATTGTTGTGACATTTATAATTTAAGTAATAAAATAGCGTTTCTATTTAATTGTATTAACTTTATTGTATATACTTACCTGATTTCGCAAATTATGAATTTTGTGTTGAAATTCCTCTATTGAGTTGACTATTTCTGATTTCTTGTAACAATTTTTCTTGTCTCGATTTCTGTATTCCGTGTCTTTTGCATTATACAATAGCAATCTTTCTTTGTAAATTGAAATCAATTTTGTAATTTCATTTTTCCACCAAATTTTTACAAAAGATATTTTTTCTTCCTTGCACCAGAGTACTATCAGCATTTCGATTCTGTTTTCTATTCTGATAGCAACTATCTCAGAGCAACATATTACTGTGTCCATTTGCGAGCAAGTCACGACACGCTAATTCTCGAACAAATGAACGACTATCTTGGACAATCACTCTCTAGCGCAGTCTCCACTGACGAAAGACACTTTCGAGAGCAATCTGCGGCAATTTTACTCTCAAGTGGACACGTAGCTTAAGGGAGCGTTTCAAGACACGTGCACTGATCAGATAATTCGAGGTCGTTGAAGGTCGTCTACAATGGAAAATAGTTTATTTCAATGTACTCGATATCAGGGATTTTATTCAAACTGAAATATGTTATACTCCGTGTAAAAATAGAGAAGGTACAAGTCATGATTTTACTATTTTTGAAAATGTTTAAAAAGTGATGGCTTAAACTCCTGGCAATTTCATACACACTGCAACATATTTGAATTTGATAAAAATCGTCACATTTTATAAAAATCTCTGACCACGAGCGAAGAATGCGAATGATTTGGTACGAAATGACGCCCCTACGGTAACAGAAAAGAATATTGTTACTACACCTTGCCAATTTCTAAAAAATAATTTGTAACACTCTGTGCGAGCCACTCTATTTAATCTACTTACGATATAACAATAATAGGTTTTAACTTTTGATTTCTATTTAACGTTGCTCTTAATTTCGAATTCGTTCGCAAAAATACTAGTCAATTGTTGGAAGTTTGCTTCAGAAACTCCTCTCAAAATAATGATGCGATTAAACCTTAAAAATTTGAAGAAAACAACTTGTAACGCTTTACGTAATTCGCTCTACAATTATGTAAATTAATAAATATCACAGGTTTTCCAGATAATCAGCGATATACTAAATGTTATCGATGTTCATACCGTGGGTCCACAAATTTATTTAAAGTGTTATGAAAATGTATTGTACATTATAGAGGGGCAGGCTAAAAAAAGTTTAAATCAATTTCTTATGACAGAACCAACTCCGCTTTTACGCGAATTTGAACAAAAAATAAAGGGCTACGATAGCCTCAGAAAAGAAATTTCCGTATTTAGAAATAAGGTAAGTTTATACGTGATAAAAACTGTTTAGGTTCCTTACTTCCTTAATACATTTATTGTAATTGTTTATTTCAGATACCTCTTAATATGATAGAAATCGATTGTACATTTGTAAACGAAACAATAAGACAAATTCTTCACGAACTTCGCACCGAAATCTGCAATTTATTTGTCGATGAACTACGATCCAATAACCGTGATTTGTGCTGCAACTTTGATACGATAGCAGAGAACATATCAAAAATGCCGGAGAAAACGCAAGATGTTGTCGATTTGTACAACTACTTGTGCGAAAGTCGAGATTCCACCCTGTTTAATATGAAAAGACAATTGGCACGTTCCATCGAATTAGTGTTGTTCCTTTTTGACTACGAACCACCAACGTACGAAGATATTCAGTTAAATACTCGTACCATTATGTGGCCTAAAGAAATCGAGACCGTTATTGAATTAGCGTACACCAGATTAAACATGAGGAAAGAATTCCTAGAGGATGTTCTGCGTTTGAGAAAAGATAGTTTCGAACAAAAAATAAAAAACATGCAGTCAGCAATCGATCAATTTAAGAAAAAGGATCCACCGGTATTAACGATAGAAGAGATGACGGAAGCGACAAAGGAGATCGAGATTCTTTCCAAAGAAATGGAGGAAATCAAAAAGGAGGCCGAAGATATCAATACAGAAGAGTCTCTGTTAGATGTGGAATTAAGTCCATATTTACCGTTGCCCGCGATGTCTGATATGGTTAATACGTTGTACGCTGTTTGGCATACTGCGTTAGATTTTCACACGAATTACGAAAATTGGTACTACGGTCCGTTTTCGAACCTCAATGCGGACGTAATAAGTGAAACAACCGAAGATACATGGCGAACGTTGTACAAATTAACGCGTGTACTTACCGATGTCCCTGGTGCAAGACGAATCGTAGATACAGTACGCGGAAATGTGGAGAAATTCAAACAGTTTGTACCACTTTTGCAAATCATATGCACGCCTGGATTGGAGAAACGACACTGGGAACAAATTAGCAGAATAGTTAATCTGGAGATAGTACCCACGGATAAGAGCAACCTATCAGATATGATAGAATTTGGGTTACTGGTTCACATAAACAAACTCGAAGAAATAGCATCCGCTGCTGTCAAGGAACACGCTCTTCAGCAAAACTTACTGAAGATGAAAGAGGAATGGTCCGAGATCGTGTTCGAATTAACGCTGTACCGCGAGACAGGTGTTTTTATTTTAACAGCCGTAGACGACATTCAAGTGTTGCTGGACGATCACACTTTGAAAGCTCAGACTATGCGCAGTTCTGCTTTTGTAAAAGCATTTGATCGCGAAATGCAAGAATGGGAAGACAAATTGCTACTGATGCAGGACATCGTCGATCAATGGTTGACGTGCCAGGCGACGTGGATGTACTTGGAGCCGATATTCAGCAGCGAAGATATCATGCGTCAAATGCCAACCGAGGCGAAACATTTTCGAAGAATGGACAAAATTTGGCGCGGTATTATGACATTTGTGGCTAACAATAGACGGGTACTCGATGCTACTGCTATGCCAAAGATGCTGCAGGAGTTCCAGCTTTGCAATATGTTGTTAGACGAAATACAGAAAGGTTTAAACGATTATCTCGAGAAGAAACGTTTGTTCTTTCCGAGATTCTTTTTCTTGTCGAACGACGAACTTTTGGAAATACTTTCTGAAACTAAAGATCCTCAAAGAGTGCAACCTCACTTAAAGAAATGCTTCGAAGGTATTAACCGATTACGATTCACCGCCGAGGAAGAAATTATTGGAATGTTGTCGGACCAAGAGGAATACGTTCCTCTTAGCGGAAAGATCTATTCGGCCGATGCTAAAGGTATGGTAGAAAGATGGCTGAGCCAGGTTGAGAAACTTATGGTGGTTTCTCTTCGCGATATTGCCGAGGAAAGTATTATTGCGTATTTCACAACCGTTAGAGAAGAATGGATATTCTCCTGGCCTAGTCAAATTGTTATTTGCGGTAGTCAGACACATTGGACCAGCGAAGTCTGCGAATCATTCGAAGATCATTCTACTTCGGAGTATTTGGAGAAATGCAACAGTCAAATAGAAAATACTGTTACCTTGGTGAGAGGTAAATTAGACCCAGGTGCAAGAATAACAATAAACGCCTTGATCGTAATGGATGTGCACGGGCGAGATGTGGTGCAATTACTTGTCGATAAACAAGTGAACGACATTATGGATTTCAATTGGATATCGCAATTAAGATACTATTGGCTAGATAACAGTATCACTGTATCCATGATTACAACCAATGTAGCGTATGCTTTTGAATATCTTGGAAATACACAGAGATTGGTAATAACGCCATTAACCGATCGGTGCTACAGAACATTAATGGGTGCATTAAAACTAAATTTTGGCGGTTCACCCGAGGGTCCAGCTGGAACTGGCAAAACGGAAACTGCGAAAGATCTTGCGAAAGCTGTTGCCAAACATTGTATAGTCTTTAACTGTTCGGAGGGTCTTAATTACGTGGCAATGGGTAAATTTTTTAAAGGTCTTGCACAATCCGGGGGCTGGTCTTGTTTCGATGAATTTAACAGAATAGAATTGGAAGTACTTTCGGTAATTGCTCAGCAAATTTTATCCATACAGATGGCTATCAGTTTGAAAATGGAGAAATTCATGTTCGAAGGTACCGAAATAAAATTGAATCCTACATGTTACATTATTATAACAATGAATCCCGGATATGCCGGACGTCAAGAATTACCTGACAATTTAAAAGTTTTATTTCGTTCCGTGGCAATGATGGTACCGGATTACGCTATGATAGCAGAAATCACTTTATATTCTCTTGGTTTTATAGACGCGAAGAATCTTGCCGAGAAAATCGTTCACACATACAAATTGTGTTCCGAGCAATTAAGCTCGCAAAATCATTACGATTATGGTATGCGAGCTGTAAAGACCGTGCTCGTTACCGCTGGGAATTTAAAATTAAAATATCCATTGCAAAACGAGTCTGTATTAGTTCTTCGAGCTATTATCGACGTGAATCTTCCAAAATTTTTGGCATACGACGTTTCTCTTTTCAATGGAATCTACACAGATCTTTTTCCGGATACCGATTTGTTACAACCGGATCGCAACGAATTAATAAATTTGCTAAAAGTCGCTTTGGAGAAACGAAATCTGATACCCACAGCTTGGTATATAGAGAAAATAATACAAATTTACGAGATGCTACTGGTACGTCACGGATTGATGATCGTAGGGCACACGTTAAGTGGAAAAACGAAAGCTTATCAATCTTTGGCTGATGCACTAGGTGATTTGTCTGGCATAAGACGAGCTAATATGACAGAATTTCAAACTGTTTACAAAATAATCAATCCAAAAGCTATTACTCTGAATCAGCTTTATGGCAGTTTCGATCTGGTGTCTCACGAATGGAGGGATGGTATTTTGGCTAATATTTTCAGAGAATTTGCACAATCTTTCTCTATAAATCGTAAATGGATTGTGTTCGATGGTCCTGTTGACGCAGGATGGATCGAGAATATGAATACAGTGCTCGATGATAATAAGAAACTTTGTCTGATGTCAGGGGAAGTTATATCGATGTCGAACAAAATGAATATGATATTTGAATCAGCAGACTTGGAACACGCTTCACCAGCTACTGTTAGCAGATGTGGAATGATTTATATGGAACCATCTCAGCTTGGCTGGTATCCATTGTTTGAGTCGTACAAAAAATATCTTAGAGACAAGATACTTGTAGAGCAGTACGAACTTGTTGTAGAATTAGTTACATGGTTAACAGAGCCCATTTTGTTATTTATTAAACGTTATTGTAAAACGTTTATAGAAATGTCAAATCTTCATATGTTTTTGGTAAGTAGTAATGCACCAATCTTTTTCCTATGAATGTTAATTATATAATGTTAATTATATTATTATATACATTATCGATTCTCTTTCAATTGTTTCCTGGTCGGCTGCCCCTGAGAATGTTGCTATTATTTAATCGCTATGCCTTAATATAGCAAAACCTTGAAAATTGTCCATAGTCCGAGACCGGCAATAAATATCTTTCAAAGTTCAAGATCGTTTGAGTTTCTGAAATGGATGCTTTTTTTATTTCTGACAGGGGTCTTGCTTCGCATTTATTCAACGTATTATTTAATAAACCATAATTCATTCACGAAGTGGTAAAATATAATGTATTATATTATATTTATTATACATTATACTTTTATTTACTTTTATTACAAAATATAATGTAACCTCTATACGACGATACAAAGGAAACATATAACCAGACGATTTGGTTGTTAATACTTTTTGACAATTTGCAAATTGAAACGTAGATTTCTATATTATATGTTTATTAGTGGGGTAAAATTTTGAAGTTGTTGGAGATAGAAAAAGTGACTCGATAGTCGTTACTATAATTTATTTTAGTCTTTCACAAGACTGTTCACTGCAATGTTGGACGAAGAGACACAAGTCAGTACAGTCTGGCTTCAATGTATTTTGCTGTTCAGTATGGTTTGGGGAATGTGCTCAACATTAACGAGTGACAGCAGAAAGACGTTTGACATTTATCTGAGAAAATTATTACTTGGTAACGTCAATGAATATCCCAAACCAAAATCATTTAAATTGACAAAACAACAACTTTTTCCTGATAAGGGCACTGTCTACGATTGCATATACGATAAAAGAAATAATGGTTGTTGGATATCTTGGATGGACGCAACACTACAGGTAATATTTAACGGTTTCAAATATATTGGAAAGTCATTTCATTCGCGAAACATCAAAGAACATATTTCCCATCATTTGCGGCAAACGATACCGAAGAATGTATTTTGTGATTCATATTTCTCGGAATTCAATATTTTTCACTAGATTTACCGAGTGAAACATTTAAGATAAAATCACTTGAATAACTTCTTCATTTTTAGAAAATGGAAACACATACTTTAGGTGGAAATTGTTTGTTGATACGTTGTCCTAATCATGGCTCTATTTGAGAAGTTATTAATTTTAGTACAATAGATAAATACAAAGCATTTATACTAGTATATTGTGTTGTTCGTGGTGTTTGTTGGTGATGGTGGATATATTAGTATTAAATTTATTATTATTGTTATTGTAGTATTATAGATTAGACGTGGTATTAGTAATAGGTTTTTCTTTTCACTAAAGATAGATCGACTATGTAATATAAAACTAAGCTAATCGCCTTAATGCCCTCGACACGCGTCGTTATCGCCCTCGTAGCCTGGCGTCTTTACAAGTCTTTCATCTTACTGCGTCTTTCCAACTCTCCTCTCTTACTACGTCTTTACCAGTCTCTTTTCGTACTCTTACTCATAGTGTCACTACGTCTTTACCAGTCTCTTTTCGTACTCTTACTCATAGTGTCACTACGTCTTTACCAGTCTCTTTTCGTACCCATACCGATACTGTCTTTTCTCGTACTCTTACTGTGTCTTTACAAGTATTTTCTCGTGCTTTTACTCATACTATCCCAAACACGCTTCTTTCGCACTCTATATCCTTACACGTATTCATTCTCTTTCATTCTAATCCCCAATCTCTCTCGCTTCAGACATCTGGTCACGTTTGTCCATCTCAATCGTTCGTCTTTTCCAAACACTCTTCATTTTCTCCACACCACACGCATTTCCTTTCGTTCTCAGGCATTCCCGCGCTCGGTCGTCTTGCACGACCCCCTGTGAAAGGACGCTCGTAAGAAACCTGGCGACAGATCGGCGCCAAGTGTTTACCCTAACGCAGGTCCATTCGCACGCAATGCACCTTCTAGGCCTGCACTCGAAGCAAGCCCAAGTGGGCACGAAAAATTCCGATATCACAATTGATACATCAAAACAATAACTTTCTTTTATCTTTGCACTAAAAGTTGACTGCCTGTACATTCGTTATCTTTCTACAATATTAAACAAATCAGTGTCTGGTTCTCTCTTTATTACTTACTACTCACTACTTACTTATTACTCACCCTCCATACAGATTATTATCATCATTTGTACATTTATTTATTTTCAGTATTGTAAACTTAAAATAGTGAAAGTTTGATTTACATTTCCTTGTTCCAGACGTCTTTATTACCTGTCACAAAATCTAGTCAAACGGTCATACCAACAACCGAAGTAATAATCCAGTATTTCTTTTTGACAAACATTCTTCATAGAACAATACCAGTTTTATTTGTGGGACCCACTGGTACTGGAAAGTCTGTGGTTATTTTGGATTATCTGAAATCATTGCACAGAGATAAATACATAGAAAACGTGATAAACTTCAGTGCTTGTACTACCTCTTTTCAAACTCAAGAAATGGTGATGTCCAAGTTGGATCGTAGAAGAAAAGGTGTTTATGGTCCACCAATGGGGAAGAAATGTGTACTTTTTGTCGATGACCTAAGTGTACCGCAAAAAGAAATATACGGGGCTCAGCCACCGATAGAACTCATTCGTCAATGGATAGATCATGGTCATTGGTTCGACGTAACCGATACGTCAAAGTTGCATTTGGTGGACATGTTCTTAATTTCTGCTATGTTACCACCTGGAGGAAGTTCGAACGTAGTCACACCTAGATTGACTCGACATATGCATATAATTGGCATCGATTTTTTCGAAGAAACGACGATAACAACAATTTTTTCCACGATCCTCGAATCACATTTTGCGAAAGGATTTCTCCCAGAAGTTTCACGATTGGGAAAAATGATCGTCCATGCCACCATGGACATATATTTCGCTGCTATTAAAAATTACTTGCCTACCCCGGCAAAGAGTCATTATACTTTTAATTTACGCGATTTTAATCGAGTTATAAAAGGTATATTTCTGGTGCCAGCTTCCAGAATACAGGACCCGGACAAATTGATCAGGCTCTGGATACACGAAGTGTACAGAGTGTTTCACGATAGATTGGTGGACGACGATGACCAGGAAATTTTATTTAAAATGGTACAATTCACGTGTTACGATCAATTGCGGCAACCATTGGAGAAAGTACTCGCTAGACATTTAAACGACGGGGAAACAGAAATCAAGAGTTCCCATGTTCGTGATCTTTTCTTTGGTAATTATATCGAGCCCGATGCTGACCCGAAAATATACGACGAGGTGACGGATTTCGATGACTTGATACAGAAAATGTATTATTACTTAAACGAGTACAACATGCTTTCGAAAACAACAATGTCTTTGGTTCTGTTTCGATACGCTGTTGAACATATTTCTCGTATTTCACGAATTTTGTTACAAGAAAGTGGACACGCTCTTCTAGTAGGTGTAGGTGGATCGGGTAGAAGTTCTTGCGCCAAGTTAGCAACTAGTATGTGCGAATACGCGATTCATCAAATCGAAATGACAAGAACCTATGGATTCTCGGAATGGCGGGAAGATACGAAGAACTTGCTATTACGCGTGGGTTGCGACGGAAAGTCTACTGTTTTCCTTTTCGGAGATCATCAAATGAAAGAGGAAACTTTCGTCGAAGATATAAACATGATTCTAAACACTGCGGATATACCAAATTTGTACAACACCGAGGAGATGGCCGAGATTTTGGATAAGATGACGAGCCTGATGCGCGAGACTAGCGGGAAAGGCTTTGAAATCACACCAATGATTCTTTATAGTTTGTTTCTCGAAAAAGTGGTGCAGAATTTACATTTGATTCTAACTATGTCGCCAATAGGAAACATGTTCAGAAACCGTTTGAGAATGTTCCCATCCCTGATAAATTGTTGTACCATTGACTGGTACACCGTTTGGCCAGAAGACGCTTTAGAAAAGTTAGCGCGAACGTCGTTGAAAAATTTAAACATTGATCTAGATTTACGAGAAAAGTGTGTTCATATTTCCAAGGAATTTCACACAAGCGTTTCTCTGGCCAGTGAAAATTATTACAAGACACAAGGTAGAAGGTATTACACGACGCCCACAAGTTTTTTGCAGCTAATCAAATTGTTGTGTAAATTGTACGATCAGAAAATTGAAGAAATTACTCTACAGCAAAATCGATACGTAACCGGGTTAGAGAAATTGGATTTCGCAGCGGGAGAGATAGCAATAATGAAAGGAGAATTGCAAGCATTGCAACCGAAATTGTTGACTCAGTCCGAATTAAGTAACAAACTGATGATCAAGATAGAACAGGATACGATTAATATAGAAGCAAAGAAAGAAGTTGTGGCTGCCGAAGAAGCGTTAGCGAACGAAGCTGCCGCTGCCGCACAAGCTATAAAAGACGATTGTGAAAGTGACTTGGCCGAAGCTACACCTGCTTTAGAAGCTGCTTTAGCTGCTCTGGATACCTTGAAACCAGCGGACATCACTATCGTGAGATCCATGAAAAGTCCACCGGCGGGTGTGAGATTGGTAATGGAAGCTGTTTGCGTTTTAAAAGGTGTGAAACCTGAGAAAGTGATAAACCCAACGACTGGTCAGATTATGGAAGATTATTGGCCAGCCTCTATAAGGGTGCTCGGTGACATGAGATTCCTCGAGAGTTTGAAAAATTTCGACAAAGATAATATAACACCGTCGTACATGAAACGAATACGCGAGAAATTTATAAACGATAGAAGCTTTCAACCGGAAGCGATTAAAAAAGTTTCCACCGCTTGCGAGGGCCTCTGCAGGTGGGTTCGAGCCATCGAAGTTTACGATCGTGTGATTAAAGTCGTCAAACCGAAACAAGCTATGCTCGCGGAAGCGGAAGCTGCCCTTGCTTTGCAAATGGAGGCATTAAATGCTAAGAGAGCCCTTCTTCAAGAAGTCAGTCAGAAATTGCAATCTCTGAACGACGAATTCGCCGAATGCACGAGAGAAAAGAAGAAACTCGAAGATCAGATCGCCTATTGCATGCAGAAGTTGGAAAGAGCTGAAAAATTGCTGGGCGGTTTAAGCGGGGAGAAAAACAGATGGAATAGTACAGCCATTGAATTAGGAGAAAGTCTTCGTAATGTTATCGGAGATGTTTTACTGTCGTCGGGTGTGATTGCTTATTTGGGAGCTTTCACAATAGACTACAGAAATAAATTGATCGCGCAATGGCATTCGTCTTGCGTGAAAGTTGAAATTCCTTGTAGAACGAAATTTAGTTTGATCGATGTTTTAGGTAGACAAGTTGAAATTAGAGCGTGGACGATTCATGGTTTACCAGCAGACAACTATTCGGTAGAAAATGGTATAATTGTAAAAAAAGGTGATAGGTGGCCGCTTATGATCGATCCGCAAAACCAAGCAAATAAATGGATAAAAAATATGGAAAGAGCAAATAAGCTGGTAGTCGTTAAGCTTTCCGATCCAAATTACGCGCAAATCGTGGAGACGTCCATACAACTTGGAATACCTGTTCTGTTGGAAAATATTTTAGAGGAAATAGACGCGATACTGGAACCTGTGCTTCTTAAAAACATCTACAAGGAACGTGGTATCTGGTACATAAAATTTGGTGAAAATGTTATCGAATACAATTCAGATTTTCGATTTTACATCACGACACGCTTAAGGAATCCCCATTACTTACCAGAGATAGTAATCAAAGTAAGTTTGTTGAATTTTATGATTACTCCTCAAGGATTGGAAGATCAGTTGTTAGGTATCGTTGTTGCCAAGGAGTTACCTGTTCTCGAAGAACGTAAAAATCAATTGATTGTCGAAGGTGCGAAGAACAAGAAGATATTGGAGGAAATCGAGGATAAAATTTTAGAGGTATTATCTGCATCGGAAGGTAATATTCTCGAGGACGAGACAGCGATTACAATATTATCCACTTCGAAGATACTATCGGAAGATATTCAAGCCAAACAGAAGATAGCTGCTAAAACAGCGATAGAAATTGACCAAGCTCGTAATGGATATAAACCAGTCTCGGAACACGGTTCTGTTCTCTTCTTTTGCATATCCGAGCTAACAAATATAGATCCAATGTATCAGTATTCCTTAGTATGGTTCATTCACCTGTACGTAATGGCAATAGTCAGCAGCGAACAGACGAAAAATTTAACAAATCGAATAAAAAGTTTAAACGAGTATTTTACCGCCAGTATTTACAGAAACGTATGTCGTTCTTTATTCGAGGACCATAAATTGGTATTCTCGTTTGTTCTGTGCATTGGTTTGTTACGAGCTACTGGAAAAGTGGACGAAGAACTTTGGACATTTCTATTAACAGGTGGATTAGCTCTGGAAAATCCGTATCCTAATCCTGACTCATCATGGTTGACAGACAGATCTTGGTCTGACATTGTTAAAGCTACAAACGTGCGTGGACTTGAGAAATTGAAAGAATCATTCGAAATGCGAACGTTGGAATGGAAGAGTTATTACGATTTTTCAAATCCTCAAGAAAATCCTTTTCCATATCCGTTTGAACAGGAGACTGAAAGTTTGAAAAAACTTGTGATACTTAAGTGTATTAGACCGGATAAAATCATGTCTGCTGTGCAAATGTTCATTATACATCACATTGGAAAATGTTTCGTAGAACCTCCAACATTTAATCTTCAAGCATCTTACGATGATTCTAATAATGTAACGCCTCTAATTTTTATTCTTTCCCCTGGATCCGATCCAATGGCAGGATTAATAAGATTCGCAGAGAATTATGGGATATCCAAGAAAAATCTAATGACCATATCACTGGGGCAGGGCCAAGGTCCAATAGCAGCAAATATGATTAATATTGGAATAAAAAATGGAGAGTGGGTGGTACTCCAAAATTGTCATCTAGCTGTTTCCTGGATGAACGAACTGGATAGAATTTGCGATGAAATTATTATACCTGAAACCACGCATCCGAAATTTCGATTATGGTTGACCAGTTATCCATCGATGGACTTTCCAATTTCCATTTTACAAAATGGTGTTAAGATGACCAACGAACCACCAAAGGGATTGAAAAATAATTTATTGAAAAGCTATCTGAACGATCCAATATCGGATATGAAATTCTATGAAAGTTGCAACAAGATATTCGAATGGAGAAAACTTCTATTTGCTTTGTGCTTCTTTCATGCAGTCGTTCAAGAAAGACGGAATTTTGGATCATTAGGTTGGAACATTCCTTATGAATTTAATGAATCGGACCTGCGGATTAGTATTTTACAATTACAGGTAACATTGTACAAGACTTTTGTGCTGTTTATGAAAACTTTACTAATCTAACGTGCGTAGAACATTTGATTCAAAAGTACTTTTCTAAATGATATTAAAAATAAAAATAAGAGCGAGCAGAACGTGAATTTGATCGATTTAAATTTAGCTTTAATACAAATATAAAGACATAATTATGTACAGAATTTGTATAAATCTACGAAGGGATATTCAATTAATCAAGATACACTTATAATCGTAAATCATAGTAATCGTATTGTTATGTTATTACTATTGCTAATAATAATATTATATTTTTACAACATGATAAATCCTTATTATAAATTGACCATCAAACAAGTAATTTTAACAAACGAAATAATTCATCTTCCACGCTTGGTAGGTTAATAAAATATTGAAATATAATTATACTGCATAAATATTATGCACAGATATGTAGTGGATTTCGTTTTTAACCATGATTTAAAGTCGTATTATTTTTCACCGAAAAAGATACAGATTTACGAAGAAAGAAAACATAAACACAAAATAATTTGTATAATTAAACACTCGTAAAAAGATTGTTGTTTAATGAATTATTCTTTAGCTCTTCTTATACGAGTACGATGAAGTACCTTTTGATGCACTTCTCTATTTAACGGGCGAATGCAATTATGGTGGTCGTGTAACCGATGATAAAGACAGACGTTTGTTGAATTCATTGCTTCAACAATTTTACAATCGTCAAGTTATCACCGACCCAGAGTAAGTTTTTACTAGTTATTTTAGTATGTTTATAACATATGATGCATGTTTATCAAAATATGTGATATTGCTTACAAAAAGGACTTCTTCACCGATTTTAACGATTTTGATATATGTTAGAGAGTGTACATATCTACCCGCGCTTAGTTTTCAATATATAATAATTAGAAATTTTAAATTACAATATAAATTCAAGACTTTATGAATGTGAGATTGTAACTTATACAAGCATCGGGTTGTCCCTTTGTAGGGGCGCTTCAATTAAAGAAACAAATTACAAAATTCACTCTACAATGATTTAAGATTAGTTTAGTTTTGTTTTTAAGCCAATAAAAGATTCTCTAATTGGTGTGCAGTTTATATTGGCAAATTTATGAAGATGTGAACCAATAAATTGTAGAAAAAAAAGTACAAAAATTGACTATTTTTTACGTATTATTTAAAGAAACTTATATGGTTCAAAAATTCATATAACTCGAGTAGAAGGTTAACAGGAATAGCTAGTTATATTAATTTTCTTCGTTGCTAATTGTGTATGTATACATTCATATGCTGTTATATTTTTCAATATAGGTACTGTTTTTCACCAAGTTGTATCTATCGTATACCATCGAATACATATTATCAAGGGTGCTTAGACTACATTCACAGCCTGCCAATGGATCAGTCACCAGAAGTTTATGGTTTACATGAAAACGCAGATATAACAAAGGATAATCAAGAATCAATGCAGTTACTTCAAAGCGCCCTATTGACTCAAATACATATCACTGGGGTAGGAGTTGAGAGAAACATCAACGAAATGGTCTTTAATTTATGCGATGATATTTTATCAAAAATGCAATTAAAGTTCGACGTTTTATACGTATCTAAGAAATACCCGGTACTTTATATGAACAGCATGAACACCGTTCTTCGTCAAGAACTTATTAGATTTAACGAGCTTATTAAAATAATTAAAGACTCTTTAGTAAACGTGCAGAAAGCTATCAAGGGTTTACTTCTAATGTCTCCTGAATTAGAAGAAGTTTTTACGAGTATAAGTGTTGGCAAAGTACCCGAAAAATGGAATAAAAAATCGTATCCCTCGTTAAAACCACTAGGAAGCTATATTAACGATCTGCTGGAAAGATTAGAATTTTTCCAAGATTGGATAGATAATGGTGCCCCGATTGTGTTTTGGATATCTGGCTTCTTTTTCACTCAGTCTTTTCTTACGGGTGTTCTACAAAATTATTCGCGAAAACAAAGAATTCCAATTGACAGAGTAGATTTCGAATTCGAAGTGACCACTTTTGAAACTAATGTGGCCACTGCACCCTCTCGTGGAGTATATATAAAGGTAATTTCTGTGTTTTATTCTTTTACGTTATCATAAAGAGTAACTCAATTTTGGAAACTATACGTTTAATACCAAATCAACTCCCTTGTAAAGTTTTCAAAAAAGATAAGAAGCTGATGAATGAAGTATTAGGTCGTTACGTATGAAATCTTCAATGTTGTAATATGAATTCTCTGAAGTGTTTTTGTTTGTAAAAGTTTTATTTATATCCATATGCATGTGCAATTAAGAATTGTATCCTTCCTTTAAATGGACATACATACTTTTTGCAACACAGATCCATTCCTCTGTCCATTTTACGTGAAAAATTATTAATGTATCGCAGCAACAAAATTATTAGTTTTCGAGATATTTTTAAGAAATGTCTTTATCGAAGAAGATGCTCGAACAGTTGTCATAACAGAGACTGATACGTACGAGTAAACATTTCATCGTTCAGTAGCAATTTACGTATCGCTACTCAAGTATGAAAACTAAGACTTTGAAAGATTGATTGCATTTCACTAAATAAAAGAGAATGTATTTTACTAATAGCAAGAACCAAGATACGTACGACTTCCGTTGATACCGACTTTCAAGATTTGTACAACAAAAAATATGTACATTTACATTTGAAGAAAGGATGCAATTGTTAATTGCACATGTACTGTTGAATTTGAAAAAAATATCTAAAGTCCTACAGATGCAGTGCTCTTCGAGCCATTTACTTTTTTCCTTTAACATTTTTTCGTAAATGCATTAATAACAAAGTTACGATTTGAACCATCCAGTATATCATTTAAAAGTAAGATTTTTTTTGAATTTTTCGTCAATGGTATCGTTCAAATATTTTCGATTGTTCAAAAGTAATTGATTTATTTCGATTCTCAACGGGCCTGTCTTCCTGACCTAAGTCACTTAGGCTCAAAACTTCTTGTATATAAAAGAGAGAGTCATTCTGAATAAAGCAGAATCGAGTTAGCAACTGAACCGTATTCTTCTCATATAACCTCCATGTATATTTATTTTAAATTTTACAGTACGCTCTCGATTAAAGTGATAAACTATAATAGGTTGTTCTATAAGATTTGTCACTCGATAAAACTTATTGTACATCCTAGTATTGGTCTTTGAATATAAAGAGATTCTTTTTACTTGTAAAAAGAATCTATATAACAGAGTATAAAGGAACTCCATTCACGTCGTAATAAAGTTTAAAGAAAATTTACAATAGAGCTGAAGAACAAATCATGTGGCACAAGTATAATATTAACGATAAACGTAAAGTAACACACGTAACAAGTTTTTCCAAAATATTATCTAATATTTACTATTAATATTTACTATTAAATATGTATCAACTCATTGCTTTGTAAACAGTCGTATTTTGCATAAATTTATTCGCGACAATGTTATTCTTTTCAAATTTCAGGGTTTATTCTTAGAAGGTGCACGATGGAATAGAGAGCTGAAACGACTCGATGAATCGAAACCTAAAATAATGTTTGATGTTCTACCTATAATATGGTTACAGCCAGGTATAAAAGTTAACTTTGTTGTTAAACTTGTATACCATTGTCCTGTATACAAAACAAGTGCAAGACGCGGTGTTTTGGCAACTACTGGTCATTCTTCAAATTTTGTCTTATACATGTTACTTCCAACACATGTCGAAGAGTCCCATTGGATCAGGAGAGGAACAGCAGCCTTGTGCCAACTGGACGATTGAATTACCGAAACGTATTACAACGATTATGGTAGGCGTAATTTACCAGACAATTAAAAGCTATCGAGACGTAACCCCTCGTACAGTTTAGCTACTCTGAAACTCTATTTCTTCCAAATTGCACAAATTTGTAAACATACGTTCTTTGTCTTTCTGGTACATCGGTATTAGATCAATTTCCGGTACAAATCAAAATTAATCGAGCTTGATGAAATACGTATCTACAATGACACAGAGTTTGTCACCAAAAGGCATAAAAAGCTTTGTAAAATAGCTAACCAGATAGTTGGCTATCGCTTTAATTTTGGATATCTTTAAATAAAGTATTGTGTAATTAACGAAATGGAAATAGTATTTTAATATCACCAATGTATCACCTAACATCAGACACTTAGTAGTGTAGTACTGTCAAAGAGATAGAGTAATATAGTACTATCAAAGAGAAGAGTTTACAATGTCGTTTCCAGTCGAAGAAATGACTGCGAATGGCTCCAAGTGGATTTTTAATTTAAAAAAAAGTCCAGACATACAAGAAAGAAGATATAAAGTTCGACTGATTATCATAGGTTGCGGACAACAGCCAAGCTTTGATTACGATGAAACATTTGCATTTAGAGAACGGAAATGATAATGTTGTTGATAAATATACGTATAGAAAGGAGAAGGAGGATAAAAATATATTATATAAAGTCTATGTTTCTACATGGGACCTTAAACTAAAAATGTGTATGAAAATATCAACCGAGCTTTTAATTAAATTACATCGTAATTAAATCGCGTTATAATTGAATTATATAATTCAAATTTTTTAGTTAATTCAATTGCTGATTATTCTAGTAACGAGTGTGATTAAAGTACAATGTAATTGAAATGCAATTTAATTGAAATACTATCTAATTGAAGTACAGTGAAATTATGTTGGTACGATGTAATTGAATTACAACGGTTTGAATTGCATATCACAACTTTGACGGACCGTGATCAATTTATTTATATATTTATCTTTCAAATGTATGCTTGTTTCCTGTCAATACTGCGTATTTTCCTCTTTCTGTTCATGGTACGTGACTTATATTTATATTTTTATCTAGTCTGTTTCGTATCTATGTTGTGCACTACGTAACACGTATTCTATTTCCCATTTATATATGCTTCAATCGTCAGTAACAGTGTTTCCCTTTATCGAATAATGATAGCAACGTTTTAAACGACTTCAGAGAATATGTAATAAAAGGAAACAGTGCAGAGATAGTAGCCGATGTGGGAGAAAAATATGTTGCTATTGTTACAGATAACGTAGCAGAAACGAATTCACCAGCGAGAATGATGAAGAAATAATAATGACTACGAATAATGAAAATATCGATTAACTCCCTCCTGATTGTCTATCAAAGCATCTAAAATGTGCTCAAACTACTAGTCTCTGTATTACGACTGATGGTATTAATTTTTTCAAACGTGCATAATAAGACAATCAGAAAATACAATTCTCTTTGAAAATTAACGACATGATCAAAATTGGCAGAGATCATAGAAATTATATTGGGTTATAGTTTAAATTAGTCAAACCCAGGTAGAACAGCCTTAATGATTCTATGAAACAAATTATATTGATATATGGAAAAAATGCTATCTTGATGTACATCGTTATAAGTAATACTAGATTGTTCGATAAGTTTTGTCTTTTTTTCCATTGTAAAAAAATACTATGACACTTCAACTTTAAATAATTGTAAATATACGAATAAGTCGACAAATCTGCAAGAAACTTCGCACATGTTTATCAAACAGTAGTACCATCTTTAGGAAAATAAAACGACGAACGATTTTCTTAATACGTACTCACTTAGCTTGTGTATCGCGTAGCTTCACTGTGTTTTTGCACTGTGTGCAACGGAAGTTATTTATCTTCAGGAACAACGACATCCCAAAAGAGTAACGATCGTTTCATGTTGAATCGAGCATTTTTTAAAATAACATTTCGGACTAACCAGGCTGATCTCACTCCACGAAGACTTACAAGGGACGTCTCTTAAATGTAAATCGCCAATTTTCACGAAACTTACATATTGTATAGTTCTTTGAAAAATATTTGACAAGTTTTTTTTTTTATCTCTTATTATCCATATCTAGAGAGTGAAATCAGTCCTCAAATTTGGGGGAAGAAAAACATTTTCCTCGATATTTCAAAAACGATGAGACCTAGAAAAAAGTTATTCGAACAACAATTACGTACTTTTGAATAACGAATTTAAGCTCCCAAACTGTCTTGCAAAATATAAATTTGTTTGAACAATATGTTAAAAAATGTTCATTTTTTATACAATTCATTGTTTCGCATGAAAAAAATACGTGTCAAATATTTTTCAAAGTACTATATCATACGTAAGTTTCGTTAAAATTGGTGATTTACACTTAAGCGACGTCCCTTGTTAGGACACATGGGTCCTACCTCTCGCAACAATGATTAAGTTTGACCTGGAGGAGGAACCGGGAAAGATGGTAGCGTAGTGTTGAAGACGTTGATGATATCCAGTGATACCACCAGTCCTGCCTCATTTTAGGAAATAGTCAAGTCCGTGATGGATTGGACGTGTCGAACTGCGTCAATCGTCACTCAAACTGGCATTGAACTAAATCGGAGTTAGGTGCTCAAAGATACGGGTGCTCTAATACCCTTTTGCAGCCCATTTAATGACATTACAAAGGAATACTTTATTACGAACTTAATCATATCAATTAAAAGTCGTTATACAAGCGAAACAGCCACCAGAAAAGGAGCGTTGTTTTCCATTACGATAACGCACGACTGTGCACATCTTTAACAACGCGACAGAAACTATTGTTCCAATTTGGTTGGTATGTTTAACATCACCCACCATATTCGCTAAACCTTACCTCAAACGACCACCGAAGAAATAACTATACACGTATTTGAATTCATTAATAAAAAGAAACAAAGAGTTTTATGGTAAAGGAATATTTCAGTTATTCAAAAGGTGGCAGAAGATCGTAGAATAAAATGGCGTATATGTCATTCATTGGACAAGTTCTATATAAAATTGGCAGTAATTAATATTCTTATATAAAAATACGAATGAAGTTATTATATATTCTAATACTGCTACTTAGTGCACAATAACACGATAAGTGGTACAATCGGAAAACGTAGTATGTAAAAATTGATACAAGTAACGATTGATTGGAATAAAAATATAGGAAACGTAGACGACACAAGTGATGTTCAAATTACATCTTATAGTACATCGAATAAAAAAAGTACCAGAATAAAAAAATATTGAGATAAAGAAATATTTTTACGTATTTACTGCCTTCCATTCTGTCGATCGATGACGTTAAAACAAGATTAACACAATAAACAAACGACTATTGAAGATCGTGTTCCATTATCTCGACTCTGCGTACTAAGTATGGATAGTTTTTGTAGGTCCAAGCAAAATAAGTAGAAGAGGCCACACTGGCTCGCAGGTCGTCAATTCTTCATGCCTGACCTGAAGTAATCTTGTAAAGGTAGGCTGAAAAATAATGCACACTGTCGAATATCTTGAAAATGAGAAACCAAAATAAAAATAAAAATGCAATGGATTTGCTATAAAACGGAATGTTTATTTTTTTTTTTACATAAATTATCTTTTCTTTCGATACATTTCTCCCAGTACGAAATAAGACGAGGGAAGAAGAGGAAGGTGCGTGTTCGCATGCACGACGTATTTACATCTTCACGCGTACTATTTGAAAAATAGTAAATTTCTTTAACGCGCTAATGGAGGAATAAAAGAAGCGGGAACCCTTATCACGCGCACACGTCTACTTTGTTTTATTCTTGAACTATACTATATGTGCATTACTTTTCGGTCCCGCGTAGATTAAATTAAAATTTGGTTTAAAAAGTGGATTCTTTCACTTTCTACATCTACAAACCGAAATAATAACTGTTAAGTAGTAGTTTGTTCTGCACTGTACTACATCTGCGCTTTTTTGTAGATTTATTTTAATGCAGTGAACCGATTTTTATTTCCGAAAGTGATATTTTGCTAAGAACAATATTGTATTTCCAAGAATTAGACAATAATGTAACACTGTTACCCAACTGAAAAGCTTCAAAGAGGCATTTTCCTAACAAAAACGTGTACGACTCTTCTAGAACGACTCGTACTTTTCATATTAATATTTTACTCTTCTTTCTGCACACGAAACCCATGTAACAGATAGTAATATTGAGAAATATGAATACAGAATATGTATACAAAAACAAGTATGTTATTAAATTTATGTAATTGATTTTATATTATTTTAGTTTCGATTGTTTCTTTTTTTTTCCATTATTTAATACACATGTACAATAGTAATAATTTCATTATTTTAAATAATATTACCTTCAGTATCTCTCTCTCAATGAACAAAAAACAATTTTGTTTTTAAATTCTATTTTATGCATAGTGAATCAAGTATTTTTCGATCGATTAATATCAATTTGCAATTCTTATTCTGCGATAATCGTTGGATCATTTTCCAATGGTGTATTAGTTCTTTCTTTTCTCATGAGATATTGAACAAAGCAAAACGCAACCGTACCGACGACAATCGCTACAGTCAATATAAGAAGCTGTATATAAAGACTCACGGTGCTACTGTAAGCAAAACTTACAGCAGATGCGACCGATTGACAAAATTTGAACAGAGCGAAAGCTGGAGCGCTCTTTCTTGTAAAAAGTAATCCTAGTAACGCATACACTTGAGTATTGAAGCAAGCATCGCCAAAACCTAGAGCGAAACTTCCGGCCATTGCCAAAATCGGCGAGGGATTGATAAATCCTATGCTGTCGGTATCCGTAAATGGCGAATCATTTGGTAAATTTAAGAAAATAGTAATAAAGGCGAATAAATGTACAAAAAAGCCTATGATCACTACTGACCATGCGCCGCATATATGAGACACCTTCGATGCAAAAATACCAAAGAGAGCCCCTCCAAAGACTTCTCCAATTCCAATGAATATTCCAGAAAGACCAACTAAGCTCTTACGCGGTGTACCAAGCGCCGTTGTAAATCCAATACACGACGAGTAGACCCCCGAGTAAAATGTTAATACAAGACCAGTGTATACGAATGTCAACGACAATAACAGCATCTCTGATGTAACGAAGAGACCGAATGCATCGCTAAGTGCATGCCAAGCGGCTAGTAATGGTTTCTCTCTTTTGGGTTCCGGCATTTGAAGTTCTTTATCAGCGCTGGAAACGCCTTCGGCTTCATCCAATATTAGCTTCTGAGATACCCTCCTTAAAAGAGCCAGAACAGATACACCAGCAATTGCTAAACCAGTGAGCACACCGAAGACAATTCTTCTTGTTGGGGCATTAATTTCCGAATCAACAAACATAAAGTAGACAAAAATATTGCCAATGAACATCGAAGTTTGAAAAATTGCCCAAAATATGCCTGCATTTCTGGACATTGTCTCGGAGTTACTACTTTCGGTTAAGTACTGTCCATGTCCTGTCCATATTAAAGCGGCTCCAAGACCTAGAATACACGATGCACCGTATAATAAGACATTTTCTGGCCAGAAGAAAGATCCTATGAAAAAGACGTAGCAGCAACCGCCGGTAAATATAGCAACTCGTGGCCCTGTCACGGAGATGTACGATGGTGCTAACCAGTTGCAAGTGGCAAAGACGGCATAAATTACCGCTAAGCTAGTATAGGCCTCGCCGGTGAAATTTGGATTTTCCGTTCTAATACTTTGCAGCACGGTTTTCTGCAAAAAAAATAAACCGTAATGTAATATACCGTATCAGTAGAATTTACTGTTAAATTATTTCTTTTTAAACCTTTCGTTGCTAAGAGCGTATGCTACATCCTCCACAAGTGGACAATCATTTGTAAAGGACGTATAAATACGTCTGTAAATTACATTCAATTTGCTACGTTTATTTTTTTATATATCCGATCAGTTAAAATGATTCTGGTTCCATTTTTATCGGTGACTTATAAACATTTCTCGCGTTATGGAAAAGCTACATATTTTTGTGAAAAGATAAAATTTGCAACGAGAATCATTTTTTTTTTTAATATTGCAAATAGGTCCTATTATTTTCAAAATCATTTTTGTCAATATATTCGCAGATCATTCTGAATCGAAAACATCGCTGCTTTATTATCGGTACGAGCGTTGTTCAGTTTCGTCCGAAGTATTATATATCGGTAAGTGTTACATATTGATAAAGACCAGCACACTTCAACGCTTTTATTAGTGTGATTCTATTCACCATACACGATACCTCGTACATATTCGCGTATAAAGTCGTAACAAGAAAGGAAATCGTAAAAACAACATTTCGACGTTCAACTAATCGCTCTTATTGTTGCTCAGTTCACGCTAGCTTTTCTCCTTTATGGTATATTTCTGGTTGTCGTTTCTATATACAATCTGTCATACAATTCACCGTGAAACGACAGAACTATTTTCTGAGAACATCTTACCGACATTTAAAGATTGTAATAGTTTATCATTGTAATAAAAAAAATTATTATTTCTTAAATACGTATCATTACGTTTTAATAATGAATTATGATACATATAAGAATAATGTAAATGTTGAACTTTTGTACGTTCTTTGTCAAATCAGTATTTTGTAGTATTTTTCAAACGTATTTTTCATTTTTCATATTAGTTTCATACGAAGCTTCGTTTTCGAGAAAGTGAACTTTGAAAATTTATCAAGCATGCGTGTGCTAAATGTTTCTTGGCATAGAAATTGTTTCATTTTTCTAAGAACGACTTCGTGTAATAACACAAGGATTTTCATTCGATCATCAATAAGAATTATGTACAATGGAAGTTCTATTGCGTATAAATTTTGCCTCATCCGTCCAGAAAATGTGCAACGAGAGATTTTGATTATTAGTTGTCTCTTCTGGAAGCCAGTGGTAGTATACCGTTCGTAGAACATAATCACGAGGCACAAAAGCTTGCACTCATTGCATATAATAAGCGTTCATTACATGCTCATACAATATACGATGAATTGTTGTACCAACATCATAAAGTCTGAAAAGGGTTCTGATACTTACGCCAAGATTACTATTAACTGTTTCGTGAACTTCATTTTCCACGGTATTGCATATTCTTCGACTAAGGCGTAAACTATTTCTCGAAACAGACAAGAATGTACCATTTTGAAGAAATAATTGGTCTACTCTCATAATTATACGTCTATTAGGACAACAACGATGCGCAACCATTGCAAGTTCTTAAATAGAGGAACATGTAGACGTATTCTCGCATCGTGTACCGTAACATTGCTACAGAATAAAAGAGATTAATAATAGAAATCGACAGTGACAATGATAGTACATATTGACAGGAAACAGATGATAAAATTATTCATGCATATAAATGCAAACACGTGCAAAACCAGAAGGACGACCACTCGAAACTTACACATAGTACACGCGTATTTGATAACGTTTCAAACTCGATTTTCTCGAAAAAGAATCTTCGTTATAACAAATTTTATTCTTCCTTTTTGGCTTGTTTTTTCATAAGGCATCGCCTTCCACCCGGTTGTACCACCAATAACGGAACAGTCGGTAGGTTTTTGTAAATTCTAATCTCTTTAGTTTGTTGCTCTTTTTATGTACGCTTCAGTAAATTTGAACAAGCATTATTCAAGGAATAAGAACAATATTACATTTAATCAGTTTTGTAAGTTTTGAATTTATATTGATAAATTTTTAGTCAATCAGCATTTTTAAATATTCAGGTAAGTACTCTTTGTATGTTTAAGATTGTTGATAAAATAAAATTGAAAAAGTTTTTATTTATGTTTAAAAGTAAAGTTAAGAACAAATAAAATTTTATGTATGGTTTCTTTTCTTTTTTTGTTATTGTTTTCTATATCGGGTTGCTAAGTTTGTTGCGATAAACTTTAGTTTCAAGGAGATTGACCACTTTTCTAGATTATATTCGAAAATTTTATTAAATATATTTCTTTCGATACTTTTCAAACCACCAATTTAAGATTATTTAAAAAAGCAGTATGCGTCATTGTGTATAGTTATGAAACCAATAGATAAAATTAAGAAAGCAGAAATTAAAGAATTACTGCAATCTAGAAGTTTGCATCATGAAATTGCAAACAATTTGAAGGGCAGTTTATTGACAAATAAAAATGATCTTAAAAGAATTGTCTTTTACTAGAAAGCGACTGATCATAATGCGTGCATACACACATGCGTACACACATCAATATTAATATTAGTGTTGAAACTATACGTTGCATGCTTTTAGAAATAGGGATGCATGGGCGTATAAAAATAAAAAAAAACCTTTGTTCACTAAGCATCGTAGGAAACTTCGGTTAAAATTGATAAAAAAAAAATGAACATTTTTTGAAAACTGATTGGAGCAGAATAGTATAATCTGACGAGACGAAAATTGATTATTTCAAATCGGATGGTCGAGAATGAATATGGAGATGTTGTAGGCAACAACTGCAGTTGCATCATGTTCGTCTGACTGTCAAGTTTGCAGGTAGTCACATTATGATTTGGGATTGTATGATCAGCAAAGATGTTAATTGTATAAAAAAATTGATGGGACAATAACTGCTAACTCGTATATAAGAATCTTAAAAAGTAGTTTATTAAAAAACTTCGAAAGATGGGATAAAACTATACCTGATGTGATTTTTATGTACGTCAACGACCTCAAACATACTGCAAAGAGCACTAAACAGCGGTTAATGAATCCAGGGTTTCAAGTTTTTAATTGAAATCGACTGTCAACCAATTTGAACCCCATAGAGCAGCTATAGGATTTACTTAAAAGATCAATTATGAATTTCAAATTTGGTTCAAGAAATAGTCTTCGATTATGAACGAACATAATGATTGTATGAGGAAATATTCAAAAATAGTGCAAAATGGAAATCTTGTAGACAGCATGCCAAGACATATTAAGGCAGTAATCAGAGCAAAAGGAATGTATACAAAGTATTAATATTCGACAAGAAGATAGTATTATTATGTTTAATTATATTTTTCTATAGAAAATTATTTTATCGTTTAATTCATTGCTACCTCATAAATTTGTAAGATAATATAGATACTTAAAATACATATCTCGTTTTTATTTTAATCATCCCTCTTGTTATTATAATATTACAATAGCAATCATATTAGGAAAGCAGGTATTACATAGGGTACATTTAAATCAATTACATCGTACTACGGTCAGTGTGATTATGGTACAAGAACTGTTAATTCCTATACCCATATACTGGCTCCAACATGGTTCTTAGAATTCGGACGAAATTTGAATATCGCACACCTGCAAATTTTTAAATCGCCATTTTTTCAAATCGCTGTGAAACAAATATTTGAAGATAATTTTATTTTCAGATCTTTTTAACGCATGATTTTTACTAGTTTCTGGTTAGAAACATCACAGGTACTGTACGAAATATGTTAAAAATAATTGTGGCACTATTTTTACATTCAGATATTCGCACCAACATCAATAGCACAAATGTGAATATATTGCGATTTAAGGGGTTATTCTCATGTAACTGTTGCAAAATTTAACCATTTTAATAAATTTGTTTTTAAGTAAATGTTACGTCTCAACGCTATTATTCATTTTCGCAGTTTATTCAATTATCCTTTTGAAATACAAAATAATTTTCTCAATCATTTTTATTGTTATCTTTTCATGTTATTATCACATCCGCAGGAAACACATGTTTAAACACCGGCATAGATGATTGCAGTTCTTGGAGTTGATTAAAACAAAAAATGAAAAAGATTTTTATTTGATAAGTTTACAATTATCGTGTGAATAAAAATACTTAATTTGTGTTAAAAATTGGAAAAATAGCGTAAGCTTAAGTTACAAATTTCCAAAGTTTTGTCATTTTTTTTTTTTTGCAATATTTTAATTTTAAAAAATAATACTACAAAAATATGATTTTGATTCCGATGAAAGCCATTAGTATGTGAAACAACCTGTAAAAATTTCAGAACAATTAAACGTAAAGTTTTTGAGATTTTATCGCCACCCGTTAAAACAATTACGCTTCGAGGAAAAGGCATTTAAAACTTTGAATTTAAAAAAATCATTACTTACAATACTGATCAATTCCAGCTCTATACAGAATTTCTTCGGCTCTATTCTTTCATTCCCACGAACTATTCTAGTCTCCTTTGAAGCATCAGAGCTGCAGTAGTTGACGGTGAGTACACGTTCCTTGTCCTGTTCTTTTCAAATTTTATAGCTTGTGGGCCAATTTTCACGACCATATTGCTCATTATTTTTAGTAAGGTTTAAAAGGATTCATAGAAAACACAAGCTGCACAATAAGTAGAAATTAAAAAAATCTTTTCCGCAAAATAAGTGTCTCGTTATCAATTTTAAAGACACGAATTGAAACTTTCCTTGTAATAAATTGTCGAACGATAGTTCTTCATGCATGGATTTTAAAATTTCTTATATCATTGTCCAGAGGGTGAGAATATTTATGCATGTTCAGTAATCCTGCAGTCTTTCTCTGTCACCATTTACAACCAGAATTCAATCCTGATAAATTCAATCCCAACACACAGTACGTGTGTTGGGATTCTTGGTTGGTGAAAATCTTATGGTAATACGTTATCCACATAGTTTTTCTCATTTTTTCAACAGAATTGTAATGTCAACATATAGCTAATCCGTAACAGGTTGACAAATCTTCTGTCAATTAATGAATGAAATTATTATCGTGTTTTTTTTTCTTGGTGTTTCTTTTATCTTCACTTTCAGTTATTTTTTTACCTTTTTATATCTGTAAAAGTTATTTTTTTATTTTTTTGGCTCTTCAAAACGCGTCTCTTTTCATACAAAACGCATTCCTTTTTTACAAACGATAAACACCAGGAGGGTTTTACAAAAAAAACCTTCTACAACCAACAATACTTGAAATGTATCCTTCAAAACTTAATAATATATTCTTAAATAATATGTATATACTTTCAAAAAATAAAATTAAAAATAAATTAATTTTTTTGACGTCTCACATGAGAATGGCCCCTTAAACGCTATAACTCGTAACCCAAACATTTCCCTCAATTCGACTTATGTCATTTGAAAGAAATTTAGACAAGGTATAATTGAGATAGTTTTTGATTAACGCTCGAAAAAATGAATATAACTATAATTTAAAAAAAAAAAAACTGAAAACAGTAAATTTTTTATATTTTGTAGTGAAAGTTTCATTAAAATATGTTCAATCATGCAAAAATTATTAATTTATTTCGACTTTTGCTGGGCGGTAGTTTTACTCTCTTTTGTTCCGCCCCCTATAAACTTAGGGGAAAATTTACAACAGGAATCGATGATAATCACATAGTTTTACAAATTTACAAAAATTAGAATCAAATTCATGGAGCAGAGGGATTTGGTCGGTTTTTAAGTAGGAATCATGCTATTGTAAATTAAACGTATCCTTATATATTATAAAGACGAAAATTCTCCAACTTCTTTCAAAAGGATACGAATTAAAGGATGTGTTATCTAAACAGTAAAATATACGTAAATTATTTGAAAACATTGTAAAATTTTCATGGATCAGAGGTTGTATCAAATTTACTAAATACAGAGTACAATAAAATATATAATTATCCCTCGGGACCAGATAGAACTTTGGGTCAGGACTCTATGGGCGTGTTTCGACAGATGGCGCTCTTGTAGCGTGTCAGAGGTAGGGGTAACGAATAACCTAGGAACTTGATACAATTAATGTGGCTCATACTGCAGCAAAATAGTGGTGAGGGACGAAATAACGAATGGACCATAAGTTCTATTTCATTGTATTGTTGCAGTGTTAGGATAGTTTCTCCTGTAGAAAAATTTGAATGGCGAATTCATATCTTTTAATGATATGAATTTCAATTTCTAATATTGGTTAAACGTAGAAGAAAATACAAAATAACAATATACATCAAACATTTATAAAAATATATACAGAAATATACGCCAAAATGTATAACTAAACTTACACAAAAACACACAAGAGTATATACAAATATCTACATTCAATATACATAAAAATATATTTAACATTATACATGTAATATACATACAAATATACACAAAAATAGAAAAAATTGAAATAAATACTAATTATTACTAACGCTTTTGCCTGTGTTATCTGATAATATTATATAATGTAATTCAATTCATATAGTTTCGGATGAAGTTGACGTACAGTAGAAATAGTGTCCCTCTGCAGGCCACTCTTGCCTATTTTTAATGTCTTCTTGCACGGTAGACATTTGGTTACAAAAATATTGTCCTCGCATTGAGTTAACCAAGATAAGTAGAAGAAACCCTCCAATTAGAATTTAATGAATCTTTCTTTAATAATATATTGATTAGTCGAAAAATGTTTCTTTCTGCAATTTTTAAATTCATGCACAATCATTAAACATATATTTCACTTACAGTCTTTACAAATGTTTAAAGTAATTACAGCACTAAATGTACACTTGTAGTATTTACATACGTGAAATCATTTGTACACAATACAAGATAATTAATTGAGCAGCGAAAATGTAACTGGGAGTCACGTACAAATGAAAATGCAATTTCGATTCCAGCCACCGATTAAACTGTATAAAAGGTAGTTAATAAACTGACCAATTTAAAACAAATTCTAGATATTCATTAAGTAAAACATTAAACAAATTTTTGTTCGAAATATTTTTCTTTTCCTTTCCATACTTTTGAAATATAATTCTCCCTGTTTAAGGGGGCAAGACGCTTTGACGCGTTAAAAAATAGTACATATTATAAATAAACACCAAAGCGGAAGTAAACATTTGGTTGATATAAGTTTTTGTCATTTAATTTACAATAGTATGAACTATAAAAAGCAGCAGTAATTTTTAAAAATAATCCTCGTTTGCGTTTGTGACGTCATCACTTTCGATGATCTTTTTTCGAGATGGCTTATCCATGTGCATGATTCCAGTCAAACGAGATGAGTTCGAGAAAAATGCTAGATACTATAATATATTCTCTAGAGATTGACGTTGAAACAATTTTATTTTTTACGAAAATTGTCAAAATGGCAGCTATTTGTATTCGAGAAGTGTAATTTGGACGAAAAATTGTCATTTTTTTGCATATATTTTCCGAAATACACACGATGAACCTTAACTTTGCGATACCATCCACCATTAAGACCGCTCCATGCGGAACCATAACCACCATTAAACAATGGTGAGGTCTTCATACTACGTCACAGGCCAACACTATTAGTTATGTTATCCTATAATTTATGATACTGGTGTACCAGCGCTTCAGGTATATGAGGGCACTCCACTCCAACGACCACCATGATAATTCCAACATAGCCGCCCTGCGGGAACAATACAATACACCAGTACACCCGTTATTTCTCCTCACATCATTTTTTGCTTTTTGGGATTTTTTCCGACAACCCTGATCAGAACATGTCCCAGACTTATGTAGTAAACCGCATTAAAACACATAGTTCCTATTTTGGCGGAGAAAACGCGACGTATGACACACGGTGTACAAAACACCTATAGTGTTCTGGTGTTACAGTGTGTGCAACACGAACGACTCGGTCACCTATTCATTTCGTCAACAACGCCTTTTCATTTTGCCGACAACAGTAGTCAGGAATCAAAGAAAAGGAGAAACGGTGAGAAAGGGTGAGAGCAAATGAGGATGAAGAAAAGCAAATCCGGGAAAATGAGAATGAGTGAGGTTCGCATATGTAGAATTTTCGTACGTTCTATCGGTTTAATACATTACGTACGGGTTTCGAGATATCTCATGCACAACAAACCGAACGTTAAGACCGAGTTACAAGATACATATCTCGTTTTTACTTGGTTTTATGTCTCATTAAAATCGAGAAAAAAAAAGAAAATCAAAATGAACTATTGTTTGAGGACTTATCAGATATACTAAATAATATTTCAAGTGAAAATAAATTTTGTGAAGATAACGACACCCCTAGAGTAAGTGATGTTGCAGATATTGGATTAACAAGGGATGTTCCCCAATATGAAAATTCAAAAATTCTAAAACTTTGGCAATATATAGGTCATATTTAGATATGTATTATGCAATTTTTTGTTTTCTTTAGTTTCACTTTAAAGGGTTGAAATTAATCTTCAAATATTCCTGTAAATATCCTGTAAATATAGTTTATTTACTTATGGTAACTTTCGAATAATAACGAATAATAGTAATTAATATAATATTGATTATTTAGTACTACAGTCCTTGAATTCTGGAGATCTAATTAATTGGTAGAGTTCGGTTCAATTTGCGGCTCTTCTTCAACTTTATCAACATTCTCTTCGATCGACAAAATGCATATTTTAGATAGAGGCCTTTTGACTTCGCCCCGTGCAGTTCGTAGCGTAACTACTCGTGTGATTCCGTCCCTTCCTGGATATAATCCGATGATGCGTCCCAAAGGCCACTGCAAGGGAGGAAGCTGTCCTCCTGGATAAGCACCATCATTCCTGGACTGACGGTATTCTTACCTTTGGTCCATTTTCGCCGTCTCTGGAGTTGGGGCAGGTACTCCCGCTGCCATCGTACCCAAAAGTGCTGTAGCATTTGCTGAAGATGCTGATATCGGTTCAGACGGTGCATGTTGACCCCTCTCAGGTCTTGTTGCGGTAAAGCCGTCAATGAGCCCCCAATAAGGAAGTGGGCAGCTGTCAAGGGAATCAGATCATTGGGGTCGTTTGAGAGAAGGGATAGAGGCCTGGAATTTAAGCATGCTTCAACCTGCACTAATACTGTGTAAAGTTCTTCATACTCACTGCATTCTCCCATAACCCCCCGAAATGCGGGGCCCGAGGCGGTATTAAATGCCACCTTATTTGGTTCCTTGATAAAAAGTCCTGCAAAATGCGTTTTAGCTCAACCAATTCATTTTTAGCTCTTACGAAGTTCGTGTTTCATTTGCAAATGTGTAAATTTGTGATTGGGCAAAATGTTCGAGTGTTCCTCGATGTATGATATGTGTGCATCGTGCAACCTACCGTCAACGCGTAATAGTCCTTCGGAGTCCAAAAATGGATTTAACTGGTTAAGTGTACTATTTCTTGGTATCGGATATCTTCTTCTTATGTCCGAAATTTCTTTGACAAATACGTTCTCTTGTACTCCCTTTGCAAGGAGGTTTGTGGCACGAAGCCCTTGGGTCCTGGGATTGAAAGTGCATTTCACTCGTTACAATCCATCCGAGAAGGGTCTTCTGTAAAATTGGTTGATCGTCTTTCAATTTTATTTGCCCGACGTCTAACAATCGGTAGAAGAGTGCGGCACCTATTAGTAAATTGATAGGACGGGAGCGATCATAATGGGGATCGGCTAATTCGATTTTCCTTGAAATGTTAATTTCTGACATACGTGTGTGCTTGGCAGATTGTCGCTTATTTTATCCAAAACTATGCAAGTTAATTTTTCCGAAAAATCGATGGTACGTGAGCGTAGTTCGACCGTGGTTTGATAAGGAACGGGTTGCAATCCTTGTTCAATGCCCGTGAATGTGACTTCTAATTTTGTACGAACCAGGCCCAAACGCCTCCATAAATCGTACGTACATTATATGCAGTTGTGAGCATGAGTTTAAGAGCGGTCTGCATTCATGCTGTCTGCCCTTTACAAGTATACGTACAGTGGCCGTGCCCAATAGCACGTAAGCCAAATTAGACCGGGAGGCGCGAGGAGCCAGGTAATTACTCTGCGTAATTTGTGCAGGAACGGGTCAATGTTTTCTTAATGTGGAGTCGCCTTCAATCTTTATGGGGTCCCGCGGTATTGAGGTCTGTGGTCGCGGCATGATTGGGTCCAAGTGCAGAAGGGTATTGTGCTTCTTACTGCATTTTCAACACGAGCCAAAAGGTGCAATCCTTGTTACGATGACCGCCCGATAGGCAATTGAAACAAATCTACAATTCTTACTTTCCGTACTCGCGCTGGAACATTTAATCGCCCAAACTCTTCACACGCATGCAATGCGTGCGCTTCTTTGCATAGGTTTTACCATTACCGTGTATGATCTTACGCGTTCCCTTGGTGCTGAATTATAATTTTTTGTAGGCTTAATTTCCCTAATTTCGTTACCAAAGGCCTTATTAGCGTTCATTTTAAATAGATACATAGAGTGTTCTTCTAATAATTTAATCATGCCCTTTAACGTTCGCTTAGAAGTCAAATGAACCATCAGCGTCTTTTCCCATTCACGTTTCGCAGTTGCATTTAATTTTGATCCTAATAAATAGATTATCATCGCATCCCAATTATCGGTACATTTGGATGCGAATTTCCTCGATATCGGAATCCCCGTTACATGCTTTTATTGTGTTTGAGAAACGCGTTACAGCCCTTTTAATTGCTGCTCTCCTTCTCCTTAAGTTGTCCATTTTACACAGTATTCAGTACAGATTGAATATATTTAAAGGATAGAAGTGAATGGGAACTCACCGTTTGTGTTGAAAGGGAAGTATGAACTGATGCAGTTGAGTTGCCGTGACAACGTGCACCTATGCCGTTCAATAGGTTGCCCGCTTCGCAGCCTGCATATGCGAAATCCAAATGGTATGGAGTTGAATTTCGCAAGATCAATTCCCAAGTCCAATTACAGATAATGCTGTTGAGATGTGCTTCAATGTTGCACCGATCACCAAAGTTCCTGTTCACTGTTTAAGTCACTTGTTTTGGTAATTCAGAGTCCGCTGAATTATCACAGTTCAGTTTCACTCACAGTTCAAGTTCACTTCAATCGCTTTCTTATTTTGTGTCCGGCTCGAAGGACCAATGTTTGTGCCTCGACGACGTTTGGAATGGTCGATCGAGACACTGAATTGCAGTTACCGAGTTTAAGCACTAAGTAAATTAATATTTATAAATAATTTGATGGATATATAAGAAAGCGAAGATTAGATGTACCGATATAACGGTGTTCGGTTGAGTTGGGAATTCGCCCGTGTTCTCCTCAGTCGACCTTGCCCCTTGGCGTCGAATCTGAAGACTGGTAACGGTGTCTGGTCGCAGCTTCGAGGTAAAGGAAGTGCGTACTTGGTGTCGTTGCAAACCTCAACGGCAACAAGCCCGCGTGGGTTGCACTGTGTTGTATTGCCTGCGTGCAACCAGCTGCTGTCGTGTTCGAAGTCCTGGCTGGTTATTTGCACAGCACTTGACCGCCGCGTCTCATTGTTTGGCCAACGAGGACCTGACGAGGAATCCTGGCAATCGTTCCTTTGTTTATACATTTGTTCTGTGTTCTGGAGCCATTCTGAACCTCTTCAGCTTAGAAGTCCCTTGCAATACAATTTTCTAGCGGAATGGACACCAGATGAGTGAGTTTCGAAAGCAGCTCTACAGTCCTTAATGGTTGCAACTTCCGCTTTCCTCACTCACCCAAAGGAATACGCACAGTCCCAACAGATATAAAAGAAGTACTTTTAATACCCTTCATCGCGTACTCATGATATTAATCTTATGTTTAAAATGCGAAAAAACTTTTCCGCCAACCTAATACATTTCAACCGCAGTTTTGCTCTACAAGGATCAAAAACCGTTAAAATAGTAGTTATGCAGTCTATATTCGCTACTGTACACAGTTCACATTACAAAACAGTATATCACTTAATCTGCATATTGAAATATTTACAATACTATTATTATTTGAACTATTTGGACCATTGATTAAGATTCCACGTGAAAAATAAAATTTTTTTTATAAAATATCAATTTTTGTTTATAATATTTTTTCAATCGCTTAAACGTAACTTTTGTCTAAAAACTTCTTTTATTTTATGCAGTTTGCGAGTTATAAAAATAATATAAAAATAATTGAATATTTGAATCTTGACCCTTTAAAGTGAATATAAGTAAAAACAAAATTGTGTAATACATATCCACATATGACCTATATATGTATTCCTAATACTTTAAAATTTTATGAATTTTCGGATTGGGGATCATTCCTTCCAAAAATATGCAAGCTCTGGAAGCATGTTGGACGAGCAGAATGTCATACTATGAAAATTAAAGATTGGATGAAACTGTTAACTTTTAACTTATTCCATGATAAATTGAACACTTTTTGTATACACAATGAGCTGTTAAAAACAGTGGTGCGCCCTGTGTCGGGTAAACGAGCGAGGGTTCGGGTGTGAATAGTACCTCGATCATAATAGTAAATCACGCAACTTGCTTACCTGAATCAGAACAGCCCTCTTTACAGTTTATTGAGACGTTAATTTGACAAAACTCTATTCATAGAAAGGAGCTTTCATGTGGACTACATAATATTTCAATTTCGCTAAAATTTCTGACATCGATCGAAATAATAAATTTAGCATGGAATCACACACACACATGTATGTTAACATTGTTATTTAGGGCGGTTCCATAGTTGAAAGATTCAAAGAGAATAAGAATTGATTAAGAACATTGATATAAGGCTCTACCCGGGGCCGACTAGTGATTTTAGAATTAGGATGTATTACACGTGTTTCTGTTATTGTATTTTACAATAATAGTATACAATACTCCTGATTCGTAAGATATTCTTTCGAATTTTATTGAACCATATGAATTAATCGTATTGTACAAGAGTTGCCTGTATAACCAATAAATCGTTTCTATAATTTGTCAGTAACGATTGTGAAAGAAAATAATCCAAAAATGTTTAAATTTCATTTTTTCATTAAGTCTGTAATTATTAAACGTCGGCTAGCAGCTTCTGATAAAGATAATCGTTAACTCGTGTCATATTTCACGCTTCTCTGGTTCCAATGAAGCATATGCCCTTTGATTTAGAATAACTTGTTAAAGACACTAGAGAATTACTTCGGAAATTTCCCTTATCCAAGTAATCATAAATAATCAGAGTCAATATGTATTATTATTTTTATAATAATGTTTAAAGTACTAATGTACAATTTACATCAATATCATTGTTAATGTATACAAATAATGTTATAGAGAAAGCTATAATATATATTGTCTATTGCATAACTCGCTTGTGGTCAATAAAAATTGTACTAGTTGATATGGTATATTTATGTAAATTGCACTAGCTACAAAATTGTTATAAAATTTAATACACAAGACAGATTGTTAATATATGAAGCTATATTTATTTATTCTTTTAAATTAAACTTTAAATTAAATCATACACAACTATTTAAATAATGCTCTCACAAGAAAAAAATTATTACAATTATTGTATTCGAATGTTCAACAGAAACTCGATCTTTAAGTAAAATATTACTCTATAAGATTTCAATGCTATAAAAAATCACATTAGTTAATTACAAAGAATCAAAATACTTGGAGGAACAATCAATATTTCAACAGCACATATTGTTCAACTGGTAGTTCAACAAACACTTCATAGATAATTACATTAATAGGGTCATTATAAAACAGAGTACAAAAATTATATACAAATTAATCTCTCTACCTCCATAACGTTCATTTTAGAAAGGATATTTGAATGAACAAAGAAGGTTTAGCCAAATAAACACCACCATACAAACAAATTTTGACAATCTTTTCTATAAAACCACCTCAAAAAAACTCAGTTATTACATATTGCAATTAAAATAATAAGAAATGAAGTTGAATTGAATACCATTCAAACATGGCATAATTCGTTTTTTTACCATTTTGACAATAATTTATAAAAATCGAGAACTTTAGGGTGGTTTTATAGCTATCACACGCAATGTATGTTAATAAAAGAATGCCTCTAATTTAAAAAAAATAGAAGTTAGATGATACCGTGTCTAGATTATGTAATAGAAAGAGTACGACAGTAGTCTTTACAACTGTTTTCCTGATTATGATCTATAGATGTAAATTTAGCAATGTTATGTAGTAGAAAAACTTTTTGATTGGGGAAATAAAGTGTGAAAATCTTTTGTAAAAACTTTATGAAATTTGTCTATAATTAGTCTCTTCCATCAAATAAAAAGATCCTTTTAATCTATTCTTTCAACTATTAACTTATAATTCAAAAATATTTATGCATTACTCTGAGCATGTTAGTATGATATGTATCATTAATTTTATTATAACTCAACATAATTTGTATACTAGTCATATTTTATTGTGCATATTCAGTTTTTTTAAAATAAAAATAATAAAAAATGTGTTTTGAATTTAATTATTTTAAGATAAAAAGGATTTTAATTTATTTGCTCTCTGATATCCAATCGATTAAATAACAATTGTGTGAATTTCTTGGCTCTTAAAGCAACAGACATGAATTACATTATCAAATTTTATTACAATAAATGCATGTCACTTTGAGGACCAAGAAATGCAAAACAGTTAATTATTTATGATTACCTAAGTACAGAAAACTTTCAATACATTTGTACAGAATATTTAATGAAGTGCAAAAACATAAAATATAGAGTTTTATTTGCTAACTCAAATACTATTGGATAGAAAAAATTCTTTCCCGTCATCTTTTCTGGTATAGAGATGAAAATACACAATGAAATTGGTATAAAGATGACATTTTTTCAGTAAGGATAGACCATAATTTTGTGAATAATACTTATTTCTTTTTGCATTATAAACTAATTTAAAAAATTACTCTTATGTAGCTTGCAGAAATTGCAGATGTTCTCAACTTAATCTTCAACAGCTGCATGTTCACCTTTTTAATTATAATTAGATACAACCTATGTTCTGCTGTAGTGGAAAATAAATTCACACTATTATTTTTAATAATATGCATAATAACTGTATAATATGTAAAGTACATATAGGAATACTTAATATAAATTAATTTTATCTAATTAATTCCAATAGTGTTTTATTTAAATTTTAATAATACTTATTAAATTGAATACATTAATAATTTCAGGGCACGTACAAAAACAATTAACAAGTGCATGTTTTAATTAATTTTGTAGAAATATGTACTAAAATTAATGAAAACAATGTACTTTTAGTACATTTCCAATATGCGAGTATTTTCTATTAAATTTATCTTTCTTCTGTAGGTGTTGCTTTGACATTAGTACATGTTCTGAAACAAAGTATTAAGCTTAAAATTTACTGTAATGAGCTTAGATAATTATTATGTTATATGTTAATAATTTAATTCTCAATATATAAATGGAATATAAAGTACAATACATAAACTACTAGTATATAACTGAACAAATAAACAACTAAATATTATCTACATGTAATAGTATATTCAATTTTTATTTTCTTATAATCATCGTTTTCATTGAAATTCATTAAATGTTAAATCACATAATATATGCATATTAAAAAAAACAAAAAATGTAATACCTCTCTATTTAAAATATTTAACTATTAACTATTAAGTATGTATGTAAACTGCCAAACAGGGGTTCAATATTTTTCGATTCTCTACTTATCTGCGAAGTTATTGAAATCATAATATAAACGTAAAAAAACATGTCAATGTTTCCCTCGCACTCACCTCAATATTACCCATCGTCTGAAATGCTGTAAATACCAGCATGAAGCCCAAACTCAGTATTAACACATTTACTACATTTCTATCTATCGTCATGCTGAGTACGTTAAATAAAATATTTTAAACAAAAAACAAAATAGAAAGTAACGTTCCAGAATTGTCTTTAACGCGCACGTTTAAATTACACTATTCAAAATATTATATTTTTCATAAACAGATGGTAACTATACGAGCAAAAGAGAAAATCTCAAATGATGATTCCACTGATACCAGACATAGATACCAGATGAAGCATCGCGACTTATCCGGAGCCATATTGAATTTTCCCCACCACTACACACAGTAATGCACGAATGTAAAATCTGTGAGTTCTACACTTCGGATAGTTTCTTGAAATTGAGAGAGAAGGCAAATGTAAAAGCTTTCTTTTCCATTCTCGAAATACTGAAGCACAGTGGTAAAATCGCGCATTTTGAGCTACAAATGCCATATTGAATTTCCCCCACCACTTCACACTAATGAAGAGCTTCATGTATGAGTTAACACTATGGCAGCTTTGACAAGCCGAGAAAGAAGAAAAGTGTGAGGCTTTCTTTGTTGTTCTTGAAAGATTCTGAAGTCCGATTTGCGGATTGATAATTTGATTGACTGACCGTTCAACAGTTGAATATTAGCACCGAAAAGCTATCATGTAATAAATTTGTCCAAATTTAATGAATAAAAGACTATCTTAAAGCTTGGACTTTTTACTTTATAGCGCTTTAAACCACTTCTATCAAGATAAGTATTCAGGGGGTAAAATTCGTCTTTAAAAAAGATTGTATCAAATTATATAGTTTTCCAATGTTTATCAAGTACTACAAATTGCAAACAATATTTATTAAAATTTATACATATTATCAGAAAGTATGATCATTTTTCTTTAAAATACGTAAAATCTTATTATGAAAAGATATTTTTTAACAAAGAAATAGTTATTTAAACAATACCTGCATTTCTTGAAATTTTGTGTGTGATATGAGACCATATGTACATATATATGACATAGTACGTATGTGTAAGAAGACGTAACTAACAAATCCTAATCATATTAAAATTAATATTTTATTAAAAACTTTAATCTTTACAAATCGAATTATAAAACGTCAATCACTTACTCAACTATCAAGAGTAGGACAAATTTTATAGTTTATGAACAAGACAAGTGCTTTTTGAGCGAAACCGAGCATAAAATATATTAAAAATATTTTTTAATATTTTTTTTTATTACAATATTTTCCTACGTTATATCGTGAGTAATGTTGTGTCTCCAAACATAAATAATAATCAGTCAGTGAAATCGTCTGCCTATTGAACTTCAAAAGCTCAGATCTTTGAAGACTGACAGAGAAAGTCTCACACTCCTTTTTTCTTAACTTCCTGGAGCTGCCCGAAGCACTGTACTCACGAACACGCGGTTCTTACATTAGTATGTAGTGGTAGGGGAAATCCAATATGGCGCTTTGTAAGTCGGAATGCGCAATCTGACCACTATGCTGGCATCAGTGTAATGATTGCCAACATCCTACTTGAGGCAGACCACCCAATACTTCCGCTATTTTAAATAATAGTAAGTGTTATTTAGAAAAGTTGTATGGTTTCGAGGAGAAACAATATGGCGACAATAGTTTTTCTTTTTGTGATTAAAATCGTAGAAGAAATTTCGAAATTAATTTAGTTTTTTTTTAGTGGAATTTAGAGGTGTTTCAATTTTTTAAGGTTTCCAATCTGGTTATCAGGTAGAAAGTGGTACCATGCGATTTTCTCGAAGTGAGCTTTCCATATATGTATGTTGGAAACCACTGCATAAATATATAGCTTAGTCGACATACCCAGTAAGACTTAACACTCTGTTGTCGGTATCCGACCTTTGGCGCTCTATTTAAATATGAAATAAATGTTGATTTTTTGCCCTTAAGTAAAAAATAAAAATTCTCCTTAGTTGTAAAACAAACACTATTTTTATCAATTGATCAGTAATTAAAACTTTCAAGCTTTATTTCAGGTTCTCTTCAGTAACTCTAATATATCATTAATTACATTATTTTTAGTAATGTAAAATAATAGTATATAAGTTCATCGAATAATCTAAGAATAATTCTAAATTTAATATTTCGCTATTCGTTTCATTATTCGGAATCACACGCATCGTGTGAACGTTTGTTCATATCACATCACGATTGTAAGTAATTTTTAAAATTTTTATAACAATTTTTCTTTACCTACCTTTTTTCGATTAACAGTCAATAGAATCAAAAAATTTCTACAGACAAAGTTTTTCTTTTAATTTTATATTTCATCAATTAATAAAAGGATTGTTTGTTCAACAACAAAATCTTAATTACTTGTCATACAAAGAACTTTTAATTGAAAAACCATTTCAAATCTTATAGTATAGTACTCATTGCCTGAGTACTATTTATTTAAATTATATTTGCAATGTTGATTAATATAACAATGATAAAGTATAAATAACTTAATTTATTTTTTCAATTATTTCACTTAACGTCATTTTTATTGTTAATTTTACAGTATTACTTTTAAGTTTCCCGCTCTCAAAACAATTATTCGTTCTAAAACGAATCTCGTAGAGAAACGAAAATGGCTGAAAGTGACCAGTAAAAAAATCTCGTTGATTGTCCCGTTATCGAATACCTTGATAAAAATCCGAAGGCTACTAAATACAGAGAACTTATGGAAGACTACAATTGTGAAAAAGAATGCGAGGTGTAAAAATGTTTACTCGGTTTTTTGTATATGCTGAATGACCAACGGTGACCAAGGATGTGAAATGCCGTGATTAAAATTTGTGAGGTTTTGACACGTTTATAAACTCGAATACTTAGTGCATAATCTTGAAAAGTTCTTTGAGAGTGGAAACTCATTGGTATTACGCAAGGATAGACCGGTTCAGGACATAGTACCCGTTCATAGAGGGTGTGAGATCATTGTACAAACATTATGACGAATTGTCGTCTTTGGAGCGACACGAAGAATCACCTCTTCTTTTTCTGTCAAGTCTGTGTATTTTTAGTGCGTATGATCGTGTTAAAAATGCATACTTGTGAACAGTAAAGTAAACAAGTAACAAGTATTTGTATGAGCTATTTACTAAATTAAAATATAATTTTATTTACATAATAAGCGTTAGATGCTTATCAATCATGAAGAAACAATTCTTCAGAGTTAAACAGCTCGCCGATCAAACATTTTCTAGGTAATTACATACAATTTTATCCAAATATCTTCAAAATCTATAGTCTTTATTCTATTTACTTTATGTTAAGTCATGGATTCCTGTATTTTCTTCAAAATTAAAATATCTAAAAAGAATAGAGTCCTTTACAAATAATATGTAAAATAAATAAACAAATTGAATAAGCAACTTCATGCCTTATCATGTAATAAAGAAATAATAAAGAGTAACGTGTATTATATTGTCTTAAAATTGTAAGTGGAAGAGTTTTAACAATACATATCCAATAAAAGCAAAATGGTATACCAAAATAACTTATGATTCAGACAATCTTAAAATGGATTGGCTTTGCACAGCTTTGAATGTCATTTTAATTTCAATAACTTATATGTAAAACTTTAGTGAATAATAAAACTTTTTCTTTAGAGCTGGTAAAACAGAAGTGCTCACAGACGATTTACAGGCTGCAGACAAGCATGTCGAGCAAATTAGGATGGCTCTTATTGGATTAAGCAAGAGGCTTGCTAATCCACCAAATCAAGCTGTGGCACAGGATGTTGCATTTAAAGAAAAGCGGCTGGTATATACAATAATAAAAATTTGTGTTAAACATGTTTATAACAACTTTGTGTTATAACTTGTATAATTTATGAGTATCAAATTTACTATGTTCAATACAAATTTAATTCTTTAAAATTTTATTCAAATATTTAATAATTTTTTAATATTTCAATATTTCAACATTTAAATGTTTTTCTGCCTTCTTTATATTGTTTTTGCAACATGTACTTTTTTTTTAGAAAAAATGTCCAGAATATATATTAGGGCAAACAATGTTAGATAATGCTCTTGAAGATGGTCTTATGAGTTTTACGCTGTTAGAATGTGGACGTGCACAAATTCATTTAGCAAATGAAACAATTGAACATGAAGCAAAAGTTGAACAATATGTAGCAAGTCCCCTTCAACATATTTTAGATACAGATGTACCAAATATATTAAAGCACAAAAGGAATTTAGCTCGGTTAATCTTGGACATGGATAGCGTAAGAACACGATATCAACAAGCCAGCAAACATAGTGCCAGTAATAAAAATATTTAATATTACATATATAAATTGTATATTCAAAGAATTATGTTAATGTTTTCTAAATAATATTATAAGGTTAATTAAAATTGCATTTAAAAGGTGCAGGTGCAACAAAAGTAGATAATTTAAGAGAAGAATTGGAGGAAGCTGAAGGTAAAGTTGAACAATGTAGAGATCAATTAGCTGCAGAAATGTTTCAACTTATGTCACGAGAAACTGAGTTGGCACACATTATTATTCAATATGTAAAACTTCAAAGAGCCTATCATGAAAGTGCATTACATTGTCTTGAAGAACTTATTCCTGGATTAGAAAGTTACATTAGTAAGTATTTAAAAATTTTCTTTGTACTAGATTTAACTTTACTGATGCTTAATGTATGAAAGTTGAACTAATCATTTTAAATATAAGAAAAAATCAAATAATTTTGAAACATACATTTTAGAAATTATAATTTTTCTAATTATTTAGTTGAAATATTTCAATGTGAAGTCAGTTTTGTAGAAGTATATACGATGCTTTTAAAAAAGGGCTACAAATTTTTAATGCTTATAACATTAATTTAAATAAACAAGAAAGTTGTATTAAATATATGTAGTAATGCTAAATATTGAAATATTATTGGTTTTCTATATTATCTGTAAGATAAAATTCTATGCAATTCCTTTTTACTTCAAGGTAGACTTTAGCTTTTCATCATAGAAAAATACCAAAATCTTCAAAAATTGTATAGTTATTGTAGGTCTTGTAAATTAGCAATGAATACATTAAACTCTTTAAATGTTATTACAACAACAATAAAAAACAAGATTTGGAAACCAATTAACTGAATCTTCTCATTTTGTAAAATATATTATTTAATTGTTGTCTGATAATATGGATAAAAATTTGGTGAAGTACTATCATGCATAAAGAACATCATTAACAGAACACATATTGTTGATTGAGAGATATTTTCCTTGTTAAACAGTAAATAGTTATTTTTCATCTGTCAATCAATTAGATAAAATAACCAAAAGTGTAGATTTTAATAGACACAAATGTGTATATTGTTCAAAGTTCTAAGTCTCTTATTAACACGTTGTTTGCAGGAGATGCTTAAAACGCGTTGTACAGTATAAATTAGGTACCACTCATTGTGAGACATGTAGTAGGTTGTAGGTACTAGGTACTAGGTACTAGGTACTAGGTAGCAGGTAGCAGGTACTAGGTTGTAGGTTGTAGGTTGTAGGTTGTAGTTGTAGGTTGTAGGTTGTAGGTTCTAGGTTCTAGCTACTAGCTACTAGCTACTAGGTTCTAGGTTCTAGCTACTAGGTACTAGGTACTAGATACTAGATACGAGGTACTAGGTACTAGGTATTAGTTACATGGCGATTTGTGGAATTAGAGTCAGGTGATAAACTATGATCATAAAATATGCACTTGAAACTTACTTTACATGGTGAATTGATTAAAATACTGCCAGGAAATAGTGTGTTAATGTTGCTTCATTAGTAAAAACAATGTTTACTATAAATTGTGTGTCTATACTGCCCTTTTTGAGAAATTATCCTCAAAGCATAACATGAATAATATTTTAGAGGAGTGAACCCTTACAATCTTTAGACGTGACTGTTCATTAAGCATTTAAAAAATACGAAAAACAGTAACATATTGACAGTTTTATACTCTGTATGTAAATCATAGTAGAGTTGACTCAGATATTCTATGTCTCTGTATGGATCATGTTCAAACACTGTTATTGGGATACAATTACTGAATGTATGAGTGGATGATGTGAATGTGTATGTATGATCAAACCATTGTTTGAGGCACAAATAATAGTGTCAACATCTTCAATGTATGCAATTCTTTTTACACTAACCTGTGAATTTCATTTGCTGTTCTTAATATGTGCTCTTTCATATCTGCATTGATTTTATTTTAACCTTACCAATATGATAGTTGTGGATTAAATGATCCAGATTCGCTTAATCAATAATGAAATTTAATAATCAATCTATGTTAGAAAATTTTATATTGTGGATATTTTTCAAAAGAAAATCAATGCACAGCTCAAGAATTGCCATTAATTACTTACTGCAAATTAATCAATGCCAATCTGTGACCAATGTAACAACTAAATTTTATAAGCAAAATCATATTAAAAACTTTAATATGATTAAATATCTTATATTATAAAAAAATAAATTTTTTATATTATAAAAACATTGGAACAATGTATTATATTTATAATAGTCTGAACAAAAGTTAATATATAAATGTTTGTATTTGTGTATACATGCTTCAAAATTGTTATTTAAATCTTATGGATAAATTCTACATACTGAATAACATTGACCCTAGAAATTAAGTAAATTTTTCAAGAATAAGTTGCAAATGTTGCTTCTCTCAATTGCGGATCAGTTTTTTAAACATCTATAAATCTGCCTATTTAAAAGTTCATGAGTGAAAACATACTTTGAAATTAAATCTAACTATAATTAAAATATGAGATATTTAAGAACATGATTTGTATGTATATTTTTCATTGTTTTGATATTAAAATTAATTTTTACAAATATTTTCTGTTTTCATAAATATATACTAATAAAAAGTTATTTAAAAATTATACAAAAGATAAAAAAATGGTTATATCGGTATTATAAACATTATTTGTAAAAGTCATATAAATAAATACCTAGTTACAAAGAAAAAAAATCATCCAGAAAAACAGTATTACAAATTGCTAAACTTTGTTTTTAATTTTATACATATTTCTATATGTAATTCTAATAAAAGATTTTCCAGTATTGGTTATTCAAAGTGATTAAATTGATTTGTTATTGTGTATTTAATTACAAATTATATTGTAGATTAAAACTATTTAAATGTAATATGTTCATGTAAAACTTTGTTAATGATATCAAAATTTTATAAATAATATATCTATAAAAATAATTTTTATAATTTATGTAATTAAGTTCATTTTATAATTGCAGATGATAATGAAATGAAACCAGTTTATGGTTATCCACTTGAAGAACATCTCAGAGTGACTAATAGGAAGATAGCATTACCTATCCAATTATGTGTATCTGCTTTATTGCGATTAGGTATGGAGGAAGAGGGTCTTTTTAGAATAGCTGGTGCTGCATCAAAATCACGACGAATTAAGTTGAGTCTAGATGCTTGTTGCCTTACATTGCCAACTGCTCTGGAATATAAGGATCCACATGTAATTGCTGGTGCACTAAAATCTTATTTACGAGAGCTTCCCGAGCCTCTTCTAACATACAAGTGAGTATAAGCTTAACATGTTCTGTTATTATCAATACAATGGAGGGATATAAAGCTTTATATGTGTGTATATATATATATATTATTATAAAGATTGTATTCTGAATGGATGGCAGCAGCAAAGATAACACATAATGAAACAAGATTGAGAGCTCTTTGGGAAGTGTTACATAAATTGCCTAATGCAAACTTAGAAAATTTACGGTTCCTAATCAAATTTTTGGCTGTACTCACTAAAAATCAAGATATAAATAAAATGTCACCACAAAATATTGCAATTGTTATTGCACCTAATTTAATATGGAGTCCACAGGAGGATGTAAATACAATGGTGTAAGAATATTTTTTTTTTAATAATAATTACAAAAGAATTTAATTTGGGGAACAAAATTTGTTATTCTGTACAATTTAACAATTTATATGATAATTCTCTATTTATATAATATTTGTTATTGTTTTAGAATGAACATGAGCACAGCTAATAATTCTAGTCTTATAGTGGATCAGTTGATTACATATGCAAATTGGTTTTTTCCTGGTGAAATAGATTTTGATCGTGATTTAGAGATCGGTATTATAAATGGTTTAGAAAATCAAACCACAGGTATGCGCCGTTGCATTTCTAATAGCAGTCTCAGTGACCATGGTGAAAGTCCTCCGCAGGGTAGTCCTAAACCAGCAACCCGTAGAAAAAATAAACCAGCACCAACACCACCAAACAGTACTACACCAGATAAACATGATAGAAAACCTGATGATAAACCACCGCCTACACCTGATAAACCACCTAGGCCTTTGACATCTGCAACTCTTAATCGTGCAACATATAAAGCTCAAAAACATGATGTAGTGAATACAGAATTAATAATTAAACCTGAAAATAATATAGAAAAACAAGACGGAAATGCAGAAGTCGAAATCAAACAGCAGAACTGTGAAATAAATACAGTTATGGAATTACCATCATTTAGTTGCTCGGAACGTATTAATGAAACACATGATGATTTACGTAACATAGACATGGAAGTAGAAAAGAGTAATCAAGAGATGCAAAAATATGAAAAAAAAATAAATACTTCTATTGTTGTTGAAAAAAACATTATAGAAAATGCACCATGTAATAAATTAATTATAGAGACTGAAAATTCTGAAGCTTCCTTGCATAGATCAAAGCCAATACTCACAGAAAAACCACATCCGTCTACATTGGAAAGACGAAGACCAGTAGCTGCACCAAGAAGTATAACCAATGTACTACATAATACTGGTAAACATTATCACAGCTATTTATTAATCAAAATAGTATTAGAATATTTATATCTTTTAACTTATTAGAAGAAACAGTTGAGTTACGTCGAAAGCCAGATAGCAGTAATTCTATATCTACAAGTACACTTGACAGAAGTAGTAAACCAGCCATACCAGAACGGCCTGTTGGATTAATTCGACCTTCAAGTCTTATCAGACAACATCCACGTCACAGTAATGAAAATTTAGACACTGAAGCAGGAGTGAGTATTAAAATTTTTCACACATTATTCAATTTCAGTTTTATATGTGAGATAATCCTTTAAAATAAATGTAGTTACTGCCAGTGGACTCAACAAATATCACTGCCCGGATATTACATTTTGAAATACAATAACGTAAGCTACAAATATAGTGAAAAATAAACGTGTTGATAATTACTTTTATTCGAAATGTGAAAATCCACAGTAGTTTTCAAAATTGTTAATTTTTTTTTTCTTTTAACAACCTGTAGCCTTTAACTTTGGAAAGAGCTCATGTATATTCGGTGGACAAACAACAGGTCAGTATAATACAAGTGCGTGGAAATGGCAATGTGTTCTGCACATCGGGCGACAACAATGGCAACACAGCTTCGAACTTGCAGAGAAGCCCCAGTGTAGGTAGTCGACCTTCATCTATGTCCTTGTACGGTGAACGGTCAGAAAAGCCGGCAAAACTAAATGCTCCAGAACAAACAAAAGCTCATGTGCGAACCAGATCGGAAGGAAATATTATTGATGTTCAAACACAGACTGAAACAGTAGTAGTTCTTAAATCACCGCAGCAACCCGTTCCAGCTTCTCCAAGGTTTCATCAAAGACCTCCAAGGCCACAACCACCGCCACCACCTCCACCGACCACACGACTTAAATCGGAACATGAAAGCACCAATCTTTGAGATCAACTGTATAAAATGTGATTATTACATTCATAAGTGAACTTTTAAAAAATCACTAATATTTTTAAAAATGAAGGCACTATTTCTTACAAGATAATTTGGCATTATGGAAAACAACTGCAAAGAACCTAACAAAACAGTGTAAGTTTTGTAATTTTTTCAGTTTAATGTATGATAAAGTATCAATGTTTCAAGGATTATTTTCAAATTAATATCACAATTACACAAGATATTAAATTCATTTTCAAATTTTGTATAGAAAATGTTTTTTTTTTTATATTTCTGACATAGTAACCAAACAGCAAAAACAATAAATGAACTTAAAGTTTTCATATTAAAAATTTGTAAGCATTTGTAATTATATATTAAAAATATCTAGGAGTTATATCTAATTTTCATATTTAACTCTGATATTTTTGCAACTTATCAATTTTTATACCTATTACAATAACAATGAAAGAAGTATTATAAAAATAAGACAGTAATTTGGCATTTGATCTCTAGCTTGACATATGTTTTAAGTTATAACTTTTCAGTATGTTCGTAAAATAATATAAAATAAAAATTATTTTACGTGTTACTAAATTTACTGCACTCATATTATTTATTTATTGTACAAATTTATTTGTACATACAAAATTTTAGTTAAATCATAATGTAACCAACAAAAGGATAACTCTTTATAAAGAAATATATAAAAGATGTATAATAAATTTTTACATTGATTTCACAATTTGAAAGACATAATTTTGTACACAAGACTAATACAAAGGTATGAAGGGCTCAAAAGTATTTCTAAACCAAATTCAATTTGCTTTGGAGGATGTGGTACCTTATGAAAAAAAAGATAATTTATGCCAAATCAGAGTTATTTTAGTTATCAAGGTATATATTACTGAATTTTTTCAAATTTTTTACTAGAAAATCCAAATTGTAAAATATAAAAAAATGCATGAAAATGTTTTTTTGTTATAAAGAAAATGGTAAATAACATAGTGCAGTTTGTCAGATTTTTTAATAAATATGAGTCTTTATATTTAATTTTTATTTTGTTTATGTAAAAAATTGTTCTGTTGTTACTGTAAATGTAAAAATCAATTAATGTTAATATCTAACTGTAATAATGTGCTTAATTGCTAATGTTTTTTGAATTCGAAATTAAATACTTTTAAATAACAAAGGTGAATTATTTTGTAGAAGATTTGAATAATGTTCAATTCATTGTAGATTATAACGTTTGATAATTCATTGTTCAAAATTATTGTTTTTGCAAATTTACTTTTTACAAGTGAAATCACTTTTAACGTTGGTATTACGATTTAGCCGACAGTTTTTATGTACAGTATTTAACTGAAAAAAAGTTTAACTTTGCAAATATTATTAAAATTAATAATTTTAACAAAGATAACTGAACAAATTTTTGTTAAGTAACAACATTCTTCCATTAAAAGAATGTAGAATAAACATGTGTCTGATTCGTTTTTGTTTTAAATAATTATCAGCACTCAAAAACATCAAGGATATACTTTGTACAAAAAGTAAACCAAATGCAGTAATTTCACATTTTTATGCAAACAACACATTATTGACCACCTATGTAAATTTGATTCTCATTTTAAAAGAATTACTAAACAATCCTGTATCAATTAAAACATGCTTATGAAAGTAATATAATTATTTAGCAATCATATTATTACTTACTGTATTAAATCAATTGCAACAATTTTAATGAAAAGAATTTCTAAAAAATTAAATTTCTTAATTGCACTTCGTTTGAATATATTATAAATGGCAAATAATGTGTTAAAATGAAGATACTAGATTTGCATAACAGAAATTTTATATAAAGAAAAAATTTATATCCTTGTTTATATTACAAATCTTTTATTTTTTCTATATATGTAGGGAAGTACAAGTGTCGTGGTGTGACATCACGGTATTTTTATGCTCCTCGGTGTACAATGAAATTGTTATATATATAAACAATCCGAATAAATTATACCGTTAAGGGAAATGTCACTTAACTTAAATACATAGATCTTTATGACTAGTTGCTTGGTGATATAAATTGAAAATTTAAACAAAAACAAAACAAAGCTTGTTTAAAAATATCAATTAGAATATTATGTATTAGTAAATTGAAAACAAATTCCTAAACAATCAATTATTTCCATGAATTTTGATAGAAGTAAATTTTATTAAGCAACAAAAAATTTGATTTTTCATAAAAAAAACAAATAGCTATGTAAAAAGTGATATTTTTTACTTGTTATTATAGGTTACTTATAAAAGTTACGTTTTGTTTAGATACTTTTCTTAAAGCTTCAGATGCACTACATGCTTGAAAATCAAATTAGAAAATAATATTAAATTATTAAAAGCTGTTATCTTAAATTATTTCTTAATTATCATAAATAATCTACAGTTTCTGATCTAACATTTCTATAACTGTTACAGAATTGTTTGGAAAATATATTTTCTTTATTTTATTAAAATATTCATTGAACAAATTTATTAAATAGTATTTACGTCACCAATCATCTAAACTGGCTAAGCATTAAAAAACATCAAAAACAAATCTTTTATTATGATTTCCCTTTATACAGTACGATTTGTCTCAGCCATCATACATTTATAAGTAGTTTCTTATAATAAGCAAATAACAAATACAAAAAGTATTTATTATTTTGTTTTATTTTTGAAAAAAACCTAAATACAGTCGTAAATATTTTTTGCTATTATGAAGAAGATTACAGATATTTTACATTTTGCATTTGTTAATTTGAAAATATTTGATATGTAAAAATTTTTAAATTAACTTTATAACAAGTTGCGCATTTACCTAAGGAGTGCTTAGGCTGTGAATGTAATGAAAACTGTTAGAAAATCTATTTGTACATAAATAAAGAATTTATGGAAACAATGAAGTTTCATTAAAAAATTATTATAATTACCATGAAAAAATTGTCAATTCAATTTATTAGAATACATGAATAAATTTAACTAGTATTATTACATTCTGTTTAAATATGTTAATATACTGACATCAGCAACATCTTTGGGTTTCATACCATTATTATCTTTTATAGGCAGAGCTCCAATAGAAAACAAATACCTTACAATATCAAGATACCCACATGATGCTGCATAATGCAATGGTGTTTGGCCATCACCATCTTGTGAATTTACATTTGCTCCTTTCTTAATTAAAAGTTCTACGATCTTCAAATTACCTCGATCTGCAGCCCAATGTATTGGTAACAAACCGTCTGTGTCCATTAAATTTATAAGGCTTGGTTCTTTGTCCAATAGTTCTTGCACTTTTTGTTCATGTCCTTCTTTTATCCAATCCAGAAAAGTTTTGTCTATATCACTTATTTCTTCTTCCATTTTTATTAAACGACTAATAGTAACCCAACTATGTGGTTCAGATTTTGCATCTTCTTCCCAAGTAGGATTTATGTTGGTTAATTCTTGTATATAATTATTCATAGCAGCATCACAACTCATGTCATTAAGATTTTTCCAGGCTTCCCACTTTTGTCCAGCTTGGACTTGATACCAATTAGGCTTTGGTATTTTACAAGGTCCAACCGTAGCCTGTTTGTATAAAGCATAGAATCTGAGGAGTTCGTTGGAACTTAATTCTGATGCTAATGTTTGTAAATAACTTGCAGCTTTATTGAATGTTTCTTCGAGACACATTTTGAAGGTTTCTTTTGTCTTATTGTTTATAAATTTTAAAATTAACTTTTGCAATAATTAATGTCTGTCCTTGCAAAGTATGTTTGCTATGAAGTACATTGTTCAATGTTAATTCATCAGAAAATTCTACAGTTCCTTGTCCTGCAGCAAAACCATTTTCATCAAATATAATTCTTGCTCTTAACACACTGCCAAATTGTAAAAAGTACTTTTTAAAATCAGAGTGAGAAACAGTCCAAGGAATATTACGTACATTAATTAAATATCGAACCATGACTATTTAAAACTACTCAAGTTGCACGTTGTATACTTAATAAATGAATAGTATGATCTTGCATTAAATCATATATATTTATGTCAGAATCTGTACCAAGTTCAGCCAGTGATATATGAGTACAAGTAAGATTCCATTTATTTAACAGATGTTCTATAGACCAATCTGCGCTTCGTTCCTGATAGGTACAAAGAAATTTTGCATTTGGATTCCTTTCCAATAAAAAAGCTATTGTAACAACTATGTCCTCAAAAACTGCTGGTTCATAAAAACAATCAGATCCAAGAATTAAATCTAATGGTCCAATGGTAAATAAACTAGACAAAAATAATCCCCATGTAATACCAACAATTTGAACTTGAGACAGAATACCATTTAATTCACAACTTCTTCTTATATGTTGCAGACTTCTAGGAAGACTAGCAGAATCGCTTAAAGTCACAATAGCACCACATTTACTAGCTAAAATTCCAGGAAGAGCTGTGCCTGATCCAAGTTCTAGAACTCTCTTTCCAATAAGTTCTTCTTTGTGTTCCCAAAGAAACCAAGCTAATACAGGTGCAGAAGGCCAAGTATAAAAACTATAACTAGCCTGAAGTAACTGTAATAAAAAATGCATTGTTAAAAAGAATTAATATCTATTTTATTGGTTAGGAAATTAAAACTTTCGTTGCGAAGGAAACTCAATTGGGAAATATTAATTTTTCTTTTGTTTTTTTTATTTGAAAAATGTAAAAAGTGTTTCGAAAAAATACATAACCAAACATCACGTAATACTGGTAGCATATATGCAAAGTAGAATTGACCATTCTTTATCCGTTAATATAAAATACAAATAAAATTTATATTACCTCCGGAATATAAATCTCTAAGGTGTCGTTACACTGCACGTTATCCTGAGTTTTACGAGAGGTGAACAAAAATTTTTTCACTTGCTCGGAGACAATACCATCGGACATTAGGCTTTCTATGGGTGGACTGGTATCGTGTGAAATACTTTCTTCTAAACCTGGCATGACTAATTTTCAAATCATTTGGACTAATACTTTTCCACTCCGACCTGAATTATCAAGTCTGAAATAGAAACCATAAACTTAAAATTTTCATCGTTAACAAATTAAATTTAAGAAGAAAATATAATCACTATTTTGCCCAGAGTTGTCGTCGATACACACCACAATAGAAAATGCAAACATATAGACAATATTTAAATTTCTAAATGGCGGGAACGAATTCCCGAAATATTTTACTACATATGTATTTGAAATATACGCATCATTATTACTATGACTATATTATAATACTTTTTGATTAATTTTTCTATATTTTATGATTTCTATTTTTAATATGGAACTGTTTTTGTATCTAATAAGAGAACGATAAAATTATTTTATTTTATGTGATTTAATTATTATTTATTCTTCACGTTAAATAATTAAAAATAAAATATTTTAATTGTATAATTTTAATTTCCAATTTACTATAAAAAAAATACTTATAACTATACGCACTTGTATTTTTGGTAAATAAATAATTAATTAAAATTATATAACTATAACATTAATTCACAAAAAAATATTTAATCTTTAACGTTAAAATTGTATTCTAAATTCTTAAAATTATTGCTACTATTTTATTTCCAGTTAATCTTAATATCAGTAATAAATGTAAACAAAATGATTTAAATATATTCAATAAAAATGAAAAATGAATAATGTAGAAATAATTATTACCTATTGCTTTTATAGTATTATATTGTGCTTAGAAGTAGTTTAAATTTAAAAGTGATAATATTTATATTTTTACAAGTTTATATTTAATCTGAAAAAAGTTTTAATGATTACTTAAAATATTTTGTATGTACTTTTATTTATGATTCATAGAATATCTAATAAAGTACAACATTATTGTGACATTTCTATCGGTTAGTGACACTTATACGTTACTGTGTGTTAGTCGTCTTGATTAAACATGGAGGAGGCTGGTAACGAGAAGTTCCTATCAAGAAGGCGTTCTGCTGCTCTCAAAGCTTTTAAAGTTAAAGATGAGCGAGTAGCAACTTTTAAAAAAGTACGTACGTAATTTTTAGTATCTACTAATTAGTTGTAACTATTTGACGACAATCCGTATTCAAAATTTGTGTATATTTCCCGGCGTTGTTCTTGAAATTGATATGTTGTAAACAACTTCTATGAGCACACTACATTGTTTGTTTTCTTTCTAGGTAGCAGCGATTTTACAAAAATCTGAAATCGACAGAACACCAGAGGAAACGGGGATTCTTCTTTCCTGTAGTGACGTAGTGAAAGAGGTTAATTTAAGGTATAGCCATTTTGAAAACCATTGATTGTACATTTATGAGCATATCAATTTATTTTAAGCTATTATTATTATAATACAAAGTGTTGATTACTAACTTTAATAATTATTACAAATTTTGGATATAGGTTTTAGCAATAAATTCCTTATTAAGTAGTATTATGACAAAAATTTTATTAATTGATTTGTCAGACAAGAGAAAAGACACAGGGTGAAAGCAAGATTGGAAGAAGTTGAAGATGCAGCAGAAATTTTAGAAGAAAAGTGTATGCGATTAGCCGCAGCAATTAGTAGAGCAACATCGCTCGCTGTTTATACTGGTGCAGGCATCAGTACAGCTGCTTCTATCCCAGATTATAGAGGAACAAATGGTGTTTGGACTCGTTTACAACAAGGAAAAGATATTGGGTAATATGATAATTGTTTATAATTATGAATAACTTACTTATGGTTATTATTGTCTTAATTATGATAGATATTTAAATTTATTTGTTATATACTTCTAGAAATCATGATCTAAGTCAAGCAGAACCAACAATGACGCATATGGCTCTTTATGCTTTATATAAAGCACGAGTTTTAAAACATGTAGTTTCTCAGAATTGTGATGGACTTCATTTACGCAGTGGAATACCTCGCACATTTTTGTCAGAAGTTCATGGGAATATGTATGTGGAAGTTTGTAGAGCGTGTAAACCATTTAGAGAATATTGGAGATTATTTGATGTTACAGAAAAAACAGCTCGATATTCTCATGGTACTGGTAGATTATGTCACAGATGTAACTCTGTCTTGCAAGATTCAATTGTTCATTTTGGCGAAAGAGGCAATCTTCCATGGCCAATTAATTGGAATGGCGCAACAAGGGCAGCAAAACAGGCAGATGTTATATTGTGTTTGGGTTCTAGTCTAAAAGTTTTGAAGAAATATCCATGGTTGTGGCAAATGGACAGGCCGATTCATAAACGTCCATCATTATATATTGTAAATTTGCAGTGGACTCCAAAAGATGAGAATGCAGTCTTAAAAGTAAATGGGAAATGTGACGAAGTTATGAAAAGAGTTATGGCTCACCTCGGGTTGGAAATACCACAATATAATCGTGCTAAGGATCCAATATTTTTTCATGCTGTGCAGCTTAAGAATAATGAACAGTATACAACAAGTCAACCTTGCTTAGAAGAGCCATGTAATATTGCTCACAAGGAGTTAAGTAAAATCAATGATAGTTTTCATGAAGATATTGCACCCCAAACAAAAGAGAAAGAAGATTGCATCTCACCCAAAAAAATAACTGAATCAATGTCCGCTTACCCAGCGCCATTTTTTACTGCATTACCATTCTTGTCCATGGGTTTGCCATTTCCACCAATGTACATGTGTCCTCAATTAACACCACTTTTCTATTATCCATTTATACAAATACCAAATATGACCATGGACATGCCGAAACCTAAACCAGCTTGTACTTTTTGCATGGAAAATGAAGGTTCACTCACTTGCCTTTATTATCATCGAGACACAGACATTTCCTTAATAGGATCTGAAAGCAAACAGATGAAAGAGACAAAGACATTAGTAATTCATGCCGATTCTCCAATGGCACCTCCTAAAAATCCTGGATGGTTTGGCAAAGGATATCGCAAAGGCATGAAGAAGAAGCGGTAGCATTTACTCTCTTTGACATGGTATATGACTTTCCCTTTCTCTGTTATTATGTGAATGTATAACATATAGTATATAATATTGTACGTAAATGCCTCCATATCATGATGAAATCTGTGTACACAATTTACGAATGTATAGCGACTTAATTCCAATATCCAAAATTTGAATAATCAAATTAAATTATGACAATAGTTCTTAAGGTTTAAGGTATAGGCAGTCTATTCTTATCAATGAAACTTCCAAAACTTAAATTTTATAGTAAGCTGATTAATTTGATGGATATTTATATCTAATAAGTCTGATTTTTAAATTCTCTATTTGTAAATTTCACTATTATTGATTTTTTGTGAAATATGCTTGATTCAATTAGTTGATTCAAGTTATTGCTATTGTATAAGTCAATTATGTTGTGATTTTTAATTATAAGGTTTTATTTAAGCAGATGAGTGTTGTGCAGATCACGATAAATTCCTAGCGACCAAAGTGATAATTTTCAAATACATTTTGTTTTTTTTTTTTTTATTAGTTGCTTTATATTTGTATAGTTGAATGTATCATAATTTTTTTAAAAAGAAAATTGATTTTGTAAGTATTGCATGCATGAATCTTCCTACATTTTTCACTGTATTAATTTGTCATTCCAGTTTTGTAAATATGACGTAAACATATAACAAGATTAATTCCATGAACATTAGTAGACTGTTTATAACAGATCTCAAACTGAGGTTATATTAGTCATTATTGTGTGGTGGTCAAAAGATAGAATAAAATGAAAAGAATTTCATATAAAAGTTAATTTCTATTTTTGTGCTTGATTTATTACATCATTAAATCATTTTAGACATACCAAGAAAAAACTTGTGTATCTTTGATATCATATAGAGATACATTTTTCTAAGCTTTTTTTTTTAACTTTCTCTTTAAAATTTGATTAAACGTTTTAGTTGGCTTGCGGATATTATATGCTAGCTTTGTAGATCAAAGGTAGTATAATTTATTAATTTTAATAGTTATTAAAGAAGCATAATCATTATATAAATAAATGTTTGCTCAGAACATTAATTCGATTACATTTGATATTAATGTTAATAAAATTCTGAACATAAAATGATAAATTCTAAAAGTATTAATATATCAGGTATTAATATTATTTTAGTCTTCATAAATTGTTATTTTTATTTATATGTTTTATTTATACGAATGAATAAATTTACGCTATAATGAGATATAATGGGATATGATAATTATCATTTTCTATTTTATGATAGGTTTTATTTATAATTTTAGCAGTATAACTGTTTTTATTTTAGATTTTTTCTGGTAACTTTATATAAATAGGTAATTATTGCATGTAAATCGTTTGTTTAAAAATTGAGCATGATTTAATAATCAGATCAAGTATATTAACAATATCTTTGTTAATATACAGGGTGAAGCTCCTAACATTGTCACTCCAAAAATTTCGTTTTTTTTTTATAATATGAAAAATATATGAGGCATAAATGGTTTCGGTAGAAGAGCCAGTAGTTATGATTGGCGGCTTACTTATTTTATGGTCATATTTTCGGAGATTTGAGAGTCGTATTTTTTTTTATGCAAATACATATGTACATGTATATATATATATTTTTGTGTATAATGTTTTAGTTAATATTGAGACGAATTTAATGATCTACAATAACATGATCTTCAAATTTCTAAATGGCTATCAGTAGTTTCCAAAATGTCTATCTAAAACCGTCACCTTTTAACAATACAAATTGTCGTATCCAAGATCATTTGAAAATCATATTGCTACTGGTCGAATACATCGAAATCAGCCACCACATACAAAAAATATGTGGTCTTATTTAAACAAAATGTGGATGGCTTCCAAATTTCGAAAAATATGATATTAAAAAAAATAATTTGCCAATTATCGTCCTTCTAAACCAAATAATTTTCTCCTTTTTTTGGGGGGGATATAATCTTAATCTATTTTTCATAAAACACATTTAATATTGTGTGGAGTTTTTTAAGTGATTTATGTTTATTTTATTATGAAAATTAATTTCTCTTACACTTCACATTTCAATTAATGAAAAAGAATACAAAGAAATAAATGAACATTATAATGTATTTCACAATTTTTTTAACCTTCTGACTACTGCTCGCGATACACTCACGTGCACTCCGAACACCGCACCACGATGAGTGGAAAGTGATCCATGTACAATTACTTTCGTACTTAAATATTTCGGAAGGATGTTTCAGGTGGGATTTTTATATCACATTTACATTATAACATTTACAAAAACAATTTTTTTTCGAAGAAATTACATCTTTTTAATGAAAATTTTTTCCCAAAAATCGTGTGTGAAAAATATGTTATAGTGTATAATGGTTGAAGATGAAGGAAGTATATTTGTGAAATATAGACGGACAATATTTATTCTATTGTAACAATATACACACATATCTTTTTGAATTTTTGTATGTGTTTTACTAACATTGAAAACATGTATCACATTTGTAAAATCATACAATTTGTTTCTCTTGATCGCTGTTAGAAACTGCCAAAGAATGCATTTCTTCCGAGATGAAAAACAATAGTTCTATCGTTCTAAAGTGTAGGGAGAAGGAAATGTTGTAGTTCGAAATATGACTACTATAGTAAATGTAAGATGCGACTGATACAGTCCAGATATTGGGTCAAAACTGACCCAATGTTCCTCGGAGGAGGATTAAAAAGTGTATCGTCTTCGTCCAATATAAAATTGTAATAATTTAATACGTAATACATTGAATTGCATAATAAATAACGAAAATATGTTAATATATCTTGTTAACATAACAAATATCGTACGTGACAGTGCAGACTCGACTACAAAGGGGTAATGCCGAAAGCTGTATTGTTAGATATGTACGTCGTAGCACTTTGCAAAAGAGAATTCTGTCCAATAATTGAACAATAATCAATTATTGGATATAAGATGGTGTACGTACAATATTTAGCAATTTACAGCATATAAATCACATTTGAATCATGAAAATATGAAATATGTGTTTTTGTAACGCTGTAACTTGTCCCCGGTTTCAAGGCGAAAATTCGGGTCCACCAGCTGTCTTGAATTTGAGGTTGATCGCGAATTTGTTCTCAGAATTGCTTGAACTCAAACAGACCAATCGAAGAGGACAGTGAGTGGGTAACAACGAGCGAGTAATCGAAACATCAAAGCAATGCCGTACGCGAATCACTGTGGCAACCACTAATGCAATATATTATTTTGCATATTTTTTATTACATCTACATATATAAGAGTATTATCAATGGATTATAAAAATGAGTCCGAACATGACCTTATTTGAAGGTATGTGTACTTGCAAAATTCAAAAGTGTTTCATTTTATAAATAATTACGAATAATCCGAATTGAGTTATATTTGGACTCATGTTCATTAGGAAAACCTCACCAATCTATTGGTAACAGTGCTACGAAGATTCATCTAAGAAGGAACATACAAATTTTAAATTCTATTAGAAGATGAAATTTAATGCGGTGCGCAACCGAGAACGCTCTTACGAACGTTTGTACGAGTAGTCCAAAAACAAAAGAATAATTAAATAAATAATAAAATAACTGTCAATTAAAAAAAAGCAAGAAATCGAAAATTAACATTTTGATCATTTAAAGCAGCGATAGGCAAAATGTAATTTGATTTGTAATTGTAAATTACAATTACATATTACATTTTGTAATCGTTATTTGCTACCAAACACGATCACAATTAATAAAACGTAATTGTTTGGTTAAAATTACGAGTCTAATTGCGCCAGAGTATGGTTACAAATGCAAAATATAATTATTATTGTCTACAATTAAAATTATAAATTGTAATTGTCATTGAGCAATTACAATTAATAAAACCTATGGTCCTTAAGGCTTAAAGTTTAAACCAGAGATTAGAGAGATATTACATATCGATTTTGATTTCAGAACTAAAAAAAGTAAACATATCGATTCTGTAATTGGTGAAAGTGTGTCGTGTTTGTCTACATTGTACATTATAATGTTAATTTTGTGGTCACTCTTTCAATTTTTTACAAACTTATTATAAATAAATTAATTTTTTATGAACAAAAATTGTTATAAATTAAATTCATGAAACATTTGTATACATCTTATATTATAAGCAATGGATCCCTTAAAAATAATTAATTAGAATAATATTCGAGAGATCGTTATAAATAAGGTAGTAGAAGTTAGAAACGAAATAAAATGTCAAATAAAAAATTAATTAATCTGTCTAAAAATTGATGGAATAAATCGGCTTAGCAGGACATTTATAGTATATGCATTAACATCTAATACATTTTAGATGCCAAGAGAATATTTGGCACATTGAGTTTAAAAGAAATATTTGTTAGGCATACAAGCGAGAACTTTAAGGAATTTAATTATACTTTACGAGAATTTGATCTCGCTAAAAATGAATCGTAACATTAAAACTAATAAAAAATAGCAACCAAGAAAATTTAGTACATTAAATTTAAACAAATTGGAGAATAATAGTTTTGGGAAAATCCTGTTAAACGTAATATGTAATCAGGGATACGAAATTTTATTAAATAAATTTTTATTAGCTTCTGTTTCTTTAGATACAAGATATACAAATTTATTGTCTAAAGGTAAAAAAAAGATATAATATGTGAGAAAAGTACGAAATATTCAACTGTAATAATGTTACTGGGGTAATTATAAATTTTTCTTCTTCTACCTTAAATGACGGTTTTGAGAAAATTTGACTAGAGAAGAATAATAAATATAAATTACATGGAGAAAATTCATTTTTTAATACGAAGTACTTTTTTCGATAGGTCGTTAAAATTGTTGGTTATTGAGAGAGACACGATTGTCCGAGATTAAAACACCTTACAAATATTGTATACGCAGTTCCATCGACACAAGTTTTCGTAAAACGACTATTTTGGGGGCTAAAATTAATTTTAAATGATTATAGATCTTAAATTATGACATTTTAGATGATATAATTTTAAGGAGGAATTAATTTAACTAATTAAGTTGTGTATGTGTGTGTGCCTGTGTATTTTCTATACATTTTGTATATATTTTGTTTCATTATTTTATATTACTTTCATTATATATTCATTATATATCTTTACTTTTATAATTACACGTTTCTAGTTATATGTTGTAGATTATAACAATTTTTCTTATCGCAGTGTCAATTAATTTCGGCACTTTGCCAAATTGTAATTTGCCATAAATTTCACGATAGTACATATATTATAATACGACGACGTATCATGAGCAACTGTGTAGATCCACACCAGTAAGGAGATAGATGACGCTTATAACCCGCCCAGAACGGGTTAACCCGTTCTCGGTACATACATACATACACAGACCCTCGCGTTTACTATAAATTACAGTTCGGTTTAAGCAGCGGTTAGCATACCTGTCCGATAACTAGCTACTGTATTCTCCCTGTAGTAACCAGGTTACAGATTAGGTTAGATAACCAACTCTAAACGGGTTAACCCGCTCTCTGAATTACTTGGCAGCCATTCTCTCATTGGTTACTATGGGTTCTATAGCACATTCTCTTTGTCACTCGCACTTGTAAATACCAACACAATAAATACAAACTTGACAGTACCACTACTTATCTATGTGAAAAGACACTTTCAAAGATCGTATATGTAAAATCATTTACAGATCGGACTTATCCAATCAGTATTTGCAATTCTAATTAAACATAATTATGCGTCATAAGGACGAATTCTATTATTATCATTAATTTCACAAACATTATACATATGTATATTAACTGCTAATAGAAATTGCATTTTACTTGAGATATCGGGTATCAGTACACTCCTACATTCTACCAATCGAAAGTTTTCGTGCCTCTGTGACGTCACAATTTTTGTACTCCCGGTACACTCATAAAAATTATATACACGGATAAACGGGAAGGTGAGTAATGACTATCGATGAATGAAGTAACGCTTAATTCTTTCCTCGTAAATTGTATTTTGCAATGTTGTAATTAAAATAATCTTTTCTTCCGTTCGGCGTTAATAATTACATTTATATCTTTATCGAAAAACCGTACTTTATTACGTGATAATTATGAACAACGTCCTCGTGGCACCGGCAAACTAAATCTAATTCTCGATTTACAAATGGCGTCGTAGTTGCGTCAACGGCTCAAACTATTACACAGAGGTAAAAATAGCACCATGTGTTATATTGCGCACAACTTTAAATTTACGCGCATCCGTGTATACGTGAAATAGGGGACTGTACCAGAAACTAGTTGGCCGTAAATAATTTTTAATTCTTGAATCGCCATCCAATGATTTCCTTAAGTAAGGCAAACTTGGTGTCATTAAGGGCCGGTTTCGTGTAATAATACACGGTAATACGTTAATATTTGTTCCAGGATTATAAATCTAATTTTGAAATTATGAAAGAAATGATAATGCGAACGTGAATCACACGCGTATATCACGACGAATATAGTTTGCCCTTACCTCTGGAAGACGTATTCAGATGAGTTATGATATACATATGTATGTATGTATATATCAGAAATTAGTCTTCCGACAGAAATCGACGGAACTTACATAGTGGTGAGTGAATATTGTCGAGAGCCATGAAAGATGTACAGAATGAGTTGTTTCCATGGATGGGGACGAGGAGGAGGGGAGATGAAGAAATGAAAACGACAAGGACACAAAGAGAGGGAGAACTACAAGGGCTAATGCTGCCAGAAGGGGAGACATTGGAAAAAGCCTACAGTCTGTTGCTATGGTGACCCTCTACAGCATCACCCTATCACACAGGCTTCATAGTAGTATTGTAAGGCTTACCGTAGTACTTGGCTGATAGTACAATAGTGTACGTCGACCGCTCATTAACTTCTTGGCTCTGTATGTATGTACAACGGGACCTTGTTATGAAGCACGTGGTGCTATTCCTTCTACTCTGCCCTTATAAAAATAGCGTGGTAATACTTAACTAGCGAATGAAGGACCTTACGGACGAGAAACAAAACAAAACTACTTAATACTTACGCATATGTATCTTGTCCTTTGAATTTCATTAGAAATCTTTAAATTTCGAGGCTTTCAGTGATAAAAATTTCAATTTACTTTTTTATCCAATAATTTCTTCTTTCTACTTATAAAAATTTTCCCTTACAAACAGTAATAGTCGTTGAAAAAAAAAGTAATCATCATCGTTTTCAATGTGTCTTAAATTGTTTTGTTCTTAAATTACATTATAATTTAAGCGATTTCAAAGTACTAAGTGTAAATAGGAGTGTATTTATTATTTTATGACATTTTCATAGAACATTTATGAAAATTTCAAAAGTCATCAGTTTATGTTAAATGTTTCAATATATTATATTTTACAATTTAAAATACAGTGTACTATGGTTTATTTTAATTTGGAAAAAGAATGAAATATAGTTTAATACGATTGAAATCATTATGATTCCGAAAAGTAAACTTGGTTAAAAAAATCTGACCGCATTATTACAGACGCATGGTCGTCGCTGGCGGAGAAGCGGTCCCTTCCTAAGTATCATCGAGCAGTCGGCGACACAACAGTTTTATGCGCACCTCTCCTCGCGCATCACGTACGCTTAGGTAGGGACCTCTTCTCCACTAGCGATGACCGTGCATCTGTGTAGTGCGGTGAGATTCTTTTCAATCGAGTGTACATACATATGTTTTACGATATTACGAATGCAAAATTCGATGTTCTTCTTACTATAATCTGGGGAATAATTAAAAAACAGAACTCGTATAATTTTGAAATATTGTAAGGGAATTTGTTTAAACTTGTTTCGTAAATCGCTAGTAAAGTTAATATAATCATAACAATAACAATAACAACATTGTAATATAAAAATGTAGCTTTTATTCTCGTTTCATTCCCGTTTCCATTTCCGTTTCCGTTCCCGTTCGTGTTCCCGTTCCCATCGAAGAAGAATATAAGGGTAATTACTGGCAACTGAAATTACATGTAAATGTTATTGGTAAATAGTAAGTTCATATTATCCACCTTAATATTTCCATTCTTTGTCGAGTATGAAATATATCATTTGTGTGTGTATATATCTACGGAAATCTAAGCCAATAATTGAAAGTAATTGACAGCAATTTGTTCTACTGTTATGCTGTTCCTATCAGATTTTATACAGAACAACAAAATAATTATTAACTTTTAAATATTTGTGTTTAGCTACTATAAGCTATTTTACAAACTTTTTAAATTCATTCTTTGAGATAAAGGTTTAAGAAAAAATGTAAAATGTTTATATTTTTTAATATAGTATTATAAATATACTTATCTTATAGCTGTTATTAAAATTTGCGCATTTTGTATTATAATCATTTTTTCGTTATATGTTCTTTAACTGCAAAATAATATTTGCAAAGGCTGCATGGGTAAAAGAAATATTATGACCTTTGATTTTTTACAAAGAGCTATTATCTAATCTTCCTGTACATTTGCTTTTCCTATCTCTTTACTACACCATCTGACTTTAAGCGTTTATCGGTGCAACCGATGAATGCGTGTATGGCGCGTGCGTACGCAATGCGTATATATAGTATGACATAATGAATAATTTTTAATAATGCTTGCAACTATAATTCCTCATTCGTGAGAAAATATTCCTGATTAAGCAAATGTAGATTAATAAAACGATTCAAGTATTGTTACAGTCTGGATAGAAAACTTTATAAATCGATGCAGTGTTCGATTTATTACAATTTTCATATTCCCTTCGATCAATCTTAAGAGACGTGACATTATTAATCTCTACGCTATCTTAGTTCACGGAATGCAATTATATTCTCTTCTGTATATATTCGTCAGCTGTTTGTTGTTTACTGAACAAAAAAAATATACACTAAAGAAAACGTACTTAATAGAAAAAAAACATATTATTGACATGGTTACATCAATATCGTTTCTCTTTTCAATTTATGATATTAGTATTTCTCTTTTTATCTTGAATGAAAAATTTCAAAACACAATGTTTTTATTATTATTCAAATTTAAATTTCTTAAAATTAAATAATATTATTTCTATACAGATTATAATTCCGATAACAATTGTAAACGTCCTATAAGATTAAATATTATAAACATTAAGTGTACGTATTACTGTTAAGTAATTCACAAGCAATAATGAAAATTAATACTTTTCAAGTTAATAGAAAGTTTAAATATATAAAGTTTTAAACCTACAACTTAAAAAATTACTGTATAAAAAATTTGCTGAACTTTGTATAAAACGTATGTTTTTTGTACGATTAATAGTAGTGTTGTCACAGAACTTATTGATGCTACAGTCGGTGCTGAAAACTACTTGCCCACTACCCGGTTGCAGGTCTCACAGTAATCATCTTTTTTGTTTTCAGTACTAGTAGTGGCAGTATTAATATAGTAGTAATAACAAAAATGATTATCGTTATTTCAGTAACTAGCGTAATTCAATTAAAAAAGGAGAAATTTATAATTAAAGTGAACAATTATGTATGTATTTGTACGATATAAGAGTTAAATGTTATGTGTTACGTTGCGTAATAAAGAATTACGTGGTGAGATTTTTAAACTAGCATTATGATAACAACTTCTAATTGAACGAAAAAAAAATGGCGGACTATACGATTAAATTTATTGGACAATAAATTTAAAAAACCGACATCCAATTGGCCTCCATCCATAAAAACTTAAATCCATACAAGGAGGAGATTTATCGTTACCGATCGGTTGAGCACTCTAACGGTGGCATTCGATACTAAGCACGACAGTGCTACGTGAGAAGTCGCAACGAAGTAGTTTGTGCTCTGTTCGGTCGTCGTTTCTCGTTTGCGTTTATGTACATATAAAATTCCACGTTTTCAACGTGTTCATTATTTGCAAAAAGGAAAACCTCTATAATCGCAACTAACAATATGTCGCTCTTCTTTGAAACAACTTTTCACTATTTTACATTAACGTAATAGGAAAAGACAGTGTGTCGGAACGGCAGGTTATCTTCCTTGTCCAAGAAAAATTTCGTCAGTGGACAATGGCGCGGGAATCTTGCGTTCCAGAATCGATGTGTGTACGGCGTAGGTGATGATCGGTGTTCTTACATGTGGTATGGTGTTTATAGTGAACAGGAAGACTTATATACCTTGCTGGATTGACCAGCCCGACGTTTTTTGGATACGAGTCGTGTCGTGAGCCGCCATGAGGCGCATTAGCGGTAAGCCGAATGCTTTCTTAACCATATTCAATGATATTCCTTAATATTTGTGAATCATTGCAAATAACGCTTTTGAATAATTTTGTTCACAATCATTAAATTAATATTATTATGAAGGATGAGAGAATTCCATGAAGGGTGGGAGGATCACGATTCCGAACTTTCTGACTAGGATGCGTGTACTCCGATTTCGCGAGCTGGCTAGCGAATTATTTAATATGCTATTCCAGAATATACTATACAAGTTTCAATACATTATAAATTGACTTTTTCAATTTCAAATATAGCGAATTGATGCAAGCAATTATGCATTTGCATATAAATATATTTTATTAAAGAATAAGTTCTTGAGATTAATTATAAAAATACATTCATTCCCTTGTTCCAGTTGGCACAGAATTATTAAGCTGTACATCATTATTTTGCTGTCATTTCTATTCAGCTTTTTTTTCTGCAAAGACAGTCTATTACTTTTTTCTATAGCACATGAAAGTTGCTTAATTAACTATCATCTAATAAGTTGAATTAAAAATATTAAAATGAAAGTAGTCGCATAAATGTATTGGAACATGTAGTTAATATAAAATGAATCTGTTCAAACTTATTACATTGTTTTCTATAAAGTAAAATATATATAATATTTAGATATTTTTACATTATAAAATTTATATAGTAAGTAATCAAACTAGAATATAAAATTGCTTGCAACTAATAAATGCATTGAACCTTTTTCCTTTATATTTTCAGTCTTTTGGACAAAATATAAGATTTCTTTCTCAAAATAAAACAGTTAAAACTATGCATTAGATAAATTCGATTATAAATCGAAACGTTTTAATTATAAAATTCCTTTTGTGTTTACATATAGTTTCTTAACAAACATTAATCCTTGTTTGATCAGTTGATTTTCAATTCAACGTAAAATAAATTTAAAATCTTACCTGCTAATAAAGGTTACAGTAACATAGAATAAATATTACATTGGTATTATTAAAACTTTAATTTTCCTTAATCCGAAAATTATTTCAAAACCATTGATTGCATTGATTTCATTAATTTTTCACCATTATTTAAACTATATTTTATTCATTCGTATTTATCATAATTGTAAAAATACTATCCGCACCCAAGACTTTACAATGTGGAAATACTCTTGAGAATTTATTTCTATTAGATTTTGCTTTACTCAAAGATGTGGCATGAAAATTATTCAAGAAATTATACAAGAAATTCTAAAAAAGATCACACAAAGATATATAATTAACAATTGTTTATATGGCATATGTAAAAAATTATATTTCATCTTGTGCCATTAATGTGATATTTTTAACAATTAGACATGTATTAGGTCATTTAAATTCTCACAAAATGTACATTAAAGATTTACACTTAAAAAACAAGTAGTTTTGTTATATATACAAAAGTGAGCATAAAATGACCTTGAATGTAAAAAGATCTAAAATGCATATTGTTACAAAAGATCTTCAAAAAATACCTGTATTATTGTAAAGATAAAAAATATGTACAAAATTTATTTCGTGTATGAACTTAAATGACTTGTTTAATAGAATAATTTTTTTAAATAAATTTAATAATGATAATAGATAATAGTCTATATAACTCTATACTAATTTTAACTATATATCATAAATCCTTTCTATTAAATAATACATTTCCATATGTCAAAATAAAGTAATATTTGTCAAAAAATAAAAGAATAATTTTGTGACAAAGAAAGTTTGGAAATATTAGAAGTATATTTCATAAAGAATATTATACTTATTTTTTATCAAATTTTCTTAATTTCTTTTCTTTCTACTTGTATACAATATCACTTATGAGTATGTAATTAATGAGTAAGGTTTTTTGACCTGCAATGTTTCTTTAGTTTTTGAGAAATCAATTTGTTATGAATTTATTATATGCAATCCAATATTAGCCTTTTGAAGAAAGAATTGATGGAATTGGTCAGTAGAACAAAGAATGAGTAGAAGGCAGAACTAGAGGAACGTAGAAGAAAGGAAGATCTTACTTTTGTTTATTCATTCTGTTGAATGTCACAGTTCGAAACTCAAAACCAATTAATTTCAGACAAATGAATTTGTAGATATTATTGAATATTTAAAGCTACTGTTTTATAGCTAATTTGATGTTTTTATAATGTAATTGACGAGGTTATTTTCAAAAATAGGAATTGTGAAAACAATTTGTTGAATGCAATCCTAACACGAATCTAGAATATAAATATCTAATCTAAATATAGCACGTTTGCATAAAAATATGCAGAATAGTTTTATCAAGATCATTTAAAATATTATGTTCAATAATTAGTTTTTAATAAATTCTGGTTGTAGATTTCATTAAATGTTCATCCACTTTAAAACTATCTCTTATCAATTTGAGATCTAATATATGAAAATTAAACTTTGCCATTCTTATTATGAATTGCACTGCAAAGATCGAAATCAGTATAAATATATAATTGTAAACAAGATGTATATTTATTTTATGTTATCAACTTATTTCATTTTTGTATTCCATTGTCAGTATTGATTTTTTTATACAAGAAAGCTGTAAAATGACTTAAACATATCAGTACTAAACAGCCTCACATCATGGACCAAAATTCGTAAAACAAATGGGGTCACGGAAATTCTATTATTCAAAATGAGATGAAAATAAATAAAAACAAAATTGCATCGAAGACTTTGTTTTCAAGAAAACATGTATTTTAAAATCAATCTAATACGCATGTATTACAGTGATTCGTTGTAATATTTAGATACCATGGTACTTGTGTAATCATTGCTCTATATACTTGTCTAAAGTTTGGTTATCGAATTTTTTGGTTTGTGATGGGTTGAAGTACATATTCCAGTTTACATATACATAAAATTAATTATTTTACTTTTTATTGTTTTCTATACAATACAAAATTACATAATTTTTTTAAATCAGATACAGATGCATATAAATAAAATTGTAATTATTTTAATATTTGGTTGGATATCTCTTTTGTCTAATATGATGTTTTTAAAGTACTGGTATATTTGAGATGATTTTAGCTAAATAATTTTGGTCAATATGTCTCAATTCTTCTGTCAGTTGTATTTTTAGTTATTTTATTCTTGGTGTTGTCCGAATATTATGATCTAATAAATATTAAATATTTCTTGCAATTGATTTTGTTTATGATTTTTTAAGAACCACTCTCATTATAGCCAATTTATTTTAAAACATTGCGAACTGTATCCATGTATACTTTCTCTCCAGTTTCTTCAATCAATTCTGCTGTTTAAATAAGGGCACTTAATTCTGTTTGAATATTTTTTCGACATCAATGTTGGGTTCCACCAAAATTCGTTTATAACGATTACAGATCAAAAAATTTGATGACCATATTGTAGGTAGTTATATAGAGCAATAATTATGCAAGTACCGTAGTGTGTGAATATTAAAATGAGTAACTATAACTAATGATTGGCGTTACAGACTTCATTACAGAGGGCTACTGTAATTGTTTTTGTATATGATACAATATCCAGCACTGTTTACTATTAGGACTATTAAATGATCTAACATAAATTCACTGTGTTTGTTCATAAACCCTAATAACGATTTAGTAGAGGTAAGTATTGATAGTGAACAGTGCATGATTTTGTATTCTTTTGATTATTTTCATGTACTAGAATTTTTTCCATATAAATATTAAAAAGGATATAGACTACTGTACCAGTTCTCAACATAGAGAATATAATTTTTATCTAAATAATTTTCTAAGTGTGATTACTGTTGACCAATAAAATTGTTTCAGCCAGTATGAGAAAGGCAGGTGTGAGAATGCTAAATTCTTTGAGGTAGTGAACCTAATAAAAATAAATTTTATCTATAATCATGCTACGAGATTTCAGAGTGATTGGTTTCTTTTTTAATGGAATAGTTGATACATTTTCTAAAGTTCTCTCCAGTATAAAACCCAGTGCTGTCTATTTATGAGTGGAGCAGGTGAATTTCAAAGTTGGAATGTTGACACATCTGCTTTAACATTCGTTCGTTTTCCAAGTTGAAATAACCCAGTTGGAAATAATTACTATTTAAGTAGATGTATGATGCTGTAGTGGAGTTACCTTTAATCAGGTGGAAATAACCAATTGTGACTTATCACGCGTGAAAATAATCTAGACACATTTTCGGGGGTTTTAATTTTGTTATAATTATTTTACCTATGGTTTATTCTTTGTTATTCAAATTTTGTTCCAGTAATGTTGTTTAATTGACTAAAATAATAAAAATCCAGTAATAAAACTATGATCCATTAATAGAGTTTCACAATAACCCGGTCAATTCATTTTTTCATTTTAACTCTCAAAAATATTTAATTAATTTATTTTCAATATTAATTGATATAATAATTTGAGTAAATACTAATATAAATAAATTCTTAATATAAGAATATAGAAGTATTTCAGTTTTTATCACGAACATCTATTCTCAGGGCCATGCCTAGGTCACAAAATTTTATTGACAATTTATTCAAACTTCATTATGTGTTTTTATACGCAAAAGAAATGATACAATATAAAAAAGAATTAAAAAAAGGAAAAAAGAGGGTATTCATGTACCTCGAAATTAAATCCGGGTCTAATGCGTAGAAACTCTTCTCCATTGTTGCAAGCCTAATCTATTATATGGTAATCACTTCGAATAGATGTACATTCAAGGAATGATAAATTTTCAATTGCAAATATCTAAAAAATTATTGAACAGTGGCCCACATAATATATATCTTCACCGATAGGATCACATTCTGAAAAATTTGAACTAAATTGATGATCCCAAGACCTTGCTCTCTTCTCGTCAGCGATAGCCGAATGGCTAAATGATTTACAAGCTAGCAATTCGTTGTCTCGATGTATTGAATAGTCAACGTTTCAAGGAAATAAAAATGTATCAACTGTCGATGCAGATAGATTTCATTGGCAGTGACAAGACCAACAAAGGTTCAACTACATTTTCATTAGTATTACCCGGCAGGGAGGTGTCCCTGACTGACCAAAATTCTTCAAAGGAGGATTGTGATCAGATGACTTTATATTTGTTCTATATCCTTGTAGAAGATTCAATTATCTATAAAAATTATCGTTCGATAGTATAATCGCAAGGTAGATATATTTTATTAACGTACATATCCCAAGTTACTCAAAATGCTCAAAATGGTCGCTATTGTCATCAAAGCAATAAGAAGTGATCCTAACTGGTGGGTAGTGCAGGTTTTTTATTTTCCGTAGTGCAGTGGGTACTACTTTCATATTTTGCACGATATCTTCTGGTACTATAATTATATATCAATTATAATTATGTACTATAATTTTCGTGACAATGAAAACAGGGTGAAAATAGGGAATGTCCGTAATTTGGCCCGAAAGAATTGTAGTGGTCACTTGACTTTAAATAAATGATTCTGTGTTACAGAATCACAGATTAAAAATGGAACGAAACGAGTGTTGCCCATTTGAAAATCTGGTTTTAATTTTCGAGGATGTATTTTAGGATTGACCATATGTTTGCAGCTGAAAAGCAGAAATGTTCACGCGAGTTATACCAAAACATACTTTCGTAGGGCTTTCGAAACATCTTTCGGTATAATTTCAATTATAAAGATTGCTCGATTCATTTTTCGTTTCTTTTATCTTCACGAATATATAAACTCCCAGAAACTTTCAAACTGTAATATTAGGTTTACTGAAAATAAATATTTTTCGACATTCCTTGATTTCTCTGATTATTTTGATACGCATTTTTTAATATTGTGTATCTTCCAAAAGTTCTTCGAAAATTTAGTGGCAAAATGTAGTACATTTTCGTACTGTCTGAGATAAAACAGGATGTTTACGTTTGAATGCAAATGTATGCATTGTTGTTAGTGTTAATACATAATGTAAATATTTCGAGTACTCTTAAATTGATTATTTCGCCTTCTGTAAGTGTATAACGAAAATACTATTTTACGTGAAAGAAAAGAAAACAAATTTTGCAATTCCGAGAAAGAAAAAGTAATCTTATAAAACGTTTATTTCTTATTATTATGTTCAGATCTGAAGTCGTTTTTCATGTATCCATACACAACGTAGACATTTAAGTGTTGTAATTGACATAGATCATCCTGTATTCGATGTTATCGTGAGTAGATTTTGTTTATGTTAAATTTGGTACAATCATATAAATATCCTTGCCAACGATCTTGCGGTAAACTTTTGTTTGAAAACTAATATACTTGTACTTGTACATATGTGCGATAAGATATAATATAACGTATGTAGAGATACAAATTAATGGTGAAAAACATAAATAAGTCTGTAGCATATTTGAGACACAGCATAAAACAGTTTCGTATCCGTGAAGATACAAGTGAAAAGTGAATATATACAAATAGTTTAAGAATGATTTCTTATTGTTAATTAATAAAATTTTATACGTTCAATATTTTATCGATTCATATTTAGTTTTAATTACACTAGCTAATCTTGAAAGCTCGTCGAGTCGCGAGCATTTATCGTGTTCCGTGAAGGGACTCTTGAAATCAACGTTATCTTCTAAGATAAGTAACAAAAATGTATCTTTTTCGTTTGCCGATGATTAGGGAAGTTCTCCAGGTACCGGCCACTTAAGGTTTCTTTTAGATAAATAAAACAAATATAATATTTTATGCCTTCTGTACTGTTTTATTTCTAATGTAACGATATTAGAAATGAAAAGAAAGCAATAAAACGAATAATGTTATTATAATAGTTAACCGAAACTGTGGTCATACTTTCGTATAGAATTTCTACAGATTATTAAGTATCCCATAGTATCGAACAAAGTATAAGTTGAGAATGTAACTAGAAATAATTTCACTATAATTTACAGCGATTGTAAACAATATTACTCGCACATTCAGAGATACGAACAAACTTCGTGTGCCGAATGTTTCACAGTCACAAAATTGAATCTAGTCATCTTCGTTACTTTCTAAACAAACCGCGCAAATGATTTCTGAATTTGATTCTCATCATTTTAATATTTTGGTTTTCTTATGCTGTTTTTCCGAAAATTTTGTTCTTTCATTCCTCTTTAGTTTTCTTTTTCCTCGGTCAATAATTTATCGAGCGATGAAGTCGGAATTTCACTTCTTTCGCGTCTTCTTCTTCTTGTTTTAGTCTGTTCCTTTGACATCGGGTAAAGGAGATAGATACTAGGTTGTTCAATAAGTTTTGTCGTTCGATAAAACTTATCGAACAACCTATTACTTTTAGAATTGTTTATATGTGTTATCTGTAAATATCATCAATAGAACTAGTAGATGGCTGCACGTTTAATGCCTCCTCATCTTTCTCTCTAGGATTTTCAACTCCTATCGTAGAAGACAAATCTTGCTGATTCTGTACTTCTTCGTGTGGAGTATTTGTCGTTTCACAACCTGTATAATCAATGTCTGTTTCTATCCAGAGGATAAATTCCGGTACATTTGAAGCCAGATACTGCTATTTCTAAGCGATTAACTTTTGTGAATGCCTCTCGAACAAAACCTGCAATGTCATAGTCAGTTATGGGAGCTTCTGCGTTTGTTCCCATCCACAAATCGTATCGTTCGTAACGTGTTTTAAGTGGCTTCATGAACGTCCTGTTCAACGGTTGGAGCTTATGAATTGCACGTGGTGGAGAACTTATTAGGTGAATATTGTAATTCCTACAGAAATTGACCACATCCAAAGTTTCATGGCTTTTATGGTCATCCAAAAGGATTGGGACAGAATTCTCGTTAAATGGATGGGTAAATTTTGAAATATGTAACCATTGAAGAAAGATCTTGCTATTCATCCATCCTCTTGGTCGAGCAAAGCCTTCATTCTCTGTAGGAGTATTCTGTAGGAGCATCATCAGACGTGGATTTATTTTTTGGCGTGAAAAAGAAACAAAATATAAGGGTATGGTAAATGTACCAATAGTTGGCCCTTAGTCAGTGATCAGCCTCTTCTAAAATGAATGTCTGATAATTATGAAGTAATAACAAAATCGTATGAAATAAAATATACTAGTGGTCAATCAATCTCCACTTTTGGTATACTAGGTTGTTCGATAAGTTATACAGTTCCATGTCCTTAATGATAATACTATGGATTACAAAAATTCTTGTTCTGACTGCGATTGGTTAACTGATATCACGTGGCGAAATTTTAATGAATTCAGTAATAGAAAATAATGTCTATCGTTAATAAATGCAAGTTTTAAATATTAATATTTTATGTACGCAATTGGTAATATTTAAATGAAAGGTTTTCGATGTTAGAATAATATTAAGTGGTTAATATGTACACTTTTCTGGTAGAGTGACTACTAGTATTGAAAATATAAACAAAACACATGGATAGTGTTCAAGATTCATGTACAACCAGAATACAAAACAGTCGTGGATTGAATCTAATAATACACAGTTGGTCGCCGATAAAAAATAAAATTTTCGAATAAATGTATTATTTGAAATTTTGAAACGTAAAGATGAATCGAAAGCTGATCATAAAATGAAAATAATTTGGGAAACGAGTCGAAGTCGTGCAAATTTAATCGAGAGTGAAGATACTCATAAGACAGAAGAATTTGGAAAGGGAAATAAGGGTCCGAGTTACGTTCGATCTACAATTATTATAAGTAACAAAAGAATGGACGACAATGCTGTTGTAGAATTATTATCACTTTTGTCATCGCATGAAGAAATAAAGATGGAAACTGATAGAGATGTAATAAAGAAAGAAAACTCTTCTTTCATAAAGCATTTATTCTTCCCAAAAATTATTCATAAATTAACTAAAATAAAACAACTTTAAAAAACTGTTCAGTATATGCCATCTACCGAATATCGTACGTATTCGCAGCAGAAGAAAAACAAGAAGCATGGAAAGAAAGCTACAAAAACAGGAATAAAGAAAGAGAAAATAATTAACGATAAATGTACGAAGAAGAAAATAATTAAAAAGAAAATAGTTGAAGGCAAAGACAAAAAAGTTACACCAAAAGCTGATACCAAAGAGAAATGCAGAATGTGCATTAACGATTTATATAGTGATGCAGAAGATGAGAATGAAAAGAATGTATTATAGGATGCAATGAATGCCCTGCATGGTTAAATGCACAAAATTCGTAGGCCAGGCTTATACCGTGTTAACTCAAGAGTACTATATTACACTAGAACTACCGATAGATTCCAGTATATTAAAATGTTCCTCGTGTGTACTCCAAGGAAATCGATGATCGAGAAAAAGAAGAACTTATGAAATTGATTATATGTATAGAATAGAAAAAAGAATGTACGTCTTTGTGTCTTTACGTCTTTTGAAAATATGCTATGGAATTTAAAATAAATTTCTGCCCCTACATTGTTTCTTACATTTGCAATAGAACTACCAAGTAACTTTGGTAGTTCCAGTGTTAATATACTGGAATCTATCAGTAGTTTTAGTGTTAAAATACTGGAATCTATCTAGCGTTAAGAACCAACTCTAGTTCAGATCACAATAACTGAGCTATAATGACATAATTGTACGCGAGGATATAATTCTGTGTGCTTTCAAATTGAGCGTAATTTCAACATGCAAAATCCTTTTGATGTGACGACAAAATACCGACAAATGAGAGAACAGGTATAAACTCGGCCCACGCTAACGATTTTGTTCGCGATGAGGTTACGCTCGTGTAGACCCTGCATTATACGCAGCTTATGGAACTGACATGTCGTTATCGATCGGTGAGTTGTCATCGTTGTAACGTGTCGATTAATACAAAAGATAATGCGATACTTCGAAATAAATTGAAAAGAATTACGCATCCCTAAAGATCCCCATTTGGCTCGTAACAATAAAGAATGTTACGAAATAACTCATCAAACGATGAACACAGAACTGTTGCTACAATGGATTAGAAATATTTTTTTAACTATTCCAATATTGCAAATCTCTGCCGATTGAAAATTTCCCCTACCTAATGTGGTAATCATATACGCCTCGAGGCTGAATCACGCGATTGTCATAATTCTGTCAAAGGAAGACGATTCAAAGAGTACTACATTTTTAAGATCACATTTCTTTGTACAAGTGCATCGATGCATTCACGTTGCAATAGTTGCATTATTTTTTTTTTGAATGGAAGTGCATATGTTTCTTTTTGCACAGATTGAAACCCTTAGTCATTCTACGTAAAAAAAAAAAAACAACAAAAAATATTGAGACGAACGTGATAAAAAAAAGTGATTAATTTACGAAATATTTGAAACGAATTCAGGTAATGTTTATCGAAGGTGCTCAAACGCTTCGTAACGCGTGATTGTTCGTTGTTTCAACAGAAACAGATACAGTAGTTTCACAAAGTATTCGTTCACTATATTACAAAAAAAATTCTTCTTATTTACAAGATTGATTTTAATAATAGTTTATACGCATAAAGAGCATAATAGTGTATATATACAAAAATTCTTTTGTCCACAAGTAACTTCTTTAAAAAGATATGATCAAGTCTCGAAGGTTTTAATGTCTTTTCTTTTTATTTTTTAATGCAACTTTTCTTGGGACTTTTTTGCAATGGAATGATAGAGCACTGAAAAAAGTTGTGCTCTGTTTCGCTCTATTATGAAGTTGTATTTGAAAACTCAAATAAAATTTTTTAAATATACGTATTTTCTATATCGGTCTATAGTTTATATTGGCAAATTTGTCAAGATGCGAGACAATGAAATGTATAAAAAAAAAGTATAAAAACTGAACATTTTTTAACATATTGTTCAAACAAATTGATATTTTGCAAAACGGTTCGAGAGCTTAAATTCACCATTGTTTGTTCAAACAACTTTCTTCCAGGTCTCATTATTTTCGAAATATCGAGGAAAATGTTTTTCGCCCTCAATTTTGAGAGCTGATTTCACCCCCTAAATATTGATAATAGCAGATAAAAAAAAGAAAAATACGTGCCAAATATTTTTCAAAGAACTATACCGTACGTGAGTTTCATTAAAATCGGTGATTTACGCTTAAGAGATGTCCCTTGTGAGTATAGTAGGTAAGGAAAATAACACAGCGAAGGTACTTCTTTATTTAGAATGGAATCTGCATGCGTCGAGGGTGAGAAATATTAAAAGAACGCAATGTAAGTTTCACTTCCGCGAAACAGACTTTAAAATCACAGAAATTCCATCGTTATCGGTCTAGCGTTGAAAATGCTTCAGATGCTGGGGATTCAGTAAGACGGTGGCCGTTTTATTAATTTTTGTTAAGTCATGTGCAGAAGACCGAAGATTTGCCTCGAAAGGTGTTGTGGACGGATGAATGCACGTTTATCGATAACGGCATGTTCGATCGCCACAATGAACGTACATGATACAGAAATAACCCGTTCCTTAGAAAAAATACGAACCACCAAATAAGGTATAGTATTACCGCGTAGTGTGGAATTCTAAATAACAATATTATTGATCAATGACGGTGTTTCAAACGGAGAGAAATATCGACACCTTTTTCAATTCGTATTACTGTCCCTTTTGGACGATACTCTTCTAGGAAGCAGACTAAACTTTGAACTTTTGCAGCAAGGTAGCAATTTTTGAAAAACATTTATAACAATAAATTCATTGGTTCGCGTAGGTATCTAAATATCGATAGGTAAACAATCGAACGAAAGAAGAAAACCAAAGCTATCGAATGACGTATGAGACATAATCGCTAGACAATTATTACGCGAGAAATTTATATTGCAATAAAAACCGCACAAACTTATGGTCCGAATATACAAAAAATAACAATGAATTTTTGCAACGTTGATTTTGAGAGTCGAATCTGTTCAAGGCTCTTGATATACAGGGTGCGTTAAGTAATAATTAAGACGAGTCACTTCTCGAATTTGGTAAGAAGAAAAAAATTGTAGAGTGAAAAGTTATGTGGCGTAGTACTTTCTTCATAAATGCAACGATGCACTCGAAAAATGCAAATGCACTTTTCTTTTAAAAATGGAATTGCATTTCTCTTTTACTTGTATCAATTCCTTGGAATATTCTACGTGAAAAGTATTTAGCTACAACGTTTAAAAAACTAATATATCGAAAGGTATCTCACATTTTTTATATGTTGTAATTGTAGACGATCGATCTGTAGTCTAACTTAGATCTCACAGGAATTGATTGTAATGTATTTAACAAAATAATAATAAAAATATTTACATCCTCGTGCTTTATACGATCCTCTATACACGTAGCAGTTCATCGAATGAATTCATTGACATACGAAAGTAATAAAATCATTTTTCACGATATTTACGTAATTCTTTATAAAACGTAATAGAGTGCCCATACCGATATCGTTCTCTATTTATGGGTTGCACCCAAGGTTTCCTTTTTCGCATGGCTTTCAAATATAAAGACGAAAATTTACGAAAACGTTATCGTATCAACGAGTCCATATTTCCTACGTTTCCTTTACCAGCTGACACTTGAGATGCAACGTTTGTGTAACTATAGTTCGTCCAGCGAGACGAGATACCAAATGCAACGAGTGCACGTGACGAGGACATGATCAGATCAGGGCCGATTTCATAATACTCGGACCCAACGATTACGTGGAACATTTTTTCTAAACTTCATTTTTATTCCTTTGTAATTTAAATTATTTGCTCTACTATTAAATTACTCGTGTAACCAACGACACATATAATAAAGAAACTATTTTTTCGAGCAATTACTTCTTAAAAAAATATAATAAATATAGGATAATAACGAGATTGATGAAATAAGTTAGAAAAAGGAATTTTCTTTATTAAAAGTTTATTCTGAATCTATCTGAAACTACCATGACTACTATTACTACTAGTACTACGATTACCACCACCACCACCAACCGAGTAGTGTTCCTGTAAAAAAGATTGTACCGTTCGAATAAATTGTTGGATCATAGAAATTAAATACTAATCGCGAGATTTACCATGTTCGCGTATAATTAATATATATTGTCCTAATGACCTCTATCATGTTTCGGGTCTATTGTCTTAGTATGTACTTACGTCCCGACTCTCACTTTAGTGCGGGCATTAACAGCGATCGCACGTTTCTTCTTCTTATTATATCCTGTGCAAGTGTCAGAAATACAGTTACATTCTAAAACCGTGTATCGCCACGAATTGATTTTCGATCGCGCAGTCATTAATGTAAACATTGCTATCTCGTCTCGTTGGCTGGACTATAGAATCGCAACATCCGTCACTATGCACGTCGGTTCATGTGCTCCCAGCCCTAACTGTACCATACCGTTTAGATCAGTGCTGCCCAAATCGGGCTTCATGAGACTTTTAAGATTCTTCCACTGTCGCCTAGACGTGTCTCTGACACACAAGTACTGTATAACGCTCGTCAGTTGAAACTCGTGACAGCCCAGAGGCAAGATGAGCAAATCAATGGTTACACCTGTCACTACTTTTGACGCTCTCGAGACATGCAACTTTGCAAGTCTGAATTAGTAGATGCGACGTGACCAATTCTGGCCAATAGCGGAAATACGTGTAACTCTACGAGGGTAATTCCACAAGTACTTAACCACCTATAGATAGTGGTAGTTTGAAAAGAATGACTAAGAGAGAAAGTACCGACCTTATAAAGCTTAAATTTGAAGGTTGACAATGCTACGTTGTTTAGTTTTTTTTTTTTTTTTTTTTTTTTTTTGTAGCCATCGATAGTGAACGTTCTCAGTGAATTTATAAACATGGAAAAAATTGGTTATCGTTACGCGATACAATACTTTTATTCTAAAGGTCTTGCTCCAATCGATATGAAAGCGGAGCTAGATCCTACTCTGGGGGAATCTGCTCCTTCATTTACAACAGTAAAATATTGGATGGTAGTGTTTAAACGAGTAGTGTTACGCTTGAAATGATGACAAAAATTCACAAAATGGTATTGGATGAGGTCGATTGAAAGTGAATGAGCTAGTAGACATGGTAGGTATATCAAGAAGTGTTGTACATCGCATATTGACTAAAAATTTGTAGACGAGAAAGATGGGTGCCGCGATTACTCACAATGGAACAAAAACAGCTTCGTGAGGATGTTTCGATCGAGTGTTTGGCGAGGTTTCACAGCCATAAAGTCGAGTTTTTGCATCGATTCATAACCATGGATGAAACATGGGTCCATTGCTTCACACCTGAGACAAAGGATCAGTCGAAACAATGGACCGAAAGGGGAGAAGCGGCTCCAAAGAAGGCGAAGACAGTTTCATCTGCAGGCAAGGTCACGACGGCAGTTTTTTTTGGGATGCGTGTGGGATAATTTTCATTGATTATTTTCGGAAAGGAAAATCAATCAACGACGAGTATTATGCGTTTGAGTGATGAAATCAAGAATAAACGGCAGCATTTGGCGAAAAAGAAGGTTTTGTTTCATCGAGACAATGCACCGGTTCACACATCCGTTATCGCAATGGCCAAAATCGATTAGTTAAAGTTCGAATTACTTCCTCGCGCACTCCATTTGCCAGATTTAGCCCTCTCGGATTATTTTCTGTTTCGAAACTTAAAGAATGGCTCGCTGGTAAAAGATTTGCCAACAACGAGGAGGTGGAGTCTTCTCGCTATAAACAGGGTATCGAGGCTATTGAATATCGTTGAGAAAAGTGTATCGATCTAAAAGGAGACTACGTAGAGAAATAAAGATATTTTTTCCCAAATTTGTTGTGTTTTCTTTGTTGGGTCGGGTACTTCTGCGACTACCCTCGTACTCTGTATTTCCGTCCGAGTAGGTTGGTTTACTTCGTATTTTATGACTAATCTGATCTGCATTTCTCCCAGGTTCTAACTTACCAGCGTTGTGCAGTACATCGTACTTCTTTCTATCGTTGCACAGTTTCGCAAGTTTCTCTATCAGTGTAGATATGGTGGATGAAGAAGGAACGTGAGACTCACCGAAGGAACGAGTGGTCTATGTTAAACAATGCTGGTTTAGATTCTTAACCATTTGCTCTGGAATGACGTGCCGCGTACATGTCGCGAGTTTTTTCTCTCAGAATTGGAGATGACGTGCTAGACACGTCGATAGTCAGTTGTCTTTAGAATGAGAATAATGTGTGCGTGGCACGTTTACCGAGATTTGTTTTCAAAGCAGTATGTTGTGCGATAAGCGAGCAATACGTTACAGCCTCGTATAAAGATACATGTTTTTATTACAAAATTTTCCACGTTTAGTATATTTCATTCAGGCAAAATTGATAATGAATTTATCACTTCTTAATCGTTTCTAAGAATCGTCGATATTTCAAAATGGAATGTGACAGTGAACTTATTGTCGGTGATGTCGTTTCGACGAGTTTAAAAAGGAAGGGACAAATCACACAATAATGAAGAAAGCGATAACGGATTTTAGTAACATTGTTTTGCTATTTGTAAAAGTGTAGACCGCTATCTGATGAGGAGGAAGGAAATCATAGTGAAGATTGTGAAAATAACGATTGAATTACCGTATACTGTCGTGTCGTGCGAAACGAAGTAATAGTTGCTCTAGAGCAATTTACAAGGGGATCTTACAATAATGGAAATCACTTTTGAAACGGTAGTAGATGCAAGTTATAGCGCATACCTAGTACTAAAAAACCCTAATAGGTTTCTTTACAGTGGGCCTTCGTTTTCGCGATATTTTGATTTAAAGTTTAATATGCGCATAATAAGTGAATTACTTGAATCTTCTTAATAGAGCAAATTTTTGATAAATCGTCACTATTTTTTTCTTTTCTTTAGTATAACTTTGAAATGTAAAAATATGTTTGGTTCAATGTCAATTCTATATAACATCAATATTAAGATAAAAAAAATTCTTAAATTTTTAATATAAGAAGCAGAAATAAACTCAGTGGTAAAACAACGGTATACGTCGCATATATTTTTCTGTATTATTCGTTCGTATTAGTCACTATCGGATAAATTCTGTATTGGTCGTTCGTATTGCCACTATCGATGCTAATGGTTTTCGAACATATTTCAAACAATTAATATCTATCAAGGGCGTCCATGTGCCTGTTCGTTTTGGGTGTCCGTATTGTATTTTATAAACTGTTTCAATTGGTTTCTGAAGGATGCTTTCTGAATTCGCTTCGCATTAATCGCGAATGAATATCAAAATTAATCAGTCGAATTTCAGTTCGATTAACTTTAATACAAATGTTTGAAACAACCGAGGTTTGTTTGAATGGTACAAAATTGATAGCGTCTCGATACGGTGGTTGTTGGTGAAGTCTTGTTGGTCGAATCTTGGTCACTCTTTCTGTTACGCTTTATGTAGTATTTTGGCGATCAACGAGCGCACCAATCAGCAATTAGTATTTTTCTACAAGGGAAAATGCCCGAGTGTGGTATTGTATTGTTTGAATGTTCTTAGAATTTGACCAAATGGAACTATTGAAGCTATTAAAGTAATTTGCACTTTTCTTTGTTGAACGTTTCGCTATTTTTATGGATTGTATGTTGTTATGCTATAACATATACGATTTGGTCACGCTTATTCGCGAAACAGTTGCCAGGTTAACCGCTCTAACTGTTATCTCTTTGCGCAAACCTGCAGGCATACGCTCTTTGCCTCTCAAATATACAGGCACGTAGCAATCTTGTAAGAGAGGAGGTAGTTTACGATGCCATTAAAAGTCAAGCAAGTGGCCTTCAACCACCAGCTTACTATGGTCAGGCACGTGTCTCGCGTGACTTCGATTTCCTGCTGCGAAGCAGTTACCTATGGAAAATAATATATTTCGGATTTTATTATGATCTGGTGCAGCATCAGACATTATAAATTCTTTCGCGTTTAAGTTTGTTGTCAGCACCTTTGTTAACAGTAGGTTTACAGAACGCGTCATTTTGACGACATTCGAACGACGAGGAGAATTACCGAAACAGTTTACATTTTTCTTCTATCACTTGTACCGCTTGGTTTTTATCCATGCAACGAGACAAATTCACATCGAAATTCATTTTCTTCGAAGCTTTTCAATTTTACAATTCTCCATATGGTATACAGAGATATCTCTTCCTATCTCTTCCCGATACGCGTCAATTTGACGGAAGGAATACCCGTAAACCTAATCTTAAAGTCTATGCAAGAACATCTGCCTGGATTTAGATTAGTCGACAATATCATTCTTTAGATCATCGTTCACATCTCGATTTGTGTATGCTTTCTAACGACTGTGTCGTCGCTGAAAAATGTTAATTGGATCACACCGTATCGTATTATCATATTTCGATAAATAATGAAGAGCTTGAGTTACAAATATTTCGATAAATGTTTGGCATCTGAGCTCATAGCGCTACCTACTCGTTAACAGAGTGGCTAAATGTACGAAATTTATTAAACAGAACTGTTTAATGTAGTACAGTACTTTTCGATAAAACTTATTAAACAACCTGTTACAAGTATGCAAAGTTTCGATAAAATCGTAGGCTTTGCCCTCACCTTATCAGTTGCTGAAAGTATTGGAGCAATCGAGGACTCACGGATTGAATTCTCATTGCTAAGACACACGGTAGCGAAACGTAACGCAACACCGCTCATTTTGACCTTGACTATTTTTCAAAGAAAGCAGCTCAGCTGTGTCCCTTTCAATGGCAATTCACGCGTCGTAAACCCGCATAAAACGAAAGAACGCAATTTATGGGTCGGTTTCCTAGCACAAAGACTGCACTGTGTCCGTGAAGCAAACCGTCCCAAATATCTATTGGTCTCTCTACTCCTAGACTTCCACGATTATTTTGGAGGAAGAATTAAGAGAGTCTTTTAGCATGTTTATTTTTGGTTTGATATTCTTTTTTACAAAGAAACTGTTCAAGTTTTTGCATCGGCGCTTTTCATATACATTTGTTACTCTTTCGATAATATTTACAAATTTTTACAACGAAAAATAGTCAAAATTAGCGGCAGTACAGAGCTTTATACGCAATCGTGTACCGAGAAAATGTTCCCAACCCTTCTGTTTATTTAAAGCAAAAGGACGAAAAAGATTCTTGATCGGGATACATTTTTCTACAGCAAGTACCAAAAGGAGAGAACAAAAATTTATAATTTAAAGAACGGCAGTATTTTGAAGTCGAAATATCGATTTTTTTTTAGTTATTTTTAATTTTTTCAGGTTGAAAAAAGATATAAAAAATAATGATTTTGTCTCGATTGAGGTACGAGTTGTAGCGACACATGTACTGAAGATACACGAGAAATTTGGACGAAATCGGTCAGGTAGATCATGAGATATCATAGAAACCAATTCAGAAAGGATAATTTTAAGAAAAATGCACTTTTATAAACTTACAAAATATATTCTGTGGTCTGCGTTGTGTCGAGCGATGTATCGACACTTACTATACAAAAGAACTGAAATTTATCAAGCTGTTAAACTAATCTGTTACCACTTTAGCCCACAATTTTGTTGTAGAAGCAATTCTCAGAAATGCATTTCTAGTTTTATTGAAAAAATTAAACGAACAAATAACTTTACACACACGTATATGTATACAAATAAAAATTATAAAATCTTTTTAGTATTTAACGAAGAGTCTCTGTGTCTCGCATATTATTTTATGCTTTTCATTTACGATGCCTGTAATAGTAATAATTTGCGCGAAATTGTTCAAGAATTTATTAAAGTATATTGAATGCATTTCAATGACATGGATATTTTATTTTTCAGGTATGTACTATTTCAAGAAAATATGCAGAGTGAAAGAGGACAAAACATTTGAATTCGCTTAAAAATGTTTTACTAAGGAAAAGATATCTGAAATAAGGTAATCTCTATCGACTAGAAGTGGTTCAACTTCCTCAATTGAGACCCAACGTTCATTATTTTCTTTCGGAAGATATTTGTTTATTTATGTGAACGTTACATAGTCTAAATTCAAAAAGTTGAGTTTTTCACATTTTATTACGGTTATCATTTACAATTAATTATATTGACTTGTAGGTTTTACCATTTAAAACATCTTAAACAAATACACAATTGTTTTCAAGTTGTATATCAAAGAATATGTACACTTAGTGTAGAAAGAGAACTTAGAAATAAGAATTCCAAATTGAACATACTTAGATTTGTAAAATTTCTAAATTATTTGTAGCCATAGAATGCAAGAAGTAACTATAGCTAGGGAATAGTTGCCTTTACAATTGTGTTTCTCTTAAGCACTATTGACTTTCACAGCAGATAAAAGTCATATCATTTTCCTCGTCATTTTAGTAATCTATTACAAAACATTTAACGATACAGTGGTAACGTTGGAATTGTAATCCTAATTTTTTCATGAAATTTTGTTTAGATATTCGAGAGGTGATTTATAATATTAAAGTTTTGCAGTTTTTATCGGTGTAATACTTGTCATGAACGATAACCTACGAGTAGTGCTGGAACTGATACCCTATCGATACGTATCGATACTATTTTATAATTTTTCATCCTTTTGAAATTGTATCGAAGACGAAGCTAGAAGAATCGATACCTCTTCGGTACATAGTCGAAAATACTGTTACCCGATTGACTCGTTTACGAAAATATCAATTCCAATTTAACACTTCTATGAAAGTATCGAGATACAATTGATACTAAACAGAAACGTTAATACCAATACTACAATAACGAAGCAGAAAGGGAATAGGTAAATACTGTTTTATAAAGAATGACGAGCATGACAAAATTTCATTTAAACAATTAAACTCGACATTTGATTTTTTATAAAAATTCCAGTCGTACCAAACAATGCTCCCCTCGAAACTGTTCAATCTTTGTCCAAAGTCTTTTTCATTATACAATAATTAACAGTTTTGAAAATATTTCAGCTTCCAAACTTAGGTGACTCCTCCTGTATTTTGATCTCTCATTCAAATATCATTGAATATTGTTAAGAAATACTGTTTTATTAATGTTATTGTCTTTTTAACGATTTCATTTTTTAGATATTACTATTCCGTTTTTTGAAAGAAGCTTTTTAGCTGGAATAGAAGTTGCCGTAATGCCCAACTACTTTCTGACAAAATCGAATGGATATTTATAAAATATCAAACGGTTATCCGTACATTTGTAGAGTATTAAACAGGTAGCTTTGTGAAGTATCAAACAGGTTTTTATTCGATACACTGTTCGTTTGAACACACTTTAAGGTTTATCGGTATCTGAAAGAGATACCAAGTACTTGAAATTTTAATACATATCAGTACCTCCTGTTGAGTAATTTGATACCGAATTGATTGAACACCATCAATAGTATCCATATCGATTATATTACCATCTACAGCGTCACAACCCCCTTTCTTGGGGGAAAAAATGTATAGTACTTAAATCAAAACAGTAACTATACCAAAATTTGATGCTATTTTTTTCTCTGATATAGCATAGAAAATACTAGAAAAATATTTATTTTCTCTAGTTCTCTCTTGTTCAAAGAAAAATCGTTTTACTCTTTGCTTACAAACTCTAAGCGTAAAAAAATTGTATTTTGATGGCACTCTTATTTATCAAGTACTATGCACAAAATAATTATTATATTATATAAATATTCTACCTTTTGTCTTTGGTACTGAAATATTTTATACAGATTCAAATTTGAAACATACAAGAAATCAACTTTTTGTTCACTACTACTAATAATAAGGGAATGTTAATAATCCGATAATTTCATTTGGTTAAACTTTGCGCGTTTCTAAAGGACATCAAGAGACGTATTGAACATTTTTTTTTATTAACCGTAATGCGGTTCTTCGATAGGAAAACAATCTTTAAGAGTATATATCTTCAAAATTATAATAGATAGAAAAAAATGGTCAGAATAGGAATTTGATGGTTTTTTTTATTTATAAACTTAATGATTTTTATACTTTATAAAACACAATTTTTATACGAATAAAAAAATACGCCGCGTTACCATTATTTTAAAATTGATCGAATAAGAGCCTTTCTGTTCCCCGCTTGTCCAGAATTTCACTGTTCGTCTTCTTCGTTTCAATAATTTTGCAATTTATGCGATGCATACAGATCGTCAAATTATAACGTAGGAATCATCTTCAAGAAGAATATCTTTTCTCGTACGTCTGTGTGTAATTATTAGATGTATAAGAAACTTCTCATGGTTCTTCCAAAAAGTATATTTATTAATTCTGAAGAAATAAGCAGAGTATTTCAATTAAAGTAATTTCCATTTGAATCTATTGCTTTTTACCACTTCTTTGGCAAAGCACTGATTCCTCGACGAAAAAAGACTCATCTCTCGAAGCAATAAAATTATTAGCCCAATATTTTAGTTTGACTTTATTATGAAAATGATTATCTGCAAGGCCACGTTTCATTGATGGGAATAAATGATAATGGGATAGTGCTCTGTCTTGGAGAGTAGGCTAGATGAGTTAAGTCTTATCCAAGTTCAATAAGCGTTTTTGTTTCTTAATTTTTCTCATAAAGATTGATTTCGTTTCTTCGACTGAATAATAATTACAGTCTCTACTCAAGTGTATTCGAAAACAATTCTGAAGATAAAGAATGTACAAAGAATATACAAAAATTTGTGAATGATTACTTTCTTTCTTAACTGTTGTCAGTAAGTGTACGTATATTTTGATTTTGATATTTCGTAACCGATAATTGTTATATTATTGTATATATAGATATCTATCTATGAGTTATTAAATGACCATGAAATAATTTCATTGGAATCGTAAAATACGAATTCACTCGAAATCGTAATATCAGGTAGCCCTAATACTAACTCCTAACTCAATTACAAAACTAACTTACCTTGTTTGAACCATTTGAGTGCTATGGATGCACATCTAGAGAAAACTATCGTTGAAGACTGTGGACTGCGTATACAATATACATATGTTTGGAAATAACTTTCTCGTATTATTTAATTCGAGGTAAGAGAATTACAATTATAATTTAATTGCACTTTGTACGTTCAATCGTCTAAATTCACGCTAGCAAAAAGTATTCCGTCCCCAATAATCGTAATTGCGCATGTCGATTGCTTCGATTGGAAGTATTCAAGTCTCAAAGGGTTAAAAAGAATAATAATAAGATGATTCTTATAGAATTATGTACGTAAATACACAATTCGTGCATTACATAAAGACAAAAGATCGTTAAGACCCGAAGACTGTGAATATTAACTTCTCGTAACGCTAACAGGTGATAGTTTAGAAAAAATAAAGTCGAACATCGTTTTTTGTAAGGTATAAAGAAAAGTGGCTGATATTAAACATGTGTTTGTTTCGCATTCAATACCCTTTATCGCATTATTTTCTATTCCTTCTTAGATATCGAAGTATTCTTTTTGGTCCATTGATATGTGTTTTCTTCGGCTGTTTATTATATTGCGAAATACAGCTCGGAGCAAAAGATAAGTTTGGCGTCGTTGTTGTGTTCAGATACATTAAACGCCTGATTAATTCTTGATAGGCAGATTGATCGCATACTTCACTGTCTTCGTGTTTATCAAAGTTTTGATTGATATCCATGGGTGCACTGACTGGATCGCAATTAGCTACCATTTCTCATAAGTGTCTTGTATACTTCTTCCGATCTACTAATATTTTTCCTTCCTTTTGTTTAATCATGCTTAACACGTTAAACATCACACCAATTTTCTATACTTGAGGATGTCTTCGATATTTGATCAAACTGTAGTGTAAAAGGTTGTAAAATGTGTGTAAAATTCAATAATTTATCGATGTAATTGTTATTTTATAGCGTTACTAACGAGAGTAATGCTATTTAAAAGTTTACAAGTATTGGAATTCTTAATTTGTTGTTAGAGAATCGTTGTAACTTAGACACCGGGATCTTTGATATTTATGTACTACATAATTTACTTTGTATACCTTTCTTCAAATTTGTTCGCGCTGGACATCATTGGCATATAATCAACGTGCACATAGCGATATAAGAAGTTATTGCTATTATTTATGTAGAATAACCACGGATCCTCTTTTGATTGCTTTAATCCTATTTTTCTTAATGTTTCTGCAGTGTCCGTTAGAACACCAATTCACTTATTTCAATCCATATATGCTTTTCTTTAGCTTGCACATTTTATTTGAAGATGAACATAACTTTGAAAAAATATAATGGAAAATAGTTTTTATACCCTACTGGGATTTCTATAAAAATTTCTTCGTTTAAATTCCCGTGAAGAAACGTTGTCTTTGCATTGTGAATATTCAATTTTCTTCCTTTTTCAACACTTATGCTCACCAATAATTTAATTGTTTCTGAGTATTTACACTTTACGACTCATTTTTTTCTCAGACAAACTAATGTACCTTGCACGTTGATTTTTTTCATAGAATTTAGTTCTTTCGTAACCTTCTTTCAATGCTGCCATTCGTTGGACTTGCTTCTTTTACTGATTTTGAAACTTTTGTCGATTCTATTGTTTCTTTTTCATTCAAATTATCTACTTTCTCGTTCATCCCCTTCTCGTAGACGATATCTTCTCACTTTTGTCACTTCATTTGTAAATCCTCTTTTTCTTCTATTTTTCATTCTAATTGTCCTTGCCAATGTCTACATTCATTTGGTCATCATCGTTTATTTATTCGTTACTTTTTCCCTTAGTATACTGAATGTCGTTCTTCCTCATTGGTTCTATGTCCTCAGTATCTATTTCAGTTTTATTGTTAAAATTGTCCGTTGCATAAGGAAGCACTGTAAGGTAATCGTTATCTTTTTCATACATTTTCTTAATCGATTCTGTTTTTTCTTTGTCTTCTTTTCCATAATCCAATTCTACAGCAATCAATTCTTTATCGTTAACCTTATCTTCCTTTTCTTACCTTATATAATAATTCATATCCATTCTTTCTCTCATCGAATCTCATATCCGTATCGCATCGGATTTTTCCGGTTTCTGACACATACTATATCCGGTATGCGTTATTCGTTTCATGTCTTACGAAAATTCCTTTTATTGTATTTCATTCAGATTTCTTCTTTGGCATTCCTTTATTCAACATGTGCGATACAAATCTTCTCAGGTATTTGATATCCAATTTTCTAGCATCCGTAACTCATATGGAATTTGAACTCGGAAATCAAATGGTAATTTCGAATCACACATTATTATTCTTGTTCCAATTCGTTCCCTTTTAATACGATCAATTTTTTAAACTGTTCCCTGGCATTCTCGTTTCCTTTTATGTTTTTATAAATAACGATACTCTTCGATGATCATTCACGATGGTTAATATTGTATACCTCTTACTGTCACGTGATACTGTTCTAATTAAACCGATCGGATCAGATTTATATGTCATAGGTCGATTGTATTCTTCGTTCTTCTTTGTTCCGACTCATCATAGTGAGTTTTTCTACATGCTTTCCCTTCTATGCACTGTTCACAATGTCTTCTCATTCTATTTTCGTTGATTTCTTCTATTCTTTTCCTATCATCGTGTCTTAATTTTAAATGCCATGTATCTAAGTACTTTGATGTTATGGCAGCCTGTTTACAACGAATGATATCACATAGTATTTATTTCCAACACTATTTAAAAGTTTGCAACAGTTATTTCTATTTGATTGGATTTTTTACAGATCGCAACTCCAAATATTTTAAATTTCACGATACAGTCTGTAATCTTATATATTATATATTATCTGTAATCTTCACAGTTAATAATAAATTTGTGTTTAACGCGTAATACATTTTTGAATTGTAAATTGGTTTACTCGATCACTATTTCGCCACAATTTTCTCAATTCCTTTGGAAATTAGTTTCTTACCTTCTTTATCGGTTAAGAAAATCTGTCTTTGATTGTTAACCATCTTATCAAATATCCTTTTATTCTAAGTCATATAACGTGTGAATCACAGAATCTAATAACCATAGTTGATTACCTTGAATGATATTTCCTTCGTTAATTTCTATGCTCTCAAGTGCTTGTTTCTTCGCGCACATTGCAGCTTCATCATTTGTTTTCATCATCGTTTTCTCCTTGACTTCGTGTTCTCCTTGACTTCAAGTTCCTTTTCCTGTACAGTTTTCTTGGAAACCCCTTCTATTCCATCTCTCACGTGAGGGCATAAACTTTCTTTGTTCCTTACAAGTTGCTGCAATACGATCAAAACCTTGACAGTTATAACATTTCTCTTTCTTTTATAACACTCGTCCGCTGTGTGTACTCTTTCTTCTCAATTATCGTATACCATTTGAATTGTAACATTTTTTTTATTAACACTCGTATCCCTTTCGTAATCTCTCTATGATTCTTCATCCCTTTTTTTGTTCTTCCACATTCCTTCCTGTTACGTCACTGATATTTACATATATTTCTGTGAGTTTTCAATATTTTTTTATTCGCATTCGATTTTGTTCCTTCTTTTGTCTTGAAACGTGCATTTTCAATTCGTAATTTTCAATAACCGAATTGTACATTCCTAATTTACAATTACGATTTCAAGGTTTCTGATATATTCATATAGATATCTATATTTTTATCTCTTTTCATCTTTAAATTAGATGAAATCCTACGAAAGAATTCAATTGTAAGAATTCTTACTGTGTGCTTTAATTATTTTGATGTTGTTTATCGCGCCAAATTGTGCCGAACAAATGAACAAACGAAAAGATATCAAATGGAACATAATGGATTATTTTCTCTCGATAAAATTATTACATGCATAAAAAAAATGTAAAATATGGATCCACTTGCAAAAAAAGATGACTTACTATTGAATTGTATTATGATTTTGAAATTTACCAAATGTCAAAATGATTGCGAATACGAAGATATTTTAGATATTTAAAATTAACAAATTCACCATTATTTTAACGTAGCGTTTAAATAATACTCATTGAATTACTAATGATGACCTTTTGTCGAGTTTTCTCGGTGATTCCATATTTTAGTGCACGCAGAAGATACATTTTTATGTCATGAATTACATTATTATCAACCAATTGCAAATATCAAGTTCTGCTACATAGTGAAGATACTGCATATCGTTACTTAGCGATAAGATACTGGATTATCAAGTATTAAGTTATTATTACTTAACTATGTTTTGTTAAAATTTATCCAACATTCTCATTCGTGGCGTATCGATTTTACGTTTGAGAAAAGTTACCTTCCATGACGTATTGATACAAAATACTAAGTTATTCAATATGTTTTGTCGTTTTTTCTATTGTAAAAAAATACTACGACACTTCATCTTTGAACAACTGTAAATATACGAATGAGTCGATAGATCTACATGAAACTTCACACATGTTTATCAAACAGTGGTACACTCTTCAGAAAAATAAAACGACGATATTATATCTATTATTTAAATATCTGTTTGACATGATTTATCGACGAGCCTATTAGCAGACTCGAAATCAAACGCAATTCCTTTTCCTTTCTTGCATCATTAATAAAGAACAGCGGCTGATGTTTGTCATATCGTCGTTTCAAAATGCAACAGTACACACAAGATATACAAGATATACAAATGGGTAAAGTTTGGGAATTTTGTTCATAAGTAGTTACAAAATGAAAAATGTAGTTCTTTTCATAGAATATAAATATAACTTTCAGCTTTATTTTACCATTTTGCAAAAGTAAAAATCGTACAAAATGACGAAGTTATTCGCTATACCCAGAACCCTTTCTGGTGAAGCATTGTTTGTTGGTTGTCACAGTTGACAACAATTGGGAGGTTTGAAATAAAAAAAACGTTGTTGATTCATAAACTAGAGACTGTTATCTAAAATGTAGCGTACGATTTTTCGAAAATTTTAACAATTGTAGAAATGGTCGAAGTTTGAAGCAGAAACAATCATTTTTATCCTAAAAACCGACTATAAACGTTTATAAGAAATTAAATAATTAACATATATAAAAAATCCTACGCTACATTGTAGAATACTTTATGGAGAATATCTCTATAAAATTTGAAGTAAACCGGATGTGTGGTTCCGGAGATTTCGTTTTGAGAAAAACGTAAAACAAGTTTATTTGTCGCTGCAACTTCGCTAAATGTTTGAATTACGAAATATCATTACAAATTTTTGTTCCTTACGTTTCTACTGTTTTGTACTTTTATGTTTTCATTGTTCGCAACCGGATCATTCTTATCCGTTTGTTAGTTTAATAATTACAATTTGTTAAAGAAAATTATTATCGTACATCACACAGCTATAAAATCTACAATTTTCAAAATCTCAGAAAATGGTATTTCAAATCATGTTCGGCTACACGTGGAATGACCCTTTAGAAATGTTCCTCGAGTTGCCTCTGACAATAAGTTTGCAATAAAAATTGAGCGTTGGTTTGCTACTATTTCGAATTTTTTTTAAACTAAGTACTAATTTTTTACGGAACGTATATTCGTCTCGAGAAAAGTTCGAATAATAATGATCAAAGAAAGTCATATTCGGGTTAGAAGAAGGTACCGTTGTGCAAACCTTTCTCAATTATGTTGTGAACTCCAAATGGTTGTGTAAACCCTTTTGAAGAGGGGCTATCGCTTTTAACATCGAAGCTTTCGCGTTGTTAAAGTCTTGTTTGGAAGTACGCGGTTACCCAATATCCATGTCTGTGTTAAAGGACAAGTGTAATTAGTTAACTACTATAATAGGTTGTTCAATAAGTTTTATCGTTCGATAAACGAACAACCTAGTACTTTGATTCAGTTTAAGTTACTTGTAAAACCATACCAAAATCAATTATAATATCTTTTATATTAATAAAAGAATTATTCATATTACTTTATATAAACAAGGTATATAAATAATGTAAATTCTTTATTTTAAATTTGTAATAAATCATCATTTATCACGAATCATTTATCAAATTTATTTAGATATTGTAATATATTCCTAATGTTGCTCAGTTTGTGATCAGTGTAATAATTATTTTAATAGTACTGGAGGATTAAATAGAAATCGTGTGTAATATACTTAATCTTCGTTGATTATTAGTAATAATAACTAATGTAAGTATCAAAATTTAAACAAAAGGTTCGTTTGTGTAATGTAAGAGGGTGCAATTTCTTTTTAAAACTAATTCGTTTTTTTCTCTTGGAAAAATACATTCTAATAGTAATTAGTGTATAGTAATCATCTAATACGGAACACACAAATAGAGAAATGTTCAATAAGTAATTATTTTAATTTTCCTGCTTGTTATGATTATTACCGATGTAGCAAATCCCGTCAGAAAACTTTGAACCGACAATTGAATCCTAAATACTTTAATTCCGTAACAATATTTTTATCGATATTATCTGTTTATCAACAATTATCGTCACAAGTCGATAAAAATTGATTACCGTAATGCATATGTAACAATTCGTTAAATTACAATACACTTTGTGAAATAATTTTTAGATTAAATATATTTTATAACTGCGATTGACTTGATGCAAAACTATCCTGTCCTATCTAACGTTTATGTTTCAAATGTTCCTCCGGAAAAGAGTAAACAATATAATTTTATTACGATTATTTTCCTTTTAGACCGGAAGATCAACGATGGGGTTTATTTTCTCTTACATACGAGCATTGTGTGCACGTGTTTAGTTACAATCATTTCTATCGTATTCTCAAAAAGTTATAAATAGTTTAAACGAACAAATCACATTCTTTCAAAAAAGAAAGGAAATAAATACATGCCCTTCTGATATTTGGTTCCTTCTACTCCCTGATTATGTTTAAAGCCCTAACTCGATTTACAACATTTGTTAATCAACAAAAATCATATTTCGAGTATTAAATTACATTTTAAACTTCCAACAAGTTATACCGGATGTGTTGATAAAGATGATAAAGAGATAATGTCGATCAAAACATTGTCGGTGAAAATATAACGTCGGATAAAGTCAGCGACGTTGAAAATCTCCGGAAAAATATTTGTTCGTGTATTATATACCTTTTCATACGTTATACACCTGTCGATACTGCTCTAAACGCATTTACGTGTATGTATATAGACTTGTATATATTTCTGCATTGGTTTAGTAATTCTTCGTACATCGAAACTACACTCTATACCTTCGTGATATTAAACACATTTATTATGCAGTCACTTATTGAAAGATTCAGAATTTTTTGAGATTTTTACACAATTGGTGTCGAATTACATTCGAAATAATTCGAATCTTTGTGCTTTAGAATTTTAAATTCTGTCACAGGTAAGCGAAGTCATTCGTTGTCGCCCTATCACCTTTATTTTGTTGTATTTTGATCACTTTTCTCGTCGAACAGTATGTACAGACTCGGTTAAAACCAAAAAGAAAAAGAAGTGGATTTCTGGAATAAAAATTTTAACCCGGCTGGTTGTGTAATCGTACTCGAGTCGATCTATAAATAACCGGGAATTGCAGTATAATATATTCTAAAAATAGAATGTGCTATAAAAAAGAAACAAAAATGTACATGCTCCTGCACAGAGTAATGTGTAACAAAATATTTGTATATATTGACCAATTTGTGTAATTTTTAAAAAATTCTATTATCGTCAATATTTAAAAATAATACAATGGTTTATAAGTAGCAACATCGGCAAACTAAAGTATTATTTTAATGTTTGAAAATGTTACAAATTTGATTTTCCTAATATTATCAGTTTATCTTTTCCTTTCCTAAAAATAGTTACGCAATATTTATATTAAAGAGAGTTGTTTACAGTTTAATAGGAAGTCTATTGGCCCATTTGATTGTATTTTATATTAGAATGCACCGAGATGAATTTGTAAAAATTCTTAAAATACCATGGATGTATTTGAACGAAAAAAGTGATTTTTGCGAAATGGAAGATAGTGTACGAGAATTTAGACGATTATTTATCTAAATTATTAAATTATCCAACGTTGTCTGGACATATAAAATATTGTTTGAAAATGTTCATATTATTTTGCTCAATGACTTTTGCATTATTTTTTAGACTCAACTCGGTAAAATATATAATTTATTATATCACACGAGTTACCGAAAGATCTAGGCGTTAAATATGAGCTATTTTTATAGTCATATTAAAAGCAGGAAAAATGCGACTGATATCCAGATTACGATCAATTTTATCGATAATATGTGTAGAAAATAAACGTATCTAAATTCAATTTGTAACGACTTTAGTTGCATACGTTTTTCGCTGTAAAAACGATGTTAGGCAAGTTATGGCACATATTTCACGAGGCTCGTGAAACTACTTTACCAACGAGAATTTTATAGTGTCAAAGTCACGAGGTTTTTGTTTCAAGTTAGGCTACTCTATAGACATGCTTAGTATTTAATCGCAGTCGCTTCAGCTGTTTTCTCGTGATGCGGTGTCAACACGTAGATAAAAGCACGTTTCGTTTTTATTTCGACTATTGTCGATTCTATTGAAAGTGTCTGTACAACAAATCAGTTGCCAAATTTAATTTACAATCATTTCTTTTGTTTCTTCTATAAAAACAAGGATAAACGAGAAAGTGTTTCCTACAACTCCCACTTCCAGCTTTTTTTTTCAACACGCGGTAAGAAACAGATGCAAAACTTTATGTAAATATTATTTAGATCTACGGACCTACAATGCGTTTATAAATAACATATCCTGTTACCTGGTGTGTTTAATAAAAGTCAGTTCGGTAGATTCTATGTTAACGCGGAACAAACGAATGATAAAAAGGCGAAGAAAAATTCTAAGAACGAACGATTCGGTCTAGATACTTCGTAAACGATACATTTGAGTCGATGTTGCTTGGAAAGTTTACAATTGAAGACAAAGTAACGATTGTATTTATACAGAGAGAAGAGGAGAGAGAAAATACAGTAAATTATGATTATGTGAACGCCGAATTAAGTCCGCTCATGATCACCCGACTGGTGAGGATAGAATTTTTATTTCAGGAATCGATCGTTTTTATCTCAGGCTGAAACCGAGTTTAGTACGCACCCCTCGACAAGGACAGTGAACGGGATACATCGAGAGTGAGCGAGATAGAGCAACAGCGAGTGACCGTTGGTCTACCTGCTAGCAGTGGCTGTCAGCCAAACGCGATAAGGCACGCGCTCGACACGGGCGAATAAAACTAACGAAACGAGCCCAAACACAACCTCGTTCGGTCCATGTTTAATTACACGTAAATCGAATTACTTCTGAATTCTGCAAATCAGGACGATACATAACGAAAGTAATTTTGCTTTAGAATATAATTATAGTATTCGTACAAATTGAAACGATCGTCGAAATCAGTTTTCGCCGATAGTCAAAAATAATGAAACGAGCCCAAACGTAATAATTATACTATTCGTACGAATTGAAACGATCATCGAAATCGGTTTTTGCCGATAGTCGGAAACAGTATTAAAAATAACGAAACCTAATGAAACGAGCCCAAACACGACCCCGTTCGGCCTATATTTGATTATACGTAAATCGAATTACTTCTGAATTTTGTAAATCAAGATGATGTATAACGAAAATAATTTTCCTTTGGAATGTAACAATTATGTTATTCGTACGAAATGAAACGATCGTAAAGATCAGTTCTCTTCGATGACCAGAAACAGTTTTAAAAATAACGAATAGCGCCTAACTTCCGGTAATAACGAGTCGACAAAAGGGAGGATGTATATAAATATAAAATTTGCGTGTTACTTTATTTTTGTACTAGATCGTAATAATCTTTTAATACACGTGCGTGCAATTTGATAATATCGGATTGATTTTCGGACCAGAGGACTAGACTTATGATCATTCGTTCGATTTCATCTTCGTCTTGATTCAAGGGCGTCCTTCGGTAGGGGCACTCCTCTTCGTCTTCGAGGTCATCTAGATCACACTCGATTTCCTCGCAGACTAACAGCCACTCCTCCACTTCCTTTTGAGAAACCGTCTCCCTTGCGATTCTTCCCACTGTTTCCTTAATTGAAGTAATATTCGACATGTCGCAAAAAGATGCCTCCGGTTGTCCTTCCCCAGCCTTGTTCTTCCCCTCCGTTGCTTCGACTCCCAGTAATTCTTTCCAGGAATTGCATATATCGACCGATGACACGTCTATCCAGGCCTCGTTCACTAAATCCATGCAGTCCTTTATGTCGTAATCTGCACAGAATTCCGCCACTCCACCGGGAAAATGTAAGATCCTCTTCAGCACGCGATGACGGAAGGATTTCTTCACTTTTCTCAGTACACCTTGGTCCATTGGCTGTAGATTCAATGTTGCATTCGACGGAAAGAATACAATCTCGATGTTGTCGTCTTCTATTTGCAATTGTAGCGGTAGTTTATGAGCTGCACAGTTGTCTATTAATAGCAGAACCTTTCCGTGGGTGTTCGTTTCGTGTTGGTGCGTTCTGACGGCAGGTTTGAAATGATTCTTTAACCAATCGGCGAAAATGTTCTGGTCCATGCAAGCTTTCTTTTGGTCCTTGAAGATAACCGGCAGTCGGTTCTGGCAATGTTTCAGGGCCCTCGGTTTCTCGTGCCTGTGGATGAAGAGTGGTGGAAGTTTGTGCGTTCCAGTCGCATTTGCACAGAGCCCCACGGTGACTCGATCCTTTTTTATTTTGTTTCCATAGACTCTCCGTCCTAAAGTGTCGACCAGTGTTCTTTTGGGAAGAGCCTTCCACACCAGGCCCGTTTCGGCCATATTGTAGACGTTCTGTAGCTTGATACGTTCCTCTTCTAGCCGCTCTAAAAAGCTGTGGGTAAATTCTGCCGTTGTCCATGTGTCAGCGTTCGCGGTATCGCCTTGGGGCTTCAGCAAATTAATACCGTGACGATTTTTAAATCGCCATATCCAACCTTTGGAGGCCGAGAACGACGACGGGCCGCCAAATGTCTCGTTCAGTTCCTTCGCCTTCTCTTGGAGTACCGCATCCGTGATACGATCGCCTATTACTCGTTGTTTCCGAAACCACGCGTACAGACGATTGTCCAGCTCGTCCAGTACGGGTTTTCGCATTTTCTTTCTACCTTCGGCACCCGGTGTTTTGAACCGTTGCCGTAGCAGGACCGCATTGTTTTTAATACGACGTATTGTTATAGAGCTGACGCCGTACTCCTTGACCAATTGGCTCATCGGGACACCATCCTCGAGTTTCCGTACGATGTCGATTCGTTGCTGCAGGGACAGAAGAATGTACTTGTTGTTCTGTCCGTCCGCCATTGTCTAACGAATGACGCGCGCCCACTTTGACGATTTTTCGTTGCACTGACGCCGAGCGAACGTCGATTGAGAAACGTGATCGTGTCTCACGAAGAAAAAGAACGCGTAGACTTTTCAGTGTAATACACGGTTCTGTTTACGTTTTGCGAATTCGTACAGATCGAATCGTCGCAGGAAAGCACCGAACAAAATCGAAAAAGCGAATGCGTGGTTTCTGGATGGCGTGCATCGTCGTATATCCATGTACAAGCTAGCCGAGAAGGGATCGACCAATGGTATTTCAGACACATTATTCCCCGGATATCTGATGGCAGAGTAGTCCCCACCACTTGTTTTGCTTACTCTGCGCAAGCGTCCCTTCGCCCGTGTGCGGTCGACTGCCGGTAAGCGAGAGCGATAAGGCACGCGCTCGGATGTGTCATCCGGTAATGAACATTTAAATTTGTATAGTTTTCGTTAAATATTCACGAGTATATTGGCAATAGGTCGACGAGGTTTCCCCGACGAAAATATGTCGAAACGCGACCACGTTCGGATTATTTTTCATTACACGTAGTACGAATCGTTTATAAATTTCACAAACGCGTGTACTTCCGAACGAGGCCGTGTTTGGATTCATTTTCATTGGATAAATCTCGCTCGTCCGTTAATGATAATTTTATAAAAACATTATTAAATATATAGGAATTTAAGTTTTTATTAGTGGATGAGTCATCCCGTGTGCGATAAGGATCGCTCTCCTCGGTTGCCAGCCGCCGGACGCAGGTAATCCGAGCTCACTGGCTATTGCTCTATCTCGTTCGTTCTTCGTGTGTCCTGTTCACTCTCCTCGTCGAACGATACGTGCGAGGGTCGGCCCCAGCTCGAGATAAAAACGGTCGATGCCTGGAATAAAAACTCGACCCTCCTCAGTTATTTGATATCGAGCGGACTCGTTTCGGTCACCATTTAACCGGGACTTGCTGTACTTATTTCTGTCTAAAACGATAGTAGTGTTACCTTCGTCTACGCATACGACTAGACCCGGTCAACTACATTTATGTTTAACCAAGAATTGGTATTGTCCATCTGCGTTTCAATTATGTTTAACAGATTACAATTATCGTTAACGCAAACAATAATATTTTGAGTAAAAAATATTATTCTTTGAAATCGAGTGCACATTACATATATGTTTTTGACAAATTTCACGTTGCTAACGTATCATGTAACATCTTAAACGATTTCTTTGTGTTGCTCAAGTTTTGCAGTTGTTAAAAAATATTCAGAAATATTCATGGAAATATTTTCAATCGAATGGTTAAAAGTATCGAATAGCTGGGCCAGGTTTCTATGTACAAACGTTTAAAGTTCCAAGCACCAGGAGGTTGAAAATAGTTGGAACAAGACCGTGTTTGGGTTTATTTTCATCGAGTAGATTTCGTTGATCCATCGATAATATTCTCATGCAAATACAATAAAAAATATAAAAATTTTAATTAACGAATAACATTCCGTGCACATGATTGAATCCGATGTTCGCTGGCTGATGTTTTATCTCGCTCACTCTCGGTGTATCTCGTTTATTCTGTTCATCGGACGGTATATGCGAACCAGGGCCTCAGTCCGAGATAAGAAAGGTCTCAACTCACAAAAAAGGTGGTACCTTTTTCAGATATATGTAAACGAGCTGACCCGTCCGGTGGATCGATGATGATTCTGAGATTGAGCGGTAACATGCGAATGATTGTACGTTTACGGATAGTATTTCGTTTTGCGCAAATTTTGCTCCATTTGTGAAAAGTATCGATATTAAAAAATGTATAAGGTGACTTGCAAAAGGTAATCTACTAGTAGGAAAATTCAAAATTATACGTGGCAGAGGTACTTACGAACAATTTTTTTTCTAGAACGTACAATTCGGTGGAAAATATGTTGCATTCTGAAGAGGGTATTTATTTCTTTTTTCCAGATAAAAGAAATCGATTTTTATCCGCATTTTCTATAAATAGATAATGTCTAAAATATCAATCAGTACTACAGGTAAGAAGAATTTCCTTATAATATAGCGCACGAATACTTTTTGGAGTCACTGTAGGTAGACTTCTATTTCACCTTCTTAAAGAAATTTCCTATGGAAATACGTACACGATATATACATAAGGCATCTTATATGCCCACAAACTTTCATTGAAAAAAGTTCTACGGATAAGAAGAATTTCCTTATAATACAGCGTACGAATACTTTTTGGAGCCACTGTAGGTAGGCTCCCTCAACCGTTTCTCTACACAGTATATCTACTACTTACGTTGTCAGAGAAACCGCGCGACGCTAAAGAGGCAGCCATGACAAGTTATCGTCTTTGTCGCAAAGAAGCTCACAGCTGTTACGTACAACGTACGTACGGTTGTGTTTGTGTCGTCTTCGGTCTGAGACTCGAAAGACTTCAAAGGTCTCGTGAGACCTGGCTTGGACAGCACTGGAACTAAACTGTCGTTCCTTTTCCCTAAAGTGTGTTTCTTCGATATAGTAACTGTCGATCGTGAAATCACGCGAGACCGAGGAGAAGCCAACCTGTAGCCTAAACCCAGCTTTGTCACGCATATACAAACGGTTCACGGAATTTTTAACACTAGATTTACAGATGCTTCTTCTATAAGGAATAACGGAGTCGACTGTAACACCGGTGGTAACATCGTAAATATCTTGAAATATATAATAAATATTGGTACAAGTTTTCAGGTGCATAGTGTAAAATGATACTTGAAACACGCTTGTCTATTGTATTTATTTAGATGCAAAATAGGCATGCGTATAACGAAGAAAATAGCTCTGCGGTACCCAAAAGTTAACTTTCTTTGCTATTTTGAAATTGTAATATAAACGATCATTTAGCAAATATCTCCTTGTTTCTTGCTTTAAAACTTCAATTTGATCTATAGATAATTTACATCTATAGATTCTTTTGCAATCGGAAGGAGAAGAATACTTGTTAATATATCAACTAATAAGTAAAGCAAGTTAATACTAAATTTTTCTTCGTTTTTAGACCGATAAAGTCGAGAATAAATTGCACAGTAATAAACTAGAATTACTTTTGACGAATCTAGATTGCGATAGGAAGGCAAGAGTTTGAATATCTTCAAATATTACCAATAGAGATCTCTAGGTGAAAGTCTAACACCTCGATGAAGTTTTGCACAATGATAGAGCATGAAACACCGAAGCGAATAATTATGGATTGGCGGGCGTAATGTTAATATTTTAGTGGTCGCTTATTAGCCAAAGTACAGGCACAACTTGTAAGTAAAATGGTAACGTAGTTGGTCAGACGCGTGTCTACCATATAGTTACATTTTTTACTGGAGATTTGTACCCGTTTCAATCTCTCTCTTATAATATATGTATATATTTTTTCTATTATTTTATTCTTTCCTATTATTAAGATTATATATATTTAATAATAATATAAAAAATAATTGTACAATAATTATATATAATTATTTTTTATCTTATTATTATGTGTGTGTGTGTGTGTGTACATACTTTCTTCTCTAATTTAGATAGGAATATATATAATAATATATATTATTAGAACATAATTGTTTTATACAGACATCGTCGTTTCTAAAAATCGAATACCAGGAATGTGATTTCTACTTGTTCCTGATTAATATGTAATGTTTTATAGTATATAATATAAATATGACTATTTAAAGTAATTAATACACACACACACACTCCTATCCAAATTACAGAAGAAAGTTGTAAGAATGGAACTTTAATTAGGTGTTCATGGTGTTTACAGATTTTAAACTTCTAATATTTTTACGATCACTATAATCTCAGGACCTGTTCGATTATAAAATTAAACGCAATACTATTTTTATCTTCTTCCCCAAAGAATGAATTCGGAGCGGGCTCGCAATACTTCAAGAACGTTAAACACTTTTAAACGAGATGTGAAAAAGGATATCCGGTTACTGACATAAAAGTTAATCCAACATTTTTAAAAAAGGAGTAGTACAAGAATCAGTTATTCAAATGTTTGAATTATTTTAACACTAAATACAGTAGTATCTATTGTACATACAAGGTGGCAGCTTTCCGTTATTTTTAGATATGTGTAGAAATTTTATTAACAAAAGTTTTACGATATGGAAGGTACAATGATACAACAGTAATCATTCTGTTTTATAGCTCGAAGGCATTCGGAAATTTCGAGATCATGGCTATTTCTTCAAATAGCGATCTTTAATACAAGGTTATTTGATAATAGATAACAGGGCAAAACAATGAGAATTACGTTATAAGATATCTCTTGTACTCGACAAGTACTCGAAGTAGTGTCACAATGCAATATTGACATCGTCAAATTGCAAAGGTCCGTGCACTTGTCATCACTTCACGATTGATTACGAAACGTGCTGCATTTAATTTTTCTTTCATAACTTGTAATGTAGTTCCTGTATTAATCGTTTCACGCAATTTAAGTATTTGCTTATAGGAAGCAAAAAAATAGGAAGAAATGTAAATAGTATCAAATGTTAGGAAACGTAAATAATAGTAAAAGATGTAAATAATAAATAATTAATATTCGGTACAAATAAACCTCTTATGTGAAAATGAAACTGTCAATCAATTTAGAGAAAAAAAATACCAAGAAATGTAAATAATAAATAATTAATGTGGGGGCAGAAAATTCGAGACGTTTTTCCATCGGTACAAATGAACCTCTCGTGTAAAAATGAAATTATCAGTCAATGCGGAAGTAGATGTATTCTTTGTATATGGATGATACTCGAGAAAATTCAATACATGCACAAGCATTCTAATAGGTTGTTCAATCAGATTTGTCGTTCGATGAAACTTATCGAACAATCTAGTATGCATATCCTTCGCGCCATACGTCTCTGTAGATACGTAGAGAGTCAAGAAACACTCCAAGATTGAAAATCTCAACGTCGAAAAAAGATGTGCCTCGAAAACAACGAAATCATTGTACTTAGAGCGGTAAAAATTGATTTTCGTGTTAGTACGCGACAGATTGAACGCGAATCTGATATTACGAGGTGTAATGTTTTAAAAATGTTGACAAAACGTTCTCTTTTGTCAATGGATACAACATCAAAGGCATATAAATAATGATTTTCTTAATACGATATTATTTATCGATGAGGCAAGTTTGACCAATTATGTAATATTGATTATTTATATATAAATATATATATATAAAATTCACTACATGGATAATTCATATCTACTTGTAAACAGTTGATTCCTTTTACACTCTTTCTTATATTTTAGATTAACATTTTTACCGAAAAAGACCTAAATTAGGATCGAAACGTTTAAATATAATATTATTTGTGCATAATTAGTCACAGCCAAAATCGTATACCAAATATCAAAAAAATATTTTGGTAACAGATATGTATCATTGATCTTAATGAATGAAAAATGAAACAAAAGACTATCCATTACGCAATTAGGACCAAGTTTTAAAAAGATTGAAAAGCACTGATATAAAATAATATTTTTTCCGAAAACGTACATCGTTTGATAAATTCGTAACATTGAATATGTTATTAGTGCATCGTCTGATCACTTATCGATTTGTATGAAGATTAAAAACTTGATTTCGAATCGAATAAAAATTTTTCTGAAAACGATATAAATAATTTGGCTACTCGCGATATATTTTTCACGACACGTTGTTAAAAAGTAAAGATCCTAAAGGATTTATTATGTCGAGGAATAATATGCTACCTTTATTATTGATTTGACTCCTGGTAAAAACGAAAGGATTAAGGATTTCTGTAATGTAAAATATCAATTGTTCGTGAAAGGTAGTTATTGAAATGAAATATTGTATAGACTGTCACGAGGGTGTCTCAGTCATCACCGGTCGATTTCAATTTCGCGCTATTTTTAAAACGTCAAACCGATTAACTTGAAACTTGACATTTGTCATCTAGACAGATGGGTAATTAATCATGGAACAGTGCACGATGAAAGAACGCGTGCAAATTATTCGGGCGTATTACGAATTATTTATGGTATTTTTTCAACAAAATTATCCTCAGCGACGAGATGCATTTTCACCTCGGTGGCTAGGTGAATAAACAAAATTGTCGCATACGGGGCTCGGAAAATTCATGACAGGTTGAACAATTGTCAATGCATCCGAAGCGAGTCACCGTTTCGTGCGGTTCTTCGAAAATGATGACGATGAAGTGGTTACTCCGAATGGGAAACGATATCGCGACACGTTGACTGGCTATTTCTACCATCAATTATAAGGTCTTGACTTGGCTGATATTTGGTTTCGGCAAGATGATGCTCCTTGCCACACAGCGAACGAAACAATGGCACTTTTGCAAACAAAATTTCCGCAACGCGTAATTTCTCGAAGAAGTGATGTCAATTGACCACCAAGATCATGCGATTTGACACCTTTAGACGTTTTTCTGTGGGATCGCGTTAAAGGTAAGGTTTATGCCGACGTTCTAGAGACAATTCCAGAGTCGAAAGGCAACATCGAACGCGTCATTGGTGAAATTGATCCGAGTTTGTGCGAAAACGTCATGAAAAATGTTGAAAAAAGATTGACGGTCATTTGGACAACATTTGGAAGATATCTTATTCCATTATTAACTCCCAAGTTTGTACTTTTAAATAAAAAAAAAAAAATATCAAGATTACTTAAACCGTTTGAGTTTTATTCAAAAAGTAAATCGACCGGTGATGTTTGGGACACCCTCTATATTTACCCCTCCAGATATAAAAATCTCTACTGGGGTAACTGTCAATGTAGAACTCTCTTTCTCTGTTTCTTCCATTTGAACATACAAGAGATTTACACACAGACGTGCAAAAATCAATAATTCAAGATTTGTCAAACTCCAGGCACACAGAACATAGTACAAACTCCGCTCTCCACACTCCTGTTCGTTCTCGTCTATCGTTTTTTTTTTTTTCATAAATTTCGTGCACACACTTATTGGTGTTGGGCATCAGTTTTCTCGGTTAATTTTTCTAGCGTCGTTCCTCTTGGATCCTGAATCAATTGTAAGTGTGTTTCTCCGTTAAACTCGTTTTAACACTTAGAAAGCAACGCCCGGGTCCGTTCGGACCCGAGAATATTCGCGTCGTGGATACACACAATGTTGGCCATTATCTCCTTTTTCAAACTACATCGACACGACTATAATGCATTGGTTCTGTGCCAAATAAAAAGTCCAACTTGGGCAAACGATAAGTCAACGTATGCAAAAAGAAAGTGAACGTATGCAAATGATAAGTCAACGTATGCAAACTTTCTTGAAAATTTAGATCAGTAGCGAATATTAGAAAACACCGATAAGAGAGATAGCGAACTTGAAAATAATAGTATATTTTTGCCCGAAGAAGTGATAATTACAATTGAATCCACAGGGCGTAAAATGGTGAAACCGACAAATGTAAGGGATCGAAAAAAAAGATGCTATATGGTACATAGCATACAAGTACACGCACACACCTGTTTCATTCATTATTCTTATTATCATTGGTATTATATTTTGTAAAAATAATCAATTATACGTAATCTTATGTGAGTGTACGTTGGGGTCTAAATGAACTGAGCACCGCCGCTTGCACGGTCACCTATCTACCCTCACCTATCGTACACGTTGTTCTTGCAAATTTGGTGCACACGTTTCCTTTGTTGGTGTCGCGCAGCAGTTTTCTCGGTTAATTTTGTCAGCGTCGTTCCTCTTAGATCCTGAATCAGTAGTGAGTGTATTTCTCCGTTCAACTCGTTTTAATATTTCCACGTGGAAAGTTGTTTCACGTGTCACGCTTTCGGGTACCTACGCGTAGAAGCATTACCGGGGGCGACCTACGCCGTTCTCCGGAAACTCGTCCACCCACCTTCGACCTCGCCTCTTTGCATTCGCCACAACAACGACTCGCTGCTGTCGCCAACTCGAACCTGCACCCGACACGGAACGTTTTTGACAGTCTTGTCCGACTATCTCTGTCGTTCTCTTCGCAGTATTTCGCGAGCGTATCGTTCGGATAACATTGGAAATTAGTGATTTCGTTTAAGGGCGTGAATTAACTCTGGAATAATTCCGTTCGTTGGTTAAACGAGACACGTTTCTCGCGCCGAGTGAAATTTTTAACGGTGTCGTTGCATTTCATAGAAATCCAGAGGTTACTTTCTCTTAAATCTCGAGGCTGTATTTAAATTACGTTCGTTCGTCGAATGTAATCGTAACGAAAATTTCAATCCATCGAGGTGGTTCGAAACAGTAGCTGTAAACCGATGTTTCGCGAACGAATGCACACAGAAGCTCACGCCCAATAGGAAGATCGTTAACATCGTTAAACGATCCATTCGAAAGAAAATAAGTTCTACCATAAATGGCGATCACTGCTGTCACGAGTTGCCTGGGTCCCCCGCCGTTACCACCCGGCAAACGCTTTCTACAGAAGTCTACGAAGAAATTATCCTCGACTTACAAAAGCTTTCGAGACCCGGCCGTTGAGGCCTGGATTCCAAACGGAATCTTCGATATGTCGAAAACGAAAATTCGTTCCCGGGAACACGGTTCGGTGATCTATACGATCAGCAGTAACAATTTGTTCAGAAGCTGCTCCGAGGGCAACTTGAGTGCGCGTAAAACGAGTGCAGTGTTGTCCGCTACTCCTCTTGACAAGTGCATCCAGGCGATTTATGGCAGTTGGAAGAACCTCATGCACCGTAAGTGTAACGCACTGCGAACGTTGCCCGACTAATCGTTGTGGAAAACAGGTCGAATAAATTAGACGAGCGGCCGGCTCGTAACGTGACGAAACATCGGGAGTGTGGCAAAAGTTCGTAATACGTTAAATAACGAAACGCGTAAGCTCGAACGATTATCTTAACGCTCGGGCGATTGGTTTCGTGGTGATTTCTGGGAATTAAAAAAACAACTATTTACATATTTAACGCACCATCGCGCCTAATTATGCGTCTTTAACTTTTTACTCTTAACGAATACTCGTTCAGTTTCTGATTTCACCCATTCAGCATTTATTCAACGTTCTCGATTGTGAGTCCTTATCGAAAAATTAATTTCACAAAGTCGATACGCGTATATTATTTGTACAATAATTATATATAAATGATACGTTAAAGCAATATTAAATTACACACGCTGTTTATTATTTTCAATCGAAGCACTCGATGGTTAAATTTATCTTAACTTGTAACTGAATTAGTTCATTCTTATTTTTTTATTGACCGTTGACAATCGTTCGAAATAAACAAAAAAAAAAACTTGCTTTTCGAACAAATAAGTCGGTGTTGGCTACGCATTACAAATTTGTATATAATCTTTATTTATCCTGCATTCCAAAACTATACGTGTACGAGTATGTTCTCTTCTCGTATATATAACTATACAACTATGTAACTATACGAGTATGTATAATTATACGAGTAAGTTCTCTTCTCCTTGGTCAATACTACGTTTTCCATTCACAGGCTTGCTTTTCATTTTAAGGTTATTATATTATTCTATATTCTTGAAAAGGGTTCGATACAAAAGTAGAAACTTCTCGAATAGTAAATATTCAATAATGTCTAAAATGTATCAAATTGTACACGAAAAAGGTACCATATCGAATAAGATTTAAAATTAACAATTACCGAAATACTCGTAAGCGATATTCGACCTGGTGTCCGTTATAATAAAATATATTATAAAAGTTGTCCTACAAGTGTGATAACCGTCACATTGATCGATAATATTTTCTAATACAAAATAATTCATTTGAGATTATTTCAATAACTATTTATTCCACACCGTATTTGAATATAATGCTTTAACCGAATTCGGAAAGAAGTATTAGTTACTCGATTTAAAAAACTGAAAGTGACCTCTGTATTTTCATAAAAAGAAGACCAAATAACATAAAACCAATTGTAATTATGCAACTTTGATTCGAAACATTTTTTCTTACGGCGAATAATTTACGAGTTATTCGAAGTAATCGCGTTACGAGGCTCACCCTTTATACAGAAAGGAAAAAAGAGGAAGAATTTATTGAAAAATTTACAAGTAATTATATTATTTCTTAACTTCTGCTGGTAAGTGTTCGTTGACACGCTTGAAGCTCCGTTTACTATGTTGCATTTTTCAAATACATGCATACGATGTATTCCGTTAAATCGATAATTTCGTCATCGCGTATAGCAATAGTACACGTGGGTAATATTTCTATTGAAACCATATACATTTGCGCGTTTTTTTTAGAACGTGTCCTTCTTTGCTGTCATGGTAGGAATATTTTTCTACATCGTAACTTGATTCCGATTACCGCTGCCACGATACCGTAAAAGGTACACTTATTTCGTTTCTCGCTTTCTGTACTGTAAGGTCAGGTATATGCAAAAAAAAAAAAAAAAACGACCAAAGCCTGATTGACATCGAATATCATAGTTCCTACAAACGTTCCATCATTCGTGGAGCCTAGCAATACCAGTAGCCGAAACTTCAAAGCGGGGTGGCGCGTGTACAGTGGGACAGTCTTCAATGCAAAAGATTAGTTTCCTTACTTCTTATTATATTTTCACGAGAGTAGCATTAACAGATCGAAGAGATTTTCCTGATGAAATTTAAACTATCCAAGGTATAAAATATTATTTGAAAATTGTAATATCGATAACGTAATATATTAATGTTAATATCCTACTGTAGAACACTTGAGCACGATGATTTTTGTGTTATTTTCTAAATTGAAATCAATAAAATGTGTAATTTGTTATGTCCTACGAGTTACTAAATTCAGGCCATAAATTTGAACTCTTTTTAAGATAATATTAATTTGATTGACAATATTCATAGAACAAAAGATAGCACGAACGACTACCATTTTAGCACACCTTGTAACACCTTTCTCAGGAATATTATTTAGTATTTATTCGTGTTGAGTAGAGCTGCAATGGTAAATCAGTATTATTATATTTGTAGCCAATATAATATGTCGCAAAGAAACTCATAATATCGAATACGTATTCGTACTTAGATAATAAAGGTTGATTATCTGTCGAAAGAATTGATTTTAGGATCTATGTACATTGATTAGGCATTTTGTACTCCTTTCGATAAATACTACAAGCTCCTAAAGTTTTGAAACATTTTTTGCCACTTTATATCTGTTGACAGTAAATATAAATATAATAAAATGTACCTACTTTTTTCCACTTCATCATTTTTTTCATCATTTTTATTCTTTGAACAAACGGTGAATAATTTTCAATTCGGAGACCGCTGATAATTGCGATTAAAAATTGAAACTGAAAAATTTCTCAATGAATCGAAATCCATTCATTATATTCGAGGTCGTATGAACTCGTACAACATTTAGTTTTTAAGATGTAATTTTTTATCTTTGACAATTATTGTCCGAATGAAAACTGAAAGTTTGGGAAGGCGAATACACAGTGAAGAAAAAACTTGGCGATGGTATACGTAAAACAGAAAATATGTATAACGATTGATTATCTCGATTTCGATCGTGATCGCTTGAAGTTACAGCGGTCTACAGTTCGCAGTCTGCGATCTTTGAAGTCGCGGTGATTTCAAGGACAACAATAAATACCCTGTATAACCGGAATTGCGTAATTGAAATTCAAAACCACTTATTCGAGGTTACCGCCAATTGGTTAAGCTCATCTGAAAAAAAAAAGAACGTCATAGTTTTTCTATAACGAGGGCTTCAGTTTGTCCTGAATCGTCTCGTGGTGAATATCGTAAATTGTGAATTGTGAAAAGTAAAAATGGAAACTGAGAACATTAATGAAAAAAGCGTAGAAAACGTTGAAATAAGGTTGCTATTTTTGATAAAAGAAGAAGAAATAAAATTACTGTACGGTTTTGATTCGATAAATTAAACGAAAAAGATTGTTCAAGGTTGTTATTTTTTATAAAAGGAGAAAAAATAAAATTACTGTACGGCTTCGATTCGATAAATTGAACGAAAAAAAAGTTCGAGGTTGTTATTTTTGATAAAAGAAGAAAAACTAAAATTACTGTAAGGCTTTCGATAAATTAAACGATGAAGTTTGTTCGTGCATGATATGCAAAGAGATTTGAAAGTGAAAAAATTCTACAATTACAACTCTCAAGGGACATTTTGAAAAACAGTATAAAAACATAATATAAAAGTTCAGACAGTAACAACAGAATTACAGGTATTAATTTCAGCGGAAGTGACATACCATCAACCTCAGTTACGTTGGATGCAAAGACTTAAAGAACGAAGGAGATTACAGAAGACAATGCGAAAAGCCAGTCATTTTCAATTGTTGCGGACATAAGGTTTCGGAATCCAATAAATATATCAGAACCCAGGTACATTATGCCAAGCCATGCAACTTTTGCACATTATGTATGTTCGACGGATTTATGAAGTAGAAAAGTTGAAAATTTCAGAAATGGTTACAAAAAGTATGGAAACAGTATATCAATGTGAAGACATAACAGGTTGCTCAATAAGTCTTGTCGTTCGATAAGAAACGGAGCTATTAGGTTCGTCGTTTTATTCTTCTAAAGATGGTACTTCGTGCAGATCTCTCGACTCATTCGTATATTTACAGTTATTCAAAGTTGAAGTGTCATAATATTTTTTTACAATGGAAAAACAACAAAACTTATCGAACAACGTAGCAATTCCTTCCTTTATGCTAAATTTCAACTTTTATATAAACATATTTTTCCATCACTTGAATCTGTGCGACAAATTCAATCCTCAATCGATCCCAATAATTGCCTCTGTGAATATAAACATTTGATAACCGAATACATAACCCAAAGTTGAATGTTATGAAATTTTTGAAATATTAAGTGCATAAGAAAGATCTCGCGGTTCTTTCAAAAGATATATTTATTCTGAAGAAATATACAGAATATATTAAACTTAAATTTAAGATGTTCATTGATATTCATCGATCAGATTTACAAAAATGGAAACTTTACTGCACAATATTAACGATAGCATTTCTATATCATGCACATAACAGTGCACTAAAATAAGTTTCGTTTAAAACGAGTTAATTAACGATGTGAAGTTTATTATAAAATTATATTTCATTGTCGTAACGATAAGAAAAGAGGCATATTTTGTAAAGTTATTCCGTCTTTGCAAGACCTGCAAAATGTTAAAAACAAATTTCATATTTAACAATCTTATTTAACTTTCATTATAAAAGCACGTGTGGAATTTATGGAGATCTTGTTTTACAAATATTTGGCAAGAAGTGCCAGTAAATATAAAATAATTTGGCCAGTAAATATCAAATAATTTGGCCAGTAAATTCAAAATAATTTGGCCAATAAATATAAAGTAATTTCCATTTCAATTTATATTACTTTTTGCCACTGATTCTTCGACGAGAAAATGACTCATCTTTCGAAGCAATAAAGTTAACGACCTAACTTTTTACTTCGACTTCGTTATAAAAGTGAGAATCCGTAAGATCGTGTTGCATCGATAATTACAACACGTGGTCTCGCATTGTCGTGGAGAAGAATGATTTTCCGTTGTTTCGGTACGCAAATTGAACGTTTCTTTAACAATAATTTATTCAAACGTAATAATTCTTCTGTACATCGTTCCACAAGTTTGACCTGGTTTGTGAAGTTCATAAAACAGTATTCTATTCTCATCCAATCAGATATAGAGAGACACCTGATGCCCTTAGATATTGCATTTTTGTATTATTCATTTGGTTTTCGATTGTCATTGGATATCCATTTTTCGTCTCCTGTAACAATTTGCCACCAGAAATGTTGTTTCGTATGTCTCGTAAATAATAAAAGACAAATGTCGAAATTCGAGCAGCCAGTCGCGAACTTTAATTAAATACTATTCTATTAATTAAATACCAATCAATACGATAAAATTCTAACATATTCTATCTTACCTTGATGAAACATTACTCACAACCTTCTTGTGGTTTTCATTGAACAAAGACAACTTGAATGTTTTGAAAAGTAAGTATTATTTACGAAGAATGAATTATACATATTTATCGTAAAAGATTACCGTTAATTATTGTGTAAGATTTTGTAGCAGACTCTACATAGGAACAACGAAGGTCTAAATTTTAACCAACCAACGAATAGAATACAATTTCTTCAACTTTATTCGTTATTCAAAGCTTCCGAATAATGTTGATCAATTTCATTCAAGAAACAAAGACTCGTCCTTACGTAGTCGATCGTCAGTTACAATTTCATTCGAATGTAATCAAATTTCGTTGTTGACAAATTGAAAATAAAAATGTTCTCATTTTACATTATTTATTCGATAGAATAAACCATTCACTGATTCGTGAGACTTTTAAAATAAAAACTAGGTCAAACATGATACTGTTTGATTTAATTTCTACAAAAGTATTTTAATTTGTTCATTTGTACTCTTATAGTTTATCATTTCTTAGAATTTTTCTACCAAATTTACTGTTTACGGTATTCTTATAAAGTAACTTCTTTAATCAATATTTTTATTACAACGATTGCATGTCCCGGACAAACGACTACTTGCGTTCCCTCGATCGAGAAAGTAGTAATAATCAATTATGTAGCAATGAAAAACGATCCAAATGGTATCACGTTTGATCCCATTTTCATTACGAAAATTTAAAAAGAATCTTCCGTTGGTACAACTCTCGTATAAGTAAATAATATAAAGTAAAAAAGTTTTTACTTTCAATTCGTCCCCAACGAAATCTAATTGCACATACTAGGAACATGATCGTAATTGGCGGTTGACTTCGTAAAGGCAAGTGAACAGCCGTGACGGCGTTTTTCAACCGTTAAGAACCGGAAAACCCTTCTCCGATCATGGTCACTCTCGAAGCCAGGTCTTTCTACACAAAGTCGGACACTTTTTGGAGCGCCATCTTGGAGCTTCTGGATGCGTGCAGTGAAGACACAGCAATAAATACAAATGATTTAAAATCAAAAGCGTTAAACTTGCTTGAAACGAACCTGATCTTTTATTTAAAAGAGAAATGAAAATACAATTTCGTTTGTCGGAAGATTTGCAAAAATACCAAGACTTTAAAATTGGTTATACGAATAACCAATTATTGATTCGAGTTAACGCAGCATCGAAGCCCAGGTCTCGTCAGCAGCCAAGCTGTTGCACCTATTGTTACATGGGAAATGCGATTGTTGCAGTGTATAATACAGTTATACAAATATCGAGAACTCACGCTTTGTCAATGACACTTATTGTTGGAAATATTCAAGTTACCACTGTTCAATGAAAACCATCACAACCGATGATGAGTATTCTTCCATCGAAATAAATTGAAATCCAACTGTACCACATCGATAAGCGTGTAATTGAATAAATCATTGTTCAAGCAGTTATTTAATTTACAATTTTAACAATTTTTTACAAACATTTCGCTGATAAATACAAATATTTTGTATCTCTTTGCTGGTTTAACAGTTATAATTTGTCGAGAACAAATAATTAACATCGTACTTCGAATAGCTATAAAATCGACAATTTTCAAAATTTCGAAAAATCCTTCGAGATACGTGTAAATATCAGCGAAGACTGACAACGTATCCAACTTTCAGCAGAATTCGAGCTGGCACTCCAAAAAGTGTTTCCGATTTAGATAATTCAGTGATACTTTATTTAGATCATTTTTTTTTATACGAATTTTTTTAATTTTGATCTTTTTCGTTATATCGTTGCACACTGTTAGGAATAAATTGACAAGGTTTATTCAATTACACGCTTATCGACCTAGTATAGTCGGATTTCAATTTGTTCCAAAAATTGGCATTTTTTAACATCCTGCTTTGCTTCTGAAGAGATAAGAGAGGTGATAACACACGAGGAGGCTGGGAATGTATTCGGAAATCTGAGTCTTGAGCGTCATGTTCCAGAGATACGTTGATCACGGCGGACGTGCATCATCCAATGTGAATTATGTTCTGTTGAAACTATTATACCAAACTGCACAACGTGATTTATTGTTTCCGAAACGTATGCGTTGAACCGTGCACACAGTTCGCGCGAGTTCTTGGAATCCGCCATTTTATGACAGAATTAGCTCGCATACTGAGCTGCCGAACTATGCCTACGATTGTCACGCAGTTTTTGATTTTCCAAACAATTCATTACCAGCCATTACTGCAAAACAACTCCAAGCCGATCGAGAACCTTTGTTCAAACTTTCAATTTTTATTGACAATGCTTCCCAGAACTCCAGGTCAATATCGAGAAGGAGAAATTCCTACTCCACGTTTTCCCTTCTTTCAACGCAAAATTAACCAAATCTCGCACATCCATGCTCACTTCTCCGATCTACTGATTTACCAATAGGAACACGTACCAAACCAATGCAAATAGGAAGTACACGCGAAAAATCGGACATTCCGTATTAAACATTCAGTCCACATTCCGCGAGCGTTATTCGTTCAATCGACATCATTTTGTGATCATACCGTGTTCGATCGTTCTATTTATAATTAGAAAGTTCACTTCGATGGTCAAGTGTGATCAAATATACGTCTACAATCAATAGAATTTTATCTACAATACTTTCAACGATATCGATAACATTAATTTGATCTTCGTGAAGCGCAGTCGACGAGATACGATCCAACTTCAACATTTCTCTCCGACTATGGCGCAACAGTATACTAGGTTGTTCAAGAAGTTTTGTCGCTCGATAAAATGCAATATGTCGATCTTGCTCCCTGTTGTACGGAGGTAGTCCCAGGAGTACCTGACCTAACAAAGAAAACACAAAAAATTTCGGAAAAAGTATCTTTATTTCTCTACATAGTCTCCTTTTAGATCGATACACTTTTCTCAACGATATTCAATAGCCTCGATACCCTGTTTATAGCGAGAAGACTCCACCTCTTCGTTGTTGGCAAATCTTTTACCAGCGAGCCATTCTTTAAGTTTCGAAACAGAAAATAATCCGAGAGGGCTAAATCTGGCAAATGGAGTGCACGAGGAAGTAATTCGAACTTTAACTAATCGATTTTGGCCATTGCGATAACGGATGTGTGTGAACCGGTGCATTGTCTCGATGAAACAAAACCTTCTTTTTCGCCAAATGCTGCCGTTTATTCTTGATTTCATCACTCAAGCGCATAATACTCGTCGTTGATTGATTTTTCTTTCCGAAGATAATCAATGAAAATTATCCCACGCGCATCCCAAAAAACTGACGCCGTGACCTTGCCTGCAGATGGAACTGTCTTCGCCTTCTTTGGAGCCGCTTCTCCCCTTTCGGTCGATTGTTTCGACTGTTCCTTCGTCTCAGGTGTGAAGCAATGGACCCGTGTTTCATCCACGGTTATGAATCGACGCAAAAACTCGGCTTTATGGCTGTGAAACCTCGCCATACCTTCGATCGAAACATCCTCACGACGCTGTTTTTGTTCCATTGTGAGTAATCGCGGCACCCATCTTGCGCACAGCTTTCTCACGTTCAAATTTTCAGTCAGTATGCAATGTACAGCACTTCTTGATACGCCTACCGTGTCTGCTAGCTCATTCACTTTCAATCGACGTCATCCAATACCATTTGGTGGATTTTTGTCATCATTTCAGGCGTAGTCACCTCATTTGGTCGACCACTGCGATGTTCGTCTTGACAGTTCGTAAGGCCTCGTTTAAACTCTGCCACCCAATATTTTACAATTGTAAACAAAAGAGCAGACTCCCCCAGAGTAGGATCCAGCTCCTCTTTGATATCGGTCGGAGCAAGGCCTTTCGAATGAAAGTATTAGGTCATCGCATAACGATAACCAATTTTTTTCCATTTTTACAAATTCACTGAGAGCGTTCGCTGTTAATGGTTACCAAACAACCACTAAACAACGTAGCGTAACCTTCATATTTAAGCTTTATAAAGTCAATACTTTCTGCCTTAGTCAATCTTCTCGAACAACTACCACTATCTATACGTCAGGTGAAATAGTCCCTCTTCTGGGACTATGCTCGTATCTCATTCATTGTCTTCTTTGAGAAGCCCATTTGAGCTCGAACAGTCCCGAAAACAAGTCCTCGAATCGACCATGAATTTAATTTAGTCAATGAATCCGATTTTTGTCAAAAATACGCAAAAAATGTATTGCATTACAGTAGAGGTACAGAGGCTACAGTATTTGATCAAAAATTCGATGAAATCGATCGAAATTTGAACTTTGGTTTACGTGTACAACTTCGTTTGTAAATATTAAGACATCGTTATGAAATTACTAAAACTTTTCAGAAGTATCATCTAATTCGATAAATTGGACCATGCAAATTTTGTATATCTCGTCGGTGAATCCACCGTGTTTTTTTGATTACTGCTTTTACTAATTTTGGTATTTGTAATTTGAATTTTCTAATTATTTCTGCTGTTATTCGATTCTGTGGCTTTCGTGAAGCTCTTCTTAGACTTCCCGGTCTACTTTGTCCCGTGGTTTCTTAAAATTGTTAAATATTTTCCTTTGTTCAAACTTCAGTTGATTTTTATTAGATCACCAGTCACATTTGCCCCTATACAATTCCAAGTCGTTATCGTTCATCCTCGGTGTTTTACCGTTAGCAGAATGCATCCATGAATCATATTTTCTCGGTGTCTTCTGTACTCGTCATCTGCGATCGAAGATTTCAAATTTTGTTTCGTCTGACCATAAAACGTCTTTCCTCTTCCACTGATTAGTTTGCTTGCTTAATCCAATTGTTCTTGAAGTACGACGAAGTGTTCACTCGCTGCCATTTACACCGAGTTCTCGAGCTGCAATTTTTGAACATTTCTGGGAATCCGAACGAATAATTGTTGCAATTTCACGAGCATGTCGATCAGAAATAACTTGCACTCTTTCATTTTTACTTGTCGACGAAGCATACACGTGACTTAATTTTTTTACAACTGTGCAAGATACTTGACATTCTTGAGCGATTTATCGTAAAGAAGATCCGTTATTACATAAAGAAATAATAGAATTTTTCTTATCTTCACTCGATGGTTTCGTACTGCCTTTCTATTTCAAAATTATTTCTGAACTAGAATAATATTTAGCGGATGCCAAAGTTTACAATAACATTGATATACATAAGAATGTTTGTTTACAATTCGTATTGACCTCTGTTAATTATTACGTACTTTGTTTAAATCTTAGGCAGCGTGCAAAACTATAAACATGGCACCGTATATCTGTTTACGTTATTGTCGTTACTAATAAAAGAGACTGATAATTTTTCATTTGAAACTATTAAACTAATAACTTTGCTTGCATTGATCGAATTAGTCAATGTAAAATGTACTAGTAGTATTCGATTAATCAGTAATGTAACTATATACAGTAATGTAATATAAACACTATACACAGGTTGTTCGATAAGATTTGTCGTTTTTTCCATTGTACAAAATACTGTAATTACTTGAACTTTGAACAACTGTAAATATACGAACGAGTCGACGGATCTACATGAAACTTCACGCATGTTCATCGCACAGTAGTATCATCTTTCGAAAAATAAAACGACGAGCCCAATAGCTCCGTTTCTTATCGAACGACGAAACTTATCGAGCAACCTATTACATCTCGCCATGTACCGAGTGGGGTAGCCGACCCCGGTAGTATTTTCAGAATACGCAATTGGTATGGAACACGCTCGCGACATGTGGGCCCCTTCATCACATTTGATGCATTTAGACACAGGTCTAGATCTAGAACATAAACGTGCGGCACGACCCACCTGTTTCCAAACATAGTACCGAAGTGCTTGACGATTAAGCTCCATCGAGGGCGCTCCAGTAGCTGTTTGTCGAGGTTGCTTTCAAACGTGTTTCCGTGCTGTGGAGATCCACTCGAAGATCGTTAAGTTTTTCTCGCGTAAGCTGAATGTTCTTGGATAATCGTTATTATGTTCGCTACCAGACATCCGCAACAGTTCCTCCTCTGTGCGCCGAGTCGTTTTAAAGTTGTTAGTTTTCCACGGGATAAGTAAGACGCCATTCATGCCGGAACGAAACTACCAATTTACTCGGCCCTTGCTTACAGAAATTCAAAGAGCGCTGTCGCGAAAGTAAGGAATCGAAATACTTGTGCTGCTTTTATCCGAAATGAAATTCATTTCGATAATATAGATGGTCACGGTTAAACATTTGCTCGTTTAACGATCAGATTTATTTCGATAACATAGATGGTCGCGGTTAAACATTTGCTCGTTTAACGATCAGATTTATTTCGATAACATAGATGGTCGCGGTTAAACATTTGCTCGTTTAACGATCAGATTTATTTCGATAACATAGATGGTCGCGGTTAAACATTCGCTCGTTCAACGATCAAATTTATCCGCACGCGCGCATATTTCTAAGTATAAAATATACATACGATATTGACATTCCAATGGGTACACGATGTATATTACGTTGTACACGGTGTGTGATAATGTGTTTTTTGTAGTATAATCCGTATATGGTATTTTTCTAGAGTATATGGTATTTTAGTTTTATACGATATGTGATTTTTTGGTACAGTTCTTGGAACGTTTGTGCGGTGCCCATTATATATTTTACTATGTCTACGAAGTGTGCGTCGTATTTGTTGTGAACTTGTGTCATTGTCTGTTATTTTTATGTCGGATGATATACACGTTACACACAATATAATACAACGCACAACGAGTGACACATTATTTACCACGCAGCACACACCAAATAACGCACGTACAGTTACTCACAAAATAAGCAAAATAACGTATTTCGTTTTTTTAATTAATATTGCATTCATAATTATCTTTGACAATTTATACCAGTATAAACTTTGATTAATGTACTTCAAATTATTATAGATCACAGTTAATTAGCAACTTGTACGCATTTTATGTAAAAATATTTTATTCTTCGGAGAAGCAACAAAAAACATACGCAAAAGTAACCGTCCAGAATCGATCTTTATTCCATGGTTATTTATTTACGATACATTAATACTTTGTGGGATATCCCCGTGATTTTATTATACGTACTGATCTTCTATGCACTTATTGGACTAAAGTTTGTTTGTAAAATTTGTATTCATTTTCTTCCATTCGGTTGTCAATATATTTTTTAATATTTCCTTGGTGACTGATCTATGTTCTTGTACAGTATGTTTTAATTCCGTCCACAAATTCTCAATGGGGTTGACGTTGGGTAATTGAGATGGCGTATTTAAGGATTTTCATACATCGTAAAGGATCCATTCTTCTGTAACTGTTGAGGTCATTATCTTGTTGCAAGATAAACTTACTTTACAATCTCAATTTCTCGGCACTTATTTTTAAATTTTGTTTTAATATATCGAGGTATACAAATCGATCTATTATCCTACCAATAAAATAGAGATTACCTATTCCAGAGACTACCATGCACCCCCAAACCATTACAAAATCACTACAGTACTTACTTGGTAGCAAGTTTTCTTTATTCATTTCTAGTCTTGGTTGTCTTCAAATTCTTTTTCGACCAGACGAATTCAAAATTTCAAATTTACATTTGTTACTAAAAATAACTTAATTCCAAAAATCTAGGTATTTTTTGCAAATTCTATTCGTTTTTTCTTGTTCATCTCAGAAATCCATGGTTTTCTTTTGGCAATACGACTATGGTAAACAGCTTTATTGAGTGTACGTGTAAATTTGCCTGGCAGTGAATGGGTTAAACTACTCGAGTATCCATCGAGTATCTCGTTATATTTCTACCAGAAACTGATACATCTTAACCTCGATTCATTTAAATTTATCTCCGATTCTATCGATTGTTTAAAACATCGTTGTACTTTTCAACGATAATTCGCATAAGTGTTTGTTTAAGTAGTTTTGTTCCATTAAAAGATTTTCGAGTTGGTGTTGTAACTTACTTTTGATAAAAAAATCCACATAAACGAAACGAAAGGAGAGACACACGTAATGGTAAATAATTAAGTAAGAAGGAGCCACAGAGTTTGCGATTCACGTGAATAAGTTTCAACTAAAAATAAGGTCGAGAAACAGAAAAATTTGATAATTTTCGCGTTACTATTTAACTGGATAAGCATGTACGTATTTGTGTCTTTACGAACGAGACACGTGATTAAATAAAATTAGGTTTAAAATAGTGTGGTTAAATTGCAATCGAGTGAAAATACTATCTATATAACGACATCAATACTCTAACGATGCAAAGACACTTGAACCGATGCGACGTGTTTCCCAACCTTGAACTTTTCGATTGCAAACACAAACTATGGTTATTTTTGTACGACGAAAACCGAATTCTATGAAATTTTACTTCCGAATAAGTAATCGAATAATAAATGTTACCTATCAATGTATGTGTATGCTATGGTCGCTCGCACGACCAACAGACATATAGTACATCTCATTTGCTAAATGAATCAGGTGATCAGTTACAAATACAAAGAAATAATAATATAAATCTATGTGCTTTTCGATCACAAACACGAACTATGGTTGTTTTTATACGACGAAAACCGAATTTTATGAAGTTTGATTACCGAATAATAAAAGTTACTTATCAATCTATGTGCTTTTCGATCACAACCAATACTCTGATTATCGATTGATCACAACAGTAACTATGGTTATTTTTATACGACGAAAACCGAATTTTATGAAGTTTGATTACCGAATAATAAAAGTTACTTATCAATCTATGTGCTTTTCGATCACAACCAATACTCTGATTATCGATTGATCACAACAGTAAGTATGGTTATTTTTATACGACGAAAACCGAATTCTATTAAATTTGATTTCGGAATAAGTAACCTAATAATAAAAGTTACTTATCAATCTATGTACTTTTCGATCACAACAGTAACTATGGTTATTTTTATACGGCGAAAACCGAATTCTATTAAATTTGATTTCCGAATAAGTAACTGAATAATGAAAGTTACTTATCAATCTATGTGTTTTTCGATCACAACCAATACTGTGGTTATCGATTGACCACAACAGTAACTATGGTTATTTTTATACGGCGAAAACCAAATTGTATTAAATTTGATTTCCGAATAAGTAACCGAATAATAAAAGTTACTTATCAATCTATGTGCTTTTCGATCACAACCAATACTGTGGTTATCGATTGATCACAACAGTAACTATGGTTATTTTTATTCGGCGAAAACCGAATTCTATTAAATTTGATTTCCGAATAAGTAACCGAATAATAAAAGTTACTTATCAATCTATGTGCTTTTCGATCACAACCAATACTGTGGTTATCGATTGATCACAAGAGTAACTATGGTTATTTTTATACGGCGAAAACCGAATTCTATTAAATTTGATTTCCGAATAAGTAACCGAATAATGAAAGTTACTTATCAATCTATGTGCAGTTGGCGGCATGAACCGGCCGTCCAAAGCAATGACCCAGGCGAAGAAAGTGGCACCACCGGCTGTACCCGATGTGTTTCGACATTCAGGCTCCTCTTTTGGTTCCGCTGGATACGCGAGCAGCGAAGATAGCTGTTTCCTGCCCGGAAGCGGACCAGGCGGAACGACGGAAGATGGTTCTTACGGGATGCCATCTGGAAAGAGTCCGGGACCTATTTTCACACATCCTGGCTTCGCTTTTCCACCAGTCGTGGGCAAATATGCTCATGCCGAGGATCAGGGTAGGATGCTTTATATTGCATACACCCGACAATGTTATTTATTCGCGTACCAAAATATCGTACACCTTCGTTTTATCTTCTCTACTCTATTAACAAACAGAAAAGTACGGTTCACTTTTTTAGCGATTTATTACTATTTTCGCATATCTCTCAAGCTCGATAATATTTGAAATCTCTGAAATCTCTTTACCCGAGTTTACTCCCGTGAAATGTTTCAGGCAACAGTTGTTCGATTTCGAGGGAAGCGACGACTGGTGCTACTTTTGTGATTCTAAATGGAGGGTGTCGTCGAAGATCATTCAGAGTTATCAATTTTTAAAAAAATAGAACGATACATTTTTTCATTTATCTTCCAATAGACATTTTTAAGACGAGCACAATATCCTACAATTCGAGGTCAATGAAATTATTTTTTTTCAACAATCGAAACGAGCGTTTCGGCGATTTACATACTTAAAATCGCATACAACACGATTCAACAAATTTTTCTTTATAAAATAATAATAATCAATATAACGTATCTTTACTATAACGTAATCAAATCATCTTTTTTAACAATACGTCGATGAAACAAATTTTGTAATTATGCATAGAAGTCAACTGTCGGTAAAAATTGTACAAATAATTATGTTACGATAAAGTGTTGTATCAGTTTTTTATATGAATATTTCACAAGTGGCTCACAATTAATTTCGTTACATCTTGGTCGTCGAGGAATTGATTTCATTAAATTTTTGTAAAATTTTACCAATAATAATCGTTTATTTTGTACAGCTTTCTCGAGACTTTCCTTGTTTTTAATGTTATATGATCAGATCTTTTTATTGAATTCGTTCCATATAAAATCACACTTTTCCAAAAGTTAAAATATTGTTTCCTAGATATATCTTTTACAAAATTCAAGTCTTTTAAAAATGTACTCAATTTTTTGAAAAATTGCACACTTTTTGAGTTTATCTTCCTGTTTGTTCTTATTTTTTTTACTTTATTTTACATAATTTTATTCTAAACACCGAACTGTGCTTAGATTACAATTGACAATTTCACAAATTCCATTGAAATTTTCTTCGTTATAATAATAAATGATTAACTCGTACCCGGCTATTGCAGTTTATCGCCTCTTTATTATTTTTCATAAAATAATTCGTAGTAAAAATAGAGCTTAGTTAATTTAACTACATTGGATTAATTCAAGGTATCATTAAACAATAATGTTAACGTTAAAGTTAATTTTTCAACGACATTTTTAATCAGTTGTCAAAAATTTTGACAGGCTTACATCGAATAAAACAATATATTATTCTACTTATTATTATAACTAAAATATTAGTCCCCTCGAAACGAAACAACGTACGTCTCTCCCATAATCTTTTTTCTGTCTTTAAAAATAAAGAAATTATTCAAATAGTTTGCTTCGGATATCCCCGTCTGTTTTTATAATACGTGTACCTTATAATTTTAGTATAGAACATTTTAAGTAATAACATTTACAACAGTGCCTAATTTTTAACTAACAATCTCTTTTTAGGAATCGACATGACTCAAAGTCCCGGTAGAGATAGTCCTGGTAGTTCGGGTTCAGGTTCTGGTTCCAGACATTCTACCGCTTCGTTAGACTCCGGTAGAGCCTCTGGATATCATCTGGGTCCTAGAGGACCTGGTACTCTTGCTTCGTCGCCCAGGTGTTCTATAAGTTCACTCGGTAGCCATCCTGATAAACCAGCAGATTTCGATGTCGTTCATGCTTGGTTGACTGAACTCCAATTCGAGGAATACTATACACTGTTTGTTTCCGCTGGTTACGATCTTGCTACTATAACGCGTATGACGCCAGAAGATCTAACAGCCATAGGTACAGAAGTACTCGATTAAAAAAGTTAGAATAAAAGTGATAGTAGTCAGAATAATTAGCTACATTCGCTCTTCAAGTATCTAATTCAAACACGATATAAATTACCATATTGTTTCGCTCTTATAATCATTGTCCATGATATTAACATTTAGAAGTGATATTTTTTTACTCACAAAGCGCAAAGTTATCGCGTTTTATGCCCGATTCATTAGTTGGATTCGGTGAAAATGCTCAAAGCATGGTCTTTCTTGTTTGGAACGTTTGGTACCAAGATGGCGGTTACTAATATCATTTTTTAAATCTTCTCGATGCATTATCGAAGAATCCAGCTAGCAGGTTCACGACGAAACGCATTAATATTGTTCTTTGTAACAAAGAAAATGTTACTTTTCATTTATCCGTATCTGTTGGCGGAAATGTATTATACATTTACAATTTGTATTCTATGCAAAAAAATTAAGGTTGTTCGAAATATTAAAATAGTTTTACATTTGAAAATTGTCGCTATTAAGATCGTATGCATTTGCAGGAATTAAGAAGCCTAATCACAGAAAACGGTTGAAAGCGGAAATAGATAATTTAAATATTGGAGATGGTCTACCAGAACATATTCCTGGTTCCTTGGAAGAATGGCTTAGGCTTTTACGACTCGAAGAATATCTTGGTGCTCTTCATCAACAGGGTATGCGTTCTGTCGAAGATGTAACGACCTTGACTTGGGAGGATCTCGAAGACATTGGTATCGTGCGATTAGGTCATCAGAAAAAGTTATTGTTGGCAATTAAAAGAGTCAAAGACATTCGTGCCGGTAAACGTATTCAACCGCTTGATCTTGCACGGCTACCACCACATCCTGGTCATACGCAGGTAAACAATATTTTACATATATTTAAGAGATCACATTATCTCGAATAGTAACAAAATATTACGACTATTTTTCCCTTTAACAATTTATATACCATTCGGTTTGATTTTACCATCGTAAGTACGTGTAACAGGTTGCTTAATAAGTTTTGTCGTCCAATAAAAAATGGCGCTATTAGGTTCGTTTTATTTTTCTAAAGATGGTACTACTGTTTGATGAACATGTGTAAAGTTTCGTGTAGATTTATCAACTCATTTGTATATTTACAGTTGTTCAAAGTTCAAGTGTCATAGTATTTTTTTGCAATGGAAAAAAACGACAAAAATTATTGAACAACCTAGTATATGTATATACTTATACATATGTACCTTCACTATAAGTACAAGAATGATGTTATACAGGATGTCTTACATACAATAGAACCTCTAGTCATCTCCTTTATTTCTGATACTATACAAAAATCCACGAAACAAATACAACTTATTAATACTGGTTTTACTTTCATTTATGTAGTATGTTCTTGGACAAACATGAATATTATTAATAAAACGCGTTAAATATTTATTTTAAAAATTATAATATTTCGTAGTAAATCTACCGAACGAAGCTTCCTTTTTACATTTATTAGATTGAGTTATTTCTAATATAAATAGGAAACGATTTTTGTGGAAAGTGATCATAATGAGATAATACTGTGAGGATTTTAGCGAGTTAATGTTGTAAATATATTTCTTCAGAAAATCTTTGCTTAATTGTAGTCGTTGCAAAGACTGATTAAAAGTCTGACCCAATACAATCGTATTGTCTAACATGATTTATCTTTCTTGTCTCCATAATATATTTAATATATATTCTAAGTTTTCAAAGTTAATGTAAAATAAACAAATCTACACACACACACACTTTATGAAAATAAAAATTACAGAATAGGCAATTTTATTCACTAAATTATTGAATTAGATCTCTTTATGAAAATAAAAATTACAGAATAGGCAATTTTATTCACTAAATTATTGAATTAGATCTCTTTATGAAAATAAAAATTACAGAATGGACAATTTTATTCATTAAATTATTAAATTAGATCTCTTTATGAAAATAAAAATTACAGAATGGACAATTTTATTCATTAAATTATTAGATTAGATCACTTTATGAAAAGAAAAATTACAAAATAGAAAATTCTATTTGATATCTAAATATACACATAAAAAATATGCATACGGATGTAAGTGAGAGCAGAACCGCGTATCTACGAATTCGCATAATTCGAGAACTCACTATTCCCTCGTATTTAGATCGTTTTAATTATACTTGTAGGACGTAGTAATTCAACGAGGGGGTCCCGATTTGCCGTCTCCCGATGAAGATTGTTCATCGCCTGTTTTGAGGTCCTTCCAAAGAGGAGGAAACGACACCACCTCTAGCTCTGCGTGGAGAAGCATGTACGCTGCTTTGCCAGCTGATTACAATATCGTTGGTCGATCTGGTTCACGTGGAAAGTCCTTGGAAAGTTTAGAAGATGCACCTCTAGGGTATCCTCCATCACCAGCACCTTCTACGCATCCACAACCAATCGAATGGCGTCCACGCAGTTTCGAAGATGGTGATCTTACTCCTACAAATGATACTTCCATTGTGGAAGCCGGTGGGGGAACACTTCCGCGTCCAAGACATTGCCTTGTTCGTCCACGACCCATAGCCAAGGTAATAACGATACACAGAATGGAGCACCTGTTAGTGTCGTCCTATTTTTAAGAACGTTTCAAAATTAGATAATCCGACATTATTTTTACATTATTTTGAGAACGGTGATATCGAAGAGATCATTTTTCTCGAGTTTACCGTTTCGAAATTTGTTTAACACTAAATTCACCAACTAGTCAAAATGACTGGTTCCAACTGCTTTCATAACGAAATTTCTTTTAAATTCCATAGCATGTTCATCGAAAACGTCGTGATTTTTTCTATTCTACACACGAGTGTAGAAACCTGTACGAACTCTACACATGTGTAGAATAGAAAATGTGTAAATTTTTTTAATTTCTCTTTTTCCTCATTGATTGATTTTTTTTTTTTTTTTTTTTTTTTTTTTTGAGATACATACGAGGTATAATTCTAGTATTAAGATTCATTCTCTTCGTGCCACTACTTCTTTGATAATATTGTAGTATTATCTCAGTATTGACTTAGAACAGGGATGACCAACGAGTCTTTACGAGGCACTCGCCGATGCCTTAAGGCAGAGCTCGGGTGGACTCAGTACTAGGCAAGTGACGTTAGAATAAAAAATGACACATGGAGACAATCTTTCCAAATGGGGTGGGTTTTCTCGCAAATGCACGTTGAAAACAACATCAATATAATGCTCTGATCAAGTGAAAATAATTGTCGTATAGCAACCTATTTTGTTGTTTCAGGAAATTGTCAACATACTTTTAGAAAGTGAACAAAGGAATTAAAAGAAGAAAAGATATTTGTAAAGAATGCTCCAAAGAATCCAAGCATATTTCCTCCAGATTTTCAAAAAGGAAATTTCGACTCGAAGTTCATCGCAAGATACCGAAACTATGTTCGAACGATAATGCAACACACTCTTACTTGATATCCATTACATTGATTACGTTTTTAACGTCATGGGTTCACGCATGCGTGAAAAAACCTGGCCCGTTCGAGAACACTGGGTGGGGATTCTGCTGTAGTAGGAAGTAGCGTTGTTATTGGCTGTTGCAGTATATAGAATTAACTTTTTCGCGCGCTATGTTGTCGTTCATTCAATTTGTACTACCTTTGTATATTTAGGTCTTTGTATGTTTAGGACTAGTTATGAATAACTAGTTTTAAAAGTATTTAAATGTATCGTACTTGTGTTTACATTTCGTTATAAATAATATTACCAGCAACTTCGTATGCCTGATTGCGTTCTACGAAAATCAAATAGTTTAATGAAACATATTTTTAGAAACATTTGATTTTTCACCGCTTCTTAAACTTCTTTCCGGATGTTCCTGCTAACCGTGGGCGATTCGGGGCCTGCACTCGCACACACTCGCATTTACAGAATACCCTTCATCAGATACTTGGCCCTCAGAGCTATGGCGCGTGTCCAGAAAAATCTATCTGCCTTGGTGCACTAGAAATTATCCGATCGGGCAACGAGTTGGTTATCCCTGGCTTAGAATATTACCAATTGTGGTACAATATTAACTAGTACTATACTGTAATTCTGTTTGTAATTCTGTAAGTAAATAAATTTTCAAATTCAAACGTAAATGCACGTTTATCGTTAAAAAATTAAACTTTTTACTAGATAACAATACGTTTCTATTGCTCCAGAATTGCATACAATAGAATTTCAAGGGATTTAATAGAGTAAAATAAGAAGAAGTTAAGAAAAACGACATAATTACAGTGCAAAAAACAAAGTGCAGCTATGTGCTGTTATAAAATTATTCTAGAAACTTAAATCTAATTTGTAACTTGTTAATTTCAATATTTCACTATTCAACTCTGTTTGCAGGTCACAGCAACTCCAGGGCAATTCAAGTCATTGCCAAGAGACTTTGATAACAAATATCAACTAACTTATGGACTCGAAAGTAGTCCACATCTTCCGAAGCGTTGTCCCCCATCTCCTCCAAGGCGTCAAAGTTCTAGAGAAAGTAGTTCTTCTGTCGTTAGTGTTGGAGGATCGGGAGTTGGCGATGTTGTAATAGATTGCAGTGGACCTGTACCAACTGCTTCCTGCGAGGATCATCACATACATCATCACCAACATCGTAATTTAATTCATCATCCTTCACCTCCACCACCAGCACCTGCACCAGCACCATCGACTCCACCGCAAATGAATCGACCACCTTCTTCCATGTCCCGTTCTTGGGGTAGTGTTAATGCTAATGTGAATGAGGAACATGAATTAATAGCTTCTCTTGCTTTACAACATCGTAATGGTTCTGACGCCAGCTTTAAGGTACTTTGCTTCACATTTTATAAAATATTTTTAGAAATCAGCGCTTTGTGCTACGTCGTACTTTTTGTATAGTTTAGTCTAGCAGATAAATAACTACTTTTAAAGATGAACTCATTTTTTGGTATCTACAATTTGACTTAATAAAAAAAATCGTGTCAGGACTTATGCATGTAAATTATTGTATAGTTTTATTATATATGTATTACATATTAACGTTCGTAAATAATATCTTTGTTACAGTCAAGTTCCAGTACAGAATCTGATTCAATTCCTTTTGCAAATGAAAATGCTGGAACAATAAAGCAGAGGTCTACACGAGTCCAAGAATACGCAAGTAACAATTCTAGCAACAATCTTCAGAGTCATGTAATAAGTCATCATTCCAGTGGTAGTGAACCGGCAGACGTATTGAATGACATCGGGAACATGCTTGCAAACCTCACCGATGAACTTGATGCCATGCTTGAAGAAGAAAAACGTCAGGGCCTGAATTCGTAATCGTCATTGTTTTCGTTGTCTTCTTTCACTTACGTACGTTAATCAACGTTACCACAAAACATACAACTTCGGCAACAGGAGCGATTAATAAAAACAGATTTCTTATGCGGTGGCGTACATAATAGATCATGAGCAAATATCATTTGCAAAATTAAATAGAGAGGTATCGTAGATAAACCCGAATTATAAACTTTTGAGACTTTGCAATGATCGTTTTAAAATGAGAATATTCGGCATTAGACAAACGTTATACTACTTTTCATTGCATTAACCTACGACACACGTTATATTACACAAAGAATAATATCCTGTTGTATTTGTATGAGTTAATGTAGTAAATTGAGTCCTTCCACGCTCTTATAATTTGGATCTTATCAGTTTCCTATTCTTTCTTTCTTTATTTTCTTTTTCTATAGAATCAAGCTTCTTATTTTTCTACCAAAATATTATGAACTTTTTATGAAGTTTCCAGAGACACGTAATTGTTGCACAATCTTTGTGATTCATGTATTTCTTCAAAGTACTTATTACGTTATACATTTAAGTTTTTTTTTTTTTTCAATTTCGCTTATCTTATCAAACACTATTGTAATCATAAGTCTTTGACTGTTTTACATAATGGATTTTGGCACCTGAGTTTCCGTGATTTCATAATATGTGGTTATATGGGAGAAAATACATTTAAATAAAAACACGTTTAATAAGTAAGTATAATTGATACTTATGCCTTATAAAAAGAAAACTACAAAAAACATAAATGTAGTTTAGTTCCATAAACTAAGCGTACACTTCACACTTACATAGCACGAAGACTGATAGTTTTTCTCTGGAAATTTCATTAATATCAACATATATACATTCCAGCTAATATATTTCCTTTTCCACTTCCGTCCTTTGCTAAAACGATAGCATGATTAGATCGGGACCTTCATAACTGTTGGACTGTTAGACATTTTGAGATTAGTATGTTACGAAGGAGTGAAGTTCTGCATCCCTTTTCCAGAATAAAGTAATTCTTCCAATACTGTCAAAGAAGGATATTACCGAGTCAAGTTGTTTTGATAATGAAGCATAATTATATCTTTGCCTATATTATGGTACAATTTCTATAAGAGTGTACGATAGTTTATATGAAAAAATTTACATCTTCCATTATTTGAACTTCAAAAAAGTTCTCATAAGACTGAGAACAAACCAACAGACATTTGACTGCCAATTGAATTTTAAGATAATACAATTTAATACAGAATCATATTGCGCTGTATGCCAATTAACATTTTATATTTATTATCCGTACTAATATAGTGATGTATGTAACTCACTATTGTTATATGGTGCACAGAAACATGTGGAACATACACAGCGTATCCACGTATACATATGAAATCAAAGTAATCATAGTAGTGGAATGTTGTCGATACAAAGTGTTCAGGTGCCCTCAAATCCAAATATGATGCTGATATGTACTGAGACTTGTGCATAAAATTTTATGCATAGATTTTATTATCACAATGTGTGTATATGCACATAGTTACAAACATACAGGGTGTTCCAGTCGACAATGGTTATAGGAGTGCTTAATAAAAATAAATTTTTATTAAAATTTTCGATTTATCTTATTCAATTATGAAGCTATTAAAAAAATGATTTATAGATAATTTGAATAATTTTAATAAGTGAATATATTGCAAAAAAACATTTTCTTTCTAGTAATATGTTTTTTAGAATTTTCAAGATCAGACATGCTAGTTTTACATATAAATACACAGTTTTTGTATTTTGTACATAGGTAATATCACTATGCACTTGAATATTATAATAATATAACTTTAATGCCCTTTTAACTATTTTAACTAGTAGCAACATAAGGGTATAATTTTCTAATTCTGAAGTTCTAGATTTCATGGTAATTTATTATTGTGCGTGAATTCATATTTCTGCAATAAATGCAATAGATAAAAAAATATATACTTAAAAAACTCTGGGACTTTAAAAATTCTAATAACAATGAAAAAATTTTCCTGCAACATATTTACTCTTTAAAATAATTCAAAATCTGTATAAAACACTTCTTTGTATCATCACAACTGAAAAAGATGATTACAAGGCCTATGTTGAGTGAAGCACTTTGTATATTTCCATACACACATTTCTATATGACGATTTCAGATGTTACTGTATGTGAATGTATTTTAAGGTTTCATATTTTGGAATCTGCAACATTCATTAATTCCTGTAAAACTTCTTTTACCTGTATTGTATTTTGTTGACAACATAATACAAGGTCTGTATAGCACATTCTTAAAAACATACTGTATTTTTTACTAAAATCAAAATATTTCACATTTCAGTTCGTATATGCAACATCGAATCTGCATATATAAATGTATATAGTGTTACAATGGGACATTAATAGTAATTAGATGTTTTACATTCTTTAAGTAGTATAAACTTGTTGTTGTCTCTGTACGAATCAGTTTCATAATTAAAACATAAACGAATGAATTGCGGCGAACTGAATTATATTATCATTCCTTTAATACATTTTATTTTTAATCTTAAAATATGGGTCGTTATTCATATTCGAATCCAATTATACTATATCATAATGAGAAGAGAACATGTGGTAGAATATATACAAGATTCTGAAATAAACTTAAAACTTAGGTTAATCAATTAAACATCAGGGCTGCACTACTGTGGCCTGCAGACTTGTTAACTATTATAGGTATATAGTAGGTATATGTATATGTATATGTATATGTATATGTATATGTATATGTATATGTATATGTATATGTATATGTATATGTATATGTATATGCATATGTATATGTATATATATAATATATCAGTTTAAGCAGTGTACTTAGGGAAAATGTTCTGCGGTGCTGCAAATTTATAAATTTACAATTATCCACTTTTACTTTTGATTATTATTGTATATTGTTACATTACTCAGTGGCAAATTTTTCTGAATTATGAATGAATAATGATAGGCGGCGCAAACTTTTTATACATATACATAAGTTTTACAACATTCGACTTGTTTTCGACGAATATAAGTGCTTGAAATGTCTTTGTTTTTTAAAAAAATTATAACAGTTAATTTATGTTACTCTTTACATTTAAACAATGCATTCGAATAAAAGAAATTATTGAATCCTCCAAAGATTAATAAGTAAAAATCTGTTTTTATATTTATGGTATATAATTATTTAAATTTTAGACATTCAAAAAATTAGAATTGTTATTAATGTTCGGGCGATAAATTGAATGCAAGAACATGAGTATCCTATAAAGATAACCATTCAAAATGAAAGTGTACGAATCATTCATTTATGTTTAGAATATAATGTATTTTATACAGAAATAATTAACAGTAAAAAGTAAAAGATTATGGTGACGCAAATATTGAAATAGTATTAACGCTAATGTGGCGAATAACGAAGAAGTAGATAATTAATAAATATTAGCAGGAAATGAAACATTTTATACTAACACCATGTGATCGAATAATAATATTTGTTTTCATAGTGTATAACTGATAAACACAACAGAAGGTAACGCACACTGCCGTTTTTTATATTGTAGTTTCATGTTATCACGATATGGCAAGATAAATACAAATATCAAGAATTCTAAATACTTTACAAAATGAGATGTACTTGTAATAGAGGTCACACAAAGTATTAAATGTGCGTAATTCCCACTATTAGATTTGATACTTCTTTAAACATATTTCGATTCTGAAGTGTGCACTGAAGATATGAAAAATAATTTTATTGGCATTTGGAAGTATTATTTTAAGTAAACTAAGTAAACACTTAGTTTAGTAACAGTTAGATAAAAAAAAATACAACTGTTAGTAACAGATAGATAAAAAAAATACTTTACTTGTGAAGAGGTCACGATATAATAAAAAATACTGTATGAAATACGTTTCATCAGGAAATGACACATTAACATATAAATAGTAATATTTATATTACAATAAAATATTATTAGGAATGCTTAAAAAAGTAATTATTATTTTTTAATAAAGAGGAGTTTACAAGTGAAATGCGTTTATTAATTGCATTTAAAATGCATATTAATTCATTTACTTAAAATAATACATTCCTTTAATTAATAAAACTATGTATTAAAACGTCAGAGTTATTTATAGCACGATTCTCCTAATCACAGAAATTTATACCTTCTACTGTTTTTAATTCACTGCCTTTCCTTTTATACAAATAGTCAATAATGAATGATAATGTAAAAACAATTATAGCTGGTTTCTAGGCAGCTAATTCAAAATTCCTAAAAGCGCATTGCTTCTACATGGTGTATACATATTACACATATATAAATATTATATGAATATAAATAATAAATATAAATATAGATATGAATATTTATATTCATATTTGTATTAAATTAGTCATAGTTTTTGTACAAACGTATGCGTCGCTGTAGTTTTTTTCAGCGAACTTAATACCCGCCTAACTGCATTTTATAATTCCTACAGGCCCCTCCTAATTTCTATGTTTGTTTAAATGTATTATTTGGTTTACCAATTATGATGCCTTCATCATAGATCTTTAAATAAAACTAATTGATAAACCTAGTTTTTAATGTTTTTTAGTGCATACCTGAATTGATTTATTATTAATTTTTATTAAGTAAAATTTTACATCTAAACATATGTTGCACAAATAAGAAACATAATGTAAAAAGGAAGTATTGCTCTCGTATCTTTTTAGTATAATTAAATAACAAAAGAAAAATAATAACAAACATGTTTGACTTTTCCTATACTCTTGTATTGTTGATTAAGTTTTTACTCAGAAATAAATAATGTTTCATTGTAATATCATAACTTGAGAAATAACTTTACTGTAAGACAGTTCATTTTAAGTAACATAAATTGCAATACAATGATTACTATAAAATAATTACTATTTACAAGCGAGGATAAAGAAATTTGTACAATGTTGTTACATTGCCTTTTTTATTTTCAGATGTTACTGATACATTGGTATAAATTACATTACTTTTAATGTACAATCAATAAGCAATAGTAACTATTAAAGTACATTCATCAATTTTTAGACAATTAACATCATTATTAAGCAATGTATTACTTTGAAATATTTAAGTCATAATTGTTTTATGTGAAAATAAAATAACATTCTACTTTGTTTCTTAATTAAACCTTAAATAAGGAATTCTCATATATTTTAAAGCATAATATTGCAAAATAGAGATAATTGTTGTACCCAGAGTCATGTTTAGATATTCAATGCTTGGAGCAATAATGGAATTAGATACCCTTAGTTCATTCAGGTAAAAACACAATCTATATTCTAAGGGTGTTTTACATTGTTGGTGTAAAAATGTTTTTACACAAATTATGCAGATACTAAAATATTAAAGTACATCAATTTTTTTCATAATATAGGGCTCAGAAGCATGTGCTGATTCTGCCTCTGCTTTATCATAGCCCTGATTATACTACTACACCATTGTGATACAAACATTATTTATACTAAATTGCACGGAGAATGGATACACTTTTAAACACAATAAATTAAGAATAGTGTTTTGCAATACTAATACAGAATATTACAATACACAACTAGGATCAATATGAATTATACGAATTCTATTATACAAGAGTCCCAAAAAAGGAATGTTTATAACATAAGTATACAACATAAGTTACAGCATAAGTGTAATAAATAGATACTGATTAGAATAATAAACTAATGACTAGGTATTAAACACAGAATATGCAAATTATGTACAATTGATGCAATAATTTTAATCGATCCAGTTTACAACAGATCTATAGTAATAGTACAGGACATATACCTCCTTACATAATTTCTTTTGTGGAGGGTTTTCCTGGACTTAATCATTGTCTTCAATATTTTACACTGATAATTAATATCTATTTTTAGTTTTCTGTTACAATGTTTTATAAAAATAATTTTTACTGTAGGTAAGAGATTAAGGATGTATATGTTTATTCTTTGGCGGTTTTCTTTAGACAATTTGTGCAATATCTATTTTCTTAATTTATATATTGTTTCTAGATTTTATCGGTGTTAATGAATTTGTGTTTTCGAGACAGTTCTTCAAGGTTAAGAAGTGAATTGTATTCATCTATAGTTCTCAGAATATCTTTTATAAATATTTTCACATTTGTATAACATACAAGATTTTGATAAGACTATGATCGAGTAAACACGCATATGACTTGTATATTAATTTGCAAAGTATACACACTTTTGTTTTATATATTGTTACATTTCATTATTTATATAAATTTAAGTATATTTTACACGTATGCCAATAATAGAAAAATCGAAATTTAAACCAAATTTGCTTTTTTCACAAAACATTTTGGTAAAAAATGTTAAAAAAATTTATAGATGCGAGTAAATATTTCTAATTGCGAAACATTTCAAGCCTTTGTAAAATAAAATTATTTACAATAAATTTATGCTACAATAAAATTTTTGGAATGCTTTATGTAAAGACCTATTTAATATGCCAAATTTTATAAACAGAGAACATCTAGAAAATAACATTATAATGTTCTTGAACAATATTCATTTAATTTTAATCCTGTTTGTACAGAAATCAAATTAAAACTTTGTACACAATTTTTATTTATTTTCTAGATTAATTAGTAATTTAATTAGCATCAGTTTGATGTACCAATATTGAAAACAATTAAACAATATAATTTTGCAAAATTACACATTTTAATTATTAAGTCAATGTTATAGTCAATGTACAGTTTGAGTTTGAAAAAAATTAAATTTCTCAACTACTTCTATTGGAATATTAAGATGTATTTATTTTAATATCATGGATATTTGGTCATAATTTGATAACTAAAGAATAGGTGCATAGAAAATTACCCTTCTTTTTCAGCATACCTATTAGAAGAAATTTCATTCATAGTGAGATCAACTTTATGAACATGTTGTAGAAACTAGTAATGAATTTTTTGACAACTGTCTGATTTTAATTCAATAGGGCTCTTCAACTCGTTTGGAGAGATAAAGTACAATATAAGGAAAAACTAAAGCTGAATATAATATTCTAAATGCAGGTAGTTTAATACAATTAGTAATGACTTATTCTCAATCTCAAGTTTTGGTCACAGTAGATGAAATATGAATGAAACAATTGTTATATGTAAACAGTACACGAGACAATATCAAATAGCATATTAAAGTTGCACATATAATGAAAATATGCAAAAATTTTATTATATTTTATTTAGAAAGGAATATGTAACAATGCTTATAATGGCCAGAACTTGTAATATTATAACGTGAGACTAAAATTAAATGTTTATTCAAATTAAGCAGAGTTCGTTGATAGAGCACAAGGATTAAAATTATGGAAAGAGTATAAATTTTCAATACCGACAACTTCAAAGATTTACATAATAATAAAGTAACTACTACATAAATATAATCAAATATTGTAAACTATTTGAATGATAAAAACTATCAAAATAAAAAATAACTAATTTTTTTCATTACATTTTAAGAATAGAAGTAAATTACTCTTTGAATGAAAGCATTCAATCTTTAAACGAGAAAAGCATTTTTTTTTTATATTATTCTTCATTCTAAGTTAGATATTATAAATGGTATTTTGCAGGGACGATAACATTATTGATTGTGCAATGTAGGGTCAGTGATAATAAACAATTGCACTTTGTAATCTTTTTTAAGTTTATTTTATCACAGTGTTTAAGATAATACAAAAATTGTTTTTTAAAAATAGAAAAAATGGTTTTATATTTAATATAGATTTTTATATTTATTAAAAGACAAATATTTTTACATTTTCAGTAATTCGTCTCGATCCAATACGCAATGAATTCATGCTTCCTCGCTTTCCAATCGAACCGAGAAACGATTGGTGCTTTTTCTCGGTTGAGTTTTATTCTCAGCCGCATGAGTACGCTCTTGGGAGTTTTGCACTTGACGCCGCACGTTCTAGACTTTGTGCGCCAGTGCCAGCCGCTATCTGGGTTCGAGCTGTGTTGTTTTCGATGGTGTTCATCTCGAAACGGGGGTAACGCGGATCGACCTATTTTCACGGATATTAGTGGAAGTTTGTGCCAAGGTGTGAAAAACGACAAACAATGAATCTAATAAACGCGACATGTTGGTTCAAAAGACAAATTAATCATTACAAGATGTGTGCTACGCGTGATTTCGCGGCAAAGGATGGCTTCTTCATACTCAACTGTCTTCCATACTAGCTGCTACAAGAACGTATCGTGCGGATATCTCTTTTTTTAAATAGATCATCAAAATCCCCAGTGATTTTAGAACCGGATTAGAATATTATTTCACATCTTTTATCTTCAACGTGAAAGTGTTTAAGGTGTCTTTTGAATGCAATGTCGCGTTACTTTGAAAAGCATGCATGCGTGTATACCATTTTTGTCAATAATTTTTCAATACTTGGGATCGAGTGGCTATCTACTATTCTGTGCAATATTTGTATTATAATAGTTAAAGGTGCAAATAATTGTGAAAAAGAATCCGAAACGTGTATTTTTAGTGATAATCGACAGTCGCAATAATTTAAAGCGTCGAATCATTTTATATTTTACAAAAATTGTTTTTTTTTTACAAGGTTTTGTTTTTAGTATTCTATATTTTATTGTTTTTATATGATAAAAGTATAGAATTGTCCCGATAAAGAAAAATATGAACGTATATACCATAGGGTATAGGATCTGTAATATGTTCTTTGAAACTTGTTTGCAAAATAGATTTTCTTTTTGATAATTTTCGTTTTTTTTTACGAGCAACTAAGAATAATTAGTTAAGCAAGAATGTCGCGCGTATTTGACAAAGGTTTGCCATTTACACGGGCAGGGAGTAATTTCGATTTAAAATTGTACTATATAATCGAATTGCTGAATCAACGCGTAGAGACGTAGAAACACATAAGCGCGAAAAGTACCGTTTGTCAAAACGGTCGGTCGCGAATGCGACGATAATTTGCAACGTAAACGTCACCATACAGTTAGTTTCAGGTCAGTTACGAGTTGTATCGTCGATGTTCGTCGCGGAGAAAATACTAAATTGTATTACAGAAAATTGATGCTCGTACTGTCAGTAGCGTATATAAACTTATCGAGATCTGAAGCCAATTACTTCGAGAGGTCCTTTCTTTTTCTGATTTATTATGAAAATAATTTTCTCTGCTCTCGCGTTTGGTAGAAACTTCCGCCTTTTCACTCAATCAGGCAAATGCGTCTATATTGTTTATGATAAGTTTGCAGATATATGTCATTTTAAATAAAATTAGAACAAAATTAACAAATTATTTATACAAAGAACACCATTTTTAAAGAACAAGAAAAAATATTTCTTCTATGCTTTTGAATAGTGGTTCGATTAAAATATCAACAAATACGAAGCTCTTGTAAACCCCTTCTACATGGGGACCCGAAGCTGAAGCTTCATTAGTTTCATGGTAGATTCGTCCCTGCGTACAGCGTTAAAAGTATCGAGGTCGATTCGTTGTTGCACGGTGGACGAGTAGAAAATGAGTGCATAGCGAATTCGTCAGTCTGGTAGGCAAATCAGTAGACACTAGAGTACTTTTCATCAGCTGTGTAGCTGAAATAATCTTTTTCGCGGCTTGTAAAAAAAATTTTTGTAATAATCGATAACGTATTTTACCGCGCTAGAATTGTATACGAATCAATAAGGTAAATAGATTCAAAAGATTAGGTAAATTTCCAATTAAAGTACAAGTGCAAAGTAGAGTTATATACTGTTATAAAGCTGACCCAGATCGTTGCGATATGATATATTAAGAAAGTCGTTGCACGAGATAAATACACACGTACTCTTGTAGATTATCAAAACAGTAAACTTTAACACATTACATGCGACGAAGTATGGTTAATTATGTAAATGTTTATAACTTTTTATATTTGCAATTGATAGCAATTATAGTAGTGTGTGGACTACAATTTGTTTTACATATATTTTCCCGTTGTTTATTACCTTTCGATTAATAGTAAGGCAGTTCATATCACAAAAAATTAGTCGAAAGGATAGATCTTTAATCATTCTCAGCTGTTTCGTTCGATAGTTTTAAATAACAAGTAGGTTTTATGTTCACTCTTTTGTCAACAGTCAAAATTATCGTTTATGGTTAGTATTTTCCAAAATAGCTCGCGTGCGCGTTAACGGTAAAGTTGATTCGACACGAAAAAGTCGAAGTAAATCTTTCGATTATCTTTCGGCAGTCGAGATGTCGTTTACGTCGAGTCGAGGCAAACTCGATAAATATTAATGTTCGATTGTCGAGCGTGATCTTGTGAAACGATACATTTCAAATAAATACTTGGCAAATATTTTCTGTTAGTTTGTTCTGAAGAACGTACAGAAAAGGAATGCAAAGAAGCACGAGTTTCGGTCTAGACACGAGCTGAACCGTGTATCTAACTAAAATCACTTCCTCGCGTGCCTCTCACTTGCATCCAAGCGTTCCTATGGATTTTCATCGCCATAGACTGGATTCTGCATTCTGTATCGCTTCGTATCGAAAAATCGGTCACGAGGGGGCGCGATAGAGAAGGTTCGATGATAAGAAAAAGATAATTACATTTTTAAATTTAACGCAAGGTTTTACAATAAAATTGTATTTAAAATTATATTAGACCTCAGGTTTCTTATATTTTTTAATTCTTATAATACAAATAGACATTTCTTTTTTTAGTTAATTGTTAACTGTACCTTTATTATTAAATTCGACGAGTTACTTCACAGTCTGATAAACTTTTTGTACTAAGTTCAATAATTCGGAAAAGTGTACGGGTATCTATCAGCAAAGTTTAGGTATATCTATCTACTCTTGCGTTATCGAATAATCTCGGAATAATATTTGTTGAAATCATTAACAAATTTGTTGATACATTGAACAATGAATAAAATAATAGATAAAATATTTGTAGTCCTTTTCTTTTATAAAGTTTGTCACATTCAATAGAAGATAAAAACGAATGATCGACATATTTCCATGCATTAAGTTACTCTTAAATTTGTGATCGAATCGAACATTTCGATCAATTTCGTATTATAAAAATATTATATTGTTTTGTTTGAAACCTAATAGGTTGTCGGTCGACTATACGTTCGAGTTTGTATTAACATTAAAAGAATGGATGCGCAATTAGGAATGTAGTTTTGTACGATTGAGTTTGTACCGACGAAAAACCACAGAAATGGTTTACATTGCTATTTTCCAAGCGGAAGTGTGGATTTAAGTGGCTCGATCCTAAGCAAGTATTTCCGTTACAGGGCACTTTTTAATTCCAGATTTTCAATAACAAATTCATGGCACGAGAGAAAAGGACAGACTGATATAGAGGTCGTAGCGAACTATTGAATCGTGCATTAAGATTCTATGATTTCTTATCCTCCTTTCGACTTGATAAAAACCAACGGAAATCATTGTTCTCGTAATTTTATTCGTTCGATCGCAAAATTCAAAGTGAACCTCGATTAAGGGTGAAACGGACGTTTGTCGCGTGTACTTGTTGTTTACCACGAATACGAAAGTCATCGAGAACCATTCTGTTGTGATTCGCTCGTTACGACGCGACTCGAGGTTAAGAATTAGACGTTTTCCCTTCGTTGCCGACCAAAGGCGCTGGAGTCGCGAACTGGCAAAAAGGAAACTGTCGAGAACGTTTCAGATCGCAAACGGACAGCTCAAACGTATTTGGGGAAAGTAAAGGAAGGGGCGATACCTAGTGGTGAAACGAAAGATTAAAGCATACGATTCGCGCTTTGTGTGGACAAAAGAGGCGTCGGCAGTCAAAACGGCGGGAAAGTACGGCGCAAATGGGAAACGAAAAACAGAGGAGACCAAAAGCAGAGAATGACGGAAGAGGTGAGATGTCTGTAAAGCAAAAATAAAGGTAGGAGCAAAGCCAGAAAGTATACATACGTATAGTGCAAGGTGTTGAGCGGAAACTAGAGAAAGAGCGAGTAGTGGCATAACGGATTACGGTTCGCAGAGAAAATATGAAAATGAACGGAATAAAGACAACGTGAAAGATAGGAAAGCGATGTTGGATTGAAGTAGTACTCGATCGAAACGGGAAAAAGTGAGAGGATTGTGTCGGGAGAAGGACAGTAATACCGATTGGATGGCGGAGGAGAGGAGGAGAGCAGAAGAGAGGGGGAATAAGAGCGGACCGTGGAAAACTGGAGTTTAGGATAAGCGCGATAGCGAGCGAAGTTGTGAAAGCAAAAGGGAAGGTGAATTACCCTGGAGTTCGATGTTCAGAGACGTACGATGGCCGGGGCTCTGTCCGAGAATGCTCCAAGACCTGTCAGTGTCGTCACAGTAGGCGGTGCAACCGTCGATAACACTAGGAACAATCACCTCAACAGACCGCAGGTATCGTTTTCTGTATTACGTTACACGTTATTTGTTTTTTCGTCGTTTTAATTTTTCTATAAAAATTAGTCCGGGTCGAGAAACTCGTAGACCCGTTGTGTACATATCGATTACGTATTGTTTAAATAATCGTTATAATTGACCCGAAATTAAAATTAAATTGAAGAAAGAAATGTCTCGATCTACGATTAAACCGTAATACTCGTATGTTTTATGTAACCGATTATGCGGGAATATTTCGTGGGTTATTGGCGATACAAAGAGTTGTTTCATTTGGGAGAGGGACATTATGAGGTGCAAGTGTAGTGATTTTGTGTTAGAAATATTTGTTATCTCTGTTACTGTTATTTGTTTAGCGCGAGCGACACATTGACTCGTGTGGGTGGGTGGACACAGATTAGAAGCCACGTGAGATTGAATTTTACCGGTGAAAAATTTCAATTTTCGTGTTTATTGTTACCACATCGGTATTTGAGTTCCGATCGGGTTACGTCCGGTTGTGTTTGGATATGTCAAGGAGAGTCCCCTTCAGTGGTGGGGATTGTTTCTTGCAATTATTCAACTTTTACTGTAATTGAAACGATCTTTTTTCCTAGACACGATTCGAATAACATGTTATTAAAAATAGCCCGAATAAGGCAACGAACTCTGCTTTATTTCGTAATGGAACATTTTTAAATTATTTCGCATCAGTGATCGATACACCGGCACACGCGAGGTATCGCTTTGAAATTTCGGTTACTCGCTGTTCTGTCTCGCTCTTTCTCGGTGTATCGTGTTTACTGTTTTTGCTCGATGGTATTTATGTACATGCCAATAGTGGTGAGCTCGTGACTGGATCAAATCGTTTCGGATCCGTAACGTTAGTTTCGAATTGTTTCGAACGTTATTCGATATATTATGTACGATGTGAAAATCTTGGTCGGTCTGGAAACTCTTAACGAGACTCGAACATTTTGGCACGAATAATTTGTAATAATGAATTATTTATAAATTATTCATAGTAAATTATTTATAAATTATATAATAATTTCTTGTAAACAAATGATTTTATTAATTATCAATTTTAAAAAATATTTGCAAGTATCACCGTTTAATTTTGTAAACTTGACAAAAGTGATTATTCGTTTATTATCAAAAAAGATTATAAATTATTTATGCGTTACTCGTAAGTCCGTAAAGTGTTTGGAAATGTTTTGAAAACTGATAAAGTTGATTATTTGTTTATTAAAAATTATTCCGTTTGTATCAAAGCATATTCGAGCTACGAAGCGATCAAGTTTCGTCAAAAGTTTCAAGATTCATCAAGATTTTCGAGAACTTTTCGTATTAAATCGAAGCGATTCGAATTTTTACGGAATGAGAAGTTTTAGCGAGGAATTTAGAATAAATGAGAATTGATTCAAGGTATTGTTTTAATATATTTGGTACGTACACGTGTTTCTTGTTTTGAATATTCTTGGAGTCTAAAGACAATGCCCCACGCCGCAAGTTCACGCATCGCTCATCCTTACACACAACAACACTCATACTTCCATACGTGATAAGTCGATATATTAGGCAAGGATGTTACCGACTTACAGTCGTATTTTTTCACACGGAAGGAACTGAGAGTTTCAAATTTCTTGAAAAATATAGATTCAAAAGCCTATCGTTAAGCGAGTAAGGAATAGACGTGTTCGAAAACATATAAGCGGGGTTACTGTAGTCTTTTAATGAGTGTTGGTGTAAAGAAGATTTCAAGGTCGTATTATTTTTTTCCTAACGGAACGCAATACTTTCAAATTGGTCATTTTTAGAGCAACATATCCAGTTATGCACAAATTTGAATACGTTGTAGTCTTTAACATTTTAACGTATCTTGAATAATTTTACAAAAATTTGAATACTACTGATTTTATAGATGTTTGAAAAGTGGCCCTATATATATGGTAAAATATATATATTTTTCACAATATTATTATAGTACTAATATCTAGTTGGTTGTCTCTTCTGTCTTATGACTTCATGTGAACGGTTTGGTATGCCATGTATAATTTTTTTAAATATTCTTCTGATACACATTTCCATTCGTCTAATAATCGTTTTTTTTTCAATTTCATTATTGTTGTAACAGGCGTTTTTCAAATATTTCGATCGAGTTAATCACACAAGTTTTCAATTGGATTTAAATCTGGGAATTGAGATGTGGGTGCAAGACTTTAGGACAATTATACAGTAAATATTCTTATATTACTCTCGATTTATACTTTAGATCGTCGTCTTCATAGTACTTAAAACTATCACGAATATTCATATTATTAGCACTTTTAACCAAATTTTGTTTTAGAAAGTCCTGATATTTACGTTTATCTAAAATTCCTTCAATAAAATATGATTAAATTTCTTTTAATTTAAATTGCTCGTTCACCTTACGCCATATTGTTCTACGTTCATCCGATCCAAAAAGATTGAATTTGTTTTCATCTGCGAATATAACATTATTTCACCACGTTTTGTCTTTTGCGATATAATCTTTAGCGAAGTCTATCTATCTTTTTTTACGATTTTACGTCATTAACATACTGTAGGAATTTTATTTAATAAGTTAGCGATAATTGTAATATAAGTGTAAATACAGTTCTAGGATACACGTGTATCGAATGATGTAGTAGCAGGAACAAAATATTATCAACAAATCACACAATTAATGACTACGTTGACTACGTTGTTCCTTCTTTACGTGACGCAACACGCTTTTCCAAGGACTCTCAACGACTGTCCTCAAAGACTGAAAACTCGACTGTCCAAACGCTCTTCTTTCACACCTTATATTCTCACACGCATTTATTCCCTTTCATTCTAATTCTCAATCTCTCTCGCTCAATGCGTCTGCTCACGTACGCCGAAAATTTCCTAGTACGGTGCTATCTCAATCGCTCTTCTTTCACTCTTCACTCGCTCGTCTATAAAAACACTTCGGATTCTCTCCGGACAACGTGCAATCTCTTGCATCCTCTCGCATTACTACAATATGGTTTCCTTCTGGGGACCCTACTGTTGTAATCATTCCTTTTTAATTACGCACTGTACCTGGAGGAATTATTTTGCCAGATTCTTCAAATAATTCTGCAGTTAATTTTGTGGCGCTTTTCTTAGGATTTTTATTTTTCTACGAATCTTGGGTTCTTCACGATCATCTGATATCTTTGGTCGACCTTTTTGTGTAATTAACTCGATTCGATCTTCACACTTGTATCTCTTCGCAATATCTTCAACTGTACTTTTACTTATTTTTAGCAATTCGGCTATTTGTCGATATGATTTTCCGAGTCCGTGATGATAAATTTGATAAATTTTAAAAGTCGTAGTTTTGCCTTATCGTCCCATTGTTACGTCTATTATCAACAAAATCAGTAGTTATGGTAACAAGAATGTAAAGTATTCAGTTGTTATGGTAACAAAAGAATGTAAAGTATTCAGTTGTTATGGTAACAAAAGAATGTAAACAAGCGAAATGATAGACCAAATATAACAATTCGTTACCGAGAGTAAGCTACACATTGTGTCCGAATACTTTTTCGAGCTCAAATTTCAAAATTATTTCGTTTATCGCTTTTTACGAAAAAAAAACTATTTATATTTAGTATAGTATAGTAATAAAATGTATGTTTCTGTTAACTACAGTAAGTCTTTTAATATATTCAAAGAACAATCTATTCAATAAATTTATTATAAACAAATATGTAGAGCAATAATGTTCGGAAATCGTAGTGTCCGAATATTAATTCGAGTCACTGTGCGCGTGTAAACATAATAACTTCATTGAATACATTGTTTTTGAATATATTAAAACACTTATTGTAGTTTAACGGAAACATACATTTTATTTACTAAATATAAATAGTTTTTTACGTAAAAAGCAAAATATATGATATATATATACACACACATAAATTAAAAGATTTGAAGCCAACAATATACATATTATTGTTCACAAGGTAACTTTCGTCCGTGTTTACTATATAACACAGACACATGCCCACGTACACTACTATCCATAAGTCACAGGACACTACGACGAATTAAAATATGGGCAATTTTATTCTGTGAAATGACCTACATTACGAAATAAAATTACTATGCATTACATACGAATAATGTCTAAAATATATCATAAAAATTATATGTAAAAAATCTTACCAAAAAGTATATTATTAATCTTATATTTCATTTTCACTGATATGATAGACTGCACTAATAGTGGCATACTTTCATTTGCTTTTATCAATGTTTCAGGCTGAACTTCTGTTCAAGCCTCTTCTAACTTCTTCCATAAGTCTTTCTTTGATTTTGGTCACGTTTTTCTAACACTTTTGTTTAATTTATCCCATAATTTCTCAATCGTGTTGAGATCGGGTCGAGGCTAGATCATAATTTGTAATTCATTGTCTTCTAACTCCTTTAAATAGCCTTTACAAATTTTCGAAGTGTATTTGTGTATCCCGCATAAATACAAAGTTTCGTCCTATTAACACGTTGACTGGCGCGTGCCATGAATTTCATTTCCAATGAAATCTCCGTCAGGCCACGAGTGCCACTGCACCAAGCGTGAAAATTTTATCGATAAAACACACGATTCCAATGAAGCATTAGACGCGTATGCAAATTTTTTTATGCAAATGAAAGACGTCGAACAGACCGATCACCCGGATGTGGGTGACGCGACCCGACGAGAAATTTTTGTGTCATCCGAATATGGATGACGCGACAGTCAACGTGTTAATCTTCTTCCAGACGGCACTGCGTGATTACGAACAATGTTCGAATATCGTTTCTTCTTCAATATTCCTTGAATTTCTACTAATTCACCAGATAGATTTGCATCGAAGCACCGTCATAGCATTACAGACTGACCATCAGTTTCATACCACTCTGTTTAACCATCTGTCTTATAGTAGGAACAACACAATGGGGTATAAATTTTTCATTCGATTTTCTTCGCACAAAAACTCGTCGCTTTGTACCAAAAACTTCAAATTTCCATTCATTGGTCCATAATGCTTTATCTCAGTCGTTAACATTTCAATCTTTGTACGTTTTTGCCCACTGTAGCCGTTTTTTTCTTATTTTCTGTCCTTAAGTGTTGTTTTTTAATTACAACACAGCCGCGAATTTTACCTCACTGTAAAAAACGCTGTTTGATCATTGTCGTCCCAATTGGATCCTCTCGGTCTTTGTCAACTTTTCCGCTAATTTCTGCTGCTCTCAGTCTTCTACTGCGTTTGCTAAATGTTTGTATGCACCGATTCTCATTTTTTTTTTTTTTTTTTTTTTTTTTTTTTTTGGGGTATCCAGTTTTTCTTTTGTGGACAAAATCGTTAGAATCACTTCCTGATTGTATTGTTTATTGTAGATTTCAGAATGTTATATTTCGACGCAATTTCTCAAACAGAATACCCTTTTTTTGCAAGAGTAACGATAATCAAACGTTTTTGCACAAACAACTCTTTTCTGGGACTATTCATTCTGGTCATGTGCACTGTCCAACTAAATATGACGAAAAAGGGTCGACTGAGTCTTAACGGTTTCATTTCTTATCTTTGTTGAGTCAGAAACCTCTTAAGAGAGTTTATAAATATTCAAAGATGGTACGAATATAGTCTTCGAATAATTTCGAAATTCCAAACGAAAAAGAAAGGGCTTATCAAATTTCGTTCTGTCGAGTTGGATACGATATTAAGTGCATGCAGTCTTTTTTTTGAAAACATTTATTCAGACTGTACACGTGAGATATTAATTTTGATTTTATTATTGTAAAGTAAGTACACGTAACAAAATTCTACAATAAAATTAATCCAGAGAAGCGTATCTGTGTTCTAATAATCATTTTGTTCAAAATAAGCAAGTGTCCGGTGACTTATGGACGAGAGTGTATGTATAATTGTTCACAAGGTAACTTTGGTTTACCATTTAACACACACACATGCCCACACAAGTACCTCGTCGATATTCTAGATCGGGATGTTACCGATTTGCAGCTAATTATTTCTACTTATTTTTTGGCATATTTTTTTAACTGTACATCTATGTTAAATTTGTGGTTCGTGTATTATCTCTCTTTAAATTTTATAACACGAAATGGTTTTGTTAATAGATATGTCGTTTGCTCATTTGTGGGACAATATTCTATACTCACAATAGCTTCGCTGTATTTTTCGTGTGCAAAATGAAATTTAATGTCTATGTTCTTTTGTTGAGCATACCGTTTTTAATCAGACTGATCGTGCTTTGGTTGTCGATCAAAAGTCTTGTTTCTATCTCCTTATTGGTTAGAGTTTCTAGAATGTTTTTCAAATACACAAGTTCCCTGAAACACTCTGCAGCTGTTATTATATTCAGTTTATGTGGTAGATAGCGATACTATGGGTTGTCTACGTGAGCACCAATTTGTTGGACCATTTCCATAAAAAATTATCTATCTTGTGCTTTTTTGTGTAAAGGTATCACCATCAAAATCCTAATCGCACTATTCAATCAATTAATCTTTTTCGATTGTGTCTATTTTTAAGTATCGAATTTCTCAATCTTTGGTTCACTGTAAATACCATAAAATACAGTTTATATCAGTAACTGATAATTTTATATATTTTAAGATATGCTTCTTATTTAATTAAATTAAGTTCTACTCTGTTAGACTCATTTTATTCGTATTGCTAATCATCTAGTTATTACTTAATAAAACAAAAAAAAAGAAACAAAACTGACACTTCTTTATTTCACACACCAGTTTTTGGTACTTATTATACCACACGCCTATAATTCTTTTCCTAAACTACTCCTTTGTTCTGTCGATACGTCAGGGTCCAGTTATACCACCAACAGTAACGTCTTGTCTCGACGGATTTTCTATAAATCTGTTAGCATAATTGATCGTGAAAAAAATTTAAATATTACACACTACTTATTAATTTTTTCTAAGGAAATGATTTTTCAGGTTTTGTCACCTTTGCGTTTGTATTTGTAGAAATCACTATACACAGTTTATGTTGAAATATATTGTTTATTAGACAGTTATACTTAATATATAAATTACGTTCACTTCCACGTGGTCGTTCTCTCTCTTTTTAGATCTTTGTGTTGTTTACTCTCTTTCACTCATTTGACTCTCTTCTTTTGTCCTTCAGTCCGTCTTATATACAATATTTTAATTAGCCTAAGCACACGTAGGATGGAGCCACTCGCCTGTACCAATACAAATGTACATACAGTCAGTCACGAAAGTCTTTGTACACCCCCTAAAATGACACAAATTAGTAATAATTTCGTACAATATTATGTTTATGTATTAATATGTTTATGTATTATATATATATATATAATAATTTATATATTATTATATTTTATAAAGAATTTCGTTTAATTAACTTGTTCAACTGTTAATGGTTTCCAAGTATATATATATATATATATATATATATATATATATATATATATATATATATATATATATATATATGTATGTATAGAGCACAAATTTAAATAATAAATCAATATATTATCGAAGTAATCAAATGTTGTATTTCTTCGATACAACTTTAATTACAACTTCGATACTTGTTTAATTAATTATGTAACGCTTGGTTTATTTCCAAATACAATTCAGAGTACAAAGTTACGAGTACGATAGATACTCGTTGACTGTCAATAATTTAGTTGAAAATTGTTGATACCAATCTCCTCGCGATGGTGGTTTTTAAAAAATACACATACTATACTAGGAAATCCTACTATAGTAGGAAAATACTAAGGTAGGGGTTATCTTTAAGATTTTCGATTGGTTAGCAAAGATAATTTGGAACAAGGTCCTATTAGCAAAAATAAATGTTGATGTACAGCACAAAGGATGTATTAAAAGTCGTTAAATATTTCAAGGACAATTCTATATCTGAAAAAAAAACTCCGAAATGTAAAGTTCGATTACACAGTGCAATAAATTACAATTTTTTTTCCTGTTTTCTTTATTCGAGAAAAATAGAAGGTCATATAAATTCACTAAAACCAAGTACAAAAATACAAAATTTATTTACATTAAGTCATAAAAACAAACGATGTTTAAAAAGTAATGGAATTTGATCTCAAAGTAAAATTCGGACAGTAGGAAATTTTCATACAAAGATACATATGTTAACATTTTATTGGTAGTCCTTTGTTTACTCTTACAGCTTTTAATCGATTCGACATGGATCGTATTAGTTTCTCGCAATACGAAGGATCAATATTTGCCCATTCCCCTTTTAATTATTAGAAATAACGTGGCTTTTCAATTTTTTCTTCCAAGTACGCCCATAGATGTTCGATTACATTCTTTCAATGCTTTCTCTAAATCTTTAGCATTAGAAATAACGTGGCTTTCCAATTTTTCTTCTAAGTACGCTTATAGATGTTCGATTACATTTAAATCAGGTGATTGAGCGAGAATTTCGATTACACGTGGGCAATTATAAAGTAACCATAAACGAACATCATAAGCTCAATGCTTAGGATCATTGTTCTGGTAGAAATTATAACAATCGGCAATACCTAATTTTCCAACACTATCCGTTAAATTGTCCTTCAAAATCTGCAGATATTTTTACAGATTCATGATCCCATCAATAATGTGAAGATTTTCTGGTCCAACAGCTGACATGCATCCTCAAGTCATTATTTAACCTCCCCCATGTTTAAAAGTAGGTCGTAAATTATTTTCCTTGTACTACTCATTAGGTTTTCTCAAAACATAAGAGATCGGATCGAAAAATGTTAAATTTACTCTCGTCTGTATATAAAATTGTCCTCCACAATGAAAAATCGTTGTTTTTGTACAATTTTGTACTTTCATTTTTAATTTATGGCACGGTGAATTTAAAATATTTTGTACTTCGATTAGTTTGTCTCTTGTTATGGAACTTAATTTAAAATATGTTACCACGCGTTGGCGTTTTTCACGTAGATGGGTATGTCAGGATTATTATTTTTTAAAGATTTAAACGTATGTTGACAGTGAGTTTTTGAAGACGTTTCACACCGGAAATCACATTTGCAGCATTGTCAGTAGTGACTGCAACAACCTTGTCTTCTATACTCCACTTCACAAATACTCCTTGTAAATAGTTAGGAATCGTTACAATTGTTCGATTATCTGCTATTTTAGATGTTTCAATTGTACACGATTTCAGTTCGAAATTTGGATTAACCAAATGACAAGTAATTGTGGAAAAGGTGTCAGTGTTTATGCTCGTTCAAGTGTTCGTAGCTATGCCTACATCTTTACTTTTAATAATTCTTTCTTCACTTCCATCTTTTGTTTCTCAAATTTTTCATTCAAGAGCTATTTTTTAAGTTTTTGGACAAGGTAAAACGTATTTAGGATCGAGATACTTCATTAATCGTCTGAAACGTTTATCTTAAATTATCGAGAATGGCCGAAAATCCGTGATGATTAAATTTTAAATTAATTCATCAATTCGATGTTTCCTGTAGTTATCGTTGTTGTAAGATGGATAAACGTGATCGCTGTTAATTATACTATTTTTCCAGGCGTTGTTAAAAATACCATGTACTCTTGAATGTTTTACCATATTAATTGTACGCTAGTTAGATCAATCTTTTTTTCGCGAGAATCTGTCCAATCGATTCTCACGGAGATAGAATGAAAAACACACAAATTTATAGATTGCAAATGTAGCGACTATCACGCCTATGCAGGGATCTATAATACGAGATGCGTTCACTGTTGCGCTTGTTTCTGGTGGATTTCATTCGCTCTTGTCTAATGGTTCATGCGTGGCTGGATTTCATAAGGGGAAGTTTGGGATGAGCGCTTTTTGGACGAAACCGAGCATAAAATGTAGGGGCTGAAGTGTATAAACAAAGCCTAAATTATTAGCGGTTAATGGTCAGCCATTTTTGTAAGAAAACACTATAAATATTAATATTTTAAAGTGTCATTGGATCGACTTCGTTGTCGCTTCAAATTGTAGATTACGACGAGGAAATTTCGAAAGGCACCGAACCCAAACAATGAAAACGTGACGACTCTCGATATTTCATTTCAACGAATGGCTTCATCATCTCGTACCACCCGGAACGTTGCCAGTGCATCCCGATTGTGCAAGCTCGAATTCGAAAACTAGTCGTGTAAAACTTTTCAGTTCGTACTTCACATAGCGCCATAGAACATTCCTTAAAGTAACAATATATATATATATAAACCAAGCTCTCGAGTAAAGCAGTCTGCATTTTGAAGTCTACCTGTCGCCATGTCGTTACGCTGTCGGTTTCAATCCACCGTTTCTCGATTCCGAATAATTTGATGTAAAAGTTCTTAGTTTGGATTAGGTGATCGTCGCGACTCTCATCAATCCTCACTATATTTAACTTCGACGAATCAGGATTCGAGTCACACTCGAATCCTTCGCCAATAAGTTACAAATTGGAGTTTCTCCCGTCACATTTTTCGCGATCTTGCCAGGAAATTCTGCGGATCTTTCAACCTGAGGGACTGGTGTGCCGCACCCATCGATCGACAGCCACGGATCAAAGAACCACAGGTAAAGGAGATTTTCTCAGTTATAGAAATCTCTTCCCTGTTATCTTTTCGGACGAACAAACAGAAATATTTCGATCCAAAAATGAGTCGATCATCTGGAACCAACTCGCCTCTTCCTCGGGACATTTCGACAAAAATTGATATGCTGTTGCAAGAAATGAACCAGCAGAGACAACGAATGAACGAACTAACAATAAGTATGAATAAATTGGACGACGAGAACAGCAAGAGGACCAGAGACTCGAAGACCAAAGCGATAAACATTCAAGCCATCACGGAGGACGAGTCATCGCAAGGACCGAGACGACAACAGCGGAGGAGGACGAAACCGATATTTTTCGGAAGACGTGGAGGCTGACTTAGCCGACAAGGATGCACAGATAAGTGCCGAAGGACGGTCAAACACCCCAGCAATCGCAAAGGCAAGTGATGTAATCCGAATCATAGAGACACTACGCGGTAAAGGCGACATGGAAGTGGAGGAATTTATTCGGCTCGTTAAGATAGCCAGAACTAATTACCAGGAACCTCAACGATTGCTCCGCATGATAATAGCAGAGAAAATAACCGAGCATGCTAAAAGAAGTATCCGATACTGCGAAATAAATAGATACGAGGATCTTGTTATCATTATCCATTATTACGACCGAACGTGGTCAAATATTGGGCATCGCAAATCTACTACCTTGATCAAAAAGTTTTTGGACTTTATTCATAAAATCAAAAATACAAATTTATTCGTCCAAATCGATATGGTCCCCTTCAAAGTAGTCCCCATTGACTGCAATGCACTTGCGCCAGCGCTTGATCCAATCCTCGAAACACCGCTGGTACTCAATTTTCGGTATGTCCATCAGAGCCGTCTTCGATTTTGTCATGACCTCCTCTCGGGTACTGTAACGCGTTCCGCGAAGCGGTTTTTTAATTCGGTTGAACAGAAAAAAGTCGCAGGGAGCCAGATCTGGTGAATTTGAAGGCTGCTGGATAGTGTTCGTGTTGTTTTTCGTCAAAAACTCGCGGATAAGGATCGCATTGTGCGCCGGTGCGTTATCGTGGTGCAAAATCCACGAGTTGTTTGCCCACAAATCTGGCCTTTTTTGACGAATTGCTTCGCGCAAACGTCTCAAAACGCCCAAATAATATTCTTTGTTGACTGTCTGTTTTTCTGGCAAGAATTCTTGATGCACAACACCATTGTAATCCATGAAAACCGTGAGCATCGCCTTCTTTCTTGACTGAAAACGACGTGGTTTTTTCAGTCTCGGCTCTTCCGGTGCACGCCATTCACTCGCTTGATGTCTGGATTGTGTGTCATACTCATAAATCCACGTCTCATCTCCAGTGATGATACGTTTAATAAATGTTAGGTCGGATTCGGCCTTGGAAATCATGTCTTTCGCGATTTCAACGCGGTCCTTTTTTTGCATGAAATTGAGGTCTTTCGGCACCAGTTTTGCAGCGACACGTCTGAGGCCCAAATCACTAACCCAAACGTCTTGAACGGATCCATAAGCAATGTTCAAGTCCTCTGCCAGCTCTCTGATGGTCAATTTGCGGTTTTCGGACAACATTTCTTGAATTTTATCGATGTTTTCATCGGTTTTCGACGTTGTCGGCCTGCCACTGCGTTTGTCATCCTCGACCGACTCACGACCACTTCTGAAGCGTTCGTGCCATCGAAAAACATTTGATCTCGAAAGAGTATCGTTGCCGAAACACTTCTCCAACATATCCAAGGTCTGCGGACCGTTAAATCCGTTTTTTACACAAAATTTAATGCAAACTCGTTGATGCTCAAATGATGCCATTTTCAAAATCGAAGACACGAACAAAGGAGATGTGCTCAGTACAACGTAACTTTTACAAATATCAAGCTATGATGCTGAAATTGGAAGGAAGTGTTAATGACAGATATGGTAACCTAACAAAAAAAAAAAAAAGAAACAATCGGGTAACTGACAGCGACACACGGGGGACAGTCCTAGAACTTTTTGATCAAGGTAGTATACGCGAAGGTTCGAGCCTGTATCGATTAGGTACTCCGTCTTCGTGGATTTGTCGAAGACAAAAAGGCGGCTCGTCCTGGGGCAGTCATTGCGCGCCGCATCCAATCACGTGCTTACTCGTTTCCCGAAACATAACGGCATGGTTGGTGGCACTTGTGAGCTTTGTCGCCATATGTCTCATGATACCAGCAGTATCCATTCCTCGAGGAGCATCTCTTCGCACTCGCGCTCCTAGATCTTGAGCGGTAGCGAGTCCCGTTCTTACTTCAGTTTTTCGGACGTGACCTCTGCAATTTCGCGACTGTTATCTCCATACCTTCTGTTACGGCTCGTGGTCGATCTCACATTGATCGGTCGAGCATTGGATGCGTTTGCACGACGGTGTGCCGTCTATTACCCTTCCCTTGAGAAGAAAAAATGTCTCTATTCAATGGAAATGTTCCAGTCATTCGGAACTCGTTTACAACTATTTCAGCTCTTTGTAGTTTTCACATGTTCGTCGTCACGATGTCACCCAGATCTGGGTGACGGGGTATGCTACCGTGGGGGACCCGTCACTCAAATATGGGTGACGTTCCTCTTATTCAAGTTAATAGGATTTTCAGTTGGATTTTTAAAAGGAATTTCATGGAATTAGCACTGAAATATAAACGTAGAATATGCAATATAAAAATACTAAAAATATAAACTTTTTACCAATTTATATTTCGGATAACATATTACATTATGCTATGTCGCATGGTGTTCGTCGAAACATTTTAAACACATTTGAGGTGATTTTGGACAATTGGAACAATAGGTCGTGGTTTTTTTTTACATTTTTCCTGGCTTCTCGGGTTTCTTGGTTTGCCTCCTCTTCTGGTAACACAGGGCGCACATCCTTCTTATAGGCTTGCCCTGTTGATTCTTTCGAATCTCTAAATTATGGGACACATTTCTTGTTTTATTTCTATTATTGTCGAGCGTATCATTTTCCGAGGACAACTATTCGGCAACGGGAAGTTTTCCAAATTTTCTTATTTCTATTTTTTTCTTCGCGATGGGTAGAATCCATCCAAGGTTGATGTCATAATAGGTGCATGTTTTGTTGACAACATCCCAACATCGCGAACATACCTCCATTTTAGCACCACAATACATATTGTCATCCTCTCTTGCTATCATTTCACCTTTCTTCAATGTGTACGATATTAGAAAACGTGGCATAAATTTTTTGTTGTACCGCACAGTCCCAACGACATGCGTCTTAGGATTTTAAAATTTCACTGCTAATTCATAGCTCGTGTAAAAGTTATCGACAAACCAAGTTCGTCCTTTATTTGTCAATTTATTTGCAAGTTCAATGCAGATTATTGTAATTAAATAAATTACTCACCCTTTGTCACCTCTACACCTCTTAGCTGTAATAATTTTTCAATGGTCCCATCAAGTTTTGTCAGGAGGTTGAAGTTTGTGTGTTAAATACGGTGATAAGAATACAATTGACACAGACTGTTTCTTTACACTCTATCTTGATACTTCGTTTTCATATTTCTACTCTATCTGATAATTCAATTTCATCAACATTGTGTGGTTATAGCGTGTCCATCCAACATTAACAAGGTTGGACTTTCTTTTCAAGGTTTTGAGAAATTAATGTAACGTTGGAACCATTTTATAAAAAGTGATGCTTGAATCTGGTTCGATGATATGCACCGATTGATCTGCACAATGTTCCATTCATAAGTAACTTGTTTTAATTTTTCCTCGAGAAAGTAATCACGAGAGAAAAATCACTTGATATTACTTTTTTCTCATTATGTTATAATTAAATACACAAGAACTTTAAAATCTCATTAATATAATAAAAATGCGATTATTGTAGAATAGCTTAGCTTTCTACATTTCTTTAAAATCACAAAATAACAGAAAATTCCACTTAAACACCATGAGAAACAATAAGCACATGTTAAACAATGGAATAGCTATAAATGATGACGGTTGTCATTGGACGATGTTACTATCATTTTAATACTTCGTTTTCATATTTTTACTTTATCTGATAATCCTATCTTCTCCTCTATATTCCATGCATTATTTTCTTTCAAAATAATTTCGTCCATAGTTTTCTTCCATTGGTCCTTGTCCGGTCCTGATAATGCCTGTTTCACATTCTTTGGCTCATTTTCTTCGATTGTAACCCTATTCAGAGGAGTCGTGTATCTATCTGATGTCACAGTGGGAAAAATTTGTGATTTCATGGCCAAAACCAAAAAATTGAAACCTTTAATTTTGATAAATGAAAATTCAGTGGGAAACCAAATCAAATGAGACTGTCGAGTAAAGAACTAATGTAGGTATCGTATAAATAAAGATTTCACTCTTGATTGTTGTAGCCAATGGTTATGCGAGATTATTTATCCGTATATTGTACACTGGCATGAATGAAGAACCGCGAGTGGAGAATGTTGAGAAACGAGATTGGTAAGAATGCGAGCAAGACGAATGATCATTCTACGTGCGAGTTTCATGCGAATGTGTGCCCACGTGCGTCATGTTATATTTCCGCCGAAGACGTGTACAGTTAAGTGTTAAAATAAAACAGGTATACATTGATCGTTTCAACTTCAACAATTGGTAGCAGAACGTGGTTATAAGCTGAATGTAAAAGCAAGTGGTTAAGATGTAACATTGTGTGAATTGTACGATGCGGGTGTAAAGAAATGACGGAATACGTGGAACGTTTCGAATACCGTCACTTAACGATGGAAATTATTTCTCGTGGAATGAGAAAATGGAGAGTGAAGAAAGTAATTGGTGTGAAACTAGTAATAAAGCCCGAGGAGAATGAAAATGAATAATACGAAGGAAAAATGAAACTATGAATACAAAGTGTCCCAATAACGGAACAAGATATCTTCCAAATGGCAGCCATGGCTTTTTTCACGGACTACCAATCTTTTCTTAAAATTTTTCACGACTTTTTCTCACGAACTCGGATCAATTTCACCAATGACACGTTCGATGTTGTCCATCGGCTCTGGAATTGTCTCTGGATCGTCGGCGTAAACCTCACCTTTGACGCGACCCCACAGAAAAAAGTCCAAAGGTGTCAAATCGCATGATTTTGGTGGCCAATTGACATCACCTCTTCGAGAAATTACGCGTTGCGGAAATTTTGTTTGCAAAAGTGCCATTGTTTCGTTCGCTGTGTGGCAAGGAGCACCATCTTGCCGAAACCAAATATCAGCCAAGTCAAGACCTATCAGTTGATGGTAGAAATAGCCAGTCAACGTGTCGCGATATCGTTTCCCATTCGGAGTAACTACTTCATCATCATCGTTTTCGAAGAAAAATGGCTCGATCGCGCCTTTTGATCAAAAATCGCACCAAATGTGACTCGCTTCGGATGCATTGACAATTGTTCAATCTGTTGTGAATTTTCCGAGGGACAAAGGGACACAGTTAACGAGCGCGATAAAGAGAAGTATTGTTACAATTGCTGGAGATATGATCATATAGCTACCGACTGTAGAAAACAAAATGAAAATTATACTCAAGGAAGAAGGACGTAGTCATAATTTCGGAGAGGGCAACAGCCTAACTCAGGACTGTCGTCAGAAAAGAGTCGTCACCTGAAGATGAAGAGTGTAAATAAATAATGTTTGCAGTGGGTGAAGAAAGAACAGATGTCAAAGACTATAGTAGGGCTTGGATTTACGAGTAGTTACTAGACTCTGGCTCAACGAGTCATAGAAATTATGAGAAGTAAATATTTGAAGGAGTAATTCACGATAAGAGGCAGGTAACAGAAGGTAAAAAGTTAATGTCGGTGGGTATAGGAGATGTAGTCAAATAAGTACTTTAAGTGAGAGTAATATAAGGTCAAAGAATGTTTGATGCGTATCTGAATTAAATACTAATCTGTTGTCGGTTGCAAGGATGACTGACCATGGTTATAATGTAACATTTAATGATGAATATGTTACGATTGTTCACAAAGATCCAGATAACAACAGACAGTGAAATAAGACGAGTCCAAAGACTTATCGAATGTGAAGAAGAAGAAGAACAAAGAAATGTTCAGATGGGAGTAAGAAGATCATCACGAATAAGAAATCAACGAGCACTTAGAATTACCGATAAACAATTCCAAGATCATTCGATGGGGCAATGTAATCGAGTAAGAGGGATTGCTGGAAAAATACCATGGATGAGGAAATGAATTCTGTGAGATCTCACGATGTCTGGGACTTGGTAACTCGACCTGAGAATAAAAGGGTCGTTAAGAGTAAATGGATTTACAGCTTGAAGAAAGATCTGTTGACATTGCAAAAGAAGTATAAAACTGGAATCGTAGCATTGGGTTGTGGATAGACCAGGTTACGATTATCAAAAGACATTCGCTCCAACAGTGAGTATGGAGACAGATTGTTGATAAGCATAGGTGCAGAGAAACAAGAAAAGATAAACGATGTGAAGACTGCATTTCTGCATGGATCATCCAACAGGGAAATATTCACAAAAGTACCAACTGTGTACTGTTGTACCAAAGTTTGTAAGCTGAAACGGGGCATATAAAATTTGAAGTAGGCCAACCGCTGCTAGAACGAACATTTAATAAAAATAATAAAGAAAGAGGAATTCAGCCAATCCAAAGAAGATCCATTTCAAACAGCTCTTTATGCAAAGAGAAACGATGAATTTTTGTTATGTGGGCTACGTGTAGAGATGATATACCTATCGAGTTCAGATGAATTTGAGAGTATATGAACAAGTTAAAACAGTGTATAGATATAAAGGAGCTTGAACGTGTAAATATTGTATTAGAAATTGAGTTGGAGTAGAAAGAAGAGGGGATTGCTATACACCAAAGAAATTATATTAAAAATATACTAGTAGACTATAGGATGGAAGATTGTAATCCGATCAGCGCGTCAATGGATGTTAAACAAAAGATAGGAGACAATTAAGTAAGCAATGCGTGTGATCCAATTGGATAAAAGAATCTGTTGGGTCGTTTGATATATCTGAGTTCACCAATGAGGTCAAACTTGTCGTTTACCTTAACTCATTGTGAACTACCGCTGCATATGTACATTCTGCATAAACCATAAATTTGGCCGAGGAACTTGTAGATGCGTTTGGTGAAAACACTCGCGTTTTTTGTTTGAAATTTGGCGTTTGTCTCTTGTCGTTTATTGTTTCCTCCACATCGACATTGTATCAGTGTCAAAGGAGAAGCAGAATTGTTAATATTACTTCAGACTTTTCAATTAAAAGTGTAATTCTTGAACTGTTGTGCCATTGGAAAGTAAGTTGACATGTATTCAGTTTTATTTTTTGATTAGCGTATTAGGTTTGTAGTTAGCTATTCACATGTTTTTATATCTAAAGAAGTTTAAATGATATATTTTGTGTGTATATTCTATATATTATAATAGGCAATTTTGTTACAAAATGTGAAAAGTTTTAGAATTAAGTGGACCAAAACGAGAAGAAATTTACAATCGTCGAGCAAACGGCGAATCTTTGAAAAAAATTTCCATGGACTTCAGCATTTCACGAGAAGGTGTAAGGAAAATATTTCAAAACATAAATGTTTTTGGAAGACCAGAAAATTTAATTAGAACTGGAAGAAGGTGGAAGACAACCGTTCGTCAAGACAGACAAATAGTTCGAGAAGTTAAAAAAACCCATTTCTTAATGCCAAAGAATTGAAAGAAAATTTATTTTTGCCCATTGGAATTATACAAATAAAATCTTGTATAAAAGAAAGCAATTTGTATGGTCGTATATTACGAAAAAGGCCATATATTTCGAAAGTGAGTGCTACGAAGCGTTCAAGATTTGTTCAGGAGTATTGTAAAAAATCAATTTCATTCTGGGAAACAGTTATTTGGAGTGATAAATCGAACTTTGAAATGAAGTCAAGTAAAAAAAGACAACGTGTATGGAGGAAAGTAAGAAATGCATTTAAACCATTTCTTGTGACTTCAACCGTGAAACATGGAGGTTGCTTCGTTATGATATAGAGCTGTTTTAACAACGATCAAATTGAAAATTTAGCAATAATTGAAGGGAACCTGACCGGCTCCGGATATGTCGAATTATTAAAGGAGAATTTGTTTTTCATCGATGCAAAAATTTGAAAGAAATAGGTCGCTCGTTTTTCAGCAAGACAACGATCCAAAGCACACCTCAAGAGTTGCAAAATAATTTTATGAAACCAACAAAATAAATTTGCTTCCATGGCCACCTCAAAGATCAAATTTGAATCCGATCGAGCATTTGTAGGAAAAATTAGATCGTCGAATAACTGCAACTGGAAGATACAGAAAATCAAAATTTATATAAGTGTTGAAAAAAAGATAGAATTAATTAAGCTCCACTACGCTGAAAAAATTAATTAGAAGTATGCCAAGTTGTCTTTTAGAAATAATAAGAGCCAAAGGATATCAAACTTTATATTAAAGAAATTACAATAACGTAAAATGTGCATTAAATTACAATGTCAACATATTTTCCGTCTTCAGTTATACTAAACAATTTACTTCTTTGCGTTATTTTGTACTAGGTTGTTCAATAAGTTTTGTCGTTCGGTAAAACTTATTGAACAGTATAGTACTAGGTTGCTCAACCTATTTCTATAGAAATTAGTTTGCATTTCGTGTATTTTCTTCTTTTTGTTCTTCAATAACTTCAATAAACACATCTACACAGTAAGTAAGCTTTTGCACTTATGTCATTAACTTTATTTTTGATCATTTATAATAGAACCTTACGTGTTGACATAAATACCGTTACGAGTGTAGACTATATGCGTCTCACGTAAGCACGCTTAGTTTCGAATAGTCCTGTCCTCAAAGGGTTAAGAAATTGATCTCAGTTCAATAAATACAACAAGAACAATTCACACGAAAGCATTTAAAAGGGTATTCCGATATTTAAAAGGGATAATGGATCACTTCATTGAATATAGGAATACAAAATTTAAAAGGAGGATATTAGCTCTAACAGAAGCAAGCTTCATGGGATCTCATTGAAGATTCAAAATCATTCAGTGGGACATTAGTAAACTGTAACGACAATCTGGTCTATTGGAGAAGTAGGAAACAATCTAGAGTAGCTCTATATTCGACAAAGAGCGAAGTAGAATTGATGTTAGAGGTGGTGAAAGACACAGTTTGGATGAGTAATGTACTGGAAGGGATTGGAATCTCAAAGAATGTGAATAAAGTACTTTTGTGTGGTAATTTGAATGAGGTTTCAAAGTAAGCCAAAATTGTTGAACAGAAAGTGGATTTTATAAGAGAGAATGATCATCATCATCATCATCATTTTCGAAGAAAAATGGCTCAATCGCCCCTTTTCATCAAAAACCGCACCAAACGGTGACTTGCTTCGGATGCATTGACAATTGTTCAACCTGTCATGAATTTTCCGAACCCCTTATGCGACAATTTTGTTTATTCACCTAGCCACCGAGGTGAAAATGCGCCTCGTCGCTAAGGATAATACGCCTGAATAATTTGCACGCGTTCTTTCATCGTGGACTGTTCCATGATTAATTTCCCATCTGTCTAGATGACATATGTCAAGTTTAAAGTAAATCGGTTTGACGCTTTAAAAATAGCGCGAAATTGAAATCGACCGGTGATGATTGGGATACCCTGTATAAGTAATCTAATAGTTGTATAAAGTAATATAATACATTTACATGTATGTATCATTTTTGAATGTAAATATTGAAAAAAGATTCTTTCCGTTTGTAAACGTGCAATGCGTTTTCATTTTATTTCTGTACAAACTTCATTATTTCTTTACCATTATATAAATAAATGTAAGATCATATACTGTTTCATCGAACGACAAAACTTATCGAACAACTTATTAAATGCCGAATTTTTGGTCATGAATTTGATGAATTTTCCCATTGTGATTGACACAGCACGGTTCGACCTCTTTAATCGTCTACATTGTACATGATCTCTATTTGTTGGTTTTTATGCGCATCATCTACTTTAGAAAACTTCCGTGTTATGTTCTTTCGATAATGACTCTTCTTCAGATTCTTCACTTTCTGAGTTTTTCCATTATCTCCGTCATGATTTATTTTCATCGAAAAAGTGACTTCATTATTCGTTGTATGAATCGATTGTTTCTCATCTATTTTGTCCATAAAAAATGATATCACGGCTAATTTTTATTCTACTTCTTTCCTTATCCAAGAATAGTTTTCTTATCCAAAAATAAGGGTAGTTTTCTTATCCTTGTCCTTTCGATTCGTTTGAATAACCGACAAAAGTGTACTTTTTGTCTTTGTTATCCACATTTCTTCATTGTTGCTTATGAACATGGATATGTGCATCGCAATCAACAATATTCAGGTTTCCAACATCAAATTTTCTCGAACACCATAGCTTATCGTGATATTTTTTGTTGCCTTCATTGGTAAGCGATTACTAAGTCGCAAAATTAATTAGGACGAACGATGAGTTGGGAAAGTGGTAAATGGATCGTGGTAGATCTCGAAGATCTTTCGAGCATTGAGTGTGTTTGCACGATGGTGTCGACTATAAGTTGCTCGAAGGACCACCTTCCCGTTGGAAGGACTAACTGTGGTTGATCGTTGTCCAATGGGCTGGACCAATGTAGATTGTAATGCCGCCTTCGAGGTCTCCGCCGCGTGCTGCTATCATGTCCAGGGTGGTGTTGAGCGTTGTTTTCACACACGGCGCCTCACTGGATGCACAAGCCGGCTGCCGAAGGTCCAAGATTACGTTGAAGCTCGAGGAATTGCTGATAATTCCCTCGAAGAGTGCAAGTTCTTGATGAGAACTAACGCAGGAAGCTGCACACTTCAATCCGTGCGTTCAGGCCAAAACTCTAGCCGTGGTCTCTTAGCTGTACACTGATCTAAACCTTTCGGGTCAGTGCAAACGTAACCTCGGTTTGCCCTACTCCCTTAAATTAAGTGTGGGTGGCGACGAATGACTGACCAATTACGGCGGGTCCTAGTCCCGCCGAATCTAAGACATGCCCATCGCTATGGGGCTTAGGTGGGGGCGTCGCGACGTAGACAGGGTGTCCAAACCCCTGCAGGCCTGGGCTGAAATTTTCCAGCATCTAGAAATGACGCAACAAGGCCGCACTAGGGCTTCGCGTGCCAGACTGTGCAGAGGGTCCCTGTCCAAGTGCTTGCAGTGTTTTATGACGGGAAATATAGCCATCACTTACTCCGTGCCTCGGGTTGAAAAACAAATAAACCTAACCCTCGGTGACAGGCCCTTGCCGTAGCCATGTGGACAATTTCTCTAACAAACCCGAAGCACGGACCCGCCACAAAACGCAGTTGCACGCCTCTACATACCGCCCACCTTGAACTACTCGAGTTCAACTAAATCCAAATAACCTAATGCGCCTTACGCTACATCGCTTATTGATTATTGTTGCTAAACAAGTTTAGTCTTCCTGCGCGCTAGGCAGCACGCAAAGCCTCGTGACTGGTCTCTTCAATGTTCCACTGGCCGTCCGAAGAGAGACCACTCGAGTGACGCCATCCTAGCCGGGATGCAGCTTTGAGATGCGCCCCAGAGCCCACTTCATTGCAGGCAGGTTGTCTTCCTTAATCAGGACTTTGGCGGCGTAGGTTTGAATGTATGAGGAAGGAATAGGAGTGGGGAGAGCGTTCCATCCCGGGCCTGCTAGTGGACTCGTCAGTAAGGCATCCTAGCAGACCCTGCCTTATACGCCGGGACATTGGAAGATCGGTAAAGGATCGTATATATACCGATCGGAGCAGGTACGGGAATTTGCGGGAAACGGTTGGTGGTGAGTTTCCCTCTGGTGGCAAGCGTGGGTAGCGCCGCCACAGACCATCGTCCCAACCCTCGGGTGGTTGCGTGTTCCAAGCTGCCATTTCTGCCGCTGCTGCAATCCATGTACATACTCCTGCTGCCATCGCTTCTAAAAATGGCGGAGCATTTGCTGCAACAGCTGAAATCTACTTAGTCGATTAAGCTGATCATGCGACAGATCAGCCTCGGGCAACGCCATCAGTGCCTCTCCAATCAAGAAGTGCCCAGGAGTCAAGGGATACAAGTCCGACGGATCGGTTGATAAAGGATGGAGAGGACGGGAGTTAAGACATGCCTCAATCTGCGTGAGGATCGTGTAGAGTTCTTCAAATGTTAGTCTATGGTTGCCCACTATGCGTTTTAGATGGGTCTTTACTGATCGAACACCCCGCTTCTACAACCCTCCGAAGTGCGAAGCGCGGGGTGGAATTAGATGCCATTCGATGTGGCCTTGAGCCAGCGCGCTCGTGATCCGGTCCTGGTGCGCGCGAGACGTCAACAATGCCCCCAGCTCCCTCAATTCGTTTCGCGCGCCAATGAAATTCGTGCCATTGTCTGAGTAGATGGCACGACACACACCGCGACGCGCAACGAACCTGCGCAGGCAACTGAGGAATGCGTCCGTTGTCAGGTTGGCGCATAACTCCAGATGCACCGCCTTAGTAGCGAAACATATAAACAGGCACAGATAGGCCTTTCCCGAGGTACGGGAACGTCCGCGGTCAATGACCAGAAAGGGACCGGCATAGTCCACGCCGCAGGTAGCGAAAGCACGAGCAGGGGTCACCCGTGCGGCAGGCAGAATCCCCATTTGAGGCTGTTCGCTGGTAGGATTTGCCTTGAAGCAAGTGACACAATCGCGCAGCACCTTCCGAGTTGCGCGTCTACCGGATGTAATCCAATATTTTTCTGTAATGGACACGAGAGTCTGTTGACATCCGGCATGCAACAGTCGTACATGCTCGCGTCGAATTAACAATGTAGCCAACGGGCCCGAGCTCGGAATTACGAGCGGATATTTCCGAGTGTATTCCATTGAAGCGTTCTGAAGACGGCCGCTCACCCCGATGAGCCCGTGTTCATCGATAAAAGGATTTAGGGAGATGATAGAGCTGTTCCTTCCCAACGGCTCCCCGCTCACCAATTGCTCCTTTTCCGTGCCGAAATATCGCTCCTGCGTGGCGAGGATAATTCGGCGCTCAGCCGCTACAAGTTCGTCCACAGCAAGAGGGCACGGAAGACTTCCTGATTTGCCGGTGTCGCGTTGGCGTCGCGCACCCTTACAAAATCTAAGAACGTATGCTAGGACCCGACAGAGCTTGTCGAGGCACGAGTAGCGCGCAGCTAGCCCTAGCACCACGGATTCGCAATCGACCGTCGCCGCTAATTGCAAGATCTGCGGTGCCCTTGCCTCCGGAACCTCTATCACGGGTAGATCACAACGTGGCCATTTTGCGTTGTCCAACGATAGCCATGATGGGCCGTGCCACCACAATTGGTCGCTCTTGAGAACGGCTGAGTCTGCACCGCGTGATAAGATGTCTGCCGGGTTGTCGCCGGATGCGACATGTGATCATACTTCTGGTCCGGTTAACTCCTGTATTTCCGATACACGATTAGTTACGAATGTTTTCCATCGCCTTGATCTCTCGCGAATCCATGCCAAGACGATCTGGCTATCGGTCCAACAATAGTCGCGGCACGATTTTAGGCGTAGGGCCTCCCTAACCTTTGCTAATAGCCGCGCTAGCAATACGGCACCGCACAGTTCAAGCCTCGGCAGGCTTATTGTTCTTAAGGGAGCTACCCGTGACTTCGCGCACACCAAGCGAGAGACCCACCGTCCCTGTTGCGTTCGCGAACGCAGGTAGATGGCCGCGCCGTATGCCCGTTCCGACGCGTCGGAGAACCCGTGCAACTCGACGCCCAGGCTGGAAGACGGCACGCGCCGCGGGACACGCAACGCGGAGATTTCCCGTATCTCTTCTCGGAACTGGCTCCATTGGGATTGAAGCTCTTGTGGGAGGCTTTCGTCCCATCCTACCTTGGCCGCCCAGAGTCCCTGCATAAATATTTTTGCCCTAACTATCAAGGATCCGACGAGTCCTAACGGGTCAAAAATCTGGGCAAGTTCCGCGAGGACGTGGCGTTTTGTGATTCGAGGGAATACTTGATAGTTGCTGCTATATCCTAGCTCGTCAGTGGCTATGGACCATAGCAAACCCAAAGTCTTCGGTTCCATATCAACCGACCTAAATTCTAGCTGATCTGTTCCACCACAGTGGTGGCTTATTGCTCTGGGGTCGTTGCTTGCCCATTTCCGGAACGGGAAACCGGCACTAGCCAAGACCCTTGTCAGGGATTCGCGTAGCTCCGCGGCCTGCTGCACCGTCTCGCACCCGGTCAGCAGGTCATCAACATAAAAATCGTGCAGGATCGCCTCGCTGACTGAGGGGAATGACCGCGCGCACTCCCTGCCTACCTGCTGTAGGACACGGGTTGCTAAGTACGAAGCGGAGGCGGTACCATACGTAACTGTGTTTAACGCGTACGTGCCGATGCCCTCGTCCTCGCTGAACCGCCAGAGGATTCTTTGGTAACGTCGGTCCTCTTCCCGAATCGCGATTTGCCGGTACATCTTGGCGATGTCTGCCGAGAGGACGATTGGATGCTTGCGGAACCGAATCAAAATCCCAAACAGATCGTCCTGCACCTGCGGCCCCACAAATTGAGCATCGTTCAGTGATACGCCGGTGGTGGTCTTTGCGGACCCATCGAATACGACGCGGAGTTTTGTGCTCGAACTGGCGCCCTTCAGTACCGCGTGGTGGGGCAAATAGAAACTTGCTTCGCGTTCGTTCGCGAGTTTCGCGTCCAGCTTCGACATGTGCCCTAATTCTACGTACTCGCGCATGAAACCCTTGTATTCCCTTCCTAACTCGGGATTTTTCCTGAATCGCCTTTCCAGATTCAGAAATCGTCGTTCTGCCTGAGCACGAGACCCACCAAGCTCCCCGACTCGTTCATTAAATGGTATCGCGACCACGAACCGGCTATTTTTATCGCGCGTTGCGTTCTCCTGAAAATGCTTCTCGCACGGATCTCTGTCGTTCGCGCGCCCGACGTTGCCGACCTCCTCCACCTCCCAGAAACGCGAGACCGCTGCTTCTAATCTCGCATTCGTACTTGCGTGAAATCCGGAAGCAAACTTGACCTTGCCCTTCAGAGCGGGCCACTGTAGGCTCCCACCTAATACCCACCCGAGTCGTGTCTTTTGCCACAGAAGGTGGCTGGTTCCCACCCTTACCTGGCCGACACACAGGAGCTCCCAGAATAGGCCGGCGCCTATAAGTATATCTATGTTTCCCGGGACTCCGAACTCTGGGTCAGCGGGCGTTATTCCGGAAGGTATAGGAATGTTGGCCTTTTCCAACGGCATGTTGGGGAGCCTCTCGATGATTGATTCCATCACCAGGCACCCCAGGTTTGCCTTGAAGTTTCCGTTACCGGATTCTAACCGTACCTGGGTAGCTGAGCGGATGGTGCTTTTGACGCGCCCCAGAGCGCCCATCGTATATTCGAACGCCCGACACGACAGGCCGACCCGCTTGCAAAACTCCTTACTTACGAAATTTGCTTGCGAACCCGAATCTAACAAAGCGCGACATTTGTACCTCTTCCCTCCCTTCCCTATGACGACCACGACCGCCGTGGAAAGGACGGTGTACTGGGTTTTGGGTTGTGCCGCGCTTGAGATGTGGAATGACACGGTGGGAGGACCCGATTCTACCTCGCGTTCCTCGGGATCCGACTCCTCCTTATGTAATAAGGTGTGGTGCTTGCCATCGCACCTTAGGCACGTTCTTCGTGTGCACGTTTTGACTCCATGACCGGGAGCCAAACAGTTGTAACACACCCGCGCCTGTTTTGCTACTGCATGCCGTTCAGAAACGGGCATGGCCTTCCACTTTCGACAATTGTTCAACGAATGATCACCAGTGTATACCACGCATTTTCTAGTCTTGCTAGCGACGTGCGACACTGGGGAGAACGTTCTATCCACTACTTCACGCGATTTCTTAATCACTGTCTTCGCGCTCGGTATGGAATTTGGAACGTTGCTCGCATCCTTACGAGCAAGGTATTGAGACCGTTGCTCAATGAATCGAACGAACTCGTGAAACGTGGGCATCGTCTTCGATTCCATGGCTCGCCTCTCCCATTCATCGCGGGAAGCTACATCTAACCTTTTTGCTAGTACCGCATTAACAACAGCATCAAGGTGGCCCGCGGGCTCCAACAGTGACTCGAGAGCGCGCATGTTGTTAACTGCCCTATCCGCGAACTCACTGAGTGATTTACTATCATGTCGCCTAGTCGGTTCGATCTCTAGGAGGGACTGAACATGATGGTTCACTAATAGCCTAGGGTCGTCATATTTTTCCCTAAGCCGCGCCCAAGCTAATTCATAATTGGCTGCTGACACGCTAAATGATTCAATTGTTCGTGCCGCAGCGCCCGATAACGAAGTCGTCAGGTAGTTGAAACGGTCAACAGCGGACAACTTGTCCGAACTGTGGACTAATGACAGAAAGGTGTCCCGAAAACGAATCCATTGCCCACAATCTCCGGTAAAGAGTGGCAATTGTATGACCGGTAACCGCGCTGCCGGATGAAGATCGGACGGTACCTGTCTGTCGGAGGTGGCCGACGCCGTGCTAGGCGCGGCTTGACCGCGAGCCTCTATTATTCGCGTTTCGGTAACGGCCATAATATTAAAGTATTTTTCCTCAAACTGGTTGCGCTCGTCTACCTGTGCTTCCGCGTGCGGAGTGTCCATTAAGGACGTATCTATCTGCGATTGTATGGATTCAAATTTCTCGAGAAGGCACTGATTCGACTGAACGCGTTTTTCGAAAGTGATTAAATTTGCGCGGACGTCTGCTGACTCGACAAACTTCCCAGAGCTGGTCAACCTAGCCTTCACATGCCTTCGTTCGAGAACAAGTGATTTTACGGACTCCATCTTAACACGATCAACACACAGATTGAAACAATAAATGACTCACGGACAATAGGAGTGGATTGGCGGCTTCAGGCAGCTTCCGTAGACCGTTCTGCAGAATGGTCGTTATTCGTGCTGTCCGGGTCCTAGGGCTGATGCCGTCTTGGATGTTGCCCCCTTCGGTTGTCTCCTCTTCGCTGTGGCCCAAGTTTTGGGTGTAGCAACCCTCGAAGGTGCCCGTCGCTTGCTACTGTCATGTCCAGGGGGGTGGTGAGCGTTGTCCTCACACACAGCGCCTTACTGGATGTACAAGCCGGGTAGGTACTACTCCCTGCTTGTAGTGTCGTACTGACCTGCTAACCGCGATGTAATCCTGGATCTAGCAGATGGTTCACCCTATGAATATTCGCGACTGTTTTTTCAACACGTTTCGTATTTCGGGTGTGACCTCGACGATCCAGCTTACGATTTCCTTTGCTCTATTGCACGTTCTAAATAGTAATTTGAATCCTTCCGCGAATTTAGATTTCGGTATGCTATCCAAATTGCTGCTAATATTTCCTTTTCTGATAACTCCTTTGGTACATTGTATATCGCCATTCTTGGTTTCCTTTTTGCAGATTGCCCAACTGACAGTCCGGCTTTTCCTAGTTTGTCGCTTTTGAGTAGGTCTCGCGTGTCTTCTTTTGTCTCTGTTTCAATGAGTATATCATTGTTGTTTATTTTTCCAATGTTCCATATTTTAAGTTTATCTCTTGCCGGTGTGACATTTGGAATTATTGTTTTTTTTTTTTTTGGTTTCGTCGCTGTTTTGAACTTTCCTCTTCTCCTACGGAAATAACGGTTAAAACGTGCTTCGGAGATCTCGTGGTTTGTTGCTGGACAAGGTTTGAGCGCATTTTTGCTTTTCCTGCGTAGGTGACTGAAGGTTTTGGAGGGTGGAAGTCGCGTTCGGCGATTTTGGTCCTTTTTTTCTAACTTTATCCTCAGGGTGTTCTCCTCTTGCACTTTTCGAATAAGCTTGCAGCATTCCATGGCTTTTCTTCTTATGAATTTCAGGTTTCTTGCAGTTGCTTCGCCATTGAGACTTCTACGGAGCTGCACACTATGTTGCGTTTTTAATAAGAGACTGAATGATTGAATGATTACGGTTGAGGGTATCTTTGAATCTTTAATGTTCAGTGTGTTTGTAGTGACTGCTCTAGTCTCAAGTAGCTATCGTCGAGGCAAGTTCTGTCGTGTCAGTGCTGGTTTGTCATTGGTTAATTTTATGGTGGTTGTGGTGTGTAGGTTGGATATTTTTAATAGAGTTCGCTAATAGGACGAATATGTGATTTTCCAGTAATGATAGTATGCAACATTTGACCTACAAAGAGATCAAGCGTGATGCATCGTTGGTTTATGACCTTTGGCAGGCGGTTGTTCGTTAAATTTTTCGAAACAAAGTTTTTCGCCTTTACGAGGAGCAATAATAAATTGACCTTCGATATTTGCACTGCAATACCAGCTTTTCGGCTCGTGGTCGATCTTATATTGATCGTTCAAGCATTGGATGTGTTTGCACGATGGTGTGCCGTCTATTACCCTTCTCGAAGGACCACCTTCCCCAATGGAAGGACCCAATATACAACTGGAGTTGTCCGTAAAGATATTACTCGAAGGACCCTGTCCGATTCGAGGAGTTCTCAATGCTAGTGAAGAACTACGAAACCGTTGATGATTCGTAGATGTAGCGATCGAAGGAACTAAACTCAAGGGCCGTCACTCAGTGCACACGTCACCTCGGTACACCTTACTACTCCGAGTCAAGGGTGGGAGGCAACGCACCACTGACCAATCGTGACGGGCCCAAGGCCTCACAGGGGCTGGTGACGCCCGCTACCAGAGTTCGAAGGTGGGAAGCGTCGCGACGCCGGACAGGGTGTCCAAATCACACAGACCCGGGCTGGAATTTCCCAACACGTGGAGACCCCACCGCGGGGCCTTTCAAGGACCGTACGTGCCGGGCCGTGCCAGGATCACCCGTGTCCCTCGCGGAGCAGCGTTTATGACGGGAAATAGCCAACAGCTGTCCAGTGTCCAGTGATGCACATCGAGAAATTCTATGGTCGCCGACAGGCCCGGTCCGTAGCCATTTCTACGAATTGCTAGAGAACCCAAAGCACATGGATTCGCCATAAAACACAGCTGCTAGCCTGTACACTAGCCTTTCGATAAATTTTTTCTAATGTTACGCGTTGCGCGTTGGGCGACAGGAAGTGTTGATTTAAAGTGTCTAGTCGACGGCGCTTCTCGACAATTTTTTACGGGTATCGAGATCGTTGGAATTAAAAGATAAGTCTGATCGATTGCTATTCACACTGGTGTATTTGTTGTGTAATGTTGGCGGAAGTTTTAACCCATTTGCATCATCGCTCTACTTAAGCTGTCGCGTTCAAATATTAGCGACGTTTAACTGACGACTGACCCGTATCACCGCGAGCGGTTAATCGTATCTGCAGTAACAAGCATCAAAATTATTTATGGAGTTTATTAACAATATTATATAGCAAAAAGCGCATTTCATATGTTGAGCGTCGTTTCGCTCTTCGTGGCCGCACTTCGAACTTAACGGAGTGCAGCCTATTTGAAATGGTTTTGAATCACAACCGACGGGCACAGGTCGAACTTAGAGTTATTGAAGTCTAGTGCGACGCTGCAGCTTGATGTTATGACAATCAATTGTGACTGACCTGTCTAAGGTCAGTTGCGCCGAGGAAGGCTCGGCTGGGCCCGTGCTCATCGGTGATTCTTTGACATTGTTGCTTGCCAGGCGCGGAGGGCGTATTTTTCGTCTAAGCCTAACCAAAAGACAATTTTGCAAGAGTCCGCTGGAGGTGGCATGCAACATTTACTAATAAATCAACGAACTCGGTGCCTCACAGGGTGGTCGCGCGTATGGTCTTTTATGGCAGCGCCTGCCGGAAATCGGCAGGCGCCTGGTCGCCAAATGCTCGACCCGAGGGTTTTATTTACGACGGCCACCTCCAACGTACCCTTGGCCACTTGCGACGCAACATACCGCCCCCCTTGAACCATTTGGTTCAACAGCTATTATTCTGCATGAGGACTATCGGTCTAACTAATTGATTACAATTTTACCTAGTCTAATCCTATCCAGCTAGGGTACTCTTGGCAAGTTACAATATCGCGCCTTTCACTAAGAGTCCAGCGGTAGCGGGGCGATGCGCTTCACGCAGCGCTTGTATTCGCCGTACGCCGTCTTGACGGTCACCACTCTTGTAACCCCATCTTCACCGGGGTGTATGGCGACAATCCTCCCTAAGGGCCAGGTCAGGGATGGCGTGTGGTCCTCCCTCACTATCACCAGTGATCCTACACGGATGTTCTGCATCATTCCCGAGTGCCACTTTTTGCGGATTGTCTGCTCCTGCAAATACTCCTTGCTCCACCTATTCCAAAAATGTCTACGCATCTGCTGGATGTGCGCCCAGGACGACAGTCGCCCTAGTGGAATCCCAGAATAGTCATAATCCGGTATACTTGTCAAAGTGCCGCCGATAAGGAAATGGGCGGGGGTCAACGCCTGCAGGTCATTTGGATCGGGAGATAGGGTTGTGATAGGTCGGGAGTTCAGGATCGTTTCGATCTGAATGACGTACGTCAACAACGCCTCATAGGACAACAAAGTTTCGCCAATCACCCGTACGAGATGGTGCTTTGTGGCCCGCATGGCCGCCTCCCATAGGCCGCCAAAGTGCGGGGCCCTCGGAGGTATTAGATGCCAGTTGACATTCTTGCTCGCCAACTCGACTGCTATTGCTTCGTTATGCGCCTGAGACTTGATAAACGCGAACAACTCCTTGACCTCGCGCCTTGCACCTACGAAATTCGTCGCACTGTCCGAGTATATATCCGCTGGCCGTCCTCTACGGGAAAAGAACCTGCGGAGCGCCGCTAGGAACGCCTGAGTCGTTAGATCGCTCACTATCTCTATGTGCGTTGCCTTGGTGGCAAAGCACACGAATATCGCGACATATACCTTGACCTTGCCTCGATTTCGGTGCGCCTTTTCTTTTATTAATATCGGGCCGCAGAAGTCGACCCCTACTCGCAAAAATGGCCTCGACTGCACTACGCGAGTTGATGGCAAATCGTTCATCTGATATGTCGGCGTTGGTGGCTTCGCACGGTAGCACGTAATGCACGATCGTACAATCCTACGCACCAACCCCTTCCCGCCGGGTACCCAAAATCTTTGGCGGGTCGCGTACAACGTGGCTTGCGCTCCCGCATGAAAGTGTTTTACATGATGGTCGCGCACGTATTCTCGGTTACTTTATGACGTTCCGGCAATATAATCGGGTGCTTCGCCCCGTATGGCAACCGCGATCTCGATAGCCGACCGCCTACCCGTAGTAGCCCGTTCGCGTCAACAAAGGGGCTCAGTGGCGCGAGCCTACCTGTGACCCGCGCCGAAGTCTTCAGTGCGTGGAGCTCGTCGCTATAAGATTGTCCTTGCATTCTTCGAATTATGCATCGCTCCGCTCCACGCAGCTCAGTTACCGATAGCGCGGCGCTATCTCTTTCCTTGTGAAAAGCATTGTGTATGAACCGTAAGCAATGCGCTATAACCCGTTTTAATTTATCGTAAGATGAAAATCTTTCCAACGTGTCCCAATCCGATACTTTGCTAACTAGCACTACGAGCGGTCGCAATTCGGGAATCTCCTTCTTCTCCAACTCAAGCTTGGGCCATTGCGTCTCGGGTTGCTTTAGCCACGCGGGTCCCTGCTGCCATTGCTCGTTCCTAATGAATTCCTTAGCCACGAGCCCGCGCAATATCATGTCCGCAGGGTTATCCGACGAACGCACATGCCGCCACTCATGTGCCTCTGATATTACCTGTATGTCCGCGACTCGGTGCGACACGAATGTTTTTAACGCGTGAGGCGGTGTCGCAATCCAACACAGCGCTATTGTCAAGTCAGACCAGAAAATGACCTTCTCAAATTCTAATCTGCGCAACGCGCCTCGCGTGCTTTTGAATAATTTTACCAACAATCGCGCCGCGCAGAGTTCTAATCGTGGCAGCGTTATTGTCTTCAAGGGTGCGACTCGAGACTTCGAGGCCACGAGGCTGGTCGAATGGTTGCCGTTTTGCTCGGTCACCCGCAGGTAGATGAACGCGCCGTACGCCTGCACGCTCGCGTCACAAAAGCCATGTAATTGCAGGCTTACATAGCCCTTCGATGTCACCTGCCTAGCTATCGAGACTTCCCATAATAGATTTAACTCCTGGCAATACGCGACCCACCTAGAGTGTATGTCCATTGGGACGGATTCGTCCCAATCCGCCTTTAATTTCCATAGATCCTGCATTAATATTTTCAAGCGTGTAATTATCGGTCCGAGCAACCCCAGGGGATCAAACAACGTCGCGATTCGTGATAACATTGCTCGCTTCGTAACGCGCTTGGCCGGCTGGATATCCTCTACACTATACGAGATCGTATCGTGTTTCGGATTCCAGCATAAGCCCAATGTTTTCACTTCCTCACCGAGATCGATTCTAAAGTGCTTATCACAGGCCTTATCCTTCAGGCCTTCAATGAGCGCTTCGTGATTTGCCGTCCATTGACGAATATGGAAACCTCCCCTCCTGCATAGTTCAATCAGTTCGTCCCGTATTACCACGGCTTCCTCCCGCGCTTGAGCGCCTGTTAACAGGTCGTCCATATAGAAGTCCTCGCGTAGCACCTTTGTAGCACGGACTAGCTCATTGCTCTCGTCATTCGCGAGTTGTCGGAGCGTTCGCGTCGCGAGAAATGACGCGGCCGCAGTCTCGTATGTCAAAGTGTTTAAGGCATATGTTTCTAGCGGCTTCCATGGTTCCGAGCGCCATAGAATTTTTTGATACACACGATCGGCGGGATGCATCAGCACCTGCCGATACATCTTTTCTATGTCTGCGGTGAGCACATACGAATGTGATCTAAACCGAACCAGCAAGGAGTATAAGTCGTCCTGAATTGTCGGCCCTACTAGCATCGTATCGTTTAGCGAGACACCCGTTGATGTTCTAGACGACGCGTCGAATTCTACCCTGAACTTAGTTGTACGGCTCGACGGTTTAACTACGGTTTGGTGTGGCAAGTAGTACCCCGTTTCGCTTGCCGGTGACTCGATTCTGGTCATGTGCCCCAGGTCCCTATAATCCCTCAAGAATTTCAAATATTCCTCCTTCAACCCCGCGTCCTTCGACATACGTCGCTCTAACGCGTACCATCGCTTGAGTGCTACCGAGTACGACTCTCCTAAGGCTCGCCCTCCTTCCCTAAATGGAATCCAAACCATATACCGGCCCGATACTGGGTCCCGCGTTGTATTACTCAGAAAATGCGCTTCGCATGCCCGCTCCTCGGCCGACACCGGCGTTTTTTCCGGCGTTTTCTCCAGTTCCCAGAATTTCCCCAACTGTTGCTGTAGCGCCTCGCGCGCCAAATTGCAACGGCTGCTACCTGCTGCCACACTACCCCACAGTTTACCTCCTAAGACCCAGCCGAATTTTGTCTTTTGCAGCGTAACCGCCCCGTTCTCGAGGGAGATTTGCCCCACACATAAGAGCTGCAAAAACCACTCCGCACCGATCAACCCCTCTATCTCCGATGGAGTGTTGAAGTTCGGATCCGCGAGCGTTATGTTGCCAGGAATCTTAATTGCGGTTCTCCCTATTACCCGTGATGGTAGCTTTTCCGTAATGCGCGGTATTATTAAGAAATTGATATTTGCCTGAAACCCGTTGATGCGCGATTGTATTTTGGCCGTAGTCGAACTTGTTACACCCGTGCTGGTTTGGTTGATCCCTACCACCGGTACCTCAATCCTCCGACGCACTAAACCCAATTTCTTCGCTACCGCTTCCGTTAGAAAATGCGACTGCGAACCCGAGTCTAGCAATACGCGAACCGGTCGCGGCTGTCCCCTGCTATCCAACACATGTATAACCGCGGTGGTTAGTAGCGTCTCCGGTCGCACGCTAACGTACAGCGTGGACACATTGGCCTGCACCGCTGTCTGCTGTTCCATCACTTGACTAGGGTGCAACAATGTATGGTGATTTCCCTTACACTGTCGACACCCGCCAGCAGCGCAGTGTCTCGCGAAATGGTTCGGCCGCAAACATTTTGTACACAGTTTCGCGCGCCTTACCATTTCCATCCTCTGCTCTACCTGCGCATTGTTTAGTTTCGGACACGCTGTCGTAAAGTGCCTTTCCTTACAGATTTGGCACCACACGGCCGTCACCGCATGTGCCAAAGTCGACGCTTGATTTGCCCTGATCAGGTATTTCGTTCTGAATTCCGACCTCGGGCCTGTATAAGCCGCCCCCCTGTGCGATCTCTCCGGAGTTTCTGAATCCAACAGTTTTTGTCTGTTGTGCAGGAACCCAAGTAACTGCTCCATGGTCGGTAGAGCAGAACCCTGCGTCTCCTCCTTCCAACGCAATCGCGACTGCTCATCCAACCTGGAGGTTATCGCGTATATCGGGAACGCCTCTAAGAACGGTGTTCTCAATGCTTCTAATGCTCTGTAATGCTTTGTAACTTGATCTACAAGGTCGCTAAACGACTGCGTGTTAGCGCGTACGCAATGCGGTAATTCGAAAAATGCCTGTATACGGCTGTTTATAATTGCTTTGGGATCGTCGTAGTTCTTTTCTAATATACCCCACGCCACTGAATAAGTCGCCGCGGTGGTCTCTAACGATTCTATTTTCTCGGCGGCCCTACCGGTTAGACATGATTTTAAATAGATTAATTTCTGCGTATCGCGAAACGCGGCATTTTCATGCACGGCGGCTCTGAACGCGTCGCAAAAACCGGGCCAGGCCGCGCACGAACCCCCGAATTGGGGCAATGGCATCGTCGGCAGTTTTATTTGAGCTTCGGCACTCAAGGAGGTAGGCGACTGTGAAGCTAGGACCCTGTCCGCGTTCGCGATTGGTTGCCGAGATTGCCCGTCGCTTACTATGTCGGTCAGTCCGATCGTATTTAACCTAACTTGCGCAATTTCCGCCGACCCTGCTACACCCTGCTTGCCCTGCGTGCCTATGAGCGACCTCGCTCTCCCTACGCTATCGTGGTAGCAGCCCTCTATTTCCATCCGTTCCTCTATACGCTGTTCAAACTCGTCGTCCGAACAGACCATTTCTAGGCCCCCTTGAATCTTTTCAAAGGGCTCAAACTCCTTTTCTAATTGCGCAACCCTGTGCTGCACTGTCGCAATGTCTGTGTCACCCGTCTGTTCGTACGACTCGAGGAACCGTTCGAACAGTGTCAATTTTGCTTTGATCGCGCCGCGCCTTCGTACAAGACCACGCATCTCGGCTGCGCCGCTCTCGTATGCCATTATTCGTCGCGAGTAGTTTTATCGAGTGGATAGAGGGACGGAATTGTCGGGTGTAGCGACACTTTAACAAATATTCTACTCACGACCCTCTGCGACCCCACGGGCGACGGGGTGTTCAGCGCTGACTGCTGGTGCTGAATGTCGTTGGATCCTGGCGTCGACCCTGGTGCTGGATCCTGGCGTCGACCATGCGTCGACCCTGGTGCTGGATCCCTTCGTTGGATCCGGTGTAGAATTCTGTCGTTGAATTGTGGCGTGGACCCTGGCGTCGACCCTGCTGCTGGATCCTGGCGTCGACCTTACGTCGACCCTGGTACTGGATTCTGGCGTCGACCTTGCGTCGACCCTGGTGCTGGATCCCTTCGTTGGATCCGGTGTAGAATTCTGTCGTTGAATCGTGGCGTCGACCCTGCTGCTGGATCCTGGCGTCGACCTTGCGTCGACGCTGGTGCTGAATGCCGTTGGATCCTGGCGTCGACCTTGCGTCGACCCTGTTGATGAAAGTCTTTGGATCCTGGCGTCGACCCTGGCGCTGGATCCGGCTCGAAGGACCAAAATGTTGAGCGTCGTTTCGCTCTTCGTGGCCGCACTTCGAACTTAACGGAGTGCAGCCTATTTGAATGGTTTTGAATCACAACCGACGGGCATAGGCCGAACTTAGAGTTTGTGAAGTCTAGTGCGACGCTGCAGCTTGATGTTATGACAATCAGTTGTGACTGACCTGCCTAAGGTCAGTTGCGCCGAGGAAGGCCTTGGCTGGGTCCATGCTCGTCGGTGATTCGTTGACGCCGTGCTGGCCAGGCGCGGAGGGCGTATTTTTCGTCTAAGCCCAACCAATAGACAATTTTGCAAGAGTCCGCTGGAGATGGCATGCAACATTTACTAATAAATCAACGAACTCTGTGCCTCACAGGGTGGTCGCGCGTATGGTCTTTTATGGCGGCGCCTGCCGGAAATCGGCAGGGCGACCCGAGGGTTTTATTTACGACGGCCACCTCCAACGTACCCTTGGCCACTTGCGACGCAACATAAACCTAGGATTCACTTCACATCTGCCCAGTCAGTCAAATTTAAGTCATAAACTTAACACACGTCCTTGATTCCAATTCGCGGTTCCATAATGTTGTGCTACCGAAGGTTTAACCAATCTCTTAATCTTGTAAATTTCGATTTCTTTAACGCTTTTGTTAGAATATCTACTAACTGGTACTCTGTATTTATTTTAACAATATCTGTCACCCCTTTCTTATAGTAGTCATCCATCTAATGGTAACTTACGTCTATGTGTTTGGAATTTTTTAGAGAATTCGCCATTCTTTGCAAGAACAGTGGCACCTGTGTTGTCTTCGTATACTTTTATTGGGGTATTCGGTTTAACATTTGTTGATGTTCGCGATAGATCGCGGAGATCTTTTGAGCTTAGTATGTGTTTGCACGTCGGTGTGTCGACTAATAAGCGTACTCGAAGGACCACTCTACTAATTGAATTAACAATGTATATTTAACAGGAACTTAGGCTCGTATAAAGTCGTACATGCAATGCTAGTTCACGGTCTCTTTAGCGAAGTGGACTTAAGCGAATTGCTACGAATATTTTATCTACTTGAACAGTTAAGCTAAGACCGACTCGGGGAGATTTCAATGCCAATGGAAAAAAAAAACTAAACCAAAAGGATCGTGGATCAGTGCAGATGTCACCTTGTTCCGTCCCATCCCTTCGGAGTTAAGGGTGGGGGGCAACGTGCGACTGACCAATTACGGCGGCTCAGAGGTCAGAAGTGCCCGAAGAAATGCCCACCGTGTCGGGGCTTAGGTGGGGGGTGTCCCGACACGGGCCATTATAGATATTCCTTTAGAGCATCAGAAGTGGGAAAAATTTGTTGCGGTCGCAACTTTCCCTTCGCTTCAAACTCGTATATCTCGCGAAATTATTGACGAATTCGAATAATTCCTTTTGCATTTGAAAGTAGAAACTCGCGACATTTGGACAGGGTATCCAAATTTCACCGATGTGACCTAAAATTTCACAACGCCTGGAAATTCCTAGTGTGAGATCACACTAGAGTCCCCTTTTTTTCACACGAGGGAAATCTTCGGAAGACTCGAAACACGAATTGATTTATTTTCATCTATTTTGTCCAAAAATATTACGTCACGGCTAATTTTAATTTTATTTGTTTTCGTATCCAATAATCTATAAGCTTCTGACTTGTCCGAATAATCAACAAAACTGTACTTTTTAGCTCTGTTGTCCAGGTTCTTTCGCTGTTCCTTATGAACATTGGATGTATGCATCGCATCCAAATACATGTAACTGTCCAACGTTCGATTTTCTTGAATACCATAGCTCGTACGGGTTTTTTCCTGTGGCTTTTGTTGGTAGACTATTCTGAAAACAATTTGCGGGTTTTGTCGCCTCTTTTCAATACTTTTTCGCTAAGTCCGTGTTTATCAACGTGCATCTTGCCACGTCTAATAGGAGTCTGTTTTTTCGCTCCGCAACACCATTTTATTGCGGTGATTAAGCAGCGGTATACTAGGTTGTTGGATAAGTTTTGTCGTTCGATAAAATATTGAACCTATTATTGTACTTAAATTCCTTCCACTTTCCATAGCAACAGAGGACTCCATCGTTCCCATAACCAGAGAGAGTCTATCCTTATTCTGTTGAACGACACTACCGTTTGTCATCTCCACTTTTAGCCATCCCAGAATAGGTGTATCCACCCTGTGCTGGGGTTTACCTATTCTCATTCTGTAGCGGTTTTCTAAATTATGGAGTGCCCCAGAAACTCCATAATGGCAGAGTGGCTAGTTCACCGCTTCAACGCAGATGTGACCTCATGTCTGTACCATGTACCTCTTGATTAAGCCTCTCTATTTTGATCCTATAGCCGAGAGGGTTCATAGTTGGAATTCCATTCGGTGGGGTCATGTTATCAGGCAGCGGATACCAGGATCCAAAGTCATGTTTCTCGTTCTACTGCACAGTTTCCTCCACAAGACGAGATGTTACGAAGGGTGACACATAACATTCATAGACGTGGTTGATTGATCCACAAACGCCAAATCCACCAGCCTGGATTTGCTCGGGAATATGTTCCACACCATCTATAAACCCATTCGGAAGGGAACAACTCGGTATGTTCAGCTTCACTAGATCACCTTAGGGTATCGTAGTGTCAGCGATCGATTTGAAATATTCTAAGATAGGCTCAAGAATATACAACACTCTTGCACAACAGAAGAAAGGTAGAGAAGTCAGCATTCTGGCTGTAAATTCTACGAACGGGGTATGTCATAGAATAGACTTCTTCCTGTCAAAGTGGTTCATTCATCAACGTCTCCTTGGAAGCTTTTACATCTCCAGGTGTTATTTCAGCAGTGTCCCGGATTTCCTTGGGCTGCTGAGGGGTTTCTTATTTAACCCCTTTTTCCAGCTTTAGGCTCTGGCCTTCTGCCTTGTGTTTTGGGTCCTTGGTTTCGGTGGTTCAGCAGGCACAATCTCTGGTAAAGGATCTTGTTCATACTTTCGTTGATCAAAGTCAGCCATACGCCTCTGGTTCCGGTTCATCCGTGGTATTCAAGCAGGAACGGTTACTTTATTAGCCATCTGGCTCGACTTTTCCATCTTTGATTAACAAAGGAATGAAATCAATTTCGTATTAAAAACGACAACATCAAGCGAAGCTTAAGCGATCCTGGCAACTTATTTAGTCGTAATCCAATTTAACGACGGTTATTTAGGATTATTATAAATAATGGAAGTCCACAGTATTAAAATTGAACCACAGGTAGACGTATACCGGTACAAACAGGTCACGCTTTGCGTTTCCGTTGCTGAGCGAAAACACAAAGTACCAACACATTACTTCTCGGTTAAAGAAGAAAGGAGATATAAAAGAGATATGAAGGAAATGATGATTTTTCTACAAAGGATATGTTTTATGGACCTGGAATGGATGGCCTTTAGTAAGTTTAAAAACTTCAATATTATTTCGTAGATAATTTGTTTTAACACTTTACCTCGTAGGAAAGGATGAAGGCAGATGTAGGATAGAAGAAGATAGAAAACAGGACTGAAAAGGAAAGTGGAGAAAATCGCAGGACAAAGCGACAGAAAGTGGAAAACAAAAAAAAAAAAACGGGAAACATAAAATAGTAGAATGTCAAACAAGTAAAAGTCTAGGAGAAAGCGAAGGAACTAAAGTCCACTGTGATATATTCCAGATATTTGTGATACCTTCGGAAACGACGAACAAGGGACACGCTGGCAATGTCAAGATGCTGCAAGGATAATGATGAGAGTGCTGATTTTGTAGAAGGATAGATTGTGAGGATAAATTTGTGGTAAGGTTCGTTTCTAATTTTTTAACGAGGTGGTGCAATGGATTTTTTATACTTGTGTCTCGTAGTGAAGGATGGATTAACTTAAGCTATGAATTATAGCATTAATGGATAGAAAGCTTTTAAGTTGGGTATAGTTGAGGGCAAGGTTATTAGTGGAGTCTTCTTGGGTTTCTTTGACTGGTTTAAGTAAATTATCCATTTGTTCTATAATTCTAGTTAGCGATTGATTACGTTCGGGTTTCTTTTTTTATGTTTGTAACTGTTGGATTATTGTTCGAATTTGAGTATTTGTTGCTGGGTGTCATTTTTTGGTTGCGTCCGTTGTCTGATTGATTTTTAATTGAGGTTGATAGCGGTCTTTTATGGGTAGTAGGAAATCAAAAGATTTCTGTATTTTGTGGTGTGACGCTGGGTGTATTGTTGAAGTTGATTGTAGATAGGTCAGTGACAGTTCCCTTTTTGGTTTTCTGTTTTGGATAGGTTTTCGTGTGGTGTATTTATGGTTTCTTGCGTACTATTGGAATATGTTGTTTGATACATTTCTCTTGGTGTGTCATTGTTGCTGATTTCTTTATCATTCTTTATCATTGGTCATTGTTGATTGGATGTGTGAGGCACATTTTTCTTGCAATATGTCCCATTCGTTTGGGCAAAAAACAATTGATTTTGTCGTTGGAAACAAATACTACCTTGATCAAAAAGTTCTAGGACTGTCCCCCGTGTGTCGCTGTCAATCACCCGATTGTTTCTTTTTTTTTTTTGTTAGGTTACCATATCTGTCATTAACACTTCCTTCCAATTTCAGCATCATAGCTTGATATTTGTAAAAGTTACGTTGTACTGAGCACATCTCCTTTGTTCGTGTCTTCGATTTTGAAAATGGCATCATTTGAGCATCAACGAGTTTGCATTAAATTTTGTGTAAAAAACGGATTTAACGGTCCGCAGACCTTGGATATGTTGGAGAAGTGTTTCGGCAACGATACTCTTTCGAGATCAAATGTTTTTCGATGGCACGAACGCTTCAGAAGTGGTCGTGAGTCGGTCGAGGATGACAAACGCAGTGGCAGGCCGACAACGTCGAAAACCGATGAAAACATCGATAAAATTCAAGAAATGTTGTCCGAAAACCGCAAATTGACCATCAGAGAGCTGGCAGAGGACTTGAACATTGCTTATGGATCCGTTCAAGACGTTTGGGTTAGTGATTTGGGCCTCAGACGTGTCGCTGCAAAACTGGTGCCGAAAGACCTCAATTTCATGCAAAAAAAGGACCGCGTTGAAATCGCGAAAGACATGATTTCCAAGGCCGAATCCGACCTAACATTTATTAAACGTATCATCACTGGAGATGAGACGTGGATTTATGAGTATGACACACAATCCAGACATCAAGCGAGTGAATGGCGTGCACCGGAAGAGCCGAGACTGAAAAAACCACGTCGTTTTCAGTCAAGAAAGAAGGCGATGCTCACGGTTTTCATGGATTACAATGGTGTTGTGCATCAAGAATTCTTGCCAGAAAAACAGACAGTCAACAAAGAATATTATTTGGGCGTTTTGAGACGTTTGCGCGAAGCAATTCGTCAAAAAAGGCCAGATTTGTGGGCAAACAACTCGTGGATTTTGCACCACGATAACGCACCGGCGCACAATGCGATCCTTATCCGCGAGTTTTTGACGAAAAACAACACGAACACTATCCAGCAGCCTTCAAATTCACCAGATCTGGCTCCCTGCGACTTTTTTCTGTTCAACCGAATTAAAAAACCGCTTCGCGGAACGCGTTACAGTACCCGAGAGAAGGTCATGACAAAATCGAAGACGGCTCTGATGGACATACCGAAAATTGAGTACCAGCGGTGTTTCGAGGATTGGATCAAGCGCTGGCGCAAGTGCATTGCAGTCAATGGGGACTACTTTGAAGGGGACCATATCGATTTGGACGAATAAATTTGTATTTTTGATTTTATGAATAAAGTCCAAAAACTTTTTGATCAAGGTAGTATTTAGTACTGTTTGTCAGAAGGGTTCTTGTATTTATGTTTCTGTTCATTAAGAATTTTTCAATATACATTTGTGAGGTATTGTGGGAGAAACGTTGGATAAAATTATTTGTTGCGATGAATTTAGCAAGGGTCTGACTATGGTGTTTGTATTACTGATGTTGAGTGTCTTGTAGTTACATCGTACCCATTTCCAGGAAGTCTCGGAAGTACCCGACCTAAGGTATACAAGAGTCGGGTTAACTCTCCGAAGAGTTGGGACTCGAACTGTCTGTCCTGGTTGGTTGTTGTTCTTGTCAGTACTCCAAAGCGCCCGATTCATCCATGTAGTAAGGACCTTGCTACTGTTTCCGTGGTTATCTTTTCCGTTGGTATCGCCTCTGGGCAACGGGTAAAGCGATCAACACAGCTAAGGCAGTAACGGAAACCTTGGGAGATCGATAATGGTACTTACTACGTCGATGTGCATCTGTTTGAATCTGGAGTTTGGAGATTCAAAAGTGTCTGTCGGGGACTTTGTGTGCCGTGTAATTTTCCATCATTGGCATTGTCTGGTCTATTGGGTACAATTTTTATTTATACCTGGCTACACAAAACGGTCTGTAATGAATTTTTTTGAAGCTGTTGTTCCAGGGTGTAATAAACAATGTAGGCTGTTGAAAATTTGCCGACGACAGAGTTTTGGGACGTATGGTCGGACTGTACGTGTGGCGGTATTGCAGTATACTTCTACCACTTCTACGATCACGGTTGGAGCGTATATTGTTTTTACATTTTAACGCATTTTTTTACATTTAAGCAACCTATTATCTTTCCAAGCACTTCGTAACTTTTCTCAAAGTTCACTCCTTTATTCTGTCGATACATCAGGGACCAATTATACCATCAATGAGCATCACATTGGTTGTTACACAACGTTCTGTATGTAAAGGAATGTTAATAATTTTGAAAATTTTAAAAAGTGTATTCAGATTTGATTATTAGCGATGAAAACGTACGCAATGAATAATAATGACTACAAATTGTTTAAAACATTGACTTTTCTTGTGTTTAATTGTTTCAATCATTTTATCATTATTATTTATTTACGTTTAAATATTTAAAAAAATTATATCGAGTATTTTTATTCTTATTATGTGTACTGAGAAATATTATTTCAATCACATTGTGTACAAAATGAAATATTTTGTACATTATACTATAATCATGGTTAACATTATTACGTACAACTAAAACTGTTTTAATAAGAAATTGAATTTTGATTTGTTTTCTCTATAAACTATATTCGTAAGTATATTGTTACGTTAGTAAGGCCATAAGTATTTCACAAAGTAAACGATATTAATTGTAAGCGGATCAGCTCCTGACGAAATCATCGTGAACTGGCTGGTTAGGTGAAACTGCGAGTGCAGACCATCTGGAATGAAATTACGAAATTTGCGCGGACCGCAAAGGATCAATAGACTCTAGACACGAGCGAATTTATTTTTAATACCACGATACACCTGCCTGTCCATTTTTGATCCCACATAAGTGCAAGGTATTAATATTAATTCATATTTAACATATAGTGAAATTGGCCCTTGACCATATGGGGACTTCATACACCCTGTGAGAAGAATTATCAAAACATCTCGGCCGAGCAACATTGTTATTCGTTCAAAAGTCTAATTTTCTGCAAACTGTCAACTCGTGCAGGTAGTCCTTGTGCCAGCAGGTCCAAAAATGCTCCCGCATTTTTAGGACATGCTGCCACATTGTTTGTTAATCAAGTCGCCGATTAGGAAGTGACCAGGTGTAAGAGCTGAAGTCGTTAGGATCGAAGGACAGGGGAATCAGTGGACGGGAGTTTAAAATGGCTTCGACTTCGGTCAGATAGGTTATCATGGCTTCGCATGTTAATAACGTTCTACCGTAAGTGCGAATTAAGTGACGTTTTACTGATTTGACAGCTGCGTCCCCATAACTCTCCGAAATTGGGTGCGCGCGGGGGAATGAAATGCCAAACAACGTTGTTGTTTACTGCATAATGCATTGAATGATGAAGCATGTATATCGCGCAATTCTCGATCAGCGCCTACGAAGTTCTTTGCGTTGTCCGAATAAATATCAGACGATTTTTCTCGTCTCGCGAAAAATCATTTGAGCGCCGCGAGAAATGCGCTCGTGGTGAGATATCGCCGACCAACTCGAGGTGCACTGCCTTTGTAACGAAGTACACGAAGCCCGCGACGTAAGCTTTTACGAGAAAAGTAGCGATTTATTTCTCTATATAGTCTCCTTTCAGCTCGATATACTTGACCCAGCGATGCTCCAACTTCTTTAACCCGTCTCCTTATTCGACTCAAATTTCTGCCCGGCGAGTGACTTTCTCAAGTTTGGAGCTTACAACAGTTTAAGCGACTACCGGCCCCCACGTGAATCCGCATAGTGCGCGACATGGGTATCTGTTTCAATTGCTGGTCCGGCGGTCATCGCAGCAGCGATTGCAACTTCGGCTCGTGCCGGAAGTGCGGTCGAAGACATAATACACTTTTACACATGGACGCGGCTATGCCGCGACCACGGAGCTCAACAGCGCAGGATCACACAGAAATTGGAGGCGACAGCGCTTCAAGAAACAATGGATCCGGACCAGCACAAATTACACAGAGTAACTACCTGGTCCCACGCGCCTCCTGTTCTAATTCGGTTTACGTGCTACTGGGCACGGCCACGGTTTACCTGCTCGACAAAAAGGGCAAGCAGCCTGAATGCCGAGCACTCTTGGATTCATGCTCGCAGCCGCACATAATGACGCACAATTTATGTCGGCGCTTGGGCCTCCCTCGTACAAAATCAAAGGTCACGCTCATGGGTATTGAGCAAGGAGCGCAACCAATGTCTTATCAAACCACTGTCGAATTGCGCTCGCGCATCACCGATTTTGCAGAAAAAATAACGTGCATAATTTTGGACAAGATAAGTGATAATCTGCCAAGCGCACACGCATGCTTGTCAGAAATCAGGGTGCCCAAAAGGATCGAATTAGCCGATCCTCACTATGATCGCTCTCGCCCTGTTGACTTGCTAATTGGAGCGGGACTCTTTTACCGACTGTTATGCGTCGGCCAAATCAGGTTGAAGCACAATCAACCAATTTTCCAAAAGACCCTCCTTGGCTGGATCGTGACAGGTGAACTGCATTCGCGAACCCAGCAACCAAGGGCGGCATGCCACCTGATTAAAAATGTGGAATTGAGTCAGCAACTGGAACGATTTTGGGAAATAGAGCACGGCTTTGGTGAACCAAAATCTGAGAATATTCTAAAAAACGACCACAGTGAGCAGCATTTTCGTGCCACCACGGAACGCGACGAGGACGGACGCTTTGTAGTAAGCATTCCGTTTCGTACTTGGCGAAATTGGGCAACTCCGAAGAGATGGCCTATTATTACTCAACCTATTTATTATTTTCACCCTTTTATTGAACTCGTCCTGCGTCATACATTCCTTCAGGTTCTTTTCAAACATTTGCTCCAGAATAGTCTCATTCTTCATCTCATTCGGCACATCGTACAGAATTACCTTGGGGCTTATTCTGCCTGGCAGGTTGGCTTGCAGCCCTAACTCGCCCAGCTTCGTGCATTCCTTTATTGCATCCCTCTCTTGCTCGTTAACAGTTTCAATCACGATTCCATTGTTTTTAGTCTTGCCGCACTGCTTTCACTCTCACGTTCACGAAGTCACTCATTCCTTTTATTACCTTTTCTTTTACTTCCTCGCTCACACATTCATTCTTTCACCCATACCCTTCTTCTTCACTACGCCCGCGTAACTTACAGGCACGCATCTTAGGCAGTAAGACAGGCACTCAATCTCTCTCGCTCTTACCGCTCGGCGATTTTTCCCACCGCTCCTGTGATGGTTTCAGAGAGCTTCATTATCTGGGTCCCCAGGTCCTCGCTCTTCTGGAGCCTACTTTTTAGGCTCTCGTTCTCTTGCTCCAGACCGCTGATGACTTTTTGGCACTCCTTGGCTTTTCTTTTTATGTACTTTAAGTCCCCAGCGGTGGCCGTTCCGGACAGACTTTTGCAGAAGACTAGTAGCTCCTCTGCAGGTGTTGTGCCGGGTTTGGCTTTGCATTTACTCTCCACTTCTTCTCTTTCGGGACTGCTACTCGCAATCCGCCTCCTCCTCCTTCCTACGGGTTTTTTGCAGTCCGAGTCGGAGTTGCTGTCCGTCTCCTCTTTCCTCTTCCGCGTGCTTGCCATTGGCATAGCATCGCCTATCTCTTCGTTTTTGCAGCTCATGGCTGTTCGGCAGCCAATCGGCTCCAAGCTTACGCCGCGCACGCCACCTAGTAGAGCGGGGGTTGGTCGCCCGTGCCGACGAATCAGGGCGCCGCTATGCCACCACCGCCGACCAATCAGGGGCGCCGCTATGCCACTACCGCTGACCAATCAGGGCGCTGCTACGCCACTACCGCCGACCAATCAGGGCGCCTCTATACCACTACCGCTGGCCAATGGGATGCGGCGCTAGCCTCGTACCGCGATATCTGCAGCGTGCCACGCTTTGGGGTTAGGTCTCTCCCCGAAGGCTTTCGATACACAAAACACTGTCCTTTTTTGCACTAAGCACTGCAGTTATTATCACAAAACGTTTCTCTCGTTTAGCTCTCCAAGCGGAGCACCCGCAAACGCACTTTGAGTCACCGTTTCAGCTTTAAAAACTCTGATCTTCATAAAGCAGCTTGCAACGCGTCCGCACAGCTCGCCGCCATCGAGCCGCTTGTTCTGCGGGAGCGCGACGGCTCAAGGAATGAGGCGATCGCCATCCAGGGAGACAAGAATCGCAAGACATTGGGACTATGGTGGGATCCCGCCACCAACTGCCTGAAATATAAAGTGAATTATGTGGAAAGGCCCAAAGTTACGAAGAGAACAATTCTGTCCATGATTGTACAGATCTTTGATCCCCTGGGCCTCGTTGGCCCGGCAATAGTCCCGGCCAAGATAATGATGCAGAAATTGTGGAGCCTGAAATTGGAGTGGGATGAATCGCTGCCGCAGGAGCTGCACACCCAATGGCTCAAAATCTATGCAGATCTTACCGCTATCAATCGGTATGTGATCAACAGACAAGCCTTCACCAGCAATCATGAATAGTTCGAATTGCATAGATTTTGTGACGCCTCTGAGAGTGCGTATGAAGCGTGCATTTATGTATGCACCAAAAGCAAATGGAGCAAAAGAACAACGCATCTATTATGCGCAAAATCGAGGGTTGCGCCTTTAAAGGCAACCTCCATTCTACGGCTAGAGCTCCTGGGAGCATTATTGCTAGTCCGGCTGGCGCACAAGGTGGCCACCGCCTGCAACATAGAGAAGAAGAACTTTCATTATTGGACAGACTCCACCGTGGTCTTAGCATGGATAAGGGCCCCCTCGAATAAATGGAAAACATTCGTCGCCAATCGGGTTGCCGAAATACAGGAGCTGACGAACACTAATTGGGAACACGTGGAGACCGCGATGAACCCGGCAGACTTGCTATCAAGAGGAATGAGCGCGACGGAATTGCAACAAAGCGATTTGTGGTGGAAGGGACCACATTGGTTATGTAACGAAGAGATTAGATGAACGAACCCCATAGACATGGATAATGACGAACAATGTCAGCCAATGGGAAACTCAAGCAGTCTAATAATTCAGCAAATCAGCAAGGAAAGGCTTCCAGAAGGAGAAAACCCTGGTGGCACACTCCAAGAACTTAACCTTTTCGAAAGGTTCTCAGCGTACACAAAATTGGTTCGCACAGTCACTTACATCCTGAGATTCATAAGGAACTGCAGGAAGTCTGTATTGCAAAAAACGGCAAACGATAGACTCAGCGAGGGCAAGGACAAGCAACCACTGAAACAAACTGCTCCCTTAAAATGTACCGAGCTTCAGAACGCCGCAGACCTACTCATAAGGGAGGCGCAAGCAACCGCATTTGCCAAGGAGATCTCCGACTTACGACGAGGAAGGCAGATACCAGAAAACAGCGCACTCAACCAACTAAGCCCATTTCTGGACCCCGAGGGATTATTACGCGTGGGCGGTAGGTTGCGCGACGCGCACGTCCCATACGATGAAAAACATCCAATAATTTTACCCAAACACAAATTAACGCACCTACTTATAAAACACGAGCGTAGAAGATTGCTACATACAGGATGCCAAGCATTGATCCTGAAATATTTCTAAGATATCGATGACGATACGTAATGCCGTGCACTCTGGAACTGTAACTCGAATAATGAACGATCTAACTGTTAGCCGACGAGACGAACACGTCGTTTTTGTTTCTGCGACAAATGCCTATCGACTTGGTATAGACGTCGCTGGCGGTTTTGGAACAAAAGTATTTCGACGTGCGTAGCACGTCTTTATAGCGCAAATGGTTAATCTTGTTCTTTAAGCTTTCACCGAATAGTCACTTCGTTTTAAAGGAACATATTTCTTTGATAGAATCGTACAGAAGTTACAAGATCATATCACTTATAACTTAACACTTTATCGACCGGTCGTGGTCTCCACTGCCACTCAGTAAGCACCGGCTTATTCCTTTTGTTTCAAAAGAATGTAATTTGATTGATATTTATACTTTATTTTGCATTTACTTTATATAATAAAGGACTTTATAAACTAATATTCAAAAAATATATTCAAGGTAATAGTAATTCAATTTTTTAATAATTCTTTAGAGTAGAGTGTGATATCGCTCGTAACAGTCACCCTTATGTAACGGAACATTACAAAATTTACATACGAAACATGTTCTATTTCTTATCTTTTTCGATGCACATACTCTACATTGTTTTTGGGGTGTTTTGCTTTTACCACTTATCACTATTCTTATAAGTTTATACTCCTTTATGCGTGATAATCTTTCTGGATGATCCGATCTTCGTGCTTTTCTCGTAGGCTCTGAAATATTTGTTTTGTTAGTTGAGTCTGCTGTGTCGTCACTTAGAGAATCTGTTGATGATAAATCAGATATCCACGAAAATTGCCGCTTTGTGTAAGAATTTCTTATACGTCAATTTCTTTCTTTGTGTATGTTTTAAATAAATTAAGAAGCGCACAATTGATTAAAAACATTATGATTCGTTTGGTCCACTTCTTCGTTTTTCTAAAAATAGAGTAGTACGACAGATATTGATCTGCGCGATCTACCCCCTTCGTATACTTGTAATCAATTATCGATTCAGGCTTTTGAATCGATATATGCGATCTTCTATTTACACTTCCGGATTGCATTATTCGCGCCGAATGTATCGTCGATGTCATGTTTATGTTTCGTTTATTGTTATTCCATATTTGTAACAGAATATCGTGTTTTCTACGAAATGTAGCTTGACCATTCGAAAGGGTTATTTTTTGGAGACATTGAGGAAGACCTCTATTTTTTCGAATGGTTCTTCCCGTACTTTATTTTGCAAGAGAACTTCAACCATTTGGACACTGTTATATAATAATTGTCCTGATAAATGTGATGCCAAATATTTTTATAGGGATCAATAACTTCTAGAATAGTGTTTTCCAATTTCATTCCTTGGCAAGCATACACTTCAAAATTACAAATGTATCCCGTGTGAGCTTCACAGACTGCTCTCACAAGTGTGCTTTATCATTTTCGCGGGATTGTAGGTTCTGAACGAGAGTCTTCCCCGCCACGGAATATAGTAATACATTCATCTAACGATAAATGTTGACAAGGTTTATATACAGCAATAAATCTATTCTTTAAATAATTTATAACTGGCTGAAGTTTTACAAGTCTGTCTGAATTTGTGGGTATATCTTCATTTTTACAAAAGTGCCAGCTCTGCAGTATCTGCATAAATCTGCTTCTGCTCATTACTTTCGGAAAAAAAAAGAAAAAAAAAACGTAGTTTTGATGCTTGGCTCAGTTGTCCAGTAATCGTGAAGTGTGTCTTTTTTACTTGTCCCATTAGAACAATTAGACCTAAAAATGTTGTCATTTCTGGCAATGTAATATCCGTCCATTTCTTCGTCCTTGAGATATTTTTATGTTTGTCGATTACTCGATAGTGATATCTAGTCGATTCTTTAACCAAATATTCCAAAAAGTCATCTCCAATAAATAAATTTACAATGTCCATTACACTTTCTTCAGATTTTGGTAGAATTTTTATACCTGGGCTGCCTTCGAAAGGTTCCAAAATAATTGATTTGTCATTTGTCGATCATGTATCGATGTTTACTTCAGCGGTGTCATCATTATCACTTTTTGAATCGATGGATTGCAGTGGCAATAATTTGCGCGGCTTCCGAATGTTAATAGAAGAATCACTGCTATCACCATCACTGTCACTTTCTGAATAACTGTTATGGCCTGACAAAGTATCTAAGCAAAACTCTTCATCTGCACGATCTTTATCCATCGTAAACGGTAAAAGACATTATAATTTATAAGGATATGAAGAGGTTGGTATACAGCTACTAACAAAACGGTAAATCCCACTGGACGAAAACCGTCGATAGCTAAAAGCCGATTAATAGGCTATCGGTCGATGAGCGTTGGCAATCGAAAAGCCGATTAGTAGTCCAGCGGTCGATAAAGTGTTATGTTTCTTGGAAACCGTAGCAGCAACAGCTGATAACGGTTTCTAAATCGCATAATGCATTTCAAAAGTTTGTAAGATTATCTCCAATTTATCTCCAATTTATCTCCAATTTATCTCCGATTTATCTCACGATTTTAGTACACCCTATATAAAAACAACGCAATATATTTTCAAAATGGTTAATTTCGATACACCATTTCAGGAGTCACGAGCCAATGCACGGTCTTTCACTTCGACGGAGGCGCAGACTGAATTGGCTCTCCAGAGTGGTCCAGAGGCGCTGCAGGAATTAGATGGTGTTCGAGGTGCCCGTAGAAGAGAAAGACGGATGCGTAGACAACACCGTCGTGCTTTGAGATCGTGTTCACTACCACCATCGTATCCTGGTGCATCACCGGGATGTCAGCCTTCTACCGCACCGGGAGTACCATTGGTAACCCCTCCAAGGGGATTTTTGCATCCTCCACCGCCTCATTTAGGTCTTAGGGGACTTAGTCTTGGTCTACCCTTTCCAGTCTCAACTAGCGTCTCGGCTTTTGGCAGGTAATTATAAATATTGGATTAATATGAAATACGTCTTTTGAGAAATACTATTATACATTACAATGCATAAAATGCTTGCGTATTCACATCTGTGTATAATATTAGTGGATGTTTCTTTTCTTGTACGTTTGTTTCAAGAAGATATTTAGATTAGTCTTATTATTGTGGAACGTTAGGCTAACAGGTAGAATAAAAAAATTATTTTATCAATACCAATATTCTATGTGGAGTGTATTTAGAATAAAGTGTTCGATTGAGAGTGGTGAATTGCATGTTCCGCACTTTGGGGCTGGTTCTTTTGCCAGTAAAAAGGAGTGCATTTCCTTGGTGTGACCTATTTTAATTCGGATCGTAATGACCTGGTCTTTTGGTAGACTATAAATCATTTTGTCTTTTATTAGAAATGAATTACAGATGCTTTGCACGTGGTTGGGCACTGAGAGTTTCCATTCTAGATTCCATTGGTGCATTGTGCCTTTCTTGAGCTTCTTAATCAGATTCTCTATCAAGAGATTTTAGATTAGGTTGGTCGTAGGCTTGGAGTTTGCCGCTTGTTTGGCAGCCCAATATGCTCCAGGTATTCAAATAAGAATCACTTTGTTGCCTCTGTCGATAATTTTGTGGCGAGTTTCCAAGATTTTTAGAATAACTTGAACATCACTTGATGCGGTATTTGTAGGAATTTTATAGGAATTTTTATATGCTTCTTCAATCGCATGCTAAATGGCCATGAGTTCGACAGTAAATATTTATACGTTATTGTATAATTTATAGCTTATTGTAGAACAGGGGGTTGTTGTAACATATTCTGTCCCTTGTGCAGATTTTGATCCATTGGTGTAAATTCGTATGTACTCCTTACAGCAATAAAGAATTTCAATGATTAAATTCTCAAGAACTTCTGGATGAGTATCGTCCTTTTTATGTACAAGTAGTTGTGATTCTATTTCAATAGGGAAGTGGATCGTCCATAGGGGAATTTTTAAGTTTCTTCTTGGACTCGTAGGTGTGATTTTCATATCAAGTTGTTCCAATTCGTGAATTCTCTGTTGGATAGTCTTGGGTAATATTTTTTGTCAAATATAGATATGATCCGGTTTGAGAATGTGTTGTTGTACGTTAATTTCTGGGAGGTTGGTCGCGGTTTGTATGACCTGGGCGATGCTAAGAGTGTTTCTTCTAATTTTAAGGGGGTCAACACGCCAGTTTTGGTATTTCAGATTCTCTCCAAGTAAAGCGAGTTCAAGTGATTTACCAAATTACAGGAATGTGTCAATGGATCACTGTAACTGTTCGTTCTTGTCTTACAGAGACGCTGTACCGAAGCAGTGTTGCGGTCTTGGCTCGCCACCTGTTCGTTGGTCCATATTGGGCGTCGGCGTAGTGGGTCTCGTGTGCGCGGGTGCTGGCGCTCTGCTGGGGGCTCTTAGGGCTTCGGGTCGGGATCACATTGCAGTGGCACTTCTCATGATCGGTAAGAACTATGTTCAGTATATGTGACAATTTACTTTCCGCTTATTTTCAGCCGCAGAATCTCCATCTTACCAATTGTATCGCGTTTATCGACACAGATTCTATAGAGACACGTATAAATTGGTGTTGGACACATTTTCATCTACGTAACGAATAAGAATAACGAATCATCTTCAATTTCTTCGGTAAATGGTACTAAGATCATCTACAACAATTCTGTATATTGTGTCGAACTTATCTAACGGTTAGTACTACAGATTATACTGTTTGTTGCATTTGCTTTAAATACAGCCTAGGTCATTAGACGAGACATCGCTAAAATTTCTTTTCTTAAATCGTGCCGGTAGCATTTGTAACAATCTAGCCCACCTAAATTAAACTTTTCTTCGTTAGAAAAAATAACACGATCGCAATCCTTTGTCCAGGACATGTCTGCTTGTCAAATTCGAAATGGATTTGTTTGTATTGTTCTTTGAGCGTTGGTTTTTGCAGTATTTTTGTCCATCAAAACCAAAAAGGAGAACGATGCCATTTCTTCCTTAACAACAGTTTTGTGGTGAGTGATTATAGTCGTCCGTTGTGTGCACGTGTTATTTTGTGACGGGTGATTATAGTAATCCGTAGTAGCTTATAGTCACCGCCAACAAAACGACACCCGCACATGACGGGTGACTATAGTCACCGGGTATAAAAATATACCAAAAGTTAAGAAAAGTGTTATCGATTTGTTTCTTTTTCGATATTGTTTTGTCATTAGTTTTTGGGACTCAAATGTATAATCATACTTAGTCACGAGATCGGATATGTCATAGGATTGATATCTTGTGTTAGTAACCTATCTCATATTCGTATCGTCTTCTGCATTAAAACCTTCGTTGAATATTCGTTATTTATAGTAAATCGTCTCAGGTGGGATCATAAATAAATTTATCCACAATTTTGTGATTTGCTTTTGCATTTCGGAACCTTCATCCATTCATTTTTGCAATGTACTCTGTACACTCGTTTTACGTAACAATTATGTATTCAGTATCTGTCATTAGTTGCAACGAAGCTTGAAACGTCTCATTGTCGTCATCTTCAATGAACGCAATATACTTAATAACTGTACGGTAAAATACTCGTAATCTCGTCACTTTTACGAATGTTAATAACATCTTTTAGGGGCATATTTTCGAAACTTTAAATCAGGGATTCTCAACCTTCAACATTAGACTAACACTAAGTAGCAAAAATGAACTGAACTTAAATACAAATTATACGAATCGATGAAAATGTGGTGTATCATACTGACTTATTAAAGCTACATCTAGAATTTATATAGTTATTAGAATTCAAAGCAAATAGATTCATAAAAATATTATTGAAATACGTGTATACAACAGACAGAGAGAGAAAATAAGAATTGCACGCAAACTTTAACGAGATACTTGAATATCTGGCTCGATTACATCCGGTGCAGTATCCATCGAGTTTCTGTATTTATTTACAGATTGAACCGCATTTCGAATAATTTTTGTTTTTCACTTTTTGGAAGAATTCTTGTATCTTTAGTTTGGTACTTGCGCAGTGGTACCGGTACTGGTTGGGAAGACCTGCTCTGAACTGCAACGATATGCAAAATAAAATCGATTATTTCAACATACTAGATTAGTATATCACCTTATGAATCGAAAGAAAATTATCCATTAAAAATTTGAACAGACTGAAATTACTGAATTCTGATACAAGGAGTTATGAAATACGGAGCAGAGGCAGTAGGAAACCGCAAGAGGTCTGCTGGTTAGATTGGCCTGTCGTGGCATAACGAAAGAAGGGGAATCGTGTTCGCAACAGTTACTTTCTAAACGTGGGCATGTAACCTGCGACCTGCATAGAATGGCTCTCACAATGGGAGAAAGCTCTAACCTACAGAGATCGACGTTGTACGCCTACATGTGGAAAGACCGTGAGAGAGAGGTATCAAAAAATATTGAACAAAGATGTTCAACAAATAAGTGGACAAACAAATGCAACACAGAAATTTCTATATATCGAACTATGAGTAATTGATCGGCGAGCTCGGAATACTCGAAGCTTGAAATTTCTCACCGTGAAAATTGTACCGATTGATCCTTTCACTCACGGCGTAACACATTGAATTTCGTTTGTTTCAAAACAGAATTGAAAACAATTTTACTCGTTATTCTTATCGAAAAATACCGATTAATCCTTTTACACACTGCGTGCTAAATGTAACACATTGAATTTCGTTTGTTTTGAAACAGAAACGGGAAAACAATTTTACTCGTTATTGTTAACGAAATATTGAAATCGAACTAATTTTACGTTCAGTTGATACGACCAATTAATTAAGACATCGGCTTACGAAAAGGATGCAATTTATGCTGTCATTACCGTATGAACATTAAAATTCTTTTTTCTCTGTATATAAAAATAAAAAGTTAATTTTGATAATGTAATTGCTAGACATTCTCTTCTTCAAGTATTGTGCGAGATTTCTTGTCTCATAAAGAGTACTTTTTTACGAATAATTTTTGTCTCTTTCGAGAACACTGGCAGATAAAATATCGAGAAAATTTAGCTTGAAGGAAGTGTAGCATCGGAAAAAAAGTTCGATTACATGGACTATTTTCTCTCTATAGACCAGAAGAACTGTTTTTACGGATACAAATTTTCATATTATGAAAGCTAAATTTAAAAGTTAAATATCAATTTTTTTTATCAAATTTAAAGTAATTGCAGTAATCTTTATTATTTCAATGAAAAATTAATGTATTTCAAAAGTTTCTACATAGTTGCTCATAATATGTTAAATTCGGCACAACTATAGTTATCAAATGGTAGTATCGCAGATACTACAATACGTCGTCAAAATATTTGAAATAATTCAACATGCTTGTGTATCAAATATATTATTATTTCAAAAAACGAAAAAAGAAAAATTTATTATGTACAGTTGTTCACATTGAAAATCGTTCACCATTCTCGCTTATTTATCGAGTCTCTATAAAATTCATTATATTCGTAAATAAATCTCACCTGCATTACCATATTTTTACATAATTATGGAATATAAAGTACAATGCAAAATTGTAATAAAAGGTGCTTTCACATAAAATAAATCTCGCAATAAAAATTATTCGCATTTACTTAAATAATGTAGACTTCATATTTCATTTTACAAATTCTCTTTTACTAATTTCCATTATTCTCGCCTTGCTGTTAAACATTGTCCATGAAAAATTAATAGTAACTATAATTCCATTGTATGTAATACTTTGTTTCATTTCATTACGTATTTTATTGGAAAATGAATTAATGCGATAGCGTAGCAAACAAAAAATATGAAAAAATAATTGAATATACTTAATTTAAACAAGGCAGTTTTCAAATTTTGTAAATGGATTTTACTGTAAACGGTTTTTTTTACTGTTAAATATTTTTCCTAAAATTATCCTGGTAGTGCAACGATTCCATAATATCTGTTATTGAATCCTTCATTGATATTTTGTAAAATTTTATGTTGCTCTATATTCAAACAATTTACGCATTCGTACATATTATATTGTATACAATATATACAACGAGTCTGACACATTTCCTAAAATAATGATAAGAGAAAATGTCTGTGGAGAAAAATCATTGTTTTGGAGAAGCAAACGATATAATAAAGAATATTTCTTTTCTCAATATCGTATTTTTCGAAGTCTTAGTCGCCGACATTTTGCTGTATAAATCGACATGCTTTCATCATTGTAGCATTGTAGCCGATTGGAAGAAGAATTCAGCCATGCGTAATATATTGGCTCTTCGATAACCTTTTGAAGAGCTATTATAAAATCATGGTTTGATGTACAGGAGCGACGTGTGCTTACATTATTGTAACGTATGCAAGGCTGCTTCCTAGAAAAGCGAATTTCGCCACAATTTCAAATTAATATATAAAAAAATTAAATTTATTCAATTTGAAATAACTCGATTATGATGCATAAAAAGAATATACTGTAATGGAATATATATTGTATTAAGTAATGCAACGAAGTATGCCCAACTATACGTAAACGTTTATGAATGTATCGTTTATTATAACGATTTACGCTAGTAGTATGGAAGATATAGTAATCATGTTTAGACGTTATTTGAGAATCGTTGGTTATGAAGTTGATTAGAGCTACCCCGGAATTAAAATTTGGTATATGTTTTATTGGTACAATGGAGCACTTATTTCCAGGAAATTATTTATTATTTTTCTTGTTCGAAGAGGACACATATTCGAACATTTTTATTTTTAGATTAATATGTAATTACGTAAAAGTTATGAAAGACCGACACACGAAACAAAATAATTGTAAAACTTCAGAAGAGGTAACTATTAGTAAAAGCTAAATTCACTTTGCTTCATTTCATTCCAAAAAATTGGAACAATATTTACCTATTATTTCTGGAAGCATGATATAAGCTTCCATTACACTGTCATGAACAATTTCTGTCCATGTATTGGTACTATAATTGTAACTACAATAAAGCCAGTGTAATCTAAATGATTGTGTAAGAACCACGCTTGTTGCATTGCTTTGACAAGTGGAAGAGGTGGTCACTTAACAAATTACCAAAGTTGAAGATGAAGGGAACAAGTACAGAAATACCTTGGTGTAACACATGTACTTTTGGGTCCACGTAAAATGTTTTAAGGGGAGATGGTAGTGAATCTGTTCCTGTAATTGACCTTCTCGGACTGAAATCCAGCCAAGAATGAGCACAATAGTGAACAAATCTTCTAGTATAGGCATTCAGTTGCCAAACTTCAAAATGTCACCACATACGTATCAATTTGATAGACACCAATGCAATCAAAACTTGCATATTTTTCATTGCATCTTCTTGAAAGTATTGTCAATGGATTGTTGAGATTTTTTTGAAGATTTATTTTATCGATTATAATAATCACACAATAAGATCAAACACGACTGTATTTGAATTTTCTTTATACAAATCATTTCCGAAAAACTTTCAGCTACGTATAATTAAAAATAGTTCGAATAAAATTGCGTTTGATTTCAATTTTAACGGAAAAATTTGGTTAATTAATTAACAAGGGGTTAATCAATTGATAATACTCCGATGAAGCTAGAATGAGAAATATAAAAACCTTTAGTTTAAATTTGTAACTATCACATCCATGCACTTGGAAGTTCGGCTAGTCAATTTTTAAATCTACAACTGTTGACTGCTCGAGATGACAGTTTCTCAAACTGAAGAACATAATCAGAGATGGGGATGATTCAATATCTTTCATAGAGGTATTGAAGATTTTTTTGCATCGAGTGGTTACTGAACATAATAATAATCATAGATAGCAGAGATATATTCCGTAAATGGAGCTTCTTCTTCTTGGAGATTCATTGTATGAATCTCGATACTTGTTGAAATTTCCAAAATTTTTTTTCTGCAATTATGGAGATTCTATTTCGGAAACAGAGTCAAGCAGTACAAAATAACTACAAGAATGTTTTCTATTATTCTCACGTACTAAATTCAACTCTGAAATTATACTTGCCTGTACTTATATCGATACACCCACTAAAATACAAATATATACCTGCATATAATTAGTGAAGTCTAAAACGAATGAAATTCTTCTGTAATTTCAGCAAAACACGAATGATAGTAAGCATAAACAGTCCAATCCAATGAACAAGAGTCATTTAACGATTAAACTTGAATAGTAGAGAATGTCGTTCCATAAATTTTTTACAGAAATAGCAGCACATCCCATGACTTAAAATTTGTTCAGTGTGAGTCAGAATCTTAATTAGATGCAAATATTACCAACAGAGAATTCTACATTACCGGCAGAACCGCCTGTTTTAACAATTGAGTGTTCTATGTTATCGACTTATACCGTACTAAAGATTTCTCCCATTCCTCACTACATCACCTCGTTTAAAGTTCAAACTCCTCTCCCTGCTATTCATTCGTACTTTCTTTCACTATGACATTGTTCTTCCTCTTTTGACGATGTTCTTGAAGTTCGTTCAATAGTTTGTAGATTCGGTTGGTGATCTTCAAACGGTTTCAAAGTCCCCCTTTAAACGAAGGAGAAATTTTTTATACATATACAAAGTTTTGAATTAGTGCCACTTGTATTGAAAAACACTACACAATCTATGTAGATGTAAGAATGTTCACGACAAACTGAGGAGAGAAATTAGAAATCCTTTTCAAAGGTCCCCTTTACATAAAGGAGAAAATTTCTATATACACACAGAGTCTTGAGTTAGTGCCACTTATATTGAAAAACACTATATAATCTAGAAGAATGTTCATGGCAAACTGAAGAGAGAAATTAGAAATATCATCTCTATGATATTGAGCAGTCTGTGCAATCGTCTTTCGATATTATTTCTTCAATAATATTTATTATGTAGGCACTCTCACCCGATGTTTCTTAGGCTATTCAAAAATAGAAACTGAAATGGTGATTGAGATTTTTAATCGCATCATGTTCTTCGCTAAATATGAATAATGAAACATCGCCAAATAAACTGACACGAGTCAGTTTTACTTTAAACAGCTAAGAGGCAACGTGAACTTTATAATGAAAAAATCGATATTTTTTGTTGTTCCATTTTCTTAAAATATAATATTTTAACTGTCTTAAAATATTCATATGAAATTTGAAATATTATCGAAGATGCGTTTTGCGTGGAGCAACGATAACACTCTTAAATGTGTTATTCTCGAAACATGTTTTGATAAATAAAAATTGGAATAAAAAAAATATCGGAACAATTTTCGGCCCGTATTTGTTTTTAATCCTCATCGTTTTGTTAATTTTTCAAATTTGTGTCTACTAATTTGCAAACATGTTTGTAATGTCTAGAACTTTCAAAAAAATACAAGGAACAACAATACACTTTTTTAAAGAAATAAAGTAAAAGGACCCCTTAATACGTCGAATGCCATTAGTATGTCCGCTTAGGCTACGACAATCGCCAGTGATCGACACTTTGACGCACAATGTTTTTTTTTAATGTTTACGTGGAGCAATAACTAAGGAAAGTTACGATACATTTACTCAGCACTCAATGTGTTTATTAAACAACGCGCGCCAAAAGTTACATTTATAAACTTGAACCGTTTACCTCGATAACGTAATCCCAGCTTGTAAAGTGGCACAGAACTTATCGATTTACACTAACTCGAAAAATGATTGTATAATACTGAAAAAAGATCTCACATTTTTATTTACAGCCTGTAATAGGTTGTTCGATAAATTTTGTCGTTCGATAAAACTTATCGAGTGACCTAGTACTATACAGTTCAATAAATTTTATGCAACGATAAAACTTATTGAACAACCTAGTATATAACACATAAAATAGAATTTGAAATACAAATACGAGGAATAATGTGGTCGAATATAAGTCGAGCAAGATGGAAACTTGGTTGCATTCTGCTAAGAAATTCTTAAGATTGAGATGGAAATGTGAAAGAATTTGTGCAGGACTATGAGAGAGTCGCGCAGACGAGCATGTATAATACATAACTGCAAAAATTTAGATAATTACGTTTCCACGGAGAGAATGTTTTCTCAGCTCTCACTATTCTCACATGCTGACTTTCGTGAGAACACGTGACAATGCTTAACGTTACCGTCATTTTGAGCTAACCGATGAATTCAACGTGATATTTCACACGGCTCGGTCACATCATTCAGAAAACAAGCATTGAAAACGCCCCATTATTTCTACGTTCTAACTATCTTAATAATTCAATCTAAATCAATCTATCGATAGAATAAAATACAAGAGTCGAGTGTAGTCTTACACAAGCGTACATTTGAAATTATATTTTGATTCTCTGTTTTAAGATCATGTTCAGATTTCTATAAATAATCAATCTGATAAATGCTGAAATAATTTTTTGTTGAAAAATATTAAGCGCACACATTCTTTTTCTTCTTTTTTGAAAAAAATTTTTCAAGCTACGGCCGAGAACAAAATACCAAAAGTACACGGTGAAAATTCAATATTTAATTCACGAACCATTTTAACAAACAGTGGAAATAAATATAAATTTTTTCTTGATGGTAAATACTATATGTTATTTACAAAAAATTGGCTAAAAGTGGAATTTAAATGTATCGAAAAGTTTTTTAAATTATTATCTTAGATTATATTTTTTTTGCTTGAACTCTTTTAAGAATTCGCACATGTTTTTTTTTTTATTATTCAATGTTTCGATGTCTCTTTTTTTTAGTGTTTTTATCAGGAAACTGCTATTCAATTTTTCCATAAATGTTAGTCACAGAACTTGTAAAATTTCCCGATGAGAGCCCAGAGAACGAGGTTAACTTGTTCTCGAAAGTCTAATTATTTATTGTTAGTTTCATTATTCAAATTTGTCTGCCCCTAAATTCTGAATACTTCAATTATTTTAAATATGTGTGGAAGTCCAAAGTTTATCGAAAGTTATCGAAAGTTTAGTCATGTTTATCGAATATCGAAATATCGACAAAATTAACGTGAAATAAAACGTATAATTTATTCGATCGAACACGATATAATTTTCTAGTACAGTTATTGAATTTCGATGAAAAATAAAGAAACGAGAAAAAATTCCCAAGCTGTTGGTTATAAACAATGATTATTTCTCATTACTTTACTCTCAACGACAAAACATAGATATTTAGAGATACGATTGCCATAGTACGCAGACATACTGTCATAAAAGAAACATTTGCAATAAGTATATTTATATTTTTTTATATTTATGAATTCATTGATTAAAAAAAGAAGTTTATTTAATTGCAGTCTTCCTAAGAAATATAGTAAGCAGTACAGTACAAAGATAGTAAAAATCGAATCTCGTTCATCGTTTACGCGATCAATTTGTTCATTACATTCGATTTTCGGAATCAGTTTGCATACTTTCTGATTAGACATGTTCTGTTGCAGGTATAGGAGTGGTTCTGGTAACTGTGAGCGCTGTAGCGTGGCGAGTGACCAGTCGAGAAAATTGCGGTAGTTTCTTTGGTTTCACGGGGATCTCGGGAAGGATTCCACCAGCGAGACCAATTCATCCATATGCTGCTATGATTTATCCGGAATTTCAGTTTAGAACTCCACCACCAAGTTATCAGGTGACACCCCAAAAATTCCTTTTAACGTTTCTTCGTCTTACTATACGGTTCCATCTTTACCGATTTCTTGCTTTCTTCTTACAAAGGATAATGTTAAGTATTATAAACCATCCCTAAGAATGTGTTACTAGATTGTCCAATAAGTTTTGTCGTTCGATAAAACTTGTCGAACAACGTAGTATATGCCAGTATTAATTAAATGTTCCATAACTCTAGTATTGAGTACATAATCCTAATACTATCCAAATTGTGAAAATGCTATTGTACAAGTATGCTAAGAAAGCAATCGTGTAAGCTGAAAAGCTATGAGAAACAATGAATCTAGGAATAAATTGTGCTAAAAGTTTAAATAGACGTGAAACTCAACTTTTGTTTCTCAATATTAGGTCTATGTTTAAAGATATGCTGCACAGTTCAACGTGAAGTATCGAGTTCGCATCCTTTTACGATTTGTTTGTAATTTTCCCTTTTTTTATTTTACAAACTTGTTTTTCGTAATCGGTCGGGTTTCAATAACTTTATAAAACTAATTTAAAGGTAATTTGTAGGATGTCGACCTTCCTCTTTATGGTATACCAACATTGTGAAACCCCTTCTGTGCTTCACAATAGCACATTAGTATTGAAACATATATCATGTATGTATACCATATATGTACGGTATTCTTTAACAAACAGAAAGAGTTACATTACTCAACTGCCTTCGTATGTATCTAGGACGTATGTACTTTGAAAATAAATCGGTCTAAACTCGGGCAGCGAAATTGATAGTATAGTTGTGCAACAATTGAAAATCATCCAATTGATGGCATGCTACACATCTTCGTACAGTTAATCCTTGGTAACACTTTTCAGAGTTGAGTACAAATATTATTTAAAATGGCACATAATAAATAGTCTATTTCAATTCAAATCGTACGAGTACGTTTGAAAATAAAATAATTTATTTCTGGGGAAATGTTTTTAAAGTAAATTAAATATTTAAAATGTCACTTTATTCGATGTATACTGAAATTACTTGGGCTTATATTCAAAATATTTCGTCTATTTTAATTTACTTTTTATTTATTCATAGAGCTCAAGTATGTCTCTCTCTTTACTAAGTATAAATAGTTTCTTACTCTCATTTTATTTTCCCTTGTATTATAGTCGTGTATATTTATCGATATAATGGGCACAGTTTCTATTAGAATAACACGAACTCATCGCTAGTTGGACGCAGTTGCTTAGTATGCAAGCTTCTATTAAAATGTTAATCAATTTGTAATTTAATATAAAGAATCACGTTGACCGTGTTTAGAATAATTATATTGGCAAATTATCATTTTTTAAACGAAAAAAAGTCGTAGAGGACAATGTTAGTAAAAAATTCCATGCGGGTTCGACTGTGAACCTTTAAATTAAATGACAGAGGAACAAGGAAACTATACTCGAGCCAACGAGACGAGTCAGCGAAGAAAAACAGTGTTCTGAGTGCAGCTGCAGTGCAGTCTGATGGTGCAGTTGCAATCATTGGCTGCCAAACGACACTTACGAGTATCATTCATCTCTGCAGAAGACCGTCATCGTATGCAAGGTCAAATAGAAATTTTAATATTTTTCAAATGTGTTTTCTCTTTTTTCACTTTGAAAATTGAGAGAGCAGGAAAAATGCTTAAAAAACGGTCAGTTCTTCATGAGCTACTGAAACGAGCCTTTTTGCCTCTGCTGTTGAGTTCTGATTTTGAACGGGAAAATATTTGAACATTATCACCTGTTAAAAACGTATTAAGCGAATATATCTTAGTGCAAATAAGAAAAAAAAAACAGTATTTTAAATATATATGAAAAAGAGGTGAAGACCAATCCAGGAAAATTTACTCGTGATATCGTGAAGGAAACAGCTCGTATTGCAGACGTTTCTAAAAGGTAAATTGAATAATCTTGTGATATTAAAGTTAGGTATTCAGGCATTCAAGTATTCAACTTTATTGCTTAATTTTGGGAAGTTTTTCGACCAATATATTGTATACGTAAAGAAAACGTGTCAGGAGCTTTTTTATTGTTTTCAACGATAAAAAAAGTCTTACAAGAGGTTAATGCTGACACTACTTTGCCAAATTTTAGAAACAGCTCATTTAAAAAATATATTATAAAAAGTATGAAGTTTAAATTTGTTCCCCAAGGACGTAACAGCTTTTTAAAAGATGAAAATGAAATTGTTGTATGGCGAAGAAATTATTTAACAAAATGAATGCAATTTAGAAAGTCTAATTGACCGATATATTATTTAGATAAAACATGGATTGATTCAGGACACAGAAAAAATAAAGTTTGATAGGACATGAATATAACTTCTCGAAGTGCTTTTTTAAGTGGCTTTACAACAGGCTCTTTACTTAAAAATTCAACAAATAAGAGAAAATTTAATAATTGCACACATTGGTAGTAACAAGAGCTTCGTCAATGATGCGTTATGGGCTTTCGAATCAAAGAAAACCGGAAATTATCACGAGGAGATGAATTCAGTATCATTTGAACAATGGTTTTCAAAAGTTTTAGATAAAGTAGAAGCAAATGCAATGATTGTTATGGACAATGCTCCATATTTTTCAAGAAAAATAAATAAAGTATCCAACAGTGAATAGAAAACAGCCGATGTGCAAAATTGGCTGAATGGTAAAAATGTATCTTTCACTCAGGATAAGATGAAAACTGAATTGTTGCATTTAACAAGACAGCAAGGAGTAACCCATTCGTATGCAGTTGATGAACTCTCGAATTGATATGAACTTAAATAAAAAATTATTTTGCGAGAAAAAGTACCACGTGCAAGTTTGGCGACACGAAGAATTTATTCTACGAAGAAGCAAGTAAAATTATGGCAGATGATTGAGAGAAATGTATTCAACATGTAATGAAAGTTGAAGATAAATTTTTGCAGTTAGATTGCACAATTGGAAATGCTATTGAATCTTTCGTTATAAATGTAAATGATTCCAACTGTCGTGTATAACTATTTAGAACCAGCACTAGCAGTTCGAACTTAAGCATTGATAGCGAATTAAATTCGAAATAAGAAAATATTAATCGTTTATAACTTCTTTTGTAATTTTATTATTATTGACAAATCCTAATTTTCTAATACGCACAGAGTTACGTTTATTGACTCGTTTTCTTGCCTCGAGTATAGGCACTTGCTCTAATCAATTCTCATACTTAATTGCTAAACAATTACATTGTATAGGAGCAGAATCTCCGTATCCGCGGAAAATATGCATAACCGCGGATATGGAGATTTTATCGCATAACAAAATTCTCCATGTACATTTATAAAATTGTATATTTATAATAATACAGATATGAACAAAAATATAGCACACTGTAGAAGAGAATGTTAAAAAGTGTAGAAAATTTTAAATATTAATAAGTAATCGTTCCACAAGTTTTAAGTAATTGTAAACCGACAATTATTTAATGCAAATATGATGGATTTAAGTTATTAAAAAAGTAGATGCAGTAATAAAAACACAAAACAAAGCGAACTTGAAATTGCTAATTTCAAACGATTATAGCTTCGGAACAAATCCATGAAATGCAAAATTTCAATCGCTATTTTGTAGATAATTTTAAATACATACATAGCTTTTGTACATCGATTTCTACAATAAAATGTAATAAAATGAGTAGAGCTTTGGATTAATGTGGTTGCTTATTGATCTTCGGTAGATATTGTGATTTTTTATATCACCTGCATCAGGTCTGTAAGTGTTGCACACTCTGGCAATTGCTGTAATTGTAAGATATAATTGGAACGTGTAGCTTGCCAAGAATTTTGGTTTTACTTAAATTTCATATCAAAAGGATCACAGCCAAAAGTGAGTGGACAAATGTGTTTGGAATTAATTTCCAAACTAATAAGTTACAGTAGAAATTGGTGTCCATAAAAAACCGATCCCTATCGGCATAAATTACGCATCGTATGGCGGCAAAACGCTATGCCCGAATTGAAAATCGTTTCGACACTTCTACACCGTCTACAAAATCTAATCCTGTGTACAGCTTTCGCGCTAGATAAAGAACTTTTGGTAAATACGCAAAAATAATTTCTAAGGACTACGTACATCGGTTTTTTAAACTTTGACGATCATTTATACCTGGTCAGAACCAGCAAAAATTAATAACTCCTGTACCATTAGATTCGTAACACTCTCCTCTATCGTTTAAGACCAAATCGAAGTCCCTATCGTTTTTAATTATCACGCAATACCTCGTTCTTGTCGAGAATCCTGGATTTTTACAAAAAAAAAAAAAAAAAAAAAAAAAAAAAAAAAAAAAAAAAAAAACGTGTGTGTTTCGAAAACCGAGGACGATGAAAATTTAACAATGGCGCACATTGGTAGTAACAAGAGCTTCATCAATGATGCGTTATGGGCTTTCGAATCGAAGAAAACCGGAAATTATCACGAAGGGATGAATTAAATATCATTTGAAGAACGGTTTTCAAAAGTTTTAGATATAGTAGAAATGCAGCGATTGTTATGGACAACGCTCCATATTATTCAAGAAAAGTAAATAAAGCAATTCTGCTCCCGGGTAGAATATAAATATAAAATAAGAATATAAATAGTGTAAAAATCATCCAGTGGGTGTTGCAAAACCGAAGGAAAGTTGCGATTTGTCGCATTGTGTAATCTGTACGTAGCTGTTGCTCGATGAAACGTATCAACGTAGAAGTCTCAATATAACCGATTTGATTTTAGGCGAGTATGCAGGAGTACAGGCTTCGACTGCTGCTTTTGGATCGCTTGCAACCAACGTCCTCGCCGCCACCAACATACAGGTCGAACGCTGGAAGTATCGTGACTCCTGGCACGACTAGAGAAAGCAGACCACCGAGCTACTGTGCCAGATCGAACGTTGCTTCGAATACGAATGCCGCGCCTTCGAAGAAGGACGCGAACTTGGTCAGGATCGTTCAGACTGAATCGGAACCCGTCATTTTGAGCGGGGATCAAACGCCTCCGGTTACCGCCGTCGAGGTACTCGCGCATCTCTGATTATTATTCCGTTGTAATAGCCGTATCTTTCATCGTTGTCGCATAAACAGGCTGTCGATCGTTCGAGGAGATTTCAATTCGCGTATCTCGCGAAAGGTATTATCTACCGGGTAATCGAATCGTATCGTTTGAATTTGTTTCATCGCTTCCTCGGTACGCTGTAACCGAATGCTAGTTTCGATTGTTTCAAAATCGGACAATTCTTAGGGGACGTCACCGAGACGATCAATGTTAACGCGTTGAGCGCCGAGCAAGTTTTCTATGTACCAGGGACGGTACTGTCTTCAACATTTGTTCAAATTATTGCGTACAAAATAGAAACATTTACTACTTGGACGGTGTACCGAATATTTGACAGTATTTCAATTGACATTTACGTCGATCGGAAGTTTTGCAAGTATTAACGGTTTATTTATGGTAAGCGTATTAAGGAAGCGTTGTAAGTTCAATGTGTCGGGCATCGGTGATCGACGTAGCCTAATCGGAAAGTTCGCTGCCTATCACCGGTGACCTCGCGGCATTTGACGCGTTAATCGAGTAACCTTTTCGAAGAAATAGATTTCCTTTAAGTATTCAACGAGCAGGTGAGTCGTTTCGACCGTTGTTTTCCAAGTGCTTCTGCACCTCGTGGCTGACGTTAGACTCGTGCCATTATGCAGGCGTTGGGAAATCGGCGCCATATCCGGTCAGACGAGTTAAGCATCCCAAGAAAACCGTGATAATTGTGGTCATGGGTAAAATTAGCTAATTTGTAGCCGTAGAACCGACAGGTGTATAATACGAGACCGTGCTTACTAAAGTTTCTTTTCTACGGCGTTGAAGATTTACCTTCGAATCTTTTAATCACTTTCGCTTTGTGATAATAGTGACGAGAATAGAACGCGGTACTAATAGAGAGAAACACAAGTACGTGCAAGAGTAAATGCAGAACCGTTTAATTGTAAGAAAATATTTTCGCAACTGGTGATAAAGTAAGATAATACTCGAGATCAAAGGGTTTCCAAATATTATATTCCATGACGTTAATATTTTTGCGATCATATGGAAGTTTGGGTGTACAGGGTGCTCCAAGACTGTAGATACAAACTTAACTGGTTAATAGAACCCCCGAAGACAAATGAAAAATTGTTGTTACACGTTTAAAATAAAACGTACAATTAGCCATAAATGTCTACATACATTCTATAAAGTGTAATATTAAAGACGATTGAAAAGTTTCGATAAACCTACTGGTATTAAATTGTTTGTCGGTTACGATTAGAAATATTTTTAAAACAAATAATTCTTATTAAACTAGTTTATACGAAACCATCGGCAATATATAAAATACCACTTCAATTTAACATATGGATTAACAAGAAAGAGTTGCAAACGATCCAGTTTCAACTTGGATAAAACTTTATAGATTGATAAAACAACCAAAGGTAACAGGTACGTATTTTTTTTTTTTTTGTCTAATAACTCATGCTTAAGAGATGAGACCAATCTCCAAAGTTCGATTCCTAAAATGCTAGTTCGAAAAACGATTAGAGATAGAAAACGAACGTTTTAACAAAAATTGAATGGTTTTCGTCAAATTAGAAAAAATAAAAGGTTTTCGCAAATGTACAAAAGAATTATGTCAGCCATATTTATATACGTATAGTATTCTACAATTAATACAAAAATTTCATTTCTTATTCCAGTAATTTGTGGTAATCGCGTCATAACCGGCGCGACAAATTATTACTGTATAATTACACTATACAAGATATCCCGAAATTCATAGTACAAATTAGGTCAGAGAGATCCTATGGCTTGAAATAAGCTGGAAATATAAAATAATATAATTATATGGAAAACTTCGTTTTTGAGAAAAATGCATTTGAAAACTAATCTAATATGTACTTAAGTATGCATGTACTTAACCGACAACTGGTTACTCACCGATTGCATTACAGATGTTTAAGATGTCTTCTGCAGACCTTAGGAACACATTAATAGGTTAGTATCGATAGTGAACCGTGCCTAACATAGTATCCTATACAAAAACAATTACAGCAGTCGTTTGTAGTAAAATTCGTAACGCCAGTCATCACTTAGGTGCACGTGTACTATATTGTTTTTCAAATGCACTTTCTCTCGAAAAAGAAACCTCCCACGTAATTTCGTTACTTTTGATTTTCATCTTATTCCAAACAATAGAATTTGTATCATGAATTGCGGGACACTTTGAGCAGTCTCGACAATAGTTGTACTCGTCGAAGAATTATTTGGACATAAAAGATTTTTCATACCAGCCGCATTTAATTGACGCAACGCCATTGCAAATATTGCATCTTGATTCGTTTTCGACGGAGTAACAGTATTCTACGATGCTGATTAGGTTTATGCGACCTGTATTTCGCATGTCTACGACCTTCCATTTATTTTTATTAGCCGAAATCACCAATTTCTTGAACAATCGATCAAAATAATCTGTTTTTCCCAAAACAAAATTACATTATATACGTGCTATTAGATCTCGGTGGATTTTTAAAGTAATTTATTTAATTGTCTATCACATTTACGCGACAATTAACAACCAATAAACGCGTGAAAAATAATAAATAACTAGTACAATGAGTGATAGTGCAAATTCGATTTGCTATACTGTTTACCAGGTTTTCAAGCATGTCCAAGGACAATTCATGTCCTGCATCGAGTATCGTCATCATGAGCGTCATCATGATCCCACGATCTGGGATTGGTGCTGATTCGGGTAAATACGGCATGACTTCATTATGCTGAAGACATTTGCGTGTATTGTTACTTTTGTTCACAACTAGCATTGACTTGTTGAAAAATAAGAGGTGTTATCCAAGGCGATTTGAATCTTGCATTATTAATTCCATGAGCCATGCTAAAATACCATGACATATGTATACAATACTACAATACCGATCATTTGTTTATTCGTTCTTACATTTGTCAATTTCATGCAAGAGAGATGATCTTCAGTCATGAGAAAGAGTTTAACCTTCACATTACTGAAACATGGAGGTCTGTGCCACTTCTGACACCAATATTTCACTTATACTAATTCCTATAGTCTTCATTCGTACTCTTCATACTTGAGTTCCTCATCGATGTTGTACTAACACAGTGACAATTGTTCGAAAATCGAAGTACAATGACGCCAGACTAATACAATGACGATCACTCGAGTTCCTAGTAGATTTACAATCGTGTTTATTATAACAAAAATGTTATTTGTTTTAGTCATTCACATTATAAGCATTACATTGGTATAATGGTTTGTGTTTGTCTTGAATGTGCTTTACGCACACATCTTCTACAATAATCACACATTGAAGAATATTTGTTATTATTACTCGTACAGAAGCAGCATCTGGCACGTGTTGCCATTTACGTCCGGATACAATTTTATGTTCTGAATCTATATTGTCCATGTCTTCTAGAACATTCATTTCGATTTCAGAATCTTCCATCACTGGCTCGACATTATTACTGGATGCTGTACTCCATCCAATCACTGAGCATATAGAAATTGCTCGTTGCTTGACGTGGTATATAACACGAACAATAAATGAACAAAGATAATAATAACGATAAAATAACAGAGACAACAAAGGCAATAAGAATAGACTTTTACAGAAAATACTTCGCACACGTTTTTCTTCGCTAGAAGTTCGTAAGAAATTAAACAGTTCCAGAAATTTAAGAACAATTGCCATTGCATCGAGAACATCGTGTTCTGTATATCTGTGTAGAGATTTCCATCAAAGAAACGTTTCACCGTACCTACAAGAACGCACCAACTATCGCCATTGCAGAAGCAGTATGGCCTTTATGATGATAGTGAGACTCGATCAATGTAAATGGCGGTTATTGGTGTCACTTGAGAAAAGAACCGAGGCATTTCTCAAAGCGACTCATCTAACTAATAGAATTTCAACAAATCAACTCTAATCTCTTTGTTTCGTATCTCTATGAATTTCATCGTCTATTTTGCAACACTATAATACCAGTGTTCACAGAAGTGTTCGCGAGTGCTTTTGGTTTAATGAAATTACGGTAGTGAATTGATCGGCATGTCTACTGGATTTAAATCTAGTAAAAAAATCTCCGGGGCATTTTAGTGTGCCATATTTACGCGAATTAGTGTTAACACCAGGCTGTAGATGCGATCTAGGTGACAAACTCGATAGCGAGGATTGTTCTTGGCACGCTAAAAATTTAAGAAACAACGTGACGAGTCGAATGTTATTCATCGTAGTGATTGTTCATTATTTTTTTTACAGTTTTATTAAACGGTGCCTTGTAAACCTGACAAGATGTACGAATAAAATTTCTCAATTTCTCTAAACAATATTGTCGTTTTGCGAGGAACATGTCACAACGAAATCAATTTTTTTTCACGTACGGCTCAAGGTGTCTTGTACTGTTCTTGGGTACAACGAATAATAGTGAGTTGGAACAGTGACTCTCTCTATGCACAAATGCACGCATAATGTTCCAAAGAACGATCATTTGTGAGCAAAAGTTAATTTCTTAACTCTCATCTTTGTAATACACTTTCATTTCTATGTAGTGACAATCCCTTGGAACTTCGAAATCTAAATATTGGATTTTTCAGATAACTCTATGACCAATGATACATTGTAAAGATAAGTTTATGAAATTAAAATTAACACTTTATCTACGGGTATTGCGCACATCGCTGACTGCTGGCAGTTGTTTCCAACATAGCAGGATAACTTAAACACTCACTGTATGTAAGTAATATCGTATATCTTCTAGTACGTATTGGATGTTAACGAAACGAGTGTATTTGTTCTTAATAATATTGTTAATAAACTCAGTCCTTTGATACTTTATAGTCTTTATTTTACACTATTTACAACTCAATTACAGAAAATATATAATTTATCTTAACCTTTTCTAACACGTGGCTAGCTCCCTTCTTACACAAACGACGATCAACACGATTCGACATCACACGTGCCCGATCACATTAGGTGGCAGCACACTCGGCACCGACTGCGGTATATTCAAATGCCAATATCCAATAAATACAGTAAAAGCTAGTTATTGGTATCGTCATATAAAAAGTAGGTTATTGTATTATTATTATTATTATTATCATCATCATCCATCATCATCATCATTATTATTATTATTATGTACTTGCTTACTGCTTGCCATACAACTTTACGATGACTTCCAATTACCCTTTCCCTCTTACATACAGTGGCGAACAAAAGTATTCCAACTCTTACCCTTATGATCTTTTGTACAATAAATATTTACGTTAAGTCGAATTTTTTTAAACAATTTAGCGTCTGCAGCAAGTGGAAAGTTTAGTTATATGATTGAATTATTCTATGATTATATTAATACAATTTCTAAACTTCCTTACTGTAGACAAATTGTTTTAAAAATTTCTGTTTAACATACATATTTGGTGTACTAGCGATCATTAATGTAAGCGTTCGAATACTTTCGTTAGCCACTGATTTGATAGATTGTACACATGTAGTCATACAATATAAGTTTTTAAAAACATATTTTAATATCAAGTTTATCCAAAAGTTTTTTTTACAATTGGAGGACTATCAATTTTACACCACAAAGTAACATTTTCAATTTATGAATCATTATTATCCATCTTTGTGTCTGAATTACTAACAATAGTTAGTAATATAATGGCACAAAATTGAAAATTTTAAAAAATCATTTTTAGCATGAAAATTTGTAATATCATCATTACTATCTAAAAAATTTGATAATTTATCTGCAAATACTTGATGAACTTATTTAAGGAGGGATAACACAAAATTTAGTTTGAAAAGCACAAAGATATTTAATAATACGCATTTAACAAGTTTATTGGAGAAAGTTAATATACACGTAATTGTTACAGTAAAACTTATACGTGTACTACGGTTAATAATCTCGTTTTAACTGCCCCTTCTGTTTACATTCCTGAATCATTTGCTAAGGTTGTTATTAATAACAGAATAATACTTCGAAACTCGGAATATTCTATAACCCGTAGATAAAGTGTTAAAAGTAATTGTCTTAATTATTCGTTATACAGTATCAAAAGGAAAGTTTGTGCAATGTTGTCATGTATGTGAGCGCTTACATACATTTCAGGTGTTTAATTGAATTGTAAGCATTATTAAAGCCATACATAACCAACGTAAAGTTTATAAGAATTGAAACTTGGAGAAGTTTTGGTTCAAAAAAAAATTTTTTTTTTATTTAAGACACCGGATTTTTTCATAAGAAAGTTTAGACATTACTAAGAAGAGTATATAAATTTAAGCTGCCACCTCCTGCCATTTTTAACTCCGCACCAATTTTAACACTTAGTCGCCTGCAGTATTTTGTCGTTCTAAATGCATTCGCTTGCAACTGCAGCCTTTTGAACAGCCACTCGAGGTCTGAAGTGTTTTCATCCAGTGAATCTTATTTATCATTAGTATATATTAATTTCACTAAACATTTGACCTCTCGTAGTATATTTCTACCTCGTTGCATTAGTCTTTTACTGAGCGATCAGGCGAAATATCTCTAGCATTCCAAAATTTTTATCCTTTTGTACATATTGAAGTGTACATAAATTCAAATTTAGTTATATATTTTTTATATAATTTTGTACGTAGTTACAGTAGTAAATATATAAATAATGAAATACCTGCCTCTAATTTCATTTGGATGTATCTTTGCATATTATGTTTCTACTTTTTCATGTAATATAGCACTTGAAAGTACATTTAATTTAAGAAATTATAAACATTAACGGACTAAAACATTTTATTTATAATACATAATTAGATTCATATAACGATGAAAATTGTATGCAGTAGAACAATTTAATATTAACATATAGCAGAATACTTAAATTTACAAAAACTTTAATTATACTTAATATTTCATCGGTCCATCTTTATTATTTATTATTTTGACACACTTACGAGGTATAGAATCAATTAAACGTCTAATAGAAATTGTAATCTATGTATTTTGGACAACTTCGTATAATTTATTTAAATTAAACGTCTTTTTTTCTTAGTTATTTTTCTTACATTATTCCATAATACTTATTTCATAATTGGATTTAGGTTTGATGTTATGATTGGTCAAAAATTATTTTGTACGACTCAACGTGTGTTTCAGGTCGTTGTCTTCTTAAAATAACCAATCTTTTGATAAATTATTATTAGCTAATGGCAGTAAATATGTGTTCAATATGTCAACGTAAGACTTTATAGTTTCATTAATATGGCAAATCGGACCACATCCCTTCACAGTCATTCCAACCCGTACGTAACAGAACCACCCCTTTCTTTGACAGTTGGTATTAAGCAGTTTTCATTAAATTCTTCGTCTATTCAACGACAAATGTAAGTTCTTCTTTTCCAACTGAAGAGATTAAACTTCGATTGATTGGTGAAAATGATTTTAACCTATTAGTTTTGGGTCCAGTTTATACGATTTCTAGCAGACATTTTTTCTGTTCCACTTTATATAATAGGTTGTTCAATAAGTTTTGTTCGATAAAAGCACTGTTCAATGTAGCACTGTTCAATAAATTTTATCGAACGACAAAACTTACTGAGCAACCTAGTACTATACTGTTTAATATGTTTCATCGAACGACACAACTTATCGACCAACCTAGTATTATACTGTTCATTAAGTTTTATCGAACGACACTGCTTATTGAACAACCTATTATTGTAAATTGGTGGCCAAAGGGTGCACCGATCAGCAATTAACATTTTTCTCTAATGAAAAAGGCTTGAATCGTTGGTTGTAGTTGACGAATCCCGTGGATAATAAGATGGAATTCTTTTTACTTGATGATTACATATTTTCTTAGAGTTTTTAAAATTTGACTGAATAGAATTATCGAAGCTTTTCTTTGTCGATCGTTCCGCTATTTCTATGAATTTTCCTGTTGTTACACCATTACAGTTTAATTTAGTTAATTCATTGGTATAAATTAGTTTAGAGTTTATCCATTATAAAGAAAATATGGGTCAGAGGAAAGCAAATTCTGTACATAAGTATTACCAATACAATTCATCGCACAATAAATCGTTATATTTAATTAACAGTTGCGGGTACGAAGTTACTGTAAATATTTTCTAGTACGTATTTATCGTCCAATACTTTTTTTACGAATTTATAATAAAGAATTATGAATTTTATTATAATTTCGTAATTTACCTTGCATTTTTGTATTGCAAGTTCTTTCGAGTGATGAGTTAATTGTGCCAAATTTTGTAGAAAATCGAAAGATTGTAAACTTTCTTGTATACCATCAGTGTCAGATATGTTTTCCTCCAAAAATAGCAGAATTCCTTTTCGAAGTGAAAAAAAAACCATTGCAGACATTTCTTTGCACTTAAACGGATATCAGTATGAAGATTCAAGTCACCATGCATTTACCTCACCATGAAAATCCTGGAATTTCATATGCGTCAAGAATCGGTTGCGTCCCCAAATAAGGTTTGTAACCTTCGTCATTAATTTCATCGTTGTACTCAATTCTAATATTTTAGTGCTGAGTACTTGCTGAGGTATGGTGGAGTGAAATGTTAAACAATGAACATTATTTTGTTTCAGTTGGCTTACAAGCCCTGATCAATATCTGTCATCATAACTGGTGTTCCATCGATCACGATTGATACGCATTTATCAAATTAGCCAATTTTTTTTACATGATTTTTCAAAGCTTTGAATGTATCCACGTCCTTGGTCAAACCGTGCAAAAAAGAAATACCAAGAGGTTACTCGTGGATTTTATAATTATCATTAAATCTGCGGATGAAAAGTAATAAGTGAGACACATCCGAGCGATCAGTACTTTCGTTGATACATAGGGAATAAAAGTGTCGTTCAGAAATAATTTTATGCAATTTACCTTCGAAGTACAGTGATATATCTTCAACACAGTTGTACAATATAAAGATATGGATTTGAAATCCGAAACAACTGTACGATATCCAAAAGTTCATGCCATTTGCATTGCACATTGTTTACTTAATAGGTCGTCGTTAAAACATTTTTTAGTGATAGTTTGTGCAGGTGTAGATACATACGTTATGTTAAAAATATTATTTTCTAATTCAATGATAATTACTCAATAATAATATGTAACTTATCACATTTTATTACTGATAATATTCTTGCACGTACAAGACATTGTGTCTTGGAATTGTCTATTCTCCTTGTCGATTTTTCGTAGCTGAAAATATTGAAGAAATCACAAAATAAATTAGGTTCAATTTCAAGCTATACTTTCACTTAAATCGGTAAAAATAAAATACCATCGATTTACAGATCGAATGTCATTTCCACTACCACTCATTGAGGGCTGTCTCATCATCACTTCAGACGAAAGTGAGGAGAGCTTTCATGATGAGTTGTAACGTTACAAATAAAGGTAATTTGGAACTACAAAAATATGTAGTACGTAAAAAAAATTAAATGATCAACCTACTAAGAGTAATAATAATACCGATAATTATGGTTCCGACATAATACCGTCACACTGTTGGATAAGAAGATTAGAATACATATTACACACAAGTTGTAGACTACATATTAAAAAATGGCAGTTACGAAGCTACAAAGACAAATTTAATATGCTATTGAAAAAAGCCAAAATTTAACAAAAATTGAAGTAGAAGCTACACTGCTGACGGAAAGTTTCCGACCACCTGGATATATGCAAATGATTCGCGATTTAATGAAACTGGAGCTACAATTTTGCATACTTCTTAACGTCTAATCATAGGTAGATGCAGTATAATACAAAAAATGATAAAAATTTTGATTATAATATCTTATGGATCTTGGTACCCGGGTCTGTTATTCACATGGGTTTATTTCGTATATTATTATTATTATTATTATTTATTTATTAAACGAGTGAAATCCCTTTGATACACAAAATACGTACAAATACTTAAACTAATTAAATAATTAAAGTTCGTTTGAGTTAAGAAGATGAAGTAAGTGTTCCGTGAAGTTTTCATACGAAGTTAAAAAATATAGACGGATGCAATAATTATTCGCATTACTTATGACACAATTTATACTAATTAACTTAGCGTAGAGAGAAAAGTGAAGCTGTTGATGAAGAAGAAGACAATTTCTCGTAGCAATCTCATGACCGTGTTTGATGAATAGTGAATAGATTTTCGTGAATCTAACCGAATCATTTATTGCATCATGAGCAAAAGAAAGCTCCATCTGGTCTCTACGATGCTTCAATGACATCGGTTTAAGTTTCTGTTGTAATTGTGAATAATTATCCTCCGAAATTGTCAATAGGGTGCCCATATGACGTGCAGCGATCTTTAAGAATCTTTTTTTTACTTTTTCGATGGTATAGATTTGGTAAGACTAATATGATGACCATACTACTGAACAATACTCCAGTTTGGAACGGACAAGAGTGCATTATAGATATTTTGGAGTATTGACGTTTTTAAAGTGGGTTGCCACTCTGTTTATAAAACCAAGAGTCTTTAACGCAATGCTAATTATATTATTACTGTGGTCAACAGAAGACAGGTCTGAAGAAAAGATTATGCCAATCACACGTATGCAGTTCACAGGATTTAACGCAAAGTTGTCGATGGTATAGTTGAAACATAGTATAGATCACTTGCGATTGAATCGTATAACGTAATATTTGCTTTGGTTTAAGACTAGATAATTCTTTTTTTTACTCCAAGATTCAAATCCAGTTCAATTTTTTTGAATTAGCGTTGAACTTGCAGGACTGTCTAAGATGTGGAAAAGTTTCAATTGGTCAGCAAACAAGAAAAATTCGCAATGGTGAAAACCAGAGCATATATCGTTAATGAATAAATTAAATAACAGGGAACTAATATCCCTGAATTAACTGCGAGGTTTACGAAAAGTATGAGTTATATTTTACTACTTGTGATCTATCAGATAAAAAACTACCCATCTATGACAAAATAGATCCAGGAAAGTTATGCGCTTTCAATTTAGATAACAGGATAGAGTAAGAGACTGAATCGAATGCTTTTTTGAAGTCTGTGTATATAGCGTCTACGTGATAGCCCTTTTTTATACCATTAAGCAAGTAATGTTGATACAAAAGAAGATTAGTAATGATGGATCTCTCCGATATAAATCCGTGTTGCTTACTTGTAATGATATCTTTACGTATAAGAGATAGTTTGCAAGCCACAATGCTATTCAATATCTTTGGCATAACATTTTTCAAACTGAAATATAATTTAATCTATAAAGATTAAATGGTCTATAATTTAAGATATTGGATTAATCATCATTTTTAAATATTGGACATATAGTATATACCTTCCACTTTCGTGGAAAGATACCAGTCGTTAATGACTTATTAAAAATGATCCATAATACACGGGATGATACAAAACTGCACGACTTAAATAAAAGAGGATGCATTCCGTTGTTGGCCGAATTTGAATTAACATTTAAGCTAAGAACACTATTACAAACGTCACTTATATCTATACTAAGATTACTTATATTCAACGCTTGTTTAATTGAAATATGCCTGGGTCAATCGCAGTGTCGTCACTAAGAGTGTCATCTCCTAATTGCACAAACGCTGGCCGTGAATTTGCTTTATTTAAGGAATGTGTATAAGACCAGAATTACCTAATATTAGACAGGATATTATTTTCTATTGCATAGACTTATTTTTTCCAACAATTTTGTGACAATTTATTCCACTCAGATCGAAGTTTGCTAAAGATTGGGTAATCTGATATTGTTTATTCTGTCTGAGAGCTCGTTTCTTAGCTCTAGTCGTGTGAATAAATTCATTTCAAAATCAAGAAGGAGGTTGTGTCCTTCGAGTTTGAATTGTAGAGACAAATCGATTTGTACAGTCGTTCAAAACTGTACAGAGAAATTCTACTGAGTCATCTATACATGGTTCGAAAAATTGAGCTATCCCAATGAAAGGAACGTGTGTAATTATTAATGGCTGAATAGTCCACCTTGAAGAAAAATTTCTTTATGGTAACACGTGGGGTATTTCTTTGGGTTGCGTTAAGCGAAATGGAACATAATTGCAAAGGATGATAGATGGAATCGGTGCATCAGTGGCTGGAAGGATAGCTAGCTTCTTAAGTGTAGAAAATACAAGATCTAAAATTCTATTAAAACGTTTCCTTTATTGTTTTGCATATTTAAGTGGAGAAATTTCTGTGCTCAAAAATTGTATCTCAAATATTTCAAATATTGAATAAATTGTAAAGCTATGGGTTTATCGTACCCAATGAATTGAATTACGACTTGAACACCATAAGCATCACAACCAGTGTATCATTACTCGCAGAACAGATGTCTTATTACTAGAGGTGTCAACATGTGACTGACTAAATAACTTAACACATAATTAACTACAACTAATTCATTTGTTTGATTTTTAATGACTGGTATGATCTCCCTTTATCCATATGATTCCTAAAATTCTATCTTTCATCCCTTCACCTCATGTTTTGTTACTTCTGAGCCAATGGGATTCCACACTAAACTAATCACATTCTTCAGTTGTTTCTTATTTTTAACGATGTATCTTCTTACCCTTTTTCCTATCTCAACCAACAAATGTTCAATCGGATTCATATTCGACGATCTAAGAGGTGTATTTAAACTGTCTCAAACATGTATCTATTTATAATATATTGAACTATTGCACGTAACGTATCACATTGTATTAAAACATGTTTTTCGTTGATTTTTAATATATTAACTACCAAATTAAGAAACCGCTCAAATTAATAACAAGTTATCTTCTAACTGGTTTTTTTGTTCAATTGCAATAATTACCCGTAAGACTTGAAAAACTCGTCCATAATATTGAAACTTACAGAATGTATGTAGACATTTGTGATTAATCGTATACATAAACCGACAACAAAATTATAAGGTGTAGCGTTTTCAACGAATGACTATAATTACAATATCAATACCCCTTTATTTATTTCCATGAGTTAATTAGTACGGGATATGGAGGGTGCTCAGGGTGTTCTCGATAATTAGCTTTATTAGATTATTCTTTGTTGCGTCTCCCGCTTGTTTCGTTGTTTTTTTGTCTTTTTTTTTCCGGACCAAGCATGTACAGCTTGTCTATAGCATGTAAGAGCAGGCGAGACTAAACGCAAGTAAGAAGATACGACGAGTAGGGATTAACTATACCGGTAGAGAAGTATGTACCGGGGATGTAGCGTTGTACGCTTGAACTTTGGTGGCTGCAACACGTGTCACTGGTTAGTACGTGTTATTGGTTAGTAATCTGGTCACACGTACACTATCGCAGCCATAAAGTACTGACTTACCTCTCTGAAAATTTTTCGTTCTGATAGACGTGGTCCAACAGCTCGTATTACATTGAACAGTACTGTTCGATAAGTTTCATCGAACGACAAAACTCATTGAACAACCTAGTATTATACTGTTCATGTACTCATTGAACAACCTAGTATTATACTGTTCGTGTACTCATTGAACAACCTAGTACTGTACGTTGCTGGAAAAGATGATGAATGGAAGAAACGCGCTTACATTTGACCATAGTGGATTAGCCACACTCGTACACATACATAATCCTAGTCGTAGTGTATCATTGGTCGAAATAGTTCTCGCTAATCGCGATGCCTAAAAAAGAGGAGGGGAGAAACGCGTCGGGACAGAGCGAGTTAGCGATAGTGGGGGCTACGAGAGAGTTAAAGGTGGGGGGTAGGCGGAGTCGTATCCCCTCTTACCTCTGTACCGCCCTGATAATCATTTCTCCAGCAACGTATAATACACACAGTGGGTCGAAAAAGTATTCGTACACTATATTATGATGAAATTCTCCTAACCTACCATTCTGATTTTAATGAAAGTTTGTGTGCACGTAAAGCGTACTGGGCTATATATGACATAATTTTTTTTGTCGATAAAAAATGTTCTCGAGAAGATAAAATGAAGATCTGAAAATTGAACATTTCTTCGTTTCTTTGATACAATTTTTTTGGAGTACTTTTTCACAGTTGAACGACAGAGCATTAAAAATCGAACATTTTGCGTAAGAAAAGTTTCGTTGCATCTCACACGATTACACAGTTGTAAAGAAAATGAAAATCATTGCGAGTTCTCCAATCGTTTGAAATCGGTTGAAACGAGCCTTTACAGTGCCATTTTCCATTCGATTTTTCAAATGCAACTTTATAATAATGCGAAATAGAGTAAAACTGTTTTTAGTGCTCTATCGTTCCATTGCAAAACAATCCTAAGGAAAGTTGCATTAAAAAAAATAAAAATAACAGTAAAACCTTCGAGACTTGATTTCACCTTCTTAAAGAAATTTTTTGTGGCCAAAAAAATTTCTCTATATATGTACTATTATGGTCTACATGTGGACAAACTTTCGTTAAAATCAGTTTTACGAGGTGAGAACAATTTTCTTACGATGTAAATAGCGTACGAATACTTTTCGGAGTCACTGTACCTAATCTTGACTCTATCGACTCTATTCTCTGGCATACTCGTACGCTTTCTCATCAGGGCTGAGAACTCCGCTTGCGACAATATAGCACATACATACTAATCTCCAGATCGCTACGCTGGTTAAGTTTGTTCCTATACTTTTAAAACACCCTGTGTAAATATCCTCGATGGTTCAAATTGCGAATTGTGTCGATCCGATATTCATGTTTCACATGTTTCTCATTAAATCGAGATTACTGGGAAAATAGTGAATATTTCTTCGATTATCGTTCTATAAATACCGATGTTAATGTTTTGCTGCAGTATTGTACTTCCGATTTGTAATTTGTAAAATACTCGTGTGAATCAAGTTATGGGTGTTATGAAATGGTGCACGAGGCGAAACGCGTCAATAATGTGTACTATGCGCCGGTAGGAACTCTTTGTCTTCCTCTTGTGACAATTACTCGTGCGTCGCTTGATGAAAACGGAGAAGTCGAATATTCGAAAGAAATTTAATAAACGTATTTGTCATGTTTTGAATGTTTTTACAATTATCGATGAAAAATATTATCGTTCGTGATTACTTCTACAGACCGTGATGTATTCGAGAATGGTTTGAAAATAATTACGAAATTCGAAAGATCGTTTCGATGGTTTCGATATCGGTGTATTTTCCAAGTCATAGTCTACGAGTAATTGAGTTAACGAAACACTTAAAGCTGCGCAAACTTATCGGATTACCGTAAAAGATGACGTCGCGTATACGAATGATGCAGCTTTAAGTATAAAAATGCTACCGAAAGCTTTAACGCCGTACAATAATGTTTACTACTCGCTTCATTACGACGACATGCTTTGACGACTATTCATCGCGGAAAGTCGAAAAAGAAATGTAAATCTTGTGAGTTGCATATAATATAAGTATACCTATTTTTGTAACTACATATTATTAACGGTTAAAAGTACTGTCAGTTTTGATATACAATAATAAAAATCTTCTCTTTAACTTACAGTGTCATAGCCCTTAGTTTTTTTTTTTTCTTTTAACAAAAAGTATGTTTATCGTTAACTTTTACCTTATAGAATAACCGATGAAATTTATTGGAGAAGTTATCGTAGAAAATAACAAAAATTTATCAATCTCCCGAAAATTAACACGATGTCGTATAAAAAAATATGAATTCGACAGGGTGTCGAGGAAATCAAGATACGATTAATGTGACAACAGTTAGTGATAATATTTATTCCTCGTTATAAATATAAATATTAATTTCGATATACAGGATGATTCACCCAACTTAACGAACAAATATGCATTGTTTCTCACTATAGTTATAGTAAGTGAAAGAAAAATACAATTTACGCGAAATATTAACTCATTTGCATTATACGAAAGAATGAAAAATATGCTCTCATCGTTAAGATATTATCATCATTTTTTTTTTTATTAAATCGAAGTATAAACGAAGAACTATTACAATAAAGAAAATAAAGAAAGTATTTGAAAATAAAAAAAAAACGTTCATATGTATTATATTGTATATATTTTTTGTACTCTTTTTGTTAGAAAATATGGTTCGTGTATTTTAGCAACAAATCAAGGGAATTCCCTATATATGGAATGGCAAATAAAAAAAATCCAATTCAACCGTGTTATCCTGTTCTCGATTCCCATTATTCATTCAAAATGTTAATACGCGTATATATACACTTTGGTGACAGTGACCAGGAAAATTTTAATAGCGTATATATACGCTAATAATGCAAATGGGTCAATCGTTTAATTATAGACGACTCTGATGTCAAATATATGTGGCAAATTTACATAGTAGCAGTAAATGTCGTCCGTGCAAAACTTTTTCACGCACTGGTGGACAAAATTATAAGGCACCTCAAGATTTTTTAAAATGAACATTAATTTGTACATATACGCGGAAAATGACTACACAAGAAATTAAAGTACTAACTTTGACATAAGGTATCAAATATTAAATAAACACGAGCGTTGAGATTTAATTTCTTTTCTTTTCATTAACTTAAAATACTTTACAATCAATTCCTCGAAGGGAATTAGGAGCAAAAGCGTTGGCGTTAACAATTAATGTGGGTATAACCTTAAAAGTTACAATTGTAATTGTTTAAACATATAATGTATGATAATATTGGTTGAAATTAGGTAGTAAATCTGCTCGTATGATTTAGAGGAGTGAATCTGTTTAATCGGGAAAAATAAGTTGGATGAATTAGATTAGCAGCCAGAGGGCTTTTGTGATACGATAATTGCTTTATGTGTCGGTGGCTAAATTGTGGTATTTCGTGTTTAACTGGAGGCATTAATAGGTCTTAATAAATTATTTCGTTTGAGACGTATCACAGAGCGTTGAATATATTTCGCAGAGTATCAGATTTTTTAAAATTATACCTTTATTCGTGCCAATCTTAAGCTAAAGATTTCTCCATTTATCATATTGTGAGTTCAATAACGTTAGATGCTGCTTTGCTTTATTGTTGAGCGTTTCTCGTCTTGCGTATCTTATGACCAGCGGTCAAGGTTGCAAAAACGAAGCAATATTAGCGATGATGCTAACTGTAGGGTGTCAATAGTCCAGTGAGTGTCTTATGATAACTCTCTTATTTTTAGGAAGTTCTTCGAAGCATTCCAATATGGTGGGATATGGATGTTTTCCTAGCTTGGTTCAGTATCTTTGGGTCTAGTATAATATTTCGTGTTTATACCAGTGTGCATCTAAGATGTTTCTCAATGCTCTCGTTTGTATGCCTTTGATTATTGATAATATGATTCAGTAAGTCCAAATGGGTTTAATCGTTGTGTTGTAAATTAATGTGCGATTGTTTAGACTTAGAAAGGACTTTTAATGAGACACCAATTCTTTTTTACAATTTGCGTGATTCCAGACCCAACTTTTATCGAGCGTGGTTTCCACGTTAATTTTTTATCCGATCCAATTGTAATTGATCTTGGTGGTGTTCTAGCATCATACCTAGATATGTCACTTCGTTACTATATGCGATGGTTTCTGACCCAATTGTAATTGGTGTTGGTGATGTTCTATTTAATGTGAACTGTGCGTGCTTACTTTTACTTATGTTGATTTTAATGCCTTTTTCCGTTGTACAATCGGTGAGGAGTTAAATTGCAATTTGTATGTCCCTTGAAGTTTCTTCATACGACCTAGAGTACATAATTATTGTGTCATCTGCGTAAGTGTGTATGTTGTTCCCGATCGAGAGTGGGGTTTCCGCCATATATACGTTGTACAAGCATGGTTCCAGAATACTGTCTTGAGGAACATTTGCATTCAGAGCATCTGTAGCTTTATCGTGTTCTTTTCAGCTTTCTTTTCTCAGTAATCAGTTTGATGATATAATCAAGAAACGTGTCGCTATTGGCGTATACAATAGGAGTTGGGGTTTTGATTGCTTCGATGCTACGACGAGTGAAATATTTTATTATCTCTTCGATGTCTTCCTTAGAATTTAATGGCAGATTTGATGTTGAAGGAGTTCACGAAAGAGTGTCCAGTTTGTGTTTTTATTGCAGATTGAACGATGTGAGCGTTTTTCCATTATGGAGGTATGTAGGGTCGCAATTACTAGAAAATAGTCTGAAGAGAGATCGAAGAATGAGTCAACTCTTAAGTAGTGATATAGTATACCACTGGCGATATAGATACCCAGCAGATCAGTTACATTATTTAAGTTAGCCAGTAGATAGCTTCTCCAGTGCTAATGTGTTTCGAATTATGTGCTTGCATATTTTTCAGGAGTTCTCTGCATCTTATTGTTGTTATTCTTGGTCCCCAGGTTTAGGAAGAATGTATCAAAATCTTCGTTTGTAATATTATGTTTAGGAGGGCAGTATATACATAGTCGATAAGGTGATGAGATTGTAGGTGGTTTGTATCATTAGATTCGTAATTTGGAGGTAATCATGATTATAAGCTGTCAGTTCGTGATTACATGGGCTAGATTTTATTATTATTGCTGTGCCTCTGTGTGCTTTTCTGCTGGGATGATTCATTGTGTATACGTTGTAACTGTTTATTTTTAAGTAGTATTTTTGAGTGAAATTGATCGATGAGATTTGAGCTCATGTTTACGTCTCATAGGCCTGTTCCATTTTTATAGAGCAATGCATGTAGTTGCGTATCAATCATGAAAATAGATATGTATCTATTGTAAAACTGACAGTAGAAGTATTATTTTTCTTTATATGTGTAATATCTAGATTATTGTATTTTTACGCATTAACAACTTTCGAAAAATTCAAAATAACCGTAAAATAATCGGTAATAGTTGACCATCAATACCGAAATTTAAGTTTAAGTCTATCCACCAGAATTTATATATACAAAAAATAAGAATTCAATTTTTTTAGCAACTTTCACGTTGTACCTAGACTCGGTACACGTCTCGCTCGCCACGGTTCTTGAAATTGTTTCATAGAACAAATACCTTACAAGTAAATAGTTGAACAGTTACGTTAGGTGAATCATTTGGTATATTTCTCGGTTATTCATTGAATAACATCACAAGTTCGATCGTTATCATTCGAACGTAATGTCACGATGAAACGGATAGAAATGGGATTTAGTCGTTAAAAAATAAACTGTAAAATGGGTATTGTAACTGGAACTACCAAAGGAGTCAATTTCATTTGTTTCAAACTTCGTTTTAAAATTACTCAATTACTAACGGTATCTTTGCCTACGATATTCGTGGACAATTATAAAAATAGACAACTAATGGTACTCGTAAATTAATTTGCCCTTTCCCCATCAAACTTCCAAGATATTACGTATTACCTATTACAAATAGTAATACGTTTTAGTGTTAAATAAGTTCCAATAAGCAGTAAATAGCAAGTTTGTTTTCTTATTTCCTTCGACAGCAATTGTATACGTACATCTATTTATAATGAATTTATTTTCACACATTCGCTGAACTCTTATCCTTCACAACTGTTAAGTCCCAAAAATTGAGCAATATTAACAATATTTATTGTTCGGTATACATACTTTGTATCGCTTGCTAACGATTATTACTCGGTCGATACATGAATGTGAAACAAAAAAACATTACGGCGATATATTTCGTATGCGTTTAAGCATTAATAAAATTAAAACTCCTATTTGGTGTGAAACTGACAGTAGAAGTATTATTTTTCTTTATATGTGTAATATTTAGATTATTGTATATTTGAACTATCATCGATTACTGTATGTACAACTCCGACAGATTTATCAGTAAATATGAACGTATGAATGGTATATAGTTTGGTGCGAGAATTTCAAAAGGCGGCCTTAATTAGCAATGGGATCGAGTTTAATATATACTCACGAATATCGATACATTCAGTACCTAAGTATTCTTATGTATAGAACAGGTTAGTACTTGAGAAATATTTGGTGTTGTTTGACCGATGTCAAAACTTCTAGAAATTCATGAAACTTGGATAGCATAGAGCCTCTTGAAAGTAATATTCGGACCTTATCAAATGTATGTAATAATTTTTATAAAGTGTCTATAGTTCGAGGTTTTGAATTACAAGTAAAAAGTTATCGATTTATATCGAATATCAGCCATTGATCTATCGTTACTAGTGTTTCAATTTCTAATCTGCGACATAAATATGCTTAAGATGTATGGTTCGCGATATAGGTACATATGTACGTAACAGAGAATTATTGTAATCTTTTCCTCTGTATGAAACTAAAAAATATTTCCATATCCCATAAATTTAAAACAACACTTTATCGAATATTCCACGTGATTGTTATTGTACCGTGAGAATATTTGTACACCCAGAGAAAGTATTTTCAAAAGCAAGAAATATCATAAGTGACGGTAATTAATACACGGAAAATCAAGATCTTAGATAAAATATTATTCGTAGAGAAGTACGAGTGTCAAGTAATTGTTAGAGCAATGTTACCAACTGTATGCAATGCGAATTATTTCGGACTTTCGTTTGAAGTATTTTTTAAATTATCAATATTGTAACGTGTTTTCAATGTTCGAACACGTTTGACACGGATTCGATTAAACTTACAAGTACTTCTATCATTTTTTTAAAATGCAACTCAGAATGCGATCGATCCCATTACTAGCCTTAACCAAACTCGCACTGATTCGTGATATGCGAAATAGATGAACTAAAACTGAGAGTCATCGATCGAATGAGTATATTGTTCCTTGATATTATTGTAGAACAATTTGTATATTTAAGAGAACAAATATATTTATCTGACGTACCCGATTTTCCACATAATCCGACATTTTCATACGTTTACAGTAATAAACTCAGTATTTTGTATTTGTAAAGAATGGAACTTTAAATTCTACACATTTAACGATAGAAAGTAGACTGATACTTGTTAACCGTGAGTTCTTGTTAAAAAATAATTTAGGAACATCCCGTATATTATTACATCTATTACTAATTAATTTAATATAGCGTTTGTAAATATTGTGTATTTTTAAATTATAGTTTCACTTACACGTACCAAGAATGATGTAACTAACCGATGATTCTTTATTTAAATTAACGAAGGTAAACTGTAAATGTCATTGTAGTTTCATTCTGTAGAAATATGTTCGCTTACCATACCTTCAAACAGGTGGTATATATGTATTTATATCGTTGTCCTTTCCAATTGTGTCTCAAAGGGGCGTGAACATTGTCCTTAACTTTAATTGGACAATTCAACTTTATAGTTTAAAATCCCGAGCATGCGCTAATCTAATTTCACACAACTTCGCTCGAATTAAGCAACCGTTTTAATTGATTTATAATTTAAAATTGATCGAATTCGACTTGAAATTCGTTCATTAATTATTCTAGAATAATTTTTTAATTGACACATTTGATTGCAAGAAGTAAAACTCAAGGCCTTTTAATGTACAATAGGTGGTAGACGCTGACGGCGGCCATATTGAAAAATACTCCAGAAATATTGTCTCATTAATCACTGATTCCAAGTAGAGTCCCCTTAACGAGTAAAAATTATTTTTCAGTAAGAAATTTTTAATAAAAATAAAACTTTTATAAATGAATCTTAAATTTATTCGCACACTTAGTGTGGGAACATTGTGTCTCTCTTACCTCTACATTGTGTCACTAATAATTTTTTGAGCAACATAAAGTAATCGGTCTTGTGCATTTAGTTTCTCAACCGAAGGTATTGGTTTTTTCAAAAATGTATAAACAAATTTTTCAATTGGTTGTTCAATAAACATTGTAAAAAAAAAATACTACGACACTTCAACTTTGAACAACTGTAAATATACGAATGAGTCGACAGAACTACATAAAATTTTGCACATGTTCGTCAAACAGTAGTACCATTTTTATAAAAATAAAACGACGAACCTAGTAGCTCCGTTTCTTATCGAACGACAAAACTTATCGAGCAACCTATTACTTTTGCATGACGTAACGAACAAATATGCGTTTGGTTTCCGGTTGTCGATGTATCCTTGAATGGTGGTGTTTTTCGAGGAAAAGAAGTAACGCTGAAATTTCTTCACAAAAATTTTATTTTCGAACATATCTCGCGTTCCTTTTACAACTTTTGCTACGTTTTATACAATTTACAAAAGATTCTTCGTTTCTCATATTTTTTCTTCGGCAGATCCTACGTGTTCCAACAAATTAATCGTTACACACCTTAATGAAACTATCAATGAACGAATAATTGCGACTGAGAGAACTAAATAACGAAGATGCTTGACGAGAATGACAGTGGCGAGGTCGATAAACGATGACGACGATAAGAATAATTTACTACGTAAGTAGATAATAATAGGTAACAACTACAGTAACGATAATATCATTAATCGCTCCGAAAAAAACCTTCCGCGTTTTCTTCTTTCACTAGCTCCGCCTCTTTGGCTTGTGAACGTTTACGACTGACCGTAAGTAGTATAAATAAATAAATAAACGAGACAGATATTCATCGATTGATTACGAAATAATGATGTTCATTTCGGCGAATTCACTCCGAGAGCCTCGATTATCGTTTTACGTCTAAACGAAAGACGAGTTCGTTTATCGTTCGAGGTGGAATTCGCTAAATTATTCCTTTCTTTCCATTAAAAATTATGACTACGGTTTATTTAATCTCGCGAGGAACCTTCCCTGGCCCGAGTGGATGAAAGGAAAAAAGTGGTCCAGTCTATGAATCAGCGAATCCGCGTGTTCAACAAACAAACCCAAGGAAATATTTGGTTGCGCCGCCATTTGCCGACCGACAATCACGATCACCGCGACACCTATAAACGAACGTCAGAAGCAATCCCTTTGTCGATCGTCTCGGGATACTTTTGGATATTCGAAAGGCGTCGCGAAAAGTTCTTTCTTTTTTCTTTTCTTTTTTCCACGCGATACGACAGAACGTAGAGAACACCAACATCAACGTATCAACTTCTCGAAAACACGTTCGGAGAGTCGTTTTGCGTTTCGTATTACGCGCCGCGCATGCGCGACATTGTAAATATACCTCTTCGTTGCAAGAGCTCGTAGGAATGAAAACTTATGGTCTGTTTTTTCGAAAATGAATATTTCTCGTCTCCCGAACGAATTGTTTTCGTGAAATCGAATTTCGCTACACGACGAAGCGTAAATTGCATTAAAAAAAAAAAAAAGAAGTTTACCTTTAAAATTATTTACAACGTGTGGGAAACCCCGGTGCTCGGGAATCGGATCGATTTACTCGGTACTTGTCTTCGTATGTTTCTCTTCTTTCATGCAACACGTTCGAACGGCTTTGAAATTTACGGCTACGCAAATAAATGTTTAATTCGACCGTGTAATCTCCTTCTATCGGCCATCGATTTGGTACCAACGCGGAATTGAAATTCCCGCGCATTTTCTTTCGTATGTTCGCAGAGACAAATTCTTCGCAAGAGAGGTACTAAACGCGATTCGTACTTCCGATCGTTGGAACAATATTGTTGATGCACATTTATCCGATCGGAAGATGGAATACGCCTAACGTCCATCGCCACTTTTGCAGTAATGTAGAGATTATTGCACTTCTGTTAAAATTTCGTTTAAAACACGATTAGAAACGAAAAACATTTACGGAAGGTTAAAACCGATTGTTCGCCGAAACGTACAACTGATGTAAAAACTGAATTTTAAATTCGAATTCCATTTTTTTTTCGTTAATCGAGCACAACATCGCTAACTGTTTCTTCGAGGTATAGTCTTCTAATTACGAATGTCGCGGAAACCGTAAGAAGCACGGTCAAACGGATCGCTTAAAATCAGAATTCAAAACAATGTCCAACGCGATAACAGGAATTTAAAATGAAACACAATAATTTATAATACTGCGCGTAACACTGTGGCAAATAGCGAGCTAGATAGTTCGAAGTCGCATAAATGTATCAGAAACGAAACGAAAATTTCGAAACAGTGGTAACATGGGTTCCTGAGGCTAGGGAGCTTCCCACACTCTATCTCTGTCAGTATAGTATAGTTCGACAACGTAACAAAGACACCTGATAGCTTAAGCCTGGCGAAGTGAATAACGAAGACGAGAAACAGTTCACTTTCAATCGTATCAAATTTTACAATTCCATATGTCCTTAAATTTTTGAACGTACAATACACTTGGAGGTAATATCGATGAACCAATTCCTGCAAATCATCAGCCATGCAGCTCAAACCGTTTTCAAATATTAAATGTTAAATTTAAGAAATCATTCTGTTTCGAAAACTTGACATTTAATGTATTGAAAACTTCTCGAAGTACGAGGAACCTAAGATCAGGGCAACTTCAAAAGTTTCGCGTACTCTGAGTGATTTTTTCATTCGGAAATAAACGAATCGTTGAAGATAATCACTTTGTGAATAATTAATTTTGCGTGTACGCATGAAAACAAAGACTTACGAAATTTTCTGATAGATCGTGTTCTGTAATTGGAGCGTCGATGATAAAAACAACAAAATTGAACGAAAAGAAAATTAAAAGAATTGTACCTGTATTTGTGCATGAAACAAATACAACGAATCTGGCAAAAGGAGTCCCTTGAGTACCTACGATTATCAATACCTACTACTTCATCTATAACGTCATTTGTTTAAGTGTAATCATCCCTTTCACTTATCAGCACGATATAACGAACAATGTTCCCACGTGATAATCAAGGTGGCATTTATCAAGATTCTACCGCAATGCTCGCAAAACTGAATAAAAAAATATTGAGTCAATGTACCGATTGTACTTAATTGGTACTAAAAATAATTATTATTATATTTTCATTGTTCGATGTCGTGGAGATCGATACATTCTTGCTTCGAAAAGTAGAATGTGCCAAACGAATCAGAATTTTTAAAGAAAAATATACAATTCGGTGGTACGAAGATGCGTGGAAATGAAAGGGAAACATTTGGATTAACTTTCGTAAACATGGAAGCAAGAATAGTACAAAAGGATAGACAAAACTAGGCAAAACTCAAAATAAATTTTTTCTTCGACAGTGTTAAGTTAAGTTTCCTTGATAATGTTTCCAATCTATGTTGATAAAGCATGCTCAATAGGTGTAGTACTATATCCCCAGTAAGCCTGAACTCTGTTTCTTAACACTGTAGTCTGAACTAATGCAATCTGCTGATGAAATTATTCCAAATTGTTCAATTTGAGAGTCTTAAACGATCTTAATAGGTTGGAAGTTCTTCGATACCTTGACGTGTATTTACTGTTGAATACAGCGATGTATAGTGCTGTATGGTACATTTTTAGTACAGTTAAGAACATACGAAAAGTAATCGAAAAATGTTTATACCCAAAGGTAATCGATGTACCGTAGATACCTCAAAAACGTAAATATCATAACTATGTAGAAGATATAACAAAGACACCACTTTTTCCAACCTATGGAGACCTCTGAAATGCCCTGCAGTTTGTCTTGGAGTACTTCGAACATAAAAATATGTCTGTAACGTTAAACAATTAGTCGTCTCGTTATTCGTGTAAGTATTTTACATTAGAAACATTGAAAACTGAGAAAACGATTCCATAGAATCAAATGTATAACTGTAACGGTTATTTTACTGGACAAAGTAACTGAAATTGATGGAAACAATCGAGATTTTCTAAACAGTGTAACTGTCAGTAGTGAAATTAATCTGTTACTTCTTGATACACCTTGTATAGTAACAGGAGGCAGATCTGGGGAAGCTTCGAAACTCAACACGAAAGCCATAGCTCTAAACGTATCTACTATGCTACCAACGCTACTGAATGGCCGATGTTTGTGAATCTAACTTCTCGTTGAACGAATCAACGTCGATGGTTCGAGCGCAAGTGTTTTTTTTTTTCACAGAAAGGTCGAAATAATTGACACCGAAGTTTCGCCTTGTCACGCAGAAGAACGAAATGTTTTTGTTCCTCGATTTGTATTTCGGAGTCGATTTTCGGACTCTGCCTCGACGAATCTCGTAACGCGATCGCAAAAACGAAGAAAAAGGAAACCCGGTTGAAATTCGATCGTCGACGATCACGATGGACACTACCGAACGCTGATCTCTCGTAACAGTGTCGTTTCGCTAGTCAGAGCCAGTCCACGCGACAGGCGTAATCCCAAAGAAAGTTGAACATTCCCCGCAACACGTAACGTAGCCGATCGTTCGAAACAAAACTCAACAGAGATCTCGCAACGATAAACCGAATCAACCTGTTTGGTTCTCGAGAGAACGTCCGAGCTGTTTCTCGCTCTTTAAAAGAAAAAAAAAAAATGTGTTCTTCGGCAATATCTTAATGTTTCGGCTCTCCCCTGCCATTACTAATTGACTAGCATCGTTAATCACTCTCGGTTTGAACTCGATCGCTCTTTCGCCTTTGACTCTTTGGTACAGATTTCCTCCTCTTTCTTTCTTCCTAAATCTCGCTTCCTCTCGTTAATTGTTCAGTGTGGCCCTTCCCTCGCGAAAGTCGAAGAAAACGATTACCTTTCACGAACCGAGGGAAACTTTCCACCGTTGGAGAACAGTTCTCGAGGAATCTATTTCTTTCGGAATATTACGCGGATTTTGCATCGGGCATTGAACGTAACGCTATCGCCTGGGGAATAGGAAGAGAATCAAGGCGATTCGCGATCTCCAAGCGCTCGAATCGTTCAACGACGCACTGCGCGAAATCGGAAGAAGAGTACGCTATCGGAGATCGAACAACGAAAACGCAACGAAAAATAATCTGCTATCGGCGTTACAGTCAACTGGCCTTTCGATTAAATTTCTACAACCACCGCGGACTTGTACATCAGGCGGCGCAGAACTGGCCCCGACGATTTAGGAAACACGGGACCGTCGGTTGAGAACAGACGTCACGTGCTGCGCAAGCTAGATGCGCGGGAGACTATTCGTCGTTGACTGCGGTTTCACGCAACTGACCTGCGCACCACGCGGCGCAAAACTTGTCTCACGGTGCCGTCGGTTGAGAACAGGCGTCACATGCTGCGCGAACTAGATGCGCGGGAGACTATTCGTCGCAAACTGCCACACGGTGCGGTTTCACCTGCGTAGTGCCTGTTCTCAACCGGCGGCAGGTGGTTTTCCAGATCATCGGAATGAGTTTCGTACCTCGCCTGGTGTACACGTGACAAGCGAGACGATCGATCGAAAACTTTTCTCCCGGTTGGTATGTAAAACGGTCGATACGCGGTCCAAGTTTACCAGAAGTTTACCGGTGGACTCAATCGAGCGTCTTTCTCGCGAAAATGATCAGCGACAAGCACGATCGACCAAAGCCGCGGGAAAACTTTTGATAAATCTTTGCGCAATCTGGCCGCTTAACACGTTAATCGCCACATCTGTTTTGTCTTTCTTTCCGTTTAGCCCGTGTTATTCGATTGTAGAGAATTATAATGCAAGAAAGCAGCTGATATATCCGATCAAATGAGTGTCTATAATAATCCGTTACGATGATCCATAAAATGGTATGAAAAGATGCGGCTCGAACGAAAAGTATACCGTCAGTCACCGATGTCTTACACGGCCCGAACGAAAAGTATAGTGTCAGTCACCGGTGACTGACATGGCGTTTAACGTGTTAAGAAAGGAAAGAAAAAGAAGACGGAAGCGCCGAGCAGAGTAAGCTCGAGGAGATCGAGGACGCGACTAAATCGCCGTCGGCATGTTCACCGAACGGAAACTATTAATAAATATAGCAAGCTTTTACCCCGCGTCGCTAGGAACAGGCGCGACAAAGAATACCAGTCGCAAATAAATTAATAACACATGGGAAAATAGCGCGCGCGCGTCCAATCGAAGCAGCCGCGCCAATCGCCGAAAATCATCGCAATCATTCTACAAACACACCGAAACATACTCGAGAGACGCGATTCGATTACAAACAGGGCTTCTGAATCAAGATGTTCCGCGAAGATTACGAGTAATCGCCACGAACGAAGGAAAATATATATTTGTTTCTGATGCTCCTTTCAACAAACCACGCGATAGTTCCAAGGATTACCGTGAGCAACTATTTCGGTGTCTCCAAGGTTGATTAGCTCTTCTTGCAACAATTATTTAATTGGCTTTTTGTGGTCATACGATACCGTGTTATAATCTATGTTCCGATTTTGTTTAAACGTACTAAAAATACTTTGAACGTAATAATGCTCTGAATCGTTACTCTTGTACAAACGATAATTTTGCGTTAGGCAAAGAATCTTATATAAAAACAAAACAGAACCTTTCGAGAAAAGTAAATAATTTCTGCTTCTAGATGGAATTAATTACGGTAGATAAATTATCACGTTGGCTGGTACGTAATTTGAAAGCAGGTTAGATCTTAGTTATGTCAAATAGAATACCGCGACCGTGATTTCCCGGTAATCGTACCAAATGTTCTGCAAAATTAAAATATACTCGTGTTCTTTATCAACGTATTACGTTTCATTAAACTCAAGGCAAAATACTGAACTTAGGTTCTCAACGTGTTAATACATGTATAGTGAAAAATAGATCAAAATAAGCAGAGAATTTTTAAATTATTAAAGCAATTCAGTAATTATTTGACAATTTATAAAGTGTTCTTTTATCGACGAAATCCCTTTTAAAGTCGAATTTAATGGTAGAAATAACAAAAATTTCTACAAACCTATACTTTGTTTGACATCGTTTTTGAGCTGTAACAATTTCATATACCTTTTTGCAAACCAAGTCTCTATAATTGATGTTATATAACTCGTATAATTTTGTGTATATTCTTGCCGATTACTCGAAAATAATTTCATGTTTCAAGCGAGACACCAGTTAGAACCACTATGAACAACCTGGTTAAACACCAAAATGGGTACAATTTTGAAGTAAGTCGGATAAGTTATGTATACCCATGAACTTTTTCATTACATTTGATCGCTCAACTCTATTCTAAAGTATATTTCTGCTAATAAAAGAGCACCTTATATGTTGCAAGAGTCAACGTTTAACTATTTGGGGCACAGTGAATTAATATGCCATTGTGCGTATCTCTTTAATACCCTGATACGCACAATGGGATACTTTTCAATCCACCATGAAAAATTAAACTCCGTACAAGTTGCACGGAGAGACTGTTCATATTACATCTCATAATCAAATATATAATTAATCTATTTTTTAGTTTTAGTTATTTTTTATCATTTCACACGGTTGACAACTGTGCCTCGAACAGTCAAAGAGTCTCTGACTGTGAAGTACATGGTTTGGATTGACTTTGGAGACACCTAAGTTCCAATTACCCGCGATAACTATGAATCAAGATCGAAGGTCGAAACGTTACACGCTAGTTTCACTCTCTCGCGTTCTTTCGATCGGAACTTTTGGAAGAAAGTCGCACAATTTTGCGATCATCGGACTAGATCGCGTGGATGACCGATTTCCTTCGGTTCCACGTCGTTATTATATTCGCTCGCACGTCACCCATCGTTCACATGCGCGCATACACATTCATACGCATACCCACGGGCGCGCGCGCGCGCGTCCGGCGTCTCGACTATGTACAATAGTATTTACAGTTCAGTGGTATACAGGTTAGCCGCGGACCAGAGAAACTCCTTCGAGAAGATTCGCAACGATGCGTTCCGCAATAGTTGGCCGAATGTCCACAAGGTGTCTCCGATCGACGTCGCTTCGTTGTTTTCCGTTGCGTGGGCGGAAGTCGACGTCGATGGTCGGCCGTGCACCGTCTAATAACGACAAACGACGCTTTCTAGTTTCCAAGGGCCAGCCGGACGTTTCCAAAGCATGCGACGCGACGTGACTCCACAGAGTGGGCCAACTTCGATCGACTGTTTTTAAAAATTTCTAACCTTTTGTAGAGTTTAATTATGGTAGACTGTAATCAACACTAGAACTACCGACGACGTGAACTACTATTTGTGTCAGAGCACATACGTATCTTTGAAGTTAGATGGGGAAAGGACAAATTAATTTACGAGTGCCATTAGTGGTCTATTTCGATGACCAGGAGTATTGTAGACAATAACACGGTTAATAATTGAGTAATTTTAAAAAGTTTGAACCAAGTCAGATTGATCCTTTTGGTAGTTCTAGTGTTAAGATTACAATTACAAAAGTAGTATGTACTTTGCAATAGTCGGTCCAACCTAACCCACTCTGTAGCTGGCGGAGCGGATCTTGGATATGGGCAAGGATCACATTCCTCGAAACTGGATCGTTGATTTCTTCATTTGTCCGTCTAATTCGCCGATCCTTTCCACGCCCTTTTCAGAAACCAATTCTCGGATCTTGGACAAGGACCCCGTCTCCTAAGTGTCACCTTCCACCATGGTCGCGTGTTCGAAGTAACAAAGGAGGACATCGTTCCGTACGTTTCTTTGGTTTCTGCGTACCTCGAGGCGACCGATGAACGATGAAATTCGTCGGAAAAAGGAGTCACGGCCATGGTCGTCCTCGAATCAGAGACGTGCCCGGCGTTTTCTTGCGTTTCGCCGCGACTCTCACCTCGAATAACGCGGGGCCCCGAAAATGGACTCCCAGAGGTATCTCAAATCTTTGGTTTTTCATCGGGAAAGTAGAAAACTGCTAGTAATCGAAGAGAAGGGACCGACTTTTAGAATAGAATTTCCACGGTCCGGACACTTTCTCGTCGTTCCTCTTACGTTTCTCGCTTCTCGTTCGTTGCTCCTTGCCATTAAGATTTTAACAAATGCCACTTGAACGCGTTCCAACGTTGGATTATTCGTCTTATCGACCGCAGCACCTCGATCGGTCGTTGAATCGACTCTGCGTGCTGTACCATCGAGAAGTAGACTTCCGCAAGGAAGAAATTCCTCGTTTCCACTTTTTCGTTCTTCAGCTTTATTTCCCTTACGTTTGCTTCTCCTTTATTTCTTTTGAATCGAAACGCTACCAACTTTATCCTTCCGCGATGGCGGACGATTGTACCTCGGAATTCCTTTTCATGGTACTTTAGGCAATTCTTTCTATTCATTTTGCATTCGATACGTTTGTATACTTGATATCGATGATACTTGAGTACGTTGATACTTGATATCGATTTAGAAAAAAAGTAATCGGCCCTTTATTACCGTCAAGATCATTTCCAACTCTATTTCGTTCGAAACTCGTTCCTTCGATAATTCATTTCGAGACATCCGCCGTGTTATCTGGAATTACCTCGCGCAGCATAGATGTGTTCTCGCGCGTCCACATCACGAATATCGAACTGTTCACTGTTCCCTTCGTCTCGTTTGTTAATTTCTTCAATAACGCGGCCTCTTCGCTCGCGAGCACAAAAGCTAACCGAAACTATTTACCGCTTCGTCGTGGCGCCATCTCACGGTTTCGCTTCGATCCGCGTGTTTTTCCCTTCCGTTTTACTTCCCTCGGAAATATATACGTCCAAAGGCGGTCAAAAACGCAACTGCATCGACCGTTTTGCGAACTTTCACCAGGATTTCTCTCGAAGATCGCGTTCTCCGCTTCATCCTCCTCTTCCGACGATAGTTCTTCCCTTTTGTTTCTTCATGGTTGTTGGTTGTTCAGCTTCGCGTTACGTGTTTCGCGGTTGTCCGTACGCGAAGCTGACCTCACGTCATGGATAGTCCGGATGCATCAGATTGTACATGATCGCGAAGATCGTGCAAGCCGCGTACACGCCTAACGCCACCCACCAAAGCAGCTGTTCGTGAAGTCGTTGCTCGAAGTTCTTCAGCACCAGAAGGCCGATCGTCAGGCCAGCTAACGCGCCGGTTAGGTGTGCTACGTACGAGACCGGCAGACCCATTTGCTCGGCCGCGTACCTATCGTAGATGGCGAATCCCACGTCGGCGCTCGCTGCGAATCAAACGATTTTTCCGTTAGATAGGTACAGAATCGCGACACTGTTACGCGCGAACGTACCCTCGCAACTCTACCAAGATATGCCCGACGATAATAGGCGATATACAGTATTGTCTCGTTATAGGTCGTCCACTTGGGAGATATACACTACTTACAACGAATCAGTCCTCTGTTTTGCAGTTTTCTATTCTTTACCGCGGCGAGTGCAACAGATTGCTAGTGAGCGAGACACGAGGAAAGTAGATTGAGAAATTATACAGCTAAAGGAATCCATAAATTAAAATTAAAAACAAAACGACATGCAGTTTCGAAGGTTTGGAGAGCTGCCTTTGGACGTGGTTTTTGGAACAGTGGACAAAGAGAAATCTACTCATGGATTTATTATTATAGGAGAAAGCATTTGAAATAGAAAATAAAATTTAAAGATCCTCACAATATAAGATTAGTCATCAAAGCTGTCAAAGACTTATGGTTTGCTGCTGTCATGTGCCTACTCGTTCACTCGCAATCTGTCGCACTCACCGGGGTAACTGCAGAAGCAGTGGAGAGAATAGAGAGAACACGACAAACATGTCGTTTCGTAACAACGAAACACGAATGACGATATATAACGAGACAATACTATATAACTGGTACATATAGTTGGTGGAAAAGAATGTAGCTATCTCCCTTTCAGCTACAAACAACCAAATCGAGTTTCTAAGTACCGTTTGTTAACCACGACGTCTACTCGCCTTGAGTCCTTAATGTTCTAGCACTCAAAAGAGACGGACCATTCACGACTTGTCATTTTACTACATTCGTCCCACCAAGTATACTAGGTTGTTCGATAAGTTTTGTCGTTTCTTCCATTGTAAAACAATACTATGACACTTCAACTTTGAACAACTATAAATATACAAATGAGTCGACGGATATACATGAAACTTCACACATGTTTATCAAACGGTAGTACCATCTTTAGACAAATAAAACAACGAATCTAATAGCTTCATTTCTTATCGAACGACAAAACTTATTAAGCAACCTAGTACGTTAAACGATACATGTGTAATTTATCTATTCTATGCAAATGCACGAAAACAACTAACGATGAAGATGTTTTCGCTGATAGATGTTTCGAACGATGCTATTCGTTGACTGTTGCATCGTATAGGTGACACGTGCGTTGCCAAGTTAGGTAATTGGATACATTAGGATTTCAATTTACCCAGCCTTCTACGTACTTTAAACTTTAAGAAAATCAGAAAAGAAACTCGATTTTTTTGACTGGTCAAGGTGGTTTCCCCTTTAATGTCTTCGTTTTTTCTCTACGCACACATATACACATACTCGTACCCATTCGTTCGCATCCATTTAAAATATACAAAGTATCAACAGTTAGCGACTCTATATTACGTCCTGCGGTGCATTTTTCTAATTGAAAAATTACGAACGCAGCATAAACCAAAATCTTGGCGTATCCAATTATGCATTTGGCAATGCACGCGCTGCCCTTGTGAACTGCACGGTGCAGCAGTCGACGTTGAATAATCTTCTACCCGTCTATTTTCTGCGAGGATTCTCCCCTGGCGATTTTCGTACATTTGTGGTAGTGTGGACAAGTTCGTGCGGTCCAGTGTATACCCAGGCCAGTGAAGATGAAAGACGGGTCTTAGTTGAGCTAGTGACTTTCCTCTCGCGTGACACGAATCCGTATCACCGGGATCCATTAATTCTTCCAGTCCAGAGAGAAAGTCACCAGCTCTGACGCGAGAACGGGTAGCCAGAACTGGTGAATTTCTCCTAAACAAAAGAATCAATAGACCACTGTGTATATATACGCAAGAGATATATTACTGCAACGATCCGATGACGTATTCGGTCCTAAAGCCTTCAAAAATACCTGACCTCGATGCAACTGACCCATGTGCAACGATTGCAATTTTTGTTCGAATCGCTATAAAGTAACTTAACAAAATGATATTCTAACAATGGTTGGGCAATGTTTAGAGATTCGAACGATTCATCGATCGAATATTCGATGAATTCTTTATTAAATATGTATCGACACATTTTCAGAACGAATTTTAACACGTATAACTCATATATGAGTAGGAACGTGTCTACGATATACATCTAAGAACAGTATTCTGTCAACAGTTGTGCGACACTAAGGTTTATAATAAGTTATCGATTCAATGAACGATTAATTCTTCATCGAATAAGTATCATTGCACACATTCCATATTCTGCATATTTTATTGCTTTATGGTATACCGCATGTATGTATTTGAACAAATATGCTCAAAATTATTTAAATGTATCGTAATTCGTTCTCGAAATAAAAAAATTCCTAAGAATCGTTCGTTCGATCGATGAATTGAACTGTTAAATATTGCTGAGCCATAAGTGTCGCTGAACGAAGTATTTAGTAAAGAATTCATCGATCATTCGATTCCCAAATTATTCGAATCTTTAAATGTCGCAAAGTAGTTGGCAGAACATTGTTACTTCGTAGTAATTTATACGATTCGTTGTAGACAGGTAAGTTCCATCGAGGTTACGCGTTCGATGACACAATGATTCTGCGTACCCGGTCACGCTATCTGGATTAGAAGCGTATGCCGAAGGAGAAAGAGTATCATCTTTATGTAACTTTATGTAATTACAGAGTGTCGTCTTTATGTAACATAGACTGTTGTAGATATCATGGGTACGCTCTTACGCATCGAGAGAGCATCGATCTAAATCTTACCGATTACGAAGATCCCTATTAACCGTACTATGCCGAATTCCATGTTGTTGTAGTTGAGAAGGACGTTGGCCAGATGAGCTGCGAGCAGAGCGTAAACACCTCCACTTGCACCAACGAGGTACACGTCCGTGTCAAACACCGATGTACCTAGGGAACCTGTAAATGTAACAAGAAAACAAACATTGTTTAAATTATATCTCGAAGAACTTCGACAATGTTTGACATTTAGAAAAACAAATATCGATTCAACTATGAAAAGCACACAATGAAACGATATTCTTTAAATATTGAACCAATCTTTCCTTTTATTCGTAATCAATTTACGAGAGAATAGTGATAGGTTGTTCGATAAGTTTTGTCGTTCGATAAGAAATGGAGCCATTGGTAAAACTCTGAGCATTGTTTTTGTACACTAAAGGAGGGTCAGATCTCATTTATTGGCTTTTTGAATTTTTTCAATGGTATTTCAATGATAATCAATGGTAATTCTAACAGATTTCATCGTAATATATAATAATGTATAATATATTGTAAAAGTATAAGTGAACATTTTGAATAGCTGAGCTGTTTTGCTTTGTGGATTCGATATAAAACGGATACGATTGGTTAAAAGTACGACATTTAACATTTAGAAAAATTAACAGAAAAAGTAGATAAACGTCGCACGAAAAAAATAAAAAACTTTAATCGACTAACTACGTCGATAATTCAATAAAATCGGTAATTCACGAGTTATTTAATTATAAAATTAAAATTCGATAGGAACTAGATTCGCAAAAGTAATGAAAATTAGTTCTGCATTCGAGTTCGTATAACGATATTCAATTTCTAAATTTTTTAATAAAAAGTTTGATCACAGGATTGCTTCTCAGATTGTCACAAGCTCGTAATTTGAGGGACAGGTAGGTTTTTCCAAGAATAGAGCGATGTTATGCGTCTAGAGTTCACTCGCTTTTAAATGTGTCATGGACGAGGAAAAACAATTGCGAGGAAATGATAGGGAAAACTACACGAAGACGCAACGGTCAGTGCTTTGTGTTAATCGTGAAATTCAATTGTCAACAAGTGAAAAGAGAACAATAACAACGAACTATTATTATTCTTGCGGAAGTGTCCAACAAAAGAAAGCACATGCTAGTTTGTATTTGCACAAACTTATTTCATCGATTTAAATTTCATCGGTATCATTTAATCCAACACTGATCAAATATGGCCCATCGTTTATGAAACAATTTGTTGTGGATTCTATCGAAATTAAATTTCCGTAAAATTTTCTTTGAAATGTTTCGAAGATAATCTTTAACGAAGTTACGAAGTAGTTGGACTTGTCTTCATTTTTAAATAAAATATACAATAGTGTTGCAGTTTTAATCGACGCGGTATCTACCATGTATTGTATATTGACTCATAACGTTGAAAGCACTTTAGAAGAGTGAGTAAAGTGTTAAGTTAAAAGGAAACTATTCTCTTTTAGCTGAACACGGTTCGAGTGGCTGTCCGCAACTCTTTCTTTTCTGGTATATCCTTTCTACAATATTTAAGGCGAATCGTTTAAAATACACTATATAATTCACAATCTATAAGTCTCACTCTGTAAAACCCGCTACTATTTTCACCTTCCAACCGTATGACGGGGAACTCCAGGCATGTCAAGAACCCAAGAAAGAATTGACAGATATAAGGTAGGTAAAGAAAAAGGAACCATCATGGGAAGTGAAACGTATGTAACTGTAAAATATTCGAAAGCGTTCCAAAGGTAATAAATATCATATTTTAACGGCTCCATTAAAAGGTATTCTTAACACTAGAACTATTGACAGATTTCAGTGTATCAAGGTGTTCTTCGTATGTCTTCCAGGAAAATCGATGATTGAGGAAAAGGAGGAATTTATGAAATTGATTATATGTGTAGGATAGAAAGAAAAGTACGTCTTTTGAAAATATGCTATGGAATTTAAAGTAAATTTTATTAGAAAAGTAGTCGCAACTAGTCATTTTGACCGGTGGGTAAATCTAATGTTAAATTGTCGCGAAAGGAATAAACCAGAAAGAAAAGTGACAAGAAAATTATTGAGACTAGAACTTGGGCCAAGTTTGCACAAAAGAGAGTTTTCACAGCTTACACTCAGTCCGTCAAAGAGCTTTCGAATTTATGAGTGAACGTTTATGGTAAATACTGTGTCGATGACAATCGTAAAATTTTAATATTTTTTAATTTAAAAATGGAGAGAAGTCGTATCGCGTTACTTTGTACATTTTATCAAGTATTAACTCCTGAACATTGTAAGAAAATTTGATCGCAAAACTAAGAGGATCGACTACTTTCTTTGTTATCTAAAAACGAATAATGGAGCGAAGCTAAAATGTATAATACGATTATGATATAATCAATATAATATTAAAACCAGTTACGGGTCTGATAACGATTGATTTTTAAAATTGTTATATCGTGTTCGATATTATACGGATAAATGAGTTTTACATTTTCAGAATTCGTTATAAATTTTCAGGAAATATGTTCAAATGAGCTTTACGTAAGATTTAACGTCCAGTGCAAGTGTGTTTGATTATTTTATTTCCATATAAAAGGAAAGAGGTTACAGAACATTAGTACGCAATTTTTTCAAACGAACGAACCTAACATTCTTTGTTTCTTCAAAATTCTAGAAGAAAATTACATTCGTGTATTTATAAAAGTAAACATTCGTTACATGGAGATTACTAATCGTATGTAGCAATGGAGAACTTATGTTTTTAAAACCTTAAAAAATGTCACCATACTGTAGCGTACCTATGTAGGTTAAAATGTTTATATGTACTAGTAAAGCAACAAACAGCATGGGTTTTGGAGCTTAAGTTAGAGGAGAAAGAAAGTGAATAACTTAAAGAGACTGAATAGTCTCTTCTATTTACCTATGGAGTGTCCCTTCACAAATACAATTTCTACTATTATTCGTACATTCTTAAAATTAGACTTTCGTAACAACATTTTTTGTACATCTTATCTTTCGTGCACTTATACTTTTCATTTGACTTGTTTTTATATCACGTATCTATATACCCTCGCATTTCGAAGGTAAACAAATAAATAAATAAATAAATAAATAAATAAATATTCAAAAGAAAATTCATGGTCGACTCAAAAATGTACATTAATTTAAATTGTAGCATTAATACGCGACAAGTCCGATTATGTTTAACTCTCCGGTACTATCGCCTTGGTGTAGTGCACCTATAGCAATCTTAAATGTAAATTAATTTATCGATTTGCAATTTTACTCACACTGTGCATTTGGTAACTGTATTTTATAATGTTGCGAATCATTTACCACAAATTTAGTATCAGTTCGTTCGTTTAACCAACCTGAACATTCGTACATGAAACGCATTATTTTGCTACTGAAAGAAACTGCATCTGAAAAGTATAAATATAAGAATATTTTCTTGAGAGAGTTAACTAGAGTTTTAACGCAACCTCAAATTTCGCATTCAGTTGTCGTAAGCTTACGACGTTTGATTTCGGCTGTGCAAACACAAATGCAACTGCTAGCATAAATCTTCCCAAGATTTGCATGAAAATTAGTGGAGCAAAGAACTTTCGACAATTACGAGTTAGCAACTTCTTAAACTAAACCCGAGCATTCCAACTTCAAGAAAATGCTACAAAGTCACGATAGAAAATATTCGAACGTAACAGTACAGTGAACAGAGTCGTAATGTAGGTACAAAAATGGGGTAAGGACAAATATAGAGGAAGGAGGAAACGAACCAAGTGGAAAGAGAGCTTTGCACGGATGGGCGATGAGTTTCGTATTGACCGAGGTGAGAAAATAGAGATTGCATTTAAAAGGCGAGTGCAGGCACGTCGATGCATTCGTAAGGAGGAACGCAGAGATAATGGAACGGTTGGTGGAGATCCTGGAACGAGGACGAGGAAGAGCGCGATATTTTAAGGTCGCATGAGAACGCATATGATTGAAAAGAAGAAATTTAAGGAAGTATTGATTTTATTGCAATATATACGAACGATATATCGGTTTTTAATACTCTGATTCCGTTACCAAACTGCCTCAGTATATTTCCATATTGTCGTTATTGCATGTACCTCGTCGAATCGAGAAACACAAAGTATGCAATGGAAACGAAGAATATTGTGAGAAACGGAAGAAGCCAATACGTAGGTAGATAATATACGAATGGGTCCAAACAAAGGTAGATTGTGTTGTTAAGAGTTTTCAGAATAAGTTTCCTTTTGTTAATATTGTTCCTTAATTTTCTATATCGAGGTTCCTGGTATATGGTCGATCATGTGTCATCGATGATTTCAACATAGTCATAGGTTATACTATAAGACTGATTTATGTATCGGTTATATACAGGATGTTTTATCTGGACACTGGCTAATGTCTCGTGACACAAGAAACTAAGAAGGAGGTGTCGAAAGAATATTTTTACGAAAACCTTTTGGTACGGAGAGGAACTTTATAAGGTACAAATGATTTTTCCACAGGTGGAGTAATGGATAAAATTTTAAGAACGCCTTTCGTTTTTCATGAAGTATTCTATTGTGTGAAGATAAAACAAATACTTTGTATACAGTCTGTACGATTATGTATTCCATTCTTCCTAGCCTAGTTTCGTGAAATAAATTTTGTTAAAAAAATATATAAAGAGTTTAATATTACATTTCAGAGTGACAAACAAGGTGAAATGTACAAATCGTATCGACGATTGATAATAGTTGTTCCTCTTTTACATAAAAATGAAAAATCTTAAAAAAAGAATTAAGATAATTGTACATTGTATCGGCATCTGTATGTAAATATTTTACAAGCATTTGTATGTAATTATTTTATAAGAATTTATATGTAATTATTTTAATCGTAAACACAGAATCGGTAATAAAAAGTAAGGGTTGATTTTTTTTTAGAACAATATCGTAGTTTATAGCAGAACAAATCTTATCTTACTTTTTATTCCTTTATATAACGATTTCGTTATGCAAAATCTGAGATACCCATTCGTGCTATAAAAACGAATACAACAAGGGGCATATAAACGTGTAAGAGTAGTGGTGTAGCTAAAGTACTATTAATAAACCTAACTTCGATGCTACAATTTAATAGAAAACACGCTTCAAAAATATTTTGTTACATATACAAGAGTTTCGAAGAAAAAAAAGGATACGAACAAAAGATATAATTACTTTTTTCTTTATTTTAATAATTTTTTAATCATTTATTTTAATAATGTCGACTCTGTCTTATAGTCTTCGCAAATACTTTGTGTGTACACATTTCTATACAAAAATACATCTCTCACCCCTCGTTATGTTCCTTTTATTTTTTGTACCGGTACTGTCAATATTTCAATATTCCTTCGAGTTCGTTTTCCTATTCGTAATTATCGATAGTTATCTACATTCTTTTTCACTATTCACTTTGCATTCTATGGTTAGACACGCGATGAACGAGCGTCGTGTCCGACTTGACTTTCCAAGCGAAAAAATGTGGTATCTCGCAACCATTTTCAATTTAATTTTCTTCTTCCTTCCTTCTCTGTTCTTATATAAACATAGAGAGTGCTGAATGAGAAGCTAACTTAGACGATAAAGAAACTAACTATACGAAGAGAAAAAGAAAATTTGATGAGGTCGGTTATGATTGATATCGATTCAATATTCGAAAGTAATCTTAATGGTTTATATAATGTTTATACAAGGCTATAGAATATATCTTTTACACTTTGAAATTGCTTAATTTTGAAAATATGCTGAAATACAAACTCCAAAAAGGAACACTATAAGACGATGAAATAAAAGTCTCGGTTGTGTTCGACTGGAAATAACATTTTCTTATTAAATAGTTTCGAGAGTTTTGAAAATCGAAGAAAAAATGGCACTCTATAGGTTCATTTCAAACGATTTCTTATAATTTTTCTTATAAATTTCCTAATATAAAATGTTCTGTTTTCGTGCCCTATCATTTAATTGTGATCAAAATCTGCCAAAAAAATTGTATTAAAAAAATGAAGAAATGTTCAATTTGCAGATCTTGATTTTATCTTCTCGAGAACATTTTTTGTGAATAAAAAAATTGTCATGTGCAGCCTAGTTGCTTTACATGGACACTGACTTTCGTTAAAATCAGACTTAGGGGAATTTGCTTATAATATACTGTACAAATACTTTTTTGATCCACTGTACAAATAGTTACAGGTAAACTGCATTCTAAATGACATTATTTTTATTCCACGCGGCACATAATTTTAGTACCGTTGCTCTAGAGTACAGTGGTGACTTTATAACTGTCGTTGGTTTCTACCTCTCTGTTTCATCGTACAGGGTAAAATCCCGTTATATTTTGCCTCGATGCTGGGCAAATACGAATAATTCTGTCAGTGTTTTACGCAAACTCGTAGATAACGGAAAATGAATTGGAAATTTTCTCGATAAACGTATTGCGTCTATAATTTGGAAACGAGGTTAAAATTTTACAATTCATCGACGGTAGGTAAGCAAGGAAAAATGTGCCTCGAAGAAACTCCACGAAAATTTTCAGTAATCGGAAGAAACACCACAAAAATTTTCAGTAATCGGAAGAAACACCATGAAAATTTTCAGTAATCGGAAGAAATACCACAAAAATTTTCAGTAATCGAAAGACACATCACGAAAATTTACAGTAATCGGAAGAAACACCACGAAAATTTTTAGTAATAAAAAAAGAACACCACAAAAATTTTCAGTAATCGGAAGAAACACCACGAAAATTTACAGTATTCGGAAGAAACACCACGAAAATTTACAGTATTCGGAAGAAACACCACGAAAATTTTTAGTATTAAAAAAAAAAAACACCACAAAAAGGTTCTGTAATCGTAAGAAACATCACGAAAATTTACAGTATTTGGAAGAAACACCACGAAAATTTTCAGTAATCGGAAGAAACACCACAAAAATTTTCAGTAATCGGAAGAAACACCATGAAAATTTTCAGTAATCGGAAGAAATACCACAAAAATTTTCAGTAATCGAAAGACACATCACGAAAATTTACAGTAATCGGAAGAAACACCACGAAAATTTTTAGTAATAAAAAAAGAACACCACAAAAATTTTCAGTAATCGGAAGAAACACCACGAAAATTTTCAGTAATCGGAAGAAACACCACGAAAATTTACAGTATTCGGAAGAAACACCACGAAAATTTACAGTATTCGGAAGAAACACCACGAAAATTTTTAGTATTAAAAAAAAAAACACCACAAAAATGTTCTGTAATCGGAAGAAACATCACGAAAATTTACAGTATTTGGAAGAAACACCACGAAAATTTTCAGTAATCGGAAGAGACACGACAAAAATTTTCAGTAATCGAAAGAAACAACACCACGAAAATTTACAGTATTCGGAAGAAACACCACGAAAATTTAGAGTATTCGGAAGAAACAACATGAAAGTTTCAGTAATCAGAAGAAACACCACGAAAATTTTTAGTAATAAAAAAAAACACCACAAAAATGTTTAGTAATCGGAAGAGACATCACGAAAATTTAGAGTATTCGGAAGAAACACCATGAAAATTTTCAGTAATCGGAAGAAATACCACAAAAATTGTCAGTAATCGAAAGACACATCACGAAAATTTACAGTATTCGGAAGAAACACCACGAAAATTTACAGTATTCGGAAGAAACACCATGAAAGTTTCAGTAATCGGAAGAAATACAACACAAATTTTCAGTAATCGAAAGAAACATCACGAAAATTTACAGTATTTGGAAGAAACACCACGAAAATTTACAGTATTCGGAAGAAACACCATGAAAGTTTCAGTAATCGGAAGAAACACCAGGAAAATGTTCAGTAATCAGAGCAAGGGTGAAAACTAGCGAAGAGGGAGGCCTGCGGTTAAGTAACGGCAATAAAGAATTTCGAAGAAGGCGTCATACACCAGACGACCGTCTAGCATCAAGGGTACCGTTCTTCCGATTGCACATGCAAAATGCATCACGAACATAGAAACGTTCGCGCGCGGCGATATGCAGATACCGTCGTATAATCGTCCACGTCACGCAATCGGCACGATGTTGGTGAATCTGCGACACGAAGTGCTCCCCTCCAATGAAAACACGAAAGCGACGCCGTCCCAGGAATGAATGAAATTACACAGAAATTAAGCCACCCCGTCGAGAAAAAATTACCCTCGACAATTCTTTTCTCTACGTTTTACCAGCTGCGAATTACTCGCATTCCTCCGCGATCCATCATTTTCAAACTACTTATTTATATTCCCGCTTTCGAGCGACGATTTTCACACCGGATTCAAGTAACCGGAATCGACCACCGTTTATATTTACGTGCCACGAGCGATCCTTATCGCGGGTCGAAATAAATTTCATCCACCAATAAGATAAAAATTCTTGTATTTTTCAATGTGTTTTTACGAAAGTGTCTTTAACGGTTTGGCGAAGGTGAAAACGAACCTACACGCAACCTCGCTCGAGTTATTTTTAATTATACGTAGGTGGAATTTTTTCAAAAATTGTTTCAACCGTTTGATTAAAAATAGTCCAAATGAGATCGCGTTTAGGCTCATTTTCGTATCGCGTGAAACTTACCAGTCCGTTACTAATACTCTCATAAATGACGGACTAATTTAGGGTAATGGATCGAAATAATACTTAGATATTTTTGTAGACATCGTATTTAAATTACACGGTATTGTGCAGTGCGTTTTATTAAAACGTGGTGAACAAAAATCTGGTTATCGGAGAACGTTATCGCTTTTTTGGTATAATTTTTCGTAGAATTTCTACCTAAGATTACGTGCAAATGTGTGACACAATTTACAACAAAACGACTTTCCTTCGTCCGATAGTTGAAAACATTAATTGTTTCTTATTATGTAAATCTCTCGTATAGATATAATAGAAAATGAAAATGTTTCTTTTTATATAAATCTCTCGTACAGGTATAATAGAAAATGAGAAAAAAAGAGAAAATTAATATTTTCAATCGGTAGTCGACCTGCTGTGTTCTTGTTTTCGTGTTTTCAGGCTTTACGAATGTTGGAACATGTGTAAGAATTATGATTTCAATGTTGACCAAGCTTTAGCTGCTTTGGGACGTGTCTTAAGATTTTTATTATTACTTTTTTTGAAAATTGGATTCGCCAAATATCTTAAATCGAGGGTGGGTAGAGAATTATTCGCGATTGCAATTATTTCAGAAATTATGCATGTCGCGGAGTGAATGGCCCAATCATTGCCTTTAAACTTTCGGTGTTATTTCGAGGAAATCCGTCGAGACATCTTTTGAGTAAATCATTCGCTGTAAGATCTTCGTAAATGAATTTCACGGCTTTTTGCACTTTTGGGATCAGAGGAGGATTAACTTCGAAATTTGGACGAGTTCCAGCTGCATCTGCTGTATTTGCGTACACGTGTATGTATTGAACGAATGCTCCCGACTCTTTCGAGTGTAGGTGCTGTGAAATGGTTAATTTTTCAAATTGTGCAATAAAATACGCAACGTATATTTTAAAGACCGTGCATTTACTTTAAGAAAATGCGAAGAAAAAGAAATTGATTTTTAAATCCGAAATTAATTACCAGCCCTTTGAAGGATCGCTCGTCCCTAGCTTCGACGTTATAGTTACCGGAGAAAATTAATTACAAATTATTTTTAAATCAGAGTTATTTATTCGTCGTTATTTTCTCGAACCCAGACCTAAATCCGAACTTCTTCTCTTTTAATATATTTTAAGTTCGTCAATTTCAACGAGGTCGTTACTAACGTAAATAATTATTAAAGAATAATTCCACCCCAGAACCGATAAATGATACATATTTACAGAACCTTCCCTTATAATTTATTCCACTTACAAACGTTTATCTCGGTGATCTTAACGGAATGAATAAATTTTCTTTACTTTTTATTTAGTAAGTAAGTAATAATTATTGCTTACAAACCAAATTCGCGAATATTCCGAAACAAAAAGCAACGAAGAATAGCTCAGATTTTCGAATGTACCTACTTTCGAAACTAAAAGTAAACCGTTACTCGAGAAAAATCGACATCATCATAATCGAAGCGTAAAAATGATAATATTGTTTACTATACGATTTTACTCGCATTTCTCCGTTGCTAAAATCTGTTTCCAAGAATTACTATACAAGTGACGTTTAAATAGCTCACAGCCTGCGATAGTACTCGAATCGTTACAAATTAAACGCCATCGTGAATAATAAATATTTTTCGCTCGGAGACGGGACATTCTTTCGTTCACCGGTGGCTAAGACTTTTAATACCTCGTGAAATGCAATTGGATTTTTCTGCAGCGTGTAAAATATTAACAGGTATTTGTGTGAACGATTCGGTGACGTTAATTCGCTGTTCATCTTGCGACGGCAGCTCGGGTATACAAAATTCGTGCCGTAGTTAGAAGAAACGATGAAAGATGAGAGAAACGCGCAAGCGGAGACGTAACGAGGAACGAAAAGTGACGCAGAGAACGATTAAACGTGAAAAAGAGCAAGTTGAACGGAGAGGGAAAGGTGTCATGAGATAGGTGCCGTTGCACTTGCGTAGTTACAATCACATTACATCGTCGCAGCCGCGATGCATACGAAGTAATCCTGTCGCGATCCTCTCAGACAAGCTGTCGCCACCTCGCATTCTCACGGAATGGAATGGGGCAGGAGAGCGTGTGCTTGAGCAAGAAAAGAAACGTACAGGGAAAGGAGGAGGAAACGAGGAGGAAAGGAGGAGGAAAGGAGGAGGAAACGATCGAGGGGGAAGAGGGGAGAGTAAAAGTAAGAGTACGAGTGAGAGTGTGCGAGACAGACAGAGTTACGTATACGTAAGGATTATCTTTATTAAATCCCACGTGGTTTTTTTTTTTTTTTATTTACGCTATGAACCCAGTACAGGGTTATTAGCAGCATGCACATCGATGTGCATACTAACAGTACAAAACAAGAATGGAATACATAAGTTAAGATTACCCGAAGATACATCGTTATGTATCGTTATACATAAATAAACGCTTATTACTAGTGATTGTACTTAGTGCTTATAGTTACATACTTATAACTACGGGCAATATATAATACTTATTACTAGATGCTTATAACTTGTAGCGGTTTATAAATATGGTATACTTTATATAAATAAATTCATAATTTTTTGGATCAGTATCAAACAGACAGACAGACCTCACTGGAAGTCAGAGATTTACGCCATGGTCTTTCAGAAATTTGTGAATGCACAGTAGAGGAGGAATATGCAGTTTACTTGTGAAGAACTTAATTGAGTAGGGCGGGTGGTAGCCCATGTTACGTAGTCGGTTTAATAAAATATACCTGTTACTGTTAAGGATGGGGCATTGCCATATCACATGGTTGGGATCCTGGACTGGCCATCCACACTGGCACTTTGTGTCCGGAGCGAGGTTGATTCTAAACAGGGACGCAGCTAACTGGAAGTGGTTAGCCCGAACCCTGTTCGTCCAGCAAATAAACTCTCTAGTAAGATTCTTGCGTGAGAACCATGGGTAGGATGAAGAGAGATGATAATGATCAAAAAAATGTTTACCTTTAAATTCGGCTTCCGCAATAATCCTCCTTTCTGACGCTATATTGGCCTGTTTTTTAAAAATATCGGAAAAATCGCAATACGGAACTAGAATATTGAAAGACACATTGGAAAGGGATGCTTCTTTTGCTAAGGTGTCCACTTTTTCGTTAAAGGTAATACCAATATGAGAGGGAATCCAGAAGAAGGAGAATTTCTTATTGTCCGTGGAGAAGGTATTTATAAGATTACGAATATCAAGGATGATGGTATTAGTATTAACGTTACATGGGCATTTGTTTAAGGCTTGCAAGGCAGAAAGACTGTCCGAGTATATAAAAACATTGTTACTGGGGGCAACAGAAGCTATTTCAATAGCATTTTTTAATGCAATACATTCCGCTGAAAAAATGGAAAAATATTTATGTAAGCCTAATTGTGAAGAAGTGTCAAGGTCTGGGGAGAAACATGCTGCACCTACTCTGCCAGATTCTTCATCCTTACTACCGTCGGTAAAAAAGGAGATGGAATCAGTGGGTCTGTTACGTAGATGATCGAGGAAGAGGGAATTAGGATCTCTAGCATTTTTGAGGAGAAATCCCAGTTCAGTGTCAATCAAAATTTTAGAATGGAACAATTTATATTTAGTTAGGTAAGGGGGATAGTTATTTTCTATTCTGAGAATCTCTCTGTAGTAAAGAATAGCGTCAATTTGCCGGGGAAGTATGGTATACGATTTAAACAGTAAATCATTCCAGATAGAAGAGTTGTGGAGTCTATCGATCCAATTATATAAGGTGGTTCCACTGTTAGAAAGATTTTTCATTACAAACTTATTACACAAATATTCGGCTCTGTATTGCAATTTACACAATTTGGACTCACTCGATATAATATTGGTGGGAGTACTGATTCTGTATCCCAATGCAATTCGCAAGGCAGCGTACTGGATTCTCTCAATTTTGATCATTAAGGTCTCGGATTTGGGAAAGTATACAAATAGGCTATAATCAAGGATAGAGCGAATAAGGTTTTCGTACAAAATGATCAGCGTGGATGGGTCGGCCCCCCACCTTATCCCGCTTATAAATTTTAGAACGTTGAGCCTGTTAAAACACTTGTTGCGGATGTATTCGATGTGATCATTGAATTTAAACTGATAGTCGAAGATAATTCCTAAAAATGTAACCTGGGAACTCGATTTGACTAAAGTGTTTTGAATTTTAATCGAGCAGGTGCCCGGACGAATTCCTTTTTTATTAAAGTAAATCCCACGTGGTTAAGGTTTAGAGGTTTGAAAAGTAAAGAAACTCCTTGAATATTGCTACTATGTTTGTTTAACTTTTTCGTTGGACTTTCTTCGACTTTGACTCACTTCGACAAATCTCCAACAAGTGTTCCACTAGTGCTTCTCTCGCACCTTGTGTTCTCATATACATTTGTTCTTTTCTATTCTAATCCTTAACTTTTCTCACTCCGTGCATCTGATCGCGTTTACTTAAAATTCCTCGGTCCGGCGCCATCTCAATTGCTCGTCTTTTACACATCAATTGGGACACTTTTTAAATCTGTTCAGGCACTCTTCTTTCGCATCTCGAAAACTATTTGTATTTTTATACAACAGAATCGTTCCTCCGATGTTTTCGATTTTACAGTATGGCATGTATTCGAAATTTGTGCATTATTGTACACTGTATACAAATTTCGAATATAAGCCGTACTGTAATAAAATTGGTATACAATAATGATAAAATTATACCAAATAAATTGGTATCATTTTGTCATTCGACAAAACTTATCGGACAGTATAGTACTAGGTTGCTCGATCAATTTTATCGAACGACGAAACTTATCGAACAAATTATTATGTATAATGGGTAGTCCACGCAACTTTTTCATTGACGAAAAAATGTCAAAGGAAAAATGTAAATGGCTCGAAGAGCACTACGTCTGTAGGAGCTTAGATTTTTTCAAATTCAACGGTGCATGTGCAATTAAGAATTGCATCCTTTCTTTAAACGGAGATGCATACTTTTCGTAGCACAGATTTATTCCCCTGTTCATTCTACGTGAAAAATGATTAAGGTATCGTGACGAAAAAATGATTCATTTTCGAGATATTTTCAAGAAATGTCTACCGAAGAAAATGCTTAAACGCTTCATGACTGTGTTGTAAATGTAAACACCGTTTCGACATTGTCGTAACAGAAACTGATTTGCACGAGTAAACGTTTCATCATTCGGTAGCAATTTCCGCATCGTGACTCAAGCACGAAAACTAAGACTTTGAAGAATTGATTGTATTTCACTAAATAAAAGAAAGTTGGATTTTACTAACAGTGAGAAAAAAGATATGTGCGACCACCGTTGATATCGACTTCCAAGACTTATATATATATATATATATATAAAGGTGGAGAGGTGAAGAAAAGGCGTTTTATTCTCATTACAAGACTCGAATCAATATTCCGAGACTTCCTCCCGTCTTTGATGATTTAATGACAGAGCGCTACGCCGTAACGAAGTAAAAATTCGGCTCCTCGTCTCTGTTTATTGCGATTGAATTTTTTTTTTTTTTGCACCATCGTCGAAGCTCGCGAAGACATAACGGATGGCTAGAAAGCCGTAAGGATGTATTTAAATATCGAAGACTTCCTTCGTCGAAATTCCAATTACACTTCTTTGAGTCATCGATCTCCGCGAGTTTACAATCAGCGATCGAATCAAATTTCTGGCCGATCGTATCGTAACTGGAACGTAGTTAAGCGTGTCGCGAATTCTACGGACTTGTCGAAGTAAAACTCCGATTGCCGTATTTGCGTTTGAATCGTAGTACGAAAATATCTTTTAGAAATTTCGTTCATTTCCAAGATCGTGTTACTCGTTTGATTTAGTAATTACGGATTGATCGTAAAGTTCGATTGGAACGTATCGAGCTTAAACGCGGAGAACAATGTACTTGTAAGGGAAAAATAGTATAGTAGGATTTTAATAAGAAACGCAAAAGTAGTACGGGAAGATAAAACTGTTTTGCATTCCAGTGTTCACGGTGAACTTGGTTCTCTGCTTTACAAACATTACTTTTGTACGTTTACGATAATGCTGCTGCGGCACTGATTGATCTCGACTCGTGCGACAAAACCATGTATTATATTTTTGGTAGTTGAACGATACAAATGATTTATATTCAAAAATCATTTCGAACGAATGTACCTATTTATCACTTTACCAATTGTACTTTTTAAACAATAAAATCGTTCCTCTGATGTTTTCGATTTTAAAGTACGCCGTATATTCGAAATTTGTATATTATTAAGTGAAATCGGTAGAAGCTATAGTCGAAAATAATTTACTAATGCGAAACGTATAAAAATATGATTTTTATTTTACTCTAATATGTATTTCGGCAAAAATTATACTAAGCATTTTACGTTTATAAACTTTAACATTCTTAACGCGAAAATTGAAATTTGTGATGAAATTATTGAAAGTGTATAAAATGTATGCCTGACAAAGGAAGACTGTGAATCGTTGGACGCCAATTATGGTAAACTTTGCAAATAGTTTCGCTAGTTCAGCCTAAGAACAATTTGTGTCAAAGTCACCCATTTTAATTATACCTGTAAATAAAACAATAATTCTCGCGTTACATAAGGTATTAAGAAGCGTTTCAAATTGTAGACGGTGGTTATGTTTATTTTAATTGTAAACGATAGTCTTTTTTTTTTACTCATTTTGTGTTTTTAGCCTTTGTATTTTGGGAAATATTTGACTAATATTCGTTGACCGACGAATGTTGCGTACACATGACACCGACTGATAATCGCTGTCTGAGCGTAGTGTATACACGACAGCGGATGTCAAGTGTTCAAGAAGAAGTGGATGTAAACAACAGAACGTCACCCGATCGGAGTCCCATTGGTCCGTTGCAATGGCACGTCGTTCTAATCTGGTATATATATCAAAAATCTACAGACAAACAATGCTTTATTTCTTATATTGATCATTTATTTCTAACTTTATATATTGCAGAGCTATTAACGGAGCGCTTTTATTTCATAATTATTTATGCGACTCGTCGTGGGTGATATAGTCAAGCTTTTGCGAGTGAAGATTGTGGAATATGATTGTGACTATATGATTGTGAAACACCCATATTATCAAGGGACTACTATAGAATTTATGCAACGTACTGTTTATGTGTTTATGAAAATAGTAATTTGGTTAAGTACTTTTTTCGCATTCGTTTGTGTGTGTGTATTATATATGCATTATATAATATATGTAATATGTATTATACATATGCACTATTAATATATATAATATATATTATACATATGCACAGTGAATCGAAATACGAATCGATGCGAAAAAATGATTGCAAGAGCCTTCGATGGTACCCAACCTTATTACTATCTTCATAAACACATAAACAGTGTACGTTACACAAATTCGTTTATAATCCCTTGATAATATAGATCTTCCACAATCACAATACATAATATATAAAGTTACAAATAAACGATCAATACAAGGAATAAAGTATTATTTGTCTGCACATTTCTTTGTAACTGTGTTTCCTATTTATGAACCTTTCCTTGTACATTAGCTAAACGAATATCACTTCTTCGACACTTTTCCCACTTAAAGTGACAAACGATATAACATATAAGTACAAAGTTATCAAAACTTTTGTAACATTTATACTATGGCAACTTTACAGCATATACACAACTTTGTATAATATGGCTGACTGTACCTCACCTGTCGACAGCGTGTCATTTTATCACCAATGATCGTTTACCAGGGCAAGAACCTTTCGACCCTTTGTTTCGTTATCGTAGAACGAAATTCAAAATTTCTTCACGAACGCATGGTTTTTTCTCTCGAAATCAATTTTCGTCAGTTTCTCTAGTGGTTTTTCGTCACGTTTCGTTACGTTTCCACGCATTTACGGCACATCGTTCGATATAGCTCAACTCTCCCTGAAGGAGTTTATTATTCATACGTCCTATTCTGCAACGTTTTACTTTCATGACTGCTAATAACTCGGGATCTGCGTCTAATCGAATTTATGCAAATGGCAATTAGGTTTACACAAATGCGCACGCGCGCGCGCATCCATCGATGATACGACTCGATCCATCATGATACGTACAGTGAATCAAAAAAGTATTCCTACACTACATTAGAAGGAAATTCCTCTAACCTACGAGTCAGATTTTAATGAAAGTTTGTATGCGTGTAAAACATACTGGGCCGTATGTGACATAGTTTTCTTATCGTCAGAAAATGTTCTCGAGAAGATAAAATCAAGATCTGAAAATTCAAATTTTCTTCACTTTTGCAATAGATTTCTTTTGGGGAGACTCGTTTCACAGTTGAACGATAGAGCTCTAAAAACTGAACATTTTTATAAGAAAATTTGCCCGTTTCTCTTCGATTTTTCAAACAAAACTTCGTAATAATACAATATAGAACAAACTTTTTTTAAGTCGGTTGCAAAAATGTCCATAGAAAAATTGGATTAAAAAAATTAAAAAAAAAAAAAAAAAGAAATTATAACCTACGAGACTTGATTTTACCTTGTTAAAGGAATTTTCTATGGACAAAAAAATTTCTCTGTATATGCACTATTATTATGCGTACAAACTTTCATGAAAATCAGTCTTACAGGTAAGAAGAATTTCCTTGCAATATGGTGTACGAATACTTTTTGGAGGCACTGTATGTATATACTTACCTAGTACACCGACCTTAGTACGCGCATTTATACAGATATACACAAACACGCTCGTGGCTCTGTATCTACGTTCTCGGTTTACGCGAGAGGGACGAACGAAAATGGTAGAGAGAGAACGATCAAGGACGAAAGATAAGAAAAGGAAAGAGTTACCGATGCGACCGGGATGGGGGTGTGCGAGGATAGAGGATGAAGTGGAGAGAGAGTAAAAACACGTTCCATGCTGGAAAATCCCGAAACACGGTAAATGGAAATAGGTACAAATTGTGTTACAGAGAAGAAATAGAGTCGTGGTCTGGTAACTGCAGCTGCACCGGGGAGCATTTATGCGGGTGAGAATCGCAGAGTGATTTAAATTTACGAATATTGTCGCGAGCATTCGTGCATTAGCGTATTACATGCCGGTGCATAATCACACGCGGAGCTATCGACAAGCCCTGCTGCAAACGCATTAAATACACTTGGACAAAGCATTTGCTAAATCGCGGTACATAACGCTCATCGATTCATTTTATTGTACAAGATGTTCCGTTTATCTTGGTCTTAATATCGTTCTTGCTTCTCGATGATTTTCCTTTTCTTTGCGAATTAATTGTTACATTTTTTCTCGTACAAGTTGGAGTACCACGTTAAAACGATCGATTTTATCAATTATACGTATGTATCGCAGATATCTACGAGGGTTATTTCGTAACACTAAACCTTTTTTTAATTTTAGATACTGAACTTATGTTTTGTAAGTACTAGAATAAAAGTCAATTATTAATTTTCACTTCATTTACTTCACTTATATTTGATTTGATTTTTAGTACATCAACATTATTTCCAATAAGGATCCACAACAAGAATCAAAGATAGTATTTAATATCTACGTTTGAAATGATTCTTCTCTATAAACTTTATTTCTAAGGAAGTAATTATTCCAGCATATATGTTACGTTTTGTTAATCGTTGCCAGCGTGCTTAACGGTTTTTACTGTTTTGTTAAAACTTAAGAAAAATAATTTTTGTAAAGGTCTCAAGGAATGTGTGTAAATAATACTACTAATTCAATTTAATGTTTACGTAATCGTGTTCAAATAAGTAATAAAAAAAAATACAATACTATCGCGAATTATTCGTATTCTGTATAAGAAAATAAATTGTCGACATTATCTTGTAAGCTATAATTTTTATTCATTAGATTATTATTAGATATATTTTACATCGAGATCAATAACTAAGAACTATTATCGTAAATGTAAATAAATCAATACTACTGATATATATTATCTGAGAAACTACCGACTGCTCGTGCAATTACAATAAAAATATGTGTAATTCGTTAATGTCACAATTTTTCAACAATTAATGGATACACTAATCAACGATGGAATGCAATAAACGATGTATAATATAGAATTCTGTCCACTAATGAGACAGTTATTACATCGTACAATTATGGAGTCTTGTATAATAATGGGGCAATATTTTAAACGATAAATATGGAACGCTATCAGCGTGTACATTATGGCATAAATTATATACATTATATTTATTACGTATAGAACGAGCAACAATTTTAGATATTTTTAAGGAAGAAACGTTTGTTTCGATTAAAAAAAAATATACATTGTGTACGATTCACGATTTTTCGATCTAAAGATTAGAAATTCTTTTCTAGAGAATTTGAACAAAAAGATTCTTTTTTCATTTGAAAAGCAAATATATATAATCGAAATCACATATTTCTTTGCAATTGTTATTATTTTCAAGGAGTTCCTTTCTCGATTCTTTTTCATTGAATTTAACCGAGTTTTTTTTTTCTAACATTTCTATCCAGATCGTATATTCTATATCCGTGTCTTTTATGAGAGCAGTCCACAAAAACACCTATTCTGCTCGATAGATTTAATTTATTTTCTTTTTCTTTTGGAATATAATTATACGTTACACAAAAAAAAATAAAACTCGTAAGTAATTTATTTCGGTTTTACATCGAAGAATAATTCAAACGGTGTCTTCGGTTTATTTTTCCGCGGAGTCAGGTAACTCGCTTCAAAAACTTTGACAGTAAAGAACTACATTGTACTATGTAATAACATAGTGCGTTTTAACCCTTTTAGTGCCAAACGACGATATATCATCACAATACTTGCGAAAAGTGCCAACGACGATATATTGTTCCGTATACGGTGACACCTTACTATTCGCATCGTGAGAGAACTCTATTTCAAAAGAAATTTATAAAACGTTATACATGGTTTAATTTCATTGCAGAACAATTGAAACAATTGTGTATGGATTTAACTTTTTGTTATATTCTAGGCTAATTAGTGTCGATATCGCGTATACACTAGAGCGATACAATAAATACTCGACACGGAGCATTTTCTTGAGTAAATATTAATAAATAAGTAAATATTACACATTTTCAGTAGCCAGTTTCTTCAAAGTATAAATGTTTATCATATATGAAACATTTTGTTTCAGTAACGTTATATTAGTTATACACCGATCATTTGTTTTGTAGCGAATAATTCTTCTAACGTGCATCATGGACTTATCCTTTAGTTTTATGGTCCGATATCAATTATTTTGTTACAAATGATCGAAAATGCAATATCGATACTCGACACTACGTGGTCTATATAAAGGTATGATCAAACGATGATTTTTCTCATATGCAGATATTGTTTGTAAAAGAGAAATTAATTTTTATGTTTTTCATAATGTTTTCTATTTATGTTATTCGTATAATTTTCAACAAATATTGAAATATAATTGATATTCATTTATTCTTTCTTTATTTCGTAGTATGTTTTTTTTTCTGAATTTTATAAATATCATTCTCATTCTGCTTTTTATAATCTTTTTCCCAAACATTTTCCTCGCGATACTCGTAAACGCTAAATGTTCTTTTTGAAGACATTATACAAGAGTTTCAGTCCAGTATTTTTAAGAAAATATATTCGAACGTACGAATGTGAACAATATTCACTCGCGGTGCTCATGTTTGGCTCAATTTCCTTACCACGAGTCTCACACTAAACTGTAGACAAAGTGGTTAAACAGTAAACCGTGTACAAGAATCGTGACGTATAGCAAATTCGGGTAAATGTTTTCCAATGAAAATAATATCTTACGTAATAATAAACATTTTTATCCATGTCTCTCTTTTTCAAACGCTGCAAATGTATAATATTTTATACTTTTAATTGATTGTGACTAGATAAAAAGACTTCCATCTGAAATTTTTTCTGTACGTATGTCTCCTGGTGTCGTGGAAATATAAGTAAATATTTGCTTTCCAAATGAAAAAATAATTCTATTTTAAATTCTCTAGAAAAGAATTTCTAATCTCTAGATCGAAAAATCGTGAATCCTACACGATGTATATTTTTTCTTTATCGAAACAAATGTTTCTTCCTTAAAGATATCTAAAATTGTTTCTCGTTCTGTACGTAATAAAGCAATGGTGGCTTGGACCAACTCGTAAAATTTGCAACGTTGCGTGTGTAATTGCACCCTCTTTTGTCTAATTCGTTTCATAATTCCTCAGTGCGATCGAGTTCGAGTGAACGTGGAAGAACTTGCTATTGGCTTTCAATTCTCCAGATGTCTAAACTAAGTAGGTTTTGAAAAATGTTCGAATACTCAGTACGCTGAGTTTTGATATTTATATTTTTGAACGGTAACGCAATTCGTGTAAATAAAATTTAGAAATTGGCAATTCGTTACTTACCAGCAAGGACTCCAGCCATATAAACCGCCGCGATCCTCAGGCTTCCATGAACCATTTCCAAGGGAAGTCCCACGACCACTTGCACTCCTAGGTTAAACAGCAGGTGAAGCCACCTGAAATGTAAGCACAGCCATTTCTAAGAAAGTCCCGCCGTTTGTTCAAACGAATAGAATACACGAGTAACGGAACGGTGCAAGTTAACGAAAGGTAACAACAGGATTTGTACAGTTTTTCTAAAAAGTAATTCAAACACGCGTTTCTTCTCAGTACTATTTTTTATAGCCAGTTATTTTTCCTGGATAATTTAAGCGTCGCGTGAAATCAATTTTTATAACAAGCTTCACGATTCATTTTCATCTTTGTAGCTGTTTCGCGACGAAGATGGATCTTATTTTTATTTCTTTATTCCATAAAATAGGATGTAAATTGTTTCATAGTGTATAAAAAAAAGTGGTGTTGTAATTCTGTAGGTTTAAATATAACTCGAAGCGTTCGAGTGAATTTCGTTGGCTACGTTGTGTACTCGTTTAGCAAATCATAATGTTTGAAACCAGATCAGTAAAAGATTGTTTAAAAAGTTTGTGCTACTCTAGAAGGTCCCAGCGGAACAGGAATGCTGACTATAAGCTCATTAATTATCCCATAAATAAATAGTAGACCGAAAGCAGACTTACAAGATTTGAACAAGGTTATATTTCTTACTATGACAAGGTTGTAGTTATAGATATGCATCGTATTTCAGAAAAATCTACATACGTTGCACTATTTTCAGTACGAAACACTTGTCATGTAGTCTTCTTAGATTTACAATAAAATAACGAGCAGAATCTATCTATTCAAAAAAGATACGTATGTGATTTCCTTAGAAAAATCTCGGTGACCTTGAAATTTCGAAAGGAAAAAAGAAAGAATAGTTTTGAAGAAAATTTATTTTTCATCGCTATGTTCGACTCTTTGAACAGTTTCACCTTGTTACGAATAATTCGTTCATAAATCCATAAGCAGCAGAGATATTTGTTACTCTTATTTAAGTTTATTCGAGATTGTGTATAAAACAGCACTTTGGCTGTACCACACCTTTTATGCATACAATACTACTCGTATTTTCACGTTTCCTATATATAATTTTATATTCGTATTGTCACAGACGATGTGGAATAAAGAGCGTTAATAAATATATATATATATAAATGGTCCATCCTGTGTAGTGTTAACTTGAAAATTGCATTTTAAAGCAAATTATATTTTTGTAGATTTTCAAACCCGTGTGAATCGCTTTAAAGAGGGACAGTAGCGAATTTGTTCGTAAAATCGAACATTCGTTTCTAAAATTTCGTATCTTATGACAAATTGCGACCTTTTATTTCGATGTGACAAATTAATGCAACTAACAACTTCTATCGACGAAGTCGCGTTTGGTCTCATTTTTATATCGTCAATCTATCGATAATATGTTCTCACGAAGATACAACGAGAAATATAAAAGTTTTTAGTTTACATTTCTAGTAGCTGACACGCTGATTTACGAGCTGTGTGTCGCTTTGAAGTTCGATCGATCGATTTTTTAATCTCTAGCCGCTCGAGTCAAAGAAGACAAACAGTCGCGTTAATGATATAATGTTATTCAATAGATTGTTTAATAAGTTTTGTCCTTCGATAAAATAAGCATATAATTAATATGTATATAATATTTATATATAATTACATAATGTTGTTCAATAAGTTTTGTCATACGATAAAAACGTCATCAATGATTTGTTAAATAATTTAAAAAATACGTGGGAATTCAGACTATGTGCTCGTCAAAGCATACTGTTATCAATGCGTTAACGTTATAACCCTTCGATAAAAAATTCAATAATTTGATATTTTAATTTGATAATTTCATTTTTACAAAACGTATAATATTTTATGTTAAAAACTTACGATTTATTATTTCAGAAACTTGCGTTTCTACCTGGTACTATACTCTTCGATAAATTGTATCGAACGACAGAACTTATCGAAGAATCTAGTAAATTGACCTGTAATTTCAAAGAAGATAGCAACGAGAATAAACATAAAAGAACATATTGAACTCTCCGTTGACGAAGGATCACCTAAAAATCATAGTAAGTACGAATTCCTCTTATAATCTGTTTATCGATAAGTATCGTTCAATCTGGCGAGCAACAGAAATTATATTTCGTTTGCGACTAGTAAACGAATCTTTCCTGCGAGTACAGTAATATTATTTAATATTATATTAATCACGGTAGTATATGCCTGATGAAAAAAGTCCTTTCAAGGTTCGTTTCTGTTTTACGTTTGCTTGGGGTAGTTCGAAATCGATTTAAAAGGAAATATTCCGATTTAAACTTCACTGCAGCTTTTAAAACGACAAAATAAAAAGAAAAACCATAGAAAACGCTTGGTAGCTACGCAATGCATTCGATCATCGAGTATAGTCTGTCTGCAAAAGAAGGGATAGCCAGCGTGCTTTTTATCGGAAAAGACTTTGCTTAAAGCTTTCATCGTTTGATCTAGAATATGGAGAAATTCGCCGAGAAACTAAGGTAATCTCTTGGCAGCTTTAATCTACGATTCTTAAGACGGTATAAGAAACAAATAATCGATCTTAGCGACCCATATTTTATGCGACGAAACGGCGTCGTAAATCGTCGAGCGCGAATTAAAGCAAACCCTAATCGAACAACGGTGCGATTGAACATTTGAGAAAAGATCAAAGTTAACAAAGTGAAGATCGCGAGTTTCTGAAATAATAAATCATAAGTTTTTAACATAAAATATTATACGTTTTATGAAAATGAAATGATCAAATTAAAATATCAAATTATTGACTTTTTTTATCGAAGGGTTGTAATGTTAACGCATTGATAACAGTATGCTTCGACGAGCACATAGTCTGAATTCCCACGTATTTTTTAAATTATTTAATAAATCATCGATAACGTTCGAAAGAGTGTATAGTATTTAACGAGTAAAATATTTTATTAAAAATCTCAATGGAGTGGTAATAAGCAAAATTTACAAATACATCGTGTGTCACATCCCTTTTGCTTGCAGTACGTAGACGGTAGTTTTTCTTTGCATATTTTTATTTTTTAGTGCTAATAATTTCTTTCACAATATGCTGCCGCGTGTTTCCAAACAATCTTCTTGCTGGATCGCCACAAGGAGCAAGTTTGGTACACGCAGACGTTCCATGTTGTGCAATTTGAACTACATTTTCTTCTTCTGCTTCAGAATGCCCAATTTTTGGTCAACCGAAGTAAAAAATCTTTATACTTTATTTTTGTTCGTAGTATTCAACTTTTCACATACCACGAATGAATTGAACGATACATAATTATCCAAAACGCCACTTTCTTCGATCATTTGATTGTTTCACGAAGTATTAATAGTAGAACAAATATTGATCTATCCACTCCCTTCGTCAAAGTATTACATTTGTCGATACAAGGAGGCTTTGTTTTTATGGTACCATTTCAATATGTTTATCAAATGCGTTGACAACACGAACCGTCGAAATCTTATGTACTAGTCCTGTATCCTATAGTAATTAATATCTTTTATAAAATACAACGAACGTACAGTCTTTCGTTATCAACGGTTGCAAACTGAAAAACGCCAATTGGTGTCTAAGTCTTCAGTTCTCAATGTGTTGAGAAACGAGTGGAAAAACGACGTCATGAGCGATACATTGAAGAAAATTTGACTCGACGATTCGCCGCTATCGCAACCATGAACGGTGAAATTTCAACAATTATGAATTTTATCTCGTCGACACCGGTGAAACTTTCTCGCAGAAACGAAAATGATCAAGCTTATCTGCTGCGCTCGACAGCGCAGAAACGTTCTCCATCGTAAGAGTCCTTTCACGTGTCTAAAGTTTTCTTTCATTTCTACGAACCGAAGCCCACTTCGATCATAGTAAAAACATTCATTTCTTTTTTATTTCATTATTTCGTTAAACATTTATCTCTTCAGAACTTGTAAATCTCCAACCAAAAATGCACGATCGTCTCTCAACCGTTAAGTTATGATCGAGAAATAAAAGCACAGCAGCTTTGGGATTTAGGTACCGGGAAAGATTTTTAAATTTATTTGTAACGATACTAGGGATGACAGAATCGATGGATAGTAGACCTTCGCAAAATGGAATCTTGAAAGGAGCTGTTACTTAATCGTATCCACGATTCGAAATTCCAAAGAAATTTAATTTAAATAGTGCGAGAATTAATTTGTATATACACCGAGCACTTCCTGTTAACGAAAAGGTTGTAATCAGAAAGTGATTCCAATAAATTGATTTTAAAAAGTGCGAGAATTAATTTGCTTATACACCGAGCACTTCCTGTTAACGAAAAGATTGTAATCAGAAAGTGATTCCAATAAATTGCAATAAATTTATTTTAAAAAGTGCGAGAATTAATTTGCATATACATCGAACACTTTCTGTTAACGAAAAGATTGTAATCAGTAAGTGATTCCAATAAATTGATTTTAAAAAGTGCGAGAATTAATTTGTATATACACCGAACACTTTTCGTTAACGAAAAGGTTGTAATCGGAAAGTGATTCGAATAAATTCCAATAAATTTATTTTAAGAAGTGTTAGAATTAATTTGCATATACACTAAGCACTTCCTGTTAACGAAAAGGTTGTAATCAGAAAGTGATTCCAATAAATTGATTTTAAAAAGTGCGAGAATTAATTTGCTTATACACCGAGCACTTCCTGTTAACGAAAAGGTTGTAATCAGAAAGTGATTCCAATAAATTGCAATAAATTTATTTTAAAAAGTGCGAGAATTAATTTGCATATACATCGAACACTTCCTGTTAACGAAAAGATTGTAATCAGTAAGTGATTCCAATAAATTGATTTTAAAAAGTGCGAGAATTAATTTGTATATACACCGAGCACTTCCTGTTAACGAAAAGGTTGTAATCAGAAAGTGATTCCAATAAATTGATTTTAAAAAGTGCGAGAATTAATTTGTATATACACCGAGCACTTTCTGTTAACGAAAAGATTGTAATCAGAAAGTGATTCCAATAAATTGATTTTAAAAAGTGCGAGAATTAATTTGTATATACACCGAGCACTTTCTGTTAACGAAAAGATTGTAATCAGAAAGTGATTCCAATAAATTGATTTTAAAAAGTGCGAGAATTAATTTGTATATACACCGAGCACTTTCCGTTAACGAGAAGGTTGCAATCAGAAAGTTGCTTCGCTGATATTACACAACGACGATGAAAATATTATCGAGAAAGAACACGATCCATAGGAGGATCAAGTTATTTCCGTCGAAAACTCGAAAGAAAGTTCTCGCACTTTACTAAGGAGAAAAAGCTGCTCCGAGCAAGGAATTCCAGAACGGGGTTCAACTGCCTGACATGCAAGCTGAGTCGCTCGAGTAAAACGTGAGCCTATTAAGCGCACAATTTGCATCCTCGACGAGTCTGAGCACCATCGCGTCTAGTTACAATGCGGTCGACGCACCGAAGAATCCGATCGGCTGTCGAGAAGGCACCGAGACGCTCGAAGAAGTTCACGGGCGTCGTTGTCGTTCTTGTCGTCTCTTCGGTCTGAAACGAATACCACAAATCGAGTCAAAGAGCCCCTGCGATTAGCACGACGTGAAATCGTCCATTGGAATTCCAACGGTTCTGTTCGATGGTGTTCGTTGAACAGAGAGGAGGGAAAACCGCGTAAGCTTTTTGGATCGAAAACCGATCGGGCAATATTCGAATCGCGATAATCGGCCAGCAGGGATATTTATATAGTAAATACGAACTTGTAAGCAGAACGAAAGACTCGTGAGTGGAATACGAACTTGTGAGCAGTACAAAAGGAACAACGAATACAAATACGGTTTAAAGTAGTGGTACATAGTATAGACAGTCTTGAGAGTAAATATTAACCTTCGTGCGTAAGAAAGATATAGATTACTTCTTTATATTTAAATTTTCAACGAGACTCGTAAGTGGAATACGAATTTGTGAGCAGTACAAAAGGAACAACGAATACAAATATAGTTTAAAATAGTGGTACATAGTATAGTCAGTCTTGAGAGTAAATATTAACCTTCGTGCGTAAGAAAGATATAGATTACTTATTTATATTTAAATTTTCAACGAGACTCGTAAGTGGAATACGAATTTATGAGCAGTACAAAAGGTACAACGAATACAAATATAGTTTAAAATAGTGGTACATAGTATAGTCAGTCTTGAGAGTAAATATTAACCTTCGTGCGTAAGAAAGATATAGATTACTTTTTTATATTTAAATTTTCAACGAGACTCGTAAGTGGAATACGAATTTATGAGCAGTACAAAAGGAACAACGAATACAAATATAGTTTAAAATAGTGGTACATAGTATAGTCAGTCTTGAGAGTAAATATTAACCTTCGTGCGTAAGAAAGATATAGATTACTTTTTTATATTTAAATTTTCAACGAGACTCGTAAGTGGAATACGAATTTGTGAGCAGTACAAAAGGAACAACGAATACGCAAATATAGTTTAAAATAGTGATACATTACATAATAGTAATGTAACAGTTTTGAGAGTAAATATTGATCTTGGTGAGTAAGAAAGTTATCGATTAATCTATCCAGATGTTACATCTTTCGATTCGGTCTTTTCGTACGACTGTACTTTTCCATTGTCTATTATTGCTAATATTATTCGATCGGGAGGATCAATTTTCGGTAAATTACTAATCCTATCGATGTTGTACACAATTACAATTGCGTGTCTATTCCGACGAAGCATCGAATATCTTTTTACAATTGTCTCGGTTATTCATCTTCTATTTTTTGTCACTGTCCTGTCAATTGACGATACGTACGATTATAGTAAACAAGCGTTTCGTATTTTTTAAGCGTTTTCGTTTCATCGACAGTGTCGACGTAATTACCATAAACGAGCTTCTCTGATAAAAATTAAATTTTTCCTTTCCAGTATAGCATTTACGTCGCTATCAACGCGTTCTTGTATATACTTCTTTTTCCAATACTGTCTTTCGTCGAGTTCAAACCTTTAATTTTCACTTTTTCGCGCTCCTCGATCGTATGTGAAAATTATTTGCGAAACGCGTCTAAACTGTTATGCGATAGTTTTAAAATCAAATCGGAAGAGATTTTACAAAAGAATTTTTGTATTCAAATTTCTACTTTATCGGTCTATAAAAATAATATTTTAATTTTTTATTTTCAACTTTGATAACGTTTATTAGTGCAACGAAAAGTGTGCACAACTGTGTTTCTTGAAAAGCTTGAAAAGTCAAATACTATACTCGACATCAGCGCGACGAAACGTTTGCGACTAGATCATTTTTACGAATTTCGAGAAAACTTTTCGAGACCACATACTTCGAAGCTTCAACGAAAAAAAAAAAAAAAATACGAAAAATGATGAATTTTTTAATAAGTTTCCATTCCAAAACGTAAGATAAAAAATCATACTCACGATCGGTATCGCGGAAAAATGGCTCGAAGTAATAAACGTTAGCTAATTAAATTTCATCCCATCGTTCAAAGTGCTGGAAATTTTATCGCGTATTCTTTGACGATGGAGGACCAAAAAACGTTACGGATTACGAAGAACGCGGGATTCTAGTCTGGAACAATTTGGCAAATGCAAAGATGGAAGGATGTACAAGCATCGATTCCTCCGAAGTACGCAATCCTCGAAATGGAGCGTGCAAAAAGGAACTCCGAAGGTTCTTCCCACCCGAGGTTTCTCCGACCGGAAGCCAGGTGGGACAAAACGATAATACAAGAGAATGGATATCCTCTTTGTAAGGGCAAGGAAAGACCGCTCTCCGCTATCTGTCATTCGTATTCGCGGATCGAAATTTCGATCCGACTGGATCATCCTTCGAGAGAACTAGAAGCCGAGAATCCGGTGTAATTCGCTCGTGGAGACAATGCTGAAGGATTGGTCTAATTGCTATCCAATTAACCGAAACTGCTGCCCCCTTCTAGCTTTCCTCTGTCTTCGCCGTTCTGAAGACTCTCGCCTCGTGACTCGAATATCCATCGTAGGAACGCGCGCGGAGTTTGAAAATCGATCGTACGGATTTCTTTTCGAAGAGAATTCCCGCTTTCCAACGACAAAAATATAGTCAACGATCTTTATCTCGAGTCGACGAATTGGACGAGGTACCATGAAAGGTGAACAAAGTTCGCATTACGTGCGCTCACTGGCAGAAACTTTGAATCACGCTAACGATAAATAAATTCTTTTATACATTTTTTTTTACCGATTATGAGACCATTATTGATGGACAGCGTGGTTTTTCTAATTATAACACAAGTTGTACCGTATTGTAACTCCCAACTGCGTGTTATTAAAAATAATATAATCGTGAGGTGTCTGGACTCAATCTTATCCATATCGAATCATCGGTAATACAATTTATCATTGCCATTTATCATTAATTATTTACTTATCATTAATATAAAATTAATAGTAGAATATAAAATCTTTTTAAATGTAATTTCATATAGAATCTTTTAGCTGAATAGTGAACCAGTCTCCCCGGAATCACTTTTGTTATTATCTTCTCCAATCGTTTATTCAATTCTAGATTTTCTTTTCTAGAATAAAATTGACGAATAAAGATATATTTAAACATACAATATCGTTACTCCTACTCCTATTGCGTTACACGGAGGGGTTAGGTGTTACGCGACGATCGAGATAATTAATTCGCAGGCATTATCGATCGTAATCGATTTGAACGAAAACTTGCCGAGGAACGTGTAGTTTCAGCGAGTTGACTTTAATGTTCCGCAGACGCGAGTAAGGTCGTCAGCCGGTCTAACTACTTTCTAGTAGTTAATTACACCCCGAAAACTTCTTACTTATCGTCGAACCGTGGACGAGTTCGTCGAGTCTGATGTCTCAGCGTTTCGTGATTCCAATAACGAGCCAATGTGGCGCGAACCTTTTCGACGCCCAGTTTTCCGTTACCGACGACTATTAACGCATTGAGAACCGCATGCTCTCGAGGGCACATGGTCCGATGAACAAATATTTCAGACAAGTCTGAATCTGGTCAGCTACAAATTTAGATATAAAAAAATTTTTCTTCGTAAATATTATAATAGTTTTCGTGTATCGATATACGAACAAAATAAAAAAATGTATACTTTTCTTTAAGGAAAAAGTTAATTTTCTAATTTTCATTATTCTTTTCACCTCGTAAAATACCATTGTTCTTTTGGGAAACATGGCTTAATACTTTTTTGTGGAAAATGGCTAGAATTATTTTCCATTAAGGAAAATTAATTATATTTCAAAGTCATCTTTATTGCTCCACCTGTAGGAAAACTGTTAATATTACGTAATGTTCTTTTTTATATTAAGTAACTTTTACGAGATAAGACGGACGTTTTATGTATTAAATATAAGCGTAAACGAAACCTTAGTAGTTTATAATATCTAAGCTTTACGTTTAGATACATATTGAGATAGGGACGCAATTAAAATCTATTCGTTTTAATTAAAATCGTCCAGTGAGACTTCAAGTCAGCGAAAGGTGATAGTCGAAATTTGGTGTGTATTTCTAAAACTTTTGTTAGTTTTTATTTGCAATCTTTTTCCTTTTATATTGACAGATTCAATTTACACGATTCTTATTCGCGTAAATCAAATCCACGTGGAACGAATATTCGCGTAAATCGAGGAACTGGTGTAGTTCTCTTAATTTACGAACAAGGATGTGTCTGTAGCATTTTTAAGTCGTCTTCTTCCAAAAAAGTTAAAAAATCGTTGTCGTTGGAAAGTTTCAACGATAATATACAGTAATTTAGGCAAAAAATATCATGGTAGAGCAACAATAAGAGTTCGTTGAAATCAGATAAATAGATCGAATAAATGTAACTTTTTAATCTTTTAGCACAGAAAGGATGTATGCGTACGGCAACGCGTGTTACGAACGTTTTTCAACGATAAAATTCTATCTAAGATGTACTAAATGTAGACACTGTACACTAGTAATATACAGTAGCATTCAGTAGTATTCAGTAGTATTCAGTAGTATTCAGTAGTATTCAGTAGTACACAGTAGTACACAGTAGTACACAGTAGTGAACAGTAGTAAACAGTAGTAAACAGTAGTAAACAGTAGTAAACAGTAGTAAACAGTAGTAAACAGTAGTAAACAGTAGTAAACAGTAGTAAACAGTAGTAAACAGTAGTAAACAGTAGTAAACAGTAGTAAACAGTAGTAAACAGTAGTAAACAGTAGTAAGCAGTAGTAAACAGTAGTAAACAGTAGTAAACAGTAGTAAACAGTAGTAAACAGTAGTAAACAGTAGTAAACAGTAGTAAGCAGTAGTAAACAGTAGTAAACAGTAGTAAACAGTAGTAAACAGTAGTAAACAGTAGTAAACAGTAGTAAACAGTAGTAAACAGTAGTAAACAGTAGTACACAGTAGTACACAGTAGTACACAGTAGTACACAGTAGTACACAGTAGTACACAGTAGTACACAGTAGTACACAGTAGTACACAGTAGTACACAGTAGTACACAGTAGTACACAGTAGTACACAGTAGTACACAGTAGTACACAGTACACAGTACTGTATACAGTAGTATACAGTAGTATACAGTAGTATACAGTAGCAAACAGTAGCAAACAGTAGCAAACAGTAGCAAACGGTAGCAAACGGTAGTAAACGGTAGAAACGGTAGTAAACGGTAGTAAACGGTAGTATACGGTAGTATCCGGTAGTATCCGGTAGTATACGGTAGTATACGGTAGTATACGGTAGTATACGGTAGCATACGGTAGTTTACGGTAGTATACAGTAATGTACAGTAGTATACAGTAGTATACAGTAGTGTAGAGTAGTATATAGTGTCGACGAACTTCCTCGAGAACCGAGATGTGAATAAACGATGAAAGAACAGAGATTGTTTCGAGTCGAGAATCGAGATACACGATCGTTCCGATCGCGAATTCGATGATTAAATATATTTTTATCGAATGGTGAAAAAGCTTTTGTCGTTCCCGATACACTCGGTTTCTCTCGTCACTGTGAAAAGTACGAGGTTTCGGCTTTTTGGGCTCGTATCTCGAGTTCACGGAGGTGAGAGGGACACCGCGCCGTGAGAAACGTAGATGTCGAGAAAAATCGAGACAATCGGGGTAATTGCAGGAAGTGAACGCGGCACATCGTTGGATCGGACAATGGTATCGCAGACTTGGCGAAAATAGGAGAGTAAGTATCGTCGAAAAGATGTTACAGTGGCATTCGCGTTCGCGCGCAGAAAACGAGTCGTTACTGTCTCACCTACGTATGAACAAGCTTAGGAAAACTTTTCGTCATTTAACCGTAGCATTAATTCCTTACGAACATTCGATTGCTCCTCGAAACTATTCTAAGTTAAACTTCAACTTTAACCCTTTGCATTCCAAGTGTTGTTTTTACTTAAGAGTGCAGAAACTTTCAGATATTTTTACTTTCGAGCGTCTGAAAAACGAACTGTCTTACTAAAAAGAACGATCTTAATGTTATTATTGATTCATTTATTTAATTAATATAGATTCTGATAAAAGAAATGGAATTTGAAATTTTAATTTTGTAGTTCAACTTAGTGCGATATCTGTAGGAACAATCTTCTGTATACATTTGTTGTTTATTTGGACACGTATCACAATATTAGTTGTTTCACGTCTTCCGGAATTACTTTTCCCTTTTGAACACACTACACAGTCTTTTTTTTCTTGTACCTCTTCGCATTACGTGTAATTTTCCATACTACACTTTGTAACTATTTTACGGTTTTACTCGGAATAATCAGAGGTGTAAAGGGTTAATTATGCGAAAACTCCGATCGACACGCGAGTTTGATATCCCAAACTGGACGTTACGGTCGACAGTGACCATAACTTAGGGTTTTCGGACAGCTGCGAAATATCTGCGAGGCAATTGAGAACCTTTCTCCAAACTTTGAATTTTTATTAATATTTTCAAGAACTCCAAGTCAATATCGAGAAGGAAAACTTTCTACTCCATATTTTCCCTATTAATTCTCTGCACAATTTCTGCACAATTTTTACACAATTTCTACCCAAAATAATCGTTATTCGAATGTTCGACCGTATTCTAAACACTTGAAATACTTCGACTGCTCTGTCGAATCTCTGAAAGACTAACGTAAGATCGGCAAAACAGCTAACACCTAACAAACAAATGATACCTACTCCGAATGGTCATAAATTTTCACCGACTTGGAGGCTCAAATGGCACAAATGTTTCGCCAGGCAGAAATTTTAATCATCGTAAAATGTGGGTCTCGAGTGACCCACGTTCATCCTGCAAACATTAAAATCAGACTTCCGGGTTAGGTGAATTTCTTTCTAACTTAGTGTACGAATACTCTTCCGATCCACTGTAAATCAACAGGCAAAAGACACGATCGACTATAATACTCACTACGGCCTTAATTCACGAAATGTTCCGTGTAAAATGCAATTCTCGCGCAGTTTGTTCCCAGAGGCCCGCTTGAAAATTTTCCACGACAGAAATGAAGCAAAAGTTCCCGTTTGCACGTGACGCGTCGTGACGCAAGGAGTAACGACAGGGTCGAGGGTATTAAGGATGAGGCCTTCTTTTCTGCATTTATACGACATTAGACGAGCCACGCGTAATGGTTTTGCTCGTCGAGCATGCATAAAATGTCCGCATTGGTGATCCGTGTGTGCGATTCGTCGGTCGAGAAAGATGGACGTCGTTATTTAAATCGAGACCCTGTTCCCGATTCCTCGCCGCGATTTCGATTTTCTTTACCGCAAAACTTGCCGCCCCTTGGGGAAAAAACGAGACTTCTACCGCAGAACAGATCGATTCCCTCAACAAGATATATGTTTTTCAAATATATTTATTAATATAGTAGTACACAAGTAAACGTGAAAAACCAGATAACTCTAATATTGAAATTAAACTCTTTCTTTCTCCTCGTGCTTTAATAGATTGCTCGATGAGTTTTGTCGTTCGATAAGAAATGGCTATTAGGTACGTAGTTTTATTTTTCTAAAGATGGTACTACTGTTTGATGAACATACGTGAAGTTTCACGTAGATCTGTCGACTCGTTCGTATATCTACAATTGTTCAAAGTTGAAGTGTCACAGTATTTTTGTTTGCAATGGAAAAACGAGAGAAGTTATTAAACAACCTAATATATCTAAAATAAACGGTCGAGAATACGTTTCGTATCGACGAAGCATCGTATCGAGTTTCTAATGTGTATAAAACGTAGTTTACGAGTTTGTCGAGTGCAACTCGCCCAGCAAGCGGAACGGCAACAGTGTTCTGATAAATCCAGCTAGCCGCCAGACGGTTAAAGGTTCGTAAAATTAATTACTCTCTATGATTTTCCCATCCTATGATCACTGCTATTTATCCAAATGATCGATATCTCTCGAGTATCGACGCAATTACTTCTTGCGGTAGTATTTCGTTGAAAACTTGCCGGAAATGTATCGAACGTGTGCATAAAAGTTTGAAAAGATCAAGGAAAAGACTTTTCACATTAATAACCACCGTATCGCAGTATCCTTTCAGCAACAAGAATGGTACTTTCAAGGTAAACCGATAGTGCTCTTCGGACCAAGTGAAGGAACAAAGAGAAAGAAGAAAGGGAGACGTGGCGGAGGGCGCACGGTCTATGGGAAAACGTTGGGTCACTCTTATCGCCGTTTCCATACGCACGTACGGAAAATGGTCGCCTTATCTCGCGTTTCCATGAATAATTTAGAGAGCTTCGCTGCTGAAAACTTCTCTACAGGCCTGGTTCTATCGTTTCAGGCTTTCTTCCCGCGTTACTCTCCGCGCTCTCTCGAGCTATCGTCGAGTGGAACAGAGACAACCCGAGGAGAAGGTAGTGGTTGCTGCAACGTGAAAAGAAAATCGGAAAAAGAGTCACGAAAGCTGGTTCTCGTCGAGTCAGATCGGAATAGAGTATTACTTAATTCCGAAACAAGTGAGAAAAACCACCCAGAAAACGATCATTGACACTGCGATCAACAATGGCTGTGTATTTGAACAACGAATTTGCTGCTCTTTAGCTGTCGTTGGAGATACAGTTAAATGTTATTCATTACAGTCGAGCGAAAACGGCTTGAACGTCACAAATCAAAATGGCGCGAGCTCTCTGCGATAAGTGTATCTCGGCCTGAGTAAAATGGCCGCCATAGTCACCAGATATACAGAGTATTTCAATAACAGTTCTTTTCGAATATCTTCGAAACTGACGACTATAGCGATAAATGTTTAGAACGAAAGTTAAGTGATTTTAAGGAGGATATGATTCCATTGCAATATTTTTGCGAATAGATACACGTACCATAATTGTTTTAATGCATTGACCGATGCAATTAACCGTTCCTTGTAAACGAATCGTTCGGGTATTTACGTCCAAAAACATTAATTTAGAAGATATTTTAATTAAGAAACGATATCTACTCAATTAATCGATCAATTATCGATCGTGCGATGTTATTTCTCAGAAATACGCGATACATTAAAAATGACGCTATGCGAGTTTCGAACACGAATCGATTTCTACGAACATGGTACGGCTTGATTTCGAGGTAGGTGAAACTGTACAAAAACATCGGTATTAATAATTTCGTTCGTATCACGTTCTTTATTATTTACAACAGCGAATGCGTGTACATGTTGCCGCGATACTGCATACACAGCAGCATGAGTTTCCAGGCGTACTCTAAATTCGTAATATAATCAAATAAATTTCAATAGCTTTCGACGTTTCCACTATTCCGGCATTGGAAGGTAAGGGAGATAAAACAAGAAGCGGGATGGAAAGGGGGATAAAACGAAAGGGGGAAAGGAAAGGGGAAAAAGTTCAGCGAGACTGTTCTTTAGAGAAATAGCCAGCCACTGGGTGGGGACGAGGGTGCTGTTGGCTAGGTAGAAGAAAACGTATTTTCCAGCATGGTACCTGGCGCGTGCCAGGACATTTACGTAATTCGGTTCGAGTCGTGGGACGATGGTTGAATTCGATTCGCGTCGAGCAAAGCGAGATTGCAACGTGATTCTAGGCTGGTGGAAAGCGAAATTAGCGTCAAGGATTAACGCGAGTGTTGCACCGGGTGCATTCACGACCAAGGCTGACCAATCGAGAAAAGTGGTCAGCGAAATGTACAATTTGTCAGGCGTGACATTTTTTACGGGACACAGCTTGAATATCAATTACAGGAACTTTCTTCGTCGTGTTGCGTATCCGTGATTTTTTCACAAACGAATGTGCTTTTACTTCTTCGTTTACCTTGCACGAAAAATTGTACCAGTGTTTTACGCGTCAGTATATATTGACTGTTGTTTTTCTAGACCGTTGATTCTTCTGAATCTTAGAATGAGCGCATGGATGAAAAGAATCTACAAGTTATTTGCAATTTTCTAAAAAGACCACGATCCACTGTTTGAACCAGCAATTATTTATGACTGGATTCAATAGTTCAATTTTTGGAAGGTGATGAAAAATCAGAATTATTATTTACGTATCCTTGATCCTTTATCGGATTATTCGATGCACTTTGAAGATTCCGATATACAAGTTGAAGACAGTTACAGAGATTGTTGTATCTTAGTTTTAGTTACAATTTATATAATGAATATTCAAACAAAATATACTTCTTTACAAAAATGTATAAATTTTTTAATATTGTCCTTAATTGTTCATTCTTCAGAGGCAAACAAATGAGGCCGACATTCAGGCTTTCAGCAACTGATGTTTGGCCAGCGTGCAATATTTTAACAGTAGAATTACTAACAATGAACGTATTATTATTTGTATCATTAAATACCTATTTTCGATGTTAGATAGGGAAAGGGCAAATTAATTTGTACCATTGAGTACCATTGAGTACCATTGAGTACCATCGAGTACCATCGAGTACCATTGAGTACCATCGAGTACCATCGAGTACCATTGAGTACCATTGAGTACCATTGAGTACCATTGAGTACCATTGAGTACCATCGAGTACCATTAGTTGTCTATTTTGATAATTATCCATGAATATTGTAGATAAAGACACCGTTAATAATCGAAACTTAATAATCGAATAAACTTTAAAAAGAAGTTTGAAACAAGTCCAATTGACCCCTTTGGTAGTTCTTGTGATAATTTCTAATCACTTTAACACTAGAACTGTCTGTAACACTAGTCTTTTGAAAATATGCTATGGAATTTAAAGTAAATTTCTTTGTAAAAATAGTGGAAACCAGTCAAATTGACCTCTTTGGTTCTAGCGTTAAGATCGAAGAACGCTGAACGAAAGATCGTTCGATCTGTTTTGTGAAGTTGGCAATACTCACCCCGCATGAAGGAACATGTAGAATGCGAACCTCCAGAGTTCGAGACGTTTGTCCGGTCTATAAATGAAGACACTATCGATTGGTACCGGACCCGAAGGATTCACCTCTCCCATCGCTACCGTATAATATGTGAAGAAACCCAGCTGCAAAGAGAAACCAATGGAAATTATAGATAAAAACATTATTCGCGTAGAAAACGGTCCAAGTTTTTCAGTTGTTTACAATTACACCGATGCCTTTTCAACTGTTGCTGTTCGTACCTGTGACAGTTACAGAGGGAGGTGGGTACTACAAGAATTGACCATCGTTATCTCCAACCTACTAGACTCTGAGTACCTTAGAGATGAGAATAAGTGGAATATGCAATAGTTGCAGAGGCACCAATTGTAAGAATAATACCGTTAATACTACTAATTAATTAACATTTTTAAACCAGACGGTCAACGCACAGCTGTAACGAAACATACTGCGATACAATTCAAGTATTCGTATAATAAACAAAGAAAAGCACTTCCACGAGATATTATTATACTTTTTTAATCCATCGTGTGTATACATTTGTGTCCCTTGGCAAAAATGAAACTAAATCGATAACTTTTTAGCGTTTGAATTATAATGAGACTTTTACTAAAAGAAGTAGCAAAAGATTACATTATTTCGATTCACTTAACCAGGAAATATTCATATTAACAGTTAAAGAAAAACTCACTCTTTTAATTTTGATTGAGAAACTAGAAATAATGTTACAATGTGAAAACGTTTGTAACATAATCTATTAATATTCAACAACCGAATATGGAAAAGATATACTGTCTTGTTTTATACGAAGTTCGTAGAATAATTTCAGGACTCTATTTTGGTAAACATAATAAATACATAGGTAACGACTTTTTTATATCTATAATTTCCAGACATTAATTAAATAAACTGGCAACGATACGCCGACTCGTATGGATAACGATTGAAATAATGCACACACGCAAGCTCTAATTACATTTATTGATAAATTTTTTAATTTGTCTACTGTTCCTTATATCTACGTAGAAGTAATATCGATGGATTAACAATGTTTTTCCGATGAAAATATGTTTTCATACGACCTAATCCGGATTAGTTTTAACTATATCATCTATGTATTTGGTGCACGTTGCTCGTGATACAATCATTGTATCTACGCGGAAACTGAGATATATTGAAAAATAGAAAAATTACATTTTTATTCATAGATAGCTTTCATGCGATATAATGATGTCAGCTATCGAAAACGATCAAGTTATAGTCACGGAAATGGAGATATTTATAAATGTTACAAGAAAGTTTTTCAAACAATCATTATTCTTTTTCTATTGTTTTTAAGCAAGTTTAATCGTGCAGTCGATTACTTGCCGTATTAAAAACAAACACATAAGGTCGACTATGCTTCTCGACCTTAAACTTACTACAGTGCAAAAAAACGCGTAGTGCTCGATAAAACGTTACATTTAAAACGTCAACTTTTGCAAAATCACTAATTCCATCGAAAAAATAACATTCTGCACGACTCGTATGTTGTATTCAATTAATACGTAATTGTTTCTCGTAAGGTCGCACAATGAACAAATCATTGTACTCCTTGCGCAGTTCACGATAAAAATTGACGATAAAAATGCGAGAGAAAAATCTAATCGACAACAAAAAATCGTAAAAAAATCAACGCCCAAATGATGTTCGTCGATCTGACAAATACCAAAACGTGTTTTGAACGAATATTTATTCGAGGTAATATTTCAAGCGATCGTAATACACGAACCACCCTGTATATTTCACGACTGACGCAAAAGTTGAAAGAACCGGGTATAATCTATCGTTACGTACAATTTTAGAATCGAGGCGACATGCGACACACGCGAATGTAATAAGGGACGCGAGTGACACAGGGCATGGTAAGGACGTTTATTACGTCATAATGATCCGGCCTGTTGGGTTTCCGAGTGAATGTAAACGATGGGGGGAGGATGGAGGAGGGCTGGTTGTGCGTGCAGTATTACAGCAGTGGTTGAGCGTGAATGGTCCATATAAATCAGGGTTTGTAATATCGTGTTGGTGTCGAGTCGACGACAGTGTCGCAGCGACGCTTATGCTGTTTCTGAAAACCAAAGAAAAATGTAGCATTACCGGTGCTAATATACCATCGTTTACAGATACGGGGATTATTGAATTCCTAACCTCTTCCCTTACGATTTGAGTAACGCGTGTCAGTAATTAACAGCAAGGTCACGACTCTCGCTGTCCTCGTGAACGTTAAATTTTCTTCCCGAGAACATTAAAAAAGGATTCTTTCTAATATTTTTAAGAAAATATATTTCAACGTGGACAAGATTCGAGCCTGGTTCTTATGTTCGGTACGACTTCCTTACCACGAGTCTCGCACAATATTGTAGGCAAAAGGGTTAAATCCGTTAGCATAATGGGGTACACTGTGAATGCAGTGCGCATGCGCGTGCGCGTGCGCAGACCACGGTTCTCTTGCAGCTAAATAAGAAGAAAAATGGGATACCGATGACGAACAAACGAATAAAAGGATAACGATTTATCTTACGAAAAGTCGACACGACGAGATACAACGATAAAAACACGGCTCAATTGTACGATAAATCGTTGCGATTGTAGTCCTTTTTAAAATGCAATGAAAAATCAAATATTCTCAAAAATTCAGTTTAAAAGTTCGCAACGAATTCAGCTACTCGAGTGGCCTTTGGAAAAATTTATTTATATAACACCCGTTACGAGTCCGTTACTGGTTGTTCTTTACAATGTACATTTAATAATTTTATTTAAAAGTAAATTCTCGCGTAATAAGTAGCAAATGGTAAAATCACACTTATATACGCACCGTGACTTATCTATGTATCATTCTATCCGAATCTTTGCATTAACATTAGAACTACCAAAGGGATCAATTTGACTTGTTTCAAACTTCTTTTTAAAATTGCTCAATTATTATCTTTTTCTAAAATGTTTATCGACGATTATCAAAATAGACAACTATCGATACTCGTAAATTAATTTTCTCTTCCCGATCTAACTTCCAAGATACGTATGTGGTCCCATACGAATAGTAATGCGTTCACCGTGAATAGTTCTAGTGTTAAAGATATTTCTAATTTTGTTAAACATTGTTATATTTTTACATTGTTGCAGCAATCTTATGTCTATAATTTTCTGTATTTTCTAAATTTCTAAATTAAATTGTTAAGTTGTTAAACATCGTTACATTTTATTAATGTAGCGAGACAATCTTACTTATGTCTACGATTTCCTCTATTTTCTGAATTTCTAAATTATCCTCTCTGATATCTGAAAATCTTACTACTATGCAGTCCGATCGCGAAGAATCTAAAAAGTGGAGAAAATCGGTGAAACAAGCAATCGATTCCCCTTGCCCTTTTAGCTCGTGGGTAGTGTTTCATCTATTTTCCAATAGCACGTATTCGAATTCTCCGATCGCAACATCGATCGAATCTCCGCCATGGTATTGTCCTTTCGGTTCTCACAATTTCTATTCTTCGCGTGGTCACGATTTTTGTCCTTCGAGTCGTCGCGTAACTACGTAACTACGTATAATTTCAAAACACAGTGAAGATAGTTATCTTCACCAGCTTTTCGAATTGCATACACGAGTCGTCTTTGTCTCATTGCATCCCGCTTATAGTGTACACAAAGATGAACGAGCCGGGTGTATGTAACGTTTCAGATTCTGAAACACCCACCTGTCTTCTAGGTTGTCCCGGTTCGATCCTAACCTGCGATAATCCGAGGAGCTTTACATTTTTCCTGTCCCTACAAACCTATTACGGAAATGATAGATTGCTTAATAAGTTTTGATAAAAAATGACTGTATTAGTTTCGTCGTTTTATTTTTCCAAAGATGGTACTACTGTTCGACGAACATGTGTGAAATTTCACGTAGATCAATCGACTCGTTCGTATATTTACAATTGTTCAAAGTTAAAGTGTCGTAGTATTTTTGTACAATTCAAAATACGAGAAAACTTATCGAACAACCTACTATGTAAACATCGAGCCTTTGAAATTCTTGAACGCCTTGTTAAGTTTTAACGTTCGCGTTCTTTATCAATTCTAATTGCTCCCGTGTGTTCTCGTACTTTTATTGGAGTTTTTAATGGAGTTTTTAATGGACAAACGGGACCACGATTACAATTTAATTTTAAATCGTTTTAATTCAGATACCTTGCAGGTACACGTATTATTCGTCGATACGGTCTATCGTTTCAGAATTAAATGGTCCGTACACGATCTGCATCGACGGTGGTATCGACTTGTCGTAGGACCAATGAAACCAAGTCGTACGAGAGCCCACACACGATACGATTTATCGTTCGAACAGTCGTATCAAACAGATAGTACGATACATCGTAACGCGTAAGGGCTGTTTTAGTCAGTGCCCTTGCTATTCGAAGACCTGTTAATTTCAATGTCTACCGCGGATGTTCAGTCCGTATGCCTCTGTTTGGAATTCGTCGCTTTAAAACGGATCTTTCTGACGCCCGATCCTATCTCGAGGGACTTCTTACCGAGTTCAGTAAACTCGTTCAAACGCTTTGTCCTCTATCTCAAATAATTAGCGCCGTGAGTTTTAGTCGTACATTGCACTCTTCCTGTACCGTACGTACATCTTTTCTTTTTATTATACCAGGTTGTTCAATAAGTTTGGTTTACATAAAATTTAAAGTTTAAATATAAAAATATATTTACGATAGCTGTATATCAGAATACGAAGAGCAATAAAAATAATAAGTTGTTCAATAAATTTTGTCGTTCGATAAAACTTATTGAACAGCACTGTTCGTCGTTTTGTCGAACGGCAAAATTTATTGAACAACTTATTATTTTTATTGCTCTTCGTATTCTGATATACAGCTATCGCAAATATATTTTTATATTTAAACTTTAAATTTTATATAAACCAATGGGTGTCGTAAAATAAAACGTGTAATATTGAAATATGTATTAATTTAATTTTAAGCACTCCGTTGTAGAAACTGACGTGCCGAAAAAATTTGTTTCGTGGTTATTGAGTTTTTGACCACTAGAAGCATCCGAGAGAACAATTTTTGTCGTATAGTAATCTACGGAAGTGGATCATCGTCCGATAGTGGTTTGTCATAAAATAATAACTTATAATAAAATGTTTGTCATTCATAGTGAAAGAATAAATTTTCGATATCAAATTTTTCCATTTTTTGAAATGCAATGTGAGAATGCAATGTCGATGAATATTTATTTAAAATGAAATAATTTTATACATAGGTATTCTCGTTTCTTCCATGTACACACTCAGAAACTCGATCTCATTTGATCCCCAGTTCAACGATAATAATTCATTGAAAAAAGTTAATACTACTCTTCGAGCAGTTGTAAAATTATTTTTTGAAAAATTATATAAATTAATAATGGAAATAGATTTAAATGTCATCGCTAAAAACTGACAACAGATCCAAGTTTCGGTAAAAAAGTGTCTGTATTATTTTTGATAGATTGGATATTTCTATTTTTATTTCAAACATCGCACTCGTCGTTCGCATTTTCCGGAGATGAAAGAGTAAATTCGAACAATGCGATATTTGGAACTATTGAGCTTAGTTACATTGTACGAAATGACCAAAAAACGTCGAAGTTAACTTTGAATCGTTCTACGTGTTTCTTATTTAACTGTTTAACGGGTTTCGTTTACATTAGGAACGCATAGGTGTGAGAGACGATTTCGCGATACTCGAGCAACATAGCTGCTTGTCGGTTGAAGGATCTTCCATTGTTCCGTCGCAGGAAGTCGTTTAATGCGAAAGACGTTCGAAATAAAGAACTCTATTTTATTACCGTAAAATGGACAAATCTCGAGGTTGTTCGCGTCTACCACGATTTTTAATCTTTTCGGTACTGGGAACGCTCATAAGTGCTCATTGTCGGTCGATTCTTGGCTATGGACGTTCGAGGATTATACTTAATAAACAGTCCACAAGATTCTTACATACAGCGCGTATAATATGTTCAAATCCTAGTGATCGAACCGATCGATTATTATTTAACGTATTTCGAGCAAACTCTAAAGTGAATATAGGGTTTTATTATGTTCTTTCTTTCGTGCAAGTACTTTTTAATGATTCGATCGAGTAAAGAATCGAATAATCTCGGTTAATATTAATCGATACAACATTTGTGTTGTTGATTTTATTGTGTATGAAAAATGAGTGTGGCCATGTGTAATGGATGATAGGAAGTGAGGGTATAGAAGGTATGAATTTGAAAAATTGGTTACAATGTGTCTTATCGAGAAAGTATAAAGAGTGAACATGCGTGATAAGCGAAACAGCTAATTAAGATTTTTGTAATATTAAATACGATCAATTCGTATAAAAATTTGTTCAGAAAGTCATTTCGAGATTTCAAGAGTGGCGATTATCAGAGCTAAGTTCTCTAGCTTTTAAGGGGGAACAGCACCCTGACGAGTCAAAAAAATTAAACTTTTTTTTTATTATCTTAAAGTTTAAAGTGTGTAGAATTTTATGTCAAAATGATATTTCGAAATTCAAACATTTAGCGAAGTTGCAGCGATAAATAAACTTGTTTCACGTTTTTCTCAAAACTTAATTTTTCAACCTGGCTAACACCAAATCTCCGGAACTACACGTCCGATTTACTTCAAATGTTATAGAGTTATTCTGCATGGGGTATTCCACAATGTGGCCTACGATTTTTTTAATATGTTAATTATTTACTATTCTATAAACGTTTAAATTTGTTTTTTTTTTTTCCAAATTTAGACCATTTCTACAATTGTTAAAATTTTCGAAAAATTGTATGCTACATTTTAGATAATAGTCTCTGGTTTATGAATCGATAACATTTTTATTTCAAACCTCCCAGTTCTTGTCAACTGTGGCGGCCAACAAACAATGTTTCACCAGAAGAAGTTCTGGGACTAGCGAAAAACTTCGCTATTTTGTACAATTTTTACTTTCGCGAAATTGTAAAATGAATCTGAAAGTTACATTTATATTCTCTGAAAAAGGCTACATTGTTCGTTTAGTAAAAAAATTCGCAAAATTTACCCATTTTTTGACGTCTCGAAATGATGTTCCCCCTTAAACCTTTACGAAGTCAGTCGTCGGTTACAATGTTGTTCCAATGTAATCAGATTCCGGCGTGCACTTTTATTCGTCGAATAATGTTAACCGGAAATGATTCGAAACTTCGGGCTCGAGTTACCATTATTCGATTTTTCGTCGAGATAATTTTTTTTAACCAATTAATCCTCGACTGATTTACATCTCTGTCATAGACACTAGGAGATACCATTGAGAAACCAACGTCGCCTAATTCATCACCAACGTTTCTTTATTATCTGTAATTGCGTTTCTCCTAGTTCGCGTTACATCTTTCAATTAGGCTCCTTTAATTGTAAGTGCGGTCCTAAACCAACCGAAGTCCTTTAATTCCGATGCTCGAGAAGCGCGTGACTGTCGCGCGTTCCTTTGTGCTAATGGAACAGAGAAATTCGCGAGAACACACCTGAGAATGGAAACTGTGCCCCGGTCGAGCAGCTGGAAAAGCCTTGGAACGCGGTGGCTGAGAATAGAAACGTCTTTCATCGAGTTTAAAAAAGAAAACGAAAAAGGACAGAAAGGAACGACGGTTGAGGGACGCGAGGTTAGGTGGCTAGAAATGAAAAATAGAGTCGAGGATAAACAAAAGAGAGAAGAATCGAACGACGATCGTAAGGGAAACGAAAATTTAAAGAGAGATGAAAGATACAAAGGGAACATTTTTGATAGAGACAAGTGACTGAAAGAGGACGAAGGATGCGGAAAGAATTTAGTAATTTAACGAAGCGATGCGTACAATACAGAGCAAGGAGCAGCGAAAGGAAAGAGAAAATAATTGTAGACGATTGAAAGACGAGGAGAAAGATGAAAGATAAACGGAACGAACGTAATGGGGAAATAAAGGGGAAAAACGGAGAAAGGATGAAAAAAGGAAGCGATTGTCCCGAGTCTGTGTAGTCGAGGTCTGTGGGACAAGATCGTTGGAAACGCAGACAAATGCAAACGATTGCGTCTGATTTAATATGCAAAAAGAAAGGGAAAAGAAAGGGAAAAGAAAGAGGGAAAACGACACGGGATTCGTGCTTCGGTGAAAGAGGAAGAGGAAGAGGAAGAGGAAGAGGAAAAGGAAGAGGAGGTGGAGCAGGACGAGATGGTTCGAGTTTCCTGGGAAAGTACACGTATGTGCACGTGTACCGTGCACCCGTCCAAAGTACATCGATGCACGATGCTCCGAAGAATGTTAGACACGATGTAGAAAGGCTATTGAATGAAAGAGCCATGTATTATGTAGGAGAACTGGCTGTAAGAACATTCGAGGATAATCGTTCAAAGAACTGGTAAACATCTGTATTCGCGGTAGTAAGTAATATGTCTCTATGGTGCACGATAGTTCGATGCATTTGAATTTTTGAAAAATTAGCTGCCATCGATGACACTCCATATCGATACTATCACGAAGTGCAAAATTACACTACAAACTGTTACAAATACAGTACTTTATCATTACTAGATTTTTCAACTATCTATTTACGATTATCCAATAGACCACGAACATTCGACAATCTGTAATTCAATCTCTTTTTTCATACAATTTACATCGATGTCTCGTAATATGGTCGTACCAATTTATATTTTATAAGAGATAAATATATACGGAGTTGCAACATGCGAAGTACTCGTTTCTTAGGGAAAAATGAAAAGACGTGTTCTTTCGAAATATTTGGAACGAATCATCGTTTGGCTCAATGCACACTTACTCGTGTATTGCAAGTTTAGTGTAATTTAGTACCATTTACAGAATTGTCCTTCGTGTTGTCGAATACTTAACCCAATCACTTTTTACTACAAAATTAAAATTGTTCTTCTAATTATAGATTAAATTATAAACTACAAATAGCATTATTTAACTCTTCGAGACGAAAAGGACAATGGTTTCTTTATATTCTTATCGCTGCGATCGATTTTAATTGTATCGTACTTAGGTATCGAAAGATGTTCAATTATAGGTCCTAGTTACTTCGAGGCACAGCCAATATCAATTTTAACTATTGCAATAATTTCCTCTTTCGAGTAACAAAATCAGAGCCGCAAATCCATTCACAAACCATGTAGATAATGATTTTTATCTCGATTCAAAATCTCAACTCCGTACGTGTATTATCCAATGAGGATAGTGAATGGAATGTACCAAAATTAAACGAGATAGAGTAACAACAATCGAGTTTCGCATTATCTTCGCTAATGCACAGTAAAATTTATTACATTCTGTATTGTATCTTTATAAAAGCATCGGAGTCCAAATACGATCCGATTGGGACTATTTTTAATTACGCGTTGTTCGAATATTCTCATTTCTGAGCAACTCTCAACTATGTACACTAAAACTAGTAGTATAAACGCATAAATTATCAATTGACACGCTATGTACAATTTAAATATGAAAAATATATCGAGAGAAATAAATGCTCGAATCTCGTAAGGTAAATAATACACGCTCTTTATATTACAATAGCGAAAGATTGAGGGAAACAATTATCCTACAAAGAGAAAGAATATCTTTTTTGTGACATTTCCATGAATAAACACTTTTACCATTAGGAACGTTTCAAAAAATAAAAAAGTTCCTTTAATACAGATACTTCAGGACTTGTGCAGTCGAAATTCCGTGCAACGAGTTACATATTATAAAGTTTATATTAAAAAAAGCGTTATTACACGTATGTAGTGACTCTTCTCTAAAAAATTGTCTAAAAAATCAAACTCTTTATTTTCGAAAACTTTCATCGTAAACGACACCTATTCAAACTAGTATCACAACCGATGCTTATTTTCTGCGTAGATAATGACACCAGGGTAATTTGTTGCCTCTGGTTATACGTTCCTTCTCTCTTCGCAGAAACACAGGAAGCTTAAAAACGAAATCCTCGCTGTCCTTTACTTAATGTAATTCAGCCAACGCTGCGAAAAAAACTAGAGACTATCGTGCAGCATGGCATTCAAGTCTCCAGGACACCCATTTTTCCAGAATCACGTATGCGTATGCATCCGCGCGCGCATCCTTGCTACAGAAGAACCGAGTATAATCCGAGAGCGCATTGCAGCGTCGTTACACCATCATTGTTCACCGTGAGAAAAAAAGGAACGAGTTTTACGAGCGGTGTGCCGTTCCAGAATCTGGTTGCCCGCCCACGCTGTTCAATTCTGAAATTCTGAAGTGCTCCTAAGAGGGGTTGGTTGCCTTGGACCGGGGAAAAAATGAAGCAATTATACAAAACACTGGCTAATGGAGCTTAATAAGGGGCGCTACTCACATTCTCGCGAGACCTTTTTCTACTTTTCTTGCGCGAGTACTTCAACCCCTTCCTTTTTCTCGGAATTTTCAAGTCGTCCATTTTCCGAGACGAGAAACTTATCGGGCGTACGGTTATTTAACCAATTATTTCAATCACAATTAGGGACGTTGATACGGAAAGGAATTCAATCGGTAAAAGAATTGTTGAACTTTGAAAACTCGCCCTGATAATTTGCAATCGGAATTTACCGTGGAAGATTTCAATCTTGGAAAATTAATTCGAGTTAGGGGATTTGGAGAACTTCGAGTTAAGGGAGAACGAAAGTTATTCTTAACTCGTTAATTGGCTTTGTTTTTAATTTTTGAAGCAATCTCACTTTATTTCGATCGAACCCGTGTAACCTCTTCGTAGAATAATTTTTACGTTTTGTTTAAAAGGTGTAGTCCTTTTTCACTTATACGAAGGTACTACTATATTATCTATATGAATGTGAATTATCTAAATGTCTGCCAGAAACATAATGGAGGGCACATGGTGTTCCAACATGTGTTTCGTTGATACATTTGGTGTATTTTTCTCTTGTAGTAGTAAAAGAAATCGAATTTCTTTTTTCTTACTTTCTTAAAGTTTAAACCGTGTAGATTGTTATGTCAAAAAGATATTTCGAAATTCAAACGTTTAGCGAAGTTGCAGCGATAAATAAACTTGTTTTACATTCTTTTCAAAACTATACTTTATTCAAACTTTACAGAGATATACTGCATAGGGTATTCTACAATGTGGCGTACGATTTTTTTTATGTTAATTATTTAATGTTTTATAAACGTTTAAATTTGTTTTTCTTTTTTTTTTTTTCAAACTTCGACCATTTCTACAATTATTACAATTTTCGAAAAATCGTATGCTACATTTTAGATAATAGTCTTTTGTTTATGAATCAATGATATTTTTATTTCAAACCTCCCAATTCTTGTTAACTGTGGCAGCCAACAAACAATGTTTCACCGGAAAGGGTTCTAGAAATAGTGAATAACTTCGCCATTTTGTACGATTTTTACTTTCGCAAAATTGTAAAATGAAGCTGAAAGTTACATTTATATTCTCCGAAGAAGACTACATTTCTCATTTAGTAACAAAATTCGCAAAATTTACCCAATTTTGAACGTCTCAGAATGCCCCCTTAAGAGCTTGGAAAAAAGTAATCACATTCTCTTGTGACCCATCCTAAAAACATTGAAATAAACGTCTGTAAATATCTTAACACGGAGCAAAATTCAAAATTTTCAATTGTCGTAATGGTACGAAACTCTCGTCGGTGTACACGGTATAAAATACGTATTAACTCGTTTATGAAATATTTGTAACAGCTGTTGAAATGCAATACTCGTACGTGATATATCTGTAAATCCGATACGAAGAAAGAAATTGCACCACAATGTCGTCGAGCATTGAATTTTGATAATTCGATCCCGTTTACATTTCCTTTAAAATTCTGCTAAATTTTTCATTTCACGAGAGAACTACAATTCGTAATATTGCGGTACCGTAGCAACGACGGCCGAACTTTGGGAACTTTTTTCTCTTTGTGATTTTCGAGTTCCAACGTTAATCCTGGTCGTTGCTTCTTTCTCGGTCCACCATGGGCCGCACGAGCTTCGTAATTAATTAATTTTCTCCATTTTCCCTCTCTCTCTCTCTCTCTCTCGTTTCCGTCATTATCGCACAAACGGCACTTTTGTTTCTTCTTTTTAGTACGGATGATCTCCTGTCTGCTTCGTTTCGTTTCATTCAATTTCCGCACGGTTGGTAATACACTAGTTCTATCTTTACCATTCGTTTCTCTCGCTTGTCAGATCTCGCAGAACGTTCGCAGACTTGCAACCGAATCAGCGAGAAAATTGCAACGCTACCGGGGATATTATACTCATTAGTATGGAAATAACGGGGATGTTTCGTTACATTGTTGCCTATTTGTTTTTGCCTTCGCGTTCGTCTAAGTGCGCTGTAACTCTATATACACATAAATGTTTGCGATGAAATGCACCGACAGTGATTCGACGAACGAATACAAAGTAAGACGTTAACCTTTAGTTCGAGTGGGATCGCCCGCGTGGGTCATTTATGACCCGTTACTGTTTTGCGTGGACAGCGACGAGTATCGTTGCATTAAATAACATTAATAGTTGTACTGGGCAGAGAAATGAAAGTGGATAGTATAGCATTGCCTAGCAAACGGAGAGGTCATCAAACAGCTGCACGAGGTCATCAAATACCCAATGGTACCAACTATAGATTCATACAGAGCGAACTAATCAAGATTCGGTGATCGAATATCGATATTGAAACAAAGTGATTACGATTTAAAGCGCGATGAAGAGTTTAGATGACGCATGAACATATCACGCTGAACGCAGTTCCTTTTGAATCATGGTACGCTTCCAATAGTCCCGCGTCTGAGACGCCAGATGGCGTTACCATAACTGCGCGACATTATACCGAAATATTTGCATACGTGTGGAGAGATCAAGACTAGAATATGGAAGCTGGTGATCAAGGCGAAAGAATAGCGATCAAATTGGCACTTGGTGTTCAAATTTCAAAGTATCTAGATTAATTGAGCTACAAACCTTGGAATTGAAATGCATTCTGCAAACACTTGATATTAAAATTTCAAAGTATCTGGATTAATTGATCTACAAACCTTGGAATTGAAATGCATTCTGCAAACACTTGGTATTAAAATTTCAAAGTATCTGGATTAATTGAGCTGTAAACATTTGGATTGAAGTGCATTTTACAAACACACCTATTCGATCCCACTGCCGAAAGAAAAACCGTTTTTAACGAAGACCATAACACCTCAGACTGTAGATCGACATAGACTAGATACAGGAACAAACTTATCCAAGTTTGTTACAGTGAAATTAGATAGTAATTTATACAAGAGTACCGGATCATCTTGTTGATTAATCTACCCATCTAGAAACAGTCAACACGAACCTCGCAACAAGATATACACTTTAGGAGTCAAGTGTCTGGAATTTGCAACAACGATCGCATCGCAATATTCAAAAATCATCCCCATATATACAAACGGCCCCAAAAAAGAAAAATTCCGTACCTGCAAGAGACTCGTGCATTTGTCCGTAAATGAATTGAACAAAAAGCATCGGTGTAAATATAAATACCTCCATATTCATAGTTGAACTTACAGTGTCCTTCGAGCAATAGATGAAAAGACATTCAACAAAAAAGAAAAAGCAAATAATCGCATGGAAATAAAAGAAGGACTCGGAGCTCGCGAACAAAAAATTCCAGGAGGATATAAGGTAAACTTAATTTGAATTCCAGTACATTATGGTATTGAAAAAAACGAACGAAGCAAAATAAGCAACAACGAGAACAGGAAACAGCAATAGTCGCATCTCCTTCTCGGATCTCGCACAGGGTTTAAAGGATACTATATGGTACGGAGAAGGAAAAGCATGGCTTAACGTGCAAAGGAATAGCTTACTTACTAAAGAGTAATACCTATTCTCTAGAAAGTCAGTCTCGTAATCGAATCGTTCCAAAACGCGATACGTTCTGAATAAGTAGGTACAGAGACTGTAACTACAAATTTCACGTTTTTTTTTTTTACCAGATTGGATGTAATTCCAAACGAAAATGTGGTTTCGTTGTGCAGAACCTCGATTACGTTTGTTGAAACTCCATCCTATTTCACGAAACCTGGAAAACTGAAAATACACCAGAAAAAAAGAACCGATGGACGAATTAGTGCTATCGTTCATAATATAAATCTATTTCTACAAAGATTCGATATAACCTTAATTATCGATTTCCTGTTAAACGATAGCACGAAAATTTGATCAACGTCAACTATGGACTGTATAATGGCAGCCCAACCTAAGATGTATACCAAATAAGATGTATAAAAATTTCTGAAACGCATGATAAATATTTCGATACGAACTTTTTTATATTTTGAAAATATAAAACGATGGCCATCTTTGTCGTATATTTTACATACTTTTTTTATCATTTTATTAATACCCAACTTCAAAGAAGATAAAGAATCGAAACAGTAAGGTAATTTTATATACAGTTTACAAATCAATACTGACCAATGACTAGAAACCAATAAGTAAAAAGCAATATTTATGTACATAGTTATTGGATTAAATCTTGAATATTGCACAATGCGTTAATAGTATATAAATTATGATGTATATAACAAATAATGAAAAGTATTGCGTTAGGACGAACACGAGTAAAATAACGATCGGTGCAATCTGTACGTGAGTTGAATTTGTTTACACATCCTCGTTATTTTTAACGGCGATTGTACCGAAGAAAAACCACATGTTATTAGAACTTGGATACGGACGGTTACAAATATATGTGGTTTTTTCTCGTTACAAGCACCGTTAAAAATAACAACAATGTGTAAACGAATATGACCCATATACAGATTGCAACGTTCGTTATTTTACTCGTGTTCGTTGAACTGCAATACTTTTCGTTATTTGTTATATCGTAATTTATATGTTATTAACGCATCGTGCAATATTCGAGGTTTACCTAAAGAGAACTATAATACAATTGGCCGAACTTGGTCGCACCGTCACTATTGAACAATGTGATTTCTGTCTTAGCTCCAAAGACCATTGTTTGCGTTACTTTCTGAAGATTATGGTTGTAAAAAAGCAATACCAATAAACTTGGAGAGAACTATGCATTTCTCTTTAAGTGCAACGTATACGAAATGTTAACTTCATTTTTCTACAGTAAATTGTCATAGGCTCGTAATGAGCTTGCAGTGTCCTTAATAAATAAAAAAGAATGACAAAATTCACGAACAGAGTTTGAGTTTACCCAAAAATATCTTACTTAAGTCGGAGATTTTGCTACGATATGCAATGTTTTTAAATTTACATTTGAATTTTTGCGGCTGAATTTGTATCTTTGGCATCGAATTACGCCAAAATGAGTTAGGTGACTTGCAGACGATAGCGTGAATGTTAAATTTAGGTGGATTAAATGTATTGTAATTGACCTTTTGAGACTAGATTTGAATCTTTGGCATCGAGTTACATGAAAAATGAGTCAGGTGATTCATAAACCATAGTAAAAATGTGAAATGTAGATTGATTAAATGTATTGTGATTGAGCTTTTGTGGCTACAATCGAATCTTTGGCATCGAGTTACAGCAAAAATGAGTCAGGTGATTCACAGACCATTGTAAAAATGTGAAATGTAGATGGATTAAATGTATTGTGATTGAGCTTTTGTGGCTACAATCGAATCTTTGGCATCGAGTTACAGCAAAAATGAGTTAGGTGATTCACAAACCATAGTAAAAATGTGAAATGTAGATGGATTAAATGTATTGTGATTGAGCTTTTGTGGCTACAATCGAATCTTTGGCATCGAGTTACAGCAAAAATGAGTTAGGTGATTCACAAACCATAGTAAAAATGTGAAATGTAGATGGATTAAATGTATTGTAATTGACCTTTTGAGACTAGATTTGAATCTTTGGCATCGTGTTACGTGAAAAATGAGTCAGGTGATTCACAAACCATAGTAAAAATGTGAAATGTAGATGGATTAAATGTATTGTGATTGAGCTTTTGTGGCTACAATCGAATCTTTGGCATCGAGTTACAGCAAAAACGTGTTAGGTGATTCACAGACGGTAGTACAAATGTGACATTCGGTAGATTAAACGTAAGGAGATCCCTTTCGAGGGAAAAAGAAGTTTCTGGGTTGCGATGTTACGATCGAGTGTCTCGTTCGAGACGGATGAGCCCGTTGTGGTGAATCTGGCACACGCGAGCTTAAGTGGTAGAGGAAGAAAACGCGATGGAAAATCCCATCGCGATGGAATGATATTCTCGTTCCCGTCGATTTCGACGATATATTTTGCTTCGTCGGTTGGGATTTCTCCTTCGTCGGCGTGGATCGTTGCGCGGATGTGGGGTGTTAGCAGGATTTATGCATTTATAGGATCGCGGTAGCGATGGATGCAGCTGAGGAGTATGTCGGGGTTCCCGGGATTCTCCCGATAATTGTCGTCGTGTAATCGCGTTTGCACTCGAACCGACGATTTATGACCGGTCACGTCACTGCCAAGCGTACGCGTCTACCTTCGCCAGCTGATTAATGCGAGCAGACTCCGCCATGGAAATAATATACAAATTGCTCGAAAGTGGAGAATCATCGTCCAGCGTGAACGCGACACTCGACGAGCTGCTTCATCGAGCAACCTTTTATCTTTCGATCTACCTGTTTCGATAGCAGGTGAGACTCTCGCCAAGCGAATACCTATTTCCATTTCAAACCGTAAAACGAAATCGATGAGAAATAAACACTTCCTTTACTTTTGCAAACTTACTAGCTACCTATCTGATAAAGTCTTCGAAAGTAAAGACTCTTTCGAACTTGGTACCTAGGTACACGACAAGAGTTTCCAAAAGCAAAGATATTTTTGAGCTTACTAACTACATACCTAATAAAGTTTCCGAAAGCAAAGACACTTTCGAACTTACTAGCTAGGTACCTGATAAAGGTTTCCAAAGCAAAGAGTGAAGTGCGTATGATTCTGACGGAGCGTTTTACAGCTGAAATTATCGAATATGAATCGTTGTCGGTAGAATGCTGTTACAAAGTACCGGAGATGCAACAAAGTTTTGAATAATAATAATTTAATAATAATAATAATAATAATAATAATAATTAATAATAATAATTGTATCGTAAAATCCGATACGATTTCAGTTCCAAGTGATGCGTTCATTTCTCGTCCGTTCGATTCCATTTCTTCTTGCTTTTGTACGGTGTTACATCTTTCTGTCATACACGGAGGGAAACGTTTGCAAAATTGAGTAAAAGAATGGTGAATTCCGAGCATCGAACTACGTCCACTCGTAAATTTTCACTCGCGAGTCTAACTCCGATTCATCTCGTCGAGTGTGAACGTCATCGTCGCGCCGGTGTCGTCGTTAGTTGTCGGTGGCAAAAAGCCTCTTTCACGCTCCAGGATCCCGCGCCATCTTTCTCGGCTTAGCTGCTTTTTGCGAACTAGTCATTGGGAAAACGGATGAAGTTCGATAATGCGAGAACTTCCGAAGCTGCTCGTGAATAACCAGAAAAACCGCTCGCGATCCTTTGTTGAACCAATAATACCTATTTATTTCATTTATGCAGCGATTGAGCTACGAAACGGTATCAAGAGTGACGAATGCGTCGCGACACTTTCTAATAAAATCAATTTCATTCGATCGTGCAACGACCGTAAGATTCAATTAATCTTTTCTTCATCGGAGAGATTCGTCGAAACTATGGAAAAATTAATTCCATCGTGACGTATCATGTAACCGTAATTATCAATGGATCGATATTGTTCAAAATTGAATCGCGATTGGAGATGAGAATCTGAAATGTACATGTACAGTTTCATTGAAGTTCATTCAATCGTGTAGACAAGTGTAATTTAGTGTGTATTGCATTGCAAGAGCAGATACTCGATAGTCTTCTAATTATTTGTATAAAGTTTCATCATTGTGTATTTATCGTTCATATACAAAAGTAAATATTATTGTTGTACATAAATTGTAAACGTTTTTACTTATATATTTATTTGATATCGTGTAATAAATAGTTTTTACATTTATTTTTGTTTTGTTTTCAGGCATGACTGGATAATTAATTCGGTATATTATGCAATTAAATGTATTTTTTTTTTTTTTTTTTTTTTTTTGAAATACATTTTTAATTTTTTGTTTAATTTTGTTACTAGTAAGATTTGAATTTTTCTGTACATACAACCATAAGTATGATATTTTATGTAAAAAATAAAATTATTTTAATGAAGATCTAATTAAATAGAATAAATGAAAAGAAAAAATATATTAAGAAGTGTTGGGAATCGAAATCGGGTCTGCTGGCCGAGAAATGACACCTTACCCTTGCGTAACCATTCAACTTAAAAACTACTATAACTACTCGACAATTATATACAACGATGAAACTTTAACTATAAATAATTAGAAAACTCTCGAGTATCTGCTCTTATAATGTTATACATAATAAATCTATACATTTATTGTAAATAAATGTACAAGTATACAAAGCCTCGTCTACTAGTTTGCTCGATAACTTTCGTCGTTCGATAAAATATGTAGTACAACAGATCGGTGCAACGAAGGTCTTGTGTTCTCCTCGTAAGTGACAATCTCTTCTACGTGTCGACGCGATAGAATAGTTAATCACCGTGATCGAAACGAAATTTTCAAAGACACGAGAGCCACTTGATCCTTGCTTCCTAGGATGAAAATGTTTACCTTTGAGGCAATTCAAAACAAGAGAAACGACGATCGCGAGGGAAAACGAGGATCCATTGTTTACGAATCTACGCTTTCGTTGACATTATTCCTCACGGCGCTCGCATTCGACAAATATTAGGGGGACCGGAAAGTAATGTCGTTTCCCGACATTAAATTCAAATACATAAATTTTTAACGAGTTTTTATTTTTAATCAATGATATAATCACCCTCATTATCAACAACCTTTTGCCATCTAGTGTGCAAATTTTCAATGCCGGATCGATAAAAATCAATTGGTTTTTGAGCAAAATATACAGAGATGGCATTTTGAATATCATCCAAATTTGCAAATCTTTTGCCACTTAGAAAGTGTTGAAGCGATCGGAATAAATGGAAATCCGATGGTGCAACATCGGGCGAGTATGGTGGGTGAGGCAGTACCTCCCACCCCAATTCATTAATTTTTGCCAAGGTTCGTCTTGCGCAGTGCGGTCTTGCATTATCGTCTTGCAGAATAACGCCTTTTCTGTTGACAATCGCTGGCCACTTTTCAATTAAAGATTTATTTACACGATCTAATTGTTCACAGTAAAGGTCTGCATTCACAGTCTGTCCAGGTTTCAGCACTTCAAAATGAACAACGCCGCGAATACTCCACCAAACACACAAAAGGGCCTTTTTGGGGTGTAAACCTGGCTTAGCAGTACTTTGTGGCGATTCATTTGGAGAGAGCCACTGCCTTTTGCGTTTTGGATTATCATAAAGAACCCACTTTTCATCTCCGGTGATGAAGCGATCAAAAAACGCTTCTGTATTGTGCCGTTGAAGCAATAAGTTGCATGTGGTGGATCGGTTAGCCTTGTTCTCTTCGGACAGATTATGCGGGACCCAAACACCTGCTCTGCTTACTTTCCCAATCTGCTGCAAATGTTCTTGGATGGTCGACCAAGGTTGGTTAAGACTGTTTGACAATTCCTCGATTGTCTGACACGGATTTGCTTCCACTTCCGCACTTAACACGTCATTGTCTAACGTTGTTGGTCTTCCTGATCGATACGAGTCGGAAAGATCAAAATTACCGGATTTGAACTTGGAAAACCACCTTTGGCATTTACGAACGTCTAATGCATTTGGATAAACATCGCAAATGTTTTTGGTAGCAACTGTTGCGTTACTACCCTTGCGAAACTCAAAAAGCATGCAATGCCGGATATGTACCTCTTCTGGTATTTGGCTGGCCATTTCACCCAAAATTGTAAAGAAAAATTTTAAATTTAATTATTTACAACTAAACAAGTCACTATAACCTCAGAATGTCTTTGCTACGACTTTAATGTACACAATGAGCTGACAAATGACAATCAAATAGTGACATGCGCAGAAACGACATTACTTTCCGGTCCACCTAATATTTTCCATCCACGGAACAAATCGGGGATAATCAACGCAGGGGGGCGTCGACGAAGAGCGGAAACTCCGAGACATCGGCCCCTTCCGTTGGAAATGTTTTATTTTCACAAGCGACGTTGCGCCCTCTTTTTCTACGGTCCGACCGCCCTTAAAATTCAAGTTTCAGCCCTGGAAAATTGTACGAAGGGAGCTGGAAAGCTATCGTCAAGTGCGCAACGTAATATTGTTAGGTATGCAAATTAAACCATTCAAAGGCCCTGACGAACTTCCGCGAGTTCCAGCGAGCTTAAAAAAAGGAGGGGCGGTTGCAGAGTCGGGGTACCGGTGTAAGAAGAAATGGAAAAGGTACAGAACGAAGTTTCATCCAGGTTTGAATGACAGCCGATTCGGGAGCTTTCGACCATGCTCGAAACGCCATCGCTGAGGATTTTAAGTACGCGTAGAAGCTTCGAGACAATAGCACTACGCAACGATGAGTCTTTGTACAATTTGTCTCTCATTCGTTTAATATTAACGATCGCAATCATTTTACCAAAACTGTTCTTTTCCAGAATCTATTATCCAAAATCTTGAACTTTCTCAACTTACTCTTTAACTTCCTTATCGATACATATGTAGAGAAACGTGTTAATTATAGTTTCGATGCATAAAATTCGGTCAATGTACTAGGTTGGGATGCAATTCGAAAAGCTGGTGAAGATACCTATCGAAATAAATATTACGTTATATTTTTATATTTATAAACTCTTCGTATATTGACTTTACATTCTGTCTTAAGAAAGGGAGCTCTTACGTTTCTGAGTACACGTTTCTGAGTCGTAAATATTTTCACTGTATTTTGAATCATTATTTTTAGCAGACTTTTCGAATTTACGAGAAGCGAAAGAAAATGTTTCGAATCAGAGTTATTCTATTACATAAAAATGTCTAAGATCGAATCAATTAATTTACGAATTTTAGTGACGAAGAATATGTATTATTTACCAGGGCTCTTCGATGCAAATGGCCTCGTGTGCCATGTAATGAATCAATTCGTAGAGATTTTTGTTACGATTTCTCTTCCGTGCTCGAGAATAGATGAATAAAATGTAAATTGTAAAAAGTAAATATTTAAATTAAACACGACCAATTTGTTGCCCAATTGGACAAAGTCAAGTGTACCCGGTTTCAACGTAAAGTTAATAGAGAGGGGAAAACAATAACGTCTCTTGCATAGTTAATCAAAATTTATTATTTCAGCTGATATAAAAATTCCCCAAAAATCACACGAAACAATATATGTATTTTATACCGTAGTAGTATTGTATTTATAATATACGTTTTTGCAAAATTCTTATCTCGATAAAAAATTCGAATAACGAATAAAAGATAAACAATATTTACTTTGTTGTTCGTTAAATAAAAATTACAATATCAATTATGAAACGAAACTCTGTCTCACAATGGACAAATAAAATAAACGTTGCGAATAAATAGTTATAAGGTGTTTCTATTCGTTATCTATTATTCGAGTCAAATTTTACTCGTCTCAGATATTTACCTATGTACACACATATACCACGCTTTGAAGAAGAAATTAATTACTTGAATGAATGGAATCGTCATTAACGCCATTTTTCTCGAAACTACCTCTTTCGAATTGGTATGTCTAAAACTCTAACACTAATGAAGCATTCTTTACGAAATTTGGCATACATATAAGATAAATGTATGTCATTGAAACTGAAACCAGCTTAATATCTGCAATAATTTTTTTCCTACTTAAGAAACGCATTTCGTGTTTTTTCCACCTGTACAATTTCGCTATTTTTCTTTAAAGTGTTGTTTCAAAAATGTTCAATATTCCATTTTTCGTTGTGCTCCCGACTACGGCTATATTCAAATTGAACGCGAAATAATTCCTTTTTTTCGGATGGGTAGATTTAAAAAATTAGAGACATCCGAAGCGTGTGATTACTTTCCACCTAAACCTTTTGGTTTGTTATTTCTTTGTTAAATTGATATTTCCACGCGAAAAAAAATATGTTTCTTTGAAAGAAACGTGCAAAGTTTAAAAAAAAACTATTTTACCAATGGTGTTTCAAAGTAAAATACATGAAAAACTGCCTCTTTTGACGGTTCCCAATCAGAAAATTTACTTAAGATCTATACGATTCCATTTTAAGCACTTTTACCTTACCATCACTTTCAAACTAGTAAATTTTAACGTGTAATTGTACGTGTTATTTATTCATAATTGTATATTCACTATTTCACTTTAAATATTCAAATGTATATTTTCAAATTTCCCAACCTGTAGATGAACAAACAAGGTTAACAGACAGTAACTAATGCAAATAACTACAGTACAGGTACCATTTAATTACTGATTCATCGGAAAACATTTCGTACGAAAAGGGTAAAAAGGGTCTTTTGAGTTGGACGGATTATAGTTAACGGATAAGATTATAGTTTATATTAAACACTTACAAGTTACTCTTAACGTTACAAACCTTTACTGAATCATAATATATCATTTTAATTAGGGATATAGAAGATGTTATTAATACCTTATTACACGATTTGGAGCCATTTTAGTGTAGCTCTTAAATGATACAACATATTTAGTCACAAAAAACTCGCGAATGCAGTCTTCGAGTATTCTTACTTATTTTGTAGAAATGATAATTACTTAACAATTTCTATCATTTATTTTATAAATTATTTTTTTGATAACTACAGGATTCCACGGACCACGTATAATTATTGTATCACTAATATTATTATCATCACTTATTCGAATAAATAAATATCACTTTTCAACTATTCACCATTTTAATTTTATCGCTGCAATTTGATACTGACACTTTGTAGATATTGAAATAATTCTATTTTTATCCAAATTGGATAGAAGGACTTTCTCCAAACTGGCGAACAATCTTAACAAGTTCTATAATAAATTGAACTCAATATTTGTTTATGCAACAATACTATAAATATGAAAAAAGAAAAATAATATTCTCACTTGCTCGTACAATACTTACATCGAAGTGTTAGTTCGATTGGATGTATCGTACAATTGGCCAATGAGTATTCTTGTAGAATCTATGCATACACAGATTACTTAATACTCATTGAATGCGCTCGTAACATCGAACGAGAGTGTATATAACGATTACTGCAAGTCGATTTAACAAGCCTGATCACAGCACAGATACCATTGTAAATACCCATTAATAGAAATATCCGATAGACGTTTCCGATTGCTTCGATTCTCACTTTAATAATTATACAACGAATATGTTGCTCGATCGATAAGATACGTCTGTGTGGTACTAAATAATTAGTAATGTTCGCATCATGAAAACTCGATCTAAAAAATTAATTTTTCTCTATAAATTGTGTTGCACAAATTTGATGGCAAGTGCTTATCAAATATAAATTTATGACGAGATATACCTGTTCGAAGGGGTATTCAAAATCTTTGATGTTACCTTGAATGTAACAATGCATTTTGCTTTAAACAGGACGAACCTTTTGCCCCAATTGACGAGTAAAAATGTTAAATGTTTTGGAAAATAAATACTTTGCGAAATGTTTCAAAGGAAAAGCATAAAAGAATAATTTAGAGAATGCTTGGAACGAAGCGTTTTTTTTTTTCAAAATATATTGCAAAGTACATCTTTCTCTAGTGCCTCTTGTCATTTTCATAACGATGAAAAGGATCAACTTGTTCAGAAAATACGGTTTCGTTAAAAAGAAAAGTTACCGTTGATTTTAGAATCTTAGAAAAAAATGACCTTGAAGAACACCTTTTTACCTGATATTACGTCCCCGTTTCGCACAGTGTGGATAAAAATTTCATAAATTAAATATTTAATCTCAGTACTTTTCCTTGTCAGTTTGGGCAAATCAGTTTTAACATCGTTACGATTTATGGCTCGCCTCTGATCTTCGAGTTACGGACATTATTAAAAGCTACAATGGGACTTCCATCACAAAAATGTCGATTAACCGAAATATCGACCATTGAAAATGTCGAAATTTTTATCCCACGTCTTTTCAAAAAGTATAAACGAATTTGTAATCTTTATTTCTGACCACGACGAAGTTGCACGTATTATAATATATATTGGCTTTAATTTTCTTACGTTTCTCTCTGTTTTGTAACTTATCGCGCAGTGTATGACATATTCTACCACGTGTTCTCTTACAGACCAATTAACGCTTTATTACATTTAATTTATAAACTCTTCGTATATGGACTTTACATTCTGTCTTAAGAAAGTAAGTCGTCAATTTTCCGATCCGTTAAAAGTATCGGATCGTAAATCATTGTTCATTCTTATTCACGTTTTTTTAGATTTATTTTCTATAATTCTTAATATTTATTGTATTTCTTTTATAGAAGCTTTACACTTTCCTCACGAGTGACCGAAAGACCACCTGTTGTCGCTCGATATTGCAAAATAATAGATAATTGCAATATATTTTGAAGCCAGAACTGTTTATTCCCGATTACTATCTTGAATCCAGACCTAATCCAAACCATCGTCTCTCGTAAATAATTATTTACATCATTGTTATTGAACAAGGTTCGAGAATGTTACGGTTGGATTGAATCTAGGTTAGAACTCGTAACAGTATGAAAAACTCTTTATAATTTGTATCGTGACAATTACGAGGGAGCAGCTATTAGTTTTCGCTCGAGTATGCTTCGAGATCCCAGAAATTCGTGAGATCGTGACTATCGTAAATAACTACCGGTAGATAGTTGTAGACAGAGCGATAGTAATCAATAAGGGAATCTTATAATTTCACTTTCTATTGTACGTCTATGAACGCGTAACGAGTTGAAGTGTCGCATAAGAATTACGCATTGATATGCGTGTATTGTGTGAAAAGTTACCTTGGTACGGCTCGCGGTAAGCTCGCGTTTCTTTACGCGCGATAGAAATCGGGAAACTTGAACGGTTGTTCTCGTTGAAAGTGAAGTACAGGTGCGCGTAAAGCATTCCACGCGCAGGAACGCTAGACGAAAGCAACCGCAAGGTGTACCTTACAAGAAGAGGACAGGCGAACCTGGTATCTCGATTAATTAAATTTTCCTGCTCGTTCGTTCGCGGAGGTTTAAACGATCGCTAGGCTGTATTTACCGGCAGGGTATGCGTACACTTCGACCCGGACCGACCGCAAAATTCTCCAGCGCACAAACTGTGGGATTTGTCCGACTCGAGATTAGAGAATGAGTGGAAACAGAGAGGTGAGAGAAAAGAAAGAAAGAGGGAGAGGGTCGGTAGGTGTGTGTGTGTGTGAGAAAGAGAGCGAGAGTGAGAGTGTGTGTGAGAAAGAGAGCGAGAGTGAGAGTGTGTGTGTGTGTGAGAGAGAGAGAGGTGTGTGTTTGTATGTGTGTGTGTGTGAGAGAGAGAGAGAGAGAGAGAGAGAGAGAGAGAGAGAGAGAGAGAGAGAGGGGGTAAGTGAGTGAGTTGAAACGGTTTAACGCGATCCCGTGGAAATTTGTATGCGAGCAAGTTTCTATGGTGTCCCAGCCGGGTGTTAATTCCGTTTCTCCTCGGCGGTCCTTTCTCCTCTTCGTCAATTTTCCATCCGACGTTTTTCGTCGGTTTCATCGTTCGTCTTGGGCGAACATACCCTGGCCGCGTGTATACCGGCGTGTTTACCCGTTCACCTGTGTTGCGCGGTAGAGTGGAATACAGACGACGCGAGAGTCTTGCGCACAATGTTGCGGTAGAAACGCTTCTACTGTGGTGACCACGAGGATAACGGTGATTCCGTGCAAAGCGGAAACAAACTTTTTCTCGACATCTTGCCTTCAGTCCGCGCGAGACTTTCCCTGGATAAAGCAAGAACACCCTTAAATGCCTGGAAATATGCGACGAACGCAGAAATCGTCTGCCCGATGTTCATCGCGCGCGAACGAGTTGCGAAAGTTACGCAGGGTGAATATCTTTACCTTTCTAGCGAATTTCTAACCGGTTTTGGTAATAATTGGTCGAAGTTTGTAATCTGCTGCCTGTGCTTTGTCACTACATTGACGTTTACGAGTCTTTTGCTAATGGTAAGTATTTGGACCAAACGAAGAGAGGGAAGTTTGAATATTTTTTATACGCGATACGATGGCGGACACCAATCTTTTTATACGTGTGATATTTGCCGAGAAACGAAAGTGACGAGAAAGAACCTTCAATTTTTTAAATGGAACGCGGTACAGTTCTTTTGGTCCCATATGAATACATGCGTCGAACAGAATTCATCCACGTGCTATACAATGACCTCCAAGATCCGACAAGGTCAGAAATGAAAGAAATATTTCGAACGTTTCTTAACATTATACCTATTAATGTTTATTCTTAATTTGTCTTAGCTCGTCAAACGTGACTGATTGTTTTATCGTCATTTATCATTGAGTAGTCTTCTTAATGAAGAATTTTTACGATCATAATCTATAAAATACTCAATTCTTTTATTTCTGCCCTTCTATGTCCTTGAATGTCGTTATGTAGCATACGAATGAATTCGTTTCAATACATACATATTTATATAATACAAAAAATATGTATTTTACGTTTCATTTAGAAAATTGGAAATCATCTTCGTTTTCCGAAAAGTATTGCATTCATAAAATATTGATGTTAGTCAACGTATTGTGTATAAAAAATACCAAAACTTTTCCCTCTTTCATTTCTTTCAAATACTTACCGTTTGCGAAAAAAACACTCTTTTGTTATGTTAAATGTACGACTATGTATTACTATTGTGTTCAAGTAATTTCCTTTCTTTTCTGTGATTTTATGAATAGAATATATAAAAAAAAATCAATTCCTATTTAGTTTCTTCGGAATAACATTATTTTATACCAAAATCCATGTCCTCGCCTCGCTAACATTCTGGCTAAAATGTAACAAGTTCAACCGAATCTAAAATGCAGATGTTTGAACACCATTCGAAAATTTAGGACAATTTTCAATATTCCGTGAACTAAAACTCGACAAAAAAATGACACAGTTCCACTCTTAGTCAAGACAGTTCTCTGCTGACTCGTATATTCAATGATAATAAATAAACAAAAATCGATAACGATCTAAAGGCGAGACGACGTAAGAATTACGGCACGTTCCGAGAAATATAAAACAACCGGAAACCGAATGTTATCCGAACTCGGGGGAAGAATACTGTCGATATAAAAACGAGTTACGATCGGCTTGCTTTATTTCTTTCTTTCCGAAAGAAAAAGGTAAAGGCACCCCTTCAATAAGGAGCAATCGAACGGGGTAGATCTGCATGAAGAAAGAGTCTCGACCTCAGGTGTATCGTACGTTGTCCCGGATGGACAACCAAATGGTTTTTCTCGTCTCCAGAGGCATAGATAGGCTTTACCCTGTTGCTACTACTGCAAACAATATCTACCGTGTGTTTTCTCCAGTTCTAGACTCGATCGAATTTTGTCCTCGCGCGGTATCGTAAAATTAGTGCAGTGGAGTACAGTCGATTGTTCGATTTCATTGGGAGGCAAATTTGTATTTTCCGATTCGATAATCGGCCTGAAAGAATCAAATTCTTAATTCTGTCATAAATCGATTAGAAATTAGGCAAATTGTAGTAATTTTACATTTATCAATATCGTATTGCTTTGTTTCGTTTCTTTTTCTTTTTAGTTTTATACGCCTTGAAGTTCATTTACTCACACTGATGACAAAGTGAGAGAACGGAATTCAACAAATAAACAGTCGATCGGATATATCCAAGAACATTCTCGAGCACCATAGTATCGGAGAATATCTACATTTTAACTATGCGTAGAGTGAAATCGAAATTCGCAATCAATGAGAATTTAGCAACGTTCGACTATAGTAGAATATCACAACGAAAGGGTTAAATTACGTTTCGATTTTCTGCTTTGGAATCATTTTCGGAATTCTATAAACAATAATCCAAGTATAAATATTAATGAATAAATCAAACAAGTTATATTGTATTAGAAGAAAAAACAATAATGATCGTATCGAACAAATCGTCCTATGTAGTGTAAAAATTCACATAATTAAATACAAGAAAACAAAATTAATCGATAAATGTATAAGAAACTTTTTTCAAATTAAATTCAGTTGCAAAGTAAATGATTGAATCGACGCCGATTCGATAGATTTTTAATTAACCTGGTACGTACAAACAAACAGATAGACACGCGGACAAACATTCTAAGAATGATCAATTTGGTCCAACCATCCTACAAGTTATACATTTAAGCCTAAAGTTACTATTTTATTTTCATGTATTTGTATACAGTATAGACTAAAGTATTAATAATTTTTCATGTGTTTGTATACAGTGTAGACTAAAATATTAACAATTTTTTTAAACTCGCTTATAAATACGTTCTTGCGTGGTAGACTAATTATAATATAATAAGAGAAACAAGGTTTCTAAAAAGTTTCGACACTTGGAAATTCTTCGAATCTCTGATCGAATGAAAAACCGATAGAACGCATTCCCTTTATGGCTTCGTTGTTCATAGTTTCCTATTATTACATTATTACCGTTAATGTACGCGATACGACTAAACAATCATTCGATCGGCGCCGCGATTTCGATCTATCCAAGTCCACGACAATGGTGTAGGGAAAATATACATCTGTGGAGAGTAATAACGTTATTGCACCGAATGCGACATAATTTGATAATTCGCGGCCCAGCCCGTTCAATGGCCAATAGCGTTAATGGATTACATTGCTAGCTGTGGTAATTCGCTCGGTTTCACGACTGTAACTTCCCTCCTGTCGTACTTGTGCAAATCTAATGCACGCAATGCAAAACGTATTACGTAACCTTTATATTTTGTGCCTATTTTAACGTGAAAATTACGATAATTTGTAAAAACATATGTATATTTTTTTTTTTCTCTCGGGATAACTAATAAAATTATACTCGGTGATGAAAACTTTGCTTTGTCTATTGAAAACGTTGGAATACACCAATTAAATAAAACAAATGCGTCACTTTGTTTTCCTATTTGATGGAAACCGAAAAATTTTACCTAGAACGAACTCGAAGGCAATTAAAAACTAGAATTGAAAAAAATTGTAAAATCGAACAAAACTGGCGACCAAAGTAACGAAACATGGTGTAACTTCGGACCATAACTTTGGCTTTAAAAATGTGTAAATCGTTGGCGAAGAAAAATACTATTCTTGGAATGTTTCTGCATAATATAAAAAAACCATGTTAATAACACAGCCGATCACAGTAAAATAAATACCATATCTTGCTACATACATGCATCAGTTGGTGAACCTTTAATATATTATACTTTGTTCTGTAAAAATGAATTCAACGTATAAATTTAAAAATATTGTGATTAAAATCGAAATTTTTAAACGTTAATTACATGAATTATTTAACGGTTCTACTTACACTTCTTCTTCTTTGTTTTTATTATTGACGGCATAAGCAAACCAGAAAAGAAAATATAAAATAACATCTCATTATACTCGAGTGTAAACTGTATTTCAACAGAAATGTTTTAACAAGGGAGAACTTTTAAATACATCAGCGAACGAATATCCGGAAAAAGAATCTGCAAACCTTTTCGAAGACACTGTGGTGTACAACTTTTAACAACTAAGCCATTTTTAATACTCTACTTACCGATTCAAAATATTTTTTATTCTACTGTTAAGGTAAGAAGTGCCATTTATTGTTTAGTGTTCAATTTAAAATTCTAATACACATCTAAGATAATCCTCGGTTATACAAAATAACTATTTCGTAGCTGAATAAAATAGAATCGTTCTACTCGTTAAGATAAATACTTTGGATCGAATATTGTTCGTAAATGAAAATGAAAATTTTGATACTGGCCATTGTAACTTTAAAAGAATATAAGAGGAAATTCAGTCAATATGTGCGAGAGATTAAAAAAAAGCAATTCGTGATATTGAATAGAGTTTAATCGACATTTTTTTAGTTTGGCTACTGTACTAACAATAAAGCATGTAATGACAATTAAGAACACGTAAATTATAGTCAGGGTTGAGAAAGGTTTCCATAAAGTACCTTTTTCTAACCGTCTCCAATCAGGTACGCAAAATAATTCAATTTGGCGTTAAATATACAAAAAGAAAAATAAACATTAAATTTTTCGTTCAAACAAAAAGTACTGAGTATTTTAACGTGTTGGATTTTTTTCTTTGTTTTAAACTTAAAATGTAATAAATAATGTAATTTATGCAGTAATGTTGTTCAGGTACAAACAGTATAACAATAGAATAATACAAGATCTCTAGAGCTTCTAACAGTATCCGTTGTTTTTCAATAATAGCACGGCATTGCTATACTTTTATTAATGTAACAAAAAAAAACTGGAATCGTAAGTTTTGAAAATTAAATAATATAAATACAATGGTTAAAAATTAAATTCTGCCCTGCAAAGAGAGAAAAGGAAAAAGGTCGGTTCCAAAGCGAAATGTCTGCGTAGATAGAAAGGTCGTAAGACGTATGTATGCTATCAAAAAACGAGCAAAAGTATGTTTTCTTCTTGTCGACCAAAACCTGGCAAAATGGAAGAAAAACATGGCAAGTTTTATGCTGAAAGCTTCTAAGACGAGAATCTGAAGATTCGAGTCGAATGTACCTATTTTTGAGACGCGATAAGAATTTCAAAATGAAACATTTCATATCTGTATACAGACAATCATCAGGAAAAGTACTTTCTTTATATTTCAAAGCTTTTAAAAATGACACGAAGTAAGAAACTATTTCCAAATACTAAAACAACGAAACGTTTCGAGACAAAAATGTGTCCTGAAAACAATCCCCTCGGAAAAGTCTTAAAAAAAAACTAAACACGAATTTTAAGAAGATTATCAAAAATGAAATATCTTAAAATATATATTTACAGAAAAGTATTTTCATATCTTATGGTGGATGTGCTTGTACCTTAGGTGTACGAAAAGATTGATTACTTGAAGTTCCCAAAGTGTTCATAGTGAATGGAATGAGTGTTCAATTAAATTTAATTTAGAGATACTAATTTAAAGATATTATTTTAACAGAACATAATAGAACGAAACCAACTGCTACATTTTGTTTCTAAAATGACAGATCAGCTTACATTTGAAATCGGGTTTAAAAATGTTCTCTTTTTGAACGTTTCAAAAATACTACAACGTGTTCCACCGATTCGAAACAAGGATTTAGCGTCAGATATTTATCTGTCGCATCTATGGCACGGCTACACGTTTGAAGAGTAAGCGAATCAATGAAAAATTGAAAAACCCTCAATAAGTACTTATTGTCAAGTCATTAGAAAATGTTTTTTAAAAGAATTTCGTTCACTACAGTTTCCTCTATTACGCGATCTTGGAAAATTAATTAGTCATCAAACTGAAATTGCCAAACAGCAATATCCGCATCAGATAAAATACATTTTTTTTTACAAAAAGTTTATAATGAAAAGAACTATAACATACAGCGGATATAAACATGAGAACTTAATTGTTGTATTACACCCATGATGGTCGTAATAAAAAATAAAAACAATATGTCGATACTGAACAAACTTTTTTAGATAGATGATATGCGGAGTCAGTGCGAAGTTAGTGATATTTTTCGCGTTGAACGAAGCTTCCAAAATATCATAAATTAAATATCAGAAAATGAACATTTATCTAAAATGCATTTTAGGATGAACAATGGGAGAACTATGTTTGGACTCAATTTCATATTCGCCGATCCATGGATAAGACTCTCATAAAGATTCGTTAAAAAATATAACAAATTTTATTTCGCAGTAGTGATTGACATATCTATCCTCTATTTTACTTTATTCATCGAAATGTATACGCGACACTTAGCCTCGGTTTAAGATCAAAATCGCTACCTACCCCGGTTACAAGAAAACTTTCGACGAGCCCAATTTTACCACTTGAAAGCTTCTGTATACACATTCCTCGACCTAACGTCGAATGATTCGAACATTTAAACGTCCAAAAGTCTACTAAACAGGAAACATTACCGACGAATCCACTAAATGATCCAAGATGAAACTCACTCTTCTTTTCCTTTTGTTTTCTTTTTGCGTCTCTTCTCTACCTTCACTATACGCAACCCTAAAATTTTATAAATTGATTCTCAGCATTGAAAAGACACTACTGTATCGACATAAACCGAATACATATTGAAAGAAAAATATTAAAAAATTTGATTCGCTCTCCCTTACTCGGGAAATAAAATCGTCTACTTTGAAAAACATCGCACCAGATGACCGTAAAAATAAAAAATTCTAGCAACGAGTACGGTGGAAACAATGAAGAAAAAGATTCGAACGTGATGCCTGGAAAAATCGACGAAGAAAAACTAAAAAGAAATCGAACGAAGAACGTAGACATGGCTGAAAAGAACTTTCACCGTGACCTTTCGTCCCGAGAGAACTTTTCACTCCTCTTTCAGAAAACTGCCGAATTACTTTCGATAAAAGTGTTACGATAACAGAAAAGTCTAAAAACTGAATGGAAATTCTGTGGAAATGAAGATACGGTTAAAGAAATCTGAGAGCAAGAAATTGTACTAGAAGAATGATTAAAATTGCTTCGTTTGCGTGTATTTTCAAGGAAAACTACGTCGACGTGTTTTGAAGAAAAAAGTAAACTTTTACCTGGGAAACGAAACTGAAAGTGGTGGAGTGGAACAAGAAGAGAACTTTGATCGAGGAAGGCCAACGCGAAGGGAAACGGAAATACGATAACAAACTAAATTTTCCGTTGATAAATACAATTCTGAATTTGCTCTTAATTTAAAAGTAAAGACACACCACTTGCACGTTGTTTGCTTTTAATGTGGGCAATTGTTGGGAAAAACAACTGTCGACGATTTCTATAAGAACTATTTTGTACAAAAATCAATTATCATTTTAAGATTGTTCCTTATGGTTACAGTTAGAAACCCTAAATACTATATTTCTATGACACCGTACTGGTTCGTAATTTTTAGAATTTCTATAATAAATGTTTCGTGGAAATTACTTCGGAATCGTTATTAAAAAAAAAAAATGATCCAATTTTTAAAACTACCACGTTCTTTCCCTTAAACACCCTTAAATTATATTCAAACTACTTAAATATTTCAATACCAAATATTTACAGCTTTCATCGCCATAGTAAATTTCAGTACGTTGGAAATAATTTTCAAATAGTACTGTGCTTGCAATTATCGTCCCATTGTAAATATTTAAATCGCAGGTGTCAATTATAATAACAATAATAATTATAACATTTATATTTATTTCGGTTATTATTATCGACACGACTTCTTATACTTACATTATAAAGTAAATTACATTCGTGGAATAAAAACGTAAAACACAAAAGAAAATAATTCCGCGATCGTTGTAAAGTACTCACACCAGTAACTTTGACTCGTTTTTCGTAACAACGCCTGCTCGAGAACACTCAATACGAATCTCAAAAAGTAATTAATTAATTCAAAATTAATTTATCGTTTTTACTTACGCGTAACGTTACTCGCCGAAGTTAAACCTAAAGGCGCACCGCATGAAAAGCATAAAGAAAATCAGTAATCCTTCCATTACTACGAACTCGTCCATTAGCAAAGATAAAGAAAGAAAGAGAAGAAGAGAAAGAAAGAAAGAAGTGAAGAAGAAAACGAGAGAGAGAGAGAGAAGATTAAATAAGAGCGTCGAAAATCTCGAAGGTGAGTTTCTGGAAGGTCATCGACCTTCCAAGGATTTTAGGGTGGAATTAGCCAAAGAGAAGGAAGGTGGGAGATTTGATGGAGGAAGAGATGGAGATAGAGAGGATAAGAAGGGGAAGGGATGGAGATGGTTATCTGGCAGCATTTGTTTTGGGAAGGGAGCAAAAAAGGCGAAAAAGAGCGGACGGGGTCGGCGGGGATGAAAGGGGGAGGAAAGCCCGTATTCGTGTTATCTCGAGACGAGGGGAAGGGTGCAGGGGGTGTGGAACAGCCGGTGGAAGCCAGAAGGAAGAAAACCCGTATTTGTGTTATCTGGAAAAAGGGGGACAACATGGAAATACCTTAATACCTTCTACGGACTTAGGAAATTATTATCGTTTCTCTGGTTAAATGAGACGCTCCGCGGTCGTTGCGTCCGAGCTGAATTCCTAGATCCACGCGGATTAAATTACTTGGACCATCTTACTTTTTTCAACTTTATTTTACAGCTTAGATAATGGCCGTTGAACGTGAAACCCGAATTCGCCGAAAATTCACCGGCCCGTAAATTGCCGAAACGAATCCGTTAAATTCAAATTCCGTGCCATTACTTTCTATGGTCGCTCGCTGGCTACGATTTCATTTTTCCTCCAACTTACTTCTTTTTTACGCGAAATTAATCAGTTCGGGATACAGGATTGCATATTTTATTTTACTTTTAACACGATTGAACGCAATGGAGTCTATCTTCGCAATAGTATCGAAGAGACAACACAATTCTTTGGGGGGGAAAAGATTAAACGAAAATGTAGGATCAAATTTCTTTATAAGTGATTTTCTTTAAAAGAAATTCGATTTTGAAAATTCATCGGGCATGTGCATCATTGAGAACGACTTAGTTAATTGTTCTGTCCATTACTCAACGTGTTTAATTGTATCTAATTGTATCAGTGTTTGTGAACAATGACGGTGGTTTATATATATATAACTACAATTATTGGTTTTATCTGTAGTGTCACTTCGTTATCATTTTATACAAATGCAAAAATCAGGTTTATCCAATCGTACGCGTACTAGACACATTTTTAAAATCGAAGGCTCGTCCGAAACAATTTTATTACGCATTTATCAATTATTTTTACACGTTCGATCACTTCCTAACACAGAGTACGCGCTCGACGCACTGTGTAAAAACGACAAGAAAGGTGTTTGTTTCGCAACGTGTATTGCAGTCGAATAAACGAGAGAAACACCAGTGGTTAGTGCAGCACACAGGAAAGAAAGCAGACAAAACGACGATACAATTCTTCGTTTAACGCGCGAGGAATAAGAACAGTGATTCAGTTACTCTCTATAGTGATACAGAAACCAAGGTGATTTCCACATTTGTTTCCGAAAAACGTAAAAATTTATCAAGACCTCTTGATTAGGTACGTTTGAGTATTAAAACAAATTTTTTTCTCGGATCTGTGTATTTATACAGCTGTGTATCTGCACGAGAGTATTATCAATGGATCGATGGAGTTTTCCCAGTAAAAATATATCCCAATGACGTGTTTGGTTTCATTTTCATCGAGAGAAGCTCACAAATTCATTGATCGTACCTCTGGAACGTACCAAAAATATGAAAGTTTTTAGTTTGCATTAGTGACTGTTTCAACGTTTAGAAGTTCGTTCGGCAAACATTTGTTTCCAAAAGGTATGATTCAATTTCGTTATTCGAAACAAAATCATTTCAATCACAGGCTCTATAATGATATTATTATTGTTAAGTGACTATCGAATTGAAAAAGGATAAAGAAGAAAAGTGTTAATCGTGGGATTAATATCAACGATCATTTGGAACATAATAGCGTGTACCGATGTATTAGGTTTTAGTTTTAAAAAAATACTATGACACTTCAACTTTGAACAACTGTAAATATACGAACGATCTTTATAACACATCTTTATAAACACATCTTTTTATAAACACATCTTTAGAAAAATAAAACGACGAATAGCTTCGTTTCTTATTGAATGATAAAATTTATCGAGCAACCTATTACAGGCTGTGATCAAAAAGTTCAAGGATTTCTGCAAGACCATTTCAAACGACTTTAGAGACGACATAAACATACAGGATTTTGAAGTTATCGTGTTTCATGTGAGTATTTATGTAGTGGATTAATATACATTTAGATGATGATAAAATACAATTGTACAAAGATAGAATTCTCTTCTCACTGAGTTGATCACTCTTTCCTTGTAACTCGATTTCTGTACTTACTCTCTTTCTTACACAGGTGAGAATTGTTGGCATAACTTCCTCTGTGTCCTCGTTCACTCTCCCAAATCATAGCATACGCATATTACCTAGAAACAGTGATTACATGAACACCCATCTCAATACCAAGAACATTAATCCTTGTTCGTCGAGAGAATATTTTTCCTACACACTCGTCACACATTGTTCTTCCATGAAAATATCACTCACATTCGCGCCACACTTCATATCACATATTCCAATACAATCTGTTATCATACCACATTTCATTCTTCTACAAAGTATATACCAAAAATCGAAACAATCGGTTAATCAGTTCTCAAATTGCTTCTATTTTAATGTATACTTGCAGAAAAAAAGTTACGGTGACGTTTTCTGACAAGTCCTCGAACTTTTTGATCACGCATTGTACATAAACGTCGACAAGACTCGATAGAGCGAAATTTCCCTTAAGGTCTTAGGACAACGTCACCGGTGTTCGCCGCTCCACTTTTTTTCCCCCAGCCACTTGGCCAAGGATAGTGTTCCACGTCTTTACGATCTGGCCTCCGTTTAAGGAGATTAGGTTTACACGGATCTTAGTTTTACTTGAATTTACTAAATCGCATCCCGCAGGAGGTATCTGCGGACCAGGACCGGCTAAGTTTTATGCGAGTTTAAAGCAGAAAGTTCCGAGAACCTTGCGCTTTTAGTTAGGAAAAAGAAAAGCACCAGGGAAAGGAAGACGATTGTTTTCGCTACATTTGTTTCACGAATATACACGAGAGAGAGAGTGAGAGAGAGAGAGAGAGAGAGAGAGAGAGAGAGAGAGAGAAAAAAAGGGAGAAGAAAATAAGAAAAGTAAGGAAGAATGTAGGTACTCGCGCGTGTTCGTCCAAAAGAGATTGGAAAGTGCAAGCGGTCTGTAAAACGTGCAGAATTATGGGACATTTGTTTCGGAAAATCCTTCATTTTATGCACCAGCCACGTAACTTATCCTTCCGAGTAATAAATTAAAATAATTTAGTTCGTATAAACAGAGATCGAAAAGAGATTGGAAAGTGCAAGCGGGCTGTAAAGCGTGCAGAATTACGAGACATTCGTTTTGGAAAATCCTTCATTTTATGCACGAACCGTGCAACTTATCCTTCGAAGTAATAAATTAAAATGGTCTGGTTTGTATAAACAGAGATCTTACGAACGAAGAGTTTCGGTTTTAAGGAAACTTTGGAGAACGAGCTCGATTGTTTGAAAAAAAAGCAAAATGGCCCTCTTCGATTCTAACATTGAGTTTTCTGGTACGATTGGAACATTCTTTACTCGTGTATAAATCTTATCGACTCTTCCTTTTTCGATAAAATAAAATTGTGAGCTGCACAATTCATAAGCCTTCGGATGGCAGATGATTGTTTACTTGAACTTGTCCCCGTTGGTTCATCGAGCCAATGGTTCTTCATTTTTTTAAGTTCCCGATAAAATTCGAACGATTGTTGACGATTTTAGGCTCTATGTTAAAAAAAAGAAACTAGTACGGTAATAATTGCAAAAATTATACAAAATAAAAATCTATTAGACACGTAGCCAAACATTTGCAGCACATAGCAACCAATTTCACAACGTACTGTAATTCGAAACAGTTGAAATCTGGAAAAAATGATAGAACATCAATGTGGAAGCACTGATTTACACCAAAATTGTTATCTGAATATTTTCGAGGTCGTTGACGAATCTGAAATGAAAATTACGCAAAACAAAATGGTAGACCCAGTTTGTTGAATGCATATTTTAAATAATTGTCATATTTTCATATTTTCTTGTTACATTTACCGTAGTATTCAGAAGATATCAAATTTATTTATTAGGAATTAGTAGTTTGAATTCATAAAGATAATAAATATACAAATAAAAACAAAATGGCAGATCCAAAACTAAATAAGAGTTTGAATTAATCAATTGAGAGTTTTAAGAAGTTTAGGGTAGACTAACGAAACATTAAGAGTAATTATTTCCGAGAAAAAAATATTCATTTGTTTAAACATTTAACTATTGAAGCGTAGATTCTGACATTATTCTGGAAAATTTATCGTATTGCTGACGCTAGAATGTTATATCCAATTAAAGTCAAATAAAAATTCACTTCTTGTGAAATTTGTGTTCTACCGAAAACAATAACAAAATTGTTGATTTGATGTATGTTACATATATCATTTCGATGTATGTAATTAAATTATTAAACCTTTTTTTCATTAAATATTGTCAGTTGTAATCTTAACATTAAGTCTTCCGCTGAAAGTAGCATCTATTCTGTATTCGAATTTTGACAATATATTTCTCATAAACTATGACATTTTTCAAAAATTTTTATTGGTTTTCGTACGTCAACTATTCTACTATGAAACTGTATTAAAAAATTCTTTTCTTAACATTGAAAAAATTGGACTTTTTTCCAGCGTGGCGATTGAGAATTACTGCAAACGATTCCAAAACGCAGGAGTCAATTCAAAGTGCAAATGTTATTTAACACAAATTTGTTGATCGAGTTAGCAACCTAGAACAAGACGCCATTTTATCGCGAATATTATCTTTTCCCCTGAAAAAATGTCTTTCAAACGTAAAAAATGCCCGTAAAAATAATCTGATCGGATCAACAATTACGCTTTTGTGTTTGTTTTTATCAAGAATAGAGGAATAAATCAGCAACGTTTGTTTCTTTTTTCAATTAACATGTGACACACACTTACACCGAAAGTATCAGATTTTTAACTGTCAAATGAAATCTAACCGATGTGAAAATCGACGCTGATGAACTAATCTCTCCAAGACTCTTGAAGAAACTTGATCAATCAAGTCCTAATGTTCTTTAAATATAATTTTTCTTTCCACTCGTTTGTCACTTTCGATTACGATTACCAGAGATTAAATAAACCAAATATACCGTATTAGAAAGATCATTTTGATCGTTATTCGCAAACCATCCCGCAAACTTTCGTTTATTTTAATAAATATTACTCTCTATCGCTCGATTGGGTTCATTTTCAATGAAAAAACCCGACTGACCTGTGAATATAATCTGTAAATAAAAAACGTACAATTTTTAATTTCCATTATTGGATAAAATTCTCATTCGGTAAAAATTCAACTGGTTAGTCGAAATCCGGTGTAAAAATTGTGATTCGAAAAGAAGAATTAGTGTAGTTCGGCTAATGGAGGTTCTACTGTATTTACCAGTGCGCGTGGCGGACTTCCGGTTGAATTTCAAGCCAGAACGCGAATCGCACGGACCTTCCGGTCATGGAGCCGAGAAAGTAGGAGAGTGCCACAGTTCGAGACTGCACTGTTCTCGCTGACACGGGTCTGACTCGTTGATTTTGCATAATTCAGGAGGCAAGCGAGGACCTCGCGGTTACCCTCTGTTATTCCAACCTTATCTTACCCCGGCTTCAGACTTCCGTTCATCTCGTGATATCAGATTTGCGCGAGGCTTCCGCGGGAAACCGTAAAGTCTGCCCGGTCCAATCCTAGCTCTTCGCATGAAAAATTGTCTTCCTATGAGAATGGAAACGGTGATTCTTCTCGAGAATTATTCGACTATCGGACTTTGGAATTACGTAGCAAGTTTCGTTACGTAAGAGTTTTATCGCGCGATCTTTGTAAAAATCCAAAAACTGTCGAATAATCCACGGAAGATTTAACGGGGTTCTCGAGACCTAACCGAGCGCGAGACGAAGAGAGAGAACGAGAATGGTAGTTCCAATACTCGTTCCAATTTTAATCTAATTCGAATTTCGAACCGGTGGAGACGTTGAAAATTCGAAGAAATTTTGTTTCCTCGAGATTCCATTTTCAAGAAAACCGTTCCAATCATTTCTCTTGTACACGTTCGTTTCTACAAAGCGTGGCGCAACAAGCTCTATCGTACGAGTAAACTCCATTCGGTCGTTTCAACTTATTTTAATGCCTCCTCGTAAAACTGAGTTGAACCGGTAGACTTCAATAACAGCATTTTAGTTGCATCTCGTCTCGTATCTGCGCTTCATTCGTTCTTGTATAACGTATTTTTAATCTAACGTTTGTATCTCGATGACATTAAAGGGGGACACTACCCTGACGAGTCAAAAAGATTGAATTCTTTTTCTTATATTCTTAAAGTTTCAAATGTGTACAATGTTACATCGTAAAGATATTATGATACTGTTCTCCGAAATACGCTACAATGTAGCATAAGATTTTTTTAATATGTTAATTATTTAATTTTTTATAAACGTTTAAAGCCATTTCTTTTTCTTTTTTCTTTTTTACAAAAATGATTGTTTTTTCTTCAAACTTCGAACGTTTCTACAATTATTAAAATTTTCGAGAAATCGTACGCTACGTTTTAGACAATAGTCTCTTAGTTTATCGATCAACGACATTTTTTTATTTCAAACCTCAAAGTTCTTCTCAACTGTGACGAAAAATAAACAATGTTTCACCAGAAGGGGTTCTGGAACTAATAACTTCCCCATTTTGTACGATTTTTACTTTCGTTTTGTAAAATGAAACTGAAAATTATATTTATATTCTCTGAAAAAGACTACATTTTTCACTTAGTAACTTGGGGGAAAAAATTTGCAAAATTTACCCATTTTTTGACGTCTTAGAGTGGTGTTCCCCTTAAACAAATCTCCGATTCGTCGTCTGATCAATCGCACGACATTTTCGATCCAATTCTCAAAAAACTACAATTATGCAGAAAGACTCTTTGTTTTGAAGTGGAAACGCCAAAGGAATCAAACCTTCTGTTCTTAAAAGTACTTCAATTTTATTAATCACACACCTAATGTGTTATTAATTCTACTAGGTTGTTCGATAAGTTTTGTCGAACGACAAAACTTATTCAACAGTACTACATTTAACAGTACTATTCAATAAGTTTTATCACACGTGAAACTTATGGAACAGTACTACATTTAACAGTACTATTCAATAAGTTTGATCAAACGTGAAACTTATGGAACAGTACTACATTTAACAGTACTATTCAATAAGTTTTATCAAACGTGAAACTTATGGAGCAGTACTACATTTAACAGTACTATTCAATAAGTTTTATCAAACGTGAAACTTATGGAACAACCTATTATACACGTGATCACAACATTGAGAAACTGAACTGAAACTCTAATTGGACTGAACTGTGCTGAGCTCTGATCTGATCCTCGGCACTGAGACACGTCCTTAAAATTAGTAGAAAAAGACAAAAACAGATATAGGGTAGAGAAAGATAGAAACCAGAAACGGAAAAGAGAATGGAGAGAATCGCAGGAAAATAGAGAAAGCGAGAGTGTAGAAAAGTCTGGAAAATGGCACTCGTTTGCTCTTGCTCAAGTCTAGTCGGCACACGTTTGCCTCCAAGACCGTTCAATCGCTGAGACGAGCAATCGCTGAAACTGGAAAACAAAAAGCAGAATGACAGAAAAGTGAAAGTATAGAAGAAAGCAAAGGAACTAAGGTCTGCTTTGACATATTCCAAATATTCGCGACAACTCTGAGAACGACGAAACCTACCAACAAGACTGTGGCAAAGTGCCACAGTTTTAAAGACTCTTTCAACCACGATACGATTTAGAGGTAAAATCGATTTTAAACGGGGAATTGAACGATACAAAAATATTCCGATAATTTACGAAACCCTGTTGTTTGGAAATCGACAATCGAGAAAATTTCTTTCCAAATATAATTTTAACCGAATGGTAACGGATAGCTTCGAGATTCGAGATTCGAGTAAAATATATCACGATTGTGCAAGCTGATCTCGTCGTAGGTGCATTAGTGTCTTACGTGACGAAGTTGCTTGATTTCGTAAAAAAAATTCTTCCAGCTGAAAGAACGTAGGAAGAACCGGAAACAAAGTGTGAGAACGAGAGGCAGCAGAAACGTTTTCGAGAGGGTAGAGGGTCGAAGGTTAGGGAAAAGGTTAAGAGAGTCGTAGTTTTAATTCGTTGAGGAAATAAAGTCGGAATAGCTGCGGGCGAAATTGACTACTTTACCGAGATTTTAGACGATTGGCAGTCCTGCAGTTTCCTTCTTAATCGAGGAAAATATCGGCCTCTGTAAAGAGAAGAATTGAGCTTCCGAGTTTTCACGTCGAAACTTTTTACTTCCTCCCGACCGCTGCTTTCCTTTTTCATCCTTGCGCCGCTACTTTCCATTTCCTTCGGACTTCGTCTTTCTCGATCGTAGATCAACATCGAGCTACACCGATTTTTTTCTCCCTCGTTTCCCATTAACTTCGATTTTTCGTCTGGAATAGCACCGCGAGGAACATGCTCGTGCCAGAGTCGAAAAAAGTAGTATCAAATAAGAAATAATAAGAAAAACGTAGTATCAAATAAGAAATAATAAGAAAAAAGTAGTATCAAATAAGAAATAATAAGAAAAAAGTAGTGTCAAATAAGAAATAATAAGAAAATAAGAAAAAAGTAGTATCAAATAAGAAATAAGGAGAAGAAAGTAGTATAAAATAAGAAATAAGAAGAAGAAAGTAGTATAAAATAAGAAATAATAAGAAAAAAGTAGTATCAAATAAGAAATAATAAGAAGAAAGTAGTATAAAATAAGAAATAATAAGGAAAAAGTAGTATCAAATAAGAAATAATAAGAAAATAAGAAAAAAGTAGTATCAAATAAGAAATAAGAAGAAGAAAGTAGTATAAAATAAGAAATAAGAAGAAGAAAGTAGTATCAAATAAGAAATAATAAGAAAAAAATAGTATCAAATAAGAAATAATAAGAAGAAAGTAGTATCAAATAAGAAAAAAAAGACATTTGCTCGAGTTATTTCTCTCACTGGGTTATTATAATTATTATAACGTTTGACAATTGTTTACAATAGCGCAAATTTTGGCTACCTCAGCGAAGGTATGTTCCCGAGTGTTCCGGTGAAACAAATATTTGTCGTTCACTTGATATTACAAATCTTGAATTATAGCGCAATTTCATAGCCCGCGGACACGAGGTTGCAACTCGCGCGAACATTGGGTTGCCTGTTGTAAGGGGTGCTTCAACTAGAAGCACAACTGGAAAAATGATAAGTAATCTCAATTTTTCAACTTAGAATTTTTTACTAGTTGTTACTGGCTTGCAAACGGAACCAAATCAACCCAGAATGTTACTAGTTGCCTTGTGACAGTTTAGTCTGATCTGATTCCATTTATTGCGCAATAAAGACCAACAAACAATTCTAAGGTCGAAATAAATTGTAATCGCTTACTATTTGTCTTTTTATATTTTACTAATTGAAACACCCCTTTTAATAAGTAATAGTCGCGCAAGTTATGATCTCGCGCTCGTTAAAGTGTACCTCGGCTCAATGTTTCTAAAAATTGTATCTTGAAAACAAAGAGGAAACAACAATTATCTTTCAAATCAGAACGTTTAGGAACATACCTGAAACATATATATTTCAAGGGCGTTGCAATCGGCGAGATCGGCACTATTGTAAACAACTATCTAACGTCTTTGTTATGCGAATGAAAAGAAAGTTGAACACATTAAAAAATAATGAAATTGACAACAATAAAAATATTTGCTCGCTTCTTGTAAAATATGTTTCTGTAAGTCCTAAGGAACCCGAGATGCATAAATTATTTATCCACGAAGCGAGAAACTTTCATTAAAATCAGAACTGTAGGTTAAGGAAATTTCTTCATAATATCCACTGCATATTGAACAATATACAACAACACGCTCGAATTCTATTCCACGGAGTAGACTTTTGATCTTTTATCCTGAAATTGTATTCCTGTACAAAGGAGAGACGTTTATTTTGCAAATACGTTCAGGTCATTGACTCGAAACTGCACTGTAACAATTATGTTACAATTCCTCTCATTAGAGAGGAAGGCCATATTTATATTGGGGAAAGACCATGTGAAACGATAACTGCAACTGAGAAACTGTCACGATGAGTTGAAAATAGAGAAAATAAGTGGAATATGACGATGAAGACCGAAAAATGAAATAAAAATAACTGTTATATATCGTGCATGAAAAATACAGAAATTTGATCGAAAACTTCATTCGATATGTAATTAATTTGTAATTTTCATTGTCAACTGTATCGAACCATTTTTCTCTTGTAATATCTTGTTTTCTAGAAGTAGATGAAGTTACAATTCTAATCCTGCTACATTTTGTTTTTTTTTTTTTTGTTAAATATTGATAAATTTTATAAAATATGTAGGGAAATTGTATCGATGGTTAATAAACCGCCGAATGGTAACATTGGATATAACACACCCAGCGACGACGCTCGTGTTTCAAATTAGACGACAATACTGGAGGGTTAAATATGGTTTGCGCATCTACGTTATACTGTTACACTAACGACATCTAGTGTTTCAGTCGCGTGAAAATTAGAATCGTACCGTAAAAGAGAAGGGGTAGCACGAACTGAGTTGTACCTACCTCGTGTAACACGAAACGGACGTACGTCTGAGACAAGAGTGTAGTATAATCAAACAGGCGAAGAAAACTACCCCATAACTTGAAGGACTGAGCGGTATTCTCTCTTAACACGCATGAGAATTTTCATCGTCGCAGGTTACAAACATGGAAACGCGATTAAAAACGTCATTGACCAGTCCAACTGGCTGGTTTCAACTGTTTTTACAAAGAAATTTACGTGAAATTTCATAGCATATTTTTCAAACAGGTTATAACTTTTTCTATTCTATAGATAATAGGTTGCTCAATAAGCTTTGTCATTCGATAAGAAATCGAACTATTGATAGCTAAAGATAGCAGTACTGTTTGATGAGCATGTGTGAAGTTTCATGTAGATCTGTCGACTCGTCGGTATTTTTTAACAATGGAAAAAACGAAAAAACTTATCGAACAACCTAGTATAATCAATTTCACAAGATTTACCAACCAGTCAAAGTGACTTTAAATTTCAACTATTTTTACAAAGAAATTTGCTTCCATAGCATATTTTCAGAAGACGTTATTCTTTCTTCTATACTATAGATAAAATCAATTTCACGAGTTCCTCTTTTTCCTCAATCATCGATTTCCCTCAGACACGTACGAGGAACATCTTACTATACCCCAAAATCTATGGGGTAGTTCCAGTGTTAAAGTGATTAGAAATTAACACAAGATATACCAAAGGGGTCAATTGGATTTGTTTCAAACTTCTTTTGAAAGTTACTCGATTGTTAAGGGTGTCTTTGCCCACAATATTCATAAACAATTATTAAAATAGACAACTAATTGTACTCGTGAATTAATTTCCCTTTCCCCATCCAACTTCGTAAATAAGTATGAGTTCTGATACAAATACTAGGTTGTTCGATAAGTTTCGTCGTTCGATAAAACTGACTGAACAGTACTACATCGAACAGTACCGTGCAGTAAGTTTTATCGAACGACAAAACTTATCGAACAACCTATTAGTGATACGTTTCTAGTGTTAAGGACGCAGGTGAACTGTGCGAAACGATTCATCGAATACGTTTGTAAATTTAGCCAGGAAGGATCGAACAAAATTCAATCCATTGGTTCGTCGTTGTACCATATCCGGCTGTAGCTGCGTCATGCCCGGTGCATATTTCTTCGAATGCGTGCAGTTAAGCCCAGGGTCGGAGAGGGTGAGGACGAGCGCGATTCGCGAGGCTTTCAGGGGATAGCACGATCCTCGACAATCGATTATATACCACCAGCAACGAAATTTGTAGCAGCGCCACAGATGAAAATTTACGCCAATTCACGCTATCCACGGCGGCCTCGTTCGACGCAAAAACGTCAATGGCGACCACCGTAAATCCTAACCGAGGCGACTGCGCGACATTTAAAAGGTTAATCGGTAACTCGGCTATTGCTTCGCAGAGGCTTTTCTACGTAAAAACGTAAAATCGTTAAAATTTAAAGTCGTTATTACGACTAGTGGTAGATGTAAAAATCTCTGTTTGGTTAACGGATTCTTGAAACTTATGAAAATACCTTGGTGAATTATTTATAAAAACCTCTTTTTCCATGGAGATAATACATATTGATTGCATTGAGAACCTTCACGAATACGAAAACAATTTATAACGAATAAGCATCAAATTGAATCACGAGACTTCCCCGAATATGACAATAGTGTTAAGATTGTAAATATTTATTTCAAAGTGAACATTACATTTGTAGTGTATCGATACTTTTTGTTTCGCTGAAAACGGATTATTATGTGGTCCTTATTGTTTCTCTTTATTACTTGTCTACTTAGTTGATATGGTTTGTGATATATTGAAACTTTGGACTCAAAACTTATATATCGAACAAAAATTAAGAAGAAATTGCGTTCTTTTTCAGAATTGTGTAATATATTATATAGAAATACATTCTGTGCCAATACTTTTGTACATCACTGTAGTTAACTGATCTAAAGTTTTTTTTAGACCAATGCATTTTTTATTTGCACCAATCAATTCTTGTTTGATGATACTTTATCGTTAAACTGTTAGAACAGACACACCCTGTATATTTAAAAAAATTTGGTTCGATCCAATTATTATTTATCGCTAACGCATATTATACATATATAAATATTATAAAATGGTTAATTAATACAATTTTTAATGCAATGTCACTAATTTTCTGGCAATAATATTACTTATGAATCGATTATTATACCAAGCATATTTATTTTAATGTTTATTAAAAGAAATAAGCTAATTTTACAATCTTTACCTATATAGGTTAAACTTTATTGTTGAATTTTCAAGTTTAACGTCATTTTAAAATATTCGTAGGGATATGACATAGTACGACCGTAAATTTGTCGTAACATCATATATAACATACGATAAATAAAAAAATGAGTGTAACCTTCCGACTATCTAACAAGAAAAAAAGAATATAAGGAAAAATTATTTGGATACTTACACAATTGCTTCATAAAATGGATCAGACTTATAGATCACATTTTCATATATACAAAATTAAAATGATTAAGGTGTCGTTTTTTAATGTATGATGTACTTTTAATATATTAACGAGCTACCATATTACATACAACGTATACGTAACAATTGGAGTAAAAATGGTTGAAATTGAAATTTATCCATTTTTGTCGAGAGATTTGATAAATAACTTTAGACTAGTCCTAATTTAAATTATTTCGTTCGATAAAGTTTGACGAGAATTTTGTTATTAACGAAAACAAACAAAAATATTTACATGTTTATTTTATTCCAATGCTCTATATTATTGATACAATTTCTGCTGATTCGAGGAAACAAAACTGCGCTCTCGGCGTGTTTGTTTGTAAGTGTGTAAAACGAACGAAACGACCCACACGTTTAAAACGTTAAACATTGAAATATGTAAAGCGAACAACTGGATCTAAACGAAGACTGGTTTGGAACACAGAAAGCAGAAAAGAGCAATCGGTCGACTCATCAGGAACGGAAGTAACGGAATGTTAACGAGGATTCGCGGCAAACTATAGTGCTCAGCAACAAATGTATTTCAAAAAGAACTGATTTTGTACTTCTCAGTTTTATCGTTATAACTCCATTACTTTCGCACACAACTAGATTTTATATTTTAGTTGTTTGAATTCTTATACATGTCGAAGAAAATCGAAAGTGTTGCAATAAACGTGCTTGTATAAAAATAAATCGATATATTTTGTAAATAATTTGTAAGATGACACACGAAATATATTCATTGCGAAAAATACATAAATTTTCGAGCAAACATAAGAAAAGAAAATACATTAAAATATTTTAGATCTCTGTGTAAATGTACAAAATAACGAAATTCAATGTATGCAAATATTATCTATTTTCCACGCGTTAGCCTCGATAACATTTATACTTTCAAACAGCAATATTCGCAGAATAATATTTATTGTACACGTAACCTGAATCGAGAACGAAAAAATCTTTTCGTTAAGCTGCACACTATTCAAGGATTATCAAATATTCTAAACGTACATAATAATGGTTTCTTCGATCTGTTTTACATACATAAAGCCAGAAAATGGAAATAAAACTTTCCTTTCAATTCGATTAGAATTGTAAATAGAATTTTTTATTTATTTTCAATGCTCTTTTATTTTTGCCAATCATATTTATATCATGGGATACTTCTCTTACCGGAGAAAGAAAAACCAAAAGTATATTAGTTTAAATAAAGTTTCTGTGAAATATTTAAAACTAATATTACTATTGCTCTGAAAATAACGAAGGTAATCTTATGAACTTTTTACAACGGTTCTCCAACTTGTATAATCTTCTTTCCATTCAACTTTTATCCGTACTTGGATTACAAGGAAATAAAGAGTTTTCATTCTACTATAATTTTATTGCAATATCATTTTTGTATTTTGTCGATTACAATACTTTGAAAATAATTCGGATAACATTGGTAAAAGATTTACAATTTACGCAAGTTATATTATTATCGAGACTGTTATCGTACAGAATATATTTAGAATATATGGAAGCATACGCAATTGTCGAATATGCAATTTTGAAACAAATTCTTTGAAATTCTTCCGAATTGAATTGACTTCCAATATCGGTATTTCACGATATCGATAGAAGCGATACAAGAACTTCTTAATTTTCATTTGCTAAATGTACAACAGGCTCGTCAGTTTTCGGATGACACAAGGAACAAGGAACCACGTTTCATTCTCGGTATCAATAATTGTCCGGATGTTCTCACTAATGAAGCGAGACTTCGACTTAATGACCGTGCTTAATTGGCAAAACTTTCAAGGATCCGTTCCTCCTGTGAGGCAAGAACGTGCCACTATCTCCGACGTTTACCATGTAGAAACGCTACTTCTGACTGCGGTGACGCTGGCAAGAAGAATAATCCAGCGTAATTTCCTCTTCGGCCGAACTGAACTTACAAGTAAATTTTTTTCGAAGAAATTAGTTACCATGTTTCGTTAATATGACAAATTAATCCACAGGAACGTCGCGATCAGCATTGCAATTTCGAATACGGTAAAACTTCAATAATTGTAAAGAAAATGGAACCAGCACATTGATCCTTGTACATGATTGCCATTACCTGTATATTTATTAACTTTGTTAACTGTATATTTATTAACTTTGTCAACTGTATATTTATTAACTTTGTTAACTGTATATTTAATAACTTTGTTAACTGTATATTTATTAACTTTGCTAACTGTATATTTATTAACTTTGTCAACTGTACATTTATTAACTTTGTTAACTGTATATTTATTAACTTTGCTAACTGTATATTTATTAACTTTGTCGACTGTATATTTATTAACTTTGTTAACTGTATATTTACTAACTTTGTTAACTGTATATTTACGTTATTACCTGTATATTTACAGGTAAATTTCTTGCAAGAAATTACTTACCATGTTTCGTTAATACGACAAATCAATCCACAGAAACGTCGCGATCAACATTACAATTTCGAATACAGTAATACCCCGATAATTGTGGAACAATGTTCCGTTCAATTTGATCGAAAATCGAAATTTGGTATTAAATCACTTTTATGACAAAATACTCGATCTACAGGAAACTTACTAACTTTCATCGACACTACTTGGATGATCCAACCCAGACAGGTATAAATGAATTTAGTGTTGTTTTATTCTACACATTCGCGTTTGTTACCCGGGTAAGAGCCCTCGAAAACGAACGTAAGTACGAAGCGTAAAACTGAAGAAAATCATTTCGTCGTTGGTAAATATTATCGTTATTCGTCGCTAACGGCCCACCTTAATTGGCGAAACTTTCAAGGAGCCCTTCTTCCCCGGGGCACGAACTTCACTATCTACGCGTACTACCGCTGCCTTTCCTACCTTCTCTTCTCAGCTCCCACTCTGATACCCAGTGTTAGTTCGTACCCTCCCTCCCCGCCGACAGTTGGTATTCTCGCGGTGGCGGCGATCACGGTAAGGGTGGCAAAACGTGGCTGGCGTTATCCGATATTCTCTCTGTGGTTGGTCCATGATCTTGGAACGAGGGTATCGTAAGATCAAACGAGGTACACCAGGATATATCGAGCCACGGTTCGGCGCTCACCGGTTTCCGGAAGCTTATTGGAGCCACGTAGTTTGCACTGCGGGAGGCAGGAAGCGACAGAACGAGATACGAAGAAGGAACGTTAGATACTTACTCTCTTCGACGTCGAGTACTTTCCTCCTCGCGGATGCGTCGAATAACAGAGCGCCTCTACTTCAATTACGCTTACACGTTTAATTATGCTTATCTAATATTACCGGTATGTTATTTCGCATTACCAATTTACGACTCGTCGAATCTACGCTTCTTCGCGATAATCGCTCACTCGATGTTTATTCGTAAATTCGTCGATAAAAACCCTGTGTACTCGTTCAGGGTATCGATCCAATAAACACTAGAATTACTCATGGATTTCGGAATATTAAAGTATACCCTGTATGCATCCAAAATGAAAACCAATCGATGAGGAAGAAGAGGAATTTTTTAAATTGACCATATGTGTAAATTAGAAAAAGTTATAATGCCTTCGAAGAACATGCTATGGATTTTAAAGCAAATTTCATTACGAAAGCAGTTATTTTGACCGGTTGATAAATCTAGTATTAAATACGGACTATTTTAATGTCTTCGCGGTTTGATGTAATAGGAAAATGCATCAGAATCTACGACAGGATGACAGAATACCTTCGAATTCTCGTAGAATCTTGATTTTGTAACGCGATAAGTTCAATGTTTCTGTAAATTCTCGTCGTTATGGAAGAATGCAGAAAATTTTAACAGTCAATGATCGGTAACTTCTGAACCGGAAGCAAAGAAACTTTGGAAAGCCTAGAGGCATAATTTCAAGACGACACCTTTCGAATGATACCTAACTTCTGCCAAACATATAAATTATAAACGTCTGTTACGCAAGAAAGTTTAAATACATTTTATGCATTTTTTACGTATTGAAATACACTTTTTCGTGCAATAAATATTTTTAATTGTATTAAATTGGTATCTACAAACTCGACTAATCAACAGGGTGGCATTAAGATCGATAGTTGAAAGTTAAAATTGTATTTTAAATATTCAAATACTTTTATTAAAAGTTAAAATTGTGTTTTCAATATTCAAATATTTTAATTTCAAAAGTTCCTCGAAGCTCGAAATAATTAACTATTTGCGATTCAATTATCTCGCAGAAACTTTCAACAAATTTATCTATGCTGTATGTAAAAAATAATACGATGAATCATTTTCGGATTAGCGAGTTGAAACTTTTCTGGCGGGAAGGAATCGAAGGGTGCAAATTTTATCAGATACGATCGATTTCTTGTATAAATTTCTTTCTATTTTCGTATAAAATTCTTTTCTTCCTTTTTTCGTAACCAATAGTACTCGTTGAAATCTGTCACGTTTTTCTATCTTTTATGGTACACAAGGTACGATCCGTTTTAATCATCTACCTGTACACATACTACAATTTATTGCATCTATGCGTAAAAAGAATACAGAGACTTATTTTTGCATTCATCTTCTGTATTTATGCAAAGAGGTAACATCGAAAGCTGTTATTCGTAGTATTTAACAAGAGGGATGGCAGTTTGCGGGTTACGAAAGCTCATTTATATTACGTAGTTTACAAATAGTCTGGTGGGAGGAAACAACGCAGATAAGAAGAGAAATAGGAGGCTGTGTGAAGCGAGTTTGTGTTACAGGGTGAGCAAATACAGATATTTTTAATACACAGAAATGATAAATTCGCTTTCTTGATAAACAACATTTATATTGTCCTAAGTGAAATTAACCGATATACAAACGGTTTTTCAAATTGAGATCAAGTGTAAAAATTTGAGGGAATATCCATGAAATGTATATAAATTTATTCTTAACGTATTGATGAATCACTATCGAAGTTTGGCAAATACGAGTAAATAAAACTACCAAAACTGATAACGAAGTAGAACGCAAAGTAGAATTCGTGATACATAAAAAGAAAAATTATTTCAACAAATACAATCTCGTCTTTATGACAATGCTGTGAACAGAAGTTCTAAATAAAAGTTACCTATATTTTATTAAAAGATATAAACATGTATGAATATACATAGTACGTGTCATGATTATTTTAAGATGTAATACCAATTACATTTGCAAGATTTATCATTAGAAATGGTATTTTTATTTACTGTCCAATAGTAATCTATTTTTAAATTTATTTTCTTCTTAGAAATTCTATTACCTCTTTCGTTTAAATGTTTTGTCTTTCTTGTATTTCTTTACAAATTTCCTGTGTGTTCCATATTAGGTATTTCTTCGAAATTCTGAAGTTGTTTTTTTATAATCTTAAAACGTTTAAACTTTTACACGTTTAACTATGATATTTACATACGAATATACATCGCTTTCGTCGTGTTTCGACATTGGTTTTGTAACTATTAATCACGTACAATTAATTTCTAATACTATTTAGATTACTATTTTTCGTGAAGAGAGTGTTAACATTGTAAGAAGTTTTACTTTCATTATGCGTGCAATTGCAACGTGTCGGAGAGCAGAATGCATCGAACAGAGAAAAGTAGATTCGGAGAAGAGAAAGTAAAAGAAGGAGAGTGACGATTTGTCGAGGGAACAAAGGGTTGCAATGTAGAAGAATCAAGCTCCGTAAGGTAGTAACCTAGAGACCTTAATTAGACAAACGACGGACAGACGGAGAAAACCGTGGAGAGTAAAAAACTTGGAGAAAACTTCCCTGCCTATTCTCTCTTCCTTCGACCTCATCTGGAATGTCACTCGACAAAAACGGCATCGATTCCTTTTACGCGGAACGAGGAAAAATATGGCGGCGAGGCTATTGGAATATTCGGTTATGGGTGCGATTAAATAATAGCTCGGTGTTTCTATTTTATCAACTTTATTAATATTCCGGGAGGTATACCTTTTACGTGCGTTCTTTACGAGATCGAAAAGACGAATCGCAGTTCATCGTGGTAACAAACAAACTCTTATTTTGTTTAATAAACATCACGAATAGAATTTTCTAGAAGATTCTAGATGGACATTCTATATATACATATGCATGTACTAGGTTGTTCGACAAAACTTATTGAACAACATATTACACATACATACATTTATAGACACATATACAGTGGTGGACAAAAGAAAGTTTAAGGTGTCAGGCAGTACGAAGAAACATCATAATTTTACAAAAATTAATTATATTTTATAACAGTGATCCATTTTTCATGAATTTTTCATCATACGAAATAATAAAAACAACAGAATTACGCGTAAGAATGAAACTATGCGGTTCGTTTAAAACAACGAAACAAGTGAAAAATCGAGGTGGACAAAAGTAAGTTTAATTATATGTTTCTGTTCCTAATATATTGTATCGCAGCTTGCAGCCTCTTCTTGAAGTTTTTCTTGATCTGTCAGATTTGGTTAAATTATTTACCGTACCACAGTTTTATATTTGTCACATATTTTCTTCGCTCCCATAATTGAAATTTCGCACTGTTTGTAATATCCTTAAATTTTAAACCGTTATTTCTACCTCTAACTATTAATTGTCTAATATCCATAGATTTTCTACTATTCTCGTTCACCTATGTAAATAAAGACACAAGTAGTTATTAAAATGAATGTATATACAGAAATAAAAAGAATAGTCGACATATGTTTGTTAATTTAAAACATTATTACTATGTAAACGATTTTAAACTTACTTTTCTCCAATGCACGTGTTGCACAAAATGGATTATTTACTTACCATGTGAATATAGTCGTATAAACAAAAGAATAGCTATGTTCTAGGGGAAACTCCAGAATAGATGAGTGTTACCAACATGATGTAAAATGTCTAGTATAAAAGTTACAGATGTATGTATAAATGCCAACTTTAAACTTTCTTTTGTGTTCATACTTTTTTCTTTTTCTTCAAATGGTATTGGAAATTCAACAGAGGCAAACGCAAAACACGTCGAGTTTTCGTCACGTGCGAGATATTGCGATGTCGTGGAAAAAATTGGTGGCTTCCGTATTGCTATTTTCCTTGCATTCCTTGCTTTTATCGGAACACGTGGATTACAGAGTACACCAGAACGCGCGATTTCGATAGAAGTTTTCGATACGTTTGGATAAATGTTATTATTACGCAAACCATCGAGGCTTCTCTGGCAACACGTTCGAACTAACGAGCACACATTAGGATGCTCCTAATAAATACAGTTATAGCGTTACCTAACATATTTATCATTAAAGGATCATCCTACCCGATGCTTCCTTTCTCGCAAGTTTCCGATTCGTTAATAATTTGCGTACACGGTGTTCTGGGGAGTGTGGTTCAACGAGTAACAGGTAATTCTACGTGTAGAATTAAATAAAATACGTGGAATAAGATCGTTTCAAAACTAAATTGATGCGTGGACAAGTCTCTTCCGGGGTTGTTAATTTAAGTTTCCCTAATATTGGATCATAATCGGAGCCAGTAACAGGTAATTCTACGTGTAGAACTAAATAAAATACGTGGAACAAGATCTTTTCACACTAAGTGGAATAAGATCTTTACAAAACTAAATTGATGCGTGGACAAGTCTCTTCCGGGGTTGTTAATTTAAGTTTCCCTAATATTGGATCATAATTAGAGCCAGTAGGGGACGATTCATTTTACACACCAGAACCCTCGAGAATTAATCTTGTATCCCGTGCAAAGCAATTTGTATTCAGTAGAGATTGGAGACCAAATGATAAATACAAATTTTAAATACGGTGCTATCAAATATGGCGACGCACAATAGCGAAAAACTCTTTAAATCTGCACCAGATCAAGTCGAAAACCCAAGTGTTTTCACGATATAGCAACATATTCGTCTCCTCGTGCAATGCTACGAAAATGCAACTGTGATGTAACACGCACCCTAAGATTAATCGTTTCGTTAATCTCTACAAACCGTGGTAGCACTTTGGAAAGGAAGATTTTCCTTTTCGAGGGAAGTTTCCTTTCTCTTTTTCATTCTTACAAATAGACAATGCTTGTAAACTTTGCTCGGTTATTTCAGAAACACCCTATAGAGTACTATCATGCGTAATAACAAGATATATGGGACAAGCCAACGGGAAATACGCACGCACGTACGCACGCACGCACGCACGCACGCACGCACGCAGGCATATTCAGTGGGAGAGGATGGGGGTAGAGTGGAGGTAAAGAAAAGGCCGAGAGGGCAAACCAGTTCGGCGCCTGTCCACGCGCCAACAGCGTCTGCTTCTGTCACTCGCCACAAACGTATCGCCCTATCGTGTTCCAGACGTGGCAGCGTGTATAAAGGTCCTCGTGGACGCACGCGCATACGGGTGTACATCGAGCGCGGACTCGTTAACGAGCTCCACTCGTAGAAGCACTCAGAAATCGCGGGGGAGGCATCGAATGGTTTTTCACGGGAGGAGGCGAAGGCCATCTGGACCCTGCCGGATATTCTACGTTTCTAAAAGCGGACCCTCCGATATGTTACGAATTCAGAAAGGAACAGATCGAAACGTTCAAAATGGACGTTAACGGGAAAGTGGCTTTCCCTCCAACGACACTAAATATCTTCGCATCCATTTGAATACTCGTTGATACTAAACGATAGATTCCAGTATATTAAAGTGTTTCTCATATGTATCTCAGGAAGGAAAAGGAGGAACTTATGAAATTGATCGTATAGAATAGAAAAAATCATAACGTTTTTTTGAAAAGATGCTATAGAATTGAAGATGAACGTTAGCGGGAAAGTTTCTTATGAAATTAATTGTATAGAATAGAAAAAATCATAACGTTTTCTGAAAAGATGCTATGGAATTCAAAATGGACGTTAGCGGGAAAGTTTCTCATGAAATTGATTGTATAGAACAGAAAAAGTCATAAACTTTCCTGCAAAAATGCTATGGAATTTAAAGTAAATTTCTTTGTAAAAGCAGTTGCATCTAGTCATTTTGTTGGTAAATTTAGTATTAATGCGTCTCGATTGAATAATAATGGTGTAATGAACACAAGGTTGGAACTACCGATTCGTCGACAAACGTTTACCGAAACCCAAGTATACGAATTTGAAATAGAGGTTATGTTTGAAAGGACCATTGGTTCGCTTTTCCGCGATTGGTCAATTACTCTGTTTACATGCTGTACACTTTTCTCCCATATGCATAACAATACCTAATACAGACATTTAGCAAATATAATATTGTCTCATAAGAAGTCGTCCACTCGAGAACAGGCACTTATAACGCAACAGTCCTCCATTTCGCAGTTCTGTTCTTTACCGCGGCGAGTAAGCGAGGGGACATAATGGCGGCAAACTATAAAGTGTCACTCGAGTCTTCGACGACTTTAATAACTAATTTTATATTGTGTCGATCTTTGAATTTCGTTAATCAGTCCCTGGCATCGAATGAAGACAGTTATTTAAATTTCATTTCCTATTTCCAATGTTTTTTTTTTTCTATAATAATAAATCCGTAAGTGAATATTCGTATTATGAATCGTTAAGTCTGTGGACCTAACGAGTTTAGATTGGAATTTGCAACTGGAACTAGAAATGGTGCAGTAATCGGATGACAATTTAGAAATTAATTACAGTTAACTTTGGTCTAGCGGTTGCTAACCTTCGTGTAAGAGTTTGTTGATTTTTTAAAATAAAAGTCATACCCTCTTTGAAAGTCTGTCAAATGATCGTAAAACATTTTTCTTTTTCGTATAATTTTTCTCGTTAATGTACAGGTTTCCAGAAACGTACAACTTTTATTTGAAAAATTTGTCAATATTTTTGCAATTTAAGAGTTATATAGCCACGAATGAAATGGATGGCTCTGAATAAAGAATGGTTTCTTCTTTAGAGTGAAAAGTAAAAGCAACGATATACAGATTTAACAAAACTGACATGCGACAGTTCATAATCTTGCAAGTTTAATCAGTATACTATTATTTGATATTAATCACATTCTTACATTATAATTGGTATTATTTACTATTAATTTTTACTGTTAAGTTTTACTATTAATTTGATATTATACTATTAATTAGATTATCGATGTTGATGTATAATGAAACTTTGACAACGCGAAATACTATTATTAATTATTGTGTCGTTGTAAAATATCTCAGAAGGGATCAAAATCGTCCAATGTCGATCGTAATGGTCGATGACACGCGTGTCAAATTAGGAAATAAACAATGGTGGTGAAATTAATTTTCTCTTCGTGCATATTTACGTATATTTTGCGATCAATTTTGTCGTCAAATTTCAACGCTGTTATGGATTAAAGCAAACGATAACGAATGAATTACGAACGAGAGTACAACGGCCTCAAGTGGAAAAAATAATTATTGGAAACTACGAAGACGTCACAATTGTTAAACCCGTGTTGTATACCGGTAAAATTGTGTCATTTTCGATAAATATTTAAATGTATTCCCCTAACGTTCATTATATCGAAAACCTTGCGAAACTTGCTCTCAGTGAACTTTTCAGCTCTAATTAGATTTTCGTGAATATTTAAGTTACGTGCACACGTTTCAGAACTCTAATTACCATTGCTCCTGTGCACGAAACCATTTCGAACAAATGAAATGAAATTCTATTGAAATTCTGACTATGAGTTTTCAACAAATAAGCCGCGTGCACAAATTCAAAATATATTACGCTTTTGACTTTTGCAAATTAAATTACAATTTACGTTAAATTATAATCGTCGAATAAATGCAAGAGGTTAACGACATAATTACAAAGTATACGATCGCAGTTTCTCATATGCCGAAGTTTACAGATTATTTGTTTACGTAATTCACGAAAACGTTGCAAGTAATGAATCGTTGACTAGTTATAATATACGAATGATTTCATCATTTAAAGAGAAATAAAAATCGAAACATAAATATTAATTACAATTATAATCATATGTCATTACGTTATACATATTGTACAACTGACAAAATTGAAAAACCAATTTTACAAGCAAGAAACAATTTATAATTTACTTTTAGCGTTAACTGTTAATTATTATAATTAATATATAAACCTTACCACCATGTTTCTTTTCAATTTCACATTACATGTTCTACAACTTTCTTCCATCGCTATTAATTTTATGAACCTAGTATAATGTTTCTCGTTTCTTAAATTTACACTTATATTCATTCTCACCTAATTTCAATTTACACACAATTTGTTTCTTATTGGACAAAGGAATTGTTGTATTTACTTTTTAAGTCTGAATTATCCCATATGACACTTTTTAGATAAATAAACTTGTGCTTTATTAATTATAAATATTAATAACTTAGTTGCCCCTTGTACGTTCAATGGAGAAAATTTGCGCTAAAAAAAAAAAATATTCCGTCCCCAAACCACTGGATGCGCGCCATCCATGCGGATTGCTTTGACCGCAAATATTCAACACTCAAAGGGTTAAGGATCTATAGACACAGGGTATTATAACAAGTATACCTGCGTGTTTGGGCGAACGTCTTTCTCATCGTTTCTTCCTTCTTTTCTTTTCCCCGTGAGAAGACAATCGATTTAACCTGCGTAAACCTCTGCATCTACGGTTGTGACTTTTAAACTTTTTGGAAGCCACAAACCTAAAAAACAGTGCATGCAATATATGTATATTTCTACCGTTGTGAAACTTGAACGATTAATGGTATTAATAGAAAAAGATGTTTAAATTAAAAGCATATTTCTATACTAAATATTTTCCTTCCCCTTGTATTGTAAAACGCAATAAAACAAGTCAAATACAGTGTTAAACAAGCGCATATTTACATTTCCTCTGTTTTGGGATCGTCTTTGGAAATCTATGAACAATAATTGAGGAGCAAAAATTAAGGAAGAAATCGAACAAATTGTAATACACTGTTGTTTTTTTTGCTCAAATATATCACAATTTGTTCAATTTGTTCTTCAGTTACTATTCATAGAAATGTGAAGTTGAACCCAAAACAGGGAATAGAAACGTAAATATGCAACAGGTATGTATATTTATGTTTTATAGATATTTGTTAACTTTCACAAATTAGAAATTACATTTGATTTAGCACTTTTCTCCAAAATGGAAATGGAAAGCGTGTCTGCATGAGTGTAAACAGATTAACCGTGCGTGTAGCGTGTGCGAGAGGAAGACAGAGGGTGAAGAGAAGAGAAGAAAACAGAAGAAGAAGAAGTAAGAAAGCGCGGCACCGGCATTCCTGCTCGAAGAGAAGAACGAAGGGGCTAATTTTTTATCTGGAGGCAGCGGGGAAGACGTAAAAGGAATCCATCGGTGGCAAGTGAGGAGCCACGTGCCCTCAACACCTTACAACCTTATCAGTTCCGCGTTTATCTCGATGGTTTAACGGCGCATCTTTCTTGCCCACCTTATTCAAAACCGATAAGGATGATTTGCGAGCGACCTTCCATTGGATTGCCCCTATCTGTGATAATAACTTATGCAGCTACGCGATGAAATTAAATCGCATCATAGTATTTGAAGTGAGCATACAACCGCTGGCAGAAAGTTGGCATAGCTGTAACGAAAGTTGTTTACATATCATAGCCTTGACAATTTTCCTGCTAATATAAATTTGGTGCAAACGTAATTATATTACATAGATAAATTTGACACCTCTGGTACTTTCTTATCATAAATGCAAAATATAAGTTTCTTCTGAAATGTAGTTTCTAATTCACTTTTCTATATAAAATTACTCTATAAAAGTTACCTAGATAAACATTTACAATATTTGAAATGAACGTACAATTGCTGGCAGAATGTTGACATGGCTGCAACGAAAGTTGTTTACATATCATGGTCTTAACACTTTTTCTGCTAATATAAATTTGCTGCAAACGTAATTATATTACATAGATAAATTTGACACCTCTGGTACTTTCTTATCATAAATGCAAAATATAAGTTTCTTCTGAAATGTAGTTTCTAATTCACATTTGTATATAAAATTACTCTATAAAAGTTACCTAGATAAACATTTACAGTATTTGAAATAAACGTACAATTGCTGGCAGAATGTTGACATGGCTGTGACGAAAGTTATTTAGATATCATAGGTATAAAATACTTTCCCCACTAATATAAATTTGATGCAAATGCAATTACATTATACAGCAAAATTTGATACCTCTAGTACTTTCTTATCATAAATACAAAATATAAGTTTCTCTCGAAACATAGTTTCTGATACGATTTTGTATATAAAATTTCTCTATAAAAGTTATCTAGATAAACATTTACCCCAAGTAAACTTTTATTTCGAAGAAGCTTTATTCGTTCCTCGCAAATAAAATTATGTCTAGATAAAATATTATTCGTTACGTATTCGTGGTAATATAACAATTCACAATTTTCTTGACGGTGTGTTTTCATCTCAATGACTATTTTCTTGCGAAAAAAATAAAATAATTACGTTGACGGACTTGTTTCGCAAGGTCGAATAATCCCTGCCAATGTTGTTCTGTGTCGTTCGCACTATTGGTACAATACACCGTATTCACTTTTCTAGTAGGCGGTACGTAGGAAAATCGATCTCAGCTCGAGATTAAAAAAAGGTCAATTCCCGGAAAGAGATCGCTACCTTCTCTTGGTAACTGAACAGGAGCAAATCAGATTCACGATCAGTTAGCGAGGTAATACTGTATTCCGATTCCGTTGGTGACATTAAACTGCAAATACAGTATAAAACGAAACGTATGCGTTAGATTAAAGAGAACCGATCGAGCACTCCATCGGAGACGATCGCGAATGTGTCTGTGGAGCTCGATGAAAAAGGAATGGAAGTCCTCGTAGAAAAAGAGTAACAGAAAGCGCGACTACGAAATGCTTCTCTTGAATTTTTCACGAGCTTCGTTGGGCTCTCTCGTCTCAGAAAAATCTCGGCCGCGTTTCCCCGTAATATTCCTCTCGGTTATCCGGAGTTCGAGTCTCCAGTATCTACCAGAGATTTTTTCGCGATTAATTATTTATTAAATAGCATTCCGTTCTTTTTTTTTTTTCTTTTCTTTTCTTTGCACAGACTTTTCTGTGGACTTAAAATGTGCGAGAAATGTGAAATTTCAAGCCTTTTAACTTCTCGTTTTTTCATTTAGAAATGTTGTGTGTTAAAATATTTTCTATAATACTTTACACGCGGTACCTTTTCGATAGTGTTCTCCGTATACCTATTCGGTTTGAAATAAGATTTTTTTCATTTCAATCGTAATGCTCGTTGACACGGTAAAACTTCTTAATATTACAACAATAATGTACATTTTGTTATAGAAGCACAATTTTACTTTTTCTCTATCAACTTATTTATTTTACGTTTTTACTACGCAAAAGTAAGGATACGGGGGGATAGTATAAAAACAATTGAAACAAAAATTAAGTATATGCATAATTTTGTAAAAAGTAAAAAGCAGTTAAAATGGTACTGAAACCTACTACTTTCTCACAGCACGAAACTTTTAACAATAAGAAAGATATGAAAATTTCGGGCTGATGGTTGCCCGACACAATTTACATTCTACACACTTATGTCGATATAACAATATATTAAAAATATTCAATTTTAATTTCAAATTGCGTTTTAGTATCAAACCCTTACTTCCCGTTTTGATTATAAAACACTAAATTTATAAAAAAATTTGTTAAAATTGAACTCACACGTCTCACGATACATCGTCCCCCAATGCTCTTATTTTATTAGCAAATAAAGGAAATTGATAAAATTGTCCATAAATTACGAACAATTTATATCGTTCATATTCTGATTATGTTTATGATACAAAATTACATTACTTCTTCTCAAACAATTGGAATAATTCACGGTAGAAAATGTTCACCGTATTACAATATTCATTGTCGACGAAGTAACCGACTACCCGGTAGACAAAACTATTCATTTATTTGAAGATTCGAACGAGCATCGTGATCAAATTTGTTCACCTTTCGCAACAGTTGTAATCTCTGGGAAATGATAAAAGCATTGAGCACTCTTTTCGAGTCCGATCGAGGATAACGCGAAACGTAAAACAAAAGGTTATGTATCGAAAGGTTATGAATCCGTTTCGCGTGGTGGCGCGGGTGAAAAAAAAAAAAAAAAAAAGAGTTGAAAACGAAAGGTACGAACGATACTTTGCCACTCTTCTCGTTTGGAAAATATATTACTATACCCGCGAACGATAAACTGGTTTCACCCCTTCTATTCGATATCCATGAATGGTCCAATGGATACGATTCCCTGGGATTTACCGGCTACTAAATAACAAGGCCAATAATGGGCATAATAATGATAGCGCGGATGAGATTATCGGAATTGGAAAGACGCCAAAAGGCTCGCGATGTTTACGTCTCGCTTGCCAGTACGGTTTTTTACGCACCCTGTGTCCCTATTCGCATACGCGTGATATTTGCCAAAGAGATACGACCGTCATATTGTGTTTTGGATCCGCCTGCCCTCTGTTCTCCTTGTAATTCCTATTTCAGGGGCCGGCTGTATCGAACGCCTCTGTAATTTGTCCCTGACGATTTATTACCAATTGAGTAATGTTTAAATCGAACGCGATACGACGCTTCTATCCTATTACTAACGCACAATGCCGAGGAGTTGCATGTATAATGCACGGGGTGTCTCATTTATCGTGACGATCCTAAATGTTTCCATCGTTTCGATTCGATAGAAAAATATGACTGTTTTAATTGCTTTACGTCGCAGGAAGATTTCTTCGGTGATAATATTCTAATTTTACGGGGATGTTTAATTTTCTTGGGAACGGATAATCGAATATTTTACCTATTTCTGATATTTATTGTGTCAGTTGATGAAACATGGGGATGTTTTATTTTCTTCGGAACGGATAATCGAATATTTTATTATACTTATTTATGATATTTATTGTATCTGTTGACGAAACATGGGCGAACAGTACATTAGGCGATATACTAAGGTGTTCAATTGGTTTTGTCGTTCGATAATACTTATTGAACAGTATAGTACTAAGTTGCTCAATAAGTTTTATCGTTGGATAAATACAACTTATTGAACAACCTATTATTACGTTAAGGATAATTCACAAGAATTTTTCCTCCGTACGTGTTGTTTTGCGCTAATGTACTGCGTACAGTGAATCAAAAAAACATTCGTACACTATATTATAAGGAAATTCCCCAAACCTAAACATCTTATTTTAATGAAAGTTTGTGCACATGTAAAGCATAGTAGGTCGTATACGACATAATATTTTTGTCGTCAAAAAATATTCTCCAGAGGATAAAATCAAGACTCGAAAATTCAACATTTCTTAATGTTTTTAATATAATTTTTTCGTTGTATCTCGCACGGTTACGAAGTTACAAAGAAAATGAAAGTCGTTGGAAGCTCTCCAATGGTCCGAAATCGATTGAATCAGTCTTTACAGTGCCATTTCTTTTTCAAATTTTCAAATACAACTTCGTGATAGTGAGAAATATAGCAAAATTTTTTTAGCGCTCTATCATTCTGCTGCAAAAAGTTCCCAAAAAATTGCATTAAAAAAATAAAAGAACGTTAAAAATTTCTTGATTCACCTTCTTAAAAAAAATTTCTGTGAACAAAACAGTTTCTCTATGTATGCACTATTGTGCTCTACATGCATACAAACTTTCATTTATATATAGTGTTATAGTACAGTATAGTGTACGGATCCTTTTTGGAGCCACTGTATATAATAGTTGTTTCGAATGGCCAGATATTGCGACAAACAAATACACTCTTTCTCCGAGTCATCGTTTTCAACTTCATTGACAATCTTTTATATCAAATGACACGTATTCATTTCCACGATGTTGCAATCGACAAAAAAGAATTCGAACTTGTAATCTATCAAATAAGTTATACCCATTTCAATAGTACCGACCAGTTATCTATTCTTTTTCAAAGACTATTTCTCATTTGTAAACACAATCCGCGAAACAATGCAGAGCAGTTATTAACTTTTAAAATGATTACGAATGATTTTGTGTTACGGTGAAGCGAACGTAACATGTGCATTGTATTCAAGAACATATCTTAGAAGAAATTGCCATTCTCGACGTACGTTTAATCAGTCGAAGCATATCGTTAATGAAACTTTCAACTAGTAACAATATCTTATTAGATATTTTTTCGTCTCGTCGAAAACAGCGGAAATGTTAACGTTTGTTACAATAAATGGAACACCGTATACAGTGTGTACAGCGAAGTATCAAGTAAACTATACTCACGTGGACAGTGTACCATATAAAAATTTTGCCTTTATCATTAAAAACCATTTATCCCCTGGTATTCGTACCAACATACACTACAAGAGTTTATTCAATAAATTTTATCGAACGACAATACTTATTGAACAACCTAGTATTTATCTTGACGATAAAACGAAATAGACCTACAATGTATGCGACATTTTTTATTCTAACACTGTGTATAAGTATGACTCGGTTTACTACGTATACGAAGTAGCTCTGTAAACGAGTCAGGCGCTTCTACGTATAAAAATAATCCAAAAATTCATTTTCAAAATACATAGACGACGCGACTGCGTCTTCCTTTTTCGAGTCTGAACTCGCGGAGGAAGCGTATCACGCATCACCGTCGTATTTATCGAAACTAAAACCACGCACGAAACAATTTCACTCTACATATGTGAATTATATTTCCACATTGAATCGCCTACCTCTCGAGAGTTCAAAATAATTCCAAGGTTACTTTAACGTTTTTTTATAGAATACCGCATCTTCTTTTGGAGTATGAAAAACTAATTCTTGTGAAACAATTTTTTAATTTTCTCCTACAAATCCTAATTGCCTTAATACAGACGAAACGATAATTTTGTTCAAATCGATTAAAACTTGCAATGAATTTACTTATACATCCCGAATTAAGGGATGTAATTAATCAATGTAAATATATATAAATTTTTTAATATTGACATCTTATAAAAAATTAATAAATAAACGCTAACTGTTATTAAAGATATTCGTATATCGCATAGTGTGAAAGAAATAATAATAAGAAATGAACGAAAAGGAACTGAACAAAATAAGAAAGGATTTAAAAATAACGGTTAGTTTTGGTCGCGCCATTTCGATCATTTGAATGTGTAATTTTTAGTGTAAAAGCAAAATTTATATTTAGAATGTAGATGGTTATTGATATCGATTTCTTATCTTTCATCGGATTTATTTTTAACGTTTAAATCAGTTTCATCGGTACCCATTGACCATAACACCGTTAACTAATCCTGACAATAATTACGCGAAATCTATTTACCCAATATCGTTGTTTAGTGTGCATAGTCCAAGATGTTGGACACAAATTACGCAGGTGCACATGCGTACAGGTGAGTACACGTGCACGCTTCGATGTACATCAAACCGATAGATGTTTAATTATAAACAGATTTCAATCAGATTTATCGAGTTCTGAACAAATCATTCTGCGATTATATATGTATTAGTAACACTCGTGCGTCTGACGAACATTTGCTCGATGAAAACGACAGATCGTTTACCGAATGAAATAATCTCACGATTTACATTTTGACCAAATCGTCTCAAAAATTCCTTTCTTTTCAGAAACTACAATAAAGAGAAATATATCGTACAATCGATAAAGTATTTATGTATATAAAACGAAGAAAAGAATTAATCGACAAATGTTAAACGAAAATCCACGTCGATAAAGTATAGCTATTATACTTTCTTCGTAGTATTTGAGAATAAATTTTGAAAAAAGGTTCTCGAAATATAAATCGTGATCGATTACGATGTATTCTTAATTTCGTGTCGTCGATACCTATCGTGCATTCGACTATTTCCTCGTGAATTCTTTATTTCTCCGTACTTCTAAAGAAACTATTAGTCCAATGACTAGAAATTTGTCCCGTTGCACTGCCCATGGCAAAGTGAGTAGTGCAAAGCGAAGAAATAAGTGGAAGAGGGAGAGGGACGGGGGGTGTACAGGTGTAAAACCCCCTACGGCTAGACATTTATGTACGTTATGACGCCACGGCAGAGGCGAACACACAAATGACACAATATACCAGCGATATTAAATTGATGTTTACTCAAGTGGCTATGACATACACGTAGGATCAGGGTGACGCTAGGAACTTTCGCCACATGTTGGACGTTTCGGTACGTCACCGAGTACACGCCCATTGGTCAGAAATTCGTTTGTTTTTCCGTCACTATACTTCGCGAAATCAATTATTTCTTCAAACACGTAGAGCAGAGTGGCGCAATCGCGAACACAGCTACTCAATTTGTTCAAAATGGAAAGCAGATATGTCCGAATGATAATCGACAGATCTGAACGCGTTCAGTGCTGAAGAACAAGCAGAAGATAGGAAACTGAGTACTAGAAAACTGCACTAGTGGTGAAAGCACATCTACAGGCTTTTTATGCGAGTTCTGCGATAAATAGGTTTGAGTATCCACATGTTCGAGATTACTCCATACAGTATTCGTGATTACCCTATAAAAAGTATATTTCATTTAAAAATTTGGTCAATATTAATTACTATAGTTTAAAACGAGTACCTTAAGTATAATTATAAACAATAAATAAACTTGTTTCGTACTTGGTTTTCGTTTCATTTAAATTCTTCCTTAGGTATTCGCAATTATCCCACTCTCCCCTAGACTACTAAAGCGAAATTGATAACACACGTTTCACTCAACATTAGTAAACAATTCATTTCTTATAGTATTCTACTTGTAGTTTTCGAAATATGCGACTTTGAACACCCCTTAAGTTAGATAAGGTCACCATTGACCAATTTGTTCCCCGACACTTTGACCACTAAACGTACATTCATTTTTGTCCACCCAATCGCTTATTAAAATTTGCAAGCGACTTGTATTCGCCTATTATAATTCAATATGTACTTCAGGGTTCATTAATTCTTGATGCGCAATGAGAAAGTTACCAAATTTGGTACAAATCAAAACGTTTGATCAAAGAAGTAGCCATAGCCGATGACTTCTTCCTAGATACGGTAAGAATTAACAAAACCTTGTGTACACTCAGAAATATTGATTAGGGCTATAAAAGGAGAAAATTACCAACACATGAAGTCGAAACAACTGCCATGAAGAAAAACGTGCTAATGAAACCTCGTGTACACTCAGAAATATTGATTAGGGCTGTGAGAGGAGAAAATTACCAACACCTGAAATCAAAACAACAGCTGTGAAGAAAGACGTGCTTTGATTGGTACAGGAGCTGGTGATTCCCCATCCTCGTGGCATGAATCATTGCCCACAAGCTTACATTGGGTTAAACGAATTGTTACAGTCCAAGGGGAAAGTCACCAGCTCCGGTTATCCCTTCTCCACGGCACGCAGTTGGATCTTATCTGTCATACTTGATGACGTCACATTAACCTTTCAAAACGTTTAATCTATGCACGACGTGTCGCATGAATTGCTACAATGTAACAACTCATCGATATCAGTCCAAAAATTAAACTACTACTTATAGTGCTTAGTTTAATTTTTGAACCGATATCAATGAGTTGTTATTTTGTAGCAATTACTTATAGTACTTGGTACTATAACGTAAGTATGTAGTCATAGTATGTACTTATAGTAGATAAATATTAGTAAAAATGTTGTACGATTGTTACATTTTCAAGTATTTTAATGTATACTATATTTTCTTCACGTGTTAATGGTTATCGATGGTTTTTGCATATTTTAAACTTCTAATGTATTTTCTACATTTTATGTATCTACATTGATATAAAATGATAACCAACACACATATGGGATTTTCATATAATATACATGAAACATAAAACGAATAAAGTAAGAAAGAAAAAGAAAAATAATATGCAAAACCGATCCAATTTTTCAGTGCGAAGACATCATAGACACGGCGCGGTACATTGTACCACAAATGTTAAGTGTACGATGTTTATGTACCTATATACGTCATTTAACTAAAATGTGTAGCAATGTTAGACATTGATTGTATCGAAATTGCATTAAAATTGATTCTTAAAAAGTAATGCGATATATTTAATAAATAAAAGCAATATCTTTGAATCGATAAACTATTTCCATTTTTACAAATCATAAGGTAGCTACAGATCATAGTTATTTTATAGCAATTTATTCTACTTGCACACAGATTAATCAAATCGGGGTTAGGTCTTTCGGAAGATCAAAGTTGTTCTGTTGCATCGTCAGCGATATAATGCTTTTGCGCATTCACATTGCGCATCCGTTAGACGCCGTGTTACATAAGACTGTGCGTGCTACGAAGGAGAGGGGGTAATCGGCACTGGTGACATTCCCCTTGTGCGGCACAAATCTGTATCATCCACCGAATGTTACACTCGGGTAACGACTCAATTTATACCAGGCATTGTAACCATGACCCAGACGCGAATCATCTCTTAGTAATATGCGATATACGGTAACCCATATTAACTGGTTATTCTTACATGACACCTAGTAACCCGATTAACCCGTTTAAAACATTTATCATTATGTTATATCTTACTAGTAATCTAGTAAGTTTACTTACTTTACACTATTATACCTTACTAGTGTGTATGTTATGTCTTACTAGTAATCTAGTAAGTTTACTTACTTTACACTATTATATCTTACTAGTGTGTATGTTATATCTTACTAGTAATCTAGTAAGTTTACTTACTTTACACTATTATACCTTACTAGTGTGTATGTTATATCTTACTAGTAATCTAATAAGTTTACTTACTTTACACTATTATATCTTACTAGTGTGTATGTTATATCTTACTAGTAATCTAGTAAGTTTACTTACTTTACACTATTATATCTTATTAGTGTGTATGTTATGTCTTACTAGTAATCTAGTAAGTTTACTTACTTTACACTACTATATCTTACTAGTGTGTATGGTAAATCTTGCTGATAATCTAGTAAGTTTACTTACTTTACACTATTATATCTTACTAGTGTGTGTTTTTTATTCAACTGAAAGTTGAATAAAAACTAGAAGTTCAATTGCAGTTTATAATTATATTTTACATGGAATGCATCGAAACTTAAATAAAGCAACAGAAATGAATCGCTATACGTTATGAGATGCTACTGATAAAGAAATACCACAAATTGTCCACTATATTCTCATGTATTTACTTATATATAATTTAAATAAAGTATGCAAAGTATGTATAATACAAACATGCATGAGTTACATGTTGCGTATGTATGCAAAATATGCATGTATGCAGATACGCCAAATGTGATATAAGTTGTTAAAATTCTTAAAAGGCGAAACAAATTTCTACCAACGTGCCATTATTCTAATTTTGTTCTATTAAAAGACGCATTTGCATCGAGGTCTGTAGTTTAAATTACTTATATCCCGTTTTGAGTTAACCTGCTATTTCTACTATTTAACAATGCCGTTTTGTGGTTACGGAAGGTTAGACTAACCTCACGTTTGTAACCCGGTTTTCCGGAGATTAAGCATTGGTTGAAATCCCTGGTTACAATTCCTAGTTATGCGTCTTCTTCATGATACGTTTCTAGTTATCGCGCGATTAAAGTGCTCATAACTACAACGTTATGATGTAGTAAGTGCGCACAATCATTGTGTCGCTAATCTTATGACAAACCAGCTGAAACCATCTTCAACATCTAATCTCGATACAACCAATCTGTGTCCAACAAGTCGTATAAATCATTTCTAAATGATAATACAGTGTTAACAGATTTACCACATTCAAATTTTTAACTTACCAAATATGTATCCTTACATTTTCAGCAATTTTCCTTATTCTTTGAACAACTCTGCAATATTTAAAGTTTATAAAAGATTATCCAACGTTCAAATTATTATTAATTAAATATGCATTGAATAATATCTATAATACACATTTTCAATGTAATATTTTAAATTTACAATATATGTAAATCTAAAGTAACAACTTAAATGAAATATACAAAATGAAGGTAAAATGCATTGGAATGGTTGTACACACGCAATCGTATGCACTCAATAAATAATAAATTTATTCGAAACTTGATAATCTATATTACAACTTGTGTCGTGAAACGAGTGAGATATCATTGTTTTTATTTGACAGACACTTGTCGTGTGTAGAACTACATGAATTGGAAATCAATCCCAAAGACAGTGAAACATATTTAATAAATAAGGTCGTACGTTCTTCTTACGTTGACATTCTATTTTTAACTTTAAATGTCCCAGAGTTATTAACAAGGCATTGTTATTTCACAGCTATTCACTCGATTCCCCGATAGATAAGTTACTCGTATCTATAGAGTGCCCCAAAATGTTGCAACAAAATAAAAACAATATAATATTAAAAAAGAAGCTTACTGTAGATGCTTTATGAAAAATTGTAACGGTCACTTAGTTAATATTGTTACAGTAAAAGTTTGAAAGTAAGTCGAAGATATTTATTTAATTTATTTATACGAGCTGTATTTCCTATTATACTTGAAATTACCGAGCGTGATCAATTTAACTTTGATTAATTACTCATTTTTAATTTTCATCCCAAAATATTCGTCGTGCTTGTCAATAAAAAACTAACATCGTTCAAAAATTGAATATGTTACTATTATTATTCCATTTTAATAAATGCAATATTAATACTGCGTACAAACAGCTTGTATTTATGAAAATTAATTCCTCGCAAAGAATAAAATCATGTTTGTCATTGCTTCGTTTATATTTCATATTTTGTCATATTTCTTTAATAAAGTATAAACGATGATGTAATATTTTTCTATTCTTTCTACTCGACGTGGATTCGGAAAATCCTGTATAATTCATCAAGTATGTATGTATTCATTTCTCGACCACCTATTACTTTTCGTTCGTACGTACAAATAATGAAAATGCAGTAATATCTTGCACATCGTTGCAATTGTGAAAAAAAACATACAAAAGTTTATCACTCTTTTTTATTTTCAACGAAACAGGAGTTAGAACTCGAACCAGTTGCGTGACGCACCTTGTACAATAGTAGGTAAGGTAGGTCAAGCACCTTACTCTTAAGAACTACTCTACACAGCCCAATTAGCCAAAACCTTCGCAACTTTGTGCCGATAAACGATTTATTCGCAATACTTGACTTTTTTTCAAACATTCTATCCTCTTATCGAGTAGAATACATCAAACCATATAAAATTTAACTTTCAATTCCAAGGTAAAGGTAAATACTCCACCGATCCATATCCGTAGGATCACTTGAAATAGTTGCAACAAATATTTTTCTCATACTCTCTACAAGAAAAGCGAAATACGTTCTTTTTCAAACTTTCAAATCATTATTACGTACTATTACTCGGACTACGTTTCCCTTATACGTCAAGTAATTTAACGAATTTAGGGGAAAGTGAACGGTTGTAAGGTTTTATCATACAGCAGCTCAAAACTGCTGAAACAAAACGACTCGTTGATTCATAATACGACAGGGGTGCGAACAACTCGTCGAAACACGAATCGTGTTGGAAACCCGCCTTGTTGTAATTTTTAAAAAATGATCATCCCCGATCAATCCGATATTCACCGTTGGGTTATTGAGACGCGTTTCGTCGAAATAACGATCGAGTGAAACAAATATAATATAATAGAAAGGACACAAGAAAACTCCAAATACATATTCCAATGCTACGAACGATTTACCCGGAGTGAAATGGCGAGACTAACGAGTGCATTGTAAAAGCGGTGCACGCTTACACGCTTGCTGGCAGCACCGTTACGCGTTCGCGAATAAATACCCACTTACGTATGTAGATCCGGACGTCGTTCGCGGAATAACCGTCGTTCGAGTTATTTCTACAAAAAGAAAAGGCTATCGTCGGATTTTAATAAATTGGCTACGAATTATTGTAAAATTATAACATAAAAATGTACACGATACGTGTCAAATATATATCGAATATATAATACGTGCAATATAAATATTAGAATTCTATTCTACAATGAATTTTATTGAATTGTTTACGTCACAGGAGTTACCGAACTTGACGATAAATTTGAACATTTTTTAGGGTTATATTAAAGGTAGGAAGGATCAGGTCGATATCTCGGTTTCGATCGATTTTATCGAAAATATGTGTAGAATATAAATGTTTCTAAATTTAATTTGCAATAGCCTTAATTGTATATTTCTTGGCTCTGAAGAGAATGATATGTTACACGACCTTTTCTGCGAGATCTTCGCAACCACCCTCTAGACAGGAATTTTATTACGTAACGAGTTTATATTTTAATTCGAGATACTCTATAAATGTGCTTCGAATTTAATCGCAGCTACTGCAGACTGTTCTCGTAATCCGGTATCAATATTTCGACAAAAGCACGATTTGTTTTTATCTCGGTATCGATTCGATTGAACATTTCTATAAAACAGAAAGGTTTCGATAGTAATTTGCAACAACTTTTATCGCGTATATTTTTACTGCAAAAGCAAAGTCAAGCATGCGAGATAGCATACGCAGCAGTTTTATTTAACAACCCCACCTCCCAAAAAGAATTTTACGATGTTATGTAATTTATATTTCAAGGTGGGCTACTCTGTATGGATACGTTTGAAATTTTATTGCACCCCTCTAACCGTTTTCCCACGTTGCGGTAACAAACAGGCACAACTGAATTTTATTTACATAATATTTTAGTACTCACCTCTTATGAATACGGTTGCGATAATAAACAATTTATCCTATTCTTCGATACGCACGAAATAGAAAAGTGAAGTTCTAAGCAGAATCGGTTCGCTAAATGTGTATTAGTCCAGAGTAATAAACAACGAAAGGGAGAACAGACAAAAATTCTAGAAATCACTAATTTGGCCTAAATACCCTATAAAATATGCACATTTGAGTCGAAACATCTTAAAAATTTTACTTATACGTCTCTGTCGATGTATTGATTAAGATTTTTCATTTAATAATTGTATATTTGAAACGAAATATATAGAGAAGTTTGTCCAGAAAGCTTTCATTTTTGAATCAATAATATGATACCGTTTTTATCTACAACAAAATACCATGTTATTTTCAAAACTTCAATGAATCGTGGGTTTTTTTTTTTTTATTATTTTTTTTATTTAGAAGAACGACTCAAGGTATTTTTTTTTTTTGTTAAATTCCACTTTGGGGTGTATCAAGAAGGTTAAAGTCATATTTAGCAAATTTTTGAAAGCAACTTCGACACATATGTATATATAGTTATTTATACCAGTGTTACACGTTGATCCTTCAATAGATCGTTTCAACAGTACCGTTTAGAATACTATTAAATTTTGATACTGCGACAAAATCTGGTGTGGTTTTACCTACAGAACACGCTCAGCTATTACTTTAATTGTTTTCCACTGGCAGCGAGTACATTTTATAAATTTTCAGTGATACCTAAAACTATTTTCATTTGCTTATAAAGAACCATCGAAGAATTTTCAATAAAACTTTGCAAATTTGTAGAACAGCCAAAAATAAAACACTTGTTTTTTCGATTGCAAAGATTAAATTGTAAAAATCCAATAAATATGTCAGCACTCTAGTGGTGCTGCTTGGAAATTCTTGAAGACATACTATATCGAAGTTTTTTAAACAAATTCCTTATGGTTCTCGATGAAAAAAAGAAAGTAACGATAAGGGAGCGAATTCTTGGAAGGGTAGTTTCATCCTCTGTGCGAGGGTTATTGCGCTAAAAACTTTTTTCTTATCTTTACCGCGCTAGAAATCCGTAGTTTCATCGAAATTAACGCCAAACATTTTGTAGATGTTAGTTGTCGGTTAAATATAACCTTGCTACAGTAATTCCCGCTTTCAAGTGAGAAAATTGGTTGAAAGCGAAGTAGGTAGCGATTTTTATCCCGAGCTGAGAAGGAGCCGTTACGTGCATCGTCCGACGAAGAATGGAAACACCAATGAGCAAGCGAGATAGAGCAACATTGAGCCATTCTCACATTACGTGCGCACAGTGGCTGAGAGTTCAAAGCCATACTGCACGCGTACTGTGTGCCAACCACTTGTGAAAAATACAATTTTTTATATTTTTCATTATATTTTCCTCGGAATATTTTCAACGAATTGACTAGGTTTTTTTTTTTTCATGTAAAATTAGTCCAAACCTCGTTCGAATTATAATACAGATTTTAATGTCTTAGAAAATATTGCGCAGTTTTAGTCATTTTACTTTCTATTATTTTTAAAGTGTTTCGCATTCTCATTCTTCGTTTCGTTTATTTTCAGATTCTGTTGCGAGAAAAATCCAAATACTGATGTTTTTGTGTAATTGCGAGGAACAAAACTAGAATCCTATAATAAAAATCATAATTCACTCGGTTTAGGTTCAAAATTTACTGCGTTCAACTATCACCTCTTTCGAGAAGTCAAGCCTTTTTAAAGTGGAGGTAGTTCGATACCAATGACAATATCAAACGTGGATGAACGGAGTTTTTTGTATGCAAATAACCAGCATGGTATTGCAAACGAATACAATTAGTATCGGAACGATGGTAGAAAATCGAAAAGAAGAAAAACGTACAATATTTTCTAGATCACCCTAATAAATTTCAAAATTTTCAACTGTATTTCATCCCCAATCGCAATGTGAGACCAGTTTCGAACGTTTTCAATGTACCGAGTGAGTATATATAAAATTTTACTAAAAATCATTTAGAAACAACATTCATAAAGAGCTACTTTACTCCTTGATAAATATTTTTAGTAACTTTCATACTTTTATGAATGCGTTCTCAATAATAACTGTTCTTTGGCAATAACATCGCCAATACTGATGATGAGCAAATTATTTATCTGGATATATAAATTATTATGTGGATCATACAAACATACAAACATACAAACGTATGTACATGCATATGAACATACAAACATACAAACATACAAACATACAAACATACAAACGTACGTACATTCATACATACATACATACAAACATACAAACGTACGTACATTCATACATACATACATACATACAAACATACAAACGTACGTACATTCATACATACATACATACAAACATACAAACGTACGTACATACATACATACAAACATACAAACGTACGTACATTCATACATACATACATGCAAACATACATACATACATTTTACACACACACACACATACACAAATTTATACATTCGTATGCACATACATTCGTACATACATACATTCGTACATACAAACATTCGTACATACAAACATTCGTACATACAAACATTCGTACATACATACATTCGTACATACATACATTCGTACATACAAACATTCGTACATACATACATTCGTACATACATACATTCGTACATACATACATTCGTACATACATACATTCGTACATACATACATTCGTACATACAAACATTCGTACATACATACATTCGTACATAAATACATATAAGGATGCAGCACGCGGACACAAATCTACGAAAAATATTCTATCAAACCCCTCGCAGCGATCGAGGCAGATGGAAATTTAATTCCCGAAGGCAGCCCGGTATCTCGGGACCAAGGAGAGCAGCTGAAGTCGCGGAATTGAATTTTGAAAGGTCCTCTATGTATAAGACCTTCCAGGATGTCGATATACGCCACGCATCCGCTTTCCCTGGGAATGGAATATTTTCATAAAAGTGTCGTAACAACGGCGGACCTGGCCAACCTCTCGATATCGAGTTTTGTTTAGCTATCGAAAAATGATAACGCTCGCGAATTGCCGCTCGTATACGTAACGGAGATAAGGAAATGCGAGGGAATCGTTTGACTTTCTATTGGTACTCTCATCTCGTCTCTTAAGGTATGTATAATATTATACGTGACATTAATGTCGCGACGTTTTAAAATCATGATGGCATAATCTTTTTTCTGGGTGTTTTCGTACAGTTTATGTTAACATTCACTACCACCGCGAAGGTATGAACCCCCCTCGCTTAAACTTTTATAAAACCGCCTCTTACTGAAACGTGCTTTACAAAAGGGTGAAAATTTTGATAATCGTGTTACATTTATTATAGTATTCGTACAGTACAGCGAATACAACTTATTGCAACAACAAAAAAGAAAAAATAATAACTAAATGTCATAAATAAATCAGTCACTTTATATAATAACAGAAGTCAATCGTATCGAATCGTTATTTTTACCCTTCGAGTTTTTTCGTATCACAAATGTCTTAATTGAGTCACCAATCTTCGTTACATGTACCTATATTGATTTGCTAATTGTGATTCGTTCAATTATTTTAAGACTCGTGAAAATCTCTCAAATTAACGATTTTGAACACTAATAACACAATTTTAACATTCAACTAATCTACTTAAATGGCTCCCTGTTAATTATAATAGTTGCCCTTATGCGGTAACATTCGTTGGGTAAATTCTCCACTTATGTGATTAATTCGTTTCTAAGTTTTCCACGTAAATCGAGTCGTATATAATGCAATGTACCTTTGGAATACAATCTTACTTACAAAAGTTAATTAAAGCCAGATAGGTCTGTATGTACCGTCCGTCCGCGAGAATTACAAATTCTCCGAGGAACTGCTGTCATCTGAAGCCCCTCAGAGGGAGAATTTATAATCTAAGAAAACATAAAAGTTAGGCTTTTAATTTTAACACGATTTATTTTTGTATTAATTATAATCATGCAGAACTTATCTAGATAAATATGAGTTTAAATTAATTTTTATTATTTTTAATAAATACAAATTAATTCTTTTAGTTATAATTGAATTTAATGGCATTAAATTAAACGCAGTTTTTCATTAGAAGAATCTTATCGACTCAGTGGTAATATATCTGTGAATAGTAAGGAAATAGTAAGTTTCGACGTTTTTATTCGAAGGCTACGTTAATGCTGCTGTGAATTATTCTATCTCATTCAATTTCGAAATAACTGCTGAATCATTGTCTTTGGCTAACAGCGAGCATCGCCTGTGATGTTAGGAGAGCTAGTGGGACTATAACTGCAATGGAGTACATATTATAAACACGATTGTGCCTTCTTTTCGCAGACGGACGGTACTTATTTATGAAAAAGAAAACCGTATTTCGTATCAAATTATCTAAATATATACAAAATCTGTGTAAGTGGAGATAAAAGTAAACCTCGATTAAAGTCACAAACTCGGTGGAGTATATAAATACGATTGTGCCTTCTTCTCGGTTGGTACTTATTTATGAAAAGAAAACTGTATTTAATATCGAATTATCTACATATGTACGAATTCTGTGTAAGTGGAGATAAAAGTAAACCTCGATAAAAGTCACGAACTCGGTGGAGTATATAAATACGATTATGCCTTCTTCTCGGCTGGTACTTACTTATGAAAAGAAAACAGTATTTCATATCAAATTATCTAAATATATACAAAATCTGTGTAAGTGGAGATAAAAGTAAACCTCGATAAAAGTCACGAACTCGGTGAAGTATATAAATACGATTGTGCCTTCTTCTCGGCTGGTACTTATTTATGAAAAGAAAACTGTATTTAATATCGAATTATCTACATATGTACAAAATCTGTGTAAGTGGAGATAAAAGTAAACCTCGATAAAAGTCACGAACTCGGTCACTTTTAACGAGTATATAGAAGATTCTATACCAGTAATTGATCGCGTATACCTCTATCCGAAAGGTTGAGCATTGCTTCTAGCGTTCATCGAGGAAAGTGAACATGATATACTGAAACTGAGCGAGATTGAATAACAACCAACGAGTCTCGCATTACATACCTTCGATGACCAAACACTGTAGATAATGCATACTTTTAAGTCATATTCGCGTATCAAGTCCAAAGTCTTATAATATTGCCAAGCTTTCAAATTTCACAATACTTTCAGGATAATGCTTATCACAATTGAATCTTTAAGAAAATAGAAAAAACAATTCATTCTTTTGTTTCAAATTTCGATAATCGTAAATCGTACCAAGCTACCCCTTAAGGCTGTGAACTACAAATGTAGAAGTGTTGCAAATTGTGCAGTCGCCGCAATGTACAGTACGCGCGCAAGGAGATTGCATCTGAAGTTACGGTGGGTCCTATTTGTTCAGAGGCCATATGCTCGGGCACGAACAAATAATATCCGCTGTAATTTCAGACGCAATCTCCTGCTGAGCATACCACAAACACCGTACACCTTTGAACAAAATATGAAAAACTTGTTAGACGAGAAAAAGTAGGTTCGAGGGGGCCAGCGAAACGATATTACACATGTACGTATAGCCACGTAATGTTTCTTTTCTGTGTCTTCTCCTTTTTTTTACAAGCGTCTGAAGATCCACGGGAACAATTCACGCGTTGTAACGAAAATGTAATTTTCTATGCATTTCAACAGAGTGCACGCAATAAGAACATGGTACACATACTCCGCTCGAGTCATTAGGAATCAAGCCGTCACGAATTGCATCTCGATTCCGTAACTTGCAGCTCGTAAGTCACGACATTCGACCAGCCATGCACGATCAAATCAACGTTAATAATAAGTCATTAAATTCGTAGTTTCCCACCCCGCGGTCTTAAATAAAATCAGTCTTACAGGTAAGAGGAACTTCCTTATAATATAGCGTACGAATACTTTTTCAAGCCACTGTAAATTGTACAGAATATCGTAATTTTATAATGCAATGGTGATATGTCGTTCAATACGTATATATTATTTTATATAAATTTAAATATATTGTTTTACAATCGTCTTTGCCCGATATTTGGCGCACAGAAAACACTACTTTTTTTTACCTGTTTCACCAGCGAAGAACATTGTACGTGTACTGCCATACGGTACACTCAATGACATTGATTCGTACCACACGAGGGACTAAAGCCTCCGTACATGTTGTCTCTCCTACAGAGGTCGCTTCTAGTCGACTCAAATGCAAGATGGCGTTATTACACAATATTACGACAACCTCCTTGACAAACCATAATACAGGACCAAGTTATCGGTCAACGATCGTTTTACGTACATATGCGAATCGAAATATTATAATTAACATAGCATCTGTAACAGGGTCCGCTAGCAAATGTTTTATAAACGGATTTACTTGTAAACTAGTGATGAAGTGTACATTTTTTTTCCTTGCAACATTAAAACATAAATGACAACAAATTTTCATAGTATGTATAGCAAAGAAATTTATTCCAACTGTAAGTTAAGCTCGAAATAATTTTCATTAACATCGATGTATTTTCGAATAAACGATATAATACATGTATGAAAGTTAATTATTAAGATTGTAGTAATTGTCACGTAACGTCTTCAAAATAAATATTTTCATTTTTTAACTTTCCTTTCTTTCTTGAACTATTCTATCATAGAAGGTTAGTCGAAGGTCGACATATCACGTCATAGTCGAGATAAAACTTTTATTAGCTACAACACTATAACGACAAAAATATGTTATCTCTATTAGACAATTATCAATGACCTTCGAATCTCAAGAAAAATAACCATGAGAAGTAGTGGCTATTTAAAATATATAAGTGTACTTTCGAAACAAATAACTTCTTTCTAACATTTTTTTTTAGTCGTGAAAACACCAGAGATACTAACATGATCGCGATAAATGTATCATCCTGTGTATATGATATATATTATGTTATTTCGTACGATCGCAATAGAATTAATGTCATTTTATTCCCAGATAACGAGATGAAAAAATTATACAATCACTTACTCCCGAACAATGGTGAAAGTGCAATTAATTGGACTCCACAGTAACTCTCATTATACCGATCGTGTTTCAAATATTTCTACAACGTGGCCAACATTGTCCCATAGACGCAAAAATGCGCGAAACGATGGAGAACCTTGTCCAGTATGAAGAAGCTTCCAAGTACGGACAGTGAGCACCAAGACAAAGGTATATCTGTAGAAAGTAAGACACCCAAAGACAAAAAACCCGACCACCAACGACTACGTGGTAGCTATGCACCATGCGCCAACCACTAAGCTAACCCGTTGATGCATCACACCGCTCGAGATAAAAATTTGCCACTCATTGCCTCGCAATGATATGGTAGTAACCGTGCACACTTGCCTACCCAGAGGGAGTTAAATGGTTAGTCTCGTCATAAATTCTGTCGGTAAACGTTCGGTAATTCCACAATTTTGCGCTCAAATATCTGGTGACTTTGAAAACGTGCAATGACAACAATGTAGTGGACTGTTACCAATGGAAAAATCACTTGATCAATGTGCATCGTACACGACAGATGTGTGCAACAAGGTGCAAGGACACGCGTCATAGTTCATAGGCACAGTGCAGGCAAACACCGTTGGCATTTGACGTCGTAGCAAGAAATGCTTAAATATTGGGTCGGTCAATAAAACATTGCGTTTTTTCCCAATCGATGTCACTACAGCTTTTGCAATGTTACTAATTTTATTTTAAACGGAAAATTTGCTGTGTATCTTGATAGGTTATTGTTTAAGCTTATTTTTAAACGTTTTCTGAAATTTTGTTTAAAATTGTTTATTCGACATTGGCGTTAGTATAGATAACCCCAAAGAGCATTTTGGTTATATTTTTCTGTATTACTTCTGAAAAGAAAAAAATGCTATGCAAGCACACAAAAAGTTGTGCGATGTATACGGTGGAGACGTCTTAAAAATACGATAGTGTCAAAATTGGTTTACAAAATTTCGGTCCAGAGATTTTGATATTAGGGGTGTTCCACGCTCGGGAAGATCGATCGAAGTTGATGGCAAATAAAATACAGGCATCGACTCAAATCGACGTTTGACAACACGAGAGATTGCTGAGAGACTTAACATATCGAAATAAAGTGTTGAAAACCATTTGAGACGAGTTGGATACGTTGGTAAGATGGATATTTGGGTACCTCATGAGCTCAAAGGAATCTACCTCGTTAAGCGAGTTAACGTGTGCGAATCTTTGTTGAAACGTGGGCAAAATGATCCATTTTTGAAACGTATGATAACAGGTGATCGTTCACAACAACGTTGAATGGAAAAGATCATGGAGGAAGCACAATGAACCTGCTTAAAGTATATTAATAGCGAATATTCACCAAAAAAAGATTATACCGTCAATCTGGTATGATTTCAAAGGAATTGTCTACTTTGAATTGCTTTCAGGGTACCAAACCATTCATTCAGCTGTCTACTATGGCCAACTGAATAAATGAAACGATGCCATCAAAGAGAAGCGTCCAAAATTGGTGAACCTCAAAGGTGTTGTGTTTCACCAAGATAACGCTAGACCATAAGTAAGTTTGGTCACTCGTGAAAAACTGATACAGCTTGGATTCGATTTGTTATCACATCCACCATATTCACCAGACATGGCACCATGTGATTACCATTTGTTTCATTCCTTAGAAAACGCGTTAAATGGCAAAACCTTTCGACAACGATGTCAAACTGTTCCTGGAACAGTTTTCTACCGAGAAAGATAAAAACTTTTTTCAACGCGGTATCATAAAGTTGCCTAAAAGACAGCAATATGTAATCGAATAAAATGGAAAATATTGATTAAAGTTTTTGTTTTCATGGAAAATTTGTCTTCCAGTTACGAAGATAAAAATGCAATGACTTATTGGCCAACTCAATAAAATTCACAATTTCGGCAGCAGCATTACATGTGTGTTACGTAAACAACTATCAGAAAAATCAGTTTGTGTTTAAAAAATAATATTAAACATATGCTGTAAGAACTCACCAGTAACCGGTACTTTGAGCTAGCAACGTATCTTTAAAACACTTGCAAAAAATGAACTCCTACAACTTGTAAACTGTGTAGATTTGTAGAAATATGAAAAACAGCCATAAATATGGAAAGCTGACACAGCAGTCGACGTTTTTGTTAACCAAAAAAAAAACTTTTCCGAGAACAGCGTACGTATTGAATTTGTTGGAAAATTATAAACTGCGAATGTTTGGGGCTACTAGAATCTATTCGGCGAGGTGCTTCGATGGTTATACAATTTATCGAACGATAAATCATTACGTCTGTAGCCCGTTTTATTCATTTGCTTGCTATCGTTGTCCTGGATCTGCTGCTAACTGCGAGAGTACCGTGATCTCCACACACGTGCGCTATATATCCATAGAGTAGCCTACTACACCTCCATTGCCCGCGGAAGCTATCTGCTCGGGCACGCTGGAATGTAACCCGTACGGGCATCGAGTTGAACATGCCTGACGAGAATCCCGTCGCTGTTATTGCTCTATTTCCTCTAGGATAGAGAATGCGCGAAATGTTTCATACTTTTCTATCACTGTTTGCTACAGCTTTGTGATTCGTACTATTAAAACGTTAAAACATCGGATGGTGCGTTTGATAAGCCACGAAAAAAGTTGCGAACGCTGTACCTAGAGGGGCTCAGCATACCATCCGAAATGATTTAAAACTTTAGTGAGGTGTGTCCAATCACTGTACCTTTCATTTTAGCGAGACTGGAGTGAAAACTAGCCTAGTGCTAAAGTCTATCAAAATAGTGTCCTCGAACCCTCTGTTAAGCTCTCTATTTAAATATTGTTCAATGGTGAACCCTTCATCTTTTAGCAAAGTGGGTCCAATCACGATACTCTTCATATTTGAGAGACTGGAGTGAAAACTAGTCTAGTGCTAAAGTCTATCGAAATAGTGTCCTCGAACCCTTCGTTAAGCTCTCTATTTAAACATTGTTCAATGGTGAACCCTTCATCTTTTAGCAAAGTGGGTCCAATCACGATACTCTTCATATTTGAGAGACTGGAGTGAAAACTAGTCTAGTGCTAAAGTCTATCGAAATAGTGTCCTCGAACCCTTCGTTAAGCTCTCTATTTAAACATTGTTCAATGGTGAACCCTTCATCTTTTAGCAAAGTGGGTCCAATCACGATACTCTTCATATTTGAGAGACTGGAGTGAAAACTAGTCTGTTAAAGTTTATCAAAATAGTATCCTCGAATCCTTCGTTAAGCTGTCTACTTGAAAATTGTTTAACTGTGAATCCTGTATCTTTCAGGGAGACTCAGCAGCCGCGTGCAAGACAATAACAACTCGGGCGTGGCTGGAAAACATCTCTTGGGCTTCGTTGAAGCTTCCGGAAGCTCCGAACTAACCCTCTTAATGATAAATTCTAAAACGTTTTGTAGGAAATGGCATTCACGAAACGATATTCAAGTTTGGACTCGCTGAAAAGGTCCATTGTGTCAACAGCAGAGGAGATTTCTTCTGAAACTATGGGTAAATCGATCAATGACTAGCCAGAGCGTTTACACTTTGTGCGCGCAACAATGGTTCATGAGTCCAATGAAAATAAGTGTGGCTTTGCAGCATTATTTGTCTACATTTATAATATATTTATACACTTGAATGGATTTATCCATTGTTGTTTTCTTGCTACGGACAATGAAATTACAGACAGATATTTGTAGCGAAACTGTGTAGTTGCGTAAACAATATAGAAGGTATTCCTAAAGACTGATTCACTGTGTTTATTCGTCGAAACACTTTTCAGCGAATCTTGCATAGAGTGATGATTTATTGCCGATTAGTACTCGTCGAAAGGACATTTTGTAAAACGTAAACCGAAAAAGGACTATTTCAATGAGAAATAAGTGCAAAAAGAAAATAATAAATGAAGAAAGAATTGAACCTTATTCTTCGGGAGTGTACATATATGAGAATAGAAAGAAAGGGTGAGTGCAAATACGAAAAACAAGGAAATACAAAGGCAATGGCGCAAGAGAGAAATAATAAGGGGGGGATGCAAGAATATGGATTCTCTTGCTCGCGTAAACGAGGAGGGATTTAAAAAATATAGAACGCCGTAAATTATAATTAAAACGGGACCGAATTTGACCGTTCCTGGCATGCATGAATCATGCATTAATTTAGTAGTTAATGAGTATTGACCGTTCAAAATAAATTACTGCCTCTTCTCTACGTACAAGGTATCGTGATATTAGCGTAGTTATATTCGTTGAATTTAAAAAAGAATGTTTTTATTTAACGATTTAATTTCTTGTATTAAGGAAAAAAACAAAATATAAATGCAAGAAACTTTGCCTTTTATAAAATCAAGTTAAAGAAGCTAAGTTTAGCAAATGTAGCTAGTTCACAACTTACCCTAACTTGATTCTAAACTTAAAATCTAGCTTAAATATAAAACGAATATAAACGAATATAATAGGATCCAATTATAGATAGAAAAAAAAGACACTAATGTTGTATTACGTGAAATAGGAAAGAATAATACAATGAGCGGCATGTTTAAAAGAAATGTAGGAATCTGTGAAACGTGCAGCGATTAAAAGAGAGTTATCCTAGTAAGCAGACATAAGGAAGCTTGAAATTCGGTAGTGCAGTGAAAAGGTACAGAAAAATCTAGAGAGAACCTTTAGAGAAAAAGATTTAGAAATAAACAGAGAGATGGATAACTTTGAGACAAGGATCTTGCAAACAAGATAACAGGGATGTTCAAGATTCATCTCTGTTGCACATTCAACCAGCTCGAACGTTGGAACGAAGCATTAACGCGATCGAATTTACAAAAAACGAAGATACGAATTTTGAATACGTTCAATGAGAAAGGATAGTCGTAAAGGAAGACAAACCATTGCCCATATCGCAATAAATAAACAAGAAAACGACTAAGGATCAAGAAAGTATGAGTTTAGAGTGTGTTGACAAAATGTAACGAGAAACGCATGAAAGCCATAAATGAGAAAATGTTAAACGACATGGAACGATTTGTGGATTTCTTTTAATGTGATATTTTTCAAGATCTTGCGGTCATCCATGTCTTTTCATGGGACTCTATCGCTTTTTATTGACACTGCACAGTAGCTCACGTCAATAAAACTACTTCGACCTCCAGGAACATGACTTTCGGATGACCTTGAGCACGAAGGATTTCTACATCGAGAGAGGTAATTACTTCCAGAATATTTTTCTGCGTAGGATGCACTCCTCCTCGTTGCATTTTGTCACACTTCGTTGTAACACAAAGTCATGCCCAGTCTTTCCTCTGCAGTGTACACTGAAAACATTAAGTAAATACGTTAGTACAGTAAGTAGATTTTAATGATGAAGTGTACGCACAGCTACAAACGTTTATCCTTTACTGCGTCATTCTAGTCTCAAATGTAACTATTAACACGGTCAACGTGATAAACAAGAGACAATTTGTATACAGTGGTGCGTTTGTAAACAAAAATCAATTTTAAAAAGATTCAATTCGTAGACAACTGTTTCGATAAAATTGGAGAACTTAGAATTAAATTTAGAATTAAAGGACGCAATATGGCCACCATCGCCATATGTTTTTTGTTGGCGACACAAAGTGACATATCTAGCATGTATATTTAGAAATATTTACATGAAAAAAGCTATTGCTTTCAAACGTATTTTATTCAAATTAGTCTGTAAATAAAATAGTTCGTTGAATTCGAACGAAATGAAATGAGGATTATGTTGCTTCATGAGCAACAGAATTTAGAATATAAATTAATCGTAGTTTCAACAACTTTAACGATTCTATGACTAAAAGCCGTGTAGATGGTATTACTATCGCTTACTACCTTTGCAATAATATTAAAGTTGAATCAAAGAATATTTATTCCGTACAAGGTCGTCTAAAAATCATGATGCATCTATAGATCGTCGAATTCGTCTTCGCGTCAAATGAACAAGAAAGTCGATACACAAAGAAATTTCTAAGTATGACCTTGAAAAAAAATCGCGTCAATCGTACTACTTGTCCTCTTTAAATAAACATCTTCTCAGACATTTTTTTTGTATCGCGTAAAAACAACAAAAATATTCAGGGTTGTGATATGAATGAAAACACTGTACACGCGTACAACAGCTTCTTACTAATATCGAGGTTACAATTGAATCAATAACGAGGTTTCAGCACCAACATTGCCACAGCTAGTTTTCGAGACTTAATTGATGTATAATAATAACCGACAAATGATGCAGATACAGAAACACTATTCGGAACAAAAGTATATTTAGTAGTATTCTGTTTAGTAAAATTGTTAGTTAACTTAATCACTCCAATTAAACGATAAATTCGTCAAACCAAAATTAAATATTAAAACGGAGTAATTTGAATAACGTTTTAATTGTATTTCAGCTCTGATCTCGTTGAATCGTAAAATGAATATTTGGTTCGACATTGTTATACTTGCCTAACCTAAGCCTCATAAGTATAGACCAAGGGTCGAAAATTATGCATTTAGCGTTAAAAAAAAAACAACTGAACGTCTATTTCAGCGTCTTGTAGTGTCTGTGTGTACACTACCTATAATTGTTTACTCATACTGAAGGGCAGGAAGAGTGTCTCGACAAATATAATTAGTCAACCGCCAGGAGCATACTCTCGGCATACGAAGTATACATCTGTTGCTTTCGACGATAGGAAAATGTCCAAAGACAAATTTTCATGCTTAGAATGAAACAAATATGACGACCAAAAGGTTTTTTCTAAAATTTATTTTTGAGAGATTGCTCTATTCTTAATGTTTCGTAATGTTTTGAATCTCTACATTCACAATCCACCCTCGTAAGTCGTCCAGAGTATGTTTCAATAACAGGATGTTACGATACTCGTCTTGATTGGTAGCTACACGTGTCACTTCCGGGATGACAGTTTACACCGCGGAATGTACCTAGCGATTTAATTAACGAGCTGCCTCGATAGGAAAGCGTTGCGTATATACTGTAGGTACATATCTGCGCCGCACCTGAGACCCTTTATGGTCCGTAGAATTTCGTTGTGTGCCTATGAAATTCTATTAATTTAGAAGCTTTCAGAAATGCTTCAGCGGAATCTCTTCCCAGGGAAATTCCGAGTTAATCGACAAAATATTTCTGGTATGTGGAATTATTAGCAACCAGAAGTCAGAGGTTTTTATTATTTCATTAATAAATTTTCGAACGAAATTTTCGATTAGTATGAATAAATTTTCTAACGAAATTTTCAATCAATACGAATCAAATTTCTCGTAGAAATTAGTGTAACACTAGACATCTCTTGTCGCTAATCATCAAAACATCTAAATAACTGAAACAATTTTACCTCGAAGAACTGAAATAGAGCTACCTTCATGGTGTTTTTTTATTCAGTGAAAGTAAACCAATTACTCGGTAAACACGCACGGGAAAATCCAATTTTATCTATTATATTATTGAAATTTAAATCGTTATATCTTTCATTATACCGTCATGAGAGTATTATCACTGAATTGGAGAAATTTTCTCCAAATCTCTGAACTACTTTCACGAATACGTAATTGAAAATCAAAGTAAAAATTAAAGAATGTAAAACCGTTCAAAATAAGTACAAATTTAGAAAATATAAATGCGTATCTTTAAAAATCAGTTGTAAAATACATTTAAAAAAATTGTATCCTACTTTGCGGGGAAGAGGGTGGCCAAAAGTTCTCCATATTTGAGTTCGTGTTTAGACTTATCTTTATCAGGAAAACCTCACTAATTCAGTGGTAATTGTCTCGTAGATACATAATAATAAATAATAAAATTCAAATTTTTATTCCTGTATAAATAATTCGGAATGTTAAAAATATTTGCTTTATCGAAAAAATAGGTATTGCTCCCAGCCTGGAAGCACTAACGCTGGTTATTTTTTTCTTCTTTTTTTTTTCAGTTAAAAACCGACATTTACTGGTGTACATCGCTATAAAATACTCTCGTTAAAAATTTATCAGGACGTCCGTATCGACGTTCTGTATATCAAATTAGTCGATGGACGGAGAGAGAAGCGTCAATGGTGATGCATTATTTATTTTCACAAATGTTGGTATAATGACTGAAATTCTTCGTCGAGAATTAGACTCGTTAAAAATTGATTAATCATGCTTCGCGTCCACGCGGCCGACATCAAAGAGACACAGTTGCACACGTGCATTATCTCACGAACAGGCTACTCTTGTCGCAAAGGATAATTACATTAGCTAGCAGCTTTCACGAAAGTAAGAAAAATAATGAGGAAGGTTGGTTGACAAGCTTCGTATTGTGGCCACTGTGGCGCTTCTGGACATCGTTAACCTAATCCTTTGATGACGCGGAGCCTATATTAAGTCGAAAAGTAATGCAAATTAACGGCGCATAATTTTTCACAACTTACTTCACTCTTTATCCTGACATTTATTTCAAAAATAATTCCATATGGGAGGAAAGGAAATAAGTTTTGTTAAACGAGAATATTTCATTAATTTTTTGCACCATTGAAAGCATCGAAAAAAGTTTATATGTAACGAATCACGAAAGATACGTTAATCGTCATTCGACTCGAATATGTTGTAGGTTGGCTAAATAATTTCGATCCGGATAAAAACAATTTTTTATTTATCGACCAAGAACAAACGAACAATCGTAAAGTCAGACAATAATTTTGCATCCTCTTTCTGTTCTTGAATCAATCGTGTCTCAATGAGATTTAAGATATGTATTTTGTCGGCGTGTTTTAACAGTTTTATTATATTATTATAAAATTGTTAAAAATTCGACATATGAAAAAGATTTGAAATCTGCAAAAAAGCATAACATAAGAAATATATGAGTAAGAAATGTTATGTAAAGATGAACAAAAGGATAGTTTTAAGATATATTGAGAGGACAAATTTACAACATTTGTCGTTTAGAATTGCTTTTAAAGCTTACTTAAAGAAATTACTTGAAAATTACATTAATATAATTTCGATTATCCTGATATAATATCAAATACTAATGAAGTATATATTAATAGTAATATAGAGTCCATACTAATAATAAGTCTATATTAATAGTAATATAGACGAAATTATTTATGAACTTGAAGGTAACAATAGAGATAAAAGTGATAACTCTCGTCAAGCAATAAAATCAAACAATTACAATGAGGAAAACTACGAAAATGTAAAAACTCCACGATTAAGAGGTAGATCCCAGATTCGATTCGAGTTGGAAGATATTTTACACTAAACATTAGAGTTGAAAGATATTTTACACAGAATCGAGGGACGCGAAAGAATAGAACTTCACTAATTTCATAAATAGTAACAAAATACAGGCTAACTATCTGGAACCAAAAGCAAATGAAAATTGATCAGAATGGAAACAAATTCTGAAAAATGAGTTACTCGGAACGTACATAGAGAGAAAAAGGATTATTATTAGTAACATTAGTCTTATAGAACGAGAAGCTAATTATCAGTGACAATGGTTATAACTCATTTAGTTGCAATTTTATTTTCTTCGGATGCTGGTCTATTGGTAAAATAATTATTCAAAAAATTATGCGGAAGGTTATAATAAATCGGTATTCGGTAGAAACCAAAAAATAATGAAAAGTAGTTAATGTCAAAAATTAAAGACAAATAATTGTTCGTTGAAACAAACTCCTATGCTATTTTCAACTCATCATTATAGCGCACTACTGGTATCTCTGCTTCTTTAAGTTCCATTCTTTGAATATAAAAACAATGATTGCAAATACAACGATAGTTAACAGATCTGGCGATAAAGATACATTCTTGTTAGATGTGTTTCAAATTTTTTGAATAGAATTCTTGGAGATACTCGCTTGTATCGCAAGATCGCAATATGTGACGCTTTTATCCGAGCCAACAATTATTTTCGGTAATAATTTCTTAATTATTGAGATTCAATGACTAATAGATTGCTCGATAAGTTTCGTCGTTCGATAAAAAATGGAACTATTAATTTTGTCGTTGTATTTTTCTAAAGATGGTACTATTGTTTGTCGAACACATGATAACCCCTTAATTTCTATGACTTCCAATTTTTTCGAAATTCGATTAAAAAATTTAGAAATATATTTTCAACACCTAAAAGTTCAAGAAAATGCAAATAAAAAGAATTTCTCTCTCTCAACATCTAGAGTAGAAAAACCCCCTTCATAAATACATAAATAAATAAATAAATAAATAAACATACTTATTTAAAATTGAAATTTAGTATTTCACTCGTACGAACCATGTTCCACATTAAGCACTCAATCTCTCAATGTGGATCGAACGACTGACTCTCTATCGTTTGAAATAAATTCGTATCAAAATTTGTTCAAGAAAATTACAAACATAAAAACGGAAGTCCATTTGTTCGTTAGACACGCTACACTTTGAAAAACAATGTCGAAAGTGGTCCAATTTACAGAACCTTCTCCTACTTGGAAACTTGCCACAGGTGTTGGTGTAAATATTTCGTACAATAATATACGAACGTACGAAGAATATACGAATAAATTACATTTTCGTATAATGATTCGTTTAACATTTGGTTAAATGAAAGAAAAGTATAACGGTCGGTATTATCTGCCGGGAAGTTGATTCCAACGTAAACAATGTATGTAATTAACGGTGCGTCGTGTTTCGCGCAAGTAACGATTTTCCCGGGTACGTGGGCCCGCGAGATAATTCAAGATGAAGTCAGACACCATGCTTCACCGTAATGCGCGTTGCTCCAATTTTACACGAACTTTTGCGGCATTTTACACTTTCCCCCGTAAAGTTGCTGGTCGGGGGCTGGTAGTTGGCCGCACAATGCGAACGAAAATTAACGACTGCACTTTAACACAACGGATTCTTCACGCGGTGGGAAAACAAATTTACACTCGCGAATTTAATAACACGGTTAAGCGACAACGAGGCAAACAAAACGGCACGGCGTGGTCCTTTTCAGCGTCGAAATGCCGGGGCCACCCTCTGCAGCGTCGTTGCGATATTAATCGAAACACCGCGCAAAGCTAACGTTACAGTATTCGAATTAGGGGGACAGGAGGGTTTCAGGTACACGTGTCAAAGGCATTTTTAGCTCCTCGTTTCCTCCCTATAACCATATCGTACTTTTCGGTCGTGTATTTTCATGAAAAATTTAGTAGTCCGAGCTTATGCAGCGAGATCAAAGCACGCGTATCACGAATTACGTGCAGCCATAACACGTTACAAAGGGTAACTATTTCCACTTACCTCCACAAGGGTGATGAGAATAATGAAAAGAGGTGGTGGGCAACACGTGTAATGATCGGCGTAATACTTGCGGTCCCTTTCCTCCGTAAGGAATTCATCGCCGATCATGCGGACCATCCTGCAATCAGAAGATCGACTTTCATTGGATCCCTGTTTTTTTTTTTTTTTTTTTTTTTTTTTAACAATTACTTTCAAATTCGTATTAAGCAACAAAGATAAATCAACGGGTGTTCGATTGGTAATTTAGGAATTAAATCGTAACAGTCGACTGGTACAGTGTGAAAATTAAGTATGGTTTAAAACAACAAGGAATAAATATAACTGTCAAGAAAAGAGGATTGTGGGTAATTTTGTTTCTGGAGTTCTTGCCGTTTTTAGGGTTCTAAACGCGACATTGTATTTGTTTAATTCTTTCTTTCTTATTGCACAAAGTTTTGTCGCTCGAGGACTATACTCTGGAGTAGGTTTATATTTGTGTGAACAGTTTTGTTCAATAACGAAGAGTAAGAAAACATTCGAAAAATCAAGATTAATCGATCAACATTGTTCCTTGAAAAAAGTGAAACGTGTTAAGAATGTTACTTAAGAGAGACATTTTTTTCCTTTAGTGTATTTGTATCTTTTTATAAATATGTGTGTACGTATATTTTATAAATGTGCCTCTATGTAAATGTAAGTGAAAAATTGTCTTTAAAATGTTTTTGATTATTGTAATAAAGGGCAAACTTTCCCGGAGATTAAAATAACTTTTACGCGTGTGCTCTATATTCACCTATCATAACAGTACGATAATAAGAAAAGAAAGTGAAAGCAAAAAGAAAAGAAAACAACAAAAAAAAACAGATATAAGTTTGAGAAAAATTAGACAAAAGAGAAAATTAGAATAATTATAATATATACAATATAAAACAAGAAACTAAATAATATGCGTTAACAATTAGAGAGAGAAAATTGCATTGAGCAACAATTGATATATTTTTGTGTTGTTATTTTGCTGTATAAAATGCATGACAATAACAGAAGAACAGCATAAGAAAATTTAGCATAAGAAACATGCTTTGCATTCCCTATTAATTTCATTTAATATAACACAACAATTTTACAAAATTGAAATAAAATTTTGTTAGTAATCTTTAAGAAACTCTTTCCTTCTAATTGTTAATGTAGATTATTTATCGTTAGAAATGTTTCCTAATTTCTGTTACTTCTTTTTGCTTCTTTTCATTTTCTATTTATACATTTAGTATTTTTTCTTTTTGAACTTAAAAAGACTCGAAACTCGACTGAAAGAAATAAACAAGAACTTGTCTAAGACCGTCATTAAGTATATTTTAAATTATATTACACCGACAAGCATCTTTAATTATGTTGATAAAATTAAATAAAATTGATCGCTACGATTGGATCGATTGTGTTGGAAATTTCTAAAATTTGCTTCCCGATCTCGGTCCAATCGCTCGGAAGATCGGTCAGAATGATCAAGAGACCCGATAAAAGTAGATGCACTTTTCCGTGGGCCGGTTAGAATATTTCGAAATTAATCTATCGGTGCCCCAAGGATATCCCTGAACTAATCGTCGGCCTGCAGCGATTTTCGCGCGGAGGGATAACTGCGCACCCTCGTTAATCGTTGCCAGAGGTAGCGAAATAACGAGGAATTAACTTTACCGATTCACCGCGAGAAAAAGGAAAAAACACTCTCGTGCAATTACAAAAGATTTCTAGCGTTTGTACTTCCTCATTATCTCGACTTGTCGATATCTGCCGGCGCTTCTACATTCATACGTACTCAATCACGTTTGTCTTTCAACCTCGTATGTAATTAATCCTCCAACCAAACAAATTCTACGAAACATAGAACGTGTTTAAAAATCGCGTTCGTCCTTTGCAAATTATCTGATTTTTCAGGTTACCATGCACGTGACTTTCAATACTTTACGATACTCTTTCCTCAAATCCTTGAACAATTGTTTACGTATGATACTTTACGTATAACTATATAGCTGTTAATTCGTGAAGATCTTTATGTTTGAATTGATAATTACGTTCAATACTTTACGATACTCTTCCCTTAAATCTTTGAACAATTGTTTTCGTACGATACCTTACGTATGATAACTATATAGCTGTTAATTCGTTAAGATCTTTATGTTTGAATTGATAATTACGTTCAATACTTTACGATACTCTTCCCTCAAATCTTTGAACAATTGTTTTCGTATGATACTCTACGTATGATAATTATATAGCTGTTAATTGGTTAAGACTCTTCAAACTAACCGTGCACAGATAAATTTCAAAAGTAACGAACCAATAACTTTTTGCTGTGTAATTTATTCGTTGATAGGTTTTTAGAGACATCAATTATTCGTAAATCGAGCAAGTTCTTTCCTTTGTACATAAATCTGTGCATTTTTATTTACATACACTTCTTTCCATTTTTTTACATACCGTGGATTACTATTCACGATACAAATGGACGTAAGGAGATACTCTATTATTAGAGTTTTGTTTCAGAATTTTACATTATTTTATGTTTGAAGTGGTACTGACGGAATAATCTAATCGAGAAATGGTCGACATGATGTATGAACTCAGCGAATGTGACTTAAATTTATCGAATTTACACTCACAAGAGTGTACGAGATCCGTTGTCTACAGATCGTCCATCAACAATATTGAAATATTCCAGCAGAAAATTGAACAAGGTTTCCAGGGAATTCGCGTAACTGGATGCACCGAGAAGATAAAGAAGATCAATGATAAAACGTTCCCTGGCTTAGAATGATTCGTAGAGTGGTTGGTTTTGAGAAGCTCGTATAAAAATAAGAGGGTACAATTCGTTACAACGTAAAACTTAAAAATCAAGATAAACTTGATTTGGTTCATTCCTTATCTGACTTGTACATGTTACGAAACAATCTGTTCTTGTTTCCCTTGTACTTGAGATTACATTTAAATAATTATACACTACCCCTTAGGCACGTAAATACGTACCTACTTTTTGTTTTATTTATTTTCAGATCGTGTATCAGTACTACACAATTGTGTATCAAGAAGGTGAGGTAAAATAAAGTAATTAGTTTGTTCTCAAAGTTCTTTAGAAATATAATCCCCTAATTGGTTTCAACGGTACACATTACTATCAAAGAGAAGAAGCAGTAATTTTCAAACATTTTGTACAGCACAATTTTAATAGAAATAGCGATTCGTTTTGCTTCTCTTTTTTATCATTTAAACGTATTTATACGTTTCTACGTGCACGATGAGAAAATTAAAAATACAATAGAGTTATCTATTATTTTGTATCCATTATTATAATATATGTCTCTTCTGTTCTTATTCACAAGGATACGAGTCACGAAGACGGACGAACGACGAATGTAAAACTAGCGAGCAGAGAAATCCAACGGGTGGAAAGGTAAGAGGTGGAATGGTAAGAAAATGGGTAAGAATTAACGGAAAACGTAAAAGGCGGCAAGAAAAAGTGGAGCAGAGCGTATAAAACGGCTGGTAGACACAAGCTGAAGGGTGCAGATATTATAGAAATGAGAACCGAGGGTTATTACAAAGTAATACAGAAGTCAAGAAAGCGACGAGAGAAATTGCAGCGAAGTAGAGTGGAACACGAAAAAGTATAAAAAGCTCGGAAAGCGATGCTAATAGGAGAAGGGAATTATAAAACTTGACAATGAATTTTCAATCGAACGAAACGACATGACTGTAGCAGAAGTTACATACACGTGGGTAGAAAAATACATACACGTGCTTAAAAAGAGGTAAAATAAGAGAGTTAACGTTATTTAAGAGGGTACAATTTGTTACAACATAATTTAAATTAGGTTCATATATCTATAAAAAGCACATATAATATTATTATTAATAGTAGTAATAGTAATAGTAGTAGTGCTACGAATGTTTATAGTAACTACACAGTTTGACAATAATCGAGAGGGCAGAACGCTTCAACGAGTTCAAAGAACTGGAGAAAAATGTTATGTAATTGCATGAATTGTTAGCTGTAATATTACGGGGTCAATGTTTGTAAAGTTGGGACGTTTTAAATACAAGTGTGTGTAATCAGTTTTAGAACAGAAGGGATAAGTATTTGACCGTTAATAATTTTGAAAAGATAAAACGCCAACGATCAATCTATGCACTTATAAAGTGCAACGATAAAACTTATTTGAAATTGAATTTGTAACTGTGATCACTTCTATCCACTGAAATTTATGTTGAACTCCGAGTAACGAAGCATGTTCAGAGAGTAATACAATGTCCGTAAGGTTCATAATTTTGAAATCGAGTAAAGTAATGTTTCATACGGCCTGAGGATTTGAAAAAGTTGTTAAATGATTGAGAAAAGTTTAGAGATGTATCAAAGTAATCGAATATATCTTAATATACGTATAATAGTCATTTGTTTAATTTTTTGCCTAAATGAATAGCTCAAAATTATCAGCATATAACAAACATTGGCACAAGAGAAATTATTGACTAAATCGATCGTTAAAATAATGAACAATATCGAATCGAAATACGAGCCTCGAAAAATTTCATACGCAACATTGATTTCACAAAAAAGACTCTCGCGTATTTTAATCGATTCAGATTTTGTCTAGTTCTTACAATAATCGATTTAAAATATGTAATACTTTCATAACGATTGGTTAAATATTTAAATGTATTATTTATGAAAATATATTTATAAAGTTTCTGCCTTAAAACTGATATTCTTCCTTTCATTTTAGTCTCGATTATTTTACTCACTAAGCATGGTTTTACTCGATTATCCGGCGATTATGTTGCCCGATTTAACTCGAGTGTATATTATTATTAAATAAACACATAGTCAGAAAGTTACCTCGAAAGCCAAATACTATTGTGGTTAACAGTATGAAAAGGTTCCTTTTAATCGACATGTATATCGTGAATTATCACACATTTATCTAAATTAAGGTAATTGTATAAAGTGACCAATGCACTGATCTCTAAAATTAGAGGACAACACGAAACTAGAAGGCAAACACTGCGATGAACACTGTTCGTTCATAAGTAAAGACATCAAGAATATTCAAAGGTCAGTTTCATTTTCTTAGACAGAATATCCCATTTTTTATGGCAATGTTATAAACGTGTCGAGGTATATTCATCCTGAACCTAATAGTTTTCGTGATATTAAACTTCTAAACTAGCATTAACAATACACCAACTATTGGTGTATTCTTCTCGAATAGTGACATTACACGTTTCAAAATTGACAATTCTAACACCTAGTAGTTGAAAATCTCGGAAATAATTCGTTCTAAGATTCTTTTATGCGCAAAACGCAACACTCTATCGAATTTTGCCACAAACAAACAAATCAGTTCCATAAAAAAAAGACGTTCGCCTTTGAGCAGTGCTATACGAACCAACCATGTGCTCCTGCACCTCTACGAATATTTTTTTCAAAATCGACGAAAGATGTATTCCAATATCAAAAACATTTGAACAATAATGCCTGTATTACCCAGAATAACCATATTACCCTAAAATTCCTTTTTAAACACACACATACACACACACACACACACACACACACACACACCAGCACATAATACACGTATGTACGTCAATTTGAAGGCACTTTGTGAAAAATTCGACAAGTCTCTGAGTATGTTTTCTCTAGGATACACCTCTCTGATGAAAGAGCATCTATCAATTATCAATAATGTTCGATACCACGTTGCACCGTGTAAAAAGAATTGAAACTGTTTTTCGTAGCGTCCGGAGATCCAAGTATCCGTGAAATGGAAAACTAAACCGTCTGAGGAGGGGAATCGGTGAAAATGGAGACGGTCAGAAACGCGAGATATGGTGTTGGTCTGAAAAAAGGGTGATCTCGAATGCATAGTGGCTCGGTGCGCGGCTGGCAGGTCCGTAGGCGCACACCTAATTGCCAGTGCGCCTCCAGACACCGCAGATCGCACGAGCGATTTCCAATTAGCGATGTGACTGATATACCTGGGTTCAAGGAAACGAGAAAGGGGTCGCCTACTCTCCTTCTCTCGCTCTCTCTCTCTGTTCGTGAGCACAGGTGGCGTGGCGCTCGACGTCTGCCACGCTTCTCTGAAACAAGATGGAACAGCAGTGGAGAACGCGAAAGCGAGAAATACTCGCACGAAGGATACTGATTAATTGCATCGTCTACCAATATCGAACTTTCGTTATTAATCGTCACAACGATCATACGGCCGCTCTAATCGATTTAACGTACGGAAAACTTTGCACTCGTATGTGCGAGGGATCGTTAACATGGCTGAATTCTCGGATCGGTTTCACGAGTAACACTTGTACGCGTAGAAACCGCGATAAGTAATGTTAAATGTTAGATTGGATAGAAAAGGAAACTGGAAACATGTACTTTGGAATATTAATTTAACAAAAATGGACTGCTTGGATTAGATAGAAAAAGGAACTAGAAAGATGTACTTTGGAATATTAATTTAACAAAAATGGACTGTTTGGATTAGATAGAAAAAAGAACTAGAAAGATGTACTTTGGAATATTAATTTAACAAAAATGGACTGTTTGGATTAGATGGAAAAGGAAACTAGAAAGATGTACTTTGGAATATTAATTTAACAAAAATGGACTGTTCGGATTAAATGGAAAAAGGAACTAGAAAGATGTACTTTGGAATATTAATTTAACAAAAATGGACTGTTTGGATTAGATGGAAAAGGAAACTAGAAAGATGTACTTTGGAATATTAATTTAACAAAAATGGACTGTTCGGATTAAATGGAAAAAGGAACTAGAAAGATGTACTTTGGAATATTAATTTAACAAAAATGGACTGTTTCGATTAAATGGAAAAGGAAACTAGAAAGATGTACTTTGGAATATTAATTTAACAAAAATGGACTGTTTGGATTAAATGGAAAAGGAAACTAGAAAGATGTACTTTGGAATATTAATTTAACAAAAATGGACTGTTTGGATTAGATGGAAAAGGAAACTAGAAAGATGTACTTTGGAATATTAATTTAGCAAAAATGGACTGTTTCTCAGAAAAATTAAAAAACTTTTATTTTTACGTTAACAACGATACTGTTCTATGTGGAGTTTCATATGTACTCGTATCGTCAATCTAAACTAAAAACCATCCACCTAGAGTGGCACGATGATTGTTCTTAAGTATCCCTTGCAGTCTAACATCCTCTAACTTTTGTAACGATTCTTATTTCAGTTCTCTTCGAATACTTTAATATTTGTAACAATTCTTCAATGAAAGTTCTGTTGTCAACGAGACTCTACCAAAGACGTTTTTAGTTCTCGAATACTATACAACTCTGTCCAGAAGGGCATGTAATCGCGACGATGAGTTCCTTTCCATTCGCTTTATTTTTATTTTAAACAAACAATAGAAATTCACAGTTATTATCCGTGACAGTTACAAAGGCATCATTGTATTTGTCCACCAAATAGCGATATAGCGTAACAAATGCGCGGTAGTGATAAAGAAACGAATGTTTTTATTGCTGATATCCTTGCTACGTTTCCAATGAGAACACATCTCGCATCTCCGACCACATCTGGGAAATAATACTTCCACAAGAATCGTCTTCCTCCTGATCATTTGTGTCGCGTCTACGTAGAAGGAAAATGTGTAAGTAGTCCTTAAATCCGATTTCATCCGTCCACGATCAGAATCCCCAGGAAATCGAATTTTTCGACGATCGTCTAACTCGTGTGTAGATTTCGAACCAATTGACCGAATAGAATATCTAAGCCACCAATACCGATCACGGAATTCTGCATACACAGCGTGTTCTATCTCGTTTTAACATCCGAAATGTTTCCTCCGCTTTAGAATATTATTTAGAAAAAAAAACACCTTACACACGAGTTAACCTGAAATGTTTTACAATCGAAGACGGTTGAACTCGTCTGAAGAGTCTGTGTCGGATAGGATTGATGTAAATAGCAAATTGTATTATCTAGAGGAAGAAAGAGAGTCCAAGGTGACCTTTGTATCTTGTCTATGCCTCCGTTAAAAATACAAATATTTTTATCGGACATTGCTCACCACGAAATCACAATACATTGTGGAACAATTTTTGTTAAATATTGAAAGTAGAGGAGATAATTCGTACGAGAATGTCAGGTGGAATACCCGGTACATTTGCAAAAGGGTGAAGTGCATATGTACATATATTCGATCAACGAGAGCATGGTTTCTTCGGCTTGTTGAACCAATCGATCGTGGAGTATTTTGCACCATAAAAGGTCTTTTTGGGAAAATGCTCCTACGATCAAAAGCACAGAAATAAATAAAGTAAATGGAGAATAAGATAGTACATTTTCAATGGTTCGTTGTGCAATTTTACGAAACACTCCACGGTGCAACGATAAAATTTTTACGGACCTTTACAAGTTCCTTTTGTGGTTTTTACAAGAATCTTGTGTAGTTACAATTTCTGCCTCGCATGACGTCGTAAAATTATTCCAATCTCTAGCTGAAACTGTTCTCTCTATATTCCGTGATCGACGATGACTCGACTAATGAGTCACCGAAACGTGAAAAATAACACTTTTCTACATTTCAGTTTATCGTTTTAAGACAACATTTAACCAACTGATGAGGTTCTTACGATGAAACGGAAGTCTCTTACGAACAAGTGCAAGCGTCGCCGCCCATGGATACATAGAGATCGGACAATCGCCGTGGGCATTTAAAATCCCAGCAAGAAATAACGAGTGAAGATTAATTTCAGTAGTAGGGACGTAATACGTCCCACGTTTAATACTTCGACAGTCACGATACGTATATACGTGTGATTTTACCGTTTCGACCGTAGGACGTATTTGGCTACTCATTACAGGAGTATTTACGTTTAAATAATAGTATTAAACGTACATTGTAAAGAACAACCAGTAAGTGACTCGTAACAGGTGTTAAATAAATAGACTTGTCCAAAGGCCACTCGAGTAGCTGAATTCGTCACAAATTTTTAAACTGAATTTTTGAAAATATTTCATTTTCCATTGCAATTTTAAAACGACTACAATCGCAACGATTTGTCGTACAATTGAGCTGTGTATTCATCGTTGCATCTCGTCGTGTCGACTTTTCGTAAGATAAATCATTATTCTTTTGTTCGTTCGTTCGTCGTCGGTATAACAATTTTGTTGTTATTTAGCTGCGAGAGAACTGTGGTATGCACACGCGCACGCGCACGTTTGTACGGTAACGGATTTAACCCTCTCGTATACAATATCGTAAGAGTGTTAAGGAAATCGAACCGGATATAAGAATCAGAGGTGAATCTTGTCCACATTCGTACGTTCAAGTATATTTCCTCGAAAATATTAAAAAAACAACCCTCGTGTAATGTCTTTGAAAATAATATTTAGCATCCACGAGAACAGTGAGAGCTCTGACCGACCTTGATGTTGATTATAATTCGCGTTATCGAAACTTAAATCGTAGAGCAAGGGGTTAACTGCCCGTGAAAGTTATCTATCCGGACATTTTGGATTGTGTACTGACACGAAGTTGGGTATACCTGGTCTAATCCTTGATTCGATAACCTATTGTAAACGTTACATATCGTAATAAACATTTTAATGTCGTACGGTTCATACGACACATTGCGTATAGGTTAAGTCACATCGAGGTTAGGTGTATCGGAACGTTGAAGTCGCCCCGTTATGCATTCGGTGGGATCGTGATTCTGCGCATCTATCTCGCGCAACCGTTAAGCGCCTTAACGCACGAGACCAAAACATATACCGAGGAGAAAATGGAGAGCGTTAACTTGGGTATTTGCCTCTTGCAATTAACTGGCAAGAAGTCGTGTTGTATAGTGTACACCCACTCGTTGCAAAATTCTGAGAGACGATAACGAATGAAAATAACGACGTTTATCGTTTTCCTTGTTACAACAAATAATGTTTTTCTTTACGAAAGCTATTATAGTTTGGAAATGAAAACGAAAAACGGGAGGTGAAGCGGTTAAATAGAAATGAGTTTCTACCGTTCGTTCCGTTGTTTCGTTGGTGTAACTGAATACGTTGTAAAAATGTGGAAAGAAATTAACAGAGACGAATACCTCGCAATACTTCTATGAAAACGGTATTGATTGAAACGTTTATAGGATAGAAATTTTTAAAAATGAGTGAAACCCGATTAAAAATTACAGACTATTAAGATTGAGAACAAATAAGCAATAAGACTCCGTTTGATTTTTCTCTATTAGTAATTCTCTTTAAGATTCATTTGAACTATATTTAAAAAATGTTATAAATATCAAATATATACACACATCGTTGAAATCCGTTCACTAGTTCAAATGTACCTATGTGTATGCAGCCTTGAAAACGTGTTTCCAACTTTTCTCGATCACGATACTTTTTTAGGGAACGCGCGGGACAAAGATGAAAACTAACCGCGAATCGAAAATATAAAAGATCGCTCGATAACCTACGATTTTTTCATTAATTTTCAAGGTTTGCCGCAACGAGTGCTCCAGTAATCCAACACCGACGAAGACGGAAAATTTCCAAGTTCGGAATTACAAGAACGCTACAACACAATGTATGGTATTCGGGTTGGTTTAACAAATATTCAATTTTCCAGCGTATTTAATCATTCCAGTGTTCCTTTTTCTTCCAGAGTGAACCCGATTAAATTTCGTTGGCGTAATGTATCGTTAACCGTTGGGATAAAATTCATGAATTCCGACCGAAAATATTTCGAGGACTGAGAAGCAAGCGAACAAGAAGAGAAAGGCCGAGATCGGGAAGGCGAATGAAAGTCGGAGGGACAGAAGGACGTTTGATCGCAGAGGGAAGTATGGCGGGGTGCGCCGCATGCCCGAGAAAGCATGAAATTGCGCTCAGGTCGCGGCATATTAGATTATTAGAACTCCACACGCTCATAGATCCGGAAGTCGAGTCGCTATATTCCCCATGGGAGAGCTGGGGATATTTCGCGATAAATCAAACGTAGCTAGACCACAACTATGCCCGCTGGGGAAACAAGATTTTCGTCGAGACGACCGTAAGGTCATTTAATGCCTGCATTTCGTGGATCTACTACATCTACCGACGATAAAACAGCAACGCGTTTCAACACCAATGCCCCTCTAATTGTCCCGATGTCTGTTTCGTTACTTGTCGCTTAGTTGGCCCCAGTACTTAACTGTACCTTGCTTGTTTCTGTTGAGAAATGAGAATAGTAGAACAATGGGAGAACTCCGTTTATATCTATTCGTTTGTTTATTAATACGAAGATTAACACACTACTCGTCGTCACATACGTGCACGCACGCTTCTCCCAATCCCCGACTCTCATTTGTTTAACCTTAGAGTGGTGACGTACGTTCGATTGACTCCTAACATTAGTGATGATCTGCGTCAGATTGACTCCGTATCGCAATACTGAGTTGTTCGATAAGTTGTGTCGTTTTGTTTCATTGTAAAAAAATACTACGACACTTCAACGTTTGAACAACTGTGAATATACGAACGAGTCGACAGATGTACACGAAATTTCACACGTGTTCATCGAACAGTAGTACGTTAGTTTCAAACATTGGATTCATTGGTTTACTTATCGGATGAACTTAGCCGCGAATACGTAGCGAAAAATAAAAGGAAAGCGGGCTTGGTTCCACTCGAGAATTCGATTCCTCGATCACTAGTAATATCTTCGGTAAACTCGTAGTTATAAAATATCAAAGCGGCTCCGGAAGTTACGAGCTCGGTGTGCTCGGATCGACATCCGGGAGGATGATATTAAGGGAAAGGTAATAAGTACGTGGCGGAGCGTTGGGAATCGAGTAATAGCAAACGAAGGAGGACGAAAACGTTGAAAATCTGCGGAACAGAGGTAAACCGACGAAGAAAGGACTTTCTCAAAGAAGGAAATTGACTTCTGGCAGCCAGGAACACGTGCTCGGACTACGCGCTGTTAAGACGACCGAGCCGGGGCACGTCGTGCCATAAGCTCGTAAACGTGGTTCGGTGTCCAAGACTCGCTCGTAAAAAAGCTACTGTACCCAATCGCTCGGTTGGTCTAGTTCTTTTCGTTCCAGCTCTCGCGTACGCATCATGCTTTACCTTCTCATCCGTTTTCGCGCATATTTTCGGCTCGATTGCTTACCCCACTTCGCACTTGTCGGAGCTCTGATAAACTCCACGCTTAATCCGCGTGTCTAATTTCACCAAAGATGCTACCAACGCTTTGGGAGTTTATGTGGGCTCGTAAATAGATGGTTTACATCTGGATTGGACAATGGTTCGACCGTGTATCTATTTACTTATACGTGGGAGAGATGCTAGTTTATGCATTTTTTTTTTTTTTTTTTTTTTTTATTGAGCAATTGAAACCTCGGTTGAGGTTTATCTGGTATCGATGGTGTAAATTACAGCTATGGTATCGATAGGGTAAATTACAGCTACGGTTTTGTATGTACTATTGGGAGACGAGGAGATGAAACACTAAAGCTAAACGATGCAAGGAGCACATTTTTCCCATTTTTTAGGTTAAAAATACACTGGTATGATTTTTAGATATCAGAGGATAATTTAGAAATTTAGAAAATTGAGATAAATTACATAGAATTCTTTCACTGTATTAATAAAATGCAACAACGTTTTGTAAAATTATAAATATCTTTAATAGAGATATTCTGATAGAAGGATATCAAACTTTATTTTAATTTGTAACACGATGATTACACGATATTAAATATTGTCAAACAATGAAAACTAATTTTTTCATTTAGAAAATTTCCAATACCCTTACTTGCATTACGTCCATTCTGATTGCAGAAAGAGCGACTGACTTTAGTTTATCGATGTAAATGATTACTATTGTTGTGACCTGGAACGATAAATTTAATAACATGGTAGAACAAGCGATCGTTTCTTTTTACCTTGGAATACTCGTCAACTATATAAACTGTGATAAATTCAATAATGTTATATCACGAAGTGTATCGAGCGGGTGTGTTAGTTAAAAATTATATTTTAAATGTGTTTAAATCTTAAGTTTAAATCAGTATTTAAAATTGTACGAGAGAATTTGGAAAATTCTTGGACATATTTTCTAAAATACAAAAATATAAATTTATTGTAATATTCCCCGAAATATTACAAATTCCACGTGGATCTACAAATACGACAAAGCGTTGAGTAAATAACGAATATTACATAGGTATCAAAAAATTCTGAAAGTCCAAAAAAAAAACAACTGAAGTCCCTCAAAGATTACATTTTAAACCGTTATTGTTCAATATTTACATAAATAATATTATTGATATTTTTATCTACAGTTAGTTCGGTTTGGTTACTGTTGATCGATTCAAAAGAAAGAAACTAATCACGACGATATTATTAAATTACAGATTAATTTTCTAAGACTCGATAAAGAATAGCTTTAGGAAACCTTAGACTAATTGCCATATTACATTTGGCATATTTGATGACCTTAGGTATTTACTTTGTATTATAAATAAGTTTAAATACATATTTAACATTTTCGTGTAAACAATCATTGACATTTCTATATAAAAAATAATGTATCAATAAGAATTGACGATGTAACTGTCAACGCTTTACGACAACTGTGAAATTGTAAAATGTTTCAAACATTTCGTCGTAAATAACCAAGAGGTTAGAAGTTAGGTAAGTAATGGAGGCCCTTGTTTCTGGAACTTTTTTCACCAAGTAAGTCGATTCTTTGGTAGATTCGAACTTAAATATTTCAAACGATAAGCGTCACGACACAGAATTTATCCATCGTGATAATTCAATTGTAGAGCTTAGGTAATCCTTGGTTGATCGATCGTGTAAAAATAACTTCGATAATTTTCTCGCGCAAACTTAACAATATTCTTCTAACAGAGTTCGATAAATACGAATATTAAATACCATCTGTCCATCGTCGTGGACGTGCGTTGTACTTTCTCAGTCATCGAATTTATATATGTAGATAAATATATCGAAACACACTGTTCAAGATTCGTTAGAACGAAAAGTGTCTGATCAATTTCGATTGTTACTACTTGCATCGGAACGGAGCGCAGAACAAACGATGGCACTGGACTAAATTAGTAACGCGTTTTGTAGTTTTAGCAACAGTGAGAGATTGTTCACGATTTTCCACTCCGGTGTGGGAAGGACTTTACCAGGTGAGAGACAGAGAGAACTTCTGTGTGTAAGTGTGTGGCGACCGCGGCGCTTGAATCATTCTGACTTGCTCACCATGCTCGGATAACCGGCGCAACTGGCGGTGAGGGTGGTTAAACCGACGCAAACCAGCCGATGATGTACGACCATACGGTAAACCACGTATGCACTAACTGAACCAGCGTCTGCCTTGGTAATGGCGCCTTCTTTTCCAAGTATCGCACCGTGGTTATGTTTCCATCTTCTTAGAAATAAATAGAATTCATGGCACTGCTGGTCCCGAACAAGGATAGAACTATGAGCATTCCAGACATTTCGACCTAACTGTGGTACTTTTGGTTTATCGATGCAATCGATATTATGGTAGAGATCGAAAATTGAAGAAAAAGTTTACTCGAAGAGTTGGAACAACAATGTTCTTTCAAACGTATGATAGAATTACGATCTTGGCCATGGTTAGTCGCAGAGTTTTAATTTAACCTTGAATATTAAATTTCTTACTCGGTTAGAAAACGTAAGCATATTTCTTTGTCTTACTACTGGAAGAAGTACGGTTTACATTTATGTTCGAGTAATACGTCGAGCGTTATGGATATACAATTGGATACACATCTGTGTGAATTTGAGGGAGTCAGCTGCGGTGTAGAATTTCAGAAAAATTGAATTTTTTTATTTCATTTTCTTAAAATGTATGACTGAAAATTTATGTGCAAAACCATTTGTTTCAATTCATGAAAATTTTGATGATACAGAGATACAGAATGTACATTGATAAGAGAAACTTTAAATACGTTTTTTCTCAAAACGTTATTTTTTCAATTAGTTTCTATATCTCACGATCTAATTGACCGATTGGATCAAGAGATTCTTAAAAATATTGAGATTTACTATTTCTTTTTAATACGCTAAACACAAAATAGAGCTAACACATATAAATTCAGAATTTAAAGTTTCGCCTTTTTTTTATTTATCGTGATTTTAAATTTTCCCTAATTTCTGTTATAACTATATCCTTCTTCATGAGGATACTTTCTGATCCTCTGTTTCTGATTAGTGGATTGACTAGAATCGTGAGAATCAATGGAGCATCTTCTTTAAAAGAGTCATTAAACAAGAAGCTATAACTGCAATCATTTTCAATATTTCTGTATGAAAAAAATAATGTATGTACTTATAAGATGGATAAACATATCTGGAAAATCTCGGTACAAAATAGCCTGCCTATCATTAAAAGGAAAATCATAAAAGAAACCGAAAAAATAACAGTCTATACAGCAAAACTCTATTTGGATAGATATACATTTCCCATTTTTATATAAACCGAAAACAATGCACTAATTTCATACAGTGTATTGTAAACACTTGAGAAGACTACCAACTTAGCCAAAGATTTATATCAAGTAAACGTTCGAAGTTTCAAAACTAATTTTACGAAAATTGAACAAAAAATAAGTGTGCACACACTTCGAAAAAAAACTTGTGCGGTGATTAACCGTGAAACAACAAACAATAGTGTGTTAATACAGAATTCGTTTTTCCCTTGTAAAATTATGCCGCGTTAAACAATTTTCACTGACCTAACCATCGATCGTTTTATACACATATCGAGATCAGAGATGTTATCGAATCATTTAATCGAGAAAAATTGACTTTAATCGATTTCGTCACTTAAATCGCTTATTCCTCATAATTTTGAAATACTGGACAAATTTTGTGACCAGATGTGAATTCAATGAGCCGAAATCTATAAAAAAAAAAAGAAGATGCAATCGCACATGGAAATGAATGAATCAAAATTTCGTTGACAAAATTTTGTTCGACACAGATTTTCAAGGTCAAAAATTGTTCGTGTCATTTTATATATATCCTTCTCTTATTCTGCAACCTTACAGCTTTAATCTCGTTCAAGATTCTTCGCTCTGATTCGTTTCTATGAAAAGTTCAACGGTTCTGGCGCAAACTCGATCACTATTATTCACTGTGCGACACCCGACGTGAATGAAAATGAATAGAAAACTGACCTAACGTTCAACGTATTCAACTTTTTACCCGTATGTACGTCGCGTCGAGTTTTTCGGGACCTTACACACGCAAGTGCAATAATAAAAACTGAATATCAACATTCTATTGCTCGCAAAATGAATATCGTTCACCCAGCTGGTAAATGAATGATGATACACGGCTACGATACAACCAATAACCGTGGAGATAAGCGATCTACGATAGATACAGGCGATTGGATAACGCACAATCAAATGCAATCAATCAAATGACCAAGTCGTCGTGCACAACCATGTATTACGGTCAGACTACTCGTCTTGATGGCCGACGCAGGCTGCTCAGGAGAGCTCGTCATCCTATCCTCCCTTTCACCGATTTAATGATCTTCGCTAACAGGAATGACCATTTCGAAAACATTTCTGCTATTCTTGATCGCCTAGGACTATTTTTTTCCAAACTGAATCGTTGAAATTCGGATTGCCAAGAAATACGACGAACGATGAATTTAAATTGCCAAGAAATGCGACGAACAATTATAAAACTTTGGCGGCGCTAAATTGATGTATGTGAGGAAGGAGTGAACGGAAGGAAATATAAGGAAGTGGGGATAAGCGTTTCATCCCGGGCCTGCTAGTGGACTCGTCAGTAAGGCATCCTAGCAGGCCCTGCCTTATACGCCGGGACATTGGAAGATCGGTAAGAGGTCGTATATATAGCGATCGGAGCAGGTACGGGAACTTGCGGGAAACGGTTGGTGGTGAGTTTCCCTCTGGTGGCAAGCGTGGGTAGTGCCGCCACATAACCCCCTTGCCAGTGGTAAACGATACTTTGAAGTTCCGTCCTGATGTCCCAGTGGCGTAGGTATTTGTTCCGTTGTTCGGTGGCACAACAGGCACAGGAGGAGGTGTCCAGAGCGGTGGAAGGGAAGAATGCTTCTTTTTCGTAGTAAGGCCCAGCTGCTGTCGATTGCGGAATACGCGTGGCGAGCATCGTTTGCTCAAGCCGCGTTTTTCGCTTGTTGTCCGACGTTGATGCGTGCGCGTACCAGTATTTATGAAACGCATCGGTGTGGTCGGTGAATAATGTCGACAAAGCTGCCTGCTGTCCTCCTGGGGTTGATCCTGATGGTTAGCCGGGAGTATAGCGTCCGTGTCGTCGCTGGCAGGTTGAGGAGTCAACCCTCGGAGAGGGGGATTAACGAAAATCGGCCTTTACGTTGCGTTCCTTCCATCGTCTTGTGCTGCACCTCTACTGCTGCTGTGCTGTTGTCCAGAAGGTTGCGTTGTTCTTAGACGGGGTCACCACTTTGGCGGCGCTAAATTGAAGTATGTGAGGAAGGGGCGAACGGAAATATAAGGAAGTGGGGATAAGCGTTTCATCCCGGGCCTGCTAGTGGACTCGTCAGTAAGGCATCCTAGCAGGCCCTGCCTTATACGCCGGGACATTGGAAGATCGGTAAGAGGTCGTATATATAGCGATCGGAGCAGGTACGGGAACTTGCGGGAAACGGTTGGTGGTGAGTTTCCCTCTGGTGGCAAGCGTGGGTAGTGCCGCCACAAAAACCAATGTTACTATTCGTGGAGCTGTTACAAAAGTTAAAACATACAAAGGAAATTAATTGTACGAAAATTCGAGGCTAATATTACCGACAAATATATGCGTGAAAATCTTATTCCGTTGAAGAAATTTGTAAAATAAACTTTCAAATGCTTTACTTTATTTACCAGCTTATATAGCTTTCGAACTACGATAAAATACAAAATGAATATTTGGAAATATCTTCGGAAACAGATGTGTACAACTATATTATTTGATCATTATATGTTTGTATTATTTTAATTTCATATTTAATTTTTATATTCTTTTCTAATATAAACTCGGATCACGTGATTCGCTATAAATGATTTTAATTTCTGCAATGGCGTCCTGATCCAGTGCAGCGTCACGGTTGAATCTGATAAAAGCACGATGATCTTATAATTAATTTTCAAAGATCAGGTTGCATCTTCGAAAAGTCTTGCCAATAATTAAGTAACAGACAACTCCAAAGATACTTCGTAAGGATACAGTTTTCATAGATGTTACGCGCGTCTCAAAATAAACGTCGTACTATGCCATTATGTTCATCAGTTGTGGAACATACGTACCATTTCGCTAGTATCGCAAAGGCTATACATCTGTTCTTTAAACGGTTCGACTATAATTGTTTTAGGCACGGAGAACAAGTTTAACGCTAGATTCACCAACCGGTCAAAATAATTGATTGCAATTGCTTTCGTAATGCAATTTGCTTTAAATGTCATGACATGTTTTCCGAAAACTGACTTTTCTATTCTACACATGTGATCAATTTTATGAACTCCTCTTTATTCTCGTCGATTGGTTCTTTTTTGAGATACATACGAAGTATACTTTAATATTCCGAAATCTGTCGATAGTTTTAAATGTTAAACTTTTTGGTCAAAGCTCTGGTATGTCGTAGCTATACTAAAAAGTGTGCACTAGTTTCGTTCAAGTTTACCAAACAGCACAGTTTGTGTGATAAAATCTTCTCTTACATCCAATGAAATTATTGATTTCCAGATTTCAAAATTTTCCCCAACTATTAACACGTTAAACGCCATCAGTTTTTTGTACTTAAGAATATCTCCGATATTCGTTCGAACCGTAATATAAAAAGTTGAACTGTTCGATAATTCGTCGATGTACTTGTTATTTTATAATATTACTAACAAGAGTAATGCTATTCAAAAGTTTACAAACTATTAGAGTTTGTGTTTTGTAAGCGTTTTAAAGAATCGCGGTAACTTTGAAACGCCAGTGTTAAAAACGAATATTTCGTTAAAACAATTGCAAATAAATTATTTTACAAATTTGTTTTCAACCAAAGAAATTTCAATTCGATAGTTTTCGGCGAAACCGTTCAAAAACTCATTCCCATCCAATTGCCAATTCGATAATTACAATTTATTAAACAAAAAGTACCATCGTTATTCAAACAACGAAAAAAATAACAAATTTCACAGTACTGAAAAATCCTTGGAGACAGGCTAACCAAATTTTAACCACATCCAAAATGTTACTGCAGACAATGTCCGATTTGAAATGGAATAACTCGATTAATAATTATTTTCAAATATTACACCGCACGTTCCTTGTCTGTCCACAAATTTTCTTATATCAAAAAAAAAATTCACCTCTTCGTACAGATAAGGTTGAATTTGTAGAATCTCGAAGAACCATAAGAAATTTTTCGTAGCGTTGCATCTTAATAAATATACCAAAAGTACAAAACAGAACCTGCATACATGTACGTATTACCACACACGTATTACATTTATTTTATGGCCTTTCCTTAATCTTTCCTGACTCTATATCATTCGTTCGATTTAAAATCGTTCAAATATGTTCGCGTTTGATATGATTTTCATCGTTAAACTCTCAGCGATTCAATGAAAGCATTACAATAATACGGTTAAAAATATAGAAATATTATTTGTCTGCTTCCGGAATTCATTAGTAACCCGAGACCCCGGTCGCGTGTCGGAAATAACGCCAAGGTAGTTGAACGAACTGGTGGGGATAATCTTATCGTAACTTTACTGGTAGAGATCACTGCAACTTAACAGGCAGCACTGTACACTAAACTACATTACGTGACACCAATTATTCAAATTTCTCGCAAAGTTGAATGTCTCCCGATATGTCATTGAATCTTTCCCATTGTTCTGCTTCTTTTATAATTGCGTCAAGACCTCGTAAATACATCACACGTTAACGATTCGGTATCTAAAAACTCTTAACATTTACCAATTTGTAAACACAATACTATAAATGTTCCAATTGTGTTCCCTAAAATTTTCTGTTATTGAATACTTCATCGATATTAACACGAACGAATTTTGTTAACCTTGTTAATTTCTCCTTCTAACGATAGAAAAGGGGAATTTTCTAAAGTGACAAGTTAAGATGAAAATTCATATTTGTTCACAGTATTTCAATATGTCTTCATCCTTATTTTTATATAGGAATAACTAAATAATTTTATTTCATCGCCAATTATCAACTTTCGCTAAGATTTTAACCTTCATTATTCGAACATATTCATTAACATGTATATGTTAAATATACTATGAGTTAGTAATATTAGTAATTATATTAATATGTAAACACGTATCAACCGTTCCTCGTCGATGAAAAATTCGTTGCACTTTTTCGAACTAATCATTGTTCCTAGTATTTCAAATATCGGAAAAATTCAGTACTCGAGAACGTTTAAAAACAATCTACTTGTGTCAACAATGCTGCTGGACACATAATTCAATATTTTCGATAAATATACAAATAAACGGATATCACTGATTCATAACGAATATCCCGATGCATATCCTGTAGAAACTAAGGTCTCGAACATTCGCGATCGAAGAGATACAAAGGAACGTGTAATGAATAGATAAATTCTGTAAGAAGCTCCAAAATGTTCGAGTAAAATTCTACTTCTAAAAGCAACGCCGATAGTACGATCCTACGGAACGATTAATCGGTCACCGTGTAGGGCGAGTAGACCGTCGAAATTTCCAAAATTATCGGGATGACACGCCACGAAATAGCTCGCGTCGAGTGGGGTGGAATAGTATAGAGGGGAACGTGTGGTGGAAAAGAGGAGGGGGGAGAGAGCGAGAGAGAGAGGAGGGGGAGGAGGAGGAGGAGAAACACTTCGTCGCGAGGAACAATAGCTCGTTTGGGGTCGCGTAGCTATGCAACGTATGACGTATAGCCCAATATCCTTGGTACATGCCAGCCGTATGGTTTTGTCCCTTCCTCCTCTTCCTTTCCCCTTCCACTTTGCTGCTTCCTCCCTCCCTCCCCGCTGACACCGCCCCCAGCACCTTTCGCCGCGCCCCACTCGAATCACAGCTCGCTCTCTCGCACTTGCACCGGGATCTTCGACGTTCCGTTTCCACCACGGAAGCTTATACGAGAATGTACGAGTGTATGTGTTTACGAGACCGAACGTGTGATTACTTACGGGGGTGGCTAATTAATTTGACGAATCTCGACTCGTTTCTTCAACGAGAGGCAAAAAACGAAAGCTCGTGGATAGAAGAGAGATAGACCGAGATACATCGAACGCACAAGTGAAATCGTTACCGCGACGTCGTTTCGACGTCCTAAACGTACGCACACCGGCCAGCACCTAAAACGGTTTCCCAGGCGACTGAAATTCGAATGCAACGAACTCGATGACAACTCCGTGAATTCTGAATTCGAGTTTTATCGGGGATCGAAGACGGTTATTTCAATTCCGTTAGAACTTGTATTTTTATTTGGAATTACGTCTTGCTCTTGTTGTATTTTTACAGGAAAAATGTGTTTACCATTGGGAACTTTTTTAACAACTGGTCTTGCGAAACCGGACATTTTAGAATTTGAATACTAAAGTTTCGGGAAAAATTCTCTGAATTGTACATAATTTTGTATTATGTACATTATAATGACACCAAAGGTGTAAATAAATAATTAATAATTTCGTAAGAGGTATTGATAAAAAATGGGAGTTTGTTAAAAATAACACCTCGATAAATTTATTTTGAATATTAATGGCAGTAAAATGTACAAAAATTTTATAATCTAACGTATAGTATACATATGCACATACTACATACCGTATACATATTATAGTCCTGTGACAGAAATTATGTATAAACACTGGAATGTTTCTCCCGACAATCTAGTTACAATTTTTTCTTCCATTTAAAAGGATGCACCCTATCGTCGTATACGTGCAGATTTTGTACCCGTAAAAATTTATGTAACAAATGTCAAAGAAAGAAAATTAAATAGAATTACACTGATTACGTTCAATTGACTTTCGTTGTTACTGTTTTATATTTTCACAAATCGATAGACAAGTTCATAATCGATAAAATTGCTAGTGGTACCAATAATTACTGAATTGTTCCTCTTAAATATTGATATAAGTAGTAGAAATTATTTCACGTAATGATAACACATTATTTACAGAAAAACGATAAAACCTTACGAGTCACCGTGCAGTAGCTAACAATACTTTTCAATGCATATCAGAAATCAGACATCATGTTCCCTATGGATAAAGGAAAACAATATCGGAGCGTGCAAAAAGCGCGTGAATCGATTGGCAAAACGTCCGAATTTGCATGAATCACGATAACGAGATGCGATGATGGCTTGTTCCATTGTGTGCATTTCCACACACACGTGAATAGACAAAGAACACCGTAGAGACAGTAATCACCATCGGTTTTACTAACCTCCGGATTATTTTCCCACTAAACTGAGCAGCGTCGAACTTTAATAAGATTTCAAAATTTTGACCGTAAATATTGTTTTCGCTGACTTATCCACAACAGGATGTCGAGAAGAATTTTTTTTTTTTTTTTTTTTCATTTTTTAACGAAGCAAGTTTTCATATACCTCGTGTTCTAAAATATCGACTCCCTCGAAAATTTCATAAGAATGGTGTTAAGGGATCTGTCTAGTTTGGAGGTAAAAAGATTAATTTTCGTTTAAATTTTCTTAGAGCTTCAAGCCACAAAAATATTATGTTGAAAAACTGGCAATGTTATAAGACACTGAATTGAATATACTTTGTTCATACTCTCATACTGTACGCTACACTTTAAAATCGTTTTTCTTAAAATTACGTTTCTCAAGCTTGTCAGCGTGATATCTCGAAAGTCAATAAACCAATAGGTATGAAATTTCACAGACATATATAATAAGAAAACGTCCTTTATCGTTCGAATTAAAATAAATTCGATATCTATTTTTTTTTTTTTTTTACAGCTCAAAAAAGCAACACAATTTACTGATCAATTTTTGTTAAGATGTTGCAATTTTTACAATGTTCGTAGAATTGTAAGATTGCATTTTCTTCAGTCTTTTGGTTCAAACGATAGTCTTGTTTGTGCAGAATAAAAATCTTGTTGACTTTCATGTTCAGGATAATTAAAACGAGAGTTATCATGCTAAACATGGATAAAAAATTTTGTGTACACATCGTGTAGAACCATGCATTGTATCGAAATAAATTATTTGTAGTTGAAAAAATGTCTATAAGTTGGCAAAACATAAACAAATATCGCCAAACTAAGCAAATTTTCTAAGTTAGTAATAATTTCAATGGAATAGAAAATAAATTTTAAATTTGACGAAAACTAATCAATTAAAATAAACATTTTTAAATGTGTAATAAAATTATTTTCAAAGAAAAATTTAACGTAGTTATCTTATAATTTAATAAAGCTGGATAATGGTTACTTTAAAAATGGATTCGCAGTAGTAACTCCTGGAAGTAGTCAGACATTTAGAGAACATAATATTATTTACGTTGTTCACCGAGCCATACATTTTTCCTATATTTATTCGTGCCCAGAATATTGTTACATTAATTCATTTAGAATATGCTATTAACGAAAACGTGGGGTAAACCGTAAATATACGATAATATTAAAATTAATAAATAGTAGGACAAGAATGATCATAAATACTTGTTTATGTCTGTAACTCGATAAATCTTTAATGTATAAATATTTATACATCTGTACACGTATAACATTTTCCTTTTTTTTTTGTTTTTCATGAGCAGATAGTATTAGAGATTATATTCAGTGTTACGTATGAAAATCGATAATCGAAAAATAAATCGACTGAAATAGAAATGGAAATTGACGGTGTATATTCGAAAGAAATTTTTCGAAAACGTTGGTTTCGAAATCGGTTGTATAAGTTCCTTTTCGATAGACAATTGCTATCAACGTATCGCTCGCATAAATTTTACGAAGAACACACAATACGATGATTTTTGTCACAAGAGAAAATGTTCCACAATCGAGAGCAAAAACAAACACTTGTCGTAAACTTGAAATTAAAAAAAATTAAAAAACATAAGGAACCTCGTTTTTATAGTTTTCTTAAAATACGTTCTTCAAGATACAACAAAATTCGCAACGAAGTCGAAAAGGGGACGATTTTTCGTGAAAAAATAAATTGAATATCTAGAATAAAATATTTTCATGCGAGGCTTCATCTTCAAAAAAAATCAATTTTGAAAGTAGGTCATGTACGCGTACGATTGAGTACAATTCGGTTAACCTGTCTGTCCATTACTTATTATTTCTACTTGCGTTACTGTTTATAGTCTGTTACGATAATATGATATTATTTATTGTACTCATAGAACATTACACTTCATTCTTAGGTGCAGTAGCATCACTTTGGGACTCAACGAACTTCATCGTTATTTGTTCCTACGTATTGTTTAGAATCATTATTTATCAAAAGTGATGATCGACGAGAAGTGATATTATTTAAGTGTTCTCTTCGCCAAACTTCATTTTCAATTCATTCTTCATTTTTCATCAATGCACGTATACCACGTGTTGAAGTCTCAAAATAATATCTGATTCTAGAGTATTAATTTTTTCGTTTGGGCATTTTACATATTTTGTTCAGTATAGGAAGACAGAGACCAACTTAGAGTCTTAACTTATCGTTAAGTTGCCCCCTTTCTAAATACTTTTATTACAATTTTCTACTAAACAGTATGATCAACGAAACCGAAATGAGCATCACACTAACCTCAATGTAGCACAATACTTCACGATGAGTTTGAAGATAATTTAAAGAGAGAGAATTGCAAAGTAGAGATACACTTGCAAAGTCTAACGGAATAATCCAGACCTAACCCGGACCTAACTCTAATGTAACATAATATTTCACGATGAGTGTAAAAGTTTTTTACACTGGCAGAAATAGAGAGAATTACAAGTTAATACGTAGCGATGCTCCTTTTCCCAAGTACATCGATGCACTTGCAAAGTATAACGGAATAATCATTATCAGCGGCTGTTTCCCGTGGAAAGAGAAACAATGTCAATTTTAATTAACACGTTATTTGGTCTTCCTTTCCGTTTAGCCCGCGATATCCGATTTCTATTTGAAACCAAAAATTGTAACGGATCATAATGCAGAACAAGCATTATACACCCAATCAAATGAGCGTCTATAATAACCTGTTACAAAAATCCAAAAAATGCTATGAAAAGACACTTGAACCGATAGCTAACGCGGTCCAAATGAAAAGTATATTGTCAAACATGACGCTTAACGCGTTGCTCTAAGGATATACAATTTGTACATTTCGTTCGCGAGCAAAGGTGCAAGATTACCGAGTTTTGAAATTGCCCTGAGTCTGTGAACAGCAGTATGTGCGAAGCTGATTCGGTAATTTCGCGATAACGAGACACGAAAAGGGCCACGTGAAGGAAAAACCCAATCCGGTCCGATGTTATCGTTACGGAGCTCGATCGAAGGACGAACAACAAAGCAGTTTTTCTCCGCGATCAGCAAAATTGCAAGCGATGGGAGTGGGTGGTTTGGAACAACGATGAGACGAGGGAAACGGGAAGAGACGTTGTCCGGTACCGTATATACTCGACGTCGCTCGACACCGTTCGGACCTTCGAACCCCCTCTGTTGGATGCACGTCCATCGGTAAAGGCCAAGGGCAGAACTCTGTAGATCGGTGATCGTTCGAGAGCAAGCGTTGAAGCGCAACGAGCAGGAAGCTGGTTGCGCCAAGCGCAAGCGGCCCGACGCTCGTTAGCGTCAGTAATTGTCACTTGTTAGGTACCAGCGTCTCCTTCCCGCCCAGTAATCCCCAGTTTTCCGTCAACTGTCCCCGTGGCTCGCTACTCGAAAGGACCCACCAGCACCGAGGATGCCGAGAGGTTTTTCAAAAGCGCTTCAATGCCCGAAAGCCCGACCGAAAGCCTCTTGTCGACAAGTCCTACTACTATTTACCCACTTCTACCGACCAAACCACCACTCCTTCGCACTCTCTGCTGTTCTTTCCTCTCTCTTTCCCGGGGCTTCGTCGCTTTTGCCGCATGCTCTCGACGTTCACGGGATTGCGCGACCGGTAATTCCTCCAACGAGCCGCGATTCGATCAAGACGAAACGATCGTTCGTTGATCGCGACACGCTTTTCTTTCGTAAGGGTGGATCGACCTCTATCGACTCTTTTTAAACATTTGTAACTTTCGTCGGGTTTAATTATTACTTTTTGCGAATTATACAGAGCGGAACAATTTTAACGAATTAGATTTTTGTGGGAAAATAAAAATTCGAATAACAGTCCAAGTTGGCCTACTCTGAACAAGGAAATTCCCCTCTCGTACAAGTTTGATTTTAATGAAAGTTGATACGCGTGTAAAGCATACTGGACCGCATACGACACAACTTTTTTGTCGACAAAAATGTTCTGGATAGGATCACATCGAAACCTACAAACTCAACATATTTTCATTTTTTTAGTACCCCTGTTTTGGAGAACTTTTTTCACAGTTGAACCATAGAACACTAAAGACTGAACAATTTTGTAAGAAAATTTTTGTGGTGTCTTGCGTCCTGAAGTTGTAAAGAAAAAACATTAAATATTGATTTAAAATCTTTTAGGAATTTGTAAGTACGCTTACAAGTGAGACGAAATCGACAAATTTAACGTTAAATATTTTTATGAATAACGAACAATGGCAAGTAAGCTCGAGTATGTATCGACTTATTTTTGCTCTAGAATCGACGGAAAATGTTTGAAAAAACTTGACGACCCCACAGGTGCTACCTCTCCTTATTAATCAATAGTGACAATATAATAGGTTCCTGAATAAGTTTCGTCGTTCGATAAGAAATGGAGCTATTAGGTACGTCGTTTTCTTTTTCCAAAGATGGTACTACTGTTCGATGAACGTGTGTAAAGTTCCATGTGGATCTATTGACTTATTTGTATATTTACAGTTGTTCGAAGCTGAAGTGTCGTAGTATTTTCTTTACAATGGAAAAACGACAAAACCTATCGAACAACCTAATATCTGCACAAGGGCACAGCAATCGCCTTACGACAGATGCAAATGGACGATTCCTTTTCTCCATGTGACGTTTTAGCTCGTAGAACAGCGGGCAACTTCTCTCGCGTAAATAATAAAAACCATCTAGATTTACAGGAGGTTTGCCCGCAAGCTTGATCAACCGTTTTTCTCGAGGAAAAGATCTACGAAAAAGACGATCCACCAAGCCCGCGAGAACCTCCAATAATCCTCCACGTTTGGTCGACCATCTTTCTCAATGGTCTTTTTCGTGAGAAAAACGTTCGTTCGAATCTGTGGACGAACCTCTTGTAAAACCTCGATCGTGTATATGTTCGTTTCACGGAAGTCCTCGTTTCAGGTACAGAGTTTTTATACAATTTGTTGCAAACCTGGTTTCAGGTATCTTTATCCGATAAATTGCACGCGCGATGCAGCCAACAAGTAATAACCATTCGACTGATCTTTTCTCCATAACAAAGCGACGTGATTCGTTGGAGAAAAAAAAAGTGAAGAGCAACAGTGGTGCCGCAACGAACGATTTTCACCGACAAAAGGATGTACGACCAATTGACGATCATTTGTTCCTACGTTGCAGTTGTGAACGGTGTTCCTAAGCGCTTCCGTCCAGAGTTTTGGCCATTTTCGTGAAAATTAACGTTCTATCGTGTCAAAAGCTGAAAAAAGTTGTCTCGATTGATACGAATGAATGAAAGCGTGCAGCATTTTAAAAACTGGAACCTTTTCGTCTCTACTCCATATTCATGCACGTGCATTACTCTATTAAATTGCAACTGGTAAAAAAAAGGTACGTGTATAATTTCATATTACGGTATTTTAACGTTGAATGTTAAATCGAGACGAGGTTTCATTTCTAACGTAATAAGGTTTACACTTTCGGTGAAAGAGAAATGAAAATTAAAAAAATTGAAAAGTAACGATTCTTTCGAAGGCAGAAACTTCTGTTAAAAGTGATATCGATCGATTCAACTACACTTACGAATTGGAGTGCATCTATGCACTTGAAGTAAATTTCGTATTCACCTGTCGCCGATGGAAAACCCATAACGACGAGTACTCGTGTTCCATACACCAAAGAAATATCATCGAACAACTATAAAGACGTATCTACATTTTATTGTCCTGTATCTCATTTATGACAACCTGTAAAACCTACTGTGACTTCAACGCACGCTGAAATATTCTCTTTTTATATCCAAGGTAAGAAAGAGGCCAAGATTCGTATCTGTATATGTTTCTGACAAACACTATTTACTTCACATATGCATGTACGTACATACACACACACAGAGGTGCAACGAATAACGCGTTTTATATATTTCGTACGACGAAATATAGGCTCATTTTCGATAGCATGAAAATTAAACGAGGAATAGTAGAATCACACTTATCTGAACTAGTTCAAGTAATCGAATAATTATATTTTAGTGCAATTAGTGTGTAGAAAAAAACAATCGTTCCGCAATATCCTCTGAATGAAAGAAAAGAAAATTTCTAACAATAACTTGACAGCTTTCTTTATCCTCTATTATAATCTCGCAATCTTTTTAAACTCCCAAGTTCGCATATTTTGCATAGTCACTTCATAGTCATTTTAGACTATATTCGTTCATAAATTTTACTGGTAATTAAAATTAATATTGAAAAGTATCCTCGGTGACGTTTGTTAGTTCGCGACTTACGAATCACGTAAAAATTCTTAACTGTTGTACAAGAACTACTTGTTAATTATTAATAGTTAAAAAAAAAAAAAACAATGTACAGAAAATATTTAACACGAACAACGACGCATTACTCGTATTACATTCGCACTGTGGTATGTCCTTTTTACTTTACTGTAATAAGAAATAATTAATAAATAATTTGCTTGTACAGTACTTGACAATTATTATATAATTGTGTAGATCGAAAAGCGATCAATGTTAACGAACGAAGGACCGAAACGTTTGTCCAGAGAATACGTTAAATTCTGTTGGTAACGCTAACGATTATTTCTATTCTTTTGTCGAAACAATCACGCTTCGATTAACAATTAATTACGAATTGTAATTAAAGTGATCTAACTATTTCAACGTTGAACGCTAATGTATACAACAGTACACGCGGTTCAAAAATATCGGTCTACGAGTCTAGAAAGGAACCATCTTCTTCGCAGCCACGTTTCATAGATCTATACCAGTGCAACAATATTTTTCAGTTGAACGATTGATGTTTACTGCCAGAGCTCAATAATTCGTATTCTTCGAGGCCTGGCCGACAAATCCAAAATTGAAAACTACGTATGGAAATGTTTCGAAATTTTGTGGTGAAGCTTGTTTCGAAATTTTGTGGTGGAGCTTGTTTCGATACAATATTGCAACCCTGAACCTTTTTAATCCTTGAAAACATGAAATATTCACGTAATAATTAAACAACATATACGCTCACTTATTTATAACGTTAGACATGTTTCAGTTATTTGGACTCGTCGATCGAACAAAATGAGGTAAATTCTGGTGTACTTAAATACGAAATCTTCGAAGTGTTATCGGGAAAAAAATACGATCGACAACTCGAGAATAAAATTTATTTTCTATTCCACGACAAATTAATCGTTAATTCGGTGCGTTACTCGTGTTTGCCTGCTGTGCGAAGTTTAAAATTGATAGCAGTTGTTCGTGCGTGGGATAATGGAACACCGAGGCAATTCGTTCGTTCCTTTATTTTAGTCCAATTTATTTAAAATAATAGCGGACAATATATCTCTTTCATCGTTGCCATTCAATGGTAAGCATTTGAAAAAAGGTAGAGTCGCCTTCCTCTGTATATAATTTGTTTACGCGTATTATACGTGAAATTTCGCAACTTGAATTATTGTTTCTCCTTCACTTTTCGTTCATTGTATGCGCCGGAACAAATGAAAAATAGTTAAATAACCGACCGATGAAGAATGGCTCGTTTCGATGTTTGCAAAATTCAAAAGAAACGTTTATCGATGGATTGGCCAATCGGCGAAAAAAGGGGATGATTTCGGCACGCTTCACGTGACATCGTTCGTTCGAAGAAAAAACCAGTGTATCGTGACGTGAATTTGTTTTCGTTTTACGAATTACGCAATAATCGCAAGGAATTGATAACAAAAATAGTCTTCCATATAAAACATTTCAACGTAATGGTCACTCGTATTTTCAGTCTTAGTAACTCTCTTTTCGAAGATTACTTAATTACTTTGAACGTAACACACCCTTATTTATCACGACGATAGAAGTTTGAACTACAAATCTCTTTTCACGTATTTAATAGTGTAAGTATAGAAACTAATATACAGTGTAAGTCAATAGGAACTGCTACCCCAAATATTTCGTTGCGTATAAAAATGTTTTACACGAAATACGTACAATTGCATTCAATAGTGTCCATCTAACGAATGTCTTTTTAATTTTTTGTTGTATATTTTTAGAGACATCAAGACGAATGACACTACATATTTTTTCAGCGCAACGTTGTAGCCAATAAGAAGACAAATTCAATAGTTAATGATAAAGTTACCTTGGGTTTACCTTAAAAAAGTATATAGTGTCATTTAAAACACCCAAAATCACCTTGATATCTCCGAAATTATAAGATATAAAAATTAAAAAGATATCCGCTCGATGGGCCTCTTTAAATACAACGTATTGTATATCGTATGAAATATTTTTTTATCAAGTCAATGTACAATAAGATATTTTAGATAACAGTACTAATTGAGCCACCCTATATATTCTGATTTGAAATATGTATGTGTATTTCCTTCTACACAGTACGTGATATACATTATATATATTAGTGAAGTCATAATAAAACGAAAACATAAGCTCTTTGCGAAACTTTATAATAGACTGAAAAAAGAATCAATTTGATTGGTCAGGAACGTTTCATAAGTACGAGTTCTCTGTCCTGTTCCTACTGGTTCAAACACCTCGAGCACAATATAAAAAACAGCGTGATTTTCATTTCAACTAATTATACGAAAAGTTAATAATAATTAACATACTACGTTTCATGAACGTGTACATAAGTAGACTGCCTCCAACTACCGGAGGCGGTCATTACCTTGCGGTTCATAAGCGACCACTTACATTCCTTTGCTGAGTGTAAGTCTTGCTCATCTTAATTTTCTTCTAGAGTGGTTTAGCTTATCCTATCTCTCTACTTGATTTCTTTGACATTGACACTGCAACGTTTTTTTCGTCGGTTTTAGTCCGTCATGTTCATTCCATCGGAAGAGTCGTAATCATTCGTTTTTTTTTTTAAACATTATACAAATCTTTGTCTCGTACCGTATGTTTTAAATTATAAAGAAAATAAATTTTATTTGTTATTCCACGATTTCTTTAGTTTTGTACGCGTATAAAAAACTGAGCTAAAAAACGTTTCAAAAATACGTTAAAAAAGCGATTCAGCAGTCGATACTTCACCGCTGTAACTTCACAGTAAATGTTAGTCTCAGCAATTGTTTGTCACTTGACAGAGATATAGCAAATAAAGAAAATAGATGAATGGGTGTTGCGTTAAGTTAAAGAACAGTAAAAAGTTTAATTGAACGAAAGTAATCGCAAGAAAAGGTAACGTTTAGAGGAACAAAAAGGCTCCAATTTTTAAATTATTCTTTGCGACGATAAATGAACTGTACGCAACAATTGGAAACAACAAGGGTACCATTAAGCGTTACCGATACAATTGTTTGATCCGTTGAATATTATTTTCATTTAATCCAGCGACACAGAAACAATGTAACGCTCGTGTATAGTTTTTTGTTCGTGTTTTCTATATTTCACAAATTTTTCATTAGTATAAAATAAATTGTACAACGCGTACAATAAAGTTGAAATGATATTAAAAAAGTTATTTTACTATAAGCTTTTAATTTAAATTAAGAAACATATGAGCTCCGTTTAAAGAGTAATCTATCTTGTTAGTATGTTCTTAATCTATAATATTTCGATCTTTTCCCAAATTATATTTACAAATGTACGATTATTTTAGAGTAAGAATTTCAAACATCAAGAATTAATCAATTTGATACATTACTGCTAATAGTGTATCGCATAATATGCTATATTTACGTTTTTTTCATTCAGAAACTAATTGTTGAACAAACATTGCTTCGTGAAATATTGGTACAATTTGCGATATGTTTCGTCCCATCACTAGTCATTATCCAAAGAGTGGGCGAAAAGATCCCCCTATCAAGATGGGTGGTCTCCTAAATCGATTATTTCTCCGACCCGACTATTTCTTGCTAAATATACAGGATAAATAACTCAAGACGGTCACCTCAAATAAGTTTTACGCTATGTACATCACAAAAAATTCTTATACATACAAATTTTATGATTTCTAACGATTACATATGTATATTCTTCTGATCTTCTTTCCGTCATATTGGTATTTTTGGCGAGAATCTTAAAATCGCGTTCAACGTTTCAAATGCGATATCCAAATTTGTATGGCAAAATTTGTAAAGATACCAAATTTCGAATAAAAAGAAAGCGTTACACTATATTTATTCCAAACTTAATCTCGAGTACCTCATCCTGCATAACAATTTACAAATATGTATCAACATTGCAGTTATCTTTGTACACATAATTTTTCTACTTTTAAACATTCATCCAATATCGTTGCAGCCAAGTTGTAAGTACCGTTACAAGGGCTGGAAATAATTTTGTGATATTCCTGTCCGGTGTTTTTCGCGCGAAATCCAAATTGTAATATATTTCGGCGTATCAAGATTTGCAATTGCGTCACCGGATTTATCATTATTACGTTAACAACGATTGCAGATATGGAGGACGAAAAGCCTGTTTATCGTTGGCGCTCGCGCATAGCCTGTTAGAATAGATAATTAAATACGAGAGGCTTAACACTCCGGCGCGTAAGGTAACGCGGGGAGAAGGATGGCTTAACGAGGCAAATTATTAGGCCGATTAACTCGACCCGATGATCGAAACCAGTACTGCAAACACGCGGCTGTAGCATTCAAATTTCCAGTCGAAAATACAGAATTGTGGCCCCAACGAGAGAAAGGGAGAGAACTAATACAAAGTTTGCGTCGGGCGAGACGCGTTTAGAGAACGGATTATAAAGTGAATCTTAAATTTTACGAAAATGTGAGAGTAATTTGTAAAAATTACTTAGGTTAAAGCACATTTAATATTTCGTCTACGACCAATTATTGTAATTCTTACGAACAAGATTTAACCAATTATGATTATTAGTGAATCGATAATATTGAATTATAAAATGGTGAATGATGTATACAAGCGATTAATTTAATATAACTTGTTACGTGTAAAGAGGTAAATGTTTAAGTAACAAAGAAAATATAAGAGTCCAGAAATATATCTAAAGAGTGTTAAAAAATAAAATAAATACTTACACTACAGACTACTATTTTGTTTTATAATCTGACACCTATATTTCTTATATACATTTTGACTTTTGTATTTTATATTACTTTTTCTTTTCTATTTCTTCATACATCTAGTTCAGAGATCTAGTTTAATCCCATACATTAACTTCAACTCACACGTTCCTCGCTATTCTAACATTCGTTATTATTTTAATTAATTATTGTAATTTTGTGCAATAAAGAAAATTTACAACAACTTCTATTGACTACACCATCGATAAATTATCTCTATTCTTCGAACTATTACGCAAATTTTTTATACGAAAACACGAAACATCAAAAGTAGTGGCAGAATTGAGCGACAACAAATAATCTGCAAATGAAGCGAGTAATTAAGCTAAAAGTTCGCTCTGAACAAGAAAACTGGAAAAAATGGACAAACAAGGATAAAGTAAAAAAAATTTCGAAAACAGAATGTGCGTGTTTCAACAACGAGAAAGAAATATAAAACGGAAGAAAATAAATTTCAAAAAAAATCTCGATCGAACAAATTTATAGTGCAAATTTAATCAACCGTATATTCACAACAATTTCGACGTCTAATTCGGAATTATTCGAGCATACTCTTTAACAATTGACGCTTTTCGAAAAAGTTTTTAAATCTACAAACTCGTATAAGCGTTAAATTAATTCAATTGGATTTAAGATTACCTCTTTCTAAATACGATCATTCCTCGCTTAAAGATACAATTTTAGATTCAAGAAACTGAATCGTCCCTAGCGTTATTTACGTTCTTCAGCTCGAAAATTTCGTTTGAGTTTGACAAATTGGGAGAAAACATTCACTACCAACAATCGATTAAAGAAAATATAATAAAACCAATTTAGTGTCTATGAAAAAAATAAACTTGAAATGCATAAAATGTGACACTGTAAAGAGACACTACATACTACTATTTTGTTTTGAAAATACAGTAATAATGAAAATGTATAAATATATTTGTTAACAAATATTTTGATCACTCTTTACATGTCTACAGCTGGAAGAAAGTTACAGTCTCTGTTAAAAAATTTGTTTTTCAAAGTGCCGAGCATTAGTTCTGCAAATCTGAACGTCGAGCACACGTGCTTGCTACAACAAACAACAGGAAACGTAACTTGCTTAGAGAGAATAAAACTCCCAAGAAAAACGTACATTCGTGAAAAAACTTTTATTCGAAAAGCATAATAACCAAAGTATCTCGATAAATCTGTCAAAAAATAACCAGTTCGAAACGGTTGAAAAAGAAAAAAGGAACATACAAGTTGTGCATTTATTCAAATGCTATGAAAAACTTGATCCCCTTCCCCCGTGCCACTAAACCTTTTCTAACCCTTCTCTCCCACTCGCAACTCTGAATAAAGTTTCGCATTTTCTTCGTGACTACAACCCATAACGGAACCCCGTCCAAATAGAATACCCAACAGATTACTACCGGCAAAAGTAAGCAAATACGCGACTGAAGTATATTCAATTTGCAAATCCATGTCTCGCCGTTGAGTTCTCGAAGTAACGAGGCTGAAATTATTGCAGAATGAAAAGTTTGGCAATTCTAATATTTCACTTTTGTCTCGGAAAATATTTTAAGCCTCTTTTCTGCTCTTCGTTAACTCGGTATTTTCGAGTAGATCGACCTGTCTCTCATTTGTCCAAAAACTGGCAAATGTTTCTACGGATACACGCGTGTACATAATATATCGAATTATATATTCTCGAAAGACTTGATTTTTCTTATTTTCTGTCGTTAGAATAGTAGAAAGTTGTTAAATGTCGATAATGTATCTAAAAAGTAATGGTTTCCAACAATCGGAAACAAAGAAAAATATCAAATGCTATTACTATCAGTTATAGTTGTTGAAACGTTTAAGTAAAATATAAAAACATAAAAAATAATAGTGGCAATATAACACAATACAGACAATCTCGAGTAAGTATACATTAGTTATAAATAAGAGAAAAAATTGTATAAATTTACTTCGCATTATACTCTCATAATTAATTTTTTAACAAATGCATATTGTAAGATTATAATCGATCCATCTTTTATCGTTAAACACTTGTAGATTCTGAAAGACAATGCAACGATAACGTCAGAATATAAAAATTGTAAAGATGGTTGAAAATTTCCCAAAAAATTGGAATGATCAATTTTGCAGCGAAACCCGCGAGGTTTTGTCTCTAATTGACATAGATAATTATTTCATATCGCAATGCGCTCATGGCTCAATTCTATACCGACCGAAATGTCGATGGTTTACCGATAGATGTAAGTGACCGCAATAATTTCTGACCTGTTTCGCATGTTGTGCCGATAACAACGTATTGTCCGACGCGAAATGGATCGGTGGGTAAACGACAAATCGTCGCACATAAACATAATAGATTATTAGAACCTAACGATTGTCAGCAACTGTCGTTGCTACCACTAATATTACGCTAAATATTCAATACCTTATCGTATCCATAAAGCAAGGAATTTGCTCGCAAGCTACTCAACACGTTTTCTTATATTTTTTAAATATTTCATACTTTATACAAAATAAGCGAAAAAATTGTTTTTTTATATATATATGTAGTAGTGATAAAAAAAAATTTAATCGAGACTTGTACATCTATGTAGCACATTGTTAAAACCGAACATTACTTATTATGTTGGTACCACAAATTTATTCTGAAGAATCCTCTCACTCTGTACAATTTAAATGTTTACTTACTAATAGTCTACTAATAAACCATTTTGAATAACGCTTAAAGGAGACAGAAATTAGTAATTTATTTAATATTGTTGCAAATTAATAAATTTATCGACTATTATTATCCCATAGTAGTAAAGGCAATTTTGATTATTAAATTAAAACGAATTTTACAGTCTGAATCCTGATTTAATTTTTATAAAAAATATGAACTTACTGGTTATATTAATGAGTAATATAATGCAATACAAAATTATAACAGTTAGTACTTTTTACGTTGAAGATTGTAATAGGCAGAAGAATAAAAAGAAATATATGAAATGTAACCAATTTGGGCAGTGGAAATGATAATGTATCAAAATGATTTCACCTATATATGTATATATTCAAGTAACATATTTTATATCTTCCGTTACATTTGATCAATTATCAGATTTTCACCGTTTGTTGAACAAATTATTTACGAAAGAAAAGAATACCATTTTAATATACCTATTATTAATACATGTATCTTATAGTACACATATCTCTTATACAGCTTTTAATATTTCATTTTTTTACTTTCTTATTATATTATCATTATTATTGTTACTGTTATCTTTAACTCTTCATATTTCTTACATTCTAAATTAGATCTATCACAGTTTAAGTACACCTGTAACATTGCCTTTGCGCGGCAATTGTATATTTAGCCTAAATTTCTTTATATTTTGTTTCATTAATCCTCTTAATTTATATTGTGTACAATTCTGACGTAGTAAAGTGTTATTATTAGTGTACACAAGAATGTTTCTTGAATGCACAAAGTATTACACATTGCGAAGAACATTCTCAAGAACACAGCGTACTAATCGTGTTTTCCTTCCATAAGATGCCGAAACAGAGAAAATGCAGTTAGTAACGTTTGTTAGTTTTAATGTCCCCAATGCTGTTTAATGGAAAAATAAATAAAGTCGAGACCATCAGGACGTAGGACTCGCACGACCTTTTACACAAAGGACTGTCTATTTGTCTCAAATGAAACAAAAACACAACGGACAAAAAGTTGTTCGTTATACCGACCCATCGGTACGTTTTCATGCGATGCCTCGACGTGGCGCGATGTAAACTAGACAAACTAACGACGATAATATTCCTATTGTCGATCGTTGATGAATTTTATGTACAACTTACGATCTCGTGTATTGCTTTCGAGTGAAGTGTAGCCACGCGTTTGTAAACCACTAAGCAAATACTAATGAAATAGCATTCGGCGTAATAAAGATTTTACAAAATGTGATAAAGTATCGATTACAAAGTTGCTGCGTGAATCTCCGTTAAATTGGCACTAGTATACAACGACAACGTTACAAATAATTCTTTATTATAATATACGCAATTGGACGAAATAAAATTCTTCAAACGCATTCTGCTTCTTATTTAAAATGCTATACTATACAATTGTGGTATTAAACAATCAATGACATACGAATAGAAAACAAATTTCCGTCTAGAATCGACAAATTTCATCGATAACGTTCGGTGTTATTTTGAATTTCAATAAACTCAACTTTGACAGATTAAGTTTATTGCCAACGTTACGACTATACTTTATCGCTTTTTATGCTCTTGTGTACAATTATCTTATTATATATATTTTCTCTCATTACGTCAAGAAAATTATTGTTGTTATTATTATTGTTATTATTATTATTGTTATTCATTATTTCTTTTTGTTTTTCAGAAGTTCGTTTATCCGTACAAATTTCATTTGAGATTTTTCTACCCAACATAACCGTTAGTCTCGTGCTAATAGAACATTGAGGTTATGCTCTTGTTTTTAAAAAGGAGGCAAAACCGTGAATTTCGTAGTTGCTATAACATACGACAGAAGAAGTTTATCGACAACGGTGTAACTCATTGTTATTCGAAACTTTTTATCTTTTAGTCAATACGGCTTTTATCAACGAATGGGCTCTGGCAAAAACAAAGTCGAGTGTTGAGCGAAAAACTGAACGCACAACAAATAATAGAAAGGTGATTTCAATCGTCACCAAAGGCAGATCCTTTTGCCGGTTTATTCGGTTTATAGAACGATGGGTTTGCATAACACGAAACTAATGGGACGATCCCGACAAAACGTAAAACGCGAGCAGAGAGGCGGAAGAGCGTGAATGTAAAAAAAAAAAAAAAAGAGTCGACGCACACCTTTCTCGCGCGTCTCGATTTTCCTACTGTTCGAGGAAAAAGCTCGTCTCTCGATCGACATATCGAACAAGACAAAGCAAAGAATTTCAGTAACCACAGTTCACTGTCCCTCTTCGAAACTTTTATCGACAATTTCAAAACTTTCGTCGAATTCAATAATTTGGTCGCGAAGTATCGACAAATAGGTATCAAACCTTTCTCTGAATCGTCATTTCAATGAAAATAATTATGAAAAAAATGATCGCAAGAAATGTTCGCCCAATTAACCGTAGAGTCTTCGTGAAGTGAAAAATCGTGAGTGAAACTTTCGGACAATTAATTCTAGCGTTCAACAATGGTTACTTTGTCACTTTGCGCTTTTGATGTTGCATTTCAAGAACCTTCGAAACAAGATTCGCGTTCCGACAGAGGCAGAAAAATGTCGGAGGGCCACGTGTTCGAAATGAAAAGTATAAACGAAAGATCGATGGAATAAGATGTATCGTGGAATAGAAACTTTGTACGTGTCTCGTGCTCCTACATTCGATTGGTCTACCACCGTCGTAGAAGCTAAAAGAAGCAAATAAACAAAAGAGCGTATTTACATGATCGACGTATGTTGCGGCCTGTCTGTGTCGCCGACATTGTTCGTCCCTCCTGTTAATCCTTGCACCTGTACGTTCGTCACAATGCTAGTCCTTGCCGGGTGTCTTGCACTGTCCTTGAGTATTTTGGTCGCGCTAAGCGGCGTGGCTGTCACGCACATTGTCTTGCGCGATATCACGATCACCTTGGTAGCACGCACTTTGAAGGAGCACCGTCGCGTGCACAAAACGAGTGGCGGTCACGATCGACGAAAACGAAGCAACGGGTCGGTCTCGCGCGAAAACGAAGATCGCGATACGAGGGGAGAGACACACACGTGAGGAGGGAGCATACGTGAAAACTTCGAAGATACGATCTTCGAGCGAATATATCCGAGGCCTAGCGCGCGGTAGTTCGTGTGCACTCGGTGAGGTATGAAGGATCGACTCGAAGGGTGCGAGTGTACCGGTGCATAGCGAGGAAAATATCACCAGGGGAACAGAACGGCAGCACACTATCCGTTTCTTCGCGAGATAAGGCCCGCAGCAACGAGTATAAATAAAAACTCGCGTCTCGTTCGTTCACGGATCCCACCTCATAGCGCACCGCGGGCCTACCGAGTGACTGACTGACTGACTGAGTGACTGCCGCGAGCTTCGAGCCACGAGCCACGAGCCACGAGCCACTCTGCGTGGGTGCACACGCGGTCTTGCTGCGAGGAGAGGCAACGAGCGCGTTCATTGGCTCGCTCCAGAGACTGACCCTCGTGGGGGGCTCCGGTTCACCAATTGCCGCTCGCAATTCACCACCGTACCGCCGAGCGAACCCTACTCGACGATCCCTCAGCATTCTATCGCGAACCGTCTCGCGGTGCGTGTAGTTTTGTTCGATCTGTGATGATTCCGTGAATGATTTCGGTACCGTTGGAAGATCACGATAAGAGATACGAGCTCCGTTAGCTGTTTTTCTCGCGTTTTCATAGTGCGTTTAAGTGTTCCAAGTTTTGACGGATCGTTTGCAACTGCACAAATCGAAGTGGTCCATGTGCTGTTGATGTTACGAAAAGTGCCTAGAGAACGGAAATTTGCGACGATACAACGTGTCTTTTCAGAATAGTGATGTGTATTGCAACGGGTATACGGATATTTTAAAGCAATCAATAACGAGAACTTAAACTCCTATAGAAAGAAGTACATTTACGAAGTAATTCGCGTTATTTGATTCTTCGGTTATTTTTCACGCGTCTTCGAGAGACGTGTGAAATCGCTTTCTTTTAGCGATGTATAAATACGTACGACGTAATTTAGTCGGATTATCTTCGCAAAGGAACGCTAATGTAAGCGCATAGAAAAAATTGTATCCAAAACGTTCGATCAAAAAGACGTTTGTTTCAAACTCGTAATTTCTCCCGGTGGATGATGTGCACTTTCGTGATTCGAAAATTAGAACATTGTGACAGTGACCGACAAATTTGTTCACTTAAGAATCTCTGATAACCTTTATCAATAATGATGTTCTGAAAATTGGTGAATTAAAATTTTTAGAAAAATTGAATCAATATACTCCAGATCGAATGAACAACGAATCAATAGGCATTAAAGGCTTTGACTAAACGCGTATTTGTCGATCTCTGTCGCTATTTATGTATATTTATATCGTTTCTTATTACGTGTAAAAACGTCCGTCAATTTTATCTGCATAAAATACTAATCGAAAGGAACGAAAAGGACGATAAATACACATCGGACTATTATTCATTCTTAAGTTACAAAATGTTCTCGTCTATTCGTCGACAGTGACTACTCGTAATTCATACTTGATTGTTTTCAATAATTACGTTCGTGATGCGTTACCAATACCGCGCCAAAGAATTCAAAACTGTTTCTCAATATTTTTCGTAGAAATGAATCGCGGAAGTGGAGACAATTTGACCAACGTAATATATAAATCTCAGAAACAAATAATTTTTGATCCACGTTTGTTGAATTCAGGATGTATAGTATTGTGTTAAAAAATTTGACGATTTTTTCACACACTGCATACATTGATTTTCGAATGCGTCGTGTCGATAAGAAAATTATAGCAGTGTACGAACAGTTTGCGAGCGACGATGTAGCAAAATACGTGAAAACTGGGCAAAGAAGCAAAGAGTGGCGTTTGTGGACGGAAAGTGTCGCAGGTACAGATCCTGTCAGGTTCTGACAGGTTTTGGCAGACGGCGAGCAACCGCGTCTGAAGAAGTAAATTGGCCGATAGTGTGGGGGTACCTGTGAACGTGCTTGGAGAATTTCCTCGCCTCTTTGATGGCCGTTCGAACCAAATCGAACTGAACCTGGCCAGGTGCGCCACAAAGGGCCCTAATGCCCGCCGACTGGCGTTTGCCTAAACGTTTTTTACGAACCAGTAATTTACAACAACTCCTTTATTCTCCTTTATTAACTTCGAGATTCGACGCTACGTGACCGGGTTCAGTTTCGACGGATTCGAATTTCGAGTCAGAGCCAGCTTTTATCTCGTTTTTAACGAAAAATTAACGAGATCTTTATAACCGACTAAACAATAACCAAACGACGAAAGATGTTTGCGCGCTGTTCTTCATATTTCTAGCAAGTGACAAAAATCTCGAATCGGTTTCAATATTTTTCGAAACGAAAAGTTCCGACAAAATTTGAAAAATCTTCTCTGCTTGATTCGTTAATTCGAATTACGACATAATCCTTGCACATCTATCTGTATAACATCGCGTATGAAAATTTTAAACTCCTCGAGATTTTCGAAACAGTTGAGAACTTTCAGTTTTGAATGCAATTCGAAACGTGATTTTAACATTCATATTATTATTAGTGTATTAACATTTTTAAGTCGGAAATTTACACGGCCATCATCGCTATCTGTGTGATTCTCGGAGAGACTATTCTTGACTCTTCTCTCAACTCGTGTAACGTAAAGCGTATCTGTCGGATAACCATTCAAAATGATCGTGTTGTCTAGAAATTAACTACAAATCATGTTCGCAATCATTGAAACCGTGTATTAGCAATGCTGGTGTGTAACATAACACGAGTTTCAAATGTGCTTGGTTGTTTTCATTAATTATGTCGACAAAATCGCTTTGTTTGTAGACAAAATTTGTGAAAGAATTTGATGAACCTACTGCATATTGTAATTGCCCAAAATGTTATAGACGAGCTAAAGAAGAAAAAAAAAATACATTATTTAGCAGAATAAAAAATATGTTGCTCAAAATATTCTATTCTTATTAAAATCGTCCATTAAAAGGTCTCTCGTCATTAGTAAACAAAAATCAAAAAAGAAACTAGAAACTAAAAACCTAGAGAGTTTGAAGTAACTGAAATTTTTCTTACCTGCAGTATTTGAAAATATTTTGAATACTGTATAAATACAGGAACAAATAAATGTGAAATATACTACAGTTATACCTAACAATCCCATTGTATATGTAAAAAGTACTGTTGATGATATTAACTCGTTAAATTTATTTTTGTCTATTTCTTTGTATAGTTTCTTCATCGACATTATTTTGTACTTACGACGCAGCCGCTACTTTTTATTTTGCTTCTAATAAAAGTAATAACAGCTAGCAAATTTTACTAGACTTCTCGTTTGGAATAAGATTATGGTTTCACTTAAAAATCAAGTAAAAATTAAAAAAGCGATCAATTTATTGTTAAATGTTATTGAATAGATCCATAATATATCAGCATGAGTCCGCTAATATTGTTCGTATGTATTTTCGTGCATTATTGTAGTAAATAATCAAAAATGTTTGAATAACAAAATATAAAGCCATTAAATACCAAGAGAAATTTACAAAACAACTACATTTCTTTTAGAAAACACTTTTAAAATATATTAAACAAATAATTTAATTTTACTCTTGGCGGTCAGCCAAAAGTTTTACTTTATTCAGCGAAAAACATTCGGCTAGAAAGTGAATAATTTGAGAGATACTGGTATATATAATACTATACATTAAAAGCTTTCGAAACTATGCGAAACGATCGATGTGGATACAATAACGAACAAAAGTTCAAACCCGAAGAAAATAAAAAAAGTATATTATACACTTTAAACGTATAACATAAAGACACATACCTACTTATTATCACCGTTGTATAGAGATTCTAAATATATTAAATAAAGTGCTTAAAAAGGAAGTAAATGTGTGTTGTATTGTCATTCATGGAATTTTCAGACTGTACGTTTGCTAAAAATATATACACAAGTAAAATGTTGTGTATTAACCCTCGACCGTTTAATTGTAAGAAAGAAAAAAACATTAGTGGTCGAAAACATCAACTATTCCAACAAAACGATCTTCTTTTGAGACACGCGGTATACAAACACTGTCATCGTCCTAATTATCAAACTAATTGCGATACGTATCGACGAAATTCGAGCAATTCGATATCGAGGTACACGATATCGAGAAATATAGAAATCTTAGGTACTGAGTATTGATTTTCAAAAACAATACTTTTGAGACAAGTATTACTCGATACCAGTATCAAATCCAAGTAAGTATGGATACCATTGTAAATATACATTAACATACAACGAAAATAAGAAACTAAAACTAATCGATTTTTATTCAGAAATAAAATATATATAATTGTACGTAATATTAGTAAAAGATAGTTTTAACAACGATATATAATTTTTTTCTAATAGTCATCATTCGTTACTCGCATCGTTCGTCTACAATGAATAAAAGATAAACAAATGTTCATTCGGTGTTATTCCGATATGTATTTATTTATACTGAAATTTTCCACGATTATATTTTTTTGTTAAAACTATCCTTTGTTAATATTAAATATCTATATGAATAATGTTTTTGTACCTCTTACAATGTAATATTACGAGGTATGTTTTACCATTTTAGCATTTTAAAAATCAAGTCTTATTATTAATATGTCGATAACATATTATACATAATCGTTTTATTTATATGTACATGAAAATTTTATATTTTTCAAAATGTATACACTTTGCGTTTACTATACTTATCACTTGTTCGTTCTAATTTAGAGTACATCTCATTAATTTGATCTCTTTGTTAATATTACCTTTTTTAATAGATTGAAAGCGTTCAACATCATTTTTTATATCTAGCCACCCTATATATAAGAGACATCCTATGTTATGGTTAGACTACAACTATACACCGCTTTAAATCGAGCTAAATCTGTGAGCCCTTGGAAAGAAATTTATAACGCATGACATTGTATTTGCATATAAAATCCTACTTGGTATTATTATATTCCCTGAAATTTTGGCTCTATTTCATATTAACTGCTTACCAGTATCTACTAGAAATAACATCCTTCTCCGTACGCAATATGGCGAATATAACTGTATAAATCGCGTCATTTTGAATGTTAACGTTTTAAACGTTAATTGATTCGTGACTTATCTACCAATGACTAAAAATATTACTTGATAATTTATCTTGATAATACTTCTTCGATAATTTATCGTTAATATGTTTAAATATTCCCCTTAGACTTTTGTACATTCTATTTGAAAATGAATCGGAAGTTTTTTATTTAATTTAACGGATGATATGTTGGACACATTGAAAGAACTGATTTTTGTTTCTTTATCTTTTCTGAAAGTATACACGTCTCGTATGTGTTTCTGAAGCATTACATTGGAATCTTTGTAATCGACTATGTTATGGAATTTCAGGTATATGTAACAACTTTCGAGCGTTTGAACACTATAATTGCGGTTTTCTCCAAACCATATTTTTCAAGCCAGTGACCACGGTATCTCTAGAAATATTTGATCGATTTATTTGAAATTTGATTTTTCAAAGAATATGCTTTAAAACAACGATCAAGTTTATTTTTCACATCGTTTTAAATATAATCGTCTTACTTTATAGTAAACCGTTCACATTTTTGCGATTGCAGGTATATAATTACACTACTTTAAAACTATATCTGCTTTGTTCATTTAAACCAAGGTTGCAAGTACATAGAAGTATTGCAAATAATAATATGTCCGTTATTGAACAATATTGTAGAGATAATTATGAGATGGAATAGGACAAAACCACGATTAAAATACATAAAAAGTCATTATGGAAAGATATTAATTTAAAAAAAATACACATCGGATCACATGAAAATAATAAACAATGTAAAATATTCCCAATAAACATGGATGTTTGATCAAACACGTAAAAGCTACTATCTTTCTCATTCGTGTTATGCACGTAGATTATTAATCTATAAGAACTGTTGTTTCATTATTTTATTAGTTACTTGGTTCTTAGTTTCTCAATCCATCTTAAAACAAGTACAAATACTTTTCTTTAGACAACCATTATACGAAATAACTATTATTTTTAAAATACTTGTTTCTAAAGATTGTCTTTATTTTTGTATCTCTTCAAATTTCACAAATAACTCAATTAGTTTATACGAGTAACCTTGTACTAGGAGTGTATATGAGCTTGAATGCGAGCTACGAGAATTGTTTTTCGCCATATTTATCGTTCACTCGTGCGTGTACTTCGACGTTGCATTACGGTGCAAAGTAAATCAAAAAAACTATTTCATTGTAAAAAAAACTCCAATGTATGTATAACACAAATACTGTGTTTCTGTTTGGTAACACATTCAGTCTGTGAAATAAATTCAACATAAAAGAAAAAATTTATTCAGTGTTTTCTTTTGAATCATCATGTTCAGCGTTTGTAAAATGTGCGTGATTCGTAATTAGCATAATTTGAGATAAATTGTACTTTTAATAAAAATTGATACAATTCATCGACGACTACCTTTGATGAGTGGCATAATAAATGACGTCCAAACGAAACGGCTCGAAAGGTATCGAAATCATTTGCAAAGCTCTTTCAGCATAAATCCCGGAGCTTTGCTAACGCGGTATCAAAGAGCCCTGAATTTCATTTCCTTTACCCTCTTGCTTCGGCCAGCTCGTTATTTCTACAAAGTACAGGGCGTGGTATGAAAAAGAAGCTAGGAAAATTCCGGTCACATTCGCGAAAAAGCAAACCTCCACACCCGTTGCTTACAATCCTTCGCGTTGTGCGAAATGCAATTTTGTACATTTGATGCGTGACGCATTCCATTCCACGGCAAAAAGAATTATAATCTAGGGCGTGTAACTTCGTTCTCGGTGGAAGGCTGAAATTAACGGAATTAATTTCTAAAATATTTGCACGTATCGTATTTTTTTGGTCACCGATTTCAAATCACCGATTAACGAAAGAAACACATCTTATAGATAAAGATGTCCATCTTGGGTCCATTGCTTTCGATCGCATTTTCCCGGTTTTTATTGCTCTTTCATTTCCCGTTTTACGAGTTTTAGACGGAATATAAAATGCAGTTATTATTTTCTTATCTTTGATCGTTCTATTGTACAATTTTTTCGATCGATCCCGAGATTATAAGATTGACGGAAGATTCGTTGTTAAGAATCGTTACAGGTAACATAATTATGGTTTTTTATTTAATTCTTTCCGTGCTAAAGTTTGTACGCTTGGTTCAAGTCACTAATCGACTAAACGCTCGTAAATTCAACAAATCGAAAAAGTTGGTGGACTGACTACTGAACAGAGTTAAGTATTATTCGAATAAATATTACTCACGATTGTCAAGTAAAATTTTATTAGTAACTAAATGGTAATTGAATTTACAAATCAAACGTCAAGTTCAATTATATACACGTAAACTTTTTCTGATACACATTACATGGTTTATAACATGTGCTACATACTTCGTACTATACACATACATTTTTTATAACATATCACGCAACGTACACTATATTCTTCACAACACACTACGAAATGTACACTAGACTCTCCACAACAAATCTCGTAACACATATCGAATATTTAAAAACACACATCTGTACATAACAATTGCATTATAATGTTTATATATTTAGGACTAATTTGTAACAAACACGAAATAAAATTTCATTGGAATAAATTCTAATACAACGGAAACTCAAAGTTTAGTCGTCGGTAACGAATAAATATTCAAATAATTTTAATCGCTATTAATGAATAAATATTCAAATAATTTTAATCGCTATTAATGAATAAATATTCAAATAATTTTAATCGCTATTAATGAATAAATATTCAAATAATTTTAATCGCTATTAATGAATAAATATTCAATATTTATTTATCATTAGAAACATATTTAATATTCGGACACACTGCCGAGCAAGGCGTCGAAACAATTGAAAAAGTGGATCTTTACGCGTCTCTTGTTTTTTCGACAGTGAGAGTACGCAGTCACGTAGGAAGAAGTACTGTTGGAGAACGAGAATGGTCCTGAAAGGAATGCGATTCTTATTGGTCTTATTGAAACCGTCAATTCACTCGAATGTGCGGTAGGTAGCCATTTTTATTTCGAACCGAAGACGAGCATGCGTGTACCGCCCGATGAGGAAAGTGAATACGATACATCGCGAGCGAACGAGATAGAACAACACCGACCGAGTCTCACATTACATGTGCTCGGTGACCGAAACTTCAAAGCGGTGCCGCACGCGTACCGATGCGAAAAAGAGGATTGATTTACATATCTGTCGACCGAGCAACACACTTAACGCATTCACAGTTCCGCGACCAAAACCGCAAGCTAATTGTCTCCACTCTGGAACGACACAATTAACCATCTCCTTTCATCAAGGATCACATACATAATACAGTGTGGGTCAACTTTGACCGACTGTTTCTAAAAATTTTTTTAAGCATGTTTCAATTATTACTCTTCTTTTTTTGCAGATTATAAAGAATTTTAGGAAAATTTATAATGACTACATACTCAGCGTTAATCTTTTCTAATAAAAGGTTAAAATTATCAAAGTTGTACTAGATTTTTCAATAAGTTTTGTCGTTTTTGCCATTCTAAGAAAATACTATGACACTTCAACTTTGAACAACTGTAAGTATACGAACGAGTCGACAAATCTATATGAAATTTTACACATGTTCATTAAACAATAGTACTATCTTTGGAAAAATAAAACGACGAACCTAATAGCTCCATTTCTTATCGAACACGAAACTTATCGAGCAACCTATTATGCGTTTTACATCAGTTAGTCCAAATTGGCCCATTTTGTAGATTTAACCCTTCGTATACGGTGCCGGAGTTACTTTTGACCCGCTGTCCTCGGATGACAGTCGTATGCGTTTCTATATAAGTTATTTCAACAGCGAAACGTTTCTTTAATGTATACCGCTACACAGGTGTACACAGCATAGTGTTCTCGATGCGATGGCAATTGTTTTTGAATTTCTCAAATTGTTTAGTTTCTTACGACCTCCTAACGAAGGTAAAACGTGTGCCAAGTATTTTGTGTAAAAGCCTGTTTTTATTGCTTTGATTGCCTCTATTATTTTATTGTTATTCTTATCTTTGTTTATTTGTTATTTGTGTTGTTTTTTATTGTGTTGTACACCGTGTCAAACATCGAGCAGTCTCTGCATGCTCAGTTTACTGAAGCTGAAGACGATCATAACTGCAATCAGTTATCGGGTGATCAAAAATTAAAAGGTCAAAAACGTGACAGGTGCTACTTTTGCAGTAATAGTAATAACAATTATTTTTCAATATGAGATTATTGTAGAAGATATGTGTGTAAAACACATTCAAGAAAAACATAAATTATTATATGTAATGCTTTTAATGTGAACGACTAAAATAAATACCATTTTTGTTATAATTTGTGATTCTTTTCTAAATGTAAACACGTTTACAAATCTATTAGAAACTCCAGCGATCGTCACTGTTCGGTATAACGTCGATGAGAAGCTCGAAGTCATCACTGTTTAGTATAGCATCGGTGAGAAACTCGAGCGTGAAGAGTGTGACCGAAGACTGTGAATTAGTATGAGTGAAATATCAGTGTGGGTAGAAGTGGCTCCAGCACAGACCTCCATGCTTCAGTAGTGCGAAGATTAAGTATATTTCACAAAATGTACACACGTCGCACACATACAAACACCCGATATCGATCATCACAATTTCTACGTACTACCATATCAGACTTCATAAACATCGTGTTAAAGGTATACAATCTTAGAACAGTCGCCTACGAAAGGAATAATATACTAATCACTTTTGTAACAGACAAACTGGATACTTTCCTACACTCTAGTCTAATTTAAAAAATCAATCGCAAGCATCTGGAAAATTGAAAAAAATAGAGTCTAAATGCAAAAACAATTGGGAATATCGAACAAGACGTACAACATTTACAAACCAACAACTATCGTGAACATAGTCGTTTCGATCATCGACCAAAAAATAATAAGTAAGTAAATCACCAGCAGTGTTGATTATCGTCTCGTTAAATGAGCCAAAGGATGCATTTTTTCGGTCGTCGTTAGAAGGAACAGCGAATATAGTTATGCTTTGTTTAACATTGAAAAATCAGGATCGGTAGATATTTTTCGTCGAGGTGCGATCCACAATTTGTTCTCGGAATTGGTCGAAGTCCAACGAACTGCTCGAAGAGGACAGCGAATGAGGTACAACACCAACGATGAGCGAGATACAGCAACAGCGGACGAGCTCAGCACGTACATACATAAGTACTTGCATACATACAATGTATATACGTTACGCGCATCGATAACTGGAAATTCCATCCTACGCAGCCGAAGCTTCAAAGCGATGTCGTATGTACATATATCGACGTGTCGATACTAATACGAATTAAAATTTGTTACATTTCTCATATCTTTATAAAAATAATACCAGTCGATTTACGGAGGTTTCTCGATGAAAATAAGTCTAAACAGAAACTCGTTCGAATACTAGGTTCTTCGATAAGTCTTGTCGTTTTTTCCATTGCAAAAAAATACTATGACACTTTGAACAATTGTAAATATACGAACGAGTCGACAGATTTACATGAAACTTCACACATGTTCATCGAACAGTAGTACCATCTTTGGAAAAATAAAACGACGAACCTAATAGCTCAATTTCTTATGGAACGATAAAACTTATCGAGCAACTAGAACTACCAAAGGGGTCAATTTGACTCGTTTCAAACTTCTTTTTAAAAAGTACTTAATTATTAAGAGTGTCTTTGCCTACAATATTCGTGGATAATTATCAAAATAGACAACTAATGGTACTTGTAAATCAATTTGTCCTTTCCCCATCTAACTTCGAAGATACATAAATATATATGTGGTCTGATACAAATAGTCTAGAACTACCATTCACCATTGGTAGTTCTAGTATTAAAAATGTTTTGCCTTCAAAACACTCGTAAAGTATTTGCTTTAGGAAAAGAACCTATGATGGCATTAAGAAAAAAGCTTACTTGCATTTTCCGATTAATAATTGTACTTAAAAGAAATAGGAGGTTATAGAAATATAGACATTGTTATACCATTAACCTTTTTCTTTTAACGTTTTCTTTCTATCGTCAGCTGTGTAAAAGTTACACTAGGTTGTTCAATAAGTTTTGTGATTTCTTCAATTGTAAAAGAATACTATGACACTTCAACGTTTGAACAACTGTGAATATACGAACGAGTCGACAGATCTGCATGAAACTTCACACATGTTCATCGAACAGTAGTACCATCTTTGGAAAAATAAAACGACGAACTTAATAGCTCCATTTCTTATGGAACGACGAAACTTATCGAGCAACCTATTCATTTTTCATTATGTTTGTGGTAATGCGTGAGGGATTGCGTGTGGTCCGGAGAGAATCTGAAGTGTTTGGAATAGACGAGCGAGTGAAACGTGAAAGAAGAGCGATTGAGATAGCGCCATACTGATTGTGAGAAATTTTTGGCGTACGTGACCAGACGCATGGAGTGAGAGAGATTAAGAATTAGAATGAAAGGGAATAAATGCGTGTGAGGATATAAGGTGCGAAAGAAGTGTGTTTAGGGTAGCAGTGATTGTTGAAAAATTGTCAAAGCGTGTCGCGGCGCGTAAAATAAGAATAGCGTAGTCAGCGTAGTTAGCGTAATTATTAATTGTGTAATTTGTTAATGTTTTGTTCCCACTACTACCTCATTCCATACACGTATATCTTAGAACTTTATTCACCCTTATTTTATAACCACCAGCGCCAGATAATTCCTACATATTCGAATCGTTTCTAACGAATTTTTAATTACTCTAAATTGAAACTAGCTCGAACGAGACCGATCTCGTCGATCCATTGTAAATACTCTCGTAAAGATACAATGAGAAATATAAAAGTCTTTAGGATCTGTTAGTAGTAAATTAAATAGTACTGATCTTTAGGATCGGTACGCGCGCATAATTGCTTCGAAGTTCAGCCAGTTGGTTCTTATGAGCTGAAGTAACATAAACAGTGGTGGGGATTTCTGATCGCGAATCCCTAATACAAACTTGAGTTTTGTAGGCGGAGCGTCACTGTATAAGGCAAAAAACTGTACAGTATAGTCAAGGCGCAAAAAGCAGTTCAAAAGTCCGCGTTCAAAAGTCTTCTTTATCGTGAACTAGTTGCTTTTCGCGGAAATAGTATCGAAGAAACGAAAAAGATGAAACGTGTGCCGAGAAAACATGTGGACGTGCGTTTACAAAGAAGCACAAACCGCATTGATGTCTCCGGCCTCTAATTTGCCGCTGCCTCTGTCCCGTTCTCGCCGATCTTTGACACTACGAGAGGGACGAAGAGAGGAGACTCTTTGAGGACTGACAATAAGCACGGACGGGATACACACGATGTAGGCGAGCAAGCACAAAGTTATCGTGGGCGCGATTCTTTTCGAGACTCTTGGAATTCAAACATTTTCTCTTGCTACTGTCCCGCAAATACCTTTTCATTCACGCGATGGATTGATAAATTATTTCCAAGAAGAAGTAATCGAGTAATACTTTTTCCACTGCAGAAATAGTATTACCGAATGATAATCATTGGAATAATTGCATGTGATATGCAATTTACATTATAATAGGTTGTTCAATAAGTTTTGTCGTTCGATAAAACTTATTGAATAGTATAGTACCAGGTTGCTCAAAGAACTTATTGAATAGTATAGTACCAGGTTGCTGAAAGAACTTATTGAATAGTATAGTACCAGGTTGCTGAAAGAACTTATTGAATAGTATAGTACTAGGTTTCTCAAAGAACTTATTGAATAGTATAGTACCAGGTTGCTCAAAGAACTTATTGAATAGTATAGTACTAGGTTGCTCAAAGAACTTATTGAATAGTATAGTACTAGGTTGTTCAATAAGTTTTGTCTTTCAATAAACTAGGTTGTTCAATAAGTATTGTCTTTCGATAAACTAGGTTGTTCAATAAGTTTTGCGTTTCGATAAAACTTATTGAGCAACCTAGTACTATATTATTCAATAAGTTCTTTCTTTACTTTGTCTTTCGATAAAACTTATCGAGCAACCTAATATAACGTTTTAGTTTACTTCTTTGTTCTATGCTTTGTTCTTGCCTTTGAGTATACGAGAATAGATTACAATTTATATTCATACACATGTACAGTCTCTGCCAGTAATGACGCGCATAGTCTACAGCGACCGTGTATTTGCAATGGCGTGATCGGGTTTTTCTTTGATCGAATTTACACCCAATGACATTGATTCCTGCCGCGTGAGGGGTTAACTGCTCAACTCGTGCTACCCCTTTCGTCCTTACGGTACGTTTTCACTTGTCGAGGGATTGAAACGCTAGATGGCGTCACTAGACGCGTCGCAGTGTGATAATCGTAATAGGAGATTGACTCAAAACTTTCAAAACATCTGACCTCGACACAATTACTTAACCAATCTGCGATGAGTCTCACGAATCGTTTTAAAGTAACGATCTACTGCCCACAGTATCGAAACCAGGGCCGTGACCAAAGTAAGGCCCAATGTTACAGGTATCCTTCAAAGTAAAGGAAATTAACGGCCGATTTTGAAATAAAATATGTCAACGGTGTAAATAAACAGAAGCTTTCGAGCAAAAGCAAAAATTCTAAATAGCATACCACGAAAATAATGCCCCCTATAGGGGGAAGCAATATTAAATATTATTCTGAAATGGAATACAAACTAGTCGTACCGGAACTTATTGAAATTGCATATGAAATATTTGTAAGTTACGATAATCTTTTGTGAAAGAAAATTTGATGATCCAAAATTGATGAAAACTTATCTCGAATCAATCGTGTACTGAAAGCGAAGTAGAAAATAAAATTACAGATAGATACCATAAAACGATTAGAATAGAATTACAATATGATAGTATAAAACGTTTTGCTTCTATTGAAGCAAGAAAAATGTAATTTATATAACACTTTTTTATTTATAATTGTGGAAATGCTATTCATATATACCTAATTGTATATATTTACATTTTGTTATATGTGTAATAATATTATTTTCTTCGATAAACGATTACACGAACCTACGTATGTATTATTGTACGTTTATCTTGATAATGTTATATATTCGGTTCACTTCTTAGAACTCGAGATTCAAGATCCATACATTTCATTCTTAAGTTATGTTTAGACCGAGTGATTCCATCGTGAAAATAGATTTATCTGTTGCAGTTTTTTTCTGTTAAAATTTAAGATGACAATTTTTACAATTATAATGTAAAACTTTCTACATGTATTCCATTATCCCAAAGACGTAAGATACCTAGGTACACTCTTGATCAAGATATTTAAAGTTTGTAATAAATTATCAGCCCAGCGTATTAATTATTAAACAAAAGTTGAAAATAGTATTCATTTTTGCTTTCTAATTACTTTACGAGAAGATAAATTTCTTCGGGCCTCCTTTGTTTCAAGCTTCCTTCTTCCAAATACAATCGCCATTTCCAATCGATTGGAATTTATACATGTTACAACCATTTTCAAGAAATGTATCTTAAATAATGGAACGTCTTTCTTTTAAATTGTTCTTACGTAAAGTATGACACACAACCATATGGAACCATATGACGCGAAAGAACACTTGGACGGAAATACCTAACAGACCATCGTATCGGACAGAATAGTCTGCCTTTCCATCTACAATATAAATTTCTATCTGAATTTTTCAATATAAACAATATTCATTTTTGATTTTATTAATAATTACTATTTTGTTTTATATTTTGATAATAGTAAATATAAATAGACCAATAGTAAATATTTAGTATACTTTCTTTTTCAACACGAATACGCTGAAAAATTATCCAAGTAAACGTATTCGGTGCAGTCTAACAACTCGAACATTTTGATCTGCTCGAAAGATGTTCGAATTGCACGGATCCTCAAGTCATTCGATACATTCGAACTATTCGATTCTTTTGAGATGTTCGATACATTCGAAGTACTCGATTCTTTTGAGATGCTCGAAATAACGCGAGCTACTCGATTCTTCCCAGCTGTTTCGTTGTTTCGAGTTCTTGGAACAGATTAGAAATTGAATTTCGTCATGATTCAAATTTGAAACTTCTCGAATAATTGAGTTTGTACCAGCATTAATATCAATAATGCGTACATCTCGAACTGTGCAGTTGTCTCAAAGCTGGTGTCAAAAAAACCATTCCTGTAGTATTTTAACGACAGATTATACGAAAGAAAGAATTCGAAATGTATGATACACCATGAAGCACGGAGATGCCATAAAAATACTATTTAAGTATTCATTTGTCGTGTGCAGAAAAGAATCCACGTGAACTACTCTATGTTTACATTCTTCCAATTTCAACTCATTTTTTGAGCCAATCCCGACTATAACATTATGAAAAACGGATGTTAATATTTAAAGAAATTATGATAACCTTGAAACTTTTTTTATCGTCGTGAAATGTACGCCTTGGAATCATTCACATACTCTTTTTAAAATGTTTTTCTACTTTTTGTAGTAACGGAAATAATATATATTTTCAATTTAAGCAGGACACTGTATACATGTATCACTGAGATCATTTTGAGTGCAAGAAAGATAAATACAGTTAAGTTTTATATGTACAAAAGTATTAACACTAGAACTATCAAAGGGGTTAATTTGACCTGTTTTAAAATTCTTTTTAAAATTACTTAATTATTATCGGTGTCTTTACCTACAATATTCGTGGACAATTATCGAAATAGAGAACTAATGGTACTCGTAAATTAATTTGTCCTTTCCTCAACTAACTTCGAAGATATGTATGTAAATACGTGGCCTGATACAAATAGGCATACGTTCACCATCGGTAGTTCTAGTGTTAAGGACGAATATAGGGTACCATAATATAAAGATAAATCGATAAAATTCATTTCACTTGTACGAATATTCGAAAATTGTAGATTGATCATTCTCGAGCCATTTTGCGTAAAATCTTGCAAAATTCAACATGGTGATGGTCAATTTCATAAATACGTTTAACATTTGAAAAAAGTTTCGAGCTGAAATATTGTACGAATTAGTTTCTTGGGATTAGTAATGGTGAAACAATCTTGAAAATTGAATGTTTTTCGACGCGTAGTCCTTAGCGACATCAGTCATTTATTTTTGCCACACGATTTCCGAGCAGTTGTTTTTCATTTCTTTCTCATCAACGACGAAAACGAGATGAAACGAGAGCGAGTCAGAGGGATTGAAAACGAACGAGGAACGGTATGAGATAAACGAAGTATTATTGTACACAAAGGACAGAGTATCAGACGTCCGAAAGACCGAGCGAAACAAAGTATCGATTCATTTCATGTGGTCTCTTACAAGAGACGAAACGTAGCTCTACAGACAATGTTGCAACACGAAATTAGTTACCAACTTTAATACTGGAACTACCAAAGGGGTCAATTTGACTTGTTTCAAACTTCTTTTTAAAATTACTTAATTATCAAAGGTGTCTTTGCCTACAATATTCGTGGATAATTATCAAAATAAACAGCTAATGATACTTGTAAATCAATTTGTCCTTTCCCCATCTAACTTCGAAGATACATAAATATATATGTATGTGGTCTGATACAAATAGTTATACATTCACCATTGGTAGTTTTAGTATTAAAAATGTTTTGCCTTCAAAACACTCGTAAAGTATTTGCTTTAGGAAAAGAACCTATGATGGCATTAAGAAAAAAGCTTATTTGCATTTTCCGATTAATAATTGTACTTAAAAGAAATAGGAGGTTATAGAAATATAGACATTGTTATTCCATTGACCTTTTTCTTTTAACGTTTTCTTTCTATCGTCAGCTGTGTAAAAGTTACACTAGGTTGTTCAATAAGTTTTGTGATTTCTTCAATTGTAAAAGAATACTATGACACTTCAACGTTTGAACAACTGTGAATATACGAACGAGTCGACAGATCTGCATGAAACTTCACACATGTTCATCGAACAGTGGTACCATCTTTGGAAAAATAAAACGACGAACCTAATAGCTCCATTTCTTATGGAACGACAAAACTTATCGAGCAACCTATTAGTACGATTTCGATAAATGTAACTTCGACACTTGCATACAAATCTTGTGTTATATAGCAGTGACAAATAGACTACATAGAAACATAGAATATCAAATATGTGCCATCGATAATAGGGATTTGCAATATTTTATACAGGAGGAATTCTTTGTAGCTGGATTACCTTATGATGATTTTTTGTTAAGTTGATCATGTTTTGCACTCAATGTCAGGGATTTTATTAGAAACGATTTAGCTGATGTAATATTATAGAAAATTTAAATCATCGTATTCCTGTCTCCAATTTCTTTAAAATAAATTCGTATCATCGAAATTAACGATCGTATCGAGTTTGTTCTTTTTCTGTTAATACATACCGAGATAAAAGTCTATTTGTATCACTGCCAGTTTTCCTAAAAATATATAAAGGTCCTCAACTTCGACGTTGTGTACTTTTTAAACAAATTTGAAAACAATAAAATAATGACTTAAACCGTCCATAATTTCACATTCACGTTACAACGTATTTCAAGTTTATGAAAGTACCTGACTTAAAAAAATCGGCTGCAAAAAGTGATCGATTTACCGTAGAACGAGTTCTTGATATAAATTTCAAAATTTACAGAAATTTTCTACCTTGTATTTCAGTAAATATCGAGGTTCTAGCACGCGATTCGTCGGAATTTCGTCCTGTGCAAAGGGAAAGGGAAAGGGAAAGGGGGAGAGAAACGAACAAGCATTGTATTCTTTCCTCAGCTTGAACGTTAAACGAAAGAAGTAGGTTCGTAATACCACGAAATTACCGTGATGTGAAATTAATTCAGTTCCACGGAGCGCAGCGAACGGCGAGTTAATTATCGGAAATTTGCCTTTGTTCCTAATTAACTCATATTGCTTTCCTTTTGCTTTGGGAGAAATTGTTGGAAGGATGCGATTAATATAAAAACCATACTTGGCGAATTTAATGATAGTTGCCGCGCTACGCAACGGTTAATTACGACAGGAAATACAGAAATCGTGGCCTTGATTACGGTTTTCCGCAAAAGCTACTTGTACGTTAGCTAGCATATGCATACGAATAAATAGAGAATTGCCACGCTAATTGTTAGATAGAATAATTTCTTACAAACGCTAAATAATTCAGACTGTGGAATAGAGTGGGCGAAGTGTACACGAGGAGGTTGGTAGATGAACGTGTTGATTAAAATCGTAAAGAGTGTATCCATGTTGATCTCAGTGAATAATAAACAAGGAAAATATGAGATATTCGTAAATGTTGTTTGAAACAGTCACAATCATCTTTAAATGTATATGTATTTACTTTATGTTTTCATTAATACGCTCAAGTGTTTTTTTTTTTTAACTTGCTTACCTACGTGCAAACCAATCTTTTCAATAATAAATAATAAATTCATTTTTTTGTACGCGATAAAAATTATTTGAATCTCGAATTGTGCCAATTCTGAATCTTTCCCTTCTCGAGATTCTTCGGTTTCCTTTTTAATTTCCTCTGCTATAAAAGTCTCGACGGTGTCAATTTATGTCAATTGATCGAGAAACTATGTTCGCTCCGGTGTCAATTTACGTCTGTCGCGTTTTCTGGCAGTGGTTTTAATGCCTGAGAGACGCTTGATATTCAACGAGATATATATTCCTCGCTAAAAATACGGTATAGTAAGACAACGAGATTGAATTCTATATCGAATATTGAAGAAGACGAATAAACACTTTCGACGTTGGTAAGTAAATGCGTTATCTTTAAAATAAAACTCATCGTATAATTAGTAAGTACGAAGTAAATTTTATTATTCGTTTCGTCGTGTTAAATATTTTGTATGCAAACGTAAAGTAATACATATGTAATAGGTTGTTAAAAATTTTGTCGTTCGATAAAACTTATCGAACAACCGAGTATGTATTTCCCGATACTTACTTCGTAGTATCAAAATACACGTTGAAATTATTTGAATCAGTTTCTAGATGCTTTGTATCACAATTTCTTTATTTAGAATTAATCAGCTCCGAAGTTATCGTGTCGAAATTTTCAAAGTACACGAAAGAAAATTTGTAATTTAAACTAATGCGAAGAGCTTGATCGTCTATTTCTATTAGTACATTAGTCATCGAGTTCAACAAATATTTCTTCTATATTATTTTAACTTCTTCCGATACGAATTGCTTTATACAAAGTAAACTGGAATCGAAACTTCTATTGATCTATGATATTTGTCAGCACTGCGACACCGTTGTTGTGTTATATAATATACATTATCAACGCATATCATTGGGAAATTTAATAAATCTTGGACGCACAATTTTTCTTTTTCTTTAAAGTGAGCACTTCTCGTGAAGTTTTTTGAAAATCACTAATGTAAATTTAACGATCTAAGCTAAACATTCTTTAAAGATGATATTTGAACCAGCTGGAAATTGAAAGGAAGAGTTATGAATATAAAGAGATGAAAGTAATGTTAGCTGTCCGCTTGAAAGTTTTATAAGAAAATAAATTACAATAAATAAAAATACACACACACACATTACAAGTATATATAATAAACCATAGAAAATAAATCATAATAAATTTGTGAATATTTCGGTGTGGTGGGAACTTTTATCGAGAAGCAGTTGAACAAGTATGCGTGTTCACGTGTATTGTACATTATGTAATATACATAGACCCATTCGTTTTATTACATTGATTGAACAATCTAATAAAGCTCTAGTGGACGCAGCGTGGCGAAAAATTAAGAGACAACACGAATGATGAAAATTGATCTCAAAAATGAGCCACCAATGTCCGTGCCGCTATTACAGGGGGTAAATGAGGCAAAGTCTAAGACGGAGGTACAAATAAATAGTTAAAAATGGGAAATAGAGGGAATAAAAGAGGCAATTGAGATGGAAGAGAGGAAGACGTATTTCGTGAAACCTTTATGAGAAGAGTAGTTAAGTGAACAGGAAAAATCGCTAGGACGAGTGAAATGGAAAAGTTGAGGGAGGCAGAGAAAAGAAGCCGAATGGGAGATATGGTATCGAGAAGGAAAAAGTATCCTTAAAAGTACAAATTACAAAAAGACAATGCAGTGGCAGTTAATAAAATTTTAATTATCTATAAATAATTGGTATACAATCTAAGTTTCGAAAGTTAATCAAATATAAACAAATCCGTATGTACTCCTTTGCGAAAAAGAAAATTGAAGAAAAAACAATTTTTCTTTACACTTTTACATGCTAGTCTGTGTATTTCTATATGTATTATATGTTAAATATATGTTCGATATGCGTTACATATACACGTATGTATTACAAACGCGCGCTTGTGTATACGTGTGTGTATATATATATTCTCTTGAATTATGTGGAAAGGTATACAATGTTTTAATACATGGAAATTATCCATAATATGCAAATAAACATGTACCCATTTCTTTTAAGGAAAGGACGAAGAAGACGAGTATGGTAATGATAGAGATATTGAGGAGAGAGGAGGGAAAGTTCAAAGAACTACTTTGTGTACAGCAACACAAAGCTATTCAACGCGTTATTGGGGAGTGTGGTAGGGTATAAAGCATACGAGAGGGTTATGTGATCAAAGACGAAGCGAGAAAAGAAGATGAAATCAAGGATGGGAAGGGGAGCGTTACGTTTCGAGAAGAAACTTCAAATAGGGAATGTATGTCGGGAAGAGATAAATGGCAAGATGGAAAACAAGGTTGTGGGAGCTTTTTTTCTATTAAACAGGATATTCAACGATGGAAATGCGGAGGAGGAAACAAATGGAGGAAGAAATTGCGAAAGAACTAAGAGGGAAAGATATAAAGAACAAGATTAGAGGATCGTTGTGTCTCATATGGCGTAAGAAGATATTTATGAGAGAATATATTCGAAAGCAAAAGGGGAGAATTATTGTTAGATTCGGATTAGGGAACGAAATTATGAAGGGAAGAGACTTAACCTCTTGCGTTGGAAAGACGTACTGTGCTCCTCGCTTGTTGTACGCTTCTTGAAATACTTTAAGACATTGTAAATCTTATTTATACTTGTTTAAATAGTGCGACTATATGCATTTCTTACACACGATCCACTTAAAACTTTGATAGAAATTAATACAAGTGAAAACTAGTTTCGGACGAGTTAGTCACGGGCTCGCCAATTAATTTCCAGGGCAAGAGGTTAATCTCGTTCTGGTAATTTTGCATTGATGGTTCGAGCGAGTTTTGCCCACCGATGCGTTTGTAACATTGTGAAAAAAGGAGAAAGGAATGTGTAGAATTTGCAGGGAAAAGATAGTCGTGGGAACGTGTAGCGAGAAGGAACAAAGAGAGAGAGAGAGAGAGAGGATTGGCTGGACAAAATTACAGAGATTATCTCTCTGGATGACAGATGGGGCATACGGGAAAAATGGAAGTGACACGTGTTACAGGTAGACAGAACAGAATAGGATTAAGTGTAAGTAAATAGCATAAATAGAGAGTGCAATTCATCGTGAACCGAGAGGAAACGTTAAAAAACTAGCGACAATTATTTGAAACAATTTTGCATAATTTGAGAATAAGCAAGAATGATCGTGAAACGTATCCAGAACGTTTTAAAGTTTACAGACGTTCGATCGTAGGTATCATTGTGACCTGAAAGAAACCACTCGTTACAATTGTTCCCACGTCTCGCTAAAATGCCAAGGTAATTTGTTCGCGCGTTATGCGTGCATTTAGAATCACTTTCACAGTGGTGAAAAAGTGCTATTTATAAGCGCCACTTTAATCGTAAAGCAACGCTGTGCAGCTAGAATTTAATCCGAGGGAAGGAAACCGCAAAAATCATCCCTTATTACGAACCACGGACGTGGCTTTTTCATACTTGAAAAAAATGTTGGCCAGCGTGGCGGGTAGGCGTTGGTACAAGAATTACGGCGAGCGAAAACGGAATCAGTCATATTAACTCGGAGAGCTTAACTAAAGTTTAACATCGCAAAGGAGCCGGATCTTTGTTTCGTGGCTTCGCGTTGGATTATATCTATCCGAGATGCTTTATATCCCCAGCCAGCTAGGTCTGGGATAGCTCTCTCTGAGCCTGGCCACGAAGAAAGCCGGGGCCTTTACCGGGCTCGAAGTCAACTCTTCTACCAAGGGTAAGTATAAAACGGGCGCTTTCGCGTTAGGAACGAGAACACGCTGCACGAGGGATTTATAAAGCGAGAGATGGAAGAACAGAAAGGAATCTACGGTTAATAGCCGTGTTTCTCGTAGAAATTTTCCGCTTGGTGCACTCTGTACGGAAACTGCGATTAAAAACGTCTCTTGCGTGCCGGTGAAACGGACGTATAGAGGCTAGACTAAAATTATGGAACTGGGAACGCTAGGAATCTTCGCGCGGCTCTCCAATTACTCGGCTTAATACTTTTTCGGGGGAAAGACGTGTATTTTTGAATGGAAAGGAAACGGTTGAAACGATTAGAAATCGAAAAGTAAAATATTGCAAATCCCTATTATCGATGCCATATATTTCATATTCTATGTTTCTATGTAGTCCGTTTGTCAACGCTATATAACACAAGATTTGCATGCAAGTGTCGAAGTTGCATTTATCGAAGTCGTACCAATAGGTCGACTCGATAAGTTTTATCGTTCGATAAGAAATGAAGCTATTGGGTTCGTCGTTTTATTTTTTTAAAGATGCTACTACTGTTCGATGAACACGTGTGAAGTTTCATGTAGATCCTATCGTTCGTATATTTACAGTTGTTCAAAGTCGAAGCGTCGTAGTATTTTTTTACAAGGGAAAAACGATATAAAAGTACATTGAGCTTAATTTTTCAATTCATACGGTATATAATTTTGCTGCAATAAAGATACATTACCATTGTTATATTTGAAAATAAACAAGTGCTCTTAACTATATTTGCAAAGTATTTAATTCGTTTACGTTACTGTGCTGGATTCATTTTGTTACCTTTATATTAATTTAAAGCGCTTGAAAATCCTTCGTACAGATATATTACTTCTTGTACCGAATAATCATTTATAATTTACCTATCGCGATGATTCTTTTGAATTTATTTACACCTTTTGTTTCAAACTTTGATCTCAAACTTTGGCACTCTTAGTTTTTACGATAAACTATCTAGAAAACTTTCCACAGCGATATTGTTAACGAGTGCTCGTTTCCTTCATGTTATTTGCTACTTACAATTAGTTGATTTAAATTTTATAATGACAGAGCTGTTTTAGAAAATCTAAAAATTTGCATATAGTCGATGAAAATTTCGACACGTTTACATTGTTCTTATACACGCGCAGTTACAATTAGCATTAGATATCTGCATTCTCATTATTTAAATTAATTAATCTTAATTAAGCTAATGCGATGGAATATTAATTGTGCGAACGAAACCAGATAATCTCTTGTTTTTCAAAAGAATACTATTTTCATGAATATAATATTACTCATTGTAGTAGACCGAACAAGCAATTTGTTATTTTTATCTTAAGGAATATTTCTTGGAAATACAACGTATGATCTTGTAACATAAAAACCGCAGTATAAAAGTCATTGACAATTATCCGTTAAGAAGGAAAAATTATAACGCTAAAATTTAGCAAAAAATGTTAAACGTTTATTAAAAAATATATTAAATTTAAAGGAGAAGTCAATTTTTATTCACAGAGTTAATTTAATCGTTTTCATAAATAAAATACATTTGAGCATTGATTATAGATTTTAGATTTTACAGACGAAACGTAACTCATGATCGAACAAAAATAATTCGAGAAATGTTGGTTCAACGTACAGTTCACTCGTACCTAACGCGACATGTTCGTACAGTTCTTAAAACTCGGTACCACAGTTGTGAGTTACACGTCTCTGAAAATGTCACTATCGGGAGTAGTGTGACAATGTTACACGTACGGATGGAAAATAAATGTCTTCCTTGGACCGAGTTTCCCAAAATTTGACCAGTGGTCCACAGTTGTGTCGTAAAGTGCGTAAACTGTGTACTCGAGTCACGTGACGCGAGCCACGTGCTATCTGGAATTCATCGCGTACGCAATTGCTCCCAGGAAGACGTATCGCCGACAATAAAGTATTCTTAGTTTTCCGATGTCAAAGCGGCTTGTGGTCTCAAGGGTGTCGTGCAGCCACTTTTATACCTTTCCTCGACTCGACTCGCCGCGAAAATTTGCATGGTCCTTTCCCCATCGGTGACGAAAGAGGTGTCGAGGTGTCGAGGTGTCGAGGTGTCGAGGCGTCGCGTCGCTTCGCGTCGGGTCGCGGAACAGGAGCGACGATGAGAAAGGGGGAATGCCACGAGACTTAAGGGCTCTACTCGCGTCGAATTCCAAGCGTGCTCGCGCTACCTGCCTTGAATATCGTCTCGTTATATTTCCGCCCGGCCACCCTCCGTTTCTCTGCCCCTTCTCTCCCTCCCACCCCTTCTTTCCATCCCCGTTCTTCTCGCTTCTGTCCGCTTGACGCCCGAGTGATATTTTATTTGCAAAGAGGCTGCAGGTTGCCGTTGCTTCTTATCTTGTGTGCACAGGAATTTCTCCATGCTGGTGTAGAGATTTCATGCTGTAGACTGTAGATGTACGCGTGAGAGCGGGTGCGAATTGTGATTTCCTCTATTTTTACATTTGATTCGCCTCGCCTCGCCTGCCTATATTTCGTTGACGTTTTTATTTCTCCCGCGTGTCTTCTGTCATTTTTCTTGTGCTCCCATTCGCGACCCTCCTCAGTCACAGTTCCGTCCTTCCATTCTGATACTTTGCGATCGCTCTCTTTGGAACAAGGGAAGATAGAATTTTAAACGATGTGGCGGCACTACCCACGCTTGCCACCAGAGGGAAACTCACCATCAACCGTTTCCCGCAAGTTCCCGTACCTGCTCCGATCACTATATATACGACCTCTTACCGATCTTCCAATGTCCCGGCGTATAAGGCAGGGCCTGCTAGGATGCCTTACTGACGAGTCCACTAGCAGGCCCGGGATGAAACGCTTATCCCCACTTCCTTATATTTCCGTTTTCCCTTCCTCTCATACTTTAAAATAGCGCCGCCAAAGTGGTGACCCCGTCTAGCAACACGCAACCTTCTGGACAACAGCACAGCAGCAGTAGAGGTGCAGCACAAGACGATGGATGGAACGCAACGTGTAAAGGCCGATTTTTCGTAAATCCCCCTCTCCGAGGGTTGACTCCTTTACCTGCCAGCGACGATATGACGCTATACTTCCGGCTAACCATCAGGATCAACCCCAGGAGGACAGCAGGCAGCTTTAGTCGACATTATTCACCGACCACACGGATGCGTTTCATAAGTACCGGTACGCTCACGCATCAACGTCGGACAACAAGCAAAAATCGCGGCTTGAGCATACAAGGCTCGCCATGCGTAGTTCGTAATCGACAGCAGCTGGGCCTTACTACGAAAAGGAACCATTCCTCTCGTCCACTACTCTAGACAACCTCCTCCTGTGCCTTGTTGTGCCACCGAACAACGGAACAAATACCTACGCCACTGGGACATCAGGACGGAACTTCAAAGTATCGTTTACCACTGGCAAGGGGGTTATGTGGCGGCACTACCCACGCTTGCCACCAGAGGGAAACTCACCATCAACCGTTTCCCGCAAGTTCCCGTACCTGCTCCGATCACTATATATACGACCTCTTACCGATCTTCCAATGTCCCGGCGTATAAGGCAGGGCCTGCTAGGATGCCTTACTGACGAGTCCACTAGCAGGCCCGGGATGAAACGCTTATCCCCACTTCCTTATATTTCCGTTTTCCCTTCCTCTCATACTTTAAAATAGCGCCGCCAAAACGATTTTAATGAAATTTTGAAAGTCGTTGTTCACGTGTCGTGATTCGTTGTCTTTTTTTATTTTCAGTACTTCGTCCCGCGAAAATTTCCTTGTCTCGTGTCCGGAGGTATGCGTTTCGTCGTGTCGTTGTCATCTTAACAGGCGACAGGTGGATTTTTTCTCAGCATTTTCAATACGTGGTTCGTTCGATACACTTTGCGCGCAATAATGGGGAAAATGAACGTATGGGAATAAAATAGGTAGTTTTAAACTCACCGGTCAACGTACAGTGTTTACAAAATATATTTTACGTTAGGATCAAAATTTCGATTTTAACAATGTCGAGATTACGAATAATGAACGGAATTACCAAAAAGGGGTAACGTTTGAAATTGTTTTGTTCTTATAATAAAATATTACACATTAAGGTAACCATATTGTAATTTATGGACCAACATTTCGTTAATATATCTAAATAATGAAACAAGTATGAATTCAAAACAAAATTTGATTGTTCTTATTGATCATTATACCGAATGGATTATGTTAATTTGACATAATTGATCATTAATTTAAACAAATATGTAAGAGTTTCCAAAGAGTCCTTTATTTATATATATATTTATTTATTTATTAGTTTATTGTCAGATCTGAGCACTCTTTGGAAATTTCATAAGTTTACGAATTGAAACATAAAAGAAAGAAATTAGCAACATATTGGATCGAATGGTGTGGGACTTCTTTTTATTAACAATCAAAATTGTGCGAACTTATGGTCAGCTCGTAGTGTATATAGGTATTTACGTATATACTATTGCATGTTCAATAGTTGAATAACAGTATCGATTACGTTGTGAAATATGTATATCAATATGGTGTATCATAGGTATTTGTAAATATGTAGCTATATATACGTAGTTATGTTAAATTGTGAACGCATGGAAACGAATCTATCGAGTAACGAATGATTAAGGCTCGAGTCAAGTGTGCTGTGATAGAACTTCATTTAAATTTAGATTATTTACATATAGTTGCAATGTAGTTATGTTCTCTTCACCTTCGTTTAATAAGAAACATATTTTATAATTTTAGAGGACGCCACGTGGTAGTAATTATTTGAACGAAATCACAAAGATTATCGAATTAAGTGAAAGTAGTAGTTGTAGTATTCAGACAATTTAATGTGTTGGAAATAATAGATAAAATACGTGTAGAAACTAATAACATGATCCAATTGTCGTATGCGTATGAATGTGGAGTGGAGAAAAAGATAAAAATATGGCTGAATCTTGAACATTACGGCACTTATTTATTGCACAGTATGATCGTTCATGGAATCTTGTTCTTCTCTGCATCTATACGATTATAGAAGAAAGAAGTAGTAGTCATATAATTTATTACTCTATTGAATAATTAAAAATGGAAAGCTTTTTGATTATGTCTCTTTTTTATCTATATGGTATCTATTTTAAATTGTTTGTAATTATAATACTAAATAATATACCAATTCAGCTTTGCTCGATTAAACTATTAGTCTCGAATATCCAGAACATTACTTATTACTCTAGTGATCAATAATACCACTATTTTTATTCGATAGTACTCACTTACAGTTGAAAATAAACATTTTGCATGTTCGAACATCGATAAAATATTTATATACATAAAATTCTTGCATTTTATATTTTTATCTTATATTTTTTACTATTGCAAGGTAAGAGTGAATTAGACAGAAAAGTGCAAATATTTATTTAATTGTCAATGCAGAAACGATTCTCCTTCGTTAAACAAATTTAATAATCTGTAATTTAAGAACCTTAATTTTATCAGTCGTGTCTCAGAATAGCATTTAGCACTCGTTAAAATAAGAAACAATATCACTTTTACGTTAGACTCAACCTCGTTAATTAATACCGTTTCGAGCAATACAAAATCATTCGCGTTTAAGATCAGTTGACACGATTAAGAAAAATATCGAAGAACGCGTACTTTATTTATAATACACTGTACGGTATTAATAAAAATTGACATTTCGTACAATTGAATTGAAACGCGAATATATTTCCCCGTTAATACCAAAGGCAACGAATGTGCAATATCTTCTCGTGCAACATGCTAAATCGAAGACTCTCGTATTTAATGTTTCTCCAAAAATCGGTATTATAAATTAAGAGTGCTTTTTAAACTTTTATTTGCTCACTTGGGTTTCAAGTTTGCAGAGGTAGATATATTAATTTTATTTTCAAGGCTCGTTAATTTTTTTAAAGACATCCATAAAGACTCTCCTGCCCACGCGTTGGATCATTTGTTTTCCTTTGGGTCTCTTTCCTTTATTCTTTTGTCCTTTGATCTCGGTATACACGCTGTTTTTCGCGGTTTCTGTCTCATCTCGTCCGTAATGTACTCTTTGCTTCTTTTTCCCCGGTCACGTTTCGTCTCTCTTTCTTCTTGTATCGCGTGCGCGTTTATCGTATCTTTTCCCGTCCCTGTTACCCATTTTCTTCTCTCTCTTGTCCTGCTCTCGTTTTTCTCTCGTTTCTTTTTCGATCTCCCATGCCGACGATACGATGAATTATTTATGAACGGCGCCCAGGAACAAGTCGAATTGACCACGCTCGAGAGTCCCGGCACCTTTCCGATGTTCGAGACATATCCATGCTTATTAATCTTATCGAGTTGCTCGCGTAAGAAGGAGCGATTAATTTCGTTGCGACCCTCGAGGAACTCTTATCCATTGGAGTATCTTTGGTTATGATTCGAAAATATTTCTCCACGGTCACGCGAACCCTCGAGTGCTCGATTAAGAAATAAATACGTAATTAAATACAAATTGTCAGAGAACAGAAACGTAACTATGATAATGCCAATAATAACAACGATAATAATATAAATGTACCGATACGTGAGATGTGAGACGTAGAAGTACAAAAAGGGTGAACACCTTATTGAACAGTGAGTAATAAGTATAGAACATTCTTCCATATATGATCTTCGTATAGATTTGAATGCATTTATTGCACTTGTAAATTAAATATTTAATTCTGAAGGAATTGAGGTGTAATGAAATACAAATTGTCAGAGAACAGAAACGTAACTATGATAACGCCAATAATAACAACGATAATAATATAAATGTACCGATACGTGAGATGTGAGACGTAGAAGTACAAAAAGGGTGAACACCTTATTGAACAGTGAGTAATAAGTATAGAACATTCTTCCATATATGATCTTCGTATAGATTTGAATGCATTTATTGCACTTGTAAATTAAATATTTAATTTTGAAGGAATTGAGGTGTAATTAAATACAAATTGTCAGAGAACAGAAACGTAACTATGATAACGCCAATAATAACAACGATAATAATATAAATGTACCGATACGTGAGATGTGAGACGTAGAAGTACAAAAAGGGTGAACACCTTATTGAACAGTGAGTAATAAGTATAGAACATTCTTCCATATATGATCTTCGTATAGATTTGAATGCATTTATTGCACTTGTAAATTAAATATTTAATTCTGAAGGAATTGAGGTGTAATTAAATACAAATTGTCAGAGAACAGAAACGTAACTATGATAACGCCAATAATAACAACGATAATAATATAAATGTACCGATACGTGAGATGTGAGACGTAGAAGTACAAAAAGGGTGAACACCTTATTGAACAGTGAGTAATAAGTATAGAACATTCTTCCTTATATGATCTTCGTATAGATTTGAATGCATTTATTGCACTTGTAAATTAAATATTTAATTCTGAAGGAATTGAGGTGTTTCTTGGATTCGTTGCAGTAATTTCGATTTAGTTGATCCATTTATCAACAATAGAACTAACGATGATGAACGTATTTCTATTTGTGTCAAACCATATACATAGGTATCTTTAAAGTTAGGTGGTGAAAGAGCAAATTAAGGGGGTACACCACTCTAAAGAATTAAAGAAATCGAATTTTTTTTTTCATTTTCTTAAAATAGAAGTGTGTAAAATGTTATGTCAAAAAGAGATTTCGAGATTCAAACATTTAGCGCAGTTGCAGCGATAAATAAACTTGTTTTACGTTTTTCTCAAAACGTAACATGAAATTTTCAAAACGACACATTCGATTTACTTCAAATTTTACCGAGATATTCTGCATAGCTTATTCTACATCGTACCATCAGATTTTTTTAATATGTTAATTATGTAATTTTTTATAAACGTTTAAAGTCGACTTTTAAGATAAAAATGATCGTTTTTCTTCAAACTTCAACCATTTTTACAATTATTCAAATTTTCGAAGAATCGTACGCTATATTTTGGATAACAGTCTCTACTTTATGAATCGACAACATTTTTTTATCTCAAACCTCCCAGTTGTTGTCAACTGTGGCGGTCAACAAACAATATTTCACCAGAAAGAGTTCTGGGAATAGCGAATAACTTCGCCATTTTGTGTGATTTTTACTTTCGCAAAATTGTAAAATGAAGCTGAAAGTTATACTTATATTTTCTCAAAAAGACTACATTTTTCATTTAGTAACTACTTAGAAAATAAATTCGCAATATTTATCCATTTCTTGACGTCTCAGAATGGTGTCCCCCTTAATTTACGAGTACCATTTGTACTCGTATTAGTTATAATTGAAAAAACCACAAAAATTATTGAACAACCTAGTGTAACTTTTACACAGCTGACGATAGAAAGAAAAGGTTAATGGAATAACAATGTCTATATTTCTATAACCTCCTATTTCTTTTAAGTACAATTATTAATCGGAAAATGCAAATAAGCTTTTTTCTTAATGCCATCATAGATTCTTTTTCTAAAGCAAATACTTTACGAGTGTTTTGAAGGCAAAACATTTTTAATACTAAAACTACCAATGGTGAATGTATTACTATTTGTATCAGACCACATATATATTTATGTATCTTCGAAGTTATATAGGGAAAGGACAAATTGATTTACAAGTACCATTAACTGTCTATTTCGGTAATTGTCCACGAATGTTTTAGGCAAAGACACCGTTAATAATTAAGTAATTTTAAAAAGAAGTTTGAAACAGGTCAAATTGAACTCTTTAGTAGTTCTAGCGTTAAAAGTGTTTCCTTTGTAAAAATGTTTTCAAAAAACAAATAACGATCACAGAGGGCGTGATCTGACTAATACGATGCATGGGGGTGTAATTCTTACTTTAATATGATAATAATAACCATAGTGTGAGATTTCCATTGGTCCTTCTCCGTATGTTTATATTTATGTGTTTACAACGAGACACTTTTTGGAAGGTTCGAATAGTAAGACGCAATTATTTTCTTACGTTTTGGTAAATAATCGATGAAACTTATGTCTAGTATATTCATGTTTTCTTAGTTACACTTTAGACCGTCTTTTTTCTCTGGATCGAAACTCAGAAACGACATTTCTCATGCGTTGATAAGACTATCGTCCAAAAACGATTTGAACAATCTTTACAAAACACTAGTAACTCCTAACAGCCTTACAGTGATTTTATTAACTACTAAATCATTATTTTGATCGTATAGAATACTGTCTATTGTTCCTAAGTTGTGTCCAGTGGCATCTGTTATTTCTTTTATAGTTATTTTTCGATCTTGAAGAACCATTTTCTCCGCCTTCTTTATGTTTTCTTCCGTAATAACACTTTTTCGCCGCTCACTTCATGGTACGTGATGCTATGCATTTATCATTGCAAGGAATTCTTGCGCAAAAAACTAAATTACACTACCGCTCAAAGGTACCCGATCACTTCTTACATGTATGTTTAATAGAAAAGTGAAAGTTTGGCTATTATTTTTTAGAGTTTACTAATCCTCGGAATTTGATCGCCTCCATGATAACAAATGTTTGTAATAAAAATTATGCAAGTTCCAAGATGCTATATTTTCATTTTTATGAATTTTCCAATTTTTTAATGCATTCTCGCGCGAGGAAACTGATCCGAGGCTACACAAATTTCAAATATTAATTACGATCGCTGTGGAAAATAAATCGACAGACTCGAGGATTGCATTGGAACGAACAATTGATATTTTTTGTTTCTTTGAGACCTTCTCTCCTGAAAGTATTTTTGCATTCGATTCGGAGAAACGTTCAACGAAAGAATGGTAGCTGCCACTAACCGAAGACGAATTTTTCATAGATTGGGAAATCGAATCTATAAGCAACGACTGGAAATGCATTTGTTTGCTGCGTGCAATAGAAGGGAATGGTATGAAAGAAGACCGAAGGAGGCTGAGAAGAAAGAACCTTCCAGGGCAGGGCTTATCAAACTTTTTCTGAGAAGAGCCAGAAAATAAATATTTTAGGCCAAGAGTAAATACACACAGTGGGCGTCTTGGTTATCGTAGTATTGACAAGTCTCTACGCTTACGATTTTAGCAACCTTTATTTCAAATTATTCCGTGAGTGTTTATCTTCGAGAATAATCTTATAACGGTGATTGATTTTTAAGCAGGGGAAATTGGTAATACCGATCTTATTAAACAGAGAAATGTTTCAGTTTTTACTTTCTAACTTGCATTTGGCTCTCTAATATCGGACAAAATGGAGGAATAATTCCAGACTACTTTTAACAGTGTTTTACTCTGACTTGGATCTGATAGAAAAACTTGGATGTTCAAATTCTAAAACACAAAAGCGAGGCAAAAAGAAGCTGAAGAGGAAACTGAATTATTAATAGAGCGATTCAGTTATTTACGATGAGGAAACAATTAACGATATTTGTGCATTTTGTGAAGAATTCGTAAGAGGTGGTGAAAGCTGGTTACTTAACAAAAAAAGTACAGTCTTCGACGTAAAATAACTATTATACGATTTTTACCGAGTACTCTTTATAATATCATAAAACAAGGAAAAAGATTTATATTTCATTGATTTTTAAACAGAAAAGAAGCTATTTTATTTTTCATGATTTTGATATTACACTTAAAAGATCAAAATTATCCGATTAACTCGTCAGTTTTCAAATAATATCGGTTGTAGATTTTATACCAAATTTTGATGCTCTTGTATCTATAAAACGGTTTATATGTACAAGAATGAAATAATGTTATATGAGATATAAATTTTTCGTCGAATGTATTTACACTTTCTTACAAATAGTCGTATCCTTTTTCTTATTTCTATAAGAATTATTGTTTCCTTTTCCATCGTACACGCGTGTGCTTCTGATGAGTGCATAGGTGTACCCTTGTCCTTATTTTCGCATGACTGAGAAATTGTTCGTGAAATGTTTCCAACCATTGTAAAATAATTGTGCATTTACAATCCTTGACCCGCGACAAGGTGACGAACGACAAATTGGCCCTTGGATCGAAATGAGTATGATATACTTGTTCCAGAATAATAGGAAGTAGGAAGACATTGATGCTTCTACAAGTCGTGCGATGTACCTACAATGTCGGTACTTTTGCAAGATTTTCTCGCACGAGTAACGCCGTGAAGCGTAAAATGCAGAATAAAAATACTAAAAGAGCAGTCTTCGTCGTCAGTGTCGTCGGATGTTTCAGCGGAATAATAAAATGCGGAATCTTCCATGTATTCCCTTCAACATCGTTTCGTCTACCTTTCTATCCTGTCTCAGCCATATTTTCATTTTATTTTCGTTCTTCGACACCATAAACGCCATAGACGCCATTGACGCGCAGTGTCATCTCGGCGAACATTTTCTTGAAAATTAATTTCGTTCGCAATTTTTCTTCTCGTTTGGGAAAATACGAAGGTAAATGCACGTCAGGTTTCTCGAATAATGCTTTTTATTCATTATATTAATTCCAAATGTTACATTTTGTTATTACATTGACAACTGCTACGTTATCTGTCGCTTAGTGCCTTCCTTAGTTTGTTCTTTTCGGTTAATTCCCCCTGAACTTGCACTAATTTATTACTAACTTGCTACAATCGTTTATTTACGCTTTGCTTATCACGATTTAATGGTGATAATTGTTCCTTGACTTTGGCGAAATTCTTCCGATATTTGACTTTACTTTTCTTTCAGTTTGTAAAACAGAATGTTCTTCTAATTGCCCCAGTCTTTCTTCGAAATACTGTCTTTGAGTTTCTAATTGTGATGTTAGAATGAGTAAAGATCAGATGGGAAAGGTTTGGTGAATATGGTGGGTGAGGTAACATATTCCAACCCAACTGCAGTAATTTTTGTCACGCTATTAAAGTCACATGCTCGGTTTTACGTTATCGGGGTGGATAACAATTTTGCTCGATATGAATGATAGTTGTGAACAGTATTTTTTGCTATAAATCGTTTAATTATACGGTAAATCATATATACGGTTACACATATATGGTTAAATATATATATATATTATATAAACTTTACAAATTTCAGTTTTAATATTTCTTCACACTTTTTTTTGCTTCAGAATTACATAAAAGCATTAAGTAGAGAAAATGAATATTCTGTTCTCTTCTTTATAAGAGGCACTTTATTCGATCAGGATTAAGAAAGACCATCTTTAATTCGACATGTTTATTCATCGCAGCTAACATGAACGATAATTTTGCTTACCGTCGTGGACGCGAATAGACTTATTACACAACCTGATACAAATAATCAGTTTACTTATGTGGAGGAATGTTATCCGTTCAGGCAGGTTAACGACGTTACACTTCTTCTATGATAATAACAGTGTAAAGTATATTTAAGCATAAAACTCCCACTCTACGATCCACACGTCTCAACTTTCTGATCATGACCGGTTCACACGTAACAAAACCCTTTCCTCGAGTGTCTCGTTCGTCTCCTCTAGCCTAAAACTCCAGACCCGTTCCATGCACCCTCTCAAAACTGATATCCTACTGTAAACTATAAACATCCGCTCGATGTCGTTTGCTCTGTCCCAAATACTTTCCATTCACACCCAATCGAACCGATATTTATCTCATACCTACACTTATGAACTTCTCGTAGGTAAAATCGTACGTGGATTATAGTAACAGGTAGGAATAACCATAGGAGATTAATGAGACGTTAACCTCATTCTGTTAACTTCTTTTTTCTGAATTGGTTACTTCGATATTTACAGAAACATTCAATCTTGTTTTCGCGCATTTGTTGTATTTTTATAGAAGCTGGTAAAATTTTAAATATACGTAGGTAGTCATACCTGCGGAAGAGAGGAGGCTCGTGTACGAGTAGATGAAAATCGTTTTCCGAGCAAACCTCACGGTCACGATGGTGAACCGCGCACTTAAAGCTCCTGGTTCGTTTGCCACTCATCTGCAACAGAAATTAATAAATATATTACATAAATAGTATTATCAGCGCCAATTTTTGTATTTTGTTATTTCATTCGTAGTGCATTGATACGCCACTGTCGACGTGCAGAGTGATCTGTACATCACTTAAGTACTATCTCGAATAATTATTGGAATTAAGAGACGAATGCATTACAATACTTTTCGATGAAAAATGTTTAATTTTTTCTTCGTCGGAGAAAGAGTTTTTGTGTAAAATTTAATCCTCTTTGAGATATATGATAAACAGTTTTTGAAACATTGACAAACAACGAGTACGTATATCTTGGAAATCGAATAAATTACAAGAGGTGGCCATTGTTATCTATGAGGTAGATGATAGGATCGAGGCAGACTTTGAGTTTTGCTCAAAACTGAATCACGTCTTAAAATGAGAATATAAAATATGAATATAAAGTTTCATTGAATTTCATTCGACTATTCAGACGTGCTCGTGTTAAAACACACGTTTTCTTTAATAGTGAAAGCATCATTTTCCTTAAAAATCTTCCTTCGTGTTTTTATGTATTGAGAAGTAAACTTGCATTCTATAAATTTGTTTAGATACGCGAATTTGTTATTTATTTTATACTGGGAGCAACACTTACAATCAACTTTATAATAAACACTTATCATAACGAAAAACTAAGAATAGTTAGTTGAGTAAGAAAAATTCAATATTGGGATAATATCGAGTCTGATGCGGACAATGTCGAATAATTTTTCCTTAGTCGCTGGTTTTATGAACCGTATACGATTTACGGTATCTTCCAAGACTAATTTTTCTATCTTTGATTTATAAAGAACCTTTATAAAAGTCACGTTACTCTAGTGCTCTCCATATAAACGCAGTACGGTGTTTAGAGGGTGACGAACACGCCTAACGGGCTCTACCCGCAGACAACACTTATCTAAAATATAACATTCAACTAATGGATAAAAGAAAGAACACGTTATTACTACAGTCGACACTATTTGAGGTTTCTGGGTAAGAGGTCTGCCCTTCACGAAAGGCATTCCGGAAGTTTCACTAGAATTGCAGCTACCTATGCCAGGAGAAACAAAGAAACAAAACTATTGTACATGTTATAGTTGTACAAGTTGTATGGCTACAAGTTGAAACCGAATAACATTTTTTACATACAGAAATATATTTATTATCAATTTTTATACAAATATGACATCTTCCATGTCAAAAACTCTTGAAATACTTCGACTGTTCTGTTGAATATTTGAAAACCAACTAAACTCTCGATTGACCCACGTTCAATCGTGCGTTCAATTGTCGCCTAATCGATCTTCCAACACTATGACTAATTAAAAAAAATAACGAATACCTGTTCGATTCCTTTGATTACTATTTGTAAATATACGAAATAATAAGCCACTTAGCACGAATCTAACGAATATAGTGCTCACACTCTTGAATTACTTCGAACGATGATTACGTCGAGGCATAGTAATAAAATAATAGTAATTTAGCGTACACGCGTACTTCTTTTTAAAAGAACCTTGTCGTATTTTCTAATACCGAGACGTATCACCGTATGCCTTATTCAAAGTCCAGTGACACGGGAAATTTTCCTTGAATGGCGTCGTCTACATTTTGGTGGAGGGATCTGCCAACTGCGCGGCATTATTTATGAAATATGTTCGAAAAGGTACGTCGAGCGGAACGACGGAGACTCTTTCGAGCGAAAGTCAACGACGCGAAATGCGACGGTGAGTTCTTGGCACGATTCGGTCGGGAAAGCTCCGTTGAACGGTCTTCGAGGTACGGTACCTGATGTTTGGATCAGGATCTGTTAACGCGGTTAGGCAAATGCAAGCAAGGACGCTGGCAAAGTCCTCGAGCTAAGTCCTGTACATAGAACGAGTCTGTGCTACAAGGATCCAGACAAACATTCACCAGCACGAGTACCGTCTTACGCGCGCAGTTTGTGTCAATGTAGACGGAAGAGGGTGTATATACAGTGGCGTAAGAGTCAGCTACATTGCTATCCATCGAGCAGGGGAACCTTCCCTATTATGTTCACTACGATGCGGCATGGCCGTGGATACGTTCAAACGGCCTTTGTGGCGATTATCGTCGACAAATATTTAGCAAACTCGAGCTTTTCACTGAAATCGTTGCGTATCTAAAGAGATAAATGTAACTGCAAGTATGGAAAACATTTACCTAATTCGACTCTGGTTGACACTACTCCGTTTACCGATCGAACAGATTTAACGGATACGCGAACCAGATCGAGGCGAATCGTACGTGGAAATCAAACTTGCTGCATTTTTCACATTGAAATTTTGTAGTCATTTCCGACCGTGACGATATACATATCGGTTTTACGTTCAAGTTTGAACGCGAGCGAACCAAAAGTGATTTTCATTCCAGATTGGGGTATTTTCTAGTTTAAATTGCCAACGAGCTGTAACCTGTATCTTTTTAACGTTAATGTATAATTATGTTGTGTTAATGCAATTCATATTGTATACAACCCCAGGGCTACAATTACGCAGTAGTATTATTATTAATTTGAATTCTAGCGTTAATTGTTTTGAGGTAGAGTATTGATATTTTCCACTGTGTTTTGAACACAATTACGAAGTGTGTACTATTATCTCATTCGAAGTTTCAACTTTAAAAATATTATTACCAAGATGTAAGATCAACATTTTTTATGTTATCTTCATATTAATAAAAATATTTATATGGAAACTATTAATCCTCGAAACACGATAATTTTATACTGGAGTCTATTCTGAAAATTAAATATTATTATAAAAATCCTGTTAAATAATAAAGCAATTTTGTAACCATAAGTTTAGTTGCTCGTGGAGTCAAAAACAGTGGTGGTGATTACATCGTTTTATTTATCAAAGATGAAATAAATGCTCTCAAGAGACAGAAGTTGGTGTACAAGTATAGTTTATATAAAATAATAGAATTTATATATAATAATTTATGTAATAATATTATATATAATACTCTAATTTATTTGTCCTTTAATACAATAATCCTAAACGGTATAATTAAGTAAAAATCTATCAGTACAATCTCATGAGTCAAAATGCAACAACACATTAGACACTGAATTATCGCTTTCTTGAATTTATATAGTAGATTTAAGAAACTCTTATTGACACTATTATTAATATAATAGAAGGACATATTATATAAAAAATTTGTTCTATTTTATGTATACATATTTATTCAAATATTTATGACTAGAGTTTCTTCACTTATCAAAAAATTGTTACTGAAGAAAGCTAGAATTTTGGATTTAAAATTCAGTATTCAAATTTCGGCATCAAGAGCATATATATTTTCGAACAATCATCACTATGTATTATATTGAAAATTATGCAGTAGAAAGACTAATTGTTCATTCATAATGCTTTATTGTTTAATATTCCTTTATTATCGATCGAAGAAACAGAATAAAACCGAATAAAAATCAAAATAACGTTGCATTAACATCTTTGTATATCAGTAAGGATTACTGCATAAAAAATTCTTTAATAATATTATAAATTACGTATATTCAAGATAATCTGCATCTAATAAAGCATACATTTTCGAAACATCTTATAAACTTATCGACTCGATTATGATCACATTCTATCGTTTGTTAATTGTACTTATTAATTACTCGATAACCATAGTCAATAGTATCGTTGCTTGATAATCGTGATCGTTGTTGGCATTGTGTTTGGCGAAATAATCACAGCGAATTATCCAAGACTACGACAGTGGACCTTGGTATCGCGAGACAAAGTTCGATAGACCAAGTTTCGCTCACGAAGAACCAGCTGCCGGAAGTCACAGCGTCGTTTCTTGCTCGTTTGATTGCCAAAAGGAGGCGGTCGTGGTGGAAGACTAGCAGGAAGGGCGCGCCTCGATGAATCCAGGGAAGGACTTCCGCCTAGCCGAAGAAGAAAATTAAATTTGCTGCCACTGTGGATTTGTTCGCCACGCATTGGTCCGCCCAGTCCGAAATGTGATGAAAAGAAACGAATTTACGACTTTGTACCTCAGAGGGTCTAAAAGTGTTGTAATATTCAGCCGATTATTTTTTGACATTTTGCTTTCCCAAGAGGCGTTTTCAAAGTATAACGAGGTTTCAAATAGAAAGAGACGAATCACTTTCGACGAAAAACATGTATTTCGTTTTACTTTTTCTTTGTTAGAGAAAATAGAGATATAATTTATTTGACTTTGAAAATTTAATTGCTTTTAAGATTTATTTAAATTCTTTTTTTTCTATGTATACGAATAATAAATGTACAGAAAAACTAAAAGACTACAAGAGGTAATCGTCACTATCCACGGACCGATTTTGATAAAAATTTAATCATAATCTTGAGACGAGATTATTAAATTTAAATGTAAAGTTTCATCGGAACCTATTAAACCATTTAGGTGCAATCATGTTAATTGATATATACGCTTACATACATACAACTTCGAAGACAAATTTTGTTTTTAATAGTTAAAATGTTAGAGTCTTGTAGCACCTATTTTTCTATAAAAAAATTTCCTTGACATTTTTTTTCATTTTAGTACTTGCCTTTCCTGCCTTCCTTATGTGTACGTGGGTTGCAAAGTAGAGGAAAACACATAAAGTACAATAAATCCGTTTATATAATATTAAAAGAGCGTTTATGTTTGTACAAAGTAAAGCACACATATAAATTCATTGTTATGTAAATATACACCAATATGGTCACTGATACACCGATCAAACTTTTTACTTAATCCATTTATGTATATAGTTTTTCAAAATGATGCATGGTCGAAAGGATAAAAATGAACGTAAAAGTAAAACGTATTTATTCTTTAACTAGGACTTTTTTCACACAGCACATGATAAAAAAAATTTGAAGTTATGAACACATCACTTAATTCGTTTAAGAATAATATCTCGATTTTAATTTTTATAAATTCTACGTGTTAAAGTATAAAGATATTAATCCAATATGGGGTATTATAGTCTCTAAATGAATTTTATAAAATTGGCTTCGCAGTTAAAATGTTAACAATGGTAAAGTTGGAAGCCATATTTCTTTGAAGTTCGAGTTAGACGAGCGATTGTCATGCTGCGTATTGTGCGCTGCTGTTTTGTCGTTCAAATGCCGCTGGCGTGCACTCGTGTAGTAAAATCAATTGCTAAACGTTATATGCATTCGACAAGAGAAGCGAAGCAAGCTACATGCAGCGTGACAAACGCTCGTCTAACTCAGGCCGAAACCAGAGGTCCTTAAATCTATGAAACAGCTGCAACTTAAACGATTCTAATTTTCTCGATTTTTGGAATTTTGAAATTTCCTTTTAAGTACACGTTTTTCAAACATTGATGAAGTGAAAAATGTAAAAAGGAATCGATTTTCTCAATTTTCTAGACCGGAACCTCTCCTTAATCTTTTTAGATTCATGGTACTTTTTCATTTTTTCGAACTCACGATACAATTTAAAGAAAAAGAACTAATAATCGTAGTAATTTTGAAAACTATAAAAAACAAAAGTTCCACAGTTTACTAGATCTATCATCAAACATTCGTGATAGTTGGTGATCGAAAATCACTGTTTCAAACAAAGTCACTACTTTTATTTGTTTTAATTGTATAATATCTCTAACAGTTATGTAGTGAACTCGTAAAACGAAAGATTAAAGATACTTTTCAATATATGAACGAAATATCGATATTATTCTTAACGAAACAGGTATTAACACTGTACATAGCGTCCATAATGTATTAATTGAGGAAAAATTATTTTTTTAAGCTAATGTGTTCAGTACAAGTTCCCAAAAACTTATTCTCATTCGATTGTCAGTTCATGAGTTTTAATTTTCGAAACAAAATATAATACTACTTTTTAAACAGTTATTTTGGAAATTTGAAAAAATCCTTTGAGATACTCTGTCTTACTTCCAATATAATTAGAGACTATAATATATATATAAATGTGAAAAAAATCCGAAATGTTGCTACTTTTAATGTTCAATTTGGCGTGAAATTTTCTGTTGACGATTTTCCAAATTTTGTACGATCCAAACAATTTATATTTGCTTTCGTTGTTAAAAAACACATTGTATCAATTGGCTACTGTTCAATTTTTTCATTTTGTATCAAACTTATAAATTGAAGGATTTTAACGTCGAGACATTAAATTACTAATAATTAATAATTTTGAAATAATGTTTTCCCAGCTGGATGAAATTATGTATACTATCACGACCATTGTTTATGTTTATTTAGCAACAGCAACTCGTCATTTGCTGACACATTTGCAGGACAAAATTTCATCAAACTAGAGAACACAAACATTTGTCTATTTATCATTGTATCTTCACGAGATTGTTATCAATGAATTAACAAGGTTTTTCAAATGAAAATGAGTCGAAACACAACCTCCTTTGAACTATTTTTAATTATAATCTAATATTTTACAACAAATTAATACCGTCTGCCTGTTTGAATGGAAATATTACATTACACTGCTAGAGATAAATAATAATAGAGAAATTTTTAATTATAAAAAAGAAAGAGGAATAGAAAGTAAAAATAATACATATAACTCTCTTTGTATTAAAATTGATCCTCGATGAGAATTCAAATCAAGGATCGAAACATCGAAACAACCTTTTGTTAATTTAAAATTGTTTCGGAAAGTAAAACTTTGTTTTCTTCTTATATTCGTGTAAGTAAGTAAAAATTGTTCGAAGACTGGTCTGAACTCACCGTCGTTGGGAAAATCTTATCGATTTATTGATAATATTGGCACGAAATTATAATAAAAATAATATATATTTTTCGTTCTCATTAGTGAAACAACTAACATTTTGGACTTTTCACTTTCCTTTTCGGTGGATATCTGCGTGGCTTCATCTCATTGTCAGCTCGAAATAAAAAAAGTTCAATTAGTGGAATGGAAATATTATCTTCCCCTGTTAAATGAAATTGAATCGGGCCCGTTCGATTTCATATAACCAGGGACTATAGTAATGAAAATTTCCCGAATATTTATGACGTAGATCAGGCATGTTAATGTTTGATATATATCGTCATATCCACGATATATATTTAGATCTTGAGATATCATAGAAACTAGTTGAAAAAATAACATTTTGAGAAAAACGCATTTAAAGTTCCTCTTATTAATATATATTCAAACCCACAAAGTCGTACATTTTAAGAAAATGAAATAAAAAAAATCAAGTTTTCTGAAATTCTAGACCGCAGTACTCTCTCAAACCCACACAGATGTGTATCCAATTGTATATCCATAGTGGTCAACGCATTACGTGAATATAAATGTAAACTTCTTCCAGGAATAAGACAAAGAAATATGGTTACGTTTTCTAACCGAGTAAGAAATTTAATATTCAAGGTTAAATCAAAACTTGCGAATAACTATGACCAAGATCGTAGTTCAATTATACCTTCGAAAGAAATCTTTACCCTTTGATTAAACATTTTTTTCAATCTTCGATCCTTAATATCGAACAAATGGTTTTGCATTCATATTTTCACTTCAAGAAAATGAAACAAAAAAAAAAAATCGATTCTTTAAAAAATTCTAGACCACCGTACTCCCTTGAGACATTAAAAGGAACGAACAACCTATTTAGTAGCCTGTAAATATAACAATATATTTAGTAGCCTGTAAATATAACAATATATTTAGTAGTCTTAATTTAATAATGCTACGTTGCAGTTTGTAGTGCACTCTTGCAATTTTCCTGAAAAGAAGGGTGTTCGAAGGAGTACGCGCGACACCGACAGTTTACTCGTTAATGAGAAAGCAGGCTGGCGGCGTTTAACTTTAAATATTCCTTGGTCACGTCGTACCTGCGAAGGTTTTACTGGTAATGAAGCACAGGAGATTCGTTGCCAACCAGTGTCCGGCTAAGTAAGTAAATCTTCGACGTGAATTTACGATCCCAGGGAGAGTCGCTTCGTGTGTCCCGTCGTCGTGGCCTGGATCGATAGTATCGCAGAAGGGGCTCAAGGGCTCGTTCTATTAATCTCGATCGTTTGTTCGGAGTTTATCGTCCTGCCGCAACGTATCCAGGATATTTAGAAGAGACAGGCGTCGTCGGGACGTCTAAACACCACGGATATACTTTTTGCTGGCGACTTGTGGATCCCACCGTGAAATTTAATCTATCGTTCGTGGCTTATCGTAGAAACGGACAACCCGAGTAGCGTACAAGATGAGGGTTGCCGGACGAAAATAGAAATACCTAATAATGGGAACCAATTGGACCACATATTCGCTTACATCGATATCCATTAATTCTCGAGTGCCGTGCCGTGACCGTAATGGCTGAGAAAGTTAACACATCATGGATAGTGTTATGGAAGATAGACTTCGTATACGGTGGATCAAGAAAGTATTTGTACACTATCTTACGAGGAAATTTCTGTAACCTACAAGTCTGATTTTATTGTCGACAATTATGACATCATTTTTTTGTCGACAAACAATGTTCTCGAGAAGATAAAATGGAGACCTGATATTTCAACGTTTTTTTATTTTTTTGATAGAATTTTTTAGGGCAATTTTTTTCACAGCTGGAGGACGATAGAGGACAAAAAGTGAACATCTTTTTGAAGAAAATTTTGTCGCATCTCGTACGATTACGAAGTTACGAAGAACATGAAAGTCGTTGGAAGCTCTCCAATCGTCTGAAATGAGCCTTTACAGTACCATTTTCTCTTCAATTTCTCAAATGCAATTTCATAATAATGCGAAATGGAACAACACTTTTTTTACCTGCTCTATCATTCTATTGGAAAAAAGTCCCAAGAAAAGTTGCATTGAAAGAATAAAAAAAAATAGTAAAACCTTTGAGACTTGATTTCACCTTCTTAGAGAAATTTCTTGTGGACAAAAAAATGTCTGCATGTATGCACTATTATGCTCTACGTGCACACAAAGTCTCATTAAAATCAGTCTTACAGGTACGAAGAATTTCCTTATAATACAGCGTGGAAATATTTTTTTCGAACCACTGTAGTTTCATTTGGAACACACATGAAAAGGACATTATTCTGAACTTCGATGCAGGTAGTTTCATATACCTTGGCTCTTGGACTCAAACTTGCCAATTGTACCGAACAATCGAGGCGAAGTCAAAGATATCTTCAACAATTACGTATCGCTTCGTAAAGTGACGATACATTACATCGAATAGCTTGTTAAATTTTTCTCGTTAAATCCTATTCTAGAATTCAAGCAGCCAACTTTCTCCTAGTGAAAACACGGAAACAATCTTCAGTCGTTCTTAAATCCTAAATCAGTGAACATCGCTAATTAATGTCTCACAAATACTCGTAACGTTAATATCCATACACATTATTATATTAATAAATCCATGAAACATAGTTCAAATCTCAGTTCATTTACACGCGTAACGAAATTCAACAAAACATTCTTTCTATGTTAACATTGTCTAAGTACTCTACAGGTATCACAAATGCACTACAAGTGGAAAAAATGCATCACCCATATTTACTAGTCTTTTTAAACCTCGTTTCGTATTTGTATCGTTTTATCGTGTTTTATCGTAACACGATAAAATAAATGGAACTTGATACATAGGTGTAAAAAATAAAAATACATATATAGAAATTTATCGAATACAGAGTAGAGTTGCATAAAGTAAGAAGATTACATATTATTTTAAATAAATTCGTATTATTTTCGTATTTAAGTAATCCCTGATTCAAGAGAAATTATTCATATTTCGTGAACAGTAGAATTGTTAAAATCTAAAGAATTTTAATCACGATTGTGAAAATGCAGAACACGTGAAAATTGAGACTTTGAAAAAACGTACATAATATTGCCTATTCGAGAAACTTGAGTCGATTCATTCATAAATTGTTAAGCTTTTACAGTTATATTATAACCGCATGACGCGACGCCCATTACTTCGGCTACGGTGCGACATTATTGAACATATAAGTTAGTATCACTTTAGTGATCTTGCCGAAAACTAATAGCTGTCCATCTCTATTTACCGATATACTTAGTGGAACATTAATAGAACACAATAAATTATTAACACGTACAACAACATTTATATGTGCATTTAGAATCGTACGAGTATTTTAAAACCTTTTTGCCAAATACTTTTTACCAGTACTACGTCCAAAACAATGTCTTTGTTACAAAAACGCAAAGATACAATTTCAAATTATTTTATTCTTTGAAACGATTTTGTTTACATTCTGATCGTACAAAGTCGAACTCGTTACTCAGATGATATTGTAAACATATCAGAGAGGCGCTGACCGAGCCAAAAGACTGTTTTCTTAAGAAAATTGTCGAAATCGATTAAATCGCTGGAATACATCCTTAAGTGTTGTAGATACTCATTGTCGGAGTAAATTTATACATTTGTCGAATATTAAAAATTTTGTGAAATTGTTACGATTCAATACATATTTACAGGTATTAAGATTCAATGAAATTATAGTCTGTCTTCTTCCACGTGCTTTAATTTATCAGCAATAAACGTTATTACTTTTCAAGAGATGTCGCGAATGGCGATATTACGTGCCATACGAGGCACGGCTATCTTGTCTTTAAATTCTCTAACCTAATTTTTGCATAACGTTCTGTTGCAAGATCAAAAGCGGGTCCAAATTTCCAGGAGAGGTGAAGAGCCAAGTCTCGAGTTTTATCGTTATTAAAATTTTTCGTTCGATCGCGGTGAATTCGATCCGTTCGGTGTTCACCGCAAGTTGATTGAACCTTGTTACTCGAAGGGTGAGTATACCAGGGTGTTTTCGCCATAGTTTGGGTGGCGTATCTGGAGATTACTCAAGGTAAATGGGTCCGTGGAACGTCGGAGCGGTGCGGTGCGGTTTCTATCGGACGATAACAGAGATCAACGAGAAACGCCAAGCCCGAAGCCTTTCGCCGGCTCGTGGCAGCATCGAGGGGTGGCGAACGGGTGCAGAGTGTGCAGCCATTATCGCGCGAACGCTGCAAATCCAAACCGACGAGTCAGGCCGTCGTAAACACGAGTACAAGCGGCCAGTTTAATTCGATTAGGGCACGATCATCGGATTGCTCGATCGGCCGACAGTGAAATCCCCTCGCTACGCCACTGCCCACACCCTGACTTCGCGCTCTTGCGCGCTTGCAATCTAATCGCGGTCCTATGAACGCTGCCTGTCGATCGGTCAACGAAGTGGGACGCCTTGATGAACGCACTGGCGATGGAAATTACGGAGGAATCAAACCGGGAAAACGCAAAGAGAATGCGAAACGCAACGGGAAGCAACACCGTTCTCAACGTCGCGTAAACGATGCTTGTACCATGGTTGTGTTACGAACGTAAGAGTTAGATTTAAATGGAAGAGTATAGGTGTATGTATCTCTACAAATTATTCTATATTTCGAGCAACTTTCGAGGTTGAGTTACGAACGCAAGAGTTAGATTTAAATGGAAGAGTATAGGTGTATGTATTTCTAAACATTATTCTATATTTCGAGCAACTTTCGAGGTTGCGTTACGAATGGAAAAGTTAGATTTAAATGGGAGAATATAGGAGTAAGTATTTTTGGAAATTGATTATATAGAAGATGGAGTTTGACGCTCGACGGTGTACTATTGTATATTTCGAGCAACTTTCGAGGTTGAGTTACGAACGCAAGAGTTAGATTTAAATGGAAGAGTATAGGTGTATGTACCTCTACAAATTATTCTATATTTCGAGCAACTTTCGAGGTTGAGTTACGAACGCAAGAGTTAGATTTAAATGGAAGAGTATAGGTGTATGTATCTCTACAAATTATTGTATATTTCGAGCAACTTTCGAGGTTGCGTTACAAACGCAAGAGTTAGATTCAAATGGGAGAATATAAGTGCAAGTATTTTTGGAAATTGATTATATAGAAGATGGAGTTTGACGCTCGACGGTGTACTATTGTATATTTCGAGCAACTTTCGAGGTTGAGTTACGAACACAAGAGATAGATTCAAATGGGAGAATATAGTGCACGTATTTTTGGAAATTGATTATATACAAGATGGAGTTTGACGCTCGACGGTGTACTATTGTATATTTCGAGCAACTTTCGAGGTTGAGTTACGAACACAAGAGATAGATTCAAATGGGAGAATATAGTGCACGTATTTTTGGAAATTGATTATATACAAGATGGAGTTTGACGCTCGACGGTATACTATTGTATATTTCGAGCAACTTTCGAGGTTGAGTTACGAACACAAGAGATAGATTCAAATGGGAGAATATAGGTGCACGTATTTTTGGAAATTGATTATATAAAATATAGAGTTTGACGTTCGACAACATTTACAAGTTGAATACAAAGAACACAATATTAATTTATAACGGGGAGATGAAAATTCAAGCTGTACGTCTTTACAAACATTTTATTCTTCTTTTAATCGAAAAATAGCGAATCTTTAATTACATATAAAAAGAAAATTATTTCTCCTATGAGCTCTTCAGTTTACATGTTAATTCCGTATAATCTTGATATAGATATTAAAGTAGGAAAATTGTCACAAATGCATAATTTTCTCTTCTCACCATTTGTAAAGCATCAAATAAGATCTCGTCTCAAAATTAAATAGAGAATTGATCCTTTATGAAAATAAATGCAACAAATGTGATTATGGTGAACAAACTAAGTATTTAGTCTTTACAGGACTGAAAGGACAGGTAAAAAAATATAATAATACCTACGTATAATATATCCAAAATACTCGAACTCCATTTCTGTTAATTTATCGTTTATCGACACCAGTGTTACGTATAGGTAAAAATCATTTAAAAAATTGTAATACTTTCATAGTTGGTTGCCGAGTCAAGTCGAAAACAATTTTCAAAAGCATATTTTCATATTCCGTATTCTTTCTGATTTCAAATGCACCTTTTTGGTCACGACAGTTTTAAAATGTGTCGAGTGTAGATCGACAATGGACTTTGTATTTGGTGATTCAAATAGATGCGCCACCGGCCTGTTAGTCGCTCAACTCTGGTAGACTTGGAAAACCCGCATATCCTTTGTTCTATAAATGGTATTAATGAAATCGAATATTTGCATATTGTAGCTGTAACCTTTCTCAGGTTCTCATTGCTCGATGGAAATCACGAGAAGATGGTGGATCTCATCCATAAGGAAAGAGAAAAGACTACAAATAAGTAGGACTATTTTCAGCAACAGAAGTATGTGGATAACGATATTAAGTTGAAGACGTTTGTTACATTTCTTGCTGTTTAAAGCGATTTTCTAAAACAATTGAAGTCTTTCAGTTCTTCCTTAATAATAAAGTTGAATGTAATATTATTAATATTGCTTAGAATTCAGTGAAACAATATCTTTGTTGTTGTAATTTCATTTTTATACAGTTTTATACTATTTGTTTTTTATCCATAGTAATACAGTTGTTTTATTCTAATTAAAATATTCCTTTTTTTTTATTTCGAATATATGCTCTTTAACCTAAATTGTATGATCAACATTAATAGAATGCATATTTTTTCAAAAATATTGTGGTATATTTCGCAATGTTTATTATTAACAAAATATTCGATATTCGATTATTTAATAATATTAATTTTTTTTATGAATTTACTTTGTAAAGACAGATCCCTGAATAGGACTTACAACAATGGGTCGAAACATTGAATAAAAAAAATTAAATTATCCGTTTAACCAAATATACGTGTGTATTTTTCTGATTGTTGTAATAAATTTAAAAAATTTGTTGTAATTATTAATTATACTTAACAGAACAAAGAAGAATTCTTCTGTTTCTACAAAAAAATGATACTGGACCATATTCAGTTTACAATTAGAAAATTCCAGATATCGCGAAATAATTTCCACGTGAGATATCGAACTATTCAACCTTCAAGTAAACCATCCATTTTAGATATTTTATTAGTTATAAAACGAAAAAACGTCTTAACGTATGTCAGAGATTCTAATTAAGGATATCAACACTTGCCATATAGACTCAAGGACATCAACACGTGCCATTGCTGGATTTGTTTCCGCTTAATAATTACTTCATTTGTCTTTATTGAATCAAAGTTGTACAGAATATAAAATTGAACGATACAATACCATTCTGTTATTAGTCTAACCTTGAATACAATATAATAAAGATACAATAAAATAATATAAAATATGGAAAGGAGAAGAGAAGAAGAATAAAAGGTAAAAAATAATAATATATTATACATTCTAAACAGCCCGAAGTAATGCTCATTCGAACTATTATTAATTATTCGTTGTTCGAATCTTTTTGAAAAACTTCTAACTCAGTATAAATAAAACTATTCCAAACAAGATTGTATTTACGCAAATTTTGAATTTCAAAATATACAAATTTTTACATTCATTAATCATCTAATGGCAGAAATTTAAAACTAAAAAGGTAACTTATCTGAACGTGGATTACATGTATAAATATTGAAAGGTACGTACAAGTTTTATTAAAAAAAACAGATACTTTGAAATCTCTTTGAAGACTTTGTGTACGAAAATAAAAGTATATAAGTTCTATTAAAAAAATATAGCTCCTTTGAGATCTCCTTGAAGACTTCATGTAGAAAAATAAAAATACGTACACCTTCTATTAAAAAGATATATTCAACACTTCAAGATAGAAAATCGAAAATGTTAGTTATTTTGGATGTGGGATCGGTAGAGAATATTTTACATATCTGGTCAAATTTTGGTAAATTGATTATACTTGACAAATACAAAATACAAACTGTATTATGAATCATAATGTATGTTTAAACTTTTATTAAAATATTAACAAACAATCTTAAATTTTCTTTTCATCGATGTATCCGTTTAATTTGAAAACAATTGCTGAAAACAAAATACGTCGATTAATTTTTTCTATACTTTGAACTAATTCTAACCTTGTTGTAAAGTTTTCCACGAGTTTTTCTCTCATTTAAAATGCATTTATTTCGGAAATTTACAAACGCGTTCAATTTTACTTCTTCCCCATTTATTTAAACTAGATGTATTCCAAATTTCATAGTGAAATAATAAATTGAAGAAAGTAAATATAACTTGATTTAGATTTTTCACATCAATTTATTGAGCAACCTAGTACTATACGTTTCAATAAGTTTTATCGAACGTCAAAATTTACTGAACAACCTAATATTAGAATTCAAGTTATTCTAATACTTGTCGCTCAAAGAAACGGAAGTCAAACGCTATTGACAATCGTATAAATATTTGTAAATATTTTTCCTTTAAATGGACACAAATAATGAAAAGAACATTTGGCAAGAAGAAAGATTCTTCAAGTCGATCAGGCATGTGTTCGATGGACGATAATGTATATAATTTTGGAGAGACTACTTCGAGTTGCATGATCACGATCATGAAAGAAGTCACGCAGCTCGTGTTCATTTTTCTATCGGAGAGTTTTGTTCGAAAACGTTGGTTCAGAACATTCGGTACGCGGATTCCTTTAATGTTTGATGACCCGTAGCTCTTCTTCGCCGTAGGCCGTTAACACGATTAAACCATTTCACGAGCCAATATTCTCTGCGAGCAAATTTGCGCGGGTAACAGTTTTGCATTCCAAATCGTCGGGAGGCTGACTTGCCGCGTAATGTAGGCTCGCCGTCGTGTAAACCCGGCATAATGAAATCCGTGCCATTAGGCCGGCCAATAGGGTAAATTCACTTGCTCGCCCAAACGTCGGTTTCCCGCTCATCCGGCGCAACCCGTCCCTCTCCCATTCAATTCGATTCAACTCGGTTCAACTCGACTCGAAATCGAATAGAGCCGTGCTTCTCGACAATGCTCCGGAAAATTCACTCTGTGTAGTCACGTGTATATGCGTTACTGCACCCTTCGAGTGGCGAAACGAACACACGACCGACCCCATGGATATCGTAACTCTTCTTTGGCGGTACAAGTAGCAACCATATTGAAACAATGGAACATGCCCCACTGATCCAACGACCGTGGCAAAGCTTTACTCGATATTATTGTAAATAGAGTGCATTTGGCGATGTCTGCGAGTTTTGTCAGATAATATATGTAATATAATTCCAAGCACTTTGACACTATTCACGTAAGTGTTTCGATCACACTGCTCGTATAAGTGTTTCACGAGTGATTGCTTCCAACGCTGATCGATAAAGGTGGTCATTAAAAAACAACGAAACAACTCTTTCTCTGTAATGTGTTTGCTTCAAATTCTGCACATTTGTAGATATAGGTGTGTAGTCATCATCGATACTTGTAAAACTTTTTCTAACTATTACTGTACGTTAATCAACGATGATATTACTTTGAAGTATTAAGAACTGGCCTAGGTAACACCTCATGAACAACTACTAGGTTGCTGTACTAGGTACAGTACATATATTTATACGATGCTGTACAGTGTAGTACTAGGTTGCTCAATAAGTTTTATCGAACGACAAAACTTATCGAACAATCTATTATTACTACCCAGCAGATTTTGGATTTCTTTGTAATATTAAACATACAAGATGATAAGTCCACTATCACTTAAAGACGAATTTTGCAACAGGAATTTTCCGAATAATTTCTTAAAAGAGTTTTACTTTGAAGAATCAGAACTGGCCATTTAAGATTTACTTGCTCATACTTCTTAAATGGACACGAAAGTCCTTGCAGCACTCTAAAGTATTGCAGCTTCTAAAATTCGTTAAAAAAATTTCAGTCTTCTCGAAACTCTAACACGTAATCACTTTTAATCGGCAATAAGTTGCTTTAATAATCCTTTCGAGTGAACGATTCGACTGTAAATAAGTGATTAAAAAAAAAGTTATTTCTTATTAACGATACCTTAAAGATACCAGAATCTTTACTAGATTTCAAAGTATCGTTGAAACGTTGCGTAAGATTATTGCACGAAAGAACGATATACTTTCAGAGACATATTTTTATTATATACAACTATTATCTGAATGGAGGCATAGATTATTTTTAGTTTCAAAATTAGATTTGGCGAGATTCCAGCATATCGACGTGAGAACCGCGCTCTTCGAGTACGCTCACGTGCAAAAGTAATCCACTAGGCGGTGCGCTTAAAGCTTTCACGATAATTGGACTGGTTTATGCGGGCATAAACAACTCACGACAGATTTAACCCGTAAAATTTGATTTACATTCCTCTTTGGTGAAATTAATAAATTTGATTAAATTTCGTTGCCGTGTCTTTCTAACGGAGTATTTATTCTAAAAAGTTGAAAACAAACGATTGGCAATGTTTCACAAAGACATCTGACTCTTTCGAAAGTGTGCATTATACAGGGTGTGCGTTTGAAAAATTTACATCTAAATTCACCCGAATACACCAGTACTTTCCAGGAAAATGTTAAATACAAATGTTTCTCGATTTCAAAGAGGAAATACAACTGTTCTGTTTATTTTTTATTTGCTAAGCTTTTTCAAGATTATTTGAAAGTCAAATCTTTAAATAGAAACCTATATTTTTATTCTGCGACGAGAAAAACTTTTGTATGGGACATTTTTTTATCAGATTCCATTTTAAAAAGATTTTTTTATGAAATAAAATTTCTCTCAATTTCGCTACTCTTGATGCAAAAGATGTACTAATTTTATCGGTAACGTTTATACAATGAGTCGATTGAATCGAATTAAATTAATAATGCGTTGAAAATTTTTCGATATTTAATGTCCAGTACAGATTATCAATTCAATGAACTAATTAATACTTCTTAAATACTTCTTAAATACTTATCAACTATCGTGCGATAGTCTGGACACTCCATTTTCGCTTTGTTTGCTCCACACTTGAAAACGTTCAATATAAATTTTTGCATTTAGTATCCCGCAAGCCAAATTATAGAATATCTCACTTTGATCGTGACTATTTGTTTCTGTTATATCGTCTTAATCTACTGTCTCTACAGGGTCGTAGAATACTTTTTGATTTACTTTTTGCGTTTAAAGTTTTAAACGATTTCTCCTGCTGTCCTAATACTTTGTCGAAGTTATATTTAAATACATCTTGACATCACTTATTAATACATTCTAAATTTGATAAAACTATTTATGGTCAGTTCAACAGCCCTAATAGAATTTTTATTAATGTTAATATATTTACAAACCACTGTTGGATAGTTTTGTTATTTCGACATGTTTTTCGCAGATTGCTCCTGCACAGTTATAAAATTGCTACGATAATTGAAAATCATTGGAAATTTGTTGTCATTCATCTTGAGACTGAAAAAAAATATATTTTCATTTCTTGCAGAAGAAGATTATGATAATATTATTTCACACACATTAAGTACACCTGGTATTTCATTTACATCCACATAAAGTAGCTAAAAAAAGAATAATGTGGGACCAGATTATAGTAATAATGATTCTTTTAACATTTCACCTATTTATGGTAATTGCAATGTTAATTAATTATAACCGTTAGTCATCGAACCAAAGTTTATATATTTAGTATCGAAACTAACAATGATATTTAATTATATACTTTTCATATTTCATGTTTTTCTATTATTTTTTAAATTATTTTGGTCACTTGTAAATTTATACGTATTTAAATAAACAATTTTATAATTGTCATCAATCTCACAAATTTTATCACAAGTTTTCAGAATAATTGCTGACAATAATCAAGGTAAAGAAGCACACGAGAATTTTAAATCTGCATAACTTTGCTCTGTGATTAAATAGCGAAACGTTGCAACAAAACGTGTACAATTTTCGTGTATTTCACATATTTTAGTATATTAATTGCGTCACATAGTTGTATAATAGTAACACCACTTAACGTTTCAGTCATGTTACATCTAGAAGCGTAGCGAGAAGGAGAAAGGGTAGCACGAACTGATTCACGTGTCATTCAAACGGCTCGAATCACTGTCACTGGATATACAACGTTACCCCGCTAATTGTTGCAGACTTGGTTACGAGGGAGGCAGTTAACGAGGGAAGCGTGTGTTCCAGAAACTGAACGTTAGTATTTATCCTGTTTCCCACAAACGTGAGAACTCATGGCAGAAACCGCGACAGTTAACGTCGTAGCATTGTAGATGTAAAATGTCGTAGAACACTTCCTATATACATATATGCCAGTAACTTGTAATGTACCTTAGCAGAATTAGAAAAAAAAATTTAAACAAGTTTAAAAAGCGATAAGTGAACAGAAGAATATTCAAGAGCAACAAATAAAACGAGGTCTATATCCAATAAACTGGTTATTTTCTTTGCAAGGAGCAAACAATAAAATGATTATACAATATTGTGATATAATTTTGAACAATCAAGTACAAAACCATATGCAAAATTAATTTTTCGAATCAAGCGAGACAATTTCTAACATTTGTAATAGATTTTTAAAAAACGTGACAAATTCAAACACTTTTATAAATTCCTTCAATTAAAGCTTCAGTATAGGATGATGAGGGCAAGGTGAAAAAAGGAGAAATAAAAGAGTGTGTTTTATTCTGAGCCTAGTGGCACAAGTTAACTCGACAGTTAAAGATTTTAGCCCGTGTGCGCACAAGTGGAAAATTTTTCGCGGATAGACACGGCGTCTATGATAAAATAGAGTAGTATAGAGTCAGCTCGATCAGTTTGGAGGTGTTGATTGTAATTGTAAAGCGCTCGAATCCCTCGACATAGTCGAGTGACGTTATATGCGGCTTCAACGACCGCGGCAGAGAGTTCCGAGGTTACGGTGTACCCGCAGCTGGTTATCCGCTGTTCAATTAACAATTACGAATGAATATTAATTGGAAACACACCAATTTTCGGAAGCGACAGGAGTGTCAGATTAGAAATGTTGGCTTGCTCGTGATAACGAGGCACCACGCGTGACGTAATCCATTAGAGCAGCGATTGTCAGCGAAATTTGATGCAAACAGGAGAAACTGTGCAATCTGTGACATCAGATCTTTGGATACCTTAACGTACTGTGTTTTACGTTGGTTAGGGAAACACTTATTTATCTGGACGAAAAAACAATGATTGAATCATTTTTCTACTACAGGATCTGTCTTGCTTTTATTTTTCTAGATAATAATCAACTGGTTTGGAATACACATTTAGGAAAGATTAGGAGAATACAAGTTGACGTTTCGTCCAGGTATTGTTGGTGAGTTTATCAATTGTTGCAGATCAAACGGGATAGAATGGGAATCAAGTTTGTCTAGGAATACAGCTCAAAGATAAAAATCCTTAACAGGTAATGTTTGCATTAGCATGTTTGCATTAGGATTACCTTAGCGATAATGTTTGCCTTAGACGCAGTTGTAGGTTTGATCGACTTTCTCGTTTGTTTCATATATTGAACATTGGATGATCTGTGTTAAACATCCTTAACTCGCTGCTAGAATTTCTAAGAATGTTAAACATTCAACCAAAGTCAAGATTTGCTGGTTGAAATCGGTTGAAATACAAACTTATATTTTCGGTAACTTATTTTAAATTTGTTTCAAACCAGTAACGATTAATTTTTTATCTTTTACGTCATCAACTCGATCTAACGATGTATCTATCAACAGACATCGTTGAATTTCTAGTAAAATTCACGAGAGTAGATCCGCAGATTTTAAAAGACAAAAAATTAGCCATTTCTTGTTTGAAACAAATTTGAAATAAACTACCGAAAATATAAGTTTGCATTTCGACGGATTTCAACCAGCAACAGCAAACCTTGACTTAGACGCAGTTGTATGATCGGTTTAATGTTTAAAATTCCTAGAAACGTGCTAACGATTAATAAAAGAGGTCATCTGGTTGACAATATATGTAACAAACGCAGAAGTCGATCAGACGTAGATGTAGAAAGATCTGTGGATCTACTTTCGTGAACGGTAGTTGTGCTGGATCGCATCCAGCGATGTCTGTTCAAAGGTGCATCGTTAGATCGAGTTCGCGACGTAAGCTCCAGTTGCAGTTTCGAATTCGTTAGGTTAAACTACAAAGAGAAAGACTCTGACGACAGAATGCGAATCAGAATCGAGTGCGTCGAAGTGTCCGTGTGGTCGTTGTTGGTGGTCGGAATGGGTCGTCAACAGTGCCGGACGTGGGCGCCGGCGTGTTGTTACCGGTTCCTCCTTGTACTCCATCGACACACGTAGGTAGCCCGTGCAAATCATAGAAATCAGATAACAGAAATACCCGCCTCTGCGAATTTGTCGCCAAAACGTCTTCCCTTTCGCTTCGTGGCTGTCTGAGCCCTTCCGTTACTAGTTCCTTCGTTTACATATCTATGCGGGTCAGCTACCTTACCGAATATCCCTTTGGAGATACACACGGTACGCGTCCATTCGCGACTACGATGCATACGATCATGTTCAATCGCGAATCAAAGCTACCGGAACTTTTGGCTGTTAGTTATTATTCTGAATCGACGATTTCGAGCGGGTGTTAAAACAGAGATTGAAGGATATTTAAAAATAATAGTATCAAACAATTCTCGAAGGTTCTTGGTGAAACAGGTACAAAGAATCAAAGTTGTGGGCAGGTGAGGTTCTTTTATAAGGTTTCTATCTATGTATTGGTTTCATATTGACGCTTCAACTATTCCATAAAGATTCTATATTGATTTTATAACGATACTTTGTCAGATCTATGTTGGTATTCGGATGGGTTCCATATCGGTTCCATGAACTTCTAACGAACGAAACTGTTGTGCACAGGGTTATCTTGATAATTATCGTAGGTTTTAGATGAAACTATGACAATTGTTGCATTGGATGACACGAGGGATATAAGTGTTGCAGAAAGCGACGAATCACGAGAATGGAAAACAATGAAAGCGAGTAAGATACAATCAAGTAGCGTGGATGACTCGATGACAGCGTGGTAACACTCCAAATCTGAAGATTGGAAGATCACAGTGTAAAGGTCTGAAAAGCAAGCTTTTTTATTCGAGTTTATTGCGAACCGCGAAATTTGCCGGTGTCGAGTAGTTCTATTTAATTTGAGACAAGTAGTTACTATCCGGACGCGAAGTAATTAGGTAGTCTCGGCGCGAAAAAGGAAACAAAGACGCGAAGGGAAAAGGAAAGGAAGAGTGAAACTCTCGAGAGCCCGCGTAAAGGTTCGTTTACGCCTTACGAGTTGCTTGAGATTCTATCTCCTAACGGCAACTTTTTTCTCTATTTTTTCTCGCTCCTCTTTCTCTCGATGCGTGACTAGAGTCAGGATGGCACCGTTAGAAACTGTTCTTACGTGTGTTCACCCATTCGTGGAGAACACGTACTGCCGCGAAAATAAGCTTCGGGGTTATAAGCGTTCAGAGACGTCTCGGACCTCGAGTTTCTTTTCGTCTGGCACCGTCACGGGTGTCGGAGGTTTCCTTCTATATAGTAATCTTCGATATGGTTTTCTTACCGTGTAAGGAATAATATATTTTTTTCGATTTATCGACCGAGCACCACAGTTTTCAAAGTTTCGTATTTTCCTTGAAGTTAGTGAAAAGTAATAGTAAGTAATGGTAAATAATGAAGTTAGATACTGGCGTTTTTAAACAAACAACTCGTAAATTACATCAAAGATATTTGCTTGTTTTTGAAAAAATTATTCAAATTTATAGAAACTTTATTATAATACATACAATGTAATATTACTAATTATATGTATTACATATTTATTTTTTAGTTATACAGATTATGTTGTTTAGAAATAGTTGTATGTTTGAAAGGAGCAAATATGACAGTTTGGGAAAAAATACACTCAAAATTATTTTTTCTTCGCAATTTAAATTATTGATATTTTTTTTAAACGTAATCAGATACCCTATTTTTTATATTTCCAGTTTCCTCGGTCACCGGTTTTACTCTTTCTTAACAATATTTTCGTGTCTTGTAAAGCAACAAATTCATTTAGGTGTACCCTTGTAAATATGTACCTAGCAATGAATTGGTAATTTCATATAGAACTTTGGTTGACAATTTTTTACTTTTATACTCAGAATATTATGTTTAATTTCACTAATTCTTATTTATATTTCACTAATCTAAACGTATTTTATTTCTAGTTATCAGGAATAAGAAATACGTTTCCTCTAGGGTATTTTCAGCGCTACCTATGTTAATTCAAGAACCTGAAACATACCCTTCAAATGACCTTGAGTTTGAAAATTTACGTCGATACAATCTAACGATTTGAATGAAATTACGAAGGTTGCATTGTCACAAATCGTTGAATTCGTTTCAACCACACTTAAAACAAGATAACTACACTCTACGTATACACTACGTATGTATACATTACAATATTAAGCCTGCATTAAAAACGTATTACAATTAACGTACGGAAATACAAGTGTACAGTATTCCCTGATTGTCACAAATTTGTAATATTCTACGAACAGATAATTCGCTGTAAATTCAATTATTTTCCAAATTATATTTCTTATAAATGCAGGTGTCCGCGTTTAAAATACTTATACTCGAAACAACCAATTACTTGAAAGTATTCTGCTTGCATTTAATCGACGTTTTCTCAGGTGAAGAGGGTTCGAGATATAATCAACATTCTAGCAAAGATAGAATGAAGGTGTAAAAGGAATGGGCGAAGGAGTCAAGGATAAGGCGAGAATGTTCAAACTGCAAGGATTCAAAACTATTCTAATCCTTTGTTAGCACGGATTATGGTGGCTGAAACCTCGGTAAGCTTAAGGTAGTTCGGGCGTCAAGTTGCTATCAAGATTCCGTGTAATTGTCCCGATGAGTATGTTTAATCGGTGCACTGTTTCCCTACGACCTGTTCGATTTATCTGATGAGAATACAGCTAATGCATTCCATCGTATAATTTCAGTATGTAACATTGTTTCGGTCAATATCGAGCTGAGTTCCGGATGTTGCACCTGCTGGACAGTTTTTCATCCTTGTCAACTTTTTTCACGAAATCTACTACGCGTAGATGTTGGATCTGCCGGACGTCTAGTCTTCAAAGCGGTAATCCAAGAAAATTCAAAATAGATCCGTTTCAAGTTAGTCCTAAACACTCTGCAGACACTTTGGAACATAAATCTTCCACCACCTTCGCTAGACACAGCCTCGCACCATCCACAAAATTCAACTCAGTCGAATCACAGTTTTCGATCCTCCGAACGAGTCTTCGAACTGACTCTGTCATCCTTCGTGTAAACGTAAACGTTAACGCGAGACAAGATTCACAAAATTATTAATAATAACGTATTTGCTCGAAACACGAGTAATCTACGTTATACACAGTATAGTCTACGTTGATACGAGCAGTATAGTCTACACTCAAAATTATTTTTTCTTCGCAATTCAAATTATTGATATTTTTTTTAAACGTAATCAGATACCCTATTTTTTATATTTGTAGTTTCCTCTGTCACCGTTTTTACACTTTCTAATTATAAAATTCAATGAATTGGTAATTTCATATAGAACTTTGGTTGAAACGATATCTACGTTATACGTAATATAGTTTACGTTGATACGAGCAGTACAGTCTACGTTGATATGAGAATAAAGAGCAGAAAAGTCATCAGTGAGGCCCTTTGTATAACTCGAACAACTGAAAACAACGAACGACTTTGATACAATTCTCATTATATATTTATACAATGTGGGATACATTAAAACAGCTGTAATTAATTGTAACTTAAGTATAGGGTAAAAGTATTCGTCGTATGGTTAATTTTAACGCGAAACACCATCCCTAGACGCTAAATCAATTGTGATAGTGATCTTTAAGTTTGGGACCTTGGCGTTTTTCTACAAAATAAGCAAAATGCATATAGTTATATTTTCAGTCGTATTGGTTAATTGTAATTAATTAGGAAATAAGTGCTTCGATGAGAATCGATCAACTTTTCGTTAAAATAAGCGTATTGGCATTAGTGGGTTTGGAAGATACGTTAAACAAATGGCGCGTATTGGAGGGAATGCAAACTTGAAATAAATTCAATCGTTGTAACGATTCACGTAGTTTCAACAACTATGTCTTCGTACCTATTTCTGGATTTTTAGATAAAAAATACAGTCCCGCAGTTATCGTCGCCATTTTAATTGTATTACTCGTTTTTATCGTTTCTCCATCCTATCTCGGACGTATTCAGAGCTGAGCGGGCTAAAGATAGAAAACAGCGTTGAATTTCTGGAAGACCTACTTCCTTTTCTAAATAATGTGGCTCCGGTTTGAGCCTCCAGCAGTCAGATATATACAACTGAACAAACCTGAAAATCTATGGACACCTTTCGTGAAAAACCAACACGAATGTGTCTTTTCTCCAGAATCAATTCTTCATGTCGGTATACTATAAATCAAAATGTCCTTTATCGGGTTAGAATTTAGAAATATAACTTCCGTCGAGCGCAGTTTAAATTTCGGTCTGTTGAACGTGCGACCGTATATACACACATTGACACTCAAAACACACGTGTCGTGTAAAGAATCTTCGTGCTGGTGTGCTAACATCCCTTTATTTTAAACGAATGAATGGAATGTCATCTCTTGTTGTATACTTACAAGGGACATTACTTAAATGTAAATCACCGATTTTAATGAAACTTACATATGATATAGTTCTTAGAAAAGTATTCGACACGTATTTTTTTTTATCTGTTAGATTTTTATCTGCTAGATATTGTCCACATCTAGGGGATGAAATCAGCCCTAAATGTTGGGAGAGGGAAACACATTTCCACTTTAACAACACTGGTCAAACAATAAATAGTACAACAGGCATAGTTTAATTATTTAACTAATTAACCATCTCGAACATATGAGTTTTCAACTTCTTCGATTAATGATGTTCAAATGATGTTAAATAAATTTATATAAGTGATGCTCGAGTCTAAGAAGAAAATTAAATATATTACAGAAAGGAAAAAAAATATTGTTCGATTTCATTTCCTTTCTTTTATATGAAAATATTACTTAATTATACGAAAATATTCACATTAATTCTTTTTATATTTACACTTATTTAACATATTTGAAAATCATATACCGAACAGGATCAAATACACAATCGAAACGTTTAATTAATTCAAAATAAAAATTGGGTTTCTTGGGTCATTTATTTTTAGAATTAATTTTCTATATTAACATTACACATTATCAACTTACTCGCTTACTATTACTCGAGAAGTTAAAATTATGACCAATAGGACTTGCATACACACGCATACCTTCCAGGCCAGTATTATTTAATTCCTAAAAGTATCAAAATAATACACTAAAAAATACATTTACTGCTAAGACAAAATTCACATGGGAAAACGGTTAATTTTGTGAATATTTAAGTTCTTCCTCTAAAATACTTATGATCCAAGAAATTGAGTAAAGAGCAAATAGAAACGATATCTGGAAAAATTATCGAATCGAAAGGCTAAAATACTTATAATCCAAGAAATTGAGTAAAGAGCAAATAGAAACGATATCTGAAAGAATCATCGAATCGAAAGGCTAAAATACATACGATTGAAGAAATTGCGTAAGAAGCAAATCGAAACGATATCTAGAAGGATGTTCGAATTGAAAGGCTAGGGGAATCGTTGGCATCATCCGGAAGTGGTCGTTTCTACATCTTTCGAGGGGACGAAAGCTTTACTTTCCACAGGTGGTTGAAAAACGAGATCGAGATTTGTCACGGATGAGATTCGTGGAATACAAGGGGCAACGTGCTACCAGGAAACATCGTTACGTTCAAGACCGTGGAATACGGTCGAAGCTATCATCTCGACGTCGCGCGTCGTCGCGACGAATCCTCTCGGGCAATACTGAAAATATTGTTCAGCACGATCGATAGAACGTCAAACGATTCCCGAACGTGTTTCATCGAAATATTTCCAATATTACGATTTTATCGGGAAACGAAATTCCTCGAAATAATTTGCAAATTCTTCGCTTACAATCTACGGTAATGTTTATATTAGTTTAGTGAATATTTACGAAGCTTCGGCATTCTACTTATAGATCCCTTGTATTTCGGTAGGAATATTACTGTAACAATTTTTAGAAATATTGTTACACACTTTTTATTTGTGATTCTTATAATTAAAAAGGTGGTTTAAGCGGTTTTCTTTTCTGGTTTTAAATAAACTTAATTCTACCGAGTCGTCCATGAAAATCTATTCATTGCTGTCAAATGCAATTTTTACTCCGGATTCAAGTAACGGAACTATCTCTCTGATTATTTATGTTTACGTGGTACGAGCGCAAGAGAGAACGATTCTTATTGGTCCCGCTTCGAAATCAAAAATAGTACTTATCCTGCTTAAGTGCATCGGCAGTCCTAATTTTATTACTCGAAAGCAAGAGGTACTGTATACTATCATTTATGTACATGCAAACTGTTTTATATTAATCGTACTTAATATTGTAGAAATCGTTATTTGGGTAAAAAAAGTTTGCAGTTTAAAGTTGAAAGATGTCCACTATTCCATTATTCTTTTCTAGGTGGATGTCTTTCCAACATTTGGTAATTATAGTTTTTTCTTTAATGGAATCACATACTGTCTAGTTTTGTAGCTTTAGAAAAGACAAAAACAAAACTTGCATCAGTTTTTATTAGTGTTTCTGCTTAGTACTCGAAAGAACTATCTTCTAGCTCAGATAAATGAAAACTGGATTATTATTAGATATACAATATTCTTCATTGATATTATTGAGATTATATTGAGAAGCAGACCTTAATAAGACCATCCTCTACGTATAGACGGTCGCATAAATTTACATAACTACCTAATATGGTATGAAAGTGTTTTGACTATGACTTCCGTTCGGTCTTGAGACCGCGACAATTTCAAAAGCAACACAGTAACTGTTCGATACTTCTTTTTATAGTAATTACCTATTCAATATCTTGCGTTTGCAACTTGTCAATATTTAAAGGATTGTGTATGTACAGAGATACGTATACTTACTCTTAAAAGATATTTCCGTTTTACGCGGAATTTTCTTTCCCTCGATCTATTAATGGTTTTGGTACCTTTATCAATTTACTCTGAAAAATAATGAATTTATTACGATATAAACAGACAAAAATACACAGCGAAAAGTTTTTATATCGCGTATTGTAGTAATTCATTGCCTTCGTGTTATTCGAATACCGTGCAAGTCGAATTGTACCATAGAATAATAAAGAATGATGCAGTATCACGAGTAAAGCTAATATAGTGTCAAATAATGTTTGTTAGACGCAGGTGTTACGGAGGATGAATAAAATATCTAACATTTGCAATTCCTTCTAGAACTGAATAAAATTTCTCTTTTGTAATACTTTTGGTATACAATCTGAAGTTTCAAAAATTAACGAATGCTAAACAGATCCATACGTACTCTTTTATGAAAAGAAAAATTGAAGGTAAGAAAACTGTTCAATATCTAAATACATACATTATACAAAATGTGTATTAGAACATAAGTGAAGGTATAACTTCCTATCTATATCAGTGCAATTCAAGGACTCTCCGTAACCATGAATAAATCTTCATCTATACGTATAATCAATATTTATTCGTTATGTAAACGAGAAAACTATTTTTCGAAAGGCGTGGAACGTTTGTAGTTCGTAAACATGCAAATTTATACTATATCTATTTTAGTCAGGTGTGATATTTGTACGATATCTTTTGCATCCTCCAAGTACATTAAAAATAGTTCGATCGTTGATGTCTTTATCATCACCCTTTCCATTGTCTTTGTCCATGTTGTTTTCGTTGCTGATGTCGATATCGTTGATATCAATGTTGTCATTTATTGCCTTCGTTGTTACTGTTGTACTGTAAGTTACGGTTGTTCATATTGTCGTCGTCGTCGTTGTTGTTATTTACTTTCGATGCTCAGCTTGATTGGCAAATGTTACCACCACTTGTTTAACTTACAGTGAGATATTAATTCTAATTGAAACGGTATCAAATTGATACGAATCGATACGACGAAAACACGTGTCAGTTTCACCACTACCAATAAGCATCGAGTATTTCCTATTGTGGTACGTGGCGTTTTGGCACGTGAGGATGGAACAAGGGAAGCGATGAAATCGCTCTAGAGAGAAACTCGCCAAGCTTTTACCTCGTACTTCATTACGACTTAATTTACATCTACCAGGAATAGGTGAGAAGGGATTCCCACTCTTTGCTCCTTGACGGAGAGGGAAAGTGAGGAAAGAAACAAGGAAACTGGAACACGGTTGCAAGCTGAAGTATCCCCTCAAATCAGACAATACATAAAACCGATATTTCGAGGTTTATTTTCCACGATGTCCTTTCTTTCTTCTTTCTTGGAAAAAAATCACTAAATTCTAGTTTTTTATCTCTTCCGGTGCAGGTACTGGCCAATACCCGTACCCTGACTTATTTTTTACATTAGAATATTTAAAAGATCGCTAGAATTGAGAACAAATATTCATAATTAAATTTTTTAATCGTAAGAGATATCATTGTTACAAGATTAATAGGTGATACAATTCCTGAAAAGATTAATGTCGAATAGAGAATCCATTTGCCGAAGATTATTTTAAATCGAATGGACTCGCATCCAGTTACCAGTAAATTCCAGTGAAATACAAATATATCACTGAATAACACTCGGTGTCGTTCTACCGACATTTTCAACATTTCAGTTAAATTTATTCAAATTACTCTGTATTATTCGTGTGGAATGGTTTTCTAAAATGTTATAAATGTTTCCAAGTCCATTTAATCTTAACGTGTTATATTTAATTTTATAAAATTATGTAGCTAACTATTTAGAATAATTTTAAATGCCAAATAATTGTTTGCAAATTATTACATTAGGTTTTAAAATAATTTTTTTTAGATGCAAAATATATTAATAAATCTTGGTAATTGTGAAATATTGTTCAATCATGACATGTTACTTTATTTCACGGTTACTTCATTTTTTAAATGCAATTATGTTATTTCATTTGACGAAATAATCATTTTGAAAACATTGATCGTGTATATAAAGTAATGAAATGTGTAAATAGATATTCCTCGAAGCGATGAAATGTATTTTCAAAATATTTTGCTTATAACAAATTTTTACGATTCCGAGAAATAATATTTTCAAGTAGTTGCCAAATATTATATATATTTGAAATTAATAGATTTTTAAACAAAGATATGTAAATAAATATTCTTAACTTAACTTAGATACAAATTTATAATTACAAAGTAATGAATAAAGTATAGATATTATGTACACATTAGAATCATTTGTTTGAAAAAATAAGTGATTATATTCAATGATAAAATAATATAAACTTGACCATTATCTTTTCATTAGTGCTTGAATTACAAAGTAATTGAAGAATAATCATATTGTAAAAACCGTGTGAAACTATGTATCAAACTAATTATTTATACTTAAAAAGATTTCCATAGTTTGGCAAAATATAAATAAATATCTATGAGTAAAAGATTTGAAATTAATATATCCAATAGTTTTCACAAAAGAAAATCTTAAATATTATTCAATTTTTAGGACGCTAAACTGGACAGAAACTCTTAAATTAAAATTAATATTCTATAATCTTTCTCCCTCGTACTAAAAAAGAAAAAAACATTACTCAGCTCAAAAATAAATGGCAGCGGTAAGATTACTTTTCGACTCAGCACCGCACCATGGTTATCCCCCTTAAATCTACTCTCAAATCATATTTCTGTAATGGAGAGGGTGAAACACGAACCTTTTCGTCTCATTCCCATTCGCAATGAATCGCCCTCTATTAACAGCATATAATAATTATAAAATCTTGTAGTTTCATTCACGATTAATAACACTAATAAAACGATAGACTTGACTAACGATTTGATATTTTGTTTGTTTCTTTCGTTTTTCAATTAAAAGTATAGTTCGGCATAATTTTATATGTATAAAGACTTCGTGAAGATGAAATAATGTGATAAAAGATTTGTGCATTTTTTTCAGAAGCATTGTATGTACCTATTAACCTTACAACTTGCATTTCTTGTATTTTTTATTAAAGAGTTAGTTTCATTAATACGATATAAAATGAAATACGAGAATTTTTTAAATATTATGAATGTTAACTTGTTGATTAGTTAGCGTTAGAAATTTTTGGGGAAAATGACAATGTCTATTAAACTCGTTTATAAAGCCACGTCTATAAATATCAAGAGTGATTTTACAGAAGTCCACATAAAAATATCATAGAAAATCTAAAAAATTGTCAACTTTTCTTTTTTGTATCAAAATTAAAGTGTGTAATTTATTTTCCTTGATTTTACTCTTATAAGTATACGAGATATACTGATAAATTAATGAGTCTACTCCTATATAAATAATAATTGTTTAACAATCTGTTTAATCATTTGAACGTTTTAAGAACATATCTGTACATGTGAAAATTTGTTTGAAAAAATATATGTATCTTCTTCTTATAATGATTACACTACACTCTTCAAATATTCTTGGTAGAAGATAACAATCATGTTTGACATTATTTTATGTACCCCCTCCCTCCTTTATATTAGTATACAAATTATTATCTTTGGCATTCCTTCTTTTGAAGAGTTAAATTTCATTAAAATATTCATTTTATGGCTACGATAGAATATGACTTTAAATATTTGCAATGTACCCATCTGTGCAAACCGTTGCCATGTTTGATTAAATTCCAGTGTTTATAACTGCAATAAAATGGGTACTGAAACGCGAAGTTTGAGATTTTTTCTATAAAAATATAGTTTGTTGATTTATGAAGGTTTCTAGTACTTTTACTCTGATGATTTACTAATGCTTTACGATCATGTAATAATGACAGATTCTGTCTACACAACCGTTTCAAAAGATACTTTCTTATGATTTGGCAATAAATATTTGCAATTTATATCTTTTACTTTCAACGCAAGAAAAATAAACTTATTCTATGATAAGAAACATTGTAGGTAATAGTGTGTAAAGAACGAAAGATTCAAAAGATCTTCAAACGAATGCACCTGTATATTATGATATTTTTTTGCATTAAATAGTAAAATAGTCAACATCTTTATTCATGACGAATATAAACGTAGATCTTCTGTAGTAATTTTGTATGTCTTTGATGAGCATTCAAATTAAGCATTGTCTACTATTGTGTGTGAATACAAGGTCCTTAAACGGGTTCCTAGTTGTTACTCCCACGTAGCACTAGGTTTATGGTTTTGCTCAACACTTACTTACTACATATGAACTTACAAGCCAATTTCCTTAATGATTATTTCGCACATGGATCATCATTAGAACAAAATGTCAGTGTACTACCTTAATTAGAAGTGTTATACTGATCAGGATATTGCAAAGTTTATGCATATTTTGTACAAGTTTCCCATCAGGATACTGCAGATACAGGTTCTAAACAAATTTTTCTCAAAATTGATTATTCTTTACCATTATTTTCTGTCACGTTGGTGTCAAATAGAACTTTTAGTTTAAAAAAGAAAATGTTACATTCTGGATTCATGGAGTTCCTCACAGTCCTCTTATCAAAATTCATCCTTGCCTTTTTCACACCGTAATCAGATTTACTAGGAATAAAGTTTCTATTATTTAGCAACGCGATGTCCAGTCACTTGTTATTCTTCGAAACTTTTGCTTTTTTTAACCAGTGTCATTTTCCATCCAATAACTGCGTGACTACAATTCGCTAGCCATCGCTTGGCACCCAGCCATGAGGATACACGACTTATGTCAAGGTCCTATTCAACTCTCGGTGCAGCCATACACCTTTTGAAAGCGAAATTACGTCGAGTTAACTTTCTTTAAAACATCCTCAAAATAAGTTAACGCTAGCTTGTATGTGCTATATTTTAGGCTGCGTATACTGTCCATACAAGTGCCACGTAAGCCACCTAAACAGAAATGTATACCATACACATTCTGCACACCTCGTAACTTGTAAAATACAACTTAGGATACAGGACACACACATTACCAAACATGTGTCATACATACGTTAGCATAACAAGTATAATAAGATTCTTAAACGAGTGGCTTCAGTTTGGAGGACAGAGTAGTTAAAATGGAACCGTCCAACTTAATGCAAACGTCTTATCCAGAACAGTTAAATCATGCATTAAGTGGGTAAATGTAATGGAGTATTTTGTGAATGTAGATGTACGTATGCAAATCGCATCGGCTGTAGAGACAGCTAGTAGTAGAATCAGAACAGTGATAAATAAATGAAGATGAAAATTATTGCACGACAAAATATATAAATTGTAGTTTTGAATAGCAATAATATATCTGTTAGCTGTGGAAGGCAGACCTTCGATTCAAAAGAATCAATATATCTATTAGCGAAATTGTTTTATAAATTCATTTTTACATGACTTGAAGGTACATTGTTTCTTTCAAATGGAACGATATACTTTTCTTATTATAGATCTATAGTTAATTGGGTCTTGTAGAAGAAAATAAGGCTAGGAAAGTGCCAGGAATATTTGTGCAAGGAAAAACAAACTATACTTACCTATAGTGTTTGTTATCATATAATAAGTTCATTCTGCTTGCATTGTAAGGAAAAGATATAAATTGCAAATATTTATTGCCAAATCACAAGAAAGTATCTTTTGAAACGGTTGTGTTGATAGAATTTGTCATTATTACATGATCGTAAAGCATTAGTAAATCATCAAAGTAAAAGTGCTAAAAACCTTCATAAATCAACAAACTATATTTTTATAGAAAAAATCTCAAACTTCGCGTTTCAGTACCCATTTAATTGCAAGTTCGCATCATCATTATGAATATATGATGTAAAATCTAACCTGCGTAAAACTAAGGAAAGTCATAATATATTATAAACCGACACATACGTGTTTGCTAAAATTTGTGGTACAAATGGGGCCAGGAAGATTCCAAGATTCGAAGAAAGTCGAAAATAGGGAATAATAAAATTGCATCGGAGGCTTCGTTTTCCAGAAAAATGCTTTTGAAAATCATTCTAAGACGCTCGCACCTAACTGATGACTGGTGTTACGGATTTCACTGTAGACCACTACTGTGATTGTTTTTGTATGGAACACAATATCAGCCATCTGTTTACTATCAATATTTACTTATTAATGCGTACATAAGGTGTACAGAACACATTATCTGCACAGGGTGTTATCGGTCGAGAAGTATCATTGGGCAGGTCGTGATTCTCCGCGCGAAAACAAGTCGAGAAAAAACAATAACATTTTTTCATTCGAAGCTTCGTTTCGGAGAAAAACGAGTTTGAAAATTGAACCATGACCATTTTCATTTACACTTTTGTATTCGAAATTCTTCTTACCTGTAAGACTGATTTTAATAAAAATTTGTACTCACGTAGAGCATAATACTGAATATATAGAGACATTCTTTTGTCCACGGGAAATTTCTTTAAAAAGGTGAAATCACATTTTTGGTATTCAAGGTCAGCTAAAAGTCACGACTGAAGTATATTCAAATGTATTTTTTTAGCGGCTATAAGATGAAATAAAAAAAAAAGTTTCCCTGGTAAAAAATAACGATGACCTTGAAAAAGGTGTAAAAAAATAACTGGACGAAAACATTGTTTTTCTATGGTATTCCAATTTCGATGCCAATTAAAATATGCCATACATATTTTTATGGCATTAAAAATAAAGCAGATATTTACCCGCTAGAGCTCAATTGAGTTGGATATATCTAAACTGCATTAAATTTATAAAGTTTGAAAGAAGTAACAACATAAAAAGACGGCAAGAATCAACGATAAATCAAGTTCACACGAACGTAGTGAAATAAGGGATGGGATCTGCGTTTCCGGTCCAAGGAATCTTATTTAAACCCTTAAGCTAAACCACCTACTATAATAAAAAATAGTTTTATGATTTACGTAAAGAGTAAAGAATAAACGGTGATTTGTTTATTTACATTATTCGCATAAACTTTCACTTGTTACAGACGAATACTGGGAACAACGAATGATGATTGCACGAATAAATTATATTAAATTCGAATATTGGCCATCTTTGGTACGAGGTACTGCTCCCGTGTTTATAACCGACATACTCGCGCACATATTTTCATCCAAAAAAAGAATAACGCCACGGAGCAAATTGATTGGCCAATCAGGTGACCCCTGACAACGTGTACGTAACCGGATATTAGTAATTTCGATAAGAAGGTTCTGAGACCGGCGGACCTTTGGCCAAGAAATAAAATTGGCGGCTCGCCTCATTGGGCCAGGAACAGGAACGAAGGGAGTAGAATCGAGAAGGTGCAGGGAGGGCAGAAACATAGATACATGTTTTGGTAATAAAATTATGCTACATTGGAGGAAAATATTACGATAGGAAATTGCCTCTCGTTCCTAATTGGACCGTGGAGAATGATTAGGAGCCGTAATTGAAAAAAAAAAAGAAGAAGCGAAACGTGGAATAGTAGAAAATTGAAAAATTGATAGTCGAGCAACAAATGCTCAAACTTAACGAATTATGAAACGACAGTTTCGAGAGGCTGGAGTTTGCGACACTGCTATACAGCTGTGAAGTAAAAGCAAAAGAAAACAAATGATACGTCTAGAACTAGAATTATGTAAATTATTTGCTTCAGTACGAAGCAAATGCGAATTATATCCGCATTCGATCGTCTTAAGTTGGGAATTGATATCAAAATCAAGCAACGATGTATTGTAACCATACGTAATGTCGATTAATGTTAACGAACGCTTTTTCAAATCCATTTCTTTTAAATTAGGGTTTCTACCACGCTAGTAATTTTAAATTCCAGTCTCGAGTTCAATTAACCCTATCGGTGTTGAGATCGTTGAATTGATTAGTACAGTGTGCATACATTGACCGTTTATGTGCGTTTAGTGCATGTACTCGATAAATACGACTACTGGATACAATGTGAACTTTCAAGACTAGTGAACGTTCAAACTCGACTATCGAAACTGTTAAAATCGAATTGTAGTCATTGATACGTTGCGCAAGCCAAAGAGAAAGATAATAAATAACTTGTTTTTTCTGTAACAATCCAAGAATAAAAGTAAATGTTTCAAGGGAAATGCAATCGTTAGAAAGATAACATATGTTAAAAAATTTTGATTTGCACGTAAAAGATTTACGCAAAGGAGTTGCACAATCCCTATCATACTTTATCCCTATCATAAGAGAAGGATCTGTTAGAATTGCTGTACTGAAAAGTTCTTCGGTAAATCCAGGGAAAAAAGGAGTTTCTTGAGCTATGGTCATGGTTTCTTTTCATCCTCCCGGTTAGTGGAATATACTTCTGACGTTTGATCGTATATTTTTGAAATATACTGTACATCCAGTTATGCAGAAACAGCTTGCAAGCTAGGCGTCTGTGTCAAATAGTTGAAGTTCGTTTAGCGGCATTTTGAAGCTGTGTTTGGGCAACATGGAAAGTGCCAAATGCGCAGCCACGGACAAAGTAAACCGTTCCGCAAACTTCACCTTGATTCCACGAAACTTTACGAGCGTGACTACGTTCAACTCAGGCGAGTTTCAACGTCGTTGATATCGGAACATGGACGCAGACGTATAAATTCCACGTGTATAAGCACACAAGTCACCCAAGACTGGTTTACGTAACTTTTGCTTTTGACAAGAGTCCGAATAAACCGAAACTTTCGAATCGACTGGTTTAATGGTTCCATATATGTATGTATTTTTCCTGAGTGAATACGATACAACTCGTGGTAAAAAACTTTTGATCGAACGAATTTACACGAGAGCCGTAGAAATTATTTTTACATTAGAGACGAAAGAACACGTTACGACGGTCAGTGAAAGAAGTAGAACGAAATTGTTCATTTTAACTTTATTTTAACGAAATATTCGCAGAGGGATAAATATTGTCGTTTATTTGAAAAATATAATACAATGTGTTTGGAGAAAAGAAATGGGTCGTCACAAGTTGTCGAAGAAAATTTTCATTAACATGTAATTTGTGCGTGTTTAATACGTTACTAACATTTGTACACCTCGTGGTACCCACACATACTCGTCACAACTTGGACGAGTTGCGACATTGATTCTGTAAGAAGGGTTTTATAAGTAATAAAAAATATAATAACATTTTGTTTCTTTCCTGCATGTGGATCACAGTTTCCTGATTCTAATATACAATGTGTTTCGTGTATTTTGACAGGCTTAACATGGCATTAAAACATATGTTCGGGCAAAGTTATTGGTTCTGAATAGACAAATATTACAATCGACGTAATTCATGCCTGAATATTGGCTTTTCTAATGGTAAATATATATTAATCCTCGTTTATCTTAGAGTGGTGACGTACGTCGAATTGACTCCTAAAATTAGTAGCGATGTACGTCAGATTGACTCCGTATCAATAAAGTTGAATTGAAGTCAAATTGACTTCTTCAAAATCGTGGTGACTTCAAGTCAAATTGACTTCTTCAAAATCGTGGTGACTTGAAGTCAAATTGACTACGTAACAATTAATGGTGACTTGACGTCTTAAAAAATCTTGTATTAAAATGTATTGTTTCATTATTGTCAAGTGTATCGAAATAAAATTCATTATTATAATTGTATTCACAAAAAAAATATTTTATTTATGAAATATTATAAATATGGTAAAATTATTTGGAGAATAACAAATAGTAGCGTCTTGATAGTAGACCATTTAAGAATAGGTCAAATTGACGCCATGTCACCACTAATGATTCGGAGTCAATTTGACCTCAAGTCACCATTACTGATAGGTAGTCAATTTGACGTCCTGTCACCATTAACGATACAGAGTCAATTGGACGTCAAGTCACCATGACTGAGACGAGAGTCAATTTGACGTCCTGTCATCATTAACGATACAGAGTCAATTGGACGTCAAGTCACCATGACTGAGACGAGAGTCAATTTGACGTCCTGTCATCATTAACGATACAGAGTCAATTTGACGTTAAGTCACCATTACTGAGAGGAGGGTCAATTTGACGTCAAGTCACCATTATTAAGAGGGAGTCAATTTGACGTCACATTACCACTAACGATACTGAATCAGTTTATCCTCAAGTCACCAGTACTGAGAGGGGAATCAATTTGACATCAAGTCACCAGTATTGAGAGGGGAATCAATTTGACATCAAGTCACCAGTATTGAGAGGGGAATCAATTTGACATCAAGTCACCATTACCGAGAGGGGAGTCAATTTGACATGAAGTCACCATTACCGAGAGGAGAGTCAATTTGACATAAAGTCACCATTACCGAGAGGAGAGTCACTTTGACGTCAAGTCACCGGTAGTCACTAATAGGGAGTCAATTTGGCATTACTATAAAAATAGTACAGTAAAAATAATGGTCACCGTTTGAAGGTTAATACTGTTCCATTCGATGCTTCCCTAATAATAGTTCCAGAGTAGCAAACTTGAATCTTTTTTCGTTATCCTAATCGAGTATTCATAATGCGTAAATATTTGGAAGGTGTTGCTGGTTTATTTCACGGTATCAATACTCTCAGATCGGGGAACTTTTCTGGGATAGCAAGCGAGAAATCGAACCACACATCGATTTCCTTGTATTCTCTGGTGCCTTAGGGTCCTCGGGGACAGAGAGAACAGTGCACGTGGAATCTCGTCGGGTTCTTCGTGCGGAAGTGACGTGCTTTCGAAGGTACTGAAACGCACCACTTCCTTCCGTGTTGCCGTGAACTGAAAACGAATGGAGAAAGTTCAACGCGAAATTCTGCTCGTGGAAAGTGAGAAAGGGACGGTGGCACGTGGGAGGGGGGAAAAAATTTACGGGCTCGACCAGCTCCGCCATTGAAATCCGACGCTGGAAAACCGCGAAATCGTTGAAATAACGTTGCGCCGGAAATCTCGCGGAGATTCGATATCCGGCGATCGTAAAGAAGCGTTGGACGTGACTGAAAATTACCAGGACACGGAAACGCGAATTCTAACGGAATTTATTACATCTTTCGCTTTTTGTTTCCTTTTTCTGTTTTTTTTTTTTTTTTTTTTTTTTTTTTAGGAATCGATTCGAAACGGTCGGACACACTCTTAGTTTCATCGTGAAATATTTCTTTGTTAAGTATTCTCGTTGAAAGGTCTTCCAAAAGTCTCGGGACAATGGCTAAATGAGAAACTTTTAATTACGATGGTGTTTAATCATTCAAGTATCTAATTAATGTTTAACTAAGTACTCCTTCAGCTTTATGCTGAATCTTGTACGCTTCTTAGCTCCAGTGGAAGATGATAAGATTCTCTTGCCCCGACGTCAATTTAATTTATCCGCTCTACGTTTACGTCCCATTTTCTTCGAGCCCTTCAGGGTGCCGCGAGATCTTAAGACGCTATCGAACGCTTTTATCCCCTTCCAGTGCATTAATTTCTACCTTAGTTAAGAGGTCCAGTTACAAAGATTCGAGCCAGAAAATATTCCAGCACGGAAATGAATGTAATGAAGTTCACCGCTGCATCACCGCAAATTACCTTTATTGATGCAAATAATGTTAGATCGTAATACACGATTATTATGTCTGTTCTTAGATAGCACTTATAATTCCTTGGGAAGAAAACTTTGGTCGTGTAAAGTATGCGTTCAACTTTTAGGGAATTTGGAGAATAACTTACTTGTTGTGACAGTTTCCAAATACTATATATCAGAGGAATTGGTAAAGTCGAAGAGCTTGAAAAGTAAATCCCTCGTAAGTTTAAAGAAATTTGTAAAGAATCGAGAATAAAATGAAGAGTACAGTTCATTGTTTCAACGTTATTCTATCGAACTATTCCTGGATCGGATAGTCACTTGTGACGAGAAATGGATAATGTATGATAATCTCGACGTCTATTTGCTCAATGGCTGTAATAGGTTGTTCAATAAATGTTGTCGTTCGATAAACAGTTCAATGTAGTTTGATTAGATCAACCTTCAAGTTTGCGAGAAGAGCACATTCTCCCTATGCTGCGAATCTGACAGGCCTAATTTCAAAATGAAGCTAAAAACAAGGAGATTCGATAATGTTAGCCTCTTATTAGAAAACTGCTTAAGAAATTTATACTTAAGCTATTATACAGTAACTTATTATACTTAAGCTATTCGATACTTTTGTAAGGTGTCAAAGTGATATCGATACTTTCGTAAGGTATCAAAGAAGTATCGATACCTTTGTAAAGAATCAAACAAGTATCGATACTTTTGTGAAGTATCAAACAGGTATCGATATTTTTGATATCTACATCTTTGATACTATTCGATTCGGTATCATAATTTGTAGGCTGGTATCGATAAGTAGCAATTTGGTATCAATGCAATCACTACATGTGAGGAGCTTAAGAGGGCAGTGAGATTGAGGATCGATTAATCGAGTTGAAAGTCAGTTTGCGAGTCGTGAGAGTTAGTACATTCGAGAACGTACGTTGGCCTATGGTGTGCAGCCGTCTATCGTGTTTTATTATTTTTTATTCGCTTCATTTTAACGCATTTGATTAGTAAATACAAATATCACCATCGGTTACGTCTTACGTCCTTATAACATAGATATTTTATAAAATGGTGTTTCACGATTAAGTTGTTTTTCAATACATGGTGTTTATAGGTACTTTATAAAGTGGTGTTTTGTACATTTTACATATACTACTTACGATTAAGTTGTTTTTCAATACATGGTGTTTATAGGTACTTCATAAAGTGGTGTTTTGTACATTTTACATATACTACTTACGATTAAGTTGTTTTTCAATACGTGGTGTTTATAAGTACTTTATAAAGCGGTGTTTTGTACATTTTACATATACTACTTACGATTAAGCTGTTTTTCAATACATGGTGTTTATAAGTATTTTATAAAGTGGTATTTTGTACATTTTACATATATTACTTACGATTAAGTTGTTTTTCAATACATGGTGTTTATAGGTACTTTATAAAGTGGTGTTTTGTACATTTTACATATACTACTTACGATTAAGTTGTTTTTCAATACATGGTGTTTATAGGTACTTTATAAAGTGGTGTTTTGTATATTTTACATATACTACTTACGATTAAGTTGTTTTTCAACACATGGTGTTTATAGGTACTTCATAAAGTGGTGTTTTGTATATTTTACATATACTACTTACGATTAAGTTGTTTTTCAATACATGGTGTTTATAGGTACTTCATAAAGTGGTGTTTTGTACATTTTACATATACTACTTACGATTAAGCTGTTTTTCAATACATGGTGTTTATAAGTATTTTATAAAGTGGTATTTTGTACATTTTACATATATTACTTACGATTAAGTTGTTTTTCAATACATGGTGTTTATAGGTACTTTATAAACTGGTGTTTTGTACATTTTATATATACTACTTACGATTAAGTTGTTTTTCAACACATTGTGTTTATAGGTACTTCATAAAGTGATGTTTTGTACATTTTACATATACTACTTACGATTAAGTTGTTCTTCAATGCAGGGTGTTTACGGATAGCATGAACAGATATGAATAAATTCTAGTTGCAAAAATAAATCGAAAATGCGTAATAACATTTTTTCGCAGGAAGCTTTGTTTTCGAGAAAACGATTTTGAAAATTTATCTAGTACGTGTACAATTCGGTACGGCTGAACTAACGTGTTCGTCCATTACTCGTTATTTTTACTGGTGTTGGTGTTTGTAAACATCGACGATGGTGTACTATTGCCTTTTTCATATTTTCCAAACTACGTTTGCTACGGAGCATATGTTGACAAGCTAGAAAAATACGCATTTTGAGCGAACAATGATATAAACACAGTTCTTTTTTTTTTCAAAACAAGAGAATCTTATTTATTGCCCGTTTTACAATGTTACTGCTTGATATAAATCAGTATACAGACAAAGACGTATGTACATATGTAAAAAATCAATTGCGTATTTGCAACTCGTACGAAAAGTAAGTTGATAGATGTTTTTCATTTTATTCGATTGCATACAAATAAAACAATTTAATGGAATAGAACTTCGTTTGTATAATAGAAGTAAATACACGCAGAGACAACAGAGTGGATATTATAAACCTACCAACCGCTAATAATATGTGCATTAGTACATAATAGTTTTTCGTTATCCGGACTTGTACGTTTTTCAGACTTGTCAATATACTTTCAGCAGCGAGTGTAGTTAGAAGGTAGAAAAGTTGACGAGAAACGGATAGTTTGAAAATACAAGCGCAAATAGAATTAACGATAATGGACAAACACGTTAGTCGAGTCATGGTGAATTCCACGTGTACTAAACAAGGTTTTAAAATCGATTTCCTCAAAAATAAAGACGCGTACAACAAATTTACTTTCGTATTTTTTATTTATTTATATATATACATTTATAATCACTTCATACCTGGTTGTCGAAGAATTGGAAGTTGAACCTAAACACTGATAGTTCCCTTCAAAGCAAACTTCTACCAATAATACACAATTGCTTCAACATTCCTGATACTTCCAGCAGTTTTCTAATGAGAGGCTAACATTATCGAATCTCCTTATTTTTAGCTTCATTTTGAGTTTAGGTTTGCAAGATTCGCAGTATAGAGAGAATGTGCTCTTCTCACAAACTTGAAGGTTGACCTAAACGTGTACCACGAAACATATCGAAACTTGTGTACACACTACACGTACTTTACCAAATCTCATATTGTAATTGTTAGTGCGATGCATTGAACATTCATCAGGATTTATGATTAGCAATCACACATACTAATAAGAGTGCTGACAAAGAAAAGAAATGAGATATGAGAAGATAAATGAAATATGATACGAAAGGAAATATGAGAATAGTTTTTAAACGTATAAAAATCATACTGAATAAAAATAAAACTGTAAACAATGCAATAAATTGTATACTGGATAAAAGACAAACTTTGAGAAATGGTATGTTAATACATAAATGTATAATATGTTGCTCAATAAATTTTGTCGTTCGAGAAGAAATGGAGCTATTAGGTTCGTCGTTTTATTTTTCTAAAGATGTTGCTACCGTTTGATGAATATGTGTGAACTTTCATGCAGTGAAACTGTCGACTCATTCGTACATTTACAGTTGTTCGAAGTTGAAGTGTTGTAGTATTTTTTTACAATGGAAAGAACGACAGAACTCATTGAACAACTCAGCACTCCACCAATGCAACAGAATGTACTTTTGAAATTGCTGCAACGTTTTAAAATGTTACAATCTTTATCGTGCGAAAGAAAAACAACAATAAAGTAAATTTCTACGATTGAAATATTCGTATAAATACGAAATGATAGGTAATCCTTTTATCATACAATATAATATACGTATATTCGTGTAACGTTTACTTAAAACGCATTTTACAATAATTACAAGAGTACAAATGACGTAGAGGAAGGTAATACAGTGTTTACACGCGAGAATATTATGATCGAATAATCGTGTATTTTATTCGGTTAAAAAGACACGAAAATTTTCGAGATAGTATCGTGCAATGTTTTCATAAAGTCGAGCTGAAATTTCGAAATGTGTAAATTCCTAGATTTGAACCAGTTCGTTGCTCGATTCAAAGTTAACGGTATTTCTTGTAATTCCGGCTAATGGGATCAGAGTGGAAGAGACCCTTACATCGGTAACGACGCGTTCCGATTAAGAGCTTACGTGTTCTTTCGAAAACTGTCCGCTTCTCCGTACTTACCGTCTCGTTTCTACGTTCCTCGAGTGGGTTCACTTATAGGTTCTTGCCTTCCACGAATTCAGGTCCCGAGGTACTCCGCGCGCCACCTGAGCCAAACGACTGCCGGTACCCTGGCTACCTACCAAATTAACTTTTACTACCATCTTCCCAATTAATTTACAGGCCCCCGCCACCGCCTAATTGCGCGAATAAATTATCCACACCCTCGAGATTGTCCGTTCCGAACCACTCGGGAGATGTCCGCTTGTTCCTCTCCACCCTTGTATCACTCTGCTTGCCATTTATTGAGCTACGCTCCCCTTGCCACATCGCATCTCTTCCTCATCCTCTCATCTCTCTAATTCGCTGTGCTCGGTTCTCTGCCTCTTAACCTGGCCCCCGATTTCACGGCCGTTTTCGCCACCCACTAGATGCCAGCATTATGGTTACCTTATGACTTCATTTTCTCGTCCAAGTTGACTATTGACGATTTTAGAGCAAACAAAATCATTGGTGCTTAACGAGGGATTCCCATTAAGCATGGTACAAAAATGGTTTTCTATTCTAATATATATCTAGTTTTATTCTTATTGATGTGGTTACCTTATGACTTCATTTTCTCGTCGAAGTTGACTATTGGCGATTTTAGAGCAAACAAAATCATTGATGCTTAACGAGGGATTCCCATTAAGCATGGTACAAAAATGGTTTTCTATTCTAATATATATCTAGTTTTATTCTTATTGATGTGGTTACCTTATGACTTCATTTTCTCGTCGAAGTTGACTATTGGCGATTTTAGAGCAAACAAAATCATTGATGCTTAACGAGGGATTCCCATTAAGCATGGTACAAAAATGGTTTTCTATTCTAATATATATCTAGTTTTATTCTTATTGTAATGGTTACCTTATGACTTCATTTTCTTGTCGAAGTAGGCTATTTGCAGTTTTTGACGCAACAAAATAATTGACGATTAACGAGGGATTCCTCATTAAATATGGTACAAAAATGGTTTTCTTTTCTATATTTGATTTTATTTCTATTCTTATGGTTACCTTATGATATCATTTTCTTGTCAAAGTAAGCTATTTGCAGCTTTTGACGCAACAAAATAATTGACGATTAACGAGGGATTCCTCATTAAAGATGGTACAAAAATGGTTTTCCTTTCTAATATATATCCAGTTTTATTCTTATTGCTATGGTTACCTTATGACTTCATTTTCTAGTTGAAGTCGACTATTGCCAGTTTTCGACACAACAAAATGATCGGTGCTTAACGAAGGATGTCCATTAAGGATGATATAAAAATGGTTTTCTTTTCTACTAAATTTTCTGAAAATACGTACCGTACATTTTATATCGATATGCGAAAAATGATCGAACCTACAATACCTTAAAGCGAGCGACGTGCCCTATCTTGAAAATACCTCAACTTTGAACGCGATTTTCATAAAACCATTGTTCAAGGCACTTTAGACACGATATCTCGAGAATTATCGAACCGAACGGTTTGAAATTTTTTATGCATGTTAAAGTACACGCCAATTTATCACATCTATCAGATTTAAGCAGATACCTTTAAATCTTTTATTCTTTCAGCCCTTTCAATGTTCAAAGAGACTGAACCATGTCGAATTCCTTTTTTAAAATATTCCATTTCATTAAATTGTATTTTGCATTTGTTATTCTGATAAAGAATTTGCTACATTTACGTACGATAATGAGTTTTTGTTCCATTTGATTCTTCTTCGCGAAACGATGCCTATCGTGTCGATAGTGCAAACACTTTTGTTTATCATTATATTACAATGTACTAAGAAAATTCTGGCAATACATTTAAGAGTCAACAAATATGTCTACAGAAGTTCACATTTGTATTCCTTAAACATTTTATCGAAAAGAATAATATATTTGATAATTACCGAATTTATTTTTCTAGTGGAAATTCTAAGAGAAAGAAGCTATTTATCTCTATATGGAATTTCTGCAAAAGAATCATAATCGTGGATAATTTGAGATTTTCGTACAACATTGTAGAGTACATTACCTCGAGGGAATTTAATATGGGATATGAAGTTTCAAATTTTTGTGAATTTTCAAACTGCCGTACATCTCTTTCCAGTATTAAATAATTATTTAAAACACGTGCTAGTATTTTTAAATAGAATAAATATACGATTTATCGTAGTATCGTAGTACCTTGTCTTAGTAAAATCTACTCGTGAAATTTATTCGAGATTTCTATAATAATTCAAGTCGCAAATCGATTAATTCAAATGTTAAATATTTTCAAAGTATAACGTCCTTGAACTCCGTGCATTTAAATTGGGCAAACGGAACAAATAATTAAGTAAGTCTTTCGAGTACTTAAATCGATGAGTGGTACAAGTAATATATTCCATTAGCACGGAGAAAATCGTTTTCTCTATAAGAGGACAATATCACGTAACTGGGGGTTAACGGGATTAGAACGTTGGTGCAATATGCATCGAGAATTGTGCTGGTCGAACGTTATTTGATACAACGGTACGCGGAAATTTAACCTCGGCTACGAGTAAGATGAACAAAATTAACGCCAACTGCCCCGGGCGATCGAGAAAGTTTGACTTCGAATTTCGTCGCATTTCGCGGGAACTAATTACGCGCCACAGTTTCTGCTGTCATCCGTCTACCCTAACTCAAATCAGTGTACATTGCAAATTGTTCCTTTCGAGTTACACAATTACACCTATTGGATTGTCTCGGTACCAACGAAAACGCTTTGTAACAAATTGTACGTATTTTAATGAAACGAATATAAATATTATACCACGTATCCATGAGTCTATTTACAGAGTGTCCCAATTATCACCGGTCGATTTGAATTTCGAATTATTTTTAAAACGTCAAACCGATTCACCTGAAACTTGACACGTGTCATCTAGATAGATGGGAAATTAATCATGGGAAAGTACGAGATGAAAAAACGGGTGCATATTATTCAAGCGTATTACGAAAAATCGCGATCTTTAACGAATCGAGAAAAATAGTAAATCGATCGATGATGATTGGGACACCCTCTATACGCGAGGATTTTACAGTTTGTAACGAATAAAGTATTTCGAAAATGGATTTTGGATTTTAGAAATTCAGCGTACAGGAACAATGAAAAATCTTACTAATATCCTGTCTACTTAATTTCGAATTTGACTAATTTTGCGTCATTTATTCGAGACACTTTAAGTACTTTTTTAGAAGTTACACGAGATTCATGGTTTTTGTTTATTCCTCGTTTTCGACGTCCGTTATTATGTAAAAAGGAAAGATATCGGTTCGTTTGCACATATCAGAAGCATTTTTAAACGTTCGATACGAAGAATGATTTGAATATCGTTCAACATGAAATATTTCAGCTCTTACTAAATTCGTTTAATGTTCTGAGTGAACGATAACGATATCAACGTACGAGTACGATCAATTTGTACATACTACTATGTTTATCTTGACATCATAATGTACCACGATTCCCATCATACCTAATTCTTTCGCGTAAGACATTCAAGAGCAAGTAAATAATATATTTACTATTCTTTTACGAACTTACGTTTCTAGATTTCTTTTAATGAGGAACATCGAAGGTTATGGTGTACAAGGAGTCACCTACAACATCTGAAAAAACTAGACAATAAATTATTGCAACATGTAATCCGATAAATTCCAAGAGAATTCAAAATCTAATTGAATAACATCTAAAAGAAGTAAGCTCTTCCATAATATTGACTAACGTGTGCGTTATAATTATTTGTATTCGTTTTGAAAGCTATTATCAATTGCTAAGCATAAAAACATGGAATGATATAAAATAAAAAAAGACAAAGATGACTTTCGTATTTTCTAAACGATTCTATTTATCGAAAAAATCCTCGTGACCGTAAAATAACCTCTCTAGTACCAAACAATTTTTATACGATAATTTTTCTCTTACTCTTAACAATTCAAAGATATTCAACGCGCAAATTCTTACCGAACCACCCTAAGTATTCCTTGTATAATTTAAAATCATTCAAATACGTTCCGGTTTGGTGTCATTTACATCGTAAGAGTCTCTCCAATTCGATGACGGTAATTTTATAACGATAAAGTATAACAAACTATAGAACTTTTATTTCTCTGCGTCACCATGAAAGAAATTGTTGCATTCTTGTAGAAACGAAGAAGAGGGGCGAGATCGTTCGAAATTCGATACATTTTCTTCAGTCTGACTATAAGAAATTTACGGATGGCTGATATATATGTAATAACGAAAATTGCAGAATCTTTTATTGCGTATCAAGAGTTGGCTTGTAATTAACGATGCACCTGCAAAGAGGAAGGGAAACGATGCGGGCGTTACGCAGGATGTTGCGCGTTAAAACGATAACACGAGCGTGATAATTCATCCGGCGTGTTTTCCACGCGTACGGAATAAGTGCTACAACGATTTTCATCGGCCTGGTTCGCTTACGTATTCATAAATGCGAATATATCGAGGTAGGCAGGTACACATATAAGGGAGCCGAAACGATCTCGCGACGCGTTCCCGCGATAATTCATTCGCAGAAGCGTACTCACGGCTATATACCACCCTCGTTCCTCCCTTCCAAGCCCCGCAACCCCACGGTCGTGCCGAACGGATGTGTATTAATGACCGACGAGAGTTTAAAATACTCTCGGAAACGAAGCGATCGCGAGTCTCGTCGTGTTTTACGATAGAGTAGACCAGAGACGAGAGACAAGAGTAACGCTCCTCGTCGCTCGAATAAGCATACATTTTTCCCAGTCGAGTTACACCTTATTAAGGCACTAAGTATCGAGCAAGTAAAGAGACTCGTTCGGTCGGGGACCTCAACTTCTATAATAACTCATTATGAAGATATAAATTCTTTATTTATTTTCCCAGACTTATTATTTGATACAATTTTCAAAACGCGCGATAAAAATAAGTCGTTTTTAAAGTTAACGAATGGCATTTCTGGTTCGATTACCGTTGCTTCCATTTTGATGTAATAATTGATCTTTCTCAAATGAGTAGGATAATTTATTATTCTTTATTTATTCTCCCAGACTTATTGTTCGATGAAGTTTTCAAAACGCACAATAAAAATTAAATTTTCCTTCAAATTAAATAGAAAGTAGCAGAGACCCGTAAGGTATTTTAGCTTCAAACGGTTTAATAAGTTATTATGGAGAAATAATTTCTTTATTTATTTTTCCAGACTTATTGTTCGATGAAGTTTTCAAAACGCACAATAAAAATTAAATTTTCCTTCAAATTAAATAGAAAGTAGCAGAGACCCGTAAGGTATTTTAGCTTCAAACGGTTTAATAAGTTATTATGGAGAAATAAATTCTTCATCTATTTTTCCAGATTTATAGTTTGATAAAATTTTCAAAACGCACGATAAAAATAAGTCTTTCTTCAAGTTAACGAATAGCATTATTTTTATTTTTCCGCATTCTACGTTCTTTCTGGCTCGATTACCGTTAGTTTCCATTCTGGTGTAATAATTGATCTTTCTCAAATGAGCGGGAAATACTAACAATGTTATTTTTTTCTTATATTTGGTCCTTCGCTCGATTTACGGTTTCTAGGGTCGTGATTCCTCAAGAATAACGTCGCGATGTCGTCCGTGTCATAAACTCGGTCCTCTCTATAATCTTTAGCAAAGCTTCTGTGACATGGGTAGGTATATATATTGGCAAACCTTCTGCGTTTGAAAAGTAGTATTTTTACGAACGGATCTCATTGTGTGGTGTTCTGAATTTAGAGTATTTGAAAATGCTGCGACGTTTGCGCTATATTGTCGTCTTCGTGTTACTCGTGAGCCTGTGAAATTTTAAATTTGCGTAAAATTTTCTCTAAAATTCCTGTTTTCCGTAAATTTCACCAGAGGACTTAGTTCGCATTTGTTGTCAATAATAATTCATCATGATTAGAGTTATAAGGGTGTCCATCCCTTAAAGATAAAGTATTTTTATCTCTAGAACCGTAGCAAAGCATCGGATATTTATTATCGGTTTTTGGACAATAGTAAGAAGTTTATACAAGTATAGAACATTCGAAATCCAAAATAGGAGTATAGTAGATGTCATGAACACATTGATAGTTTCTGGTAACGTGGATTGCATGCCTTTAGGGTAACTGTTTGCAAAATTCATTGCTTCGGTAAGGTAATAAAAATAAAATTATTAAGAAATACTGAGAGTTCTGATAGTACTGATATTGCGAAGTAAAAACGCAAACTGAGGATATTTTATAAAAATATTAATATAATACGTAACATATTAATATATTTTTCATGCTAATGAAAAATGTCGAACATTAATATTTGTCTAAATCGTAAAGTATTGGAAAATTAGTTCCTGAATTTAGTATTTCATACCATACGACTGGACAAGCGACATACTTGTAAATCGAGTATGGTGTAATGGTTGCTCCAATTGGAAAACAAGGTCGTAAGTTACCAGAAAAAGTTGAAAACTTACAATCGTCTTTCGTTTATGAACGTATTCGTAAAATAATATCAGGTAGAAGAGTTTGTTTTAGAAATATTGGAAATATATCACGTTTCAAAAATGTTTAGTTTTAGAAAATTTGAAAAAAATTTGTCTACAATTCACAGAAGAATTTTCAAATTAAGAAGAACGTCCTTAAACGGGTGCTAGTGGTACACAATCCGTCTACGTTTGTATTATTTAACGGAACATTAAATTAAAGTTACGCACGATAATCGATATTGAATATATAGTAGACGTAGTACGTATGGTATAATAAAAAAGAAATAGAGAAAGGAAAATAAAAATAAAGTGTCTTCAGGAAAAAAATGTTATTCGTCGATGAGTAAATGTATGCTTGAGAGACTTTGATACAACTTTTATTGTAATTTTTGAATAAAATTTCTACCTTGATTGAAATTATATTCCGTTATAATAATAATCTATAAAATTTGAAAAAGAGACCAAATTATATCAATCGTTAAAAAAGCGGTGAAGTTAAAATAGAAGTAATTTAAATGTAAAATAAGTCATCAATGCTATGATAATCGTATAAATATATACAATACATAAGAAGAAAGGGTAATTATTGATATAATTTAGACTATCTTTTAAATTCGGTAAGACGATCTACCTGAATTAAGTTTGAGAAATCATAGGTGACATATCGAAGAAAATCTTTGGGAGGACTTTACTTAACAATAAGTTGCTCGATAAGTTTTGTCGTTCGATAATAAATGGCACTATTAGGTTCATTGTTTTATTTTTCTAAAGATGCTCTACTACCATCTTTGTGTCATAGTATTTTTTTACAATGGAAAAAACGACAAAACTTATCGAACAAGTAATAACTATAACCTAGTAATAGCACGTATAGACTAAAATTTCTGAGCTACGTATCATAAAATCTGATTGTAATCTTCTCAGTAGAGTGAAAGAAGCATCATGAAGCAAAAGAAGGAATATTTTTTCCAATATCGTGCGTTTCATTTTGTCGTTATTTGTTGTTATAATCGTTGTTACAATGTTACGATACACATTACTTACCATTGCTTTATTTACACGGCGTCTCAGCTGTTAGCCTCCGTTTCCATCTCCCTATTTCTTTCACAACCTTTTCGTGACGTTTTCGAGTCGAATTCTGATATCTGACGCAGCCAAGTACTTTCTCTTTCCTTCTGTCTCCGCGTTCCATTCTACTCCCGTGTGTCTGTGTTTTTTTTTTTTTTTGTTTTGTTTTTCGTGCTTCCGCGGCACGAATGATAAATCCGAAGCCCATAAATCAGCGGCCATTTTTGGCCGGAACTTTTTGACAAGGCAATTGGGAATTGTTTGGTAAACGACGGTGGGGCGGGGTTGAAAAATCATGAGGTACGCGGTTTCCACCGGCCGTACTCTCCCATTCAATCCATGTCCCCGACCAACCCCGGTCGTTTTTATTTATTGCAATTCCCCGAATTTCCAGCCGAAATTTGCTTCCAGCTCCGCTCATGGACACCGATTTCTCTCCCTTTGCGTTGCTATACGTCACTCTTTTCACTTCAGTCAATATCTTAATCATAGAATCTTGTCAATCCAAAATTCATCTACAATCGTGTTAAGACATCGAGCAAGTATTAAAATTATTCAGACGTCGAGTATCGTTAGGACTTTAACAAGATTACGATGTTCTTGATCTACTGTCAGAATTGTGATTCAATCATTATTCGAATAAACTTCGAGTAAGTACTCACATAGTATTGTAATTCGAACGAATTCGAACAAGTCTCCAGTTGTATACTAATTTGAATATTTTTAATCATATGTCACGTAGTATATTCGCGTGATTTTTCATTCGTAATAGTTATCTCGATAGGTCTGGGTTAGGTCTGGGTTAGATCATCAAAATAATACCGAGATTTACGACGCGATTGTTTAAAGGATAGATTTTAAGATATACATAAATTACTGGGACTAAAATCACGAAAATCGTCGCATACATTACTGTCTACATTTTCAACGAAGGCTTTAGCAGTCTAATACGGATTATGACCGGGATAGGTATAATTATTGGTTCCAATGCTGATGACGTTGCTTGACACATCAATGAAACACGTGTTTCCATCGCGGATAACCGAACCCAAAGTGACTGAAATAGCCAAAATACAGGAGAATTAGTTCACCATTGAATTTTGCTAAGGAACAAGATCATTATAAAGCTGTAATCATATATGAAAAAGACAACACTAGTCGTTGACTCTATCGATAGAATAATAATTCTGTAAATTACAATTCCGTTCTACTCGATTTACCACGGTTTCTTTTTATCAAATTTAACGAAAACGTATCTAATTAATTACAATATTTATTTTTCTTTTCGAGACGTAAGAAAAGTCTCCATTTTGAAGTAAAACGCGAAAAATAATTTAAACAATAGCTATTTTGGTATTTTCCAATTTTCTTTTAAATCACACGTGAACAAATAAAGAGTACATTCGTTCGGGAAAATATTTTTCGAGTTTTAATTTTAGTTATTCGAAGAACAGAAATCATTTATACCGTCGTCAAAACATTGCTTTTGTTAAGGCCACCATTTTGTACGAAAATTCAATTTTTGGTAACAAAATACAAACATTTGTGTACTCTCAAGTAATGTACAGTCGTGTATTGAAAATAGACATTTTCGAACTCGTAGTTTCACTGCAATTAATTTTTACAGAATCGTGAATATTTTATATCTCCAACCTGGTGTAACCTCTTAATGCAAGGAGACAAGTATTTATGTATGCGCGTAAAGTAAAAGTGAATAATATAAAATACGATAATATACAAAAGACGAGGTGCGATTAAATTTTTGTTATTAAAACGTACCTTCTAAAGACGCGTGAGCAAAATATGAAAAGCTATGAACCCTACATCAGATGCAATGAGATTTAAAGGTGTTCCAATTTCTTTTTCTCTTGATTTGCTAATATGGAGTATAAAATAATACCGATAGTTAAAGTATCGAAACAAGTACAAGGACGTTCGTCTTCGAAAGTAGAATTGCATACACTAATAAAAATTAAAATAACTCCAGTTACAAGGAGGCTCGTGTCAAAAAATAAGTTCTGAAAATTAAATCGACCATTTCTTTTCCACACATAATTATTTCAATGCATGCAAATACAGATTGTAACAGCAAAAGGCATATTTCTTATATCAAATGTAAAATGCATTTATACTTTTTCAGTGAAGTCGAATGCAATAAAATTTGTACCAAAAAATCGCCTTTCTCTCGAAATTTAATAGGAAGTTTGAAATGAAGAATTTTCGTTCGTAAATTCGTTCGTAAAATAATAGATATTACAGTAATAATAACTTGTACTAAATACTTTAGTGTTATTTCATCTTTTACATTCGATAGTATTTTCGTTGTCTCGGATGGTACTATTTTTTAAAATTCTCACGACCAACCGCGCATTTTTACTCCTGCCGCGTTTTCCACGTGATGGATTTTATGCCATTCTTATGATAATATTCGCACGAATTTTCTTCGCGCTTGAACAGGTCGTAACGAGCACGACGCGATTTTATTTCTCACAATTCGGGGAATTCCGTTGGAATTCAGGCTTCAATCATCGCATCCCCCAATCCTTCGCACGCTATATTCAGAAGAACGAAATTTTCAGCTGTTCTTTGTTTTAAAATCAAAGAATGCAAACAGATAACAACGATATTTTTGGAAGTCGAGATAAATTATCATCCTCTCGGGCGCCACTTATTTCTCCTGTTCGGTCTACGCGAAAACTTAAGGAAAATATACAAATCATTAGGCCACTATTACTTAAAATAACTTATACTACGAACATATCTACAAAGACGACACTGTATTTTGAATCTATGTATTGGAGATATTTTCATGAAACAAATGCACCTTATTAACACTGATTTTATATTTATCTGTTACGAACGAATTCCTTCCGATGTAATCTCGCAAATAATTTACGATACATATACACGATGAGGCGTTTATGAGAGACCATCTGAATAACTTGCCTACTTTTAGCGTTAGAAAAATATACCTATAATTAAGCTTGCTTGGTTTAAGGAAGAGGGGGGGAATGATTAATCTGAGATCAATAGCCTTTTTGTAGACGATTTTTTGTATAGCTTTATTTACGAAAAATTTACTGTAATCAGATCTGGTTCACCTAGAAAAGAAATAAGTTACTCTGATTCATTTTTTCTATTCCCTAAAGTGGAAAAGGTATTTTAGTGACCCTCATTACTCCAAAGATATAGATATCGATTTTTAAATGGTAGAGTAAAACTATCATAATAATTGTTATCACGGTTAACCTTGTCAACTGTTCAGATCAGATTGTGATTAAACACAATGATCGTATAATTACTATGGAACGTGCATTTTAAGTATTGACTCAATTTTCATTCCTTTTCAAAAGATTTCAAAATGAAACAATTAAAGTAAATGTAATGCATCTCAAAATTGAATCAGTGTGGTTTTGAAAGGACGGTGAAACCTTTTTCCAATGTTAATTTAGTTATTGTAATGAGAAAAAATTGAATATTTGCCCTACCGGTATGCGATTGAAGATAAATTTGATGTGACTTTCACGAAAATATAACAAAACAGTTTGGAAACATCTTATGGTCAGTGATTGAAGGTAATTCGATTAATGAGAACATAATTAGATAAAAAGGAATTGATAAATAATATTTAGGAAATACAAAATAAAACGGTGAAGATAGAATTGAATTAGAAAAAATAGCTTACGTAAACTAATCATCAGACATTGACGTGTATAAAAGTATAAAGTATAAAAGTATACTTAACTATACAGAGTGTGACACCTAAAACGTACCAGCTTGGTAATCAGCTTTATCTTCGAAGATAAGAAAGAATCTTATGTATAACAATATCTTTAAAGTAAAAATATTGTTTCAAAACACATACAACGGTTTAGTAATTTGCATCTTTATATATCAAGTTTAAATTTAAGGGTTTAAAACAGTTATTATTGCATTTTGGATTTCATTTTTATCCATTGCAGTACAAATTCTTACACGGTTGTATTTTCCATAATTCCTGTCGTCTTGTTGTATATTTGTGCTTTTACTTCCCCTTGCAATTATGATTCTTAGAACGACCAATCCAATTTAGATAAAACTTATCGAACAGTATAGTACTGGGTTGCTCAATAAGTTTTATCGAACGACAAAGAACTCATTATAGTTAAAATATCTTTTAAATCTACTATTGAAGATAATATTTCATTACAACTCTTTCTCAGAATCAACACGAACAATTTTAAACTTCTTTTAGTTGTTGTTAATATAAAAAATTGTTTTATGCGGTACGTTTGAAAAGGAAAAAGTTATTCGCGTAATCTGTTACAGATGTCTCATTTTGTATGTATATTTTCATCGTATATCTACATTAAGTGTCACAAGGTGGGTAGTACGGAATAATCTTTAGTCTTTTTAAATAAAATTCATATGTATTTTTATATACATGGTATACAAAGCAGAAAACGTAAAGAAATGATTTAGAAAATTAATACTGTAATTTTCATCTGTTTACAAGTGTTCACTGAAACAATTTATGAAATCTTTTCAATTTCTAATTTTGCATCGTTGCACCAAAGCAAAATGTAACATCGTCGAAAGTTGGACACTATTAAACTGTTCAACTTCTTTCTCTACCGTTCCTTTCTATCGTCAACCATAAAACACGATCTGATAGTAACTTTTCGCTAACATAGTTTAGTCGGAAAATTGTCATACACCCTATATAGTAACTCAATGTGTCTTCGGCAACAGTCTGTAACCCGTTCAAAGATGAAAGAAGAAGGAGACGAACATAGAAAAGACGCGAAAAGACGAAAAAGAGATGAAAAATTGCGAAATGGTGGGAGGGAAAGAGGAAGGAACACGAATAGACCGAAGGAAGGAAGAGAGGAAGGAAGGAAGGAAGGAAGAAAGGAAGAAGAAGAAGAAGAAGAAGAAGAAGAAGAAGAAGAAGATTATATAGGTAAGTACACGATTTGGGTTAGCGCCAGCGTCGTTGGCAGCGACGCCACTCGACGTCGGGGGTCCGTCACTTGGCGCCGCAATTGCTACGTTATGGCCCCCTCGTAAAGGACAATTCACATCTGTCGTGGCACTCTACGCGTTTTCACCGCTGACAATGAGACTTGAACGCCCGTAGGCGTTCACCGCACATATCGTACCGATCGAGACCGTTTACGGAAGTCTGCAAACGACTGCTCGCAATCGATCCTATTCTCTAATTAGTTATCGAATGCTAAATGTTTTATGTCTTTATCGTCGGAAGTCAATTACAGCCGAACAGAACGCGCCAATCCTATAATTCAACGATTTATTACGGATAGAAGTTTCGACGTTTTATAAATCTTTATTAATGACTATCGTTTAATACTTTTTTCTTACTTTACGATCGTTAGTACCACTCGGTATAATCGATCTTTCTCGAGTAATCGTGCTCGGATCGCGACAGAGAAAAATAAGCATTCGAGTAAATTATTCAAAAAATTGGACAATCTTTCTTTCCTCGTCGAGTGTTGCCTGTCTTTTCAAATTGCGAAATATTGTGCACGGTCGATAATCCACGGTAATATAAAAAATAACGTCTACATTAGGTAGACGTTATTCATTCGAGTCTTGGCGTTTAACGTTCAATTAAAGATACGAAAGATCAAAGGTTCCGTCAGCGACAGTGCATTAGCCTTAATTCAAACGGTGGATGCTCCTGCCTTTTCTTCTTCCCTTCTCCTTGTCTCTTTTCGGTGTCTTCTTCCTCTCGAATGGGCGAGCCGGCTCACGAAAATCCGCCACTATAAATAGTGCGGGCCTGTCTGACTATGTATCTGCAATGTCGAGAAATGTACGACGCTCGAGTTCCTTGTCTGTAGTGGCGTTTCGACGCCTGTAACGATACTGATCGAGATAATTCAGTGGGACATGGCGCGCCAACGACACCGTCGTTAAAATTAGCGAGGCGACGGATTCGACGAAATGGGTATCGTTCGCGTCATTCCTTTTCTCGTAGATAATTCCTGAATCAATGGAAACTCGCTTCCGTTCCGAAAGCTACGTGATCCTAGATACGCAGCCTACGTGCAATAATGGCAAATAAATGGCACGTGATCAAATTTTACAGACGCGGGGGAAATTTTATGGTGAATTTTCATTCTGTTCGATACTTTCTTCGTTCACTTTAAGCTGCATATTTATGGATATATACAATTGATAACGAATATAGTAAGAAATAAATAAAGACAGAATTAAGTAGCATAAAAATTTGTCTCGAATAATGAACGCTCGTAAATTCTCTTAACCGTAACGTACGTTGATGAAGAAACATTTACAAATATTGGGAGAATTAAAATTTTATCGATATTATCGACAACAGCCAATTTACGACACCACTGGACATTAACCCGTTTTAATACTTATACGAAAGTATCGATACGTATTGAGTTTCTATATCAATGTTTTTCGAGTGAATACCGATTGTTATCAATATTATGTAACTCGGGTAGGTATCGATGCTACTGTAAATATTCAAAAAACGATAAAGAAAAGTCTAATCGGTAAGAAATATTAAAATTATATTTGTTTCCTTGCACTTACATAGGACGGTTTTATATCAATTATTCGTTACAAATATTTTCATTCATTTTGCTCGTAACTTGTAAATTAAACTTATCGCTCGATTCATTAATTTAAGAAAATAATGTGATCGTTGTAACTGATCACTGCTTAAATTTGTTATTACACGGTGTTTATTTTAACGTTTATTTGGTATTGCACGGTATTGGTATATAAATATAGTAATCCCTCGATAAAACGTCGCGTTCGTTCCTTCATAAAACGTACCGACTCGTCCCCACTGCTATATATGTATCTATGTACAATTTGTTCAACTCGAGGGACTGTCAACGCAAGCGGCTGGCAGCTTTGGATTCTAAATTCAACTGGACGAACTTCAAAGCAGTGCTGCACGTGTTTCGATGGAACAACGATTAATGCAAACAGAAGCTTTTATATTTTTCGTTGTATCTTTATGAGAGTCTTATCAATGGATTTGCGAGATTCTCTCGATGAAAATGAAATCACACACGACCGTGTTCAGATTATTTTCAATTATCCGTTGTTAAACGTTTCGTATGTTTCATTTTCATCAAGTGAACTCCATAAATTTATCGATAACACTTAGATTCGTTAGTTTAAATCACGTATCACAGTGGTAGCGATCGAGGGCCTGTGATGCAAGTTGCACTCGCTGTTGCATTCACTCTTGGTGTATTAGGTTTACTCTCCTCGTTAAACGGTACACATGTGACTGAATTCCTTACAATGTTCTGGGTAGACCCAAAAGTTTAGATACTAAAGTTTAGTTTCATCGAGAGCTTATTCTACTTGAGATTTCGACAACTTTTAATATTTTCTCTTAACACGATTGGGATTAAATTTCTACTTTTATTGCTTTAGTATTGATCTCGATCAAGTCTCAATATGTTGTAATTACTACGTGTATGTATTTTCGAGTAAGTATCAAAATTGTTCCATATAAAATGATACCGTCATTATCAATACGTAATTGTATCATCACTCCTCTCACGGTGCACTTACGAATTTTATGAAAGACAGAATATTTAAATCCCGCAGTACTCGTCTTAAAAGTATGTATTTTTAAAAGCAGTTGGTGACTTTGAAATATCCTTTCCATTTAGGAAAACAATTTTATCGCTCGAGTGACTTCACTCCGGACCGAATAAATTCTATCCAAAACAATTTAATCTATTTTCAGAAATAGCACGGTTGATCTATTTTAAGCGCCCTCGTGTACTTTGATAATGTTAAAAATGAAATAGCACGAGTCGATAGAAATTTCGAAAATAAAATAGTCCGAATCGAGGTAAATACCAAAAATAAATTTTCGATATATTCTAACGAGGAGGAAAGAAATCGAATCCAGAATTCCAGAGTAAAGCGGAAATTAGAATTTTCACGGTAGACAGAACAAGGACGTTACCGAGTTTTCGCAAGAGGGAGACAAAGAGTCTTCGGTCGAAACGAGTTGGCGTTGATGGAACGACGAGGGGGTAGAAGGTGGATGACTTTAGGCAGGCCGTCAAATCGAGAAGGAAGGACGTGGCGGGGCACTTCTGGAGCCGGAGAAAGGTCGTCCAACCCCTAACTGGTGCGACACGATAAAGGACGAGAGCCAACCTCAATTCTTAGCCGTGACAGTCTTTCTTATATACGAAGACGTTCCTCCTTGGTCGGTGCAAACATGTTTTCTACCGGAAGCTCGCCGACACCAGCTTCCAATCGATTTTCACGCGATCAAATATCATGAAATTAATTTTACACGAAAAGAAATCTATGGTAAATACGTAATAGAATTATTCAAATACTCGATGATGACGTTGAAAATAATTTTTCAACCGTTTTATGGGAGCGTATGGTGGCACATTGAAAGGGTGTTCCAGTTTGAACAATTCTTCGTTTGATGTTTGCAACTCTTTTCCAGTGTTTCCAACGAATTATTTAAGATTGTCGATTCTTTCGTAAGCTGAAAAGTCATACGATGATGCACAATGAAGGAAACTGTAAGATCGTATTTCTTTTTTATTTTCCAAGAATATTTGCTAAAAATTCTGCTTCGTCATTCATTAATCTTTAAGGATGTACACGAGAGTCTGTTAAATTCTCAATTTATTTAAAAAATTATGAGTAATAACCATTTTTCGATACAAAATACTTTGCTCTTACCTTTGTAAGTAAGTAATGTATATAGTTTTGTTTAATCGAATTATAAAATAAGCAACTTGTATCTGACAGTAATTTGCTCCAGTGGATGTCTACCAGATTCCTGCTTTTACTTAATAAATAATTTCATAAGATCTAATTACGTAACCAGGAATACCCAGTGCGCTTAACTTTAAACAGGGTTTACTGGACAAATTTTACGAAGCGTTTGAAAGTTAATGACAAACCATCATTTTCTTTTTAAGGAAACGAAACGTTTCCAAAATTGTGAATCAACTTCGTAACGTTAAACGTCGTTAAATACATTTGAAAAAATAGTAATACTGACACTTTATTATCCATTATGACGAGAATTATTATCCATTTCGATCTATATTTTACGATCTATTTTTTAAAAATCGATAAATATATAAGTTGCTACAAAAACTTTGCTAAGTTGTTAAATGTACACATTACCGAATGCACGAGATACTATTATTCTTCTTCTTGTTGAATAATTTAAATTAATTAGCAGATCGTGAATTGAGCCTGATTCTATTCACTTAGCAATGCCATGAAACAAATGTCTACTTTTATTTCTTTCATTGTACCTTCGTGAGTATAATCCAGAAATAGGCGAGATTTTACCAACGAAACGACAAACACGTCCTCATTTAAAATACTTTTAATTATACGTTAATTGTATCACGGTTGAGAAACTTCCAATTATGTGTAGTTAAAAATAAACCGAGTCAAATTATGTTTGGTACCATTCTCGTTCGGTAGATCTTGTCGATTCATTTATAATACTTGCACGAAGGTTTAGTGGGAAAATAAGAATTGTAATTTTCGTAGATGAAATTCGATCTCCCATTCGTGCCTTATCGCTTTCACCTGCGATCACCGGTCACGCGAGCTAAGTAAAGATTAATAGCGGAGGGACATAACTCTGGTTCAGTTATCGAGATCAAAATATTATCAGTTGGCGAGCGAATACGTACCTCGTCTAGCATTAACTTTATTGAATGTGAAATTTACCTAACATTTTGAAACTTTTAAAGTATCGAATGCTCTCGTTAACGATAGAGACGAACATATGTTCCAATTGTTACGAGTTGTGTATCGTTAAAGTAGATGACGATCGATAAGGCTAGCCAATGAACGTTACTACGATATTTTAAATGTATATCGACACTGAGAAGTTTTGATTACAAGTACCATTTACAGTGAGGGGGTCTGTGACCCTTAAAGTGCAAGCATAAACCACCGTCACTGAATTTAATTAACAGACACCTCAAACGACGAACCCCTGGCAAACATTCAGAAGTGCTTCTTGACTTCGTGCTCTCGTGTGATGCTCGCAAGTCGACGCAGAGCATCCATAAACTTCCCTGTAAATATGTTTACTTGTGCAAGCGCATTTCACAGGTAAGCACCGGGTTTAATAAAGGCTAGAAAATCAGTTAGTGCGATTTACCGCGATCAAAAGCTTTTATACCGAGATAGTCTATGCACACTATTTAATACCGATCTGTGTGCAATATCTGCTGTGCTTTTATCGACCCTCTGCACAACCATTTCGCATAATCATCTTTGCGTAATTGTTTGGCTACTTGTTTTACCCCCGAATTTCCTAGTGCATGCGTACTAGCTTGTTCGATAAGTTTTGTCGTTTGATCAAACTTATCGAATAGTACAGTATTAGGTTACACAATAAGTTTTATCGAACGACAAAACTTATTGAACAACCTATTATACTTAATTACAATTATACTTCGCCTTTGTACCGTAATGTATACTCATTTTGTATTTATATATTACACGTTATTTCTTTTATCATATTATATGTATATTCACATACAGGGTGTTACTGGATGAGTAGATCTGCTCACCATTGAGCAGATGGTGATTTCGAAATTGTTTTACAAATTCATTTTTACATGACTTGAAGATTTATTGTTTCTTTCAAATGGAACGATACACTTTTCTTATTATAGATGTATAGTTAATTGAGTCTTGTAGAAGAAAATAGGGCTACGAAAGTGTCAGGAATATTTGTGCAAGGAAAAACAAACTATACTTACCTATAGTGTTTGTTATCATATAATAAGTTTATTCTCCTTGCATTGAAAGGAAAAGATATAAATTGCAAATATTTATTGCCAAATCATAAGAAAGTATCTTTTGAAACGGTTGTGTAGATAGAATTTGTCATTATTACATGATCGTAAAGCATTAGTAAATCATCAAAGTAAAAGTGCTAAAAACCTTCATAAATCAACAAACTATATTTTTATAGAAAAAATCTCAAACTTCGCGTTTCAGTACCCATTTAATTGCAAGTTCGCATCATCATTATGAATATATGATGTAAAATCTAACCTGCATAAAACTACGGAAAGTCATAATATATTATAAACTGACACATACGTGTTTGCTAAAATTTGTGGTACAAATGGGGCCAGGAAGATTCTAAGGTTCGAAGAAAGTTGAAAACAAAGAATAAAAAAATTACATCGGAAGCTTCGTTTTCCAGAAAACTGCTTTTGAAAACCATTCCAAAACGCGTGCACCTAACTGATGACTAGCGTTACGGATTTCATTGCAGACCACTACTGTGATTGTTTTTGTATGGAATACAATGCTACCCATCTGTTTACTATCAATATTTACTTATTAATGGGTACATAAGGTGTACGGAAGACACTATCTATACAAGGTGTTACCGGAAAAACGGTATCATTCGAAGCTTCGTTTACAAGAAAAGCGAGTTTGAAAATTGTAATACATCAATTTTCGTATTTGTTGTACTCCGTAATATGCGGTAGCACCTAAATGTTACGCGATAATAATTAAAAATGCGTTAACTAGAAATTTTCAAACTCAGCGGCTAAGTATTACCTAATAATAACAAACGTATTATTTACACACTTTCAAACTCGATTTCTTTGTAAACAAATCTTCAAATGGAAAAATTTTATTCTTTTTTTCGACTTATTTTCGCATGTAGAATCGTATCTGCCCGATGGTAGGGCATAATATAAACTGATATATACGTGTTTGCTGAGATCGTCAAAGTATTATACATCGTGAGCTAAAATTTTTGGTACAAAATGGGGTGAAGAAGATTCTAAGGTTCGAAGAAAGTTGAAAATAAAGAATAAAAAAATTGCATCGGAAGCTTCGTTTTCGAGAAACGAATTGATATTGGACACTAATCCGATAACACTCTGTATATTTGTAACTGCCTTCTATTGATTCTAGATAACATTGGACCGTGGACAATTGTATTGGCCTTGGAAACCCTTATTAGAAGATAAATAAAAAATATCGTTCTGTTTGAAACAAAATAATAATTGAAATATTCTTAGCACTTTTACTTATAATCAAGAAAACGTTACCTGAAATCACACTTCTGCTATCAACATTTTTTCTACCTTTGAAAATAAACGAGGTGACCTGTGTTAAACGATTAATCTTAGTCCTTTCACGTAATGACTGAGAACGCCACAAATATGTTTGGGGAAACGTGGATTACCGACCCTTTCTATCGCATTTCGTTTGGCTCATTAGCTTTTGTACGTTTTAACGATTTAATCATTTTTAAATATTGCCATACCAAATCTGCTAACAATAAGTTTCGTTAAATTCGGCGGTTTACACTTCGGGTTAGTCCCTCGTCAAATCACAACGAATATTGACCCTAAACATTTACTGTAAAATAAAGTCTAAGATATACCTTTCTCGAAAAAAACATAGTTTCTTTTAGTACAGGTGTATTAACTTCTTTTCACTCTTCGTATATACAAATTTAACTAGTGTGAACTACTCGTAGCAATTCCACAAGAATCGCAAAAATTACACAATAAAATGTTCGAAATATAACTTGTGTTTAAAGTAATTTATATATCTGTATCTGTTTCATAATTAATTAATTCGTACATTCGCACAGTTAATAAATATATATATTTGCTAAAAACAGTGTTGAATATTATTACTAGGGTTACATTATTAACTTTGGATTCACTCGGAATAAAATATTTAATTATTTCGCGATTAATTATTAATGAATTAATAATTCCCAATGATTACATTCGCTGTGATTACTTGTAATAGTTATTACCTAATCATGACTACTGATTACTCAGTAATTATAATCATTAATCACTGAATCGATTACACGGTAATCATAATTGTTAATCAATATTCGGATAACATTTTACCTAACATTGATGCATGGTTACGTAAATTAAGTTCAAAATATTTTAATTAACTGAATTTGGTTATACAGCTTAATTATAGCCCATAATACAATGCCATCGCAATATACGATCTATACTTGTAATGTGGAAACTTAAATTAAGCCGATACCAAGGTGGGACAGAAGTTTGGTGTTAATGAGAATATTTTCTAAGTGGTCGATAACCACCTTGAAGCCGTTGAGGAGATACAGTATGATCTTATAAGCTCAGAATTACCTACGATCGAGTCAGTGCTCGTAATAATTACGTTCGTTGAAAGCTTGAAGTGTACTAGGTTCCTCGATAAGTTTTGTCGTTTTTTCTACTGTAACGAAAATACAATGACACTTCAATTTTGAACAACTATTTCTCCTCATATAAGAGAACTCATACAAGACCATTTTATATTCTAGTTATTTCCAATTAATTTTTGCATTAATTCTCCTTTCCTTATTTCGTGAATTCGGTCGATATTATTAATAAGATTTGAATTAGTCGTTTGTTGGGTTTAGGTATTACGATTTCTCGTAATTAATACTCTTACGATACGTTACTCCAATATGAGACAAAATTTTGATTTTGAAAACGTACAAAAATATTTTCTTATCTAAATGTAATCATCTAAAACGTATAAAAATATTTCGTTTCTATTTACGACAAAGATGATTATGGTAAAACGAACACCATTTACTATATATTCTATATAAATAAATTAATTTTTAAGTTTCCTATTTAAATTCATCTGATTTTGTAGTTAAAATACATCGTAGTTATTTGTGTAATTTAAAAACATTGGGAAAGTTCGAAATATAATTAAGATTTCTTCTTGTCCTTTATAAATTTAATTTATTCGTTTTTAAACGTTCAATGATCCACTTTCGCGAGTGAAATAACGAGCCAATTGATAGGAGAAATCGTTTAAAATTTAATAAAGTATTTATTTTCCCATTTTCGTATTTGTGAAATTTGACACGCATCTGACGTTTAATTGTTGCATAATGTAAACCCATCCTTCGACGGATACTCGAACATGATTAATTTGGATTATCCTTCCTCTTATCGCGATCGTTATTAAAGACCAGCTTGAAATTTTCCTACGATCGACTTTGCGAACCCACGTTCCGGAGTTATCGAATATTCGAGGGTGAATTCGGTGAAGATAGAAAAAGAGAGGAAAAGGTTCGAAAGAGAAAGAGAGAGAAGAAACGGCAGACTTCAATTACGTTCTTGAGAAAAATATTCTTCGATGATCAAACGCTTATGAAATAAGCAAAGGAAATTGCGTTTGACGAACGCGACAGTTCTCCTTCCAGGTTGTTTACAAATCGACAAAGTGTTTTCCGCTCGTTGTTGAATTTACCTTGCCGAGATTCGCGAAATCTGTTCAAAGGAAATCCGTGAAAGCTTCCGACTGTCCTATTTTTAAACAAAAAAGAACCCTTGAATTGCTTGCAAGGAATAACACGACGCAACGCGATAGATATACATAAATGACAAATATAGTATGCATTCAGGATTACTTGCCGAATATACGGTTTTTCACGGATCTATTGCTGTTACTTACGCGATATTTTGTAAAAGATAAATTGAGAATGTGTAATGGTAATTAATGGTCAAACTTCGACCCATTTATTATCCCATGTGTGTGGTCTAATAAAATTGATATATTAGTATTACTGTACCTCGACTGTTTCACAATATATTATGAGGGACCCGTTTCAAGGATAAATTTAACACTTAAAACATAAAAACAAATGAATTTAACTCTGAACATTTCAAGACGGATGAATTTAACTGTGAAAATTAATCAATGAAGTTTAGAAATGTATGAATGTCCTACTTAATCTTGCTTCCAGTTATTAAATGTTTTTTTTTTATCAACCAGTATCTACATTCGCAAACAGATGCTCCACATGATAATTTTTCACCTAAATGCATGTTTGCAAAACAATAGCATTTCGAAGTACATATCTGGGTGTTATTCGAATTTACTAAAATCTTTGTTCAATTCTTTGACAAAGTATAGCGGTTAAAAAAGTATTTGTACATCCAATTTTCAACGAATAACTTTTGATAAATAAGTAATACATTAATGGTTTCATTTGTTTTCTTTAATAGTTTATCACATATAGAAGCGATGACTTTTTTTGTAGTTTTTAATATAGAGTTATAAAAAAATAATAGTAGGCAAACAAAATTTCACGACTATTTAAGCGTTTCCATATTTCTGATTCTGATAATATCTAAGTACAAATTTTAATAATTATAAGTTGCTTATGCTTCTAACATGGATTCTATCACCCTTTTGTAAATTCTGATAAAATTCTTAACCATTCTTCAGATAGGGTACTGTTTGAATAATTTTTATTACAAATTTTATACTTTTTTATTTCTAAATCAAGAGATGCCTTTTTTTTAGTGTTACTAATTTGTTCGTATTTTTTAATAGCATATAGTATTGTAGAGAAATTCAGGTTTAATGTAATAGAGATTTTTCTATAATTTGACCAAGTTCACGTATGAAACTTATTCTATGTTGCACTGATATTGATATTTTACTGTTTTCAAGAGCCATGATTGCTCTATCGAATGTGAACGTACAGTAACTTCAGAGTTGAGGACATCTCGTAAACATACTTCGTTTACATTCGTACGTTTACAATGCTTTTGCAGATGTTCAAGTCTTGCATTTCGTTCGCTCACTGGTTGAAACTTCAAAACGATGCAACACACGCAACTGAATTTTTTATGTTTACAAATGCTAAATGTATGCGTAAAATGGATCCCACGTATTATACTATACGACACCCCGAAGTGTGGAATTGAGAGGTGTTTCCGAAAGATAATTAATTTTATAATTTGTTTCGACGGTTCGTATTTTAGAGAAATGGAAATTGTTATTTCAATCGCATTTGTGTTTCATTCCGAGTATTTCAATTGTTTCGTTCTCCATAACATAATACAATTTGAAAACGAAACAAGTAAAATAATACGATAGATAGTTAAATTGGAGTTTGTCATTTTATAACTTCTACTTTAAAAATTAAACGGTTTTCTGCTATTTTCAGAATTTCGATATTCCTTTTTTCTCTTCGTACAAATCGATAAAATTAGCCACTCCGGTTCTGCGATGAATTATTTTTCAGAACGATATCGGTTCGTAGCGACGTAACATTTAGTAAACCGTATCTGTTTGATAACATTTTTATATCATATCCGATATTTTGCACAAATAATTCTTTGGGTCGTGTACAACGTTTGTGCACAAAGACAGTCGATTAGCGACACGACCTTTGTGATATTGCACTCAATGTACACAAAAATTTTATTACAACGAATACCGAAGGAAAGTGTAGAGAAGAATTTTAAACCAGAAAACAATTATGCTAGAGAATAGATATCATCGTTAAGATACCGTGATGGAGGACATTAGTTATGACCCTCATCAGAAGTCCAAGTGTTCGTATAAATAGACTATTTTCGCCCTTTGGGTCCTTGTCGGTCGATAAATGAGGTAGTTTACAGTGAAAGCAATCGTATTCCAACCATAACCTTCGTCTCTTTTTGTTTCGAACGGGGTACCATTTTCTATCAGATTTTACCAAACGTTTTCCTTAAAGGGATCTTCTACAGTAACTCGACAAATGTATTCTGATTAAGAAATCGCGACAACCATGAGAACTGCCACTAATTTTGACTAACGACAAACTACTTTTATCGTTGTAAAAATTTGCAAATATTATTGAAACAGTACCAAATATATTATATATGAAAAACGTCGATGCAAAAAGTTGCATAGTTTCTTCGTGAAAAAAAAATAGCAAAGAAAGCAAAAAAAGGAAGTTTTTCAGTAGAAGACCCTCTCAAGTGCACAATAGTGCGATCGTTTTAATTAATGGTACAGGAAACGGAACGTGTCGGTATAATGCCGTTAATTGTTTTCACGTTTTACCATACTCTCACCTGTCACATCGTAAACTATGGCGTGAATCACCGCGAAATTTTCAGAACGTCGTGTCGCAATATGACACGTGTTCGAAATATTTTACACCTCGAGTTTAATCGAGGGCTAAGTCGACACGATGATGAATAACGTAATCCTTGCACGATACTTATTGCTCATCGTCTCGAGTACTTTTAATAATTATTTGTACTTGAAATCGAAAGTTCGCGAGTCACATTTATAATTCAACCGGAACTCGTAATTTGAAACTCATACGTACGTGTAAAGAAAGTAATTGTGATTTATCGATCGTCGGTGCGTTCCGCGAATCATCGTCGGTCCCGAGACACGTTCCGCGATTGCAACGGACGGAATTTCCTTTTCAAGGGGAGTAAATTGTTCCTTCGTTTTTTGAAACGTTTACGTGGGAATTACGATGAAAGTGCAGCTCTCGGAGCGTGTAGCTACACCGTGCATTACACCGCAACAGCGGCGTGTATTTGCATTTCGTTCTCGTCTTCCACGGGCGTCCACGTGCTCATTTTATCAGGTCGAAACGATGACACGGCGGGTTTGTTACGAACCGGCCTCCACCGGCGATACCGAAACGCGGAAGGGACGGGAACGCGATGAAAAATGTCCTCGCTTTTTCGATACAGTCGACACAAAAGGGAATAGAGGAAGGGCGGAAAAGAGGTAGGAAGGGTGAGCATGGAAAGCACGCGGCTAATAGCAAGTCGTAAATCAAGCTCGCGGCAGGAATGCGTTGATTCACCTCGATTTAGTCCGACTTCGTCGATAGTAAGTATGTATTAGTTCCGATGCGTTTATTATTTTACTCTGCACACACCCTCGACGTCGATCGGTGTGTTAAATGTAACTTTAAGAAATTAATTTAATAGAAAAACTTACAAGTACTTCCTGACAGAAAAAAGTTGTTTACTCTTTATTTGTTATTCGAAGTGTGTATTAACTGTAACTTTAAGGAATTAATTTAATAGAAAAACTTACAAGTACTTCCTAATAGAAAAAAGTTGTTTACTTTGTATTCGTTATTCGAAAGGTGTGTTAACTCTAACTTTGAGGAATTAGTTTAACGGGAAAACTTGGAAGTATTTCTTAATAGAAAAATTTAGTGCTTCTTAATAGAAAAAAGTTGTTTACTTTTTATTTGTTATTCGAAATGTATATTAACTGTAACTTTAAGGAATTAATTTAATAGGAAAACTTACAAGTACTTCCTGATAGAAAAAAGTTGTTTACTTTGTATTCGTTATTCGAAGTGTGCGTTAACTCTAACTTTGAGGAATTAGTTTAACAGGAAAACTTAGAAGTACTTCTTAATAGAAAACAGTTGTTTACTTTTTATTTGTTATTCGAAATGTGTATTAACTGTAACTTTAAAGAATTAATTCAATAGAAAAACTTAGCAGTACTTTTCAATAGAAAAAACTTGTCTATTCTTAATTCGTTATTCGAAATGTGTATATAGATAAGAATTGTGCCATGAACACAGCAGAGTGAGAGCCAGTGAGATGAAGTGAAAGCGATGGGGGATAACTAGTCGACGAATAGGCAGAAATCACGGTAGTTAGCAAACCGCGACCACGCTTGACCCAATCTGTACATTACGATTAAGTATCCTCATTTTCGTAAGAGATTCTGCTGGCAATTGCTTATACGGGGGAGTAAAGCTGAATACTGTCAGAGAAGACGCAGAGCTAACAATAAATACACGTATAACGAACAATTCGAAAAATTGCGCGTGAATCGCTTAAAAGTCGCTTTATCACGCTCCTCCCGTTCTTCGTGAAACCACCGTTTCCTGGTTAAGTCATTTTTTCATGCCCGTCCCTTCAATTACAGTGAGTAGCGACAACAGAGGCACAATAACAGAGGGGTTTCGTGATCAAACGCGGAAGGTGCGGCGTTCCGGCGCGGCCGACTTTTTAGAGAATTGCCAGGCAGGCGCGATGCACTGTATACGCCAATGCATTGCGGTGCATCGCTAAAGAGTCGAGCCGGTCGTACCGACGCTCGTTCGAGCGTTTCGTCAACAACGAAGCGTCGATCTCCGCTTTGGAAATGGCCCGCAGCTTTGGCAATGTATAGGCTCGATTTCACTGTGGTGCATCTGCTTGTAAACAAGGCGACGATCGGTTCTGCAGGATGAATTTCCAGATTAGCGTTTGCTGTAATTACGCCCTTTTGTCCACTAACGGTACCCTTGATCGTAGATCACATCGAATCGTGATTTCTACCGATTGTAAAATCTTATCTTTGTTTCTGCTCTAAGATTGCTACGACACGTTCGTTAAATTCTATTTTTAAAAAGTATTGCGCATTTGTAATCGAGAGAAATTTCGAAAAAATTATTTTCTTCAAAAATAGAAGTCGATTTTTTTAATTTTTACTCGCTTTTTGTTACGAACAAAATTTTATCTAAGCGCGCGCATGCGTTTATATTTATGTCTGTTAACATAATTGAATTTAAACGATTAAATGGATTTCGTTAATTTAACTTTATATTTAAGTTTCATATTTTCATCTCGAGATGTTATTAGATTTTAAACGAAATTCTTTTGTGGATTACGATAATTGCTTTTTGTATATTTCTTTATTTGTAGAAAATGTATGAAAGGTTACTCAAATTTTTAAAAACGAGATAACGTATTCTTATCGATGCAGTAATGTAGCTCATAATGAAAAACAAATTCATCTACGTACGATGTACCGACCTTCAGATTGTTTTTAAGGCCGACTTAAGAAATATACCAATGCCCCCGAAATTTGGCAAGATACGACCATAAGAAGTATTTGTTTATTTACCAGAATATTTGCTCCTTTGATATAAACAATTTTTTCGTTTGACTTGAATTGACATTTTTAAAGAAACCGAAGATATTTTAAATATTTACGTTAAAGAGAACACTCTGTATATATTCACGCATGAACGTATATTTACACACGAATCAAATATTGTTATAGTAATTCCTCGCTTAAAAATAAAAACTGAAACTGCCAGTTATCATTAGCCAAGCTTTGGTGGAGAATGTTTCAGCGCAAAATTTGTTGTTTCTCGCGAAGTTTCACCAATGAAAATAAATCTAAACGGGATTTCGTATGGAATTATAATTCAAAAACGAGATTTAGTTTGTAATTGTAATTTATTCGCATCCTTTCTTATGCGAACACTTGCAAATACGTTGAATAAAAAATGAAGTCCAGATAAAATCGAGTAATGCAAACGTTTTCGAATTAGTACACACGAATACAATGAATCGAATCGATAGCGCCATTTGCACCACAGAATTGCTATATACTCTGAATAAATACTGCAAAAATGATCAAGATGCACGTATATTTACTACACGTACAATATTTGTACAACTTAATACACGGAATACATTCATTGCCACATGTCACGATGAGACCGTGTGTAAAAGATAGTAATTCTAATGAGCTCGTATTTGCATAAACTTTTACGCGGACTACCTTCTTGTTTACTTCGAGTAAACGAAATTATTTAGACATTACCGATCTTTGTTTAATATCTCGTTTCTGTGAATCGTACACACAACAAGTTACAAATTCATGCATTACCGTAGCACGTAATTGACTGATGATGCCTAAGCCAAGTACTTTGATCGTTCGAGGTCATTTCCCCTACTGTGAGTGATGCCATAAATTAACTACTCTCTTACAATAGCTACACGCCTCCGTATTTGAAAGAAGGCCAACGTGTGCTAATAGATTTGCAACAAGAGGTAAAAACAAAGGAACGAAATATCTAAACAATATAATGGGACTTACTACAAATAAAGAAACTAATCTCTAAATAGTCTTGAGTTGCTAAAATATATGACGCTTACTGTATCAATTGTGACTAATGCAGTATTGGAACTTACTCCTAAACAACCTTGAGTTGTTGAAATATATGGTGCTTACTGTATCAATTGTTATAGTTAATGCAGTGTTGCGTTGGGAATTGAACCATTTGATCATTTTGCGAATGTACTGCGGTATGATCTTCTCGACTTTCGAGCTGAAAGCGAAATCTTGGCAAGTGTAACGTTGCAACGACGATAAATTTTGATCGTTTCGTTAACTAAATTTCTTTCTCCGATTTCGAGTGCTCCGATGTTATATCGATCGACTGTTTCATACGCGAGAATTAACAACGCTATGACGACACGCCAACTTGTATTCACCTCGTGTATCTTGCATCCACGCAACTGCAGCTGCATAACCGGCCTGCAGGCTGATGAGAACATTTACGTATATATGGCTATCATGACAGGGAAACAAGGGAAGGAGAGAGAGAGAGAACGAGGGGGACAGTAGAGATAGCACGGCAGTCTAAATTGTGTCTGAACTGCCTTGGGCTATTCAGGCGATTGCTCGTCAAATCGATTCATTGAATTGGCCCTCGCTTCATTTGCAAACAAACCGGTCGATCTGAATTCTATGTATATTAGAAACGATACATTTCTAATTATCCTGTCGAAAACTGAGACATTTAACGTTACGGTACTTAGGTTTGGCAACAGTTTCATTTCGAAAGTATATTGAACAACGAAAGTATTTGAATCACAGGTTGGTCGAAGATTCGCTATTATTCGAGAACTGCGAGATATTTCAAGAAATTAAAGAAAAATTGAAGATTGAGATTAAACTTAAATACCAGTTGAACAGAATGCATTCAGCAGAAATATATGAAGATAATTCTTAGAAAAAGATTTAGAAGAAAAGTCGAAATAAAGATTCAAATTTGCAACAGGTTGTAATTCTATTAACGTAATTGTCAAAATATATCAGATTCAATGTAACAAAGAATATTTTGGTGCTACAAAAATCGATGGTTATGCATTAATTGGTATTAAAGATTATAAATCCGTTAAAGTTGAAAGTCGAAAAAGAAAATAATTACATTTAGACAATGATAAAAGAGGATTCAATTGATGGGCAAACAATTATTTGTGGTAAATTCTTTTAACGTTATTCGTGATAAATTGTTCGAACCAAAATATTAGGTAAACCGTACCAAAATATTTAAAATTATTTTGCTATATTTACAACTTTAAATTTCAACGAAATATTACTAAGGAAATATAACTGTATATTATCGTTTAACAGATACGCAAATGACATTGTTTTTAAAGTAGTTTTTAAAGGCGTTTTTAAAGTAGAATTAACGTATTTTTGCTAAAAATGAAAATTTAAATTGGTACTTTGTTCGGTATCAACTGCACTTAATATGGAATTAATCGAACAAATTTTGAAATTACATTAGAAATTCCTTTTCTTTCTAGAAATGAATTTTAACGAACAAACTTCAAATAAAGCAATAAAAATACATATTAGATTATTCATTAGATATTTCTCTGATTGTAATTCAATTGTTTCGTTGTTTCAGTAAAATGAGATTGAATTTGTATCTGTTCTTTCCACTTTTTTTCTTTATAGCCCGTAATTCTATTTTCGCTTGAACCCCATGAAGGTGTAAAGCGATAGTAACTTCTATGGATAGGATCTATCGCGCGATCATTTATCCAGAAATGTAGGTTGAAACAGAAACCTTCGAAAGAGAATATTTTCCTTTTTCCATATTTTTAACAGCGATCGATCTTTGCAGCGTTGTCGAAGCAGAACTCTGTCCGTGAGAAAAATGAAAATCTTTAGGGTGGTAACAAAATGCGAGGACTCGATTGCGCGTGGGTGGAGTGGTATGGCGTCGAACGTCGATCGTTGAAATATTTGACAAAATTTCGTGAAATATTGGAAAGAGAAAATATCGGGGTGGTGTTCGTATAAACGAGAAGGAGGGCTATTTTTGATTCGAAACTGGGTTAGTCAAACAATATCCCAGTGCAGAACACTCCTGACATTATGCACATCCTTCGTGCAGTTTAATCCGGAATTGCTTCTTCTTTTAGCTCGGTCGAAATTGATAAATAAAGGTAAAATATCATCGTATGCACTTCCGAAAATTACATTCCCTGTTACTGCGCTTCCGTCGAATCGCTCGAGTATCATCTTGTCTCATACACAGTTTGTACAATAATTACAATTGACAATACATTATCAGTTATTTGATTACAATGCAATCAGGTGTACCATTTAATAGTTATATACCTATTATATTAAAAGTAGTCTATTATGTCACAATTTACGAGGAAATTATGAATAATTATTAGATTTTTAACTCTTTCGTAATATGATTGTTTATTTTTTGGAATAAAACTTCGATTTTGGGCATACAAGAATATTGATTTATTTTAAATTTCTTATCGGTTTAATTTAGATAAAAATGAAACATTGGTATATAAAGAGTAAGGAGAAAAACAAGAAAAATTACAAAATAGATTTATTGGGAAAATCAAAGCTGATAAATAGTTAAATTCACCAGTAAACGAGTAACGTTCAATTAATTTAATTACACTGTTTGTAACATGATGTTTATACTCCTATTAGACACTAGAAAGAAGTTAATAATTTTTCGATAAGAAAAGAACTTGATTTATGTAGACAATAAATACAAATTTATTAAAATTTGTCTTCATTAGAGTAAAGAAGTTTGTTTAACTTTTTCCAATGACGGAAATCTTGGTCCTCTTTCAATTCTATGAAGATGATGACTTTTATGTTCTAAATCTTAAGACTTTTGTGATAAATAATGAAGTGTAAGCAGTGTGTTATAGTGAAGCAACCACGTGTTAACAATATCTGATAGGACACTGAGGATAGGACACGAAAAATTGATTTGTACCTTATGGTACAGACTTTTTATGAACAATTTCTCAACAGTCAAAAGCATTAAAAGTTTTCTTAAAAATTGTAATTTTCATACAATTGGAAAGATTGAAAAAGATGACTGACCAAATAAATGCTCCTAAGGATGAAGACTTTCAGTTTTGTTTCAAGGAATAGGAAAAACAACTCTACATTTTGATTCTTAAAAATGTAACATAGAAAACCAATTTATAAATATAATCTCATTGCTTTTAGAATAAACCATCAATAAGTCAATATGAGCTGAGATACCGATAAATTTAGTGCATTTCTAATTGACAATTAGTAATTCTCAATTTCGGTTATACGTGTAGCGTGTTTAGTTTTAATTTCAATAGTATTGAAATGTTCTCAACTTTCGGAACTTTTCAATTATTAATTCCCTTTCTAATTTATTTTGAATAAAAATCCCAATAAACGTACAAACGCTCCCCAATATTCACTCATCGATTATTTGGAAATTTTGGCTTTGTCATAAATATGTAATAATAAAAAAGAACCTTTCTACTGGATTACGTAAAGCTTGTAATAAATGCTGAGTAAATTCGCAGATTAATCATAAAATTAATGCAAGATTATTAATATTCTGAAAATACAAATGCTCGACGTAAATTGAGTTTTAAATGTTAATTTAGTTAATTACTCCGCCCTACGCGTTTCGACGTACAAATTTAACCCCCTCGAGTTCATTTAAGCTTTCGTTAAATAATTAAGAATCATTTCGCATCGATGCAAACAAGACGAAATCCGGATACCGTGATATCAACGAAAGAACCGGAAAAGCTGCTTACGTACAGCCAAGAAAGAACCTTTCCGTTAAAAATAAACGTGAGAGTTAAGAGGTTAAGCCGTACGTAAGCTTTGATCGAAACGGACTGCCACTAACAGTCAGGACTTAATGAACAGAATAAGGAAACTTAATGTAACTACGACGAAACTGTTTTTTCTTTTTTTTAAGAATAATAAGAATCGTTACTTGTGATGTGGAAACAATTTATTCTGTTTTTAGTGTGATAAAAAGTTAACCTTGCTCCTTTCAAATCGATAAAGTTTGAAACTTAACCAATTTGTTTGTTCCATTCCAGCAACACGCATAACCCTAAATGTAATACATGCTAAACATATGTATTTTACAAGTAAAATAATTCCCACCAGTAGATCAGATAGCAGTTCTTACACTCTTTAAGAAATTAAATTATGAAATTGGATCAGATTCTCATAATAAAAATAATATTAGACGTAATCACGTCTGAACGATTTGGAATTATATGTAATTAGTCAGAGACAAGGGGGAGTATAAACTCTATAGATAAGATCTATGCAATTGTACGATGAATTTACCTATACATGTAAATAGCTTTCAGAAAAATCTGTTTCTTTAAATACTGCATTATAAATTAACGCATATTAATATATTATAACATATTTTAAAATCAATATATATATATATGAATATGTTATAATATATTTTGAAAAACCTTTGAAAAAGTATACGTATATCTCTAAAACTAAAATATTGTACGTTATTATTAACATTTCATTAATTTATCGAGTCAGTTAGAATTCTAACTCTAATAATTTTGTGATTAATAATTCGTTAGTTTGTGATTAATAACTTATAATTACGAATCGCTTAGTCTTTTGCTCGTACTTGTTTGCTTTGAATTTGATTTCCTGGAAATCATAATTGTCGATCGTTAAGCTGATTACATTTTGCCTAATACTCTAATAAAGAAGGCAAAGAAATTTTTCGTTAGATAAGGAAGATAGATCTCTATAGAGGAAGAGACTCTGCGAGTGTATAACGAGAGCGTCAAGTAAAAGTCCATGGGGGTCCACGGCTGAGTCCGCCAGGAATAGAAATCTGTGCTTATAGTTGCTGACTTAGTCTTGGACTCTGAGTCAGGCATGAGGATTCCGTCTTGAAACTCGTGCTTCTTTTTTTTTACCGTCTTACTTCAACCACCACCTTCGTCATCACTTTTAAACGACCTTAGATTAAGCTACGTTTACGATGAATAGAGAAATATACGCTTTTGAATAAAATTATAAATTCAATTTCGAATCAATTGGACACGTACGTTTCACTTGCTATGGTATAAAAATAAATTTATATTAAATTGTTCGTTTACTGTATGAATGTGTATTCTATCGGTCACGTATTTATTTCTTAGCAACTACTGTGGTCTATTTTTCGTGAGAAATGAAATTTTTGCTCAAAAGCATTTACCGAATTAACTGGTGTACGAATGCTCAAAGAAATTGAATTCGAAACTCTTTAGACAATAGCAGAAATTTGTCAGTTTTGGTAGCTAAATATCAACTAACTTGCTCGTTAATAATTTTATCGTTTAGTTTCATTTCATCGGATATTTCACCTTTTCGAGTATCGTTATCTTATATTTTTGATTTTCATTAACGAGTAAGAAGTAAAGAAGAAAATTAATTTAGTTCCACGGAAAATCTTTGAAACTTTTTAAAAATTGTTCTCTTAGATAACACCAACCGTGTTTTAGCAGAAATTCAATTTAACGTGTTGCCTAGGAGTGAAATTTGTAAACGAAAATGAAATTAGAAAATTATTATTTGGTTTCAATATTATGCATACGTATCGTACGAATTATGTATGTATATTTCGTTACTTGAAACAAGAACTTGAAATATTTCTGTATTCACATATATGTAGAGGTCCTTTTATATCGTGTACGTTAATTTTGTTTCTATTTAAAATTTTTGACACTAGATGGTTACCACTGAAATCTTTTTCGTAATAATCGCGTTTAAGTTAGGGTCTGCTGGATAATCCTTACCGAAGAGGCCGACCAATGCTAGTACCGAATATTTTATCTGCTTAAAGCCATCGAGGAGGTAAATCCTACCGAGTATACAGTCCAGATATTCCTCTGTCTCTCGTTTCGTTTAGTAAATTCGCTGACCCACGTTCTCTGTCTCTCAAATACGGAGGCGTGTAACAATATCGTCAAATATTTTCTAACTCCACTTACAATCGAAAAAAGGCGTCAAAAACAATTACCCTTGAATTTCACAGATTCGGAACAAAGTACAGGAATATTGTTCGATGTAACGTACGTAAATATTATTCAAGTAATTCTCTCCACGATTAAAGCTATCAAGATAATGAACTTTTCGTTTCGTTTCGACGAAAAGAATTTATCGCGAAAGATTCTCTCACGATATACGAATGAAACGCGTACCTCTCGTATTTCGAATCTTCGATAGCGAAAGGTTATCCCGTTGGACGGAATTATTGGTCGTAGATCTGTAGGTCGTCAAAATATACTTCCACTTCAGAAATTTGTTTCCTCTGGAACGAACGTTTCGCGACGATTTCCATAAGCATCTCTCCGGCGCATTTAAACTTTTCCAATTCCGTGGCATTTCATTTTCCAAATGGTCGAAGTAACGTCTTCCTCGTTTTTTTTGTTTTTTTTCTTCTTCTCTCTCTCTCTCTCGCCATTCTTGCTTTCTTCTATTCTGTCCCACGCGGAGACACCGGGATGCGCTTCCTTTTTTCCCCTGGTTCGAACGGATCGCGGGAAACGTCAGGAAAGTTTCAGAAGGTCGTTTCTCCGGCAGAGGGTTTTTCTTGTTTCGTCGTCCGCCCTGGAAATCGTTTGCAGTTTACTCGACAACGGAAAACGTCCGTCGGGTCTCCGAGTGAACGTGGCCTAAAACTTTCCCGCTCTCTCCTTTTTCTTTCGTCTTCGTCTTCCTCTTCGTCCACGTCTACGTCTTCGTCTTCGTCTTCGTCTTCGTGTTCCGTTTGGAACGGGGTTGTCAACCGTGTCGGGGATTTGGCATTGGCCCTCGGCTACTCCGGTCTCGTTTTGTCTTGTCTCGTGGCTTCTGCGCTTGAATTTTTCTACGTTCCCCTTCCTTACTTCCTCCCTTTCGAGACTACCGACGAGTTACATATGGAAATCTTTCGTGACTTTCAAGGTTTCCCGGTGAACGTCTTCCGCGACAGTGTTGCGCTTCCAAAGAAGAATGCTGACACAACTCGAAACATTCGAATTTTTCTACCTTCTTCAGCAACGCGAGTTTTTAATTATTCAGTTTGGAAAAGAGGAAACTATTTTACTATCGAGGCAAAACGGTTTATAGGGTAAAATAACCAACAATTTTTCATTCCTTAGCTAGTAATTATAATATAGATTATAGTTGGAGAATAAATTAATATTCTACCGATTTTTAAACAAGAGAAAAAATAACATTAGTAAGTTGGTACAAATTTAAATTACTTTGAGAAAGAGGAAACTATTTTACTATCGAGGCAAAACGGTTTATAGTGTAAAATAACCACCAATTCTCATTCCTTAGCTACTAGTTATAATATAAATTATAGTTGAAAAAGAAATAAATTAATATTCTACCGATTTTTAAACAAGAGAAAAAATAACATTAGTAAGTTGGTACAAATTTAAATTACTTTGAGAAAGAGGAAACTATTTTACTATCGAGGCAAAACGGTTTATAGTGTAAAATAACCACCAATTCTCATTCCTTAGCTACTAGTTATAATATAAATTATAGTTGAAAAAGAAATAAATTAATATTCTACCGATTTTTAAACAAGAGAAAAAATAACATTAGTAAGTTAGTACAAATTTAAATTACTTTGAGAAAGAGGAAACTATTATACTTTGTTATCTAGGCAACGCAGTTTACAGTGTAAAATAACGATCAATTTTCACTCCTTAGCTAACAGTTATAGATTAAAGTGTGAAAATAAATTTATATTTTACTGATTTTCAAACAAAAATAGAAGCAACTTCATTAGCAAGTTAATTCGAATTTAAATTACTCCTATTGAAATTCCATGTCTTTTCGAATTATTTGGGTAATTTGTGCTCTTTCTTTACATTTTATAGATTTTTGTTATTATGGAAGATAACTAAATCGAGGTCGAAAATGTATTAACGATGAATAAATATTCTTCGAAGAAGAAAGGAATTTCTTGATTTGAATCAAAAACTGTAAGTTCGATGTCAATCGTAAATTGAATTACTTATACGATGCGACAGGATGAAGAAACCGAAATAAGGAATGAAAATTTAATGTTATTTCGATCAAAGGTTTATATGCAGTAATACACTTGACTCGGAATAACTTGTCAGATTATACATTAAAAATTCGAAGTCTGTCTACACATTTACAGCAATCAGAACATACTTTTAAAAATCAGTATACTTCCAAAGTTCTGTGTATAATGTTCTAGTTTGTAATTGTCTGAAATATGAAAACATTGTTTGGTCGCTTCACTAACTCGTATATAATATTACATAGTATTCTCTCGTTAACTGAATTATCCCCCGATAACTGGAGTTATTTCCACCACTGTTCTTGTTTACTCACAAGGGAATAATGTGCTTTTGCAGGATGATAGCCTATATACTATCTGTGTGTATTACGATAATTATTATCCAGTATCATGTATCTACGTCATTATCGCTATAAAACTACAAATTAAAAAAAGACTTTTGCGTCAAAGAATGAAAAGGCACGAGCAAAAGGATTAATAATATTAAAAACGATGTTTAACATATATACATATATTTACTGGTTTTATTTTTGGTACTCGAACAAATTAAATTATTTCAAACTTTTTAATATTCAGTTGAAATTTTTACTTGCCCAATTTGAGTCGACAGTTACGAGTCGTGCCAAATTTGATACAAATGATATTAATAAAAGCCATTATATAATTAGAAACTGTTGAAATACATTACTTTTTCTATTAAAATAATGAACACTAAAACGATAACCGAAAGAAATTTATTAAAAGTGACAAAGAATAATTGTCGCTGCAGTTTATGGTGGAGAACAATTTTTTTTGTACAAGGTTAAATGCAGTTTACACTCGACACGAGAAATTTGGTTTTTACCTTGATAATCTGCGTGCTCTCATCGATGGAAATATTTTTTAATTTTCTTTCAATTATACAATTGAATGTCCTTGTGGTTTGCTGGTCATTTTATCGATCAGTATTAACACGCCCACTTTACGTTGGCAGAAATGATGAAAAAGAATTTTTTGGAGAAATACGAGGCCATATTATCGTGCTTCTTCTCATTAAATTTATTTATGTGCCGATTTTGAGGTAAGAAATCTCACACTCGACAAACTAGATGTACAGTAAACGGTACTTTTATCGCACAAAACAAGTTGTAAATGTGTATACAGTAATGGCATTTTGAATTGTGCAATTTTCTTACAACGCACTACTGCAGTTTGCATTAGCTGATTGGTTTTACCAACGAAACGTCCAACCGCAGTTTCATTCCAATTTTCTATGAGAAGATGGATGACAATTCTTCAACATAGTTAGTGCACATGCACGAAATGTATCAAAATGTGAAGTAACGGATAAAATTGTTTTCTTCTCTGTTTGGAAACATATGAACGTGTGTTAAATTTAGCACACCATAAGGGAAAGAGCGAAATGTTATTTTTGTACAGCGGGAATATTTTCGTAAATTAACAAATGTGTAATAATTCAAGTGATAACAATTATTTAAAATGTTCTTTTTCTCTTTAAACAGTTATATCGAGATGTTTTATTCAACCTTGTCGTGTGAAATATTTCCTACATTTTTAGTATATCGAAAGAGGGTTTTTTTTAACGATATTTATGCTTTCGCTATGATCATTGTACGATGAAAATATTTTGACTCTAAGTGAAGGCATCAAAGAAAAGCAAAGGTTATCTTGGTTTCTTTGCACAATACGGTACTTACAATTTGTTTAATACTCAATAAGAGCTTCTACAACTAATTCAATTAGCTACAATTGAACAATGTTCAAGATCAATCAAAATCAACGTAGGCCATAAATAAACGAAGCTGTCCATATAATTTTTCACGTTTCACGAATGTAAGAGTGAAACCATCGTCATTGTTTATGAATATCTTTTGGTTTGCTAGCTTCGGCAGGTATTCTGTAACATTTGGGATGCAATTGCTGCGAATGTGATGCAATTAAAATGAAGTACGGTAACGAGAAGAAATGGTGGACAATTAAAATTGTTGCCAACATCACAGAAACACAAAGACTTTCGAGAAGAGAAATCGTCTACAGAACAAATCAATTGCGAATGGAAGGAAAGAGAGTGCCGTTTCATCAACAGTTGAAAATCATATGGAAAATTTCGATTTCGCATCACTTTTATCGACTTTGAATAACCTTACGTTGTAGGTCGTTGAACTCGTCTTACAAGCCGTTGTCAAATACGATCGAGCAAATTCTACCGTATTTGAATAAAAAGACAAGACGACCTTCGGTTCTGCACGACGCTCCAAAGTATTTAAAAAAAGAAGTATTCAAATTTGTTTCGAGGTGCTGAAAAGTTATAAAATATTTCAAGGGATAATGTTGGATTGAACATCCGGTATATTTCTAAAAATAAATCGCAGTACTGATTCGGTGAGCGTTGAATCTGAAAATATATTTCTTTAAAAATGCCTCTAGTCCCCAAGTGAAGGTGCAACTTGGAAGGAGAAACATTTCTCTCCCCACCATCGTCATCGTTGGCACCGAGTTGTCATCCGTTTCGAGGTATCTCGAGTACTTGGCATTGGCCCTCGTCTGGGCTAGTCGTTTCATTTCGTTTCGTTTCGTTTCGTTTCGTTTCGTTTCGTTTCGTCTGGTCTGGTCTCGTCCCGTCCCGTCCCGTCCCGTTCCGTCCCGTTCCGTCCTGTTCCGTCCTGTTCCGTCCCGTTCCGTCCCGTTCCGTCGTACCGTACCGTCGCGACCCGTCTCGGTGCTTTTGCAAGCTCCTCCTATCTCTCTTTCTCATTCATTCGCGGAGCGTCTTCTTTTCTCGACGAGGCTCTCGCTTCCTCTGTTTAATACAGAACGTTTTTGTCGTTTTGCATAGCTAACCGAGGCCAGTTTCGTCTCGGCTATTTCCTGTCGCATTTTCCACGAGAACAGAACACCGCGCGCGATCGTCGACCGCATTTCTCGTGGGGCCGTTTTAAACTTCGCGCCCGGAAACCACCCTCACCGTGGCAATCGACGGAGAAAGGGTTGCCAACGGCAATCGCTTAACTTCCGCTTTCTTACCAAGACCTTTCTTTTCATCGTTCGTTTGAAAAACCGTCAGCCGCAGTCTACGCTAAATTTGTGGTCATTTCATCGAATTAAACTGTAATTAAAAGTAAACTGTATGGAACGAGTCAAAATGTGAACGTTGTAATGTGCTCGATATCGAAATAAAATACATCGTTTTTGAAGATTTAATCAGCAACGAATATTGAATATTTCCGATTTTCATCGATAACCAAATTCATCGATACGAACGTGTACGGGGTTCTGAAATATAAAATAGAAAATAGAAAGTGTTATAACGGGAACGTAATACGAGAATAAATTAATCGAAGAACAATCAAAAGTGACGAATTTAACGCATAGAATTTGTGGCAACCATGAACACGTGATAATCCTTACGTAGTGGTAAATTGAATAAATTATAAGATGACAGAACGTACATTTACAATGGTTATGAATAATGACATACTATATATTGGTTCATATTGGAGGATTATTTATGCTTTATTTTCCCCAGTTATTATCGATGCCTTAAATTATGTAATTATCCGATTGTTTCATTTTTAAATTTTATTTTTGCACTAAATTTTCCATGGTTTCGGTTATTTAGATTTGTTCGACTAACCACGCATCGAAAAAATTCTGCTTTATTATGAATTTTTTTTAACGCTAGTTAGACATCACCGTAAATTCTCCAATGATACATATATTTAACCGTGAACGAAGAATGTTTTTACTCTAAGTAACTAATTGTAAAATTTATATTAAGTATTTGCTTCCATCTTATTTCCAAAATGTTTCAGTTATGAAATTCAACGATGCAATAAATGGTCGATTTGTAGCATCGTTTCAAAATATTTTACTTCCAGATGATTTTCTAATACTCAAGTATTTTGTTTCTTACTCGCATATTCTTTCAGTTACGTATTTTTCAAATTTCTCATTTCAAGTACAATATCAATTATACGGCAAAATTCGACCGATTATCGAAGCAATGATGTACATCGTACTTGGAAACACGCATAAATTCTCTTAGAATTAACTTTTCTTATTCTTATTCATTGTTCTCTCTGCTTCTGTTACAGGGTTGGATCATTTTTTCTACAATTTCAGCGCTCCTTACCCTCTCGATGTTATTACATTCCAGACGTTGCCTTAGCTCCTTTTCACGGTTCAAACTGTATAAAATTGAATTTCCTTTACAAACGTTTCCTACACGATATTTGGATAATCAAACTTTCGGATAAACGACGCTCGAATAATAGAATATTTGGTTACGAAGTCAAACTCTTACAGAGGATTGTAAAAAGATCGTGTCAAGTTTGATAAAAATTGGAAATGATCAATTGTGCGATCCTTTATATAAGAAATCGATGTGAAAAAGAAACTTATCCGATCCTCGTAAATAGGTACTCCTTGTAAATAAGCAAGATTTAAAAATCGATCGAAAAAGAAAATTATCCGATTCTCGTAGGTACTTCTTATAAATTAGCAAGATTTAAAAATCGATCGAAAAAGAAAATTATCCGATCCTTGTAGGTACTTTTGGTAAATTATCAAGAGTTAAAAATCGATCGAAAAAGAAAATTATCCGATCCTTGTAGATACTTCTTATAAATTAGCAAGATTTAAAAATCGATCAAAGAAGAAAATTATCCGATCCTTGTAAGTACTTCTGGTAAATTAGCAAGATTTAAAAATCGATCAAAGAAGAAAATTATCCGATCCTTGTAGGTACTTTTGGTAAATTATCAAGAGTTAAAAATCGATCGAAAAAGAAAATTATCCGATCCTTGTAAGTACTTTTGGTAAATTAGCAAGATTTAAAAATCAATCGAAAAAGAAAATTATCCGATCCTCGTAGGTACTTCTTATAAATTAGCAAGATTTAAAAATCGATCAAAGAAGAAAATTATCCGATCCTTGTAGGTACTTTTGGTAAATTATCAAGAGTTAAAAATCGATCGAAAAAGAAAATTATCCGATCCTTGTAAGTACTTTTGGTAAATTAGCAAGATTTAAAAATCGATCGAAAAAGAAAATTATCCGATCCTTGTAGATACTTCTTATAAATTAGCAAGATTTAAAAATCAATCGAAAAAGAAAATTATCCGATCCTCGTAGGTACTTCTTATAAATTAGCAAGATTTAAAAATCGATCGAAAAAGAAAATTATCCGATCCTCGTAGGTACTTCTGGTAAATTAGCAAGATTTAAAAATCGATCAAAGAAGAAAATTATCCGATCCTTGTAAGTACTTTTGGTAAATTAGCAAGATTTAAAAATCGATCAAAGAAGAAAATTATCCGATCCTTGTAAGTACTTTTGGTAAATTAGCAAGATTTAAAAATCGATCGAAAAAGAAAATTATCCGATCCTCGTAGGTAGGTACTCCTTGTATGTTAGCAAGGTCTAAAGAAATTCCGAATTCCGTAGCAACGAAGCTTCTTTTTCTATTTGCTTGTCGCATCGTAGGTATCGTTCACCGGCAAGTGGAGTGCAACCAGCGGTAATTTTTAGCTCGATCATGGTGAAAAATCAACGACCAGAAGCGATGGAACTCCTGAAACGTTTCCGAGGCTTCGGTTCGTTCGATTAACGATTTTCAAGGGGTGCCCTCTCTGTGTCCCTAATAACCCCCGCGAAATTACGCCCGCCGCGTTATTGAATCCGAGCCGTGAGCTCGATAAGAAGCGCGGAGGGGTGATTAATGACGAGGCGGCACTAGGGTGGGCGCCGTTACGTTTCCCTCTCTCGAAAGATTAACGAACTTTCAACGATCGGTCATTTTTGGATTTTCCGGTGCAGGACGTTCTCGTTGGAACGAACCAACTGTCTCGCGAATTGCTCCCCTCGACACCCTCAGACTATTTTTCCGATCAAAGGACAATTTAAACCGATCTTCTCCCTCACAGGATTCAAAATAATCTGAATCTATTTCTCGTCATTCTTCAAAGTACGAAGTAAAATTTAACTGTATAATAATATTGGAAAATTACCCAAATCGGCAATGGTCGATAACATTTAGAACGAGATGGCGTGCGTACGAACGAATAGTAAACCATGTACAGACCTAAGTAGATACGTACATCGATGATCGAGCTAAGGAAACACTCGAAACGAATCAGTATGGTGCCAATTCTTTTATAAAGAAACTAGAATGTGCGGGACACGTTCAAACAGAATGTCTACAAAGTATAGTAAGAGCAGGACGCACGAGAAAATCCTCTATAAATTAAACAAAGCATAAAAAATCGAGTTTCCAATAGTGGATTTTCCTAACAGAGACTTATCACGGATTTAAAATTCGTAATTTCGATTTTTGACCAATGAACGAAACGAACAGTTTTTTCTCTATATGTATAAACATTAATCGAGTAACTAAAATTTAATACTTTATTAAGGGAAAATTTCTAAAATCGATTCTCTTCTTTAACCATTCGGGTGGCTAATACTCCTTATCTAATAATTTTGTTTTCTAAATATTTGTAAAATTCATTTCATATAAGAGAAATTGATATAAGATCGAAGTGAGGTTAAAATTTAATATATACGGTGATTAAATTTTATTAACTTTCGCCTGTAGCACCGACGATGTTATTAAAATGTACATTCTTATGATGTTAATACAGCGGAGAACCGGAATCTCAAGCGCGACAGCTTATGCGTATCGGTTATCGGAAAAATGTGAATTCAATTCAGCGATATTATAAAAATGGTCAGACCGAGATTATTATGATTTTACTCGGTATTATGTTTCAGACTTATTATAAGTGATCACGGATGAAACTTACCATAACTGAACGTATTTTCGTCGAGTAAATAACACTGTGAAACAATAACGCAACATTAATGATAGTAATTTATAAAATCATGCGATTAAAAGTATACGATACTGAATACTTGCACAATAGTATTTTTCATTGCATTGTTTGAACAGGGGGATGTCAATATTTTTACGATAGAATAGAAACTTTTAAAAACCGAATAAATTATTATTATGAAGTTTGTATTAGGTATTTTTGTAAATTGATTTCCGTTATTTACTTTTACTACCTTTTAATAATTTTATTATGGGACGTTTAGTACGCGTACTTTATCAATTTCCATTATATTTTAACATAAATAATTATAAAGATATTCTATGTTGTAACATTGTAGAACGATATATCCTAATACAAAATATGTTAAGCGATTAATTGAACATTCTCACGAAATGTTCGTTATCCTAGCAGTGTAGTTGGAAGAAAATTAATTACACGCTCATGGCCATCAAGATGCTTTTCCAACTATAACATTTGACTATCTCACCACTCTAACTCTCGTGTATTCTCGCAAACGTACGAGCACAAACTCTTTGTTCAGCAATCAAAGGTAGAAGATGATACACCAGAAGTGGTGAATATATATCATATGGACTGTCGTGCAATTGAATTCTTTAAATTCAAATGAAAAATTTAAAGAAAATGGAAATTTTTGAATTAAAAATTTGTCATAATCCATATATAATCTCTCAATTGACCGATATGGCTGGTTCAATAATATTTAGTAGTGCAGTTTTGTCTTCCATTAGATCGTAGGATGGTAGATCTAACAAAATTGTGTACCACCAATTAACCCTTTGCAGCACGTCATTGTTCACCCTGCGTTTCAATAGTTCCAAGCATATTGTTTATTACTTTAGAAATTATGTAGAAATACAAAGATTCAAATGTGGTTTCTCGAGTGTTGACAAACACGTACGTGTAAAAATTCGACTGGTGTTCTTCTTCGTCTTTGGAAAATTAAATATACAGTAAAACGCAGCATGTACTTCGTTTAGTAGAACTTTATTTAATTGTAATAAAAATGAAGTGACACCAAGGACATCCAGTAGCAACGAATTTGTGTTTCATAGTAAGCTATCATACATTGCTCTGAGACAGTCGCTCTATTTCCAATAAAATATAATTAAATCGAAAAAACTTGATCATAATTGTTGAATTTCCAATACCATCCAAAGATGATACAATAAAAATCATCTCTGGTAACCGTATGCATATAGTATACACTATGTGTATACAGTATATATATATATATGCAAAAGATATACCTTCCAGAATATTAAGAAAGTTTGATTTACCGATAAACTAGAAATACCGAGCTATTGTTTAATTGCAACCATGACCCAAAATTCCGCTAATAATAATTTAAACTTTTTAAGAGAATGTTGCGTTCGATGTCGAAACATTAAGCCAGAAACTTGTCCGTTATTATTGCGATGGTGCACGACTAGCAGTACGACCTACGAGGATGATTACAGCAACTGGAACCAGGAGGACATCGTCGATAGAGGATCGACGAGTACAATGAGTACTCGAGATCCTGGGACAATGTGGCGCCGAGTACTCTCAGAGAATTGAATCGAAATTGGGGTCGGCTGCTTTCATCGGCGAACATATTCTAGCTAACATTCTATTCGGTTACCTCTTTTGCCAGTTGGCATTGGCTAAGGGATCGCTCTTTCGCATTAAAACCCCGTGGAATGCGGGCTTCAACAGTAAGAAGAAAGATTTACCCTCTTGGAACCTCCTCGGCGTATATACGGACTGCATTTGTAGATATCGTATCGTTGAATTGTTCCGCTGGAAAAGTTCATGTTTGTAAAGTCTTTTCAACGATAAGTACACTGTGCTCTGGTTTTATGCGTTATCAGATTTTTTTTCGTCGATATCGATTTTTACAAGTATTTAATAAATTTGTACCTTAACCAGACTGCGTTCATTGCGTCCTTTTGACTCCACGTACTCTCGTGATACATTGTTTTCTATGATTAAAGCTATTGTAATAGATACGACTGAATACTCTTGTGTTTTCTTAGTTCTTTCATTGGAACGCAAAGCTAAAAGCACGAGTTTTTCACAAATTTGGAATATTTTCTACTAGCAGACTTTGAGTGTACAGTGGAACCAAAATTGTGTCAAAACCTGGTCGATATTTTATCAAGGTATCGATACTCGTTTGATGTCCAATCGAAACTTTATCGAAAAGTAATTCCAAATTATGACAACTTTCATTTCAGCTGAAATAGTTTCTTCAAAGACCAGAGAATGGTATTTCTTGAAAATATTGTACGATACATGAAATGAAATATCAGATATTAACAAACAAATTGAGATAAAAAAGTTCTCAGTTTACTTCTGAAATGAAACAGTCCTGCATTCATTCTCTGATTTGTAAATTACACTTGATTTTATTATATGCCCTGCGGCATTGCAACACAATGTTAAAGTTAATTTTACTTTGTTCACTTTATACCACGATGCTTGCTCCGTTTCTTCTCTTGCCTGCTTTGAAAGTTCTCTTTGGAATTTTTTTCCAAAATAAATCAGATTAATCGTAATTGAATATTTACTTTAGATGATATCCTTTCGCCGTTATTAATTCTTTTAATTCTGCTGGAAATAATATAGCAGCTATTTCATCAGCAGACGTAGCCTCTTCAATTAGTTTTATAGTTTTAAGTCCAAATCTATTCTTAAATCTATGTAACCATCCTCTACTTGCACTAATTGGCTTGGTGTTGCTTTCGGTGGATCTTCTGCCGAAATTCTCATACAAAGACATTGCTTTCTGTCGAAACACGTTACTTCCAATTGGAACATATTTTCTATTTATATCTTCGATCCACAAATTCAACGCATTTTCTACTTTTACTAAGCACTTATCGCGCACCTTGAGATACACTCGCAATAGAGTTCACGATTTTCTGTTTCTCTCTTGATAATTTCGTAAATTTTAGATTCATTTTCACCAACATCCTGATAAATTCAGTATATGATTCTTTTGTGTACTATAGTTGTACACTATACATTTTTGCTATAATTATAACTTTCATCCTGTCGTTTAAGAGAAGCACCTTACGACTTCTCTTTGGCATACTTGATTTGCCAGAATTCTTAGTTTTACGCGTTGGGGTCATTTTCAACTAAAACGGTTTAAGAAACGAATAAGCGAAATCAACAGTATCCTGAACGGTTGCCAAACAACTAACTGAGAATCTGGATATTGTCTTTTCATTTGTTTCAAGAGGTAACGATCGAATATTGTTACTGGTGTCAACAGTCGCTGTGTCCTTTCAGCAGTTATCGAATGCCAATATATACAAATTTGAATTGTTACGATCAGATTTTGGTTAATTTTTCATACTGTGAACAACCGCGGTTAGGTCTGGGTTAGGTCACAAAATCAAGGATACCAGGAATGTAGATGCAAACTTTGATTTATTCTCACACACTAAAGATAACGCTTAGTATTAGTAGTACTTCACCTACAGCATCTAGTTACTATAGCTCAAGAAACATTTGTTCGTCGCTTCAGCTGAATTTTTCTAAAACAATACCATCTTTAGTTTACTTGTATTATTCCTCTTTCTTATCACCGTAATTGTCGTCTTACATGTATATTTATTATTATTTTCTACTCTCTTTCCTTTCTTCTTTTCTCGACTCTTTATCTTCTCGTTGCACTCTTATAATATTATATTATTATTTTCAAGGTTAGGTTAATAACTATTTCCAGCTGTACCTCGCCTTCTGTATTGAACGTACGTATACTTAATTTCACTTAATATTACTTTTTCTCTGTTTACATATTACTGTTATTATTATAATATATCAAAACGTATTTATCAAAATTCTGCCCTTTGGTTTTCTCATCTTCTCCACTCCATGCTCAGATCCTTTAACATCAACATCAACTGGCACACATCGTTTCTGTTGATACTAACAACGCAACGTCGTACTGGTTACCATCTTCTGAAGGTATCTACTATTCTAACTAATCGGTTCTCTAACACTCATCAAGTAACGTTCGAAGTATACCACGACGTAAAGGGATTGCTTCTTGATTCCGTCTGTGAGCTGTGTTCCCTTATGTACTATTGGCTTACTAGTAGTTATACATTTACTAAGAATGTAAGTTCAACCTTAAGATAGATGACGCTATTTGTAAAGCTTCCTCAGTCATATGTATCACGAAGACGAAGAACTGTTTAGTTCTGACCAATATTCCACTCCAATCTGACTCCACTCCTTCCAGAACAGGTCTCTCGAGCTGTATACAATACGTGACTGTAGATTATAATTTAGCTATCGTTATGTTGATGCTCTTTGGTATCGAGGCTTCTATACATCCTCAAGAAAAACCAGAAATTGTACGAAAATTAACCAGTCACATGCCATTTACCTTTGCACCGCCTTTGAAGATACGTCACATTAACTGGCATTGTACACAATGTAAATTAAAATCGACTAGACTGTTCGAGGATTTTGAGCAGACCGATTTTAAGAACTTCCATAATCATTCGAATAGGATTACTTGCTCCTTGCTGTCTTGAACGAAATCTAGAAATTGTATCAAACGCAATGTTTTCTATGTTTAGGGTCACTTCAAGTTCATGCTGTAGTAAGTTGATAAAAATTGTAGAGTTCCATTTGATAAAAACATTGATGAGTTCAAAATCTAGAAACACGACTTTACGAACAACGTTGTCAAGAGTAATATTTGTCCCTTCGAAATAACGAGAATATTGAAATATTTAAAGTTACCAAGTCGAAAAAGACACCGTGTATAATCGTCTTTCAGTCTACTTGACGTAATTTCGAGCAACGTTTTCTCGGGCTACGTCTAATATTTATCTTCGAACTCCTCATTATTTTCTGTCGGATATTTGTCTTTGTATGCGACTTTGTGTTCGCGAAGCGTTCGTGTTCTTTCGTAATTAACGACGCAACTGGGATTACAGGATGACGAAGGGATGAAAGGAGCTGCCGGTAGAGACGCGATTAAAACAACGCCATTGACGTCTATGATATCGGATCGACACAACGATGAGGACGAGCTGACGGAATAACGAGGACACGCCGACAGAGATAATTAATGGGACATAGCTGATATATGGATCGAGGAAAGAAACAAGGACAAGGCAGCTGGCCGAAGACACGATAAGAATGTAGTACGACGAAGATAAACGTTAACCGAAGGTGGGGTTAATAAAACACAGTATTCGCTCTCACGCAGCGCCAATAAACTCACACTGTAGCTTTCAAATTGTTCACGGATGAACTACGATATTAAATATCTTATAGATATCCAAATATTGGATGAGTAACAATTTTGGTACATCTACAGGAATTTCGTGCTAAGAGTACTTCAATGAACTCGAATATAATTTCGAAGTCTGTCGACAAAAGAGCAACCCCTGAAAGGAACGTTTCGTGATACTTAAGGCCTTTTGCCTAATTTGTGAAGTAGATATCCAAATATCGAATGGATAACGATTTTGGTACATCTACAGGAATTTCAAGCTAAGAGAACTCGAATGAACTCGAAAGAACAATTTTTAAAATGGATATAATTTCGAAGTCTACCAACAAAAGGATCACTCCTGAAAGGAACGTTTCGCGATACTTAAGGCCTTTTGCCTAATTTGTATGGTAATAGGTTGCTCGATAAGTTTTGTCGTTCGATAAGAATTAGGTTCTTCGTTTTATTTTTCTAAAGATAGTACTACTGTTTGATGAACATGCGTGAAGTTTCGTGTAAATCTGTCGACGCGTTCGTATATTTACAATTGTTCAAAATTGAAGTGTCAGTATTTTCTTACAATGTAAACAACGATAAAACTTATTGAACAACTTAGTAGAAGATGTTGAAAATTTTACGCAAACGTGGACTGGTTGCGATCTCTGACGCGATAAGTAAGATACAACCGAAGAAATTAATTGCCAGGAGACCGAAAACTCTAGCGAAACACCGGAGACTCTAGTGACGTAGCAAGGAAGCAATGTCGACGAGTGGTCTAAAACAGTGAAAGACGTAGCCTTTGGTATTTCATTGTAGTCGTCGTTGAAAAAAGAGGAGGTTGTGCGACAAAAGGTCGAAGGGTAGTATGTCAAGGTAGATAGAAGGGGCTGGTGTGGCATGAACGTTGGGGAAAAACTAATTTCCCAGCGAGGTTGTAGATGCAGGATGCGGTATTAAAAGCCCTCCGGCAGAAAACACCAGCTCTGTCGGAGCGTACGGAGTCAGCAAAACCTTTTCGGCGATTCGTTCTCTCGTGTCCGGAGCCAACGTCGTATAATTTATATTCTTTCATATTCAAGTCACCATTACGAGTTTACGGCCAAGGTGTGTTCACGCGTCTCTCCTGTTGGCCACTAGCTGGCTATAAACATACTAAGTATTCCCGTTGGTGTAACACTTTGATAATGGGAGCAATTTTTACGACGAATGAACGCTCTTTGTGATTTACAAGGATTTTAATTCAATTAGATTCATTTTCGTCGTTCGATTTTTATTGAGTTCAGTTCTTACTCAAGCAAAAATTTACGATCGGTAAGAGAAAATTGTATTTTTTATTTTCGTTTAATTTGAACGCTCTTTGTGATTTACAAGGATTTTAATTCAATTAGATTTATTTTCGTCGTTCGATTTTTATTAAGTTCAGTTCTTACTCAAGCAAAAATTTACGATCGGTAAGAGAAAATTGTATTTTTTATTTTCGTTTAATTTGAACGCTCTTTGTGATTTACAAGGATTTTAATTCAATTAGATTCATTTTCGTCGTTCGATTTTCATTAAGTTCAGTTGTTATTCAAGCAAAAATTTACAATCGGATTTTTTATTTTCATTTAATTCGAACGGGGTTAACCGAGCAACATTTTCTTCCGAAACGTAATTTCTTTGTAATTCTCGAGCAGAATGAATCAGGATACGAAGAGACGTGGACACGACGCGGAGTTGCGAAAATGGCTTTATGTTTACCTTGTAGATGGAGAGCTACGCAACTGGTACAAATTATGTTTTTCATTTGGCTGAGAATAGGAAAAAATGGTAGGGGGAAGCTAACGCTTTCGCTGCGGGAGACTGACGCAAAACTAATTTATGACGGTCTACGCTATCCACGGTAGTGTTTTTTGCAAACATTCGAAGGAATTCACTCCACGCGGTACGCTGATCGAACGAGGGTTCGTAGGCACCGATAATAAGGGAAGGATCAATTACAAATTCACGAAAAACAAACAAGTAACACCTATTATTCAATAATCGAAACGTTTAAAATTGTCTTTATCGATCTTATACGAATTTTATAATTTATCGAAAATTTACAATTGATCGATACTTATAAACATTTTATAAATTATAAACATGCTTTCCAAGTTATATTATTATTTGAGTATTAGTTCCAGCATTACGTTTCTAAGATATTCGGTTGACATACTGGACTGAATATACTTAACACTAGAACTACCAAGGGGGTCAATTTGATTTGTTTTAAACTTCTTTTTAAGATTACTCAATTATTAACGGTATTTTTGCTTACAATATTTGTGAACAATTATCAAAATAGACATCTAAGTGTAATATTCGTGAGTATCGAGTAAGTTTGGCTGATTTTTAGTCAAATATTTACGCGTTAATTAATAATTTAAAAAATAAAAATTTCTCCGTAGCGAAAGAATATTTTTGTTATTGAATTCGATGTTTGATAGAAAAGACTAAGGGTCATGAACAAGAGCAATCATTAATGTTAACAGTCTTAGAATTTTAAGTAAACATAGATACGAAGTGCAACAAACGCAAATGTATTATGACAAAGAGAAGAATTTATTAATATCTTTAATTTATCTTTAATAAACATCTTATCTTTAATTTTAAATCTCGGAAATATTTGACAACAACAAAGTGGCGCGACTCAATTTGTATTTAATAACAGACCGTATTTGATGTAATTTAATTAATATTGGTCAAGTAATGAATTGCCACAAATTAGTAGAAATTATCTATTCCCTGTAGGAAAATAAAATTAAACAAAAAGATTGCAGCAAAAAGATTAATTTTTTTGTTACACGTTGAACTAGTCGATTCAGTTGAAAAAGTTTATCTTTCGTATAAAATGATTGATACGATTTCAACTGGTATATTTCATCGTTTGATGAACATATATGCAGAATGAAACAAATGTTTCGAGAAAATTTGCTATATTCGGCTCTTCGTGTAATAAATTCGAGTACGGGTTAGCCGTGTAACGAAGTACAAAGTAAAAGTTGAAGAAGAATGCTGGCCTGTATATGACACTACTCATAACTTCGCACAGTTGGTGCATTTTCGATGACAAAAATCTATTTACCGGTGGGATTCTGTGAATTTTCTCGTTTGGAGAAAAGGAATACCAACGCGCGGCAAAAGAAGGCAGTGGTGGAATACTTTATGCTAAACTTAATTTATACCGGGAGCGTTATTGAAACTCCAAGTAGGATTACACTCCCCAGCAGAGATACGAGATACATCTCTTAAGGTCAAAACCGAAAACTGCAATATCTGCAGTCTTATTTATCATCTTCGCTTGCCTTCTTTCTGTGTGTTTCTTTTTATTTTTTCGTCGTGTTTACTGCTGACTATTTTTCGTTTAAAACATTTCGTTATAAGCTATACAGCAATTCCTGTTTTCGAGTGATAAAGTCGAAACTGCCAATTCGTTTAAAATTTTCATCTCCAACTGAGACCAATACGATTAAACGAGAGGATAGTTTCTTTACTTGAATCCGGTGGAAGAATTTTTATTCGAAAACGAGGATTATTCTATTCGGAGCTAAATTCCTAGCGGTATTGCAACGGACCAAATTTACCTTAGGTTACACTTCTGATTACCTTAGATTTACTTTCTCATTACTATTCGATTCTAGTAACCTGATAGTACTTGCTCGCTAGTAGAAAAAGCAGATCCTTATCACCCATAGGATTGAATTTCACCGACTAATGGAAATTAAACTTGCTATGCTTTTCCATTACATCTTTATAAGCGTATTTTTAGAAATAACAACATAATTGTTTCTAGTATCGATGAATAAAGTAATAATTAAAATAGTCGGACCAAGCGTAATTATTTATACAAGAAAGTACATATAAACGTTTCATCTGTTTGGCTCTTCCTCGGTATATGGATTAGCACCGTTCAAGCAAGGTCTCGTGAAAACTCAGAGGTTCATCTACTCCCGCCTAAACGCGATACTAATGCATACATCGTGAGCAGCGTCTATAAGGTTTCTTACGATTAACATGTTGGCTCGTTTTGGCTACCTCTTTAACGTCACGTGGTTTCTCTGATAACGTAGGTATCTTGTGTCTAGGTAAGGAACGATCGAGAGCACTAATAGATGTGATACTTATTTCGAGAGCAAGAGCAGCTGACACAATCGATAGTAAGTGACATTGCGAGAAGAAATAACGGAGGAGTATGCTTACGAGTGCATGCAATTGCATTCATAGAGTACCTCACAATAGGAGTCTTGCACCCCGAGATAGTGGAGATTGAACTAAGTAGAGCTATATACAGTGATACCAAAAAAATATTTGCACACTTTTACAAATCTTGATTCGATACATTTCAACTTAATATCAAAATTTAAATTTACCGGTTAAACTTTTGGACGCTACCTCCGCTCGTACTTCTATTCACAAAATCGTCAACACACTTCGGTATATTAAACGGTTCTCTTAGTTCGATAAACTTAACAACGTATAATATAGGACTATCCCAACCCAAGAAATGGAAAATCCTCGATGACTTACACGACAACGATCATCGTCACCCTTATGATTTTAGATGTTAGACCTCTGTTTCTCGTTTCCTTCACTCTAACCGAACGGTGTTCCCCCTCCAGCTCTGTTTTCTCTTCTCTTTGTTCTAACTCGTGTAACCATGTACAACGAACTAAGAGCTAACACGTGTGAATAAAATGCTGAAAAGGAAAACTCAATTTCAACACTAAGAACGTTAATTATCAAGAGCCCACAATTTACATTCCGTTACACATAAGAATGTAAATTACCCTTTCTGTTGTTCCACGAAATACTTTCAACGGTACGCGAAAAAGGGAACGGTACACATTTAAGGGTTAATAATGCACGATTATAACGCTGCGTAATATAATAGTAACCGTTACCGTTGAATCGCATTATAAATTTTAAACAGCACCCGCGGCGGAGAAAAGAAAGAAACGGAGTTGCAAATCGCGAAAATAGAGTTTAAAGCAGACTATAAACGAATCGGTAGAAGGGAGGAGAGGGAACACGAGATTGGTCCAGGCTGGTCCCAAGGTAAGAGGAGAAAGGGGTAAGAGAGGAGGACTAAGAAGGAGTATCCGGATGAGCTTTCGTGGGGTGAGATAAAAAGCCGCTTCCTTCCGGGCGGCGACTATTAAAACCGTACCATTATGGAATATATAGTAGTGTATCCACGTCGACGCTTTTATTTCATTACATCGTTTGCGCGGCTAACGAAATTACCGCAATTTCGCGGCGTGCTGGCCACTGCGGAGCCACTATGCTTCGTTGCCCTACCTCGTCCTCCTCGTCCTCCTCATCCTACTCCTTCTCATCCCCCCTCTTCCGCCACACCAACCGACGACTTCCTCTCCGTCGAGAATTCCGAAGCACGTAGCAAACCGGAAAATCTTCTCGCTCCCGGCAATGTCTCGAGTCCCTTCTTCCTATCGATTGCTCATTAACCACGGTTATTGCACTAAACGCAAGACTTAAGACGTCGGGGGATTCATACATCAAACATGGACCCGTGATTTCGATAGAGAAATCGACCTAGCGAGAATTCCATACGAACGTGCACAATGCTAACTCGATTAACGTAACGTGATTCGTCGATTAACCTAACCCCCGACTACGACTTTTCCAAACTCGTTCCTCTAGGGATTAAATGGAGAACGTTCTACTCGTGGGCATAGGAATCGTTATTTACAGTGTGTCCCGTAAGAACGTGTCGATGATATCTTCGAAACTTGACACCCATTCGAGTGGAGACAGGGATGATCTAAACATATACCTCTCGAATACGCGTTGGCTAAGTTTCTTTCTCGTTCGTTTCTAACGTTGTCGAGAACAGATCATTCCGAGATGAGTGCTGTGTACTGTTATGCAGGAGGGAAGGGTTGAAGGAACACTCGTGTAGAATTCAACGATCCCTTGGCACTTTACCGAGGTTTTATTGAAATAGACCGACTGACAAGAATTTCACGGACATACTTAGCACTTAGACATGACTTGGAGAAGAGTGACCCTAGGGGTCTTCGACGGGTCTTTGTATCGTTCGGTGACAAAGAAAGAGTTCGATCCCAGCATGAGGTTCATACGGGGAGTCACGTAGGCTGATCCAAGAAGTGTTTTGGCTGACTTACGTTATCTGACTTCTATGAATTGGCTCGCATGGGAACAGAGAATAATCCTAAGAATGCAATGCGGTAGGTATCGTAGTATGATTACGGTTTGGTATAACAGTACGCAAAACGGTTTGAGGCGGTTTATCTGTGTAGTTACCCAAAAGGGCCAAAAATGAGTTTTGCAAGTGCTGCAAAATACTTGCACAGATCACCACAGTTTGTTAAGAAGTGGGTAGATAGGTAGTAAAAAACGAAAAGTGTCGATGATTTTCCAAATTGTCGTTTAAAGCGAATTACCACCACCGGAGAAGATAAACTGATCCTTAGACTTTCTGCTAAAAATCCAACACTTTCGTTGCGTAAATGTTAAAACTGTATCAAAGGGGCTTCTTACATCGTTGAAACGTTGGTTCACTCAAACTGAAAACACATGGATTTTTCAAGAAGATAACGATCCAAGACACAGAAGACACATCTGTGGGGTATGGAAAGCAGCAAACGGTATCACCGTATTGGATTAGCCATCCCAGTCCCCTGATGCAAATCCAATCGAAAATGTACGGTCCTTAACGAAGCGCAAACTTAAAGAGAAACGTATATTAAAATTAAGAACCCTAATAGACCGGATTCGTCAAATATGGAGATCGTTACCCGTATCATAGACAGAAAAATTGATTGAAAGTATGCCAAGGAGATGTCAAGCTATTATTGCTAATGGAGGAGATTGGACTCACTATTAAAGTAAGTGTGTATTAATGTTTTATATGTATACTCGGTTTGTATCAAGTTTTTCACGAAGAGAATCATATTTACAAAACTATCAGCGACACGCTCTTACGAGACAGACTGTATTTAATATCTAATTTAAACACTCTTACAAACCTTAAACACGTGGACTCATTCCGATACTCACAATCCGCCAGACAACATACTTCTTCGTGCAAGTTATACGCACAAATTATCGTTGTTCAGGAGTCCATCAGATGACGATTCACACACAAACCGCCAAATACAAATCTCCATTGAACATACTTGTAACAGTATGACAAACTTGTAACAGTTTCCATGGGCAAGCATCGTTGCGACGCAAAGACTTTCACACTTCAGAAATCGGTTTATTGCACGTGACACCGTAAACTGAGTTTCTAGGCAGCTGTATGACAATGATTCGTGCCACTTGAGAGGCATCAGTTCAATTCGTATTAACCTTTCTCCTTTATAGCACGTTTATAGTTGTCGCGCAGGTGAAATACTAAAATGACGTAGACACTGCGTACACAAGTGCGCAGAAACCTCGAATGGTATTTAAATTTCACGGTATTTAAAGTTTATGGAGGATTATTTAATTCAAAGAAATCATTATTGCAGGTATGAGAGATGATATGGCTACGAATGACACGTGTTTGGAATAGGACGAGCGAAGTGTAGCGGGTAATTAGGCTATAGTAGCGAGGGGAACGTGTGAAAATAAATTCTTATATTAAAATACGTGCGAAGATTGTTTTTGCAAAAGATTGTCTTCTTAGAAACGTCATTGAGTAAGAATCACGCGAAGAGTTAGAATTAGAGCAAAATATCAGAGCCTAAGTTTATTATAATTGTAGTTTGGTTTTGTTAAATGTATGGATATTGTTATTCAAAGAGTTCTTTTTCATTTCAATTTACCATGTCTCTCGATTTTGAGATGTAGAAATCGGTTTAAAAAGTATACAAGTCTACTGTTGGAACAGTAGCAGTAACATTGTTGTTAGCGATTATAGTTTATTAACACTCGCAGGACGAACGTAGGTCACTCGAGACTTTACGTTAGTCTTCAGACATTCAAAAAAGCAATCAAAGTTTTTCAAGAGTTTTTCCGTACGTTTTGAATTATCAACCAACAACTGCGTAAACGTGGAAGATACTATATTTGTATGAAAAACGATAACAAATAAACTTCTGCGTGTAAAGAACGTCAGTGACATATTTGTAATGATCGTTGTATGTATAAAAATACAATTTTGTGTAGAAATTGTGCAGAAAATTAATAAATATTATTTTCTAAATATCCTGGTTTCTCTTTTTTCTATAATAAATCTATATTTTCATAATAATTTATAAATTATATATAATAAACATATATCTTTTCTCTATAGTAAACCTATTAATAAAATGCAAGGACAAAATTACACTTTTAAATATGTTTATGCGGGTCAGAAATGATCTAACTTCGGCCTCCATGAGATTCGTCCTTTGAGGGTTAATTCTATTCAAAGTACACAAAGCGCCTCTAGTGACTATATTACAAAACATTTACCGTGTTATCCATTTTGTACTATTTAACTAACTTCTCGTTTCATACTTTCACATGTGCGATATAATAAAATCGTTCTCATATATGTTTATTAAGAAAATACTATTGCTGCATTGTTACTGTTTGTGGTCTCCCAAACCTTAACATTTGTTAATTCGCGAAATGTTATTTCCGTTTTCAGGTTTCGATTTTTAATCCGTGTAGAAAAGCATCGATCAACTGTGTATGGCTGTCTAAGTATTATAAAATACTGAGTAAGAATTCTTCTCTTGCTTGAAGAATTGAAAAAGTAAAAAAAAATCAATTGGATCGACGCGAATATACGAGCATGGATACGACGACCTTACGCACGATTTACAGATTTTCACCGTAAGAGGACGAGACTGAACACACGAATGGAAGCCAAGAAACTGACGGGCGTATAGTATTCCGCAACGATGGAAAAGATTTGGAGGGGTGTGAAAAATGCAAAGCCATCGACACAGGAGAAACGAATGTTCGACCGTGCGGAATCTGTAGGAGACACGTTGTCGAGCACGAGACATTGTCTGCCAGTCTGTACAGTGACCCACAATAATGGTATTCATAAACTTCGTTTTGTTAGTTACCGTTTCATTCAACAACGTACGATTTTAACTTTCAGTCGGGAAAATTCACGAGAGTTGATCAAAGTAAGTCGGAGTAAATCAAACAATGTAACAGAGTAACAAAAATGCTTTTATTTTTAATTGTTTGCATTTATGGTTTTTATTTGTAAATGTTTTCCATTAAATTAATGAAAAATAGACTACTTTTTGAGGCATTGGATTTAACGGTTATAATTTTTTCTAGTACTTCAATTTTACGTTTATTCAAATTCTACACTCGTATTAGTAAAAGAAATTGTTTGAAAATATAGTTTTATATATTCATGTTGGTTCGAATTCGGAACAATTTTAAAGAACAAAGACGAAAAGTGGAGAATAGCTATTTTTGTCAACAATACCGGTATCCTTGATGAACAAATATAGTATTAATTAGCCACTTTGTACGACTATATGGTATTTAAATAATATCACTTAACTTCAAATTAAAAACATCTCTGTTTCATATAGAACACAGAAATCGTACAATTAGTTCTCAAGTCCAATTTGATTTTATTTCAATTTATTCTGTAACGTGTATCTATACATTCTGCATATATTTCCAGATTTTCATATTTGTATTATTCTTCTTCGTTATTTCTACATATATTACACACACAATCTTGTAAATACACCTGGTTAAATCCAATACATTAATTGTAACTTATACAAATTTCTGAATATTCTACGACTTGTTGTTACTTTAGGTTAATTATTACAATTTCGAATATGAAAAAAAGCTCGAAACAATTTGTCGAAGGCATGTTAAACGCATTGCGATCGACCTTTTACAAATCATGTTTATCCGCGCAGCAATTACCCAAGTTCTTCTGTATTCGCATTGTGTCTTCAAATTTTTAGGAGATTCGAGCGTTTTTTTTATCTTTCGTTGAGCAGTCGTTTACGCGCAAGAAACAACAACGGAGTAAAGCGGAGTCCGCGCATTATTTTCGCGCTGCATTGATGTAGCCCACTATACTGTGCATACATACACTCCATATGCGGAACGCGCATGGAAGCGGAGACGAACGTGTTCTAGCGAGAACATTCGCTTGTACGCCTCACCGCATACAGCCTGTTTTTCTCCAGGACGTGTGAATGCGGGCTATGCATAGGTACGTGGAGGCACAAAACTCGGGCACGTAGTCGCGATACGCCCGCCTTTCAGAGACGAGCGAGCACGATAAATCGCCGAGGATTTGTCTTACAAAATATCTTGTTAGATGTTTTCCGCCGCGTGATTTCGTATTACTCGAAACTTAGACTGGAATGAGGGGTGTACCGCGGAGTAACGAAATCGGTGCATCTTTGAGACACTATCGAAACGAAATTCAATGAAATAGGATCAAATGCACCTGGTTTCTATGTAGCCCTTTTATTTATCTTTAAATTACAATGGAAGACCATTTAACATTTCCAATAGCATCTTTAAGTAAATACACTTTATTAAAATTAGAAATTGAACAAAACTCTCGTAACTTGTTCGATTGAATTATTTTAATAATTTAATTATTATGTCGGTAATGCGCTCAATCGATTCGATTAATTTATGGTACATTTAATTACATTATTTTACGCCGTATTTAATCACAGCATCCGCTACGTTACGTAATCTTTAGATTATGTTTCGATGCTTCGTTCCTTTTGATACAAAATTCTTATACGATTGAAGACCTTTTATTATTCAACCTTGTACAATTTAAACTCGTATCGTATAAATACGAGAGCATATGACCGGAAACGTAGTTACTGAATTATTTGAATTTCAAATTTGATTGTTCATTAACGTAGATCGGTTTAATTGGACCAATAAAGTCATTGGTAACTGGTTAAAAGTTGCTAACAAGTTAGTAACGGAATTAATGAACAATTTCGAAGTTCCTGTTTCGTAATTTATTTAAAGTAGCATTTAATGCGCATCTCTATAATTATCCGATTACTCGTTATTCAGTGTACCTTTTTAAACTTCTCCGTGGCATAAGTTTAACCGTAGACAGAACAAACGCAATTGGCTGTCGAAAACCACTATTCCCACCAGATCCACGAATACTATCTCTCGTCCCTTTTCGTGAACCTGCTAACATACATTTTCTCTCAAATAGAGAAGCAAGTTGGCATGGTGTAAAAGCGAGAATCGTGTCTGGTGTGGTTTTGGATCGTGTAATGAACAGGTGTCGCACAAAAGTGAATACCGTGTATACTTATACGGAGATGGATTTTAATTTGTAAGGTTAGGTTCGCGCGAGCACATCCGGCCATACAAGTTCTTACCAGCTAAGGAGTAAATAGCCAAGTTCATGATACCCCCTTTCATTCTCTATAGCCGTTAATATTTAATCTACCGACATTTCAATTTACCTATTCCTACCGCGACCAGTCTAATGACCGATCTTTGAAACAACTTATATTTCTTAATATAGGATGAAGCTAATAGCCAATTTGGCAGTGAAAAATATATTCTTTGTTATTTAGAAGTAAATGATGTATATTTTATTCGCTTTCACCGTATTTTTTACAAATAGACTTCTCGATTGTACATTTTCCACATACGTATTTTTTACATTTTAGACAGATTTTCTTAGTCTTATTGTCTTTGCAATATCTTATCTGGCATGTTTTTCGTTCACGTGAACCTGTACTTATATTTGTGACCGATGTTGCTTGATTTTCTTTGTCCAGCAGTTGGTTTTTTTTTAATATTCGATGGCAAGTTTTTCTCCCAATTGAAATAAAAGTTTTCGTCCCGAAGTTCCCTCTCTCGTGGTTTCTTTGTATAAAATCCAAGCATTGAACTTGGTTAAGTTGAGGACGTTGAAAAATACCTGTAAAGTATTTTCTGGTAATTCGATCGGTCACATCTACACTGAATTTGGTGCTATTATAAGATCCAAGATTCTTGAACTAAGAATCAGTATTTTTTTATTTGGTTTATCTTTGTAAATTGTCAGAGTACAATTATTCGAACGATATAATTTTGTTGAGAAACGTGTCGCATTGTCCTTCTTCTGTTTTGCCAATTTTTGTAGCTACCTTCTATTTACGCGAATTGTTTCAACGACAGTAGTTTTCTTTGCTAAAAGTTTAGTTGCTATCGACGACTAAAGTTATTCTAAATTTCTAAATTAGTTCCTAATTGACTATTTTACACAAATTTCTCCTCGATGTTAATTTGTACTGTAATTTAAGCTGGAAACTATAATATTATTATGTATTATATGACGAATTCTTATCGTTTTAAGAATTCTTACGTTTGTAAAAAAAATTGTCTGTGGTTATTTCTTCCACACCCTGTACACGGTTTTACTAATTTCAGTGACAAACTCCCCAAGCGAAACTGAAAGTTTTCTCCTTTTATCTTTTCCCAAGTACGAAAAGACGTTTATTATATATTTGCTATTTGCATATAACGTTAACCGGAACAAATTTGTTCAGTTTATTGGGCGTGTACAGAGTGAATATACATCTTACTTTTGTTGGAGACAATTGTTCATCAATAGTAATATATGGTTTATAACAGTTTTGATCGTTTTAAACGAATTTGCATCAAACTTCTCGTCTTTTGTCTTACTATGTTATAAATAGGTTTATATCGAATGAACTTTACTCAACATATAATAATAGATATTTTGCTATTCTTTTCTGTATCGTTTTAATTTTAATACATGTATCGTTGAAGCGAGATATCTTAAAAATGACGTAACAATTTCCAATATTAATTTAGGTACAAATTAGTGCCAAATGGGAAATATAAGACAAAGTATCTTAAATGGTGCAATTTTGGCAACTTGCCCTTATATTGAACGATCTAACAATAATTGAGAACAATGGACAAAAACAGAAGAACAGAAGTCGAAAGTCGTGAGGGAAATGATAATGAACCTAGTATTGGCAAACTAAGCACGAACCCTTTGACGAGGTTCACTTAAGTTTATCGACGATTGTACAGAAGGTAAAACAGAAACGAACGCAACGTTGCATGCGAACACTCGTTGAATTTTTTAAACGTAACATTTCTACCGAAGAATTATTTTCGTAATTTTATGTACAGTTCATTCGATCGTAAACGTTTCTACTTTTATGTAAATAAGTGAGTCCTCTTGTTCTTTTAAGTCATATTCACAGATATTTCGGAAAATTCACAATCGGGGAGCTTGCTGGGAAATTAACGATTTAACAAATTTCAAGAAAATTCAATTGTTTGCACTTGTTGATGTTTCTTAATTCTGACTATTGTACGACACAAAATCCACTGATCCCTCAAAGCCACCGGGGACCGTGGTCGTATCGTTTGTTAATGTCGCCATCATTTGTCGAAAATAGAATTCGTCGTATAATACATAATAATATTATAGTGTCCAGCTTAAATTACAGTACAAATTAACATCGAGGAGAAATTTGTGTAAAATAATCAATTAAGAATTAATTTAGAAATTTAGAATAAATTAAGTCAATGCATTTTTCCAATTCGACTATTTAAAGGTTGAAACATTCGTACAAGCGTCACGATACATACAATAGTTTCAGTTGAACTATTTAAAGGTTGAAACATTCATATAAGCGTCACGATACACGTAATAGTTTCACTTGAACTGTTTAAAGGTTGAAACATTCATACAGGCGTCAGGAAGAGCTAGCAGCATTTAAGTAGCAACTATAGCAAGGTAGACAAGAAATGATGCACGTTGTACGAAACGATGGCACGTTTCGTGAACGGCGACTGAGTAAGTAAATAATGATGCATGAGTAACTAACCACCGTAAAAGCACGAAACGATGTACTCTCCGCTCGTAAAACGTTGCTACGTGTTCTAGCCGCCTTTCGCTCTGGGCAAACGTTTTTCGAAACCGAGTTAACCACCAAGTTGTCATACCGTGTCTATGGTCAAATTGCTCACCACCAATTATGACTATATAAGTAATTGCTATAGCATGCGTGACAAATTTCTTATTATAAAAATTATAACCCATTTCCTTTCCAGAACAAGTACTTCTTTTCCCATATACATACATAGTATGCAGATGAACTTATCGTGCAAGTATTACATTACCAAGTCGTTCAGTACATTTACAATCCTATTTCTATGTATACAATAGTAACACACAAATGGAAGTGTTTCGTTAAGATATCAGCGACATTTCACTTCGATTCATATTGCAAAGTTGGAAGAGATTCATGTAATGTATTATTTAAAGGATTTTCTCCAAAATCGAAAAAATCTTTCTGTGGATTTACTTTAACTGCTTCACACTCACGGATCTACTGAAACTTTTTTTTCGATATTATATGTATAAATGAAAGTATGTTCGCAAATATGCATCGTAAAACAACGATGCATTTTATACTATCGTACGTGTCGAACATTGATCGAGTTGAATTTAAAGCTAACGAAAATAATTGTAGTTATTAAGATTACCTCTTCTTAGGAAATGGTGGTGTTTGGAAATTTGAAGACTGAGAATTTTTCCTTAAAATTTTCGATGTTTGCTAGGGTTATCCTCATAGTTTCCACAGAAAATGATAAAATTATATTAGATAATGATTAGATAATGTAATACGTTGTGAAACTCTATTTAAGGATCGTACAAGAAAGAGAAGAAACGAATTCACAAGTGAACAAGTAATTGAAATGATTGGACAGAACTTTCTGTAATGAATTTATTTGCAAATCATGGTAAGATTTTCTGCGATTTTGTATTGAGGTACAAAAACTACCTGAGAAAAAATATAGTACAATGCTCTCGATCCGAGAACGACGAGATTAACATGTTTCATTGTCAGTTGCAGTCGTTTTTTTTTCTTCGTAGAACTGCTCCTGCGTTACCTATTTTCCACGAGTCTCGATCTATTCAATTTCGATGCAAAGTCGATCTCACGTACAGTAATAGCTTGTCAACCGTATCGAGCTCGCTTCTGATAAACGACAGCTTCCCTCGACAATCCTTCCTTAAGGCTCTATCATACGAATGTTCCCTCTTCTGTAACCTCCATGTTTCGTTTTTCATCCTCACTATTGAAACATAATATATTCAATTGAAAACCTAACGAAACATCGTTCGTCCGTTTCATTTATATTTTATTTAACGTCTTTATTTTACAAGCATAGAGATACTTGAAATTTCTGCACTTCCATTATTTTAATTTATTACAATCTTACACGTCTACTGCAATCTGACTTTTTATTTTATTTCTATCGAGTGGTATCTTCTTTGTGAGCTTTGACTTACTTTCTAGACATTGGATTTTTTTACCTAAAGAAGGTAGAGTACAGCCAAACGAAGTTGAACGAATAGTCCACCTATTGTTTACGTAATTATTTAAAATTCTATTATTAAGACCTACAACTAACTTAGATCGAAAGTGTTTCATGTAACGATAAATAGAAAAGTTAGAACGAAATATTGTTATAGTAGGCTTCGTTTCTGACGAAATCAATTTTAAAAATTCGTTGAGTACGATTGTACGTATGTAGCTCAGTTTATCGAATGTAAATATATGATTACACGATTTCGTAATTGATGAAGACCAATTAAATATTGCATTATCGATACACAATTCTCAGTAATATTCCTTGAACTTTCAATTCTTGAGTTGTCCTGTTATTTAGGTTTCTTGATATTTTTTAAAGTATCTTGTATTTATTGAGCTCTATCAATTATAAAAAGAGGTATACACGTAATCAAGAGCGATCATTTGTATAAATAAACAAAATAAGGGTCTAAAGTGTTACTTCGAGGTATTGGTTGTCCATCTCCAAGTTTAGCGATAGTTGTTATCCACTCTCATTGTCAGCTCTCGCTCTCGACTTAACTGACTTATTCAAGCTCGAAATTATTTTTGTATAAGTACACGACGAGTGAGTCACGAAATTTGCACAAATAATGGAAACTCAATGAGTGCAACATCGATAACTATACAAGAATCTCGTTAGTTGCATCAGTTGAAAGGTCTTTGCAACGAATAAAATTGGAAATGCAAGGAACAAAGTAAAGATCATAGGTATCAAAGATATATTATGTATAACTACTACTTTTCGAATCACTCGTTACCTTGATCATTACAATTACTATCGAAAATACTATATTATAGTTAAAGGTACAAATTGCCAATGTGTGCGACATAGAGGGTAATACCTACCTACACCCTTGATACGATGCAAACTTTCAATTATATAGTTTGTTATGTCCACATCATATACATATGTAATTTGTCCCTAGGATCTTGACTCCTGACAATCAAGAGTGCTATCGTTTTCATCCTCTATTTGTTTTACAATCTCGCTATATTTCTTCCACCGAAGGGTGGCATATGCTCTCTGCCTTTCAAATGGGAAATAACGAAGTATTAGTGTTCGATGTTATTGGAATTTTGGACTGTGGGTGCGATTAAATAATAGCTCGGTATTTCTACTTCATCAATAAACCAAACTTTATTAATATTTTAGAAGGTTCATCTTTTGCGTGCATTCTATACTAAGAACTATTCTATTTCAGACTAACTACGAATCGTTGTTCGTCATGGTAACAAATAAACTCTTGTTTTGTTTAATAAACGTCCAGAAGAACGTTCCAGAAGATTCCAGAAGATTTTAGAAGATTCTAGGAAAACATTCCATGTATACACATGCACATGCATACGGCTTACTAGAGATGATTTTTGTTGTATCATCTTTGGACAGTATTGGAAATTCGACAGATGCGATTCACGTTAAGAAAAATAACTTCCAGCGTCCACTGAGTTTTATCCAGAATATAATTCAAGAAACATTGTTTTCCGCCGAGGATACAAGTAGTGAATAACCGAAGAAAAAAATATCTTAGCATTCAAAGTTTTAATGTTCAAAATACATTACGATACAAACACTTTACAGGTGCAACGTTGCACCTACGAAAACAGTGAGATGATAGAAAAAGAAACCTTGACATTCAACTTTTTCCTGCATTATTTTTCCCGGTTTTAACAAAACTAGGATTCAAACTTTAGGGTTCGATCGCACGACACATTCTGTATTTGAAACCTAATACGCGAGAGATTAACAATTCTGCGTGTTTGCGTTGTTAACGTGTTTTGCGTTAATATCTTCGAGAAGAAGTTTCGAAGAGTTTGCAAATGGCGACTGATCCGTTGATTCGCAGCTGAAGTTCAAGAAACCGAGGCTCGTAACGCGTGCACTTTTACCAGACCATCGCGCTTCGACTGTCTATTCCGTGGCTTCGTCCATTTTTCACGTTGACACACACCATTGAAAATTTCGTCTCACGTAGCGGGTCACCGCCCAAAATAAATTCAAGCGATTGAAACGACCGTAGAAGCCAGGGAAAAAGACAGAGTCTACTCGCGAGAGCAATATTCCGGATAGCGGCCAAGACGGACGTTTTCTCATTTCCGCGGAGGAACCCTTCGGCCGGAACTTCGTGACCATTCCTCGTTTGTCTTTGGAGCCCACCGCAAGAGTCAAGTTCTGCCCTTCTAATGGCAATTATATATTTTTACGTGAAAGCCTAGCTCACGCAGACAATTCGCTAGATCTATTGCCGAGGGACCAAGCACCATTATCTATTATTTGTTTCGTGTTAAAGATTCACTGGTACTGAACACATAAGAAGAATAACCTTTTCTTGGTAGTAGAGATTCGTATTGGTCTAAAAGTATCGTGACTGCAAATCGTTTGTTTCTCACCAGGGACTCGTGGTAATAGAATACTGCATGTAATTGTTTCTGAAAGCGACAACAACGTGTAACAGTAATTGTTCTTTGGTTTATTTGTATAACATGAGCGTGCGATATGTATAATATTAACTGTGCGGAAAGAATTGGTAAATTTGTCGTAGAACTATGTCCACCAATTTCCATGATTTTGAAATACAATGAGTGTAACAAGTACAGCAGTCAATTTGAACAGATATTTTATAAAACTTTGTTTGTTACAAACAAAATGTCAACAAAACATGCTTACGTATTCTTTGAAATTTCAAGAAGAAATTTCATTAGAAATAAATTTACATTTTCTATGTAAATATTACATATTTTATTTAACACTTGTAATATTTTCTATGTAAATATTAACAAAAGTCTTAAATATGGTCGAAAATGCACGAATAAGATAATTCATGGAATGTTAACATAATTATTATCAGAATATCTGAAGGCGTTGTCAATATAGATAGTGTTCTCAATTCAAATATAAGTAACTGTAATAATACTAAAATGGCACGAAAAGGTAAAGAAGACTGAAAGTGAAAGAAAAAGTATAATAAATCTACACAACAGGTGCAAATAATTAAGAAAAATGTCAGAAATTGTAAATATTTTGAACAGCTTCTTCCTTTCAAAAAAAATTGGCTTTAACTTCCGAAATATCTACAAATCATTATGGTTCCCATTGCGTTGAATTTTGTCTATACGTGCACGCGATGGTAGCTTAGCGTGAGCTTGTGACCGCTGCTCCTCTACTGTTTCTATAACAGATTTTTAAACACATTGTGGCGGCTAGCAAGCAGTGTATACAACGGATGAATTTTTTAGTTCAGATTAAATGCAGAAAATGTATATCAACATATACCACCTATTAAATGTGTGTATATATATCAGTAGAACATACATCAACTATTAAGTTGAATAAAATATTACCAGCATTAATGTTGCATGTCTGTGTTTCGTGTGTTGGGTTTATTTGGGTCACGTGGTTCACGTGCGTAACACTGGAAGAAATGTGGGTAGTAGTGCTGCTGCGATACTCGATTATTCAAGCAGCTTAAAATTTGAATCGAGGCGAAATTCAATTTCCGATCCGATCTAAGAACTTGAAACAATGAAACAGCTCGGAAGAATGGAGTAGCTCGAATGTATCGAACTGCTTGACTGCACCGGATACGATTACTTCGGGAATTCTTACTGTAGCAAAGCGATATTCGAAAAAAATGTATATTAAATATTTCTCATTTTCACAAAGTGATTTGGAGTAACTTGTAAGTTATTTATTAATATTACAAGTTACTCCAAAACACTTTGTGAAAATAATAAACACTTAATATACTATTTACTATTGTGAACAATCTATGTACAATAGTTTAGAAGTCGAATAAATCTCATTTCTTCTGTCATTGTTTCTGTCTCATTGTTTTCTTGTCTTCCACTGTATTTTTGAATCAATTTGCGAAGATAAGAAATATTTAACATACTTTTTTCGCATATGAATATCTTTTAGTAAGAATTTCCAAAATAATCAAGTACTCAAGTAGTTGAGTAGCTTGGATATTTTGATCTTTTCGAAAGATGTTCAAGCTGTTCGATACATTAGTGCTACTCGATTCTTTCCAGCCATTTCCTTGTTCTTGAATCGAATCAGTCATTGGGATCAAATATTTCTCGATCGTTATCACTGAGTAGTACGTTGGTGGATGTTTGGTACGTGGTTACCATCGTGTAGTGTGTGGATGGTTGTTGGGTGGCTACTTACTAGTGAGGGATGTGTGGTGGAATGTTGGGTGCGTAGTTACTACTGAATGATGTGCGATGGAATACTGCCATTGCAAATCGAAATTAAAAATCATTGAAATTGTTCAAGTTTAATGTTTTAGTACACTCGTTACATATTCTGTTTTCTGGCCACCGTAACGTGTTCATAGAAATAGCAAACGAGTATCGCAACATGCACATTTATGCAGAATGCTACGTAGTAGTAGAAATATTTTTTGTAAATATTTCGCAAACTATAACAAATATTTTAGAAACAGAAAGAAAGAGGTTATTCGAAATATCGCCTTTCGTAACGTATTTAAAAATCATCGAAATCGGTGAGAACACAGCTTTTTGACAAGTTGACCAAACAATTAAGCGATTAGATCTTTGAAATGTTACTATTTATGATTATTTGTCTATTTGATTAGAAAACTGAGAAATCGTATAATACTTTCAGATTAAAACGTGTTCTCCATCGAATAATAAAAATGTTACCATAACCGGTTTGACGATCGATTATTAATTACGAATTAACTGGTACTTGGCAGTCAATGTATTATATTAGGTAGGTATAAAATAAAAGTCTCTGGTTTTAATTCTTGCACCACGCTGCAGAGTAAAAATAAACGAGCATAAACGTTCACTTAAACGTTCGTTGTTTTCGAAGTTACGTACGTCAATGTAACTGACATTTGAGTAATCTAACAGGAGGTGCTTTGCCAATCGATTGATAATATAAAAGCTCAACTATGCAGGTCTAGTGACGTTATATTATTGCTCATAATAGCAAAGTAGTGCTATCTGTGTCTCGCCACGTGGTCACAATTTACGCAAAAGCACACGTGTGTATATGTATATATGTACCTGCGTGCTGACATTGAAGAGATGCAAAAATAGTTTCTTCATCAAAGCGTTCTCTAAAAAAAATGGCAATTGTCGACGTAATTCACGTTTAATCCATACGACGTAAGTCTCTGGTTACCAGTGGCATATTCACCTTTTCTTGGTCGTAGCTAAGAATAACACAGTAATGGAGAATATTAGTGTATTTAGTGTATATTAAATACATTTTAAAGAGATGTAAAGGACGTGCATTACATATTTAAATAAATGGAAACGAAAATATTGATGAACGTAATTTATATTATATATTAGTCTGTTTAATTTTTTTGCTGTAGGTATCAATAAACGATGTAGCAAAAGAATATGTATTTTTTGTTGCCAGGTATCTATTATAGTAGGTACTACAGACTTTTATCTTCAGCTGACTCTTGAGATATACATATTGTACATACGTCAGCTCGTTGCTTTAAATATTTTCCATGTGTCTTATTAGTGAAAGCACTTTAAGTAAAGGAAAATTTATTCATCGAGGAATTGAAATATTGGAACATTTAAAAAGTATTTGTAATTCATTACTTCAACATTTCTATGCCCGCTAAGAAATGGAAATTTTTAAAGATATTCTTCTCAATGTATAACATTTTATCGGTCTATTTGTACTTGAAGTATATATTTATTTAATTATTTTGAAATATATAAAATACATTAAGTAAGTATAAGTAGACGGATAGGACAATTTCCCAAAAATTTTAAATGCATTTTTTAAAAATTCACTTTAGTCGAAATGGCATAACAAATATTTTGAAAATTATGAAAAATTATGGTATCATTTTAAGCTTTTAAGCACACATATATATATATATATATACACACGCGCGCGCACGCGTGTGTATGTGTATGTTAACACATATTTTTATTGCTTGTACCAAATTCAACTCGATACGAGCGGTTTCTTTTTTTCAAGATAATATTTAAACATCAATTTCCACCACGTAAACGTTACGTTAGTATTTTTCCTTTTAAATTTACCGGCCATTTTGTTATTACTTCTTTGACACGCAATAACTAATACAATATCCATTTATAAATTTTATAAGAATTAATACATACTGTTAAAATTGATATAAATTAGTACGCGAAGTTTCAAATATTTTGTACCTACTAATTTTCATTTCTTTTCTTTAGAAAAAATTACCTACTTACAAATTTTTTCATGACGACGAAGTGAAAACTCGTCTTAATAAACTATCAACGAGCATCGCAATGTATTGTAATAAATTTTCGTGTAAAACGGTGCGCTTTAAGCGACAAACGTGCAATCAATTGTAGGGAATTAAAAAGTGGACGAAACGAGGTTTGGATATACTGTGGCTGTGCCCACCGCGCGTGTAAGGGAAGCCAGTTTCGAGGGAAGCGATAAAAAGGGTTTAATGCAAAAACGCACTCGCTGACACACGTTCGCGTCAAAGTTTCCCCGCGATGATTATCTGGAATTAAATTCATGGAACTATTAAAAACTGCCAGCGTGTTGCACGATGTCTATTGCGACGATGTAAAACGTGATCAATACGCCGTGGCATTTTATAAATGACCGAGGATACCGTGCATCCCCTTTTAGCATCGGACCGGCGCGCAGTGCTGCGCGCCGCGGCGCAACGTAGTAAATATATTCAAGTGGCCGCACACAACGAAATGAAATGCCGATACTCACGCGACCTCGTATCTTTTGAGTGCTGATTTCTGTTAAACTTTGCTACATAGAAATTCCCCACGTCTTCTAACCGGGTGGTTGATCAAATTTATGGAATTGGCGCGACTCGTTTATTTCACAGAAGGAATACGTATCGGGTAATTTCGTATGTTTTCGCTTATTTAATTACGCAAATTTTTAGCTCAAGTACATAAACATAGACCCACCGGACACACGGACGTTTTACACTCGATCAGAAATCGTTGAAGTGAATTTATGCACGGTGGTTAATATTTGCCAATTAAAGATGGACACAAAGTAAATTTATATTAGCGCACTGATATTCCAGTTTAACGAAGCAGAACATATCGTGCAGGTTGTGGCGAGTATTTGTAAAATATTGTATACGAGGGCATTCATTTCGAAGGTGATAAGTCGTTTTAAAAATTAAAATTACCAATCACTCGTTTACAATGAAACTTTGGTACGCCGAAATTTACGTTTTTATTTTTAAGTTTACAGGTTTGTACGGAATTTAAAGAGAAGTATCGGGCAATTTTTTGCTCTTCTTACTTTCTGGTTTCTTAAAATTAGTATGTTTCCTTATGTATCTTGAAAATTACAATAGATATAAAACAATGAAATTATCGTGATAAAAATGTATTGACTCTTTGTGTTCTATAAGATTATGCACTAAAATCGTTAAAAATTTGTTGTTTAAATAAAAAATAAAAAAACTATATAAAATCTTCTATGTTCGCGGTTACACTTTAAACGATACGTTATCAATTGTGTAAAGATTTACGTTACAAATATACTTGCTCCATTATTATCAAACTTATAAACTTCCATTGTTGCAGAAGTTTTGTTCGTGAATATTCAAAAATAGCACCAAACAAATGTAATCTTAAACGAACGTGTATTTTTTTAAATTAAAATTCATGTTTTCGCCCGAAAACAGTTAATGGATATCGACGACTCCATGAACCACGACTTCCATTTTTTACAATAGCCTAAGACGATTCAAAAGTCTAATATCGCGTAGAGACGGATCGTAACTTCAATGAAGATTATGTAGAGTAAAAGACTTGCCAATATTCGTGCAACAAAATTACTAAACATTTATCGTTGCGTGAGGTTCTACAGGACCTCTGTTTCCTTTCTAGGACACAACTAGAAAATTGAAAAATTTGTAACGCGATTGTAAGATCGTCCTGGAGAAATGTCTGAAATTGAGACAACTCAATAATGATGTAACAATGGAACGTAATCTATATAACAATGATAAAACAATGGAACGTAATCTATATAAGAATGATACAACAATGGAACGTAATCTATATAACAATGATATAACAATGGAACGTTATCTATATAACAATGGAACGTAATCTATATAACAATGGAACGTAATCTATATAACAATGGAACGTAATCTATATAACAATGATATAACAATGGAACGTAATCTATATAACAATGGAACGTAATCTATATAACAATGGAACGTAATCTATATAACAATGGAACGTAATCTATATAACAATGGAACGTAATCTATATAACAATGGAACGTAATCTATATAACAATGATATAACAATGGAACGTAATCTATATAACAATGGAACGTAATCTATATAACAATGGAACGTAATCTATATAACAATGGAACGTAATGTATATAACAATGATATAACAATGGAACGTAATCTATATAACAATGGAACGTAATGTATATAACAATGATATAACAATGGAACGTAATCTATATAACAATGGAACGTAATCTATATAACAATGGAACGTAATCTATATAACAATGGAACGTAATCTATATAAAAATGGAACGTAATCTATATAACAATGGAACGTAATCTATATAACAATGGAACGTAATCTATATAACAATGATATAACAATGGAACGTAATCTATATAACAATGATAAAACAATGGAACGTAATCTATATAACAATGATACAACAATGGAACGTAATCTATATAACAATGGAACGTAATCTATATAACAATGATATAACAATGGAACGTAATCTTTGTTAACTTCATCACGGTTTTTATGTAAATGTCGCGAGCAACTCGGTAAGATTGGAACAGTTTTCACAGAATGTTTGAACGAGCCGACACTCGTCTCGCCAGAGTTCCACAGAACTCGTATTTACGTGTCAGTTTTTTTATCTTCCAGGGTGGTGCGAAATAACGCATCGCATCGCATCGCATCGCCGCGCCGCCACGAAAAGACGATGAAAACAGAAGCCGATCAATGGGCTTTGGAATATAAATAGGCAGCCGGGGGAACACCGTGTACGTAAGTACGTAGCCTCGCGGAGCGAAAAGAAGTTCGCCGGGCATTTATTTATTTATTTATTGCGTCTGGCCGCGGCACGAAGCCGATGGCACGTGGCGAAAGTACATTGCTCTTCGCTACCTACCTTCTATACGTATGTACATTCTCGTTTCTTTCTCGTTGAAGAAGAAATGATTTCTTAGAAAAAAAAGAACAAGGCCACCCTTTTTCCTTCTTATTTTTCGTACGGTGCTCTTTTCTGTGTGTCAGCAGGGGAGCCATTTCAAGGTATGACGTATTTCTCGATCAAAGTAAATCATTTTTTTTCCTCAATACCTTGTCTACCAGGTTTTTATCGTCTCCCTTGCGCAAGATCTTTTAGAAACCTTATGTTTTTTTTTTACTTTCGACGGAAAATGTATCTTCTGTCTTTCTTCCTTTTTTCTTTTTGCGTAATATCTTCCCGAGACGTTACGTTTTTTTTTTACTTTCCACAAAAAATGTGTCTTCCTTCTTTCTTTTTCTTTTTTTTTGTTATTTTTAAGAGTCGTATGAAATAAGAGGTGTGCGATGTAGCAACACGGACAATTCGTGTTCGTATCGTTGCATTGTTACTTTACGCGAAACACGATGATGTTATTCTCACGATCAAATCAATGCAGAGCACCTTTGAAATTACTTCAAGGGAAGTACGTTTGCTATAGATCGTTCAATGGTACCACGAGTCGCAAACAGTGGGATCCTTTGAAATGGTCGAACTCCTTTCCTTCCTTCCTTCCTTCCTTCCTTCCGTTTCTCCATCCTTTCGTCCTGTCTATCTGTGTAACTGCGTTCCTTTCTTCCAAATGTAGAAGTACGACTGTTTCGAAAATGAGTACGAACAGTACGTTCAGAAACAAGCATATGTTTCACGGAATACGTGTAATCTTTGGAATGGTGGTACGATGACTGTGAGTGTATGCATAAATTTGTACCTTCACGGGATTGAGACTCCTTAATCCTATTGTTTATGGCGTGTTGAATTTAACGTATTAAATTTTAGACATGTATACTAATTACGATGAGTGTGTATATACTCTACCTTTTCACAGAAAAATTGATATTAAACTATTCGATTGGTATTAAATTTCGTATATTTTGAAACAGAGTGGAAAGCATTGTTATCTGCTATTTCATGTTTTCTTACATTTTGGGTATGTATACTAATTACGATAAATGTGTGTGTACTCTACCTTTTCATAGAAAAATTGATATTAAACTATTTAATTGGTATTAAATTTCGTATGTTTTGAAACAGAGTGGAAAGCAATTTTATCTGCTATTTCATGTTTTCTTACATTTTGGCTATGTATACTAATTACGATAAATGTGTGTGTACTCTACCTTTTCACAGAAAAATTGATATTTAACTAGGATACGTTACATTGATAAAACCAATCAGCTAATGCATCGGTCCATGAAAAGGAAACAGTTCAAGATGTCGTTCTCGTATAAATATTTAAAATAATTCTCTATTTTGGTGGTGGTAATTAACACTGGAACTACCAAAGAGGTTAACTTGACTTGTTTTGAACTTCGTTTTAAAGTTGCTCGATTATTAACGGTGTCTTTGCCTAAAATATTCGTGGATAATTATCAAAATAGACAACTAATGACACTCGTGAATTAATTTGCCCTTTCCTCGTCTAACTTCGAAGATAATACGTATGGTTGGTAGTTCTAGTGCTAATAAATACCCAGTTTTACAGAGTATTGTGTAAGCTATTCTACCTTAAAGTGAATATATCGCGAAATAGCGGTGATAAGGAGTGCTCGGTATTTATGAGTTCACTTTTTTCAAGAATTTCTTATTTCTCCACTTTTATCAAAACCGGACGGAAGTATCGATATTAGAAGTATGCGAGAATGCATATGTTGATTCTCAGTGCATATGTAGATACATCGGTATAAAAAAAGGTAAAAATCGCAAGGACGATCAAAAATAAATTAAATCAAAAGGACATAAAAAATAACCAAACTACAAATATACAATGACCTGATTACCGATCATTGATTGTGAGTATTATTTAATCGAATCTAATTATAATTTATACTCTTTTTCGTCACGTAGGGATGGACTACGAGACACTTTCCTATACCAATATTTGTACAGTTTCTAGAAGGAAATTACTATGAAGACAAAGATTAAAAACTTATTTGTTGCATTAAGCTCGCGTTGTAATGAATTTGCAGTCCTGGAATTAAATTTTCATAGATCACTTCTGGCACCTGCGCATAAGAAACAGTATGAAATAAATTATAATACCCGGCCGAGTGTTAAAACTCACCAACATTACTATTCATTATTTCCTTCATTAGCGGGACTTTCTTTTTCCCTCGTCTTGTACAGTTCTGCCGTCGTCAGCCTTCGGAACAAATACACCGTCGGAATATTCGCGGCCTGGAATTAAGTGAAGCGGACTTAATAGCCGCTGTTCCGCTTCCTCTATTCGCGGATACATTTTACCGCGCCACAACGATTTTGTGTGTACAAAGGGTGGAAAAAATAGTCGTCACGTAGTTGTTGAAGATTTGTTAGAAACCTGCGGCAAAATTCATCGTCAGCTTGAAATCAACGATCAAACTTTTTATACAGTGAGCGTCGATAGAAAGTTAACGCTCTAAATTTTCAAATTCTCTTTGAAATAGCTAAAAGGTACGAAAGATACCTTTCTTTCGTATAGATTTCAGAAATCATTGGCTTCTTTCTCGAAATTCTTTCAAATAACTCTGCTCTATTTAGTGTTCGACGAATTATACTTGCACTAACCGTTTCTTTCATAAGATACTCATTATCAATTTTTTAAATACACTTTACATACCAGGTGGAGTGGTGGATAATAAGTAATTGGATAAGTATTTTCGTTATCAGTGGAGCGATATAAATATCTTCTATCTTGTATAATTTGGTTTAACTAACTTAGCTCCTACATGTCGATCACATTACATATTTCATTAATTGTATATATTTTACGAAATGTTCAAGCCTTTGTTAGTACCTTACAATCACGTAAGATTTTATACAGCACACAGTAGCATCTGCAAGATATTTTTTCAGCGTCCGCAGTAAAGATTTAAGATTGAAGTTTATTCGTCCTATAATAAACACTCGAAAAAAGATTTCGCTTTACTTCTCTGTAAATTGGGCTCTTGTCACTCTCGTTGAGTTTTCTTGGTCGTCGTTTATAATCAATATTAATGATCTAAGATCATTATATTTGTCAATGATTTTTTTCACAGCCACATGACTTCTTTTCACAACTTTCGCAAATTCTCTTAAGAACTGTTGATTTCTAGGCAATTTGATTATTATTTTACACTCTTCAATAGTTGTTTGCTTATCCATTTTGAAATTACACACGTAGTATCTCCTCTTGCGATGTTATGGCATGGAAACAAATCACAGGGATGCTTCGAGATCATATTACTAAACAGTGACTCAAGAAATAAGGACTTTTTTGTACTTTGCGTTATAAGTTTGTTTAATGTTAATTTATTACTAATAAAAATATATGTTTTTTGTATAAAACAAATTGAGTTCATATTTAACTCAATTAGTAACACGACAGTGTAATTGTGAAATAGCAGATAAAATTGCTTTCCATTCTGTTTCAAAACATACGAAATTTAATACCAATTAAATAGTTTAATATCAATTTTTCTATGAAAAGGTAGAATACACACACATTTATCGTAATTAGTATACATGCCCAAAATGTAAGAAAACATGAAATAGCAGATAAAATTGTTTTCCACTCTGTTTCAAAATATACGAAATTTAATACCAATTGAATAGTTTAATACCAATTTTTCTGTGAAAAGATAGAGTATATACACACTTATCGTAATTAGATAAGTGTTGATATTGATTTCAATATCGTACACCTTCTTCCTGTTTTCTACCATACCTTATAAGTTATTTCAAAGCGAATTTGAACATTTTAAGCGTTAACTTTATATCGACGCTCACTGTACGTTTCTGCATATTTTACTTGACGAGAGATAGAAAACTAAAGAGCAATCATACCTAACAAATGAACCGTTTTCTCGGAAAAAGTAATTAAGATCGTGATGAATTAAATCGACTTTACTTCTTTCATTTTGTCCTCCGTTATTGTACAGGACGTTAACAACAATATAAGATAAAATCGTAGCACGAGATTAAAGAAATTGAATCATCCTCGCCATTGTTTCTATTTCTTCAACTCGAACGACTATCAACTCGAGCGCCAGTTGTGCAAACAAAAACCGATTGGTCGAACTTCAAGGCGATGCCGCACGCGTATCGGTGTGGCAGCCACTAATGCAAACTAAAAACTTATAAAATGAATATAACGTATATATTTGTATATAACTGGACAATTTTTTGCCACTCAACTTTATCGATGTTTATTTATTTTAATTAGTATCTAAGCAGCAAACGATAAGTAACCGTGAGAATAAAGTGAGTGACAATTTTTTCCCACTCAACTTTATCGATGTTTATTTATTTTAATTAGTATCTAAGCAGCAAACGATAAGTAACCGTGAGAATAAAGACAAGGATTACTATTGAATGTTTAATATCAAAAGTTTATGCAGGCCTCTTTATAAGGTAATTGTAAAGATTATAAAAACGAAGCTGTCGTAGATAAAATATGGGAAGAAGTAGCACGACAGTGTAATTGTGAAAGTGAAACGATGTTGATTTTATTCTTGTATTGTTACATAATTAAATTAATAATATAATATTATATTTATGGAATATTTTAGAAACTTTCGTATGAAAAATTCAATTTTCGAAACTCGTACAAGAAGTTTAATTTATTGTTTGTAATCTTTTCAATAATTTCGAATATATACAAGGAAAAGGAGAATTAAAAGTAAATTGGAGGGTGTGTTGCAATTGAAGAGTTACATTTTGTACAGTTGCGTATAGAATTCATCCGAGAATTTAATAAGGAAAATTGCGATAACAGTATGTATGGTAGAAACTACTCGTTGCTGGAAATCGAATCGGGCCAAGTCGCGGATTTTAAACCGCAAAACGGAGGGCTTGAACTTCATCGTCGCTGACGTTTTACGTCCTCGTAATGTTGTCCGTCCATTCATTGGACTCAACGACAGAGGGAAAGAAAAACTCGGTTCATTCGACGAAATTGTGTTCGCAGTCGAGGCAAAGAAATGTCGGAAGTTGTTAACTGTCAGATTTGTTAGAGTAGACGCGCGAGACAATTATTAAAGTTAAAGCGAATCTACGAGTAGAATTTGTAAAAGTTACGACGGTTACAAATTTCGGAACTTAATTAACTGTGTGCGAAATTAAATTAAATTTATAATCGGTTATAAATAATATTATATTTTATGTTACTGATAAATGAATTTAAAATGAAATCAATATCTGTTCTCCTGAAAATGATTTTGGGAATTCAATAAATGATGGATCTTGAGAAAATTTCTTTCTTGTATAAAACCGTGTTTATAAGTATTAGACAAATAAACTTCGATCTCGAATCTTTACTGCGGACGATGACAAAATATCTTGCAGATGCTACTATGTGCTGTATAAAATCTTATGGGATTGTAAGGTATTAACAAAGACTTGAACATTTCGTAAAATATATGTAATTAATGAAATATGTAATGTGATCGACATGTAGGAGCTAAGTTAGTTGAACCAAATTATATAAGATAGAAGATATTTATATTGCTCCACTGATAACGAAAATAACTATGGTCTATTAGTTATTATACTCCACCTGGTACGTAAAGTGTATTTAAAAAATTAATAATGAGTATTTATTTTTAATAGAATCCTGTTGAATTTTTATAAGTTACTTTATTTTTATAAATTACTTATGTATATTATTGAAAATCAATACCCAATATTTTATTTCAGTATAAGTATTTCACGTAAACTCATATTTTTTACGTTAACCATAATGGCTTTTAAAGTATTTTTTTCTCGTAAATTTATCATCAGAGTTAGGTACATTTTGATTTAGATAGAAAATATTGAATAACGACTTATTCGTAGGTTCTCTATTCGAATGAAAATTTTATCGAAATAAAACTTTATTTGTCACTGTTGATTGCTGCGAATAACGAATAACAATTATCTGAATAAATTATTAGAATAAAAATGCTTTATGTATATGTTGTATCACAGAAAAAGTGAATACACCGCGATTAATAATTAATTGTTTCGATAATATTCACGTGGATCGATTTGCACGGTACACCCTGTATATTCATAGTTTCTTGCATCAAATATGATCAGGACTCGATCAGTTTGTTGGCAAGGAACTTTCCGCAACTTCGAAGCAAGTTATAATCGAAGGCAACTAGGTAAAGTTTGGGGTAGAAACTGATAATTAGGCCAACGACACCGGCACTCTGCCATTCCTTGATCAAATGGCACTCAACCTAGTAAATATTCGGACGATGATATAATTTTATGTTCTGCATCGCTGTTCCTCGTGCATCTACTTTTATTTCCTGGTATATCATATTAATAACTATAATTGGATGAAACTTGAGTCTCACTTTAAATTACAGTCAAAAAATTCACGTTGTAGAAGAACTCTACGAAGAATCAAAATTCAAGGTCAAGTTTATAGAATTAGCAAAATTTTGACGATGTGTGTTGAGAATTGTGCCTTTGTATCAATCCTGTTGATTGATGGAAATGCAAAGGCACAAGGTACTTTCAACTGGACTGCCAAGATGATTGCAATGGTAAAGGGTTCCAATAGGGGTTAGGGATTCTTGAAGGCATCCTTTGAGGAAGGTTGCACGGAACGAGATCCTGTGACAAGATTAGAGACCTACAGTAGTCAGAATCAGGATGGTTTTGGTTGCTTGTTCGATCTAGAGTGACTCTTGGCAAAACCTGGAGGCAGTCAGAGTTGAGTAGTTTTTGACGAAATGTTCCACGAACAAACAGAAACAAATGAGTTTTGAAACGAGTGTTTAAAGGACGGTGCAAAGTTGAGCAAAAAGCCTGATGTCTCAACCGTCTGGGGTTTGTATAAACCTCTAGCAGCATCCTCTCACGTTGGAGAAGTGCGATCATAGGTGGTCGTGCTTCACCATACTTGGGATGGTTGAGTTTTTTTGTTTGGAATTTAAGGTTCTCTTCCAGGGAGTCAACCTTAGATAAACGATCATCAAATGAATTATGTACAAATGTATCCAGGTCATCTGGATAGGGAACCATGAAGGAGGACTTAGAATCAGTATGTGCTAGGACTTTATACAGCAAAGTCTTAGAAAAAAGGAGACTGAGGCGAAAGGAGGAATAAGAATAACTATTTGCTGACAAGCGGAACAGGTTCGTCGAGAGAGGCTCGGTGTGATTCGAGGTTCTAGAAGTTCTGTGTCAAGAGTATACGAACTAAAAATAATCGAGTGTCATACTGAGTGAAGAAGAGAAACCTTCAAATTGGATAAATTTTGAAGATAGTTAGAAAAATTCAAGAGGGTTGCATTTGGTTGAGCTTGTTGTGTTAAATACCTCTTTCCTAGGCATTTGTGTTTAGAGAGTTGGAATAGGGCAAGTTAAAGATGTATCTGTGTGAGGGTTTTTTGGTAAAATGGTAAGAGGGTTTTTTGGTAAAATGGTTTGGAAAACTAATGGTAAGATCTAGAGGTTAAAATTAATGAAATTGGAGGACGCCGTACGAGTTTTTGCGGAAATCACTTGGCAGCCTTCGCTCAAGAAGAGGACGTTTCATCGTAGAAGGCACGTTTCATCGTGGAAAGCGAAGGCACGGTTCCGCCCGAGAAAACTTTAGAAAAGAAGTGCTCAGAACTCGAGAGGAAGAGCGAGGGTCTATCAAAATGAGAAGTTGGTCAACTCTAATTGGATGAACATCGAGGTGTGCAATACCTAGAACAGACATATCGAGAGCATATGTTTGTGGAGATTTTTGTTTCCGATAGTTGCATTTGTTTCCTTCATGAAGGATATTTGTGTTATCCACGGATCAGGACGACCGCTTTCCAGAGGAAGAAGAATAATGTTATGTGTTATACTGATTTATTATGTTTCAATAATGTTCCACTGAGTATGCCAATGAATGGAGATGGAGAACTGTTAGTTATCGAAAAATCAATTGACGAGCTGTTTGATGTTGTTTTCGAGATTTCAAAGAGATGCCATGTTCTACTCGTTGTTCGTTAATTTATACCGAATATTCCAGGATTTAAAGAACATTGATACCGCATTGGAAAACATAAAAAATGTTCATATTGCAAGTGGTGGAGTCGCAATTTATTTACCTCGAAACATTACGCACACGGAAGTACCTCTAAATACTAATCTGGAAGCAGTTGTTGTTTTAGCCACATTACCTCAACGAGAAATTTCCAATTGTAATCTTTATATTCTCAACAATTATTAATTTCAAGAAGTCGAACTAACAAATCTCACTCACCAACTCTCTAAATTTTCCTTTCAATGGGCGACCTCAATAATTACGATACGTTGCAAATATTCTGCAATACAAACGTCAAATAACTCATCTTCCTTTATTCTACATATTGTTGACTTTGCAGTTTCCCCTCATTTATATAACCATTTTACAATTTTTATAAAAGTAACAGAGAAGAATACACCGAATCTTATCACGGCGCATAGGTAACAGTTTAAAAGAGCTGATTGGTTAATCTATTGCTAGGAAATAATAAATAAAAAGTAAACCAGTTGTTGGAAAAATTTGCATGCAGCTTCTGTATCTATCTTTAAAATATTAACTATTACCAGAAACATATCTTTCTCGTATTGGAAATGTATCATTTTCACCAAATAATTATCAGAAGCAAACCTAGCCTATCTTTTAGAATTTTAGGTTGAATAATATTTTTCCCAACAAATGACGTAAATCGATAATCGTTCCTGTACCAAAATATAGATAGTAATCAACTACATAATAATTCAAAATATAACAGAAATGGTTTCTATACTCAAACATGCTGAAAACAACAGAACGTTCTCACATTTTGGGACAAATAGAAACGAGGAAGTGGACCCTGCAGCAAAACACGCTAGTTCTAGTTTATTTACAACAGACAATATGCCCATACCCCACAAGGACCACCAGAAGTAACTCATAAAGGCTACAGTAGTCATGGAATATAAATTGGAAAAACTCAAAATTCTTTAATATACATAAAATCAGAAGTAACACAAGATATTAGCCTAGCTATGTAGATAAATTAAAAAAATTAGTGACACTGATAAGACTGAGAATTGGTCACATAAACTAGACATACCTTTTTCTTATCACCAAAACCTATCTAAACATCTGTGAGGTATATAACATACAAAGCTTCATTCAACACATTCTAATCAGTTGCCTTGAGACCTGCATCAAAAGAAATCCATTCGAGCTACCAAATTCTTTAAACATGTCACAAAACCTGCAAGAGAGTCACTTGCATTCATCTTCTTGAAAGACATTAGTGTGACTTATTGCAAATTTCAACGTGGTCACTACCAACTTCAAAAGTGCATGTGATCTTCAATTTCTAATAAATAAACGAACTCTTATAATGATATAAATTATAAGTAAAATTTATTACGAAACACGAGAATGTTTGCTTCTATTTACACGATTACTTGACTCGCGAGTTAATGAATAGCACACGCTGAAAAAACATAAACAATCGTGGGGATGATTCCATTACTCGAAACCGGGGTAAAAATTGTCACTTGAAAGCGGGGATTACTGCACTTAATTCCAGCATGTCCAAACTAAGCTCCGTTGCTTAAGCACTTGTCTTCACTTTGTCCCATTACTATCGTACGACAACACCGGATAATAGCCGCATTGTACAGTGTACATCCATACGAACGTCTCCCGTGAAAATGAGTGTATCATATTTTGTTTCATACACTTAAATGTAAACCCAATGATTCTACATTTCACTTTTTTGTACCTTTGCAATGAACTAGAAATAATTGCTCACATTTTCTGTCTTTAGTTCGGCAAACTATAATTTCGTTGGAATGTAATCTATCATAAAAGGAAACAGCAATAAAAGCTTCCTAATAATGAATATTATAAATAAGACAACACACGTACAACAAAATACTTTACGATTCCAGTGTCGTTCGATATAAAATCCTATAAAAAATCAGTTCAGAAACTTTCCAAGCAAACGATGCATACCAGAAGTACACTGCATGTGCCTAAAATGCACGCGTAAACAATTAATATTTGCGAGTGAAGCGAATCATTCGATCTTGTGTGGCAGCTATTACGCGTAAGTGTAATTATTGTTACCTTATCTGTTCGTTGGTGAATGCCAGAAATACACTGCATCGATCTAAAATGCACGCGTAAAGAATTAATTTTTGCAAGTGAAGCAAATCATTCGACCTTGTGTGGTAGCCATTACGCGTAAATGGAATTACTATTATCTGTTCGTTGTCCAGGGATCGAATTCAATTTGATATCACTTTTAACAATATTGTTACCGTAATGTCTGGATAGTTGGTAAGATCGGTAAACATTGGGAGACAGTATTACTTGTCTAACGAAAGGGTAGAGCAGGATCCGTTGGGACGGGGATACCTGTATATATGCATTATGTAAGCACCTTGCAGGAATATGGTAAGGCGAGCGAGCGCGTGTAATCCTCGGCAGGTACGCACAGAGGACAATGGTGCATTAACTCAATGCTCGTAGTCGGTGGTGTGTAGTGCGTCAAGACGGCCCAATGGGAGAGCACATCTCCACTCGTGCTCATTGTCAGTCGAGTGCCGTTGTCATTGTGCCGTTCGCGGCGCATACTCACGCTCTGCCGCGTTTCACGTGTCTCCCTGTGGCGTATTCTGCCGCCTGTTGTGTATACTCTGTCACGTGACAATTTCAATATATTCCAACATATCATATATATATATTTGTGTGTGTGCGCGCGCGCGTATGTATGTATGTGTGTGTATATGTATGTATGTATATACGTATGTATGCATGTGTATACGTATGTATGTATATACGTATGTATGTATGTATATACGTATGTATGTATGTATATACGTATGTATGTATGTATATACGTATGTATGTATGTATATACGTATGTATGTATGTATATACGTATGTATGCATGTATATACGTATGTATGTATGTATATACGTATGTATGTATGTATATACGTATGTATGTATGTATATACGTATGTATGTATGTATATACGTATGTATGTATGTATATACGAATGTATGTATGTATGAATATACGAATGTATGTATGTATGAATATATGTATGTATGTATGTATGAATATATGTATGTATGTATGTATATATATATATGTATGTATGTATGTATATACGAATTTATGTATGTATATATGTATCGGTGTACGTGTGTATGTATGTATGAATATATGTATGTATGTATGTATGAATATATGTATGTATGTATGTATATATATATATGTATGTATGTATGTATATACGAATTTATGTATGTATATATGTATCGGTGTACGTGTGTATGTATGTATGTATGTATGTATGTATGCGCACGCGTGTATCTCCTCACCATGAGACGTTCGCTAGATCGTTTCCCATTAACACCATCCGTGCGCACGTCACTCTTGGTTTACACGCTAAATTAGCTATGCATGGAACTTTGGGGATATTCCATAACCAATCGTTTCCCTTTTTTTAAGTGTACTCTTTTAGAGACCCTTTCGTCAAGCGGATAATTTTGACGACAAAGAGTATTTCGAATTAATGGGCACAGCAGCAAACGAAACATCCATGGAAATACAGGAAACGAACAATCTCAGTTCCTCCATGGTTCTTACTCCGACCTTAAGGGAAACAATGTAGCGAAATGCAGAAAAAGCATTGTGTAGCGTAACTAGCTACTCGCAAAGGAAACTTTTATTTCAAAAGCTTCTTCGAATCCTCCGCGTAGCTCTGGTTCTACAATTGTCACCTACCGAAGCACATCACTTCTTCGATCACAAAGTAGTTTTAAAGTGAATGTAACGCAATACACCAAATGTGAGTGCACAAGGTAACGATATACAGGACTTCGATCACGTACTTTGGAGTTGTTCATTTTATTATATAATAGATCCAAAAATACGATAGGAGAAAACTTACAACGTCTCGAACGGATATCACCATACAGGATAGAGGACTCAATGTAACAGCATTGGTATCGTTATTGAATTTCTATGAACAAGCTCCAAATATAGTCACCGCCAAAGCATATGTTCTATAAGATTTGTTTGCAATTATCTACAAATTATCTACAATATTAGATTTGTACATACGAGATGTATGCCATTAAAGTTTCTATACGTATATAGTTTATAGATATAAGCTTACAAAGTTTACATTTAAGAATACTCAAAATAAACGAACTATTTTTCGTTAAATGCTTATCATTGTATTTTAAGAATTAATTCTGATACATGTAACCCGTGTACAAGAATCGATAATATAACAACAATATTTTGCGCTATTCAAATTTATAATAAATTATCAATTCAACGAAGAAGTTACTATTTATTAAACACGTACCATTGTATTTTGAAAATGAGTATCGATACAATTAATCAATATTTTACGTTTTTTATTTAAATTACATATGTTTGCAGAAATACAGTGTTTCAAACAGATAGAAGAAGCTAAAACATGCAAATTTTTTGCCATTTTGCACTGAAGCTTCGTTATCGAGATATTAATAGTTGAGTTTCTTTCAGATTGGCTTACACGAGCGATTACAATTACTAAAGAATAGGTGAGATTGAAATTCGAGTCTGTTTTTAAACGAGCACGTGAGATATGATTCATCCAGATGCATGCTCAAACAAATTCATGCAGCCTTGAACAAGTGAACTTTACAAACTGTCAAACGTAGATTTTTATGAAACTCCGTGTAAATATTTATTTGCCTAACTTAAGAATTAAGCCATATTTTGTTGCTCTTTCTTCTTGAATTTAAGGAAGAAACCATCCCTTATATTGGGTTCACCCATTTTATTCGTGGCTACATGTATATTCTTACATTATAAAAAAACATTGAAAAATGTTTCAAATAAAAGTTGTATTATTTCTGGTGATGTATCAATAAGCAGGAAAAGATGTTAAAATTTTCTTTTCTTTTCAAACATTTTTTTTCCTCTGTGATTATATAATATTTGTATCTATTAGAACAGAGTTGAAAAAAATTCTATTCGAATAATAAATTTTCGAACAATAAAATAAATTCTATGGAATAATAATTTATTCCATTGAACACTCAATCGGTTAAATTTTCATTCGTTCAACAATTTAAATTATAATTTTTCTTGAACAAACAACGGTCTAAAGCTACTTATCTTTCGTTTGTTATTTGAATTTTATACACTACACTCCTAAAGTTTGATACCTTTGATAAAAACGATGCACGTAGAGAAATTTTATATTTTTCCATTTTCCTTTCAATCGTGTGCACTATGTAGTATTTCCTATATCATTGTTTCTTAGTCGAATCGTTCGACAGGTATCGATTCATGCATTCAACGAAAATGGAAGAAATTACGATATTTTGGCATCAGAACGAAAGTCTGCCGCAACAATGGTTAACCGTATTTTTCTTGGATACAGAGAACGACGTGAATATAAAGTGAGAGAGCTCAATTCACAACCTCGGATAAAGGCTTATTGATTTGTATTCCTTGGCGATTTTAAAATGTTCCTTGATTTTCAGTCAGATACTGCACACCCCGAGGCGATGCGCAACATAAACAAGATACATACGAGTACATAGGTACTGCAACAATTTTCCAAAGTGATCTAAAGCAATAGAGATTATTTCGGACCGTTAGCGTAAAACACTACTACCACTATTAAATACGATGCAATAAGCTAATTTTAGTCATTTTACGCAAAAAAGAAAAAAATGTTTAAAATTGGTACAACATTGTTTATCCAGTGTTCCTCGAGAAAATTGACTTTAAAGTTTGTTCATCTTTGTGAACGATTTGATTGTTTATTCTTCTACTCTGGTTGTCTCCATTCGAGATAGTGTTTACAAACATTGTTTATTGTGTTGTTAAAGCAATACAAAGTATTTCTATAATTAATTTTTGATCCTTATTATTAAGATACAGTACACTATTACAAGTACTTTTGAAAATGTCCTCGTTGCATTTCTTGACGATAAGTTAATAAGATAAGATAAATAAAAAGAACTACCTTCTTACACAGTACCATAAACCGAACTATCTAGTATACCGAACATTTGCATCATTATCAATGTTTGTAAACACTATTTCGAACGGATAGAGCCGCAGTAAAAATTTAAAGTCGATTTTCTCGAAAACGAAGCTTCAGATAAAAAAATATTGTAAATTGAATTTCCATGAAATTCATACTATTTAAATCCGTAGTAATTAAAATGTAATTGTACAAACTATGCGTATTTATGCGAAAAAATAAATACATATTAAAGGAACCTTAGTGTGGAATAAGAATCCAACGACATTCTGTCTTAAATAAGCTAATTTAATAAACATTTAATAATTACACTTTAAAAGGAGATAGAACATCGAATCAAACGGGAAATAACATGGCAAGGATCGCAAAATGAAATATTGTACTTGCCATGATGAATTATTTAAATTAAGGATTTAAAAAATGGCGCTAAATTTAACGAAAAATTGGAACCGGAGCATCGGAGATATTTCCGATACTTTTAATTAATGAATAATGCGTGCTCGGTTTTGTAGTCGATCATGAAAACCAATACGAGAATTGTTTAAAAGCACGTCATATGATTTCAACTTATTCGCAGCTCTTATTTAAAAGGTACATTAGTGTCTCCTTCTATTTCACTTTTAGGAACGGATAAAAATTTATAACTGGATCTACCAATAATATAACGATTAAATTACAAGGAGAAAACATACTGCGGTTTAAAGTCCACTTTGAAATTAATTAATACGAACCTAGAGTTTGAATATTATTTTTTTTTGGAGTACAAGGTGTCCCAATCATTCTCGGTCGATTTGAATTTCCCGCTATATTCGAAACTTCAAAACGATTAACCTGAAACTTGACATATGTCATCTAAACAGCTGGGAAATTAATCGTGGAAAAGTGACACGGTGAAAGTACGCGTGAAAATTATTCAAACGCATTACGAAAAATCGCAATCTTTAACGTTAACCATCCAGGGAAAAAGAAATCATTGAGACACCCTCTAGACGTGAAAGTAACCAAGAAATAAAAAATATTAAAACAAATCAGCAGGTGATTCGAAATATGAATCACGATTTGAGGATGCAGGGTTCAAATAATGTAAAGAAAGGTCGAGATGGAAAGAAAATATTCGGTTAGAAGTATCGATACATTACACCGAAGAATTTGTAAACATAACGTTCGGAGAGTTCATGGCCTGCGAGACATTTGCTTTTCATCGAATCGAAACAATGAAGATCGTCATTGGTAAAGGTGTAAAAAGTCGCGGTAATATTGTTTAGATTAAGGATCGAGTTTTGAAAAAATTTACATGCCTCCACGTGTACTAAGCTAATAATAACAAAGGAGGAGAAGACGATTCAGTGGATTCCGTCGACAGTTCTGCGGGATCCTATTTATCGACTCAGTGGCCGGCGTCGGGAAGGAAACACGTTCCGCTCCCTGGGGTGCTTTCGTCTGCATATCGTGAAATTCATGCGACAAGGGTTATAAATAAGTATCGTACGTCCCTGGCACGTCCGTTTGTCGCTCTTCAAGTGGTTCTAAATAAAAATACACGTTCCAAGGGGAATACATTCCTCCTCCCCTTCCAAGCTCAGATGTTTATTATTCAATGGTAGCGAGGAGATCAAACGTGTTTTATCCGTCGTCGGTGTCTATGTAGGTCTGGGTTACTACAAACGATATATTTTTTCCTCCGTGAGTTCAGAAATATTTGACACACTACGACTGCACGACCAGTGTATTGGAAGTTTGCCTCCCGCGTTCTCGTTGGGAAACGAAACGGGTTATTGTAACTTTTTATAATTAATTCGCAAATTTTAGAGATTCGTATTTAAATGTGTATACATTTTAGAGAATGTGAAAAATGTCACGACAGTTATATTGTTCTAAAAACGTGCACTGAAATTGACAAATTGAGTATCATTCGAAGGGTTTTGTCTCGAAGTTGTACTTTGAAGTCCCCTTGTTGAAACTTTTTTTGTTCGAAGTTTACAACGACACAGTACGACGTTCTATCTATTACAAAATTTATGTTAAACAAAGTATCGCACCAGCGACATACTAGTTGAACGTTTAGTCAACGAAAGTTGATAACTTGTGGTGAATAAAAAAGTGATTTCTATTTATAAATAAGGATTCGTCGTTTAATCATCGATTTAGTATTTAAAAACTATAAGTAACTTAAGGAGATTGTAAAACCTTGATTAGTGTAAGACAACGGGGCTGAACATTTTTGTTAATTTAAGTGTATAACTAGATTATGTATTCAAGGGTTATATTATAAACGAGGTAATCGATTCAATAAGAGGGATACACTTACAGAATAAAAATCTACGATTATTGTTACATTATTTATTATTTCCATTTCCAGCTTTACTCGTTGCTGAGTGAACCTTTCTTCCATTTATTAACAACTGTCGAGATTGCATTCATGGATGTTCTAATTCAAGAGACATCACCGTGAATTTTATCGAATCCAAAGATAATTTAAAAAGTAATACCAATTTTTCTCCTTTTTGTAATTTAGCTTCAGCTTAGACAGTTTCATTGTTAGGTGCAATATCTACTTTCTATTAAATCATCGTTTCTATTGAGTTTTCGGAATGTTCCAATGATAATTGGCTTTCTGGTATAATCGTGCTCTTTACACGGTACGTTCGTAAAATAAACCATCTCAAGGACGATTAAAGGTCGAACGAATTACTCCATCGTCGTTTCACGATCGGCGTTAATGGCAGTTCCGGCATGAGAAAAAATAAACCTACGAAAGTATCCTGTCTTCTCTGTGTCTCGATATTTTCGCTCGTACTGATTTAAAATACCGGGAACATTGCTTTTGCGTTTAAACAATTCCCGTTTCAGCGGAATCGTGAGGTAATTTTTTATCATTAAGATTTCTTGATTGCATTCGTCGACGTTTAAATAGATTTATAATCGCTGTCGTTTGAAATAACTGCTAAATAGTTGACTCTATGAAAACAAAAAATCGAAAATATTTTTTATAGTTTTTATAGTAAATTACATTAATGCGAGGCAACAGATTGTTTACAAAGTTTTTAAAGGTCATTGGAAGATAACTTTATCTTTTTTCTTTCATCGGGTTACTATACTTTCGTGACAAAACATGACCGATGGAAACAATTCATTTTCTTTTAAATACTATAAATTCTACAATTTTCTAAATTTAAAAAATTTCTAGTGGTGTCTTAATATTTATAAACGGAGGTGTAGGTGTCCAAGAGTCGTTAATGAAAAGCGATCAGTCGCTTCAAGACAAATAACAGAGGTTAAAGGGAGAGGAGCTGCACGAACTTATCGTAGCAACGCTATAAAATTTTGTTTATCGAATTACAATCGAATCGAGTTTCACTGGGAATAAATTCGCTAAATATCTGGTTCCTGAATAACTGGCTGAAAAATAGTTTCACGAGACTCGGCAACGTTTCAGAATGTTGGCAGCCATTTGAGTATCCATAATGTACGTGCATGCGTCAGTATAAATATATAAATATATATATATATATATATATATATATATATATATATATATATATATATATATATTTGCTAAATAAACTCGGTTTCGATCCGGTTCGTATTAATCTAGGCAAGCCAGACACGTTTAACTTTGAAATAGGAGTATTTAATTGCTCCCACCATTACATAGGATATCTTGGGAACGAGTGAATGAATATTTTCTATGGTTTACGAAAACACTATTTGTAGTTTTAATTGCACACGAGGACTCTGGTCCTTTTTCAAGACTATACAATTTTTATGGATCGACCATGTTCCAATATAATAGTCAATGTTCCAATATAAAGACAAAATTTTCTAATTACGAACGAGATAAAGTATATAAGAAATTTCAAATTAAATCATAATTAAAACTGGACCACCTTGTGTATTTTGTATACGTTAAAATAAATTACAATATCTTGGTCATACATACACACAAATATTTCGAAAACTATGCTGTATTTGTGAGAACTATTCTCACGAGGTTGAGTTCATTTCGTCCTCGATCCTACAAATTAGATAACATTTGGGATTTATATTCGAGAAAACTGTTGAACACTTTTGTTTCGAAATTTACGCGTACATTATGTTTCGATAAATTATAGGAGTCTTTTCAAATAGAAACGATCGAAGTTATGCAAGAACCTCGGGTAAAAATGTAAACGCAAATGGAGTCTGTCTTGTGATGAACGAAGAATATGAAAAATATTGAACGACCGCTTAAAAACAGCGAGAACTCCGTTGATTTAATCGACTGAACCAAGAAAATTGTCTGCAAATGACAGAAGAGGCGTTAAAAAAAAGCGTGGAAGCATAGTGTATTCTTTAAGACATTGCAGAGGGAATTACCCATGTGGCAAAATGCCGACGTGACTTGGCGCCGCATCGTTTACGCGGCACTTCGTTTTACGGTGTTTGTCGGCTGTTATTGCCCTCTGCTATATCATAATCTATCGTAGTGTTCCTATCCCGGTGTTGTGGTTTAAAAACATATCATTAAGCACCGATCAACGATACCAAACGTCGAATACATTGATGGAAGAACGACGAATAACTCTTATCTACTCTTGCCAAGAACCGTGCTCTTCTTTACGCTAGTTTAAAAAATTTATCTCGTAAGATCGATCGTTTCTCGCGGAAAACCAAAGTATTGAATACGGTTGGCAGTTTCCGTAATCAAAATTCATTTATACAGTTTATACATTTGTAAATAATTACATCGCGTTAAGACGTTTTGTGTAAACTTGTTAAATATTTTCTGAGAATATTTCCGAGTAGAAATATTACGGATTAACTGTGGATAAAAAAATCATGCTTATACTTGGGTTTATTCGACATGAAACTGGGAAGGTAAATAACTACGCAAATATCGTAAACAGTTTGTCCCATAAAAACGTGTCGGCGATACTTTCGAAACTTGACACCCACTGAAGTGGAGACAGGGATAATCTAAACAAATACCTAGAATACGCGTTGGCTAAGTTTCTTTCTCGTTCGTTTCTAACGTTGTCGAGAACAGATCTTTCCGAGATGACCCAAAAGGGCCAAAAATTAATTTTACAAGTGCTGCAAAATACTTGCACAGGTCACCACAGTTTGTTAAGAAGTGGGTAGATAGGTAGAAGAAAACGAAAAGTGTCGACGATTTTCCAAATTGTCGTTTAAAGCGAATTACCGCCACCAGAGAAGATAAACTGATCCTTAGACTTTCTGCTAAAAATCCAACACTTTCGTTGCGTAAATATTAAAACTGTATCAAAGGGGCTTCTTACATCGTTGAAACGTTGGTTCACTCAAACTGAAAACATATGGATTTTTCAAGAAGATAACGATCCAAGACACAGAAGACACATCTGTGGGGTATGGAAAGCAACAAACGGTATCACCGTATTGGATTAGCCATCCCAGTCCCCTGATGCAAATCCAATCGAAAATGTACGGTCCTTAACGAATCGCAAACTTAAAGAGAAACGTATATTAAAATTAAGAACCCTAATAGACCGGATTCGTCAAATATGGAGATCGTTACCCGTATCATAGACGGAAAAATTGATAGAAAGCATGCCAAGGAGATGTCAAGCTATTATTGCTAATGGAGGAGATTGGACTCACTATTAAAGTAAGTGTGCATTAGTGTTTTATATGTATACTCGGTTTGTATAAAGTTTTTTTTACGAAAAGAGTCATATTCATAAAACTATCAGCGACACACTTTTATGAGACCGACTGTACATAATAGGTTGTTCAATAAGTTTTGTCGTTCGATAAAACGTATTGTGCAAGCTAATACTATACTGTTCGATAAGTTTTATCGAACGACAAAACTTATCGAACAACCTAGTATGTATTATGCTCTTAGACGATATCTTTTCCTCATTCGACATCTGCGTTTCTTGGCTATCAGATGCTGATTGTCTGGAATCGATTTGAACCGCCATCATCGTAGGAAAGAAAAGATTAAAGGCTGATTGCCTGTCCGTTTACTTTATCGGCTGATCCTAAATCGATGCACTAACGACTTGTCTCGTTTGCCGCAATTGCACGAAATCATTTCCAGAAATGTTGCTCATTGGACAAAAAGAACGCATCGAACATATCTGTTGCTTGAAAGTGGATTGTATAAGAAAAATCCTCGCATTGTTGTCTGTACGCAGTACAATTTTATTAATCATAAAATATTAATTATCAGATATTTAATTAAGGATTCGAGTTATTGAAAGCAACGGTAAAAAGTTGTCTGCTGAAACAACTCAACAAAAATGATGAATTCTACTCGAAAAAATTCATATAAAAGTAGGTTAAAAGTGTATATGCACTTTTCTAAGTAATAATCGGAAATTTGTCAAAACTGTGTTCAAAGTGTGAATATGATGTCAATCGAACTTACGTATATTTTTAATTTTCAGGTGATGCCAAAAAAGGGCATTTTTTAATACTCTTCTCTATTATTAGATTTGTTGAAAGTATCGAAATACTTAATCGGTATTTTGAAAAATTTGTTTTTAAATTTAATTGAACTATTCTACCAAGTCGTTTCAAAGCTCAAAATTTATATTCTAATAGAAACCTTTCATTTTATTATTGTTTCGGTTGTTTTTAAGCCATAATCGCGATATAAAGTCCATTTTTAGAATTTTATTATAACGACCGTATTTATAAAATTTTGAACTTGAATGTAATAGAATTTATTATTTACAAAATATTATTCAACTTACAAAATACAACAAAATTTAATAAATAACATAAGAGACGTGTACAATACTGTATAATATATAACATATTATATACGACGAATATGAATTAAAATTAAAATTGTTATGTCTGAAAAATAATTATTTGAAATATAATACTAGTAAATACTAACAAGTAACGTAATTATTAAAATCATTAGCTGTAAATTTAAACAACAATCATCTTTCATATAATGTGTAGATGCACTCCATGTTAATAAATTTCAAGTATTTGTTTCTATTTTTTATAAATTTCATTCAAATTAAAAATGATATTTTCAAGAATTTTCATTCATCTGTTCTCTCTCGTACATAAAGTAACAATGTTTCGATTCCTTTTCTATATACGCACAAAAGTTGTCGTATTTTCTAAATTATGCTCCTCTTTAGCATGATCCAAAAAAGAAATTCACGCGCATGAAAAATGGCGCGATTTGGCTGACGCAATATGAATACCCTTTTAAATGAATCAAAGAGGGTATCCGGCCAGTTTTTCATGGGTCACCCTCGGATTATTAGACGAGCGAAAAATGTCCGTGCCGTTACTTGAAAAACGAGCTATCGGACAATGTTCCGTATTGATCGTTATAAATAGCGCCAGCCGAGGAAGAGCCTCGCCTCGTGGATTATCCCGTTTATATCGAGCTATTAATATTACTTTCTGCAGATCTTTGATTCTTCGTAACCTACCGGTACCCAGTTGAGGACGAAAGTTGAAATGTTCGGGATTTTCTCCATAACAATGGCGTCAACCTTCAACGATGACAGTTTCTCTTGATTTTCTCATTCTTCTCGGCTATCTATTATATTCTATCTTATTGCTTATTCTTCGTCGTTATTTTCGAAACGTTTCCTTACCTCGCGTGTAGATAATCCATTGTGCCAGCGACGCGTGGCAACATAATCGATTTATGTTATACAAGGGAAACATCTTTTTTTTTTTTCTTCTCAGAAGAGTGAAATAAATATTCAGTTTCGTTACATGCGAACAACTGAAGGTACATCGACCGAACTGTCACTTGAATTGTAAATATTTTTCTTCTTACATTTACTCGAATAAATTAGCCTGTGTATAGTTTCGTGATGCATCTCTACCAAGATTGACACTCAGATTTCTGTGGATGTTGTCCAAGTCCAAGTGTTTTAACACACAAATGTAAAAATAGGTTTTGTTTCATCAAGATAAATCGTTCAATCGTTTCATCAAGATAATTAGTTAAAGTTCGCATTACTTCCTCGTGTATCCAATTCACCAGATTTAGTTCCCTCGGATTATTTTCTGCTTCCAAATTTGAAAAAATGGCTCGGTGGTAAAAGATTTGCCAACAATGAAGAGGTTGAGTCTACGGTTGATGACTATTTTGCAGAGTTCGACGGTTCTTATTATAAACAGGATATCGAAGCTATTAAACATCATAGAAAAAAAATGTATCGATCTAAAAGGAGACTGTGTAGAGAAATAAAAATATTCTTTCCCAAATTTTGTGTGTTTTCTTTGTTAGATCGGGTACTTCTGGGACTATCCTCGTAAATATAACACTTCGTATCGAATACAAACAGAATTGTATATAGTTGATTTTGTTTTTCTTTATCAGATTCTTGCAATTGATCTTGACGTTTACAGTGAAGTTTTACGAAAGGTAATCAATTGTCGAAATAAGAGCGAATATTTTACGTTGCAGGAAGCTAGTTGATATGAAAAATTACACTGGTATTAATTGGTACCTCTGTTGATCAATTGCTACAAGATGGTTCTTGAAAATACGCCGGTATTATTTAATCAATCAAATTTATTCAAATTATTACAAAATTAGCCGTAGTACGAAATTATTCGGGTTTCGCCAACGATATTACCTAATTATGTAACTGATCAAATCCGTTGCATGCATCCTATTCTAACCCGTATATTAAGATTGTGTTTGGTATCATTTTCATTGGGTAAAACTCACTAATTTATCGATGATACTCTCGTGAAGATACAATGAGAGATACACAAATTTCAGTTTCCATTAGAGGATGAAATTCGATCCAGCGTGCAACATGAATCGCTTAATCGGTTTTTATTTACACAACTGCCAATTGTCGGACCACTCACGTTGCAGACACAGACACAACGGTGAGAACAATTTCATTTCGATTATCCAGGGAAAAATACTTTATTCCGGATTTGGAACGTACATAAATAAAACAGTAGCTACAGAAATAAAACTAAGTTGGCGTTTCGTCCAAGTTTCAACGATGGACTCGTCTTAGATAGGGCTATGTGTTTAACACCCATAACATTTTTGACGATCGGTTTCTCTTCTTTAATATTTGATCTGTTAATTTATAGAGCAAAGATTCTTGATAGTTCCATTGGTAATTTTGAAATTATATTGCAACAATATTGCTTTCAGATATCCACACTGTATATAAAGACTTATGCTTACTATGCAAAGTATATAATACTTTACGTATGTAAAGTATTTATATCTGTTATGTAGATTTTCATTTTCGTGAATATGATGTTTTTCGAGCCAATGTTTAATATCATTGAGGTATTTTCTAAGAAGTTTTGTGACATTTTTAGAATCGTGTAGAATGCTAACGCGATATACTGTATTATAGTGGTGTTGCTAAACTTGAACAAATTTTTATACTAGTTTTGATAATTCTTCACTTATCATAACCACACTTTCCATTTTACGATCTTAAATATATTCATTATACAATCGTGCATGAATATTTTAAGCTTTGAATGTAGAAAACCGAGTCCTTTATGTTATGTAATTTTACATTTATATATATACTTTTACCGATACATCAGGCTTTTGTAATATTAACGCACAATATGAATTGTATGGATGTATTTTCCTTATCATTGTAGAATTAACACTAGAACTACCGACGATAAACATATTCCTATTTGTATCAGATCACATAGGTATCTTCGAAGTTGAATGGGGAAAGTACAAATTAATTTACGAGTACCAATAATTATCCATTTTGATAATTGTCCACGAATATTGTAGGCAAGGACGCCGTTAATAATCGAGTAACTTTAAAAAGAAGTTCAAAACAAGTTAAATTGACCTCCTTGATAGTTCTAGTGTTGAATATACTGAATGCAGTATGTCAACCGAATATCTTGAAAACGTAATACTGGAATTAATACTCAAATAATAATATGATTCGGGAAGCATGTTTATAATTTATAAAATTTCTATAATTATCGATAAATTATAAAGTTTATAATTTGCATCAATAAAAAAGCAAGCGGAGAAAATGTTACAAGGATGTAACCTTGTCAAATTGACCCTTTTGATAGTTCTGGTGTTAAATAGGATTGTAGATGCGTTTAAAGTGATAGTCACATCGGCATTAAAGATTACGTATCAAACTGGCCCAAGTATATTACCCTATTTTTTATAATTTTGCAACAAATATATTTTCTTCAAGGAAGAATATCTACGATTTTATTCAACTTGACAATTGTAATAAATATTTACCAAAATATGAAACTTCTTTACAAAATAAAGATTGTATCAGAATTTCAAGGTTAAATTGTCGCGAACTGTATATTCCCTGTAACAGTCCAGTCCTGTCTATAACCGAATAAGTTTCGAAACTTTTTCTCTCCATTTCGTTTCGGCATAAGTAGGGTGCATCACGAGGAGGTCGTACTTTTCGAGGTCATGTCTCTCCCTTCGGATGTAATGTTTCCCCGTGCGAAAGGCCGCGAAACAGAAAGTTACCGGGAGTGACGAGTCCCTTGGGAAATTTCCAAGTTTCCTTTTAATGGAATTATAAAGAGGAGCGGTAGTGACCATGTGACAGCTAGCGAACTCATGAAAATTCCTCACGGGAGACATACAATCCTGCCGTGTCTTAGCTCCGTAACGAATTTTTCACTTTAACCGTGCCCGTAAACATTTTGCATGCCTTTGATCGGTTCTGTCAAATTGAATTCGAAATAACGATTTGGCCAATATTGTGGTTTATTGTTCGAAGTAAAAACTGTGGAGAAATCCAACACAGATTTCTTACATTTATTTATCATTTCAGAATGTTTGAACGAACTATTATCTATTACGTGTAAATATTTGTACGGTAAAAACTAGAAGACGTTTCGTTATCAGTATTTTTTCATTTAAAATTATTCACTGTGTTTCAGTGTTTCAAACTATACGAATGTTTGCTCTTAGTTTTTGAATAATTCAAAGAAACAAACCTTTACAGTTTGGTAAGAAGAACATCGAGTAAACGGATATTAAAGGTTTAATTTATTTTTATCAATGTTTCGATTTCTCGTGTATACTCTCTTTTAAGATGTAGAAACATAATTCTTAAAGAAAGTGAAAAGTAGTTAGTGGAAAAACAAACAGGTGATTATTCAATGTATATTAACATTCTAGTATAAAGTACAAATGAATTGATCGTGATATATATCGTGCCAACATAAGTTGAAAGTAAATAATGTGAATGTCACGTGTGTAAAACCAATGTTTCATCGAACTTATTACAGTTTGCGACAATATAACAACACACCTTGAAATGTGTGTTGTTACACACACACTGTGTATGTAACAATCTTTATTACATACACGTACGTAATACGTGTATCACGTAATAGATACAATACACGTATCTGATACAATCTTTATTTTGTAAAGAAGTTTCATATATTGGTAAATATTTATTACAATTGCTAAGTTAAATCAAATTGTAGATTATTATTACAAATTGTTATCATTCGAATTGAGAAGACAAATAGTGCAGAAAAGATTTAGAAATTATAAACAAATATATCGAAGTTAGATTTCAACAATTAATGCAAAGTAATATTGGTATTACTGGAGAACAATACGAATAAAAAAGGAAAGGAAGTTCACAATTTGTGGTTAAAGTATAAATTACTAACGACCATGTTAATAGTTCTATAATATTAGAAGTTCTTCTTACTGGAGAACAATACGAATAAAAAAGGAAAGGAAGTTCAAAATTTGTGGTTAAAGTATAAATTACTAACGACCATGTTAATAGTTCTATAGTATTAGAAGTTCTCCTTACTGGAGAACAATACGAATAAAAAAGGGAAGGAAGTTCAAAATTTGTGGTTAAAGTATAAATTACTAACGACCATGTTAATAGTTCTATAATATTAGAAGTTCTTCTTACTGGAGAACAATACGAATAAAACAGGAAAGGAAGTTCAAAATTTGTGGTTAATTACGAACGACCATGTTAATAGTTCTATAGTATTAGAACTGTTCGATTTATTTTATTGCCTGCCCTAAATCCTTGTGTAATCAATCTCTCTTCCAAACTACGAAATTTCGGAGCAACCAATTTTAATACCGATTCTATTACCGTATTTTGTAATTTTTTCAGTAATCTACTTAATACTACCATCTACGTAAATCTCTATTTCTTCCTAACATATTTATACATTCGTATTATAATGCTACGCAATGTCCAAAAGGCCCTAAATACGTTCTACTTAAAATTCTATTTTCTATATGTACTATAAAAGTTAAATTAATCGAAGGAATAATTGAATAAATTGAAGATTGTTTTTGTTGAATTTCTAATATCGTCTAAAGATGATACAACAAAAATTATCGTGTATGTACGTGTACATATGAATGTATGTACAAGTATATGCATGTATATGTGTATATATACTAGGTTGTTCAATAAGTTTCGTCGTTCGATAAAACTTATTGAACAGTATAGTATAATACTAGGTTGCTCGACAAGTTTTGTCGTTCGATAAAATTTCTTCCTACAATCTAGATTCTTCCTAGACACACGATGTTTATTAAACAAAATAAGAGTTTGTTTCTTACCATGACGATCAGCCATTTGCAGTTAGCCTGGGTTAGGTCAGAGTTAGGAAAAGATACACCTTCCGGAATATTAATAAAGTTTGATTCATTAATAAAATTATGAATCACAAATCAGACCTAACCCAGACCTAACCCAAAATTCCAATAGTTTTCTTTTAACACAGTTTCGAGAATGTATATTATGCGTACTGCGCCTAGTAAAACATTCGGTTGTATCAAACTTACAGCTACGGTTACACACAATAACTGTTCTCGGTAACAACATCGCCACCGTGCCGCGCCATGCTGAACTTTCCCGCAAAATTAATCAACGCGATTTAACGTTCAAGTTATAACCCGACCAGGTCAAAAGTCGTTCGAAAATGTTTCGAGGTGGTAATTACAGATTGGAGTGCGCGTGCTAAGAGGAAAACGTATAAAACGTAAAGTGGATTTAACGCCCGGGCAACTTTGCATTATAAATGCTAATGGTTCCAGCTTGCAGTTAGTTAACCAGCTGGTTCCGTACTTTGGTGTGTCTTTACTCAAGGCGGTATCAAAACCGTGAGCCTTATTCTCGGTATACAGGTGAGAGAACTTGGAATTCGAACAGTTTTCTACCGAACGAATGGGAACCTTGCATCGAGACGTTTGTTTCTTTTACTGGGTAACACGAATTTGTAGGTGAAGTTACTTACAAGGAGAATAAATAAAGTGTTAACTTTAGTGTTAACTTAAGTGTTGAGTGTTAACTTAAGTGTTAACTTAATAATCATACGTTAGAGTACGCGCGAGAACGTCGTATAGTTGTAGTAACAGCGATGATTTGTACAAAGAAAAACTACACGATGAAAAATCGTATGATTTTTAATTATTCGGTCAATAAGAATAATTCTGCCATTTTGTCGATTAGATTTTCCAGGAATGGATATTTTAGAAAATAAACAAGTTGTTTATAGAGAATATTAGTGACAACTGTGTAAAATTTAATTTACACAGTAAAGGTAAATAACGATCAAAGATTAAGAGTGAATAAATACTTAGAAGGTTTACGTGTATTTTATGAGTTGATAATAATGGATTTTTAAAGTTGATCGAATCGTCGAAGGTTAAAATCATAATGGTTTTGAATTTAAAGGAGTCTATTTTGTAGGACTAAAGGATATGTCAATTATTTGTTAACCTATATTTAATAACGAAAAGAAGTGTTAACGGAAGAAAAAGAATGAATAATAAATATTAGAAACGGAAATTGTGGTTTATACTTAAAAAAAGGGAGTTGTGAACAAGAGTTGTAAATATTCGTACGAAAGGATAAGTAGATCTTCGTCGATTTTTAAAATCGAAATAGTTGCTACGCAGTGCAATGTTGAGCTGTTTTTATCAATTTTTGGCACGATTGAAGATTGATTATTGTATGCAATGTGCCTATAGTCGATACGGCTATGTATACAATCCTTCTTATCCTTGAATCCACTTATAGAGATCTTAGCTGATCTCTTCAGCACCCGTTTCAAAACTGTTTTTAAATGGCAAACAATTTATGCAGAAATTCTATCACCGTAAGAAGAGTGGAACGTGCAAATTGTGTTTATGACTTGCAAAGGTGGTTCTTTTCTTTTAATAAAAATAAAATATCTTAAAGAGAAATCGTAACAATTATACACCTACAAGACACGCATCCCGGACCATAAAAAATCATCCTCTTATAAACACTACAACGGTAAAGTGCGAGTCTAAAAATATTTGGTGCAGATCGTTCGCGTAAGTTTTTCGAACGATCCAGCAAAGGTTAATTACTTTCTCCAAGGAGGAAGCAATATCATTTATACTCGAAGTCAATCGGCTACTCGATATCGCTAAAGTTCATGGTAGAAATTAAGCGGTGCTTCCTATAGAGAAAGTAATACCCTCATGGGGATTAAGTTGATCGAAGAAGTAAACTGGGCCATTTGGGACACGGGAGAAAAATACTTTGGATTTTACGCGACGATATCCTCGGCTGGCTCGCGCGTTTTCTCGAAAGCAATTTTCCGTCGATGCAAACGGACCAGAAATGAGATCTTAGATCATCCAGAGTCGCGCGGCGTGTAATGGCATTACGTGGGCGAGCCGACTGCGAAAGAATCGCGTGCCTTTTCTTACTATACGACCATGGACGCCAAAGAAGATTGTCTGGAGGATAAGTCGGGACCATTAAGGAGAGACACCTCTCTGCTCTTTCATTAAGGTGCCCTTCTGACAGGTAGCCACGAAAGCTTCTATTCCTGACCGCAATGCGGAAACGTAGAATACCGATGGAGTAACTCGGAGATTGGCATTACGAAAAGAAAACAAGTGATCGACGAACTAGACTATTGAAATTTTGGATTACGAGCGGGATTAAATAATAGCTCGGTATTTCTATTCTATCGATAGATCGAACTTTATTAATATTCCGGAAGGTATATCTTTTGCGTGCGTTCTTTACGAGATCGGTTCTCAGAGTAACTGTAAATCGCTGTTCGTCGTGGTAACAAACAAACTCTTATTTCGCTTAATAAACATCACGTATCCGTAGAATAGAATCTTCTGGACGATTCTAGAAATACATTCTATATATACAAGTGCATATACACATTTATATATACATACATATAATACATACATACGGCAATCAAAGATGATTTTTCTTGTATCACTTCGGATGCTATTGGAAATTCAACAAAGACTTGGTAAAAAATTATTATTTTAGAATAAAACAATACTTTCGTATAGAGCACACCAGGCAACTAGGATAGGTAGAACTTAGAGTTGTATTAAGAATTGAATTTTTGAGCTTACGTGCTGCAAACAGAAAAAAAGTGTGCAGTATTTTTCGTTTAAAAAATCGTAATATTAAGTATTTAGATTTTTGTAGTTTTCCAGCCAATAAGAAGAAAATTAAGTGTGGTCAATACAGGATTGGAAGTTTAGGGAAATATTGAAACTATGGTAAGAATTTATGGGAACAATGTGAGGTACATTTGAAGAAAAATATCAAGAAAAGGGGACTACAAGTGAGAAGATGAAAAAAAATGGCACAAAACATTGCAAGGAAAATAGACAAAGTTTCAGGATGGTCACCTACTAATTTATGATCGTCGACTGATGCAAGGACTATCAAATCTGCAGTGCCTCTAATTTGATGCAGAGTTAATTTGATGGTGTTTAAAGTAATTCCAAATGTGTCCATACATAGAGAATTTACGGAGCAACATTCTAATAATATTCTTCTTAAAGTTTAGTTCTCATTAATATTATTGATGTACAGTACCGCCAACACTTATATTTTGTATTTATTCGTCTTTTCATATATTTACGATCAAATTGGATTATTCTGCGTGTGAAATAATGGTTTCGATGATTATTTAAAACAGTTGATTCGTACTGGCATCGCATGTACAAGAATTGATAGTCGCTTCGAAAAGATCAACTTTCTGGAAATTCGATTCATAATCAAATCGTAAGAACTTTAGAATGAAACGTCACTTTTGTAAAGAAACGAACATTCGAATTGAACGAATCAATTAAAATTGTTCAGGCAGTAACAATTAAATCTATTCTCTGAAAAGATTTTTTAGATGTAATAAATCATAAATAAAAATTATTCGGATGAATTAAAATGCCATAATTATGCGATAGATTTACCATTTCATACGTATATAAATTGTGAATAATGTTAAGTTGGAAAGAGGCATAATATAGATAATGTTAAAGTGGATAGTAGCACGATAGTTGTGAATAATATTAAGGTAGATAGGGGCAATATGATAAGAGGCTAACATAAGTTACTTTATTTGTTAGAAATCACATTGATGTAAAAGTATGTAGCATTTTTTGGTTTCTCGTAATATTAAATTTAACCAGTTGAAAAAACGGGGGAGGAAAAGAATATAGCAATGTAGAAAGATTCTGGTGTTAAAAGGTGGAAGATTGATATCATGAGCGAAATAAGTATGGTGAAAGTTCTTAGAGTTATCGTTTTAAGGGTACAACGAATTGTAGAAGTTACAGGATTTAGAGAAATCGTGAAGTTTGTTGCGCCGGGATATAGAATGGTTAAAAGGAAGGGAATAGTGGCATCTCGTTGATCACTGTTGCTATTTTCGACCAGCTTCGAGGCGAGCGTATCCTCGTCCGGTGCACGTGACCATACGAAGCTGCAATTGGGCACGTGTTTGTGCCATGAATGAGCATCATGGTGTGACTGAACGACGCGTTTACATCTGTACGTCTGATGCATTTATGAAAGGGATCCCTGAACGATGAATGAAGCGAAAAAGATGTGCAACGTTTACACGTATCTACATATACTGGATGAGGTGTGATGTATACTGAAACCGAAAAGAGGGTAATTTTTCTCATTGACAGAATTCGAGAACGTGGAATACAATTTTTTCACAGAAGGCTGATGTTTAACTTCCTCATTAATTATTCTTTAATATTTGTTATTACATTACTATTCGTTGTGTATTATTTCTTTTTAGAAATGAATTATTTTGTACGATGCAAACAACCATGAATATTTATTGCTATATTTAAAGTAACTTCTGAATTAAATGTACATATATGTGCTACTATCTCCGAAAAGATTGTACTAACAATTTCTAATTTTTTTCGCCCTTCGGTTACGTCTAATAAATGAAATGAAGAATTATTCAGAAAAATCAATCTATACCAAGTTTTAACTCTGTTCTAGGAGTTGTGCTCAAATTGTGCTGAAAACAATACTATAGGTACTTATAAATATAATCAGCATATCATAGTTTTCATTGGTTAGGTTCACTTAATTTCTTTACTTATTATTTACGCAAAAGGTGAAGAAGAAGTTGATTTGTAATTTTTTTAATCAGACAATAATAAAACAAACAATTTTAAGAAAATTGAGGATAATTGTAAGAACAATATATATTCACAAACATTTATTCTTGCTCGATAAACGATATAACTCATACAAAAGTGTAATGTAAAATACTTTTCCGACTAGTAACGAGGCTAGTGTATTCTGCAATATTATGTACATATTTATTTAATACTAGAACTACCGATGGTGAACATATTACTATTTGTACCAGACCACATACATATCTTAGAAATTAGATAGGAAAAGAGCAAATTAATTTACGAGTACCATCAATTGTTTATTTTGATAATTGTCCACGAATATTGTAAGCAAAGACACCGTCGAGTAACTTCAAAAAGAAGTTCAAAACAAGTCAAATTGACCTCTTTGGTGGTTCTACTGTTAATTGAACAAAGGAGACCAAATTTGTAATATTTAGAGTTATTATTAGATAGAGGAAGGGTAATTTAATTAACGAGTACCATTTAGTTGTCTATTTCAACAATTGTCCACGAAATTGTAGGCAAAGACACTGTTAATAATCAAGTAATTTTAAAAAGAAGTTCAAAACAAGTGAAATTAACCACTTTGGTAGTTCTAGTTGTCAATCATAATTTTCCTAACCAAATTAATGAAGTTAATTTTAATGTGTTTCATGAGTAACGCAGGAAACGAGGCAGTGGATCGTTTTAATACGAATATTTCTACGTACACGACCTCGTTGTTTCTAGAAATGTCCGACCCCTACGCATTTCCGGTTCTTGTTGCGAATAAAATACATACCGACTAACTTCCTACGAATCAACATCCGATTTGTACAGTAATCGCAGTCATATTTTTCGCGTGCGTGTCACCATTAAAATTTTTACTTCTTACCCAAATTTGTTTACGAAACTTAAGGAATCGAACGAATTTCATTTAGAATTATAAAGTACGTGTTTGTAGCACGGGCAGCTTTTCGTTTACGAACGAGAGAAAATAATTACATTGTGCCGGTTACAATTTTTTTTTTTTGTTCAAGAATTTCCGTTCAGAGATAAATGACAATGCAAATTCAAAACACGCGGTCTTATCGTGGAAGTTTTCAATTTCCTTTTACTAATGGAACCGAGATCCGCCTTTTGTTCACGAAACGGAACTTAAGTATTTGAAAAGCTGAGTGGAAAATGCAAGAAAATGAGAAAGAGAGAAAAACGAGGGATTGACCCCTCTGTAACGGTAATTGCTTGTTTTATCTTGTTGTTAGGGAGCGTACATACCGTGGCGGTAGTTACATCGTCTAACGTATCCCGTTTAATTAAAACATGCTGGCCAAGCTAAAGTGCCTGTTCTGTTTCTCTTTCTACCTCTCTCCTCTAGTACATCCATTTCACTGTCTCTTTCTTTAGATTGTAATCCGATTTCGTCTGCTTTGTACTTCCTTTTCGTCACATCAGTCTATTGTTAAACCACAAAAATAAAAAGATATGAACAGTCTACCGAAACGTCCGAACAATAGCTACAGGATAAAGTGCCAATTATGAATAAAGTATACTAGGTTGTTTAATACATTTTGTCGTTTCATAAAACTTATTAAACAACCTATTACTGATATTATATTTCAAGAGATTCTTTATGGTCAATTCAAAAATCTTAATGAAACGCACAGGATGCGTATATAAAGAAAAGACTCTAAGGAATACATTTCAATTATTTTATTAAGAACAAAAATCAATTTTTCTATTTTTACCGTTAAGGATAAATATCATGTGAAATTGTTTCTGTGTCCGAAAGGGGATATTATATTGTTATTGTTTATTATATAGGATGACTCGTGCAACAGGATCGGATCATATCTTATGGTTGACAATAGAAGGCAATGATAGAGAGAGAAGTAGAACAGTTTCATACTGTCTAACTTTCGATGATGTTACATTTTTCTTTAGTGCAACGATAAAAAATTAGAAATCAAAGAGTTGAAATGATTCCATAAATTATTTCATTGAACAAAATGTTGGAATATTCCATCGTTAAATGTTTGTAAATGCATGAAAATTACAGTATTAATTTTCTGAATCGTTTCTTTACGTTTTCTACTTCATATACCATATACAAAAAAATACGAAAGAAATTTAAAATTGTTCGTGTTGATTCTGAGAAGAAGTTGAAACAAAATACTATTTTCAATAGTGGATTTAAAAGATATTTTAACTATAGATCATTGTACTCACCTTAAAGCTTTCTATTGGAAGATCAATACATAGATTTAATTATTATTTAACTTTTTCATTCAAATTTACTTGTAAACTATATACTGTATAAGAAAATGTTCTGAACGAAAGTCGTTCGATATAAAGAAAAGCACAAAGTGCAATAATTACTTTCTCGCTAGTTTGTTTTTTCATCAAAATTTGAGTTTCTTAACACTTATGCGCAACATTTAGTTATATCATTCGAAATTAGTCATATCAATAGAGAATAAAAAATTATGAAGGTACATGCAGTGAAAAATTAACAATTATTGAGATATTCTCCAGTAAAGTATAGTAAAACTTTTGTGTATGAGAAATCCACGCACTTCCATGTTGTTGTCACGTGTATCGATTCAACAATGATAAATAGTTTATGTACTTTAGTTTTCCTTAAAGAATTGTTAGCATTAGCAACTTATTTTATTACAATAATTAGATAAATAAGCAATTAAATAATATACGAGATGCGAAACTGTTTCTATCTTACATTGAAGTAAGGGGTACTAGATAGGTGTGATATGTAAATACATATTGTTTAACACTAGAACTACCAACGATGAACGTATTACTATCAAACCACATACGTATCTTCGAAATTAGATGGGGAAAGAACAAATTAATTTACGAGTACCATTAATTATCCATTTTGATAATTGTCCACGAATATTGTAAGCAGACACCATTGACAATCGAGTAACTTTAAAAAGGAGTTCGAAACAAGTCAAATTGTCCTCTTACGTAGTTGTAATGTTAATTGAATAAAAGAAGAGCAAAACAAAGAAGACCAAATTCGTAATATTAGATTATTAAGTTTAGTATTCGTAATATTAGGTTATTACCTATTATTTAGAGTTATTATTCCCTAAAGTGCAACAGCTGCGATACAAACAATTCGTGAATCGAGAACACTACCATGAAACACCAGACAGACCTTGCGCGCTAAGTTGTACGTTCATCAAAGGTGAACGGTGAAGCAATTCTTTGAAAGTCGGTCATAAAGTAACAGACTTCTTTGCTTCGTGAAACAAGGCGTGGAATAATGTTTTCGTACAGGGGGTGAAAGACAAACAACACGGGATCTTCGGTAGGCAGCCACCAATTTACCAGTAAACGAAGACACATCGAGTTTCGCTATCCGTGCCGTTGGAAGGACCAATTTCGTTGTTTCTCGGTCGCCTGCTGCCACGTTAATCGTTATTTATGACCATGGCTACTTTTCGTGTGCGATGCGAACACACCTTCTATTTGCTTATCGATCTACGGACCTCGCGAGATTGCGAACGGACCGATACACCTCCGCAGAGCCGAGGCTTGATGCCCAGCCCTGATCATTTTTCTTACAATCAACGAAAGATCACCCACACGGTGATTTATCGCTGATTCCTAATGAGTGAAGCGTTATTACGTCTGTTGGGTATTGTCGTGTCGGCTTCGCAACGAATAGATTACATTATATATGTACAGTGGTTGAAAAAGTACTCTAAGGAAATTCTCCTAACCTACAAATCCGATTTTAATGAAACACTTCGCGAAGGAATTTCACAAGAAATTCCTCAATGTGAGAACGTAGACGATTCGAATGAAATACCTAACAGGCAATATGTTAATCTGTGTCATTCGAGAACAAGACTAGAAAATATAGTCGGGAAAACCAATTAGTAGACGAATAAAGGTAAAAACGTTCAAATAATGGAAGATGCGTTTCTTACATCTAATTGAAAATTGTACGGTAATAAAAGTATGAAATTGTACAATTCTACGAAGCACGGATCTGTAAAAAACAAGTTTTAAGGTCTTGCTTCTCATTGGAAGATTTCGTGAAATAAGAAGACGAAAGAATGATTTTGTAATTTACATTCGAAGAAAGGAGACTGACGAGTTCTTTGTTGATCAACGAGATAGGAGCTACCGATGAGCAATTTGTTCTATTTAGAGGAAGGTATTTATTTCAAGTACATCCGTTCTCGAAACTGGAAAAATATGGAATTAAAATTTGGACGGTATGCGGTACCAAATATTATTATTGTTGCAACTTCTATTTAGGAAAAGTTAAAGAACGGAGAACAAATCAAGGTTCAGAAGTGTTAATTCATTGTCAGAAGTCTCTGTTCTCAGTAGGAAAATTCGGATTGTTACGTTGCAACTGATAACTTTATCACGTGTGTAAATTTGGCAAATAATTTACTCGAATAAAAAATAATTATAATTGGAACTGTACGCAGACGTCGTAAGAGTATTATAATTTATCAATAATTATTATTTCAACAGTATTACAAATTAAAAATAGAAATGTCACGTCATCGGATATTTTATTTATTAAAAATTTAATATTAGTATCTTGTGTGCCAAAGGAAGGATGTGTTATTTTCTTATCACCATTGCACCACGAATAATTTGCAATTATTGGGAGTGGAAGAAGTTTTTAAATAAGAAATTATTGAATATCATAATAGAACCAGGTGTTCGAATATTATAATAGAATTGATATTATTGACAAAACTAGTAAAGAAAATTTTTCGTTGTTCATTTTTTACACTATTTTACTATTTTTCCAAATATAAAAATTCAAAACTATCAAATTCATGGAGTCGTTCGTTAATAAAATCAAACGCTAGGAAAACATTTTTACAAAATTTGTCTATGCAACCAATTGATCCCAATATTGATATATTTCGTAAGCCACCGGTAAAAGAAGCAATAGAGGCAACCGGGAGGAAAATATAATATAAACATGACGAGAGATTTCAAGAAGAGAAGGAAGATGCTTCGTGTTCAGAAATGTATTGCACGTGGACAGTTTGTATGTAAAGAACATTTTAAAATGTCGAAAACAGTGGAATGTACTAGTTGTGTTTCTGTCTAAGCAAAAGTGTATTCTTTCGTGAAAATTCAAAAATTTTTAAGTCAAAATTAAAATCGACGTCTCTAACGACCGAGTGAAACGATTCGATATTATTACACGTTAGAAATATAAATACATAAACATTGCGATGGATAAGGTATGAATCTAAAAAGGAAAAAGAAAATTGAAAAGAAAATTCTCGATGGAATCGAGAACAATATCAACTTCGTTATACCATCGACTAGAACGCCATAAAGGATCTAACGTGGTTGTCCTTTGTACAGAACATTTTCACAATGCTTCGGTAATCGTTGCTACCGAGTAACTTCCACTAATCGAATTTATGTGTTTCGAATAGTGCAATGCGAGAATCCTTATTGGCGCTAATGTCCGTTTTTATTATTCTTGATTTACTACTAACTTCCAGTTACTGCAAGAAGCGTGAGATCGACGATTCCATATAATTAAAAGCATCGTGGATTTCACGTTCGAATGACGTATACTTTCTTCCAAGTGGTATTCAACGTTCTGGTAATCTCCCTTGTGATTAACAAGTGCGCCACTGGAGAGCATAGATCGCGCACAGGTCTGTCCCGTGACGTTTCGTTGGGAAACATAAATTTAATAAGTTCCCCCAAATGATGTGTGTACGCGATCAGAGACGGTAAAAGGAATTACGCGCATGGAAAATTGGATCTTCCCTTTTACATTTCATCCCGTCGGTAATAAAATGGGCAGTCCGAAAGAGGTATCGATGGACGGCCGAGTGTCGGACGAATCTCGGGGAAAGTTTCGCGGCAGCTCTCAGCTCTGACCATCGTTCCGTATCTTCCTCGGATTCCTCGCTCGATCTTTCGCTTCATAAATCGTCGGCGCAACGGAGCGTCAAGCCATAACTCGTGGCGGCTAGCCGGAGGAGGAGGCGTCGGCGTCGGCGTCGGCGTCGGCGTCGAACCGTTCGTCTCTTGCCTCTGCCTTCGTATCCTTGCCCACGTGACTGAACCATGGAAGGAAGAACTCGATCCACTGAAAACCAACAGTGTCATCGTGCGAATACTTACACTCGCTACGAAAACTCGTACACCGTGTTACAAGGAGATTCTTCTTACCTGTGAGTTTGATTATTAATGAAAGTCTGTCTACATACGTTGCGACCTACGAAACTCTCGTAACGATAACTGTACCGATAAAAATACGGGGGATAATAGAAAATGGGGTATAGAAACTATAGAAGTGTATATTTTTGTGTCGTGATAAACTTATCTTTTAAAATGTTCAGAAATCACTGCTCTGACCTTAAAGCCTCTTTTTGTTCGATTGTATATACAGTGGCTCCAAAATGTATTTGCACGATTTATTATAAGGAAATTCTTCGTATCTGTAAAACCGATTTTAATGAAAGTTTGTGAGCACGTAGAGCATAATAGTATATATATATAAAGAATTTTTTTTCCCATAGGAAATTTCTTTAAGAAAGTGAAATCAAGTCTCGAAGGTTTCAATGTTTTTCTTATTTTCTTAATGCAACCTTTTTGGGGTCTTTTTTGCAATAGACTGATTTAAGTTCATTTTAGACGATTGGAGAGCTTGCAACGATTTTCATTTTCTTTACAAATTCGTAATAAAAAATGTTTCTTATAAAAAAATGTTCAGTTTCTAGCGCTCTATCGTTCAACTGTAAAAAAGTCCCCCAATAAAATTGTATAAAAAAAAAATCAAAAAATGTTGAATTTAAGGGCTTTGATTTTACTCTCTCGATAAAAAAAATGTCGATAAAAAAATTATGTCATATGCGGACCAGTATGCTTTACAGGCACACAAACTTTCATTAGTAGGTTAGGGGAATTTTCTTTTAATGTAGTGTACGAATACTTTTTTAATCCACTGTATATATAATACTTTGCTGGCCGGCATATGGCCAATACTACTTCTCGCTACAGACCGATCTGGAACGTTTAATCCTTCTTCAATGTACCAATCTCTATGGACCAATATTTTCTATTCAATACAATCACTCGATGCAACATCCAAATCCTGTGTTATCTGAACCGTACATTGTCCTCGTCTCTGGATCATTGAATTCCGATTCGTGTACCGAAACCCGATGTAAAAATCTTGAAAAATTGAACCAATTTGTGCCAAAGGGTGCATTTCAAATCTGAAACGACTCAAAGTCGTTCTCACGTCAATTACATTGGGCACTTTAAAACCATTGGTCGGAAATTAATCGGTTTATAGAATTCGCAAAATGAAAGAAAAACGTCTCTATAAACGCTAACTAATTGTTTTCGAAATATTTTCTCAATCGATAATACAAAATTTGAAAATAATATTTGAATATTTTTGATAGTACAGGCACGTTTGTTTGCACCGGAAGTACAATTATAAATACAGTCGAATCGATAACTTTGACGAGTATCGTGTTCATTTATTATTTATACTTTCCATAGTGTCGATTTTCTGCAAGCAAATTTGAAAGTTGTCAATTTCAAGAAACTGAGAATTCCAACAATCTACGAACACATAAGTTCATGCATGAAAAGATTTCAATGCATATATTGATATGAATGTTTATAAACCAGTTTGAGCATCTACTTTAAAATTATCCAGTCATCTATAAATTAATTTTACTTCAAAGACATCGGTAATTCTACAGTACGTATAATCGTTGGAGGAATTTCACTTATAAAATAAAAAACTATACATGTGTATTCCAAAAACGATCAATTTACCGGTTACGTCTATTAAGATTTTTGTGGAACACTCGCCCATTACAAATTAATTTTTTGCTGTTTCATCGATCGAGCTTAGTATTATCCAGATAAAGTAATCGTATCCAAAAACAATAACAAAGTTTTCTCTTAACAAACAAAAGAAATTACACTTTAATAAAATTGGACAAGCAGCCTATTTTTATTTCCTTGATTTCAATGCTTGTTAAACGATGTTCGAGCAAACTGTACAGATCTACATTAAAAATTGTAAGCATGAAAGAAAACAATATTGAAAATTCATAGAAAAAGACGCATAAAAAAATGTAACTTTGTCACTTTGAAAAACCTGACATGAATTATGACATCCATGATATAAATTTGGTAATAAAAATCACAAGAGTGGTCTAACTCTGGACACATATAGTTTATTCGATGTGTTATACTGTCGCAACAATTTTCGTTGCGAATGTGTATTAAATTCGTCTACTATGTCCGCACCGTGACGTATTTACATTAATTTTTATCGAGAGAAAGTTATTAAAAATAGCATAAAATATTAATTCATTTTCGTCAATATAAACCAAAGTGAATTAAATCCTGCAAGTTTACCGTTACAAATAGAAAGAAATGTTCTCCTTAACTGTAAAATGTCTCGTAAAATGTTGCAAATTTTCGCGTATAAGTAAGCCATGTAAATATGAAATAGTGTGCAAGTTATGCGAAGTACACACTGGCTGGAAAGCATTGGGAACATCGAACACATGATGTGATTTCGAACGTTATTATAACCGGATTATAAACGAAAAAGAGACAACATTGTTTGTTAAAATACATAACTGTTTTGTGTAAAATAAGAAATTGCATTCACCTCACAGTCTTCGAAGCATCGAATAAACTACAGCAAATTAAAAGTGAATGAAATCGTACACGTAGACAGAAGTAACTATTACAGTCTTCAATGGAATCGAACGACCATGACAGAAATCTCGCAAAGTGGGTTCACGGCGGACATTTTATTGCTCAACAGCATTATCGATCTATGGTCACATGGAATTTTTACGAATGTCGATACGACAGTCGATCTTATATGCGACCCGCCCCAACACCCATGTTACACCTACGTACGCGTGACAATAAGAACTTACGCGAACAGAGTCACCAGAAAAAACCGAGGTATAAATAAACGTAAATGTATAGATCCGATTTGTATGTTACAATCGTGAATTTAGTGGCCGCAGCCAGCGTTCGAATAGGGTGATCGGCTGTTGAATTGCGGAAGTATGGTAGATTGTACAAATAGTTTCAGAAGAAATTCTTATTGTTTCTTCTTGGTTGAACAATCGTCTCGTATGCTAAGAAACGATTTTACGTAATGTACTTAATACGTTTAATGAAATTAAAGAGCTCTGTAAATTTCTCTCGTACAGAACGAACGATATTACCTTGTTAATTGACCAAATTATTCCCTCGATAATTGAACCGGAGTCATTTTTGTCGGTGTTGTATATACCTCACTCACTCTTTCGGACTACGATAAAAAATGTTAATAACTAAATAAAACTCACTACTTTCCCTCCATAAATGAACACGAGAGGATGAAAATCTACATTTCTAAAAAGTTCGATTTTCTTCCCATTTGATAAATCACAGCGAAGCTTGAATTATTTTTTTTCAACTAACTCTCGTACAGTGGTTCCCAAATTGTACGCTATGGCAAATTTATACGAATGCCGAGCAATATTTTACGCCTTTGAAGAAAACATGGCAACATACAGTGGCTCCAAAAAATATTTGCACACTGTATTATAAGGAAATTCTTTTCACCTGTAAGACTAATTTTAATGAAACTTTCTATGCATATAAAACATAATAATGAATACATAGAGAAATTTTTTTGTCCACAAGAATTTTCTTTAAGAAATTTTAAGTGAAATCAAGTCTCCAAGGTTTAATGCATATCTTTATTATTTTAATGCAACTTTTCTTCAAACTTTTTGCAACAGAATTATAGAACACTAAGAGCTGAACAATTTTTATATGAAAAAGTTTTGCTCTATTTCACACTATTACGAAGTTATATTTGAAAAATCGAAGAGAAAGTGAAACGAATGATTTCAGACGATTGAAGAGCTTGCAACGATTTTCATTTTCTTTATAACATCGTAGTCGTGCGAGATAAAACAAAAATTTTCTTACAATAAATCTTCACTTTTTAGTGCTCTATCGTTCAACTGCGAAAAAAATCCCGCTCAAAATTTTTGTATAAAAAATTGTATAAAGAAACGTTGAATTTTCGGGCCTCGATTTTATTCTCTCGAAAATATTTTTTGTCGATAAAAAAATTATGTTACATGCAGCTCAGTATGCTTTATATATGCACGTAAACTTTCATCGAAATCAAACTTGGAGGTTAGGGGAATTTCCTCATAATATAGTGCACAAATACTTTTTTGATCCCCTGTATATTGGAAAGGTTGGTTAAGTAGATAACATCAACTCGATCTCTGGAGTGATATTTTTTGTGGATTTTAATATTTGACGATAGGGTGTTATGTGGCGATAGAGTGAGTTTTTTGCACGACAATCGTGTAAAATACGATACGGGGCATATATGCTCCATACCGCAGCAGACGTGTTAATAAACTAAACCGTGAGGTAGTTCTCATGGCCTAGGGGCGCTGTGAAAAATTTGCCGAGATACTACGAATGCTGTGAATACAGAATGTTTGGGAACCTCTTCTAGTATGTACAGTAACCCTCGTTTGTGTGCCAATAATTTTTCGTCGCTATTGTTTTTGTTTAGACACCACACGAGAACAAGATTCGTTGTACGATGGATTGAATATCGTCCCTGACGAAAAATACAAATTTTCGTGTAATTGTAGTAATATGTTTTCACTTTTTATGAATGTTTCCCTTCAGAATGTATTATGGTAGTTGTTTACAATTTTATAATAACGATACAGTTTTTAGACACAAATCTATAAAATGTAACTTCTCCACAACGTAAAATAAGAGGATTTAAATGATTTTATTTTAATAACAATAAATTACAGTTATTATAGCATAGTTAATAAACTACGAAGTTAATAAACTACGAAGTAAGATCTGTAGAAAGATTTGCAAATTCGAATATTAATTTGTGACAGCGTTGAAAGCTTAGCTTAATTGCTCGAGATAGGTGCATCGATTGTTGTAACATTGGTGTACGAATGTTCATATAATTTGAACGAAACAAGTGTATATTTTTCAAGAATTTTATTTACACTTATTTACACTGTCGCTGGATGTAACAATACACTCGAGCTATCAATAAACGTAGTGTTATACACGCGATCGTATAAATATTAAAATTATGGTAAATGACTCGCAACATTATAAATTCAGATATCAAGCACAGAGAGATTTTAATGGGATTGCTAATTGATAAGTTATCGGGGAAGGATTAAGTATATCGTGTCCCTAGTATTTGTTGCTGCTCTTAACACCTAGTATTAAGGAATCGTATAACATAATAATTTTAAAAAGTGGATCCACTAATTTGACGAAACTTTGTGCATTTTGTGAAATGTAATTCACAAAAATTGTAAGTGTATTCAATTTTTTAAAAATTGCTATGTATGAGATTTTCTCAAAACGATTATTATTTATATTTTTATTATTGTTATTGTTATTATAACGTACGTATCATGCAAATTAAAAGAAAGTATACATATCGTAACAAAGAGTATTTCTACAATAACGTAACATCTACCGTTAATCTTGTCTTTAATATGTATATATTCATAATGAATTGCCAACTGCGTTTAATATTTGTATTGGATACTTTACAAACAGATTAACTAGATTACATGATCCAAATGAGTATAGGAGAAAACCTTGAACCAAATTCCATTTTTAGAAAATGAAACGGTTTTAATATTTATAAAATTAAAATTCTTAATTTTGTGTAAAGTCAAATATATATATAGTCAATTATAATATAATAGTTATAATTAACTACATATTAATTGCATTAATTGTATTAATATGTAGTATTTCATTTTTCCCTTGTGAGGAATTATTAGGTTATTCGTAAAAATACAATAGATTTTCCGAAATATATTTCAGCATTAATGAAAATAGTCATTAATTTCAGAGGAATGATTCGTGTAATAATAACACCAGAAATACCACTGTATTAGACAATTTCGAGAATTGTGAAAAATATTCTTCCTACATATTTCTCCTATTTTATTTACCCTTGTTAACAATGTCGCTAGATGTAACAATACACTTGAGCTATCGATAAACACACCGTTATACATGCAATCGTATAAATATTAAAATTATGATAAACGACTCGCAACATTATAAATTCAAGTATCAAGCACAGGGTGATTTTAACGTGTTTACCAATTGTGATAAGTTACCGAGGAAGAATTAAGTATATTGTATAACCCAGTCTTTGTCGCTGTCCTTAACACCTAGCAACGACGAAGCGGTATTATGCACATTTCTCGATGGTGACTCACTCCGCCTATCTTCCACCAGCCTCCCCACACTCCCCCCGCACGTTTATCCTTTATCCTACGTTAAACTTACGTACGACTGCACCTTCACCTACTCGAAGTGCACGAAACGTAGGTTGGCGCGCGCCGAGTACGACCGATTCTGCGACTGGAAAACTATTGCCCGGCGCCCATTGAGAGCCCATTGATGCGACTTCGTGGCGCGCGGTCTTTCTTTCCCGGCCGTCGGTCTACGCGCGCAATCTGCATTCCGCGAGTTCTGTGCAGGTGACGGAATCTTGGGGCACGCGTCCACCATTCTTGTCTCAAACGGCCGATTCCTTCTGTTCTTTAATGCATTACCGGATGCGTATCTGACACGTTGCTATACAGGGTGATCTAAGGACTACCGTATCTCGGATACGAAAGTCCTCGAGAGTAACGTCGATACCGAACATTTACGCGTTCGTAAGCACCGGGTAGCGTAGACTGTCAATTGTATCCTTTGTCGGTTAACCACTGCACATCGATGTACACGAACACGACGAATGGCGAAAATCGTGCATTTCGATTGCGTAAATAAGAAACAAACAGTAACGGTTTCTCTTTCAAACAATGATTTTCTAAATTGACACTTGAACTACCGATAGAATAAAGTGTTTCACGTATCTAAGGAAAATCGATGATTTTGAGGAAAAAGAGGAACTTATGAAATTGATTATATGTATGGAATAGAAAAAGTCATAACGTCTTTTGAAAACATACTATGAAATTTAATGTGAATTTCTTTGTAAGAGTATTTGAAACAAATTGTTTTCATTGGTTGGTAAATTTAATGTTAACGTTAATGGAATTCTTGAACTGGATATTCTTTATGATGTTTATCAATGGTTTTAATTTAGATTGTGGAAGAATAAGTGCACTTCAATAGGGAATAAATGAAGAAAAGTTCTATGTTCATGAAATTTTCTATTGATCTATACGAATTAGGAATTTCATCTCTTACTGGTATTGAAAGAGAGAACAATTCCAATGCGTTGGAAATGAAATGAGTTTGTTACATATATATACGTCCCAACATTTAAAATATCTCATTGATGTTAATTAGAATAACTTTTGAGCAATATGTAACAAATAGATATAATTAACTGATAAAGAGGATAAATGAATCAAATGTTTATTTTTGATACTTTTTAAAATTGTTGCTATAATCAGTTATAATTAAAAACTGTGCTGTTGCTTCTAAACTGTAACAAAAGCTAAAAAGATTAAGAAATTTTCTAATCTATTGTCAAATTTTCTTGACACAACGTAGTACATTGTATCTATAAAATACATAGTTAGAATTTAAAAAAATAAAACATATATGAAAGAGCAATAAGATATAAAGTATTGTGTAACAAAGACGGTGATATTTTACCAATAGTGATTCGTACATCAAAAACAATTAAAAACAATATGCAAACTGAGTGTGATGCTATAGTTCTATGTAAGTATTATTAAATCTAGTCTAGCACATGGAACTGTAATTAATAGTAAACTTAATGTGTAAAGTAGATCATTTGGATAGCATATCGTGCTATTTGAAAATGTTTTTAAGAAGCTATAGAAATTTTGTTTCAAGATAAATACGTCGCTTTCAGAAATGTTTATCAATTACCCAAAACTTATGGCTAATGACATGCATCTTCGAACCATCCGAAATAAAAAAAAAAAGAAGTTTACAATTTACATTAGCAATGCTCGAATTTGAAATTAGTAATTACAAGGTTTAAATCGTTGAATTTTTATTTTTTTTCGAAAAAGTTGAAAATTAAAAAGTTCTACGAGTGTAACAAAAACAAAATGGTATTTTTTATTCAGATCTTCTCCTCTGCACTAAACAGTGCACGATACCTTCAGATGCATATTTGATTAGGACTCGCGTCGATAAAATACGCACAATAAATTGCTGGTTCACTATGAAAAATTCAAACTTGACCGAAACACGGTATGTTATGAAATTCGTTTCAACTCTCGTTGAAAAACCAGCGAATAAATCAAGATATAGAATTACATTTGGTTATAAAGCGTAAATAATATCGAGACAATAAAAATGACATTATAGTACCAAAAAAATGGCCGGCAGAAGAAAAGCGTCGCAACCATGAAAATTTGCATTTAAAAAGGGCGCAACTTCTACTGAAATATATGACTGAACCGTGAAGCTCGGGATAAAGCCGCGTGGAAGAAAAGGAAAGACGAAGGAAGGAAGGGGAAAGTAGAATGGTACAATAACAAAACGAAACGCGAACATGAATGTGCATGAACGGGAAAAGGATAAGACGAGTAAAGTGAAGCAGAACAAAAAATATACGAAGCAACGATAATAAATGCAATGGAGAACGACGAAGAATGCAAAATGGAGAAAATTCGTTTTATTAAAGATTATGGAAAATGAAAAAAAAATTCTCCTTTTAATCCCGATCTAATCCCGAGTGTAATCAGTTTTACACAGTAATATCAGTGTTGAGCAAATTTTTTTCGTATATATAGTAATCAATAAGAAATCGAAACAACGAATAACAATTTATTTGGAAGGTACGAAAAAAGTTTGTATGTGTTGTACGTATAAATTTATTCGAATAGAGGTTTATTTGAATATTGTAGATGGACAAGTACGTATTTATTTGCTATTTAAACGAGAAAATTACATATCACGTACGCGAGTATGTATCATGGACTGTATCTATGTCAGGCGTGTCAAACTCCTATTGACCCGAAAGCTAATTTGCACATACGTAGGTACCGTGTTACGGGCTGCAGTTATATTTATGTATCCACTGCAATTATTTTACAACAGTGAAAAGTAATTTAATGGTCATTTTTCAGTGATAATAACACCAGTAATTGCATCGTCGTATTAAAAGTAAACATCTGTAGAATTTGAAAGAAAACAATAGTTTCCACGGAAATAAGCAAATGGATACATTTAAAAACTTTGTCTTAAAAAGTTGTATTATTTCATTTTTGTGAAAATATTATTCAACATAGTACCGTTTTGTAAACAAGTACCAAAATGTTAAAATTTTATATAAAATATTTAAAATTAGGAAAATGCATCGATCAGTTAATTCTGGTCTATTGGATATTTTATTGTTCTATACTCGTATTGTTCAAAAACTTTTTGGGGAGGTATCGTAGCAAATTGTCCTTTTGTATATCAAATTGAGAACCATCGAAATATCGCAAGATAATGCAGAAAAATATTAAAAATAAGGACGCGTTCTCATATGTTGTAAAAATAATTTGTTTAATATTTATATTTTAGTAATGTGTTTTTCGTAATAAATGATAAAAGAGAAGATTACATTTCTTCACGACCACATAAAAAATAAATACAATTTCCTCTGTTATTGTATTGGAAAATCAATAGTTTCAATATTGTACATATTTTAATTAGTACAGTCATCGTAAGTATTTCAAATAGAAATATAGACATACAGAATAATCCTAGTTCACTCATTTTTGCGAAATATATTAAACCGTACTTGAAATTTATACGAGTACGTTTTAATACCCTTGATTCGGTAAAATGTGCATTTTTCATGGCATGTGATATCATTTGCAACATTTAAAAAAATATTCCGAGGAAATATTACAGTACCTGCAGTCAATTCTATGAAAATACAAACTTGAAAAATGGCAGCGGGCAAAAAATGGAAAAGAATAACATGCATATTTTATTTTTATATGAGAAAAGTACCGCAATTTAAGTGAAAATTTTTCATTTAAAAAGTAAATTAACGATAGTATGGAAAAATATAACTTCCTTTATGAATATCGCGGAATTGAAATTTCCCTGTTTTTCAAACGAAAGAAATAAATCACAGAATTTGTCGAATTTATACATATATTCGACTATTGAGGTAGACCAATGGATTTGGCTGTATATTTCTATGAAATGTAAACTGGGAAAACGATCGTTCGGATAACATTCGCTCGAACAAATCAATTTCCTGCGCAGCGTTGGACTGCAAGCGCGTGCATATTAATTAAGGGGGTCAGCCCAACGAGAAAATTTGGAAATTCGAATGGTCGCCTTGGTAACGTGACGTGTTAGACACGTTATTGAACATGACTTTCTTTTACTTGTATGAAGTTTTCTCAAACGGTGATGCAAAAGGATAAGTGGTAATTTAAAATAATACTCGATAAATGATTATAAATTCATGATCCAGTTGAAACTACTACTTCGACCAGTAATGTATTGATTTATACAAGTATGACTTTTTCTCTGGAAGTATTGGGTAACATTAAGTATTAGGTAGTAAACGTATCTATAACATAATAATTTTAAAAAGTGGATCCACCGATTTAACGAAACTTTGTGTATTTCGTGAAATATAATTCATAAAAATTGGCGTTTCCACTTAGGTGTGATGATAAACTGCTTCAACAAACACGGCACTTGCAAGTGTATTCAATTTTTTTTAAATTACTATGTATAAGATTTTCTCGAAACGATTATTATTTATATATTTATTATTGTTATTATCATTATAAAGTATAATAATAAAACAGTCGGATAATATAATTAATACTCTCGATCATTCTTCTTCGAATAAATGTTTTCGATAAACTTATATCTGTTACACACAGACTAATGTAATTTCAACTAATGCTTGTTCGAAACTTGATCAGTAAACAATCTCAAACCTCATCTAAAAATCAGTGCGGGGAAGTCACGGAACAAAGAATCAAATTTTAATTCGTGTCTGGTTCCGAATGCAACAGAAATTAATATTTCTGACATTAATGGCTGCATACTGAACCTAACCTAAAATGATATTACCCAACGATATTGTACACAACGAACGAAAGGCTCAATGAATATGAAATTTCACATTTAGGTTACATATTGTCGATTCGTTGAGGATTTCTCCTCCATTGCCGTAACAAATCATTCACTTCGATGTACATGCACTGCCATAACCTACATAACCACTCGGACTACGTTTAGAAATCACCGTGAATTCCACATGCAAATGCGATCAGGTACTTGGTGCGTAAATATTTACGGGGTCGAGACGAGAGTGGTTACCCGGAGAGGAGTAGAAAAGAGTGGAACAGCTGAAAGCATGTATTATTCAGTGAACAATATTCAGGAGTTTGTACAAGTCAACAATATTTAAGAAATGAATAATCCTGCATGAAACGTAAGTATGAAAAGAAATGCTAGGGAAATGGAAAACGCGTAAAACAAATTGTAATCTCTATAGACGATGTAAGGTAAGCGTAAGGTGAAGATTTATAATGACGAATAAAAGTTTAAACGTGTAATGAGAATATCAGAATGAATCGATGCTATTGATTAGTTATAAACTGTTTTACACAAAACGGTATGTTCTAGCTACACTTTGAGTAATAAAATAAAAATGTCTGTGATAAAATTTGTCCTCAATTTATAATCTTGTTAGACCTGTCACGGTTTATCATTTTTACAGGATCTTATGCCAAAATTTGTATAATTCCTGATGATGGATTTTCGTATCTTATTTTCATAGTTTTTTACAATTGACTTTAAATTTGCAATCGAGTTCGTATTGAATATGTTTGTTAGGTTTGGTCTCTGCTTTGCAGTTCATTACCATTATTGTATCAATCGATCAAATTTCTTATTCATATCAGTTTACTTTTAAGTCGATAACTTCAACCAACTCGGAATTAGTTACTATTTCGTTTCTATGTAAACCACTGTATTTTTGTTACATTGAACCAATATTAACATTGTAGATCATCGAATCATTGAATCACTTTCTATAGAATTTGCCACAAGTAAATGCAATTTTACTTGGCAGATATAGCGTCGAATTGATGTAAAAAGCGTTGAAGGAATAAAATCATAGAAAGGTAATGATTTCTAATGATGTTGGAGACATTATTTATGAATTCGAACTACGAATTAGGTTTTTGTCGCACGGAGTACAAACAGTATCTTTGAAAGGTGGTTCAGAACGTCGCAGGCTTGAACTATGTGTGTCCATTTATTGCTCAGTATAGCAATAAAATATCAGATTGGTAATATTTTATTTTTCTATCGCAAGCAACGAATAGATCTAGGTAAATACCTTACATTACTGAAATAGAAAATGACTATTTACTCTGAAAGCATGTTTGTCGTGTGATTTGATTTTGTTCTCTGATATTTTCATTTATACCCGACGAAACGGAAACTGGTAGTATCTTTACAGGTCTTGTAACCAAAACTATTAAGATTGCTTTGAGCCATGTTACTGTATCGCCTGGGGAGAGGTAAAAGCGCAAAGGAGAATACGAAGAAAAAGGTGGCTGGAGATCGCAAGATACCAGCTCAGACAGATTCGAATACGATATGCAGACGCGGAGAAGAGATTCTGAAAAGAAGAGATTGAAAGAACTTTGTGATTACCGCGGCTGAAGAACGAAATAGAAGTTGAAGACGAAGAGCAGAAAAGCTGATGTGTCTGAAGGGCTTTTACCACGTCTTCGGGTTATATACAAGGAACGCATGAATCGTGCGTCGATCCGCTAGAAGAGTTTGCAATAAGCTCGCTACCTGACTCGTTTTTTAGTTTCCTTTTCATCGCTACCGAGACCGTAGCCCTTCTGTGTGACCTTTGAAGAGTTAACCTCCTTCGCTACGTATGAAAAAGCTGACATTTCTTCGAGAATGTAATCACCACGGGGGAAACTAGAAGACCGTAGAAACGGCCTTTTTAACGTTGAATCTCAAAGAAGGATTGAAATATTCATTGCTACCTGTTTAGTCCAATGACGAATTTGAACGGTTGACATCAATTGATCGCAAAACAATGAAAAGACACGATAAATCATCATATCGGTTCTAACGATCCGTTACATGTCAAGGTGCGTATGCTTTGGCGCTTGTTGTCCATTTTTTTTTCAATACTCCAGAATTTATTGACAGCTTCGAAAGATTAATCTTCCGGTACAAACGATTTTCAACGCATCAAGTATTCAAATTTTGAAACATCGAGCGAAATAGGCAGACGAACTACCGCTGGTATTCAATAATAACAGTAATAATTTCTTCATTGTGCAACACGTAAAAGTAAATAAATATATTACTAGAACGACGGTACATACAAATGCATGAAACACAAATTGCAATTAGAATACTGTTATTAAGTCTTGCTCCAATTTTTACACTCAACTGCAAGAAATACCTTGGGTTTTTAGTCGCTTTGAGAGAGAGAATGCACTTTTTGAGAACCATTGTTTGTTTTTTTCTTGATCCCAAGCCTTTGCAATTAATTCTACAAAGAGGAGGACAAAGAGTAAAGTATATAGAACAAGAGAAGCCACAGGGTACAAACAACAATGTAATTGCAAGAAGGATAGAAACGCCTAAACAAAGAATGTATACACAGGAACAAAAAATGGTATAATAAAAACAGCGTATTGAAAGAAACAAAACGTACTGTAAAGTAATGCTGACGACTGTACTAAATAATCTTCAAAGTATCATTTTAATGAAAGTAAAAATGGGATTCGTGCATTTGACGGACGCATGATTATATAGAATGTTTTTAAAAGATCTTGTTTAACTTTAGGAATATATAATATTAATTGTATATGTAACTATCTTGTTACAGTCTTTCAAAGTTACAGATCAAATAAAATGTTCGAAGTGGACTGTTTATTATGATAATATTGTCGATAAATTGCATAGGTTTGAAAATTAATTCAAAGACAACCTTATTCAGATTGGATTTAAAGATGCGTTGTTCGAATTATTTGTGAAAAATGTTTAACTACGCATAATTATCAATTGTTCGAATAAAGTCGTGTTTGGATTTATTTTAATCAAGAAATCCCCATTAATTCATCTATAATAGATATTGTACGATAATGAATGTTTTTTACATTCCAGACTCTTGGTACTTGATATCTACAGCCACATTATTTCTATCGTTTAATGACTATCGTTTTTCATTTTTTTCCACAACTATATTTTACCTTTTGTGTATCGTAATAACTTAATGCATTTTATTTAATTTTATTTTTTAACATTTATAGCGATACTGTTCATCAAACAGATACGAACATACTTTGAATCTTGTACAACAATATAGCCGATAAATTTAATATGAAAATGCAACTAGTGGTTATGACAAATGACGCTATAATAATAATAATTGAATCAATGATACCTCAGCGAGCAGTCCTATTCTATAATTTTCTTTTACAATTAAATCTACGTATTTTGTAACGAAGAGTTCCCACAGGTGTTTTGTAATTTATAATGAAAATAACGGTAATATAGCTTGAAGATATAACGTACACCTTGGTCTTTGTAACAGTTTATTTCTTCATAAAATAAAATGAATCTGACGACTATAATAAATATTTAAGCTTTGCGATCTGTCTTTGTTAACATTTAAATTGAATAAGTTTTAAGGTACCCAAAAGAATATTTCAATATACGTAAACAATACCCCTTGCTGTTTTTTTATACGTAGAAAATTTACACATTGCATATATGTCAACATTAGTACATAATTGCAGTAATATTTTGTATCATTTGTTTGCAATTGCATATTCTTTAACTCGTTTATGTATTAACTAGTATTAGTATTTTGAAAATCAGTTTCTTACATAAGAGTTCATGAATTTATTTGAATCACCTAATCTCTCGATCAAACTCGTATTAAAATTTAAATAATAAAGTTTGATTTCTTAGTTGTTAATTAATTTAATTATTCTAATTTAAATTTAATTATTAGAAGATTGTGCGTAAAAAATGCGTGTAGTTTCGTGTGAAGGTGACAATAAAATTAATAAAACGAGTACCGTTAGCATGAAATTCTAATTGGTCCTTGTTGGAATAGAAATATGTGAAATACTTTTCTTAACAAATGTGGGAAACAATTACTCGTTAGTGTAAGATAATGGTTAATTTAAGATGATTCCGTTGTGTAAACCAGGGACAGTTATAAGTAATTAACGACACATAAAATCCTTTGGACAAACGATGTCGGCGATAAAAACGAATAAGTGTATGTGTGAAAATACATTTTATATTTTATCATCAGCATTGAATTACTGTTCCTCGTTATTTTTATTTTGTACCCTCACATTACCGACTGATATTCGTAACAGTCGAGCAACGAAAGCGGAACTCTTTTACTGTTGGAAAACCATTTTATCCTCATTCTCGACTGCGTATCACGGTTAATGCCAATAACTGTATACCGCAACATGTGGATAAAATAGACTTATGTGTACCCGCATGTACGACCTGCTTTCGTAGCAAACAGTCCATGATTGGTTCGATGAAACTATTTGTGCCCGCAACGCGTGTTAAGAAAATATTACAAAAAGGAATGTAGAGTACAAAAACAGAGCAGGCTATTAAATTCTCGCAAAAAATTCACTATATCGTGAATAGTCCTAGAAACATAATCTGGAATAGAAGTATCTCTATGTACCAGTTGCGTATAATATACCTCTGTTTCAAATTTAAAATACCTTTACACGAATAAGAACTTAACGTGTACCCACTTACGAGACACGATTAAAACACAATACGTAACTTTCTTAGCTGAACCACCTGGCAGATTGAAGTTGACAGTAGGATTATTGAACTTCGGGTAAATGTTACAGATTCAAAGAATGGATCGATCTTGATATGCTGTTGTGACTCCTCGTTATTTTAAATTAACGAAATAACGGTTTTACATTGTTATTTAAAATTTGGTTTCAAATTGATCGACAATGCGATTTCTATGCTTAATCTTAACAGTTTACAATATAACAATAAGTCTACGCTATGGTAATAATAAATTGACTATTATAAAGATGTTGCGTTTAGGCTGTAAGTATATTATAAATGAATGTAATTGATAGAATGGAGTGTTAGGTTATTATTGGTCAATATTTTATAGGTGTTACAACGAGAAAATGAGTAAAGGTGATACTTTTGTACAAGTGAAATGAATTTTTGATCGACGTATCTTTATATTATAGTACTCTATATTCCTATTCGAACGTATTACTATTTGTATTAGATCACATACGTATCTTCGAAGTTAGATAGAAAAAGGCAAATTAATTTACAAGTACCATTAGTTGTCTATTTTGATAATTGTCCGTGAATAATGTAGGCAAAGACACGGTTCATAATTAACTTTAAAAAGAAGTTCGAAACAAGTCAAATTCACCACTTTGGTAGTGCTAGTGTTAACTGAGCAAAGAAGATCAAATTCGTAATATTTAGAGTTATTATTAGATGAGAAAAGGGCAACTTAATTAACGAGTATCGTTAGTTATCCATTTCAATAATTATCCACGAATATTGTAAGCGAAGACTTACAGTAACTTTAAAAAGAAGTTCGAAACAAGTCAAATTGACCTCTTTGGTAGTGCTAGTGTTAACTGAGCAAAGAAGATCAAATTCGTAATATTTAGAGTTATTATTAGATGAGAAAAGGGCAACTTAATTAACGAGTATCGTTAGTTATCCATTTCAATAATTATCCACGAATATTGTAAGCGAAGACTTACAGTAACTTTAAAAAGAAGTTCGAAACAAGTCAAATTGACCTCTTTGGTAGGGCTAGTGTTAATTGAGCAAAGAAGATCAAATTCGTAATATTTAGAGTTATTATTAGATGGGAAAAGGGCAACTTAATTAACGGGTACCGTTAGTTATCCATTTCAATAATTATCCACGAATATTGTAAGCGAAGACTTACAGTAACTTTAAAAAGAAGTTCGAAACAAGTCAAATTGACCTCTTTGGTAGTGCTAGTGTTAACTGAGCAAAGAAGATCAAATTCGTAATATTTAGAGTTATTATTAGATGAGAAAAGGGCAACTTAATTAACGAGTATCGTTAGTTATCCATTTCAATAATTATCCACGAATATTGTAAGCGAAGACTTACAGTAACTTTAAAAAGAAGTTCGAAACAAGTCAAATTGACCCCTTTGATAGTTCTAGTGTTCATACAGAGAACGATCCTCGTAAAATTATACATCGTGCTAAGGGTAGGAAGAATACACGAAAGAAAGGCGCATCGTTGTGTTGTGGAATTACATTGGTATTTGTGTGAGGCATCTCGTTGAAAAATTCGCGAATATTCAAGGATCGCCAAATATCCGAAAGAACTCCCGGCGCATGCAACCAGCGTTATTTTCATTTATTCGACAGACTGAACCTTTTTCATCGTGACGTCAATCTCTTTGCGTATTCGGATTTAATTTGTACAAATGGCCACGGGGATCTCGAGTAGTTCTCTGGGGTTTATGCACTCTCGAGCTGAAGCATATTCACGAGCATTCAGCGCCAACATTTTACCAAGATCTCCAAATCTGCGTATACATGGAACGTTCAAGTCTACATTTCAACGAAAGGGGTTTTTGCGCATTCAAACGCACCGCCAGTTTAGATGAACATTCATAATCTCAGTTCCGCGTGATTACAATCGTTTTTAATTCTGTATTTTCTGTAAATCCCTTGGTGCTCTATACCACGAATAAATATACGGGAATACCGTCTTGTACAAAAAGGGTTCGTAAAATACGATATTACTTATGATAATATAGTCATTACGTATGAAATGGAATCAAAATCGGATATTTTAAGAAGTTAAATCTCGAAAATGTAATATACGTATAGCGTTGAATGAAACATTTGAAATTTGTATCTCGATACTTGATTTCAAATCAGTTCACTTACGTAGGGGAGTTCTTCCAAGCATCCATCCTCTCCATCTTTGATTAAGATCAAGTTTTGCATCTACCTTTTCAGAAGAAAAATAAACAGGATAGTCACAGCGAGTGAGCCAGTCTCGCATTACGCGAGCTCAGTGGTCGTAACGCGAAATAAAAGTATTTATATTTCTCGTTATATCTTTAGAAGTGTATTGTCAACGAATTATCGAGGTTTTCTCGAAGCAAATAAGTTTACAGACAGTCAGACAGTGTTCTATGAAATTCAGAAGTTTTTCATTTCACGTGTAATTAAAATTAATCCAAATAAGCTCGTGTTTAGACTAATTTTCAACGAGAAAAACACACCATGATTTTTTATGTACATTTATATACACTTAATATTTACAGTTACTATTTATAATTCACACAAAGACAACACTGATTCAACGCTTCATTATTTATGTTAAATGTTCTCCAAGTACCTTGTTACAATGTTAAAAGATTCAAAGACGCGAACAACTCAACAATTGTCTAATAACAAAAAAAGGAAACAATCGATTCTTTGCCACTGTTCATTTTTGAAATAAGATACCGATGGGTTTTATGTATGATAAACTGGAGATCCGATAGTTGATTTTGTTCAGTTAATCTGTTTGTATTTTTGATTCCCACGAGGTACACAGTATAAGTGAGCTCTCTAGCTCGCACACAATAAACGCCATAATCAAAAGTATATATGCTGGGTTGTATCGTTCGATAAAACTTATTGAACAGTTCTAGATTATGGTTACTATAGTACTAGGTTGCTCAATAAGCTTTGTCGTTCGATAACGACAAAAGTTTCTAAGTTCCAACAGATACATTTATAGAAAATCCATATACTTTATCTATCCAGTCATCGAGTCATACTTTGCTTTGGTCTTTTTGCGAATTGCATCAAAGATAATAATATATTTTCAAATATATATTTTCTGTGAAAATACCACCTGTGTAGCGGAGAACACTATTTACCACAAATTGTGGTAGCAATATTTTGCAAGGGAAGCCAAGATTTAGGAAAGAAAACAGAAGTCAAAATAGCTGAACGTTAGTGTAACTCCTTTTACGCCCAAGCCAGCAGGATAGACTAAAACCGAGACCTTCCAGTTTCAGACAGGAGGTACGTGATATTTACGCGACATGTTTGCCTCCGCTGATTACTGTTTGACGTGCTCGGCTGCCCCTGCGTTTCCATGCTATCGTCTTATGTCTTGTTTCCTGTCTTTTTCCCTCTACCTGTCGCACTCGTGCATGCTCGACTGTTTCACTATCCGTATTTCGCCACTAGTATGCGACTAAGGTGCACCCTCTGTCTCGAGAATTAAACGTATGTATTAGACAGCGAGTTTCTGTCAATAGAAGATACTCGACATACAAAACTAGTTTTATTAAATTAAAGATTTAAGATTTAAATCTTAAAGATTTATATCGAATACTCTGTCTCGAGAATTAAACGTATGTATTAGAGAGCGAGTTTCTGTCAATAGAAGATACTCGACATACAAAACTAGTTTTATTAGATTAAAGATTTAAGATTTAAATCTTAAAGATTTACATCGAATACTCTGTCTCGAGAATTAAACGTATGTACCAGAGAGCGAGTTTCTGTAAATAAAAGATACTCGAATGTAGAAAAATAGTGTTATTAAATTAAAGATTTAAGATTTAAATCTTAAAGATTTACATCGAATACTCTGTCTCGAGAATTAAACGTATGTACCAGAGAGCGAGTTTCTGTAAATAAAAGATACTCGAATGTAGAAAAATAGTGTTATTAAATTAAAGATTTAAGATTTAAATCTTAAAGATTTACATCGAATACTCTGTCTCGAGAATTAAACGTATGTACCAGAGAGCGAGTTTCTGTAAATAAAAGATACTCGAATGTAGAAAAATAGTGTTATTAAATTAAAGATTTAAGATTTAAATCTTAAAGATTTACATCGAATCCACTGTCTCGAGAATTAAACGTATGTACCAGAGAGCGAGTTTCTGTAAATAAAAGATACTCGAATGTAGAAAAATAGTGTTATTAAATTAAAGATTAAAAATTTTAATCTTAAAGATTTAATTTCGCTTTAAATATCATTTACATTGTGCAAATATCGTTAAGGTTATTGTCTAATTTCTTGTATTCGCCAATAGATTGGATTCCATTCGAATTTGTTCTCGTTAGTGCTTCTCTGGTCACTGATTTCAGTATAGAGAATGGGGTAAGTGTATCACTATCACCTAGGGGATAATTTTCGTGTCATGATGCAATGAAATTATAGAATATATTTTTTGTAAAAACTTGGTTTTCCAAAAATTCTTGATTATTTATCGGATTATGAAAAAATAAAGACACGATTTTCTCAGTTAATTCTTCCAAGAATCAAAGCTTTAAGAGTCAATGGACAATGGTTTTGCATTTTCAATTAAAACTCCGAATTAAATCTAGGCTACCATTCAATACCATAAAACTTACGTTTTATTAATTTCCCTATTAAGTATAATTTCTTATTTAATATAATGTTCGACTATTATTGTATTGCTCTTTACAAATATAAACCGGGTAATAATATTGTACAATGATTTTGATAACAAATTTAGAATTATTTTTATATGAATTAGTTCAGTGTTTCGAGTTTTATTAATTTTTAAAAACGGTAATCTCTTGATATGTAAAAAAATATACGTCATATACCATAAATATAATAAAGTAAGTATTCGGTTAAACTGATTGGCAATGTAAACGTTAAACTATTTATTTATATTGTTAACTATAAAGCTTAGTAGCTTTAAGCGGTTCGTTAATTTTGATTCGTCAAACAAATTTGCAACACACATTTAATTTTGATTCGCCGTAAAAGTTGAGAAACATTAAATATACAGGTTAATGTAATAGTCTCGTTATGAAAGAAAATCGAAAGTAAATAAACTTTAATATATCCCCAATCCATTTGTGCTATATTTAAGCTAAGCATTATTTTAGAGCAGTCACGCAACATAAGCAAGTACAATATTTCATTTTTATCGCATCATCGTTCGTAAAATAATATTATAGAAGCAGAAGTCATGAATGAAACGCATCGTATTTGATAATGGAAGCAGTTTCTTGTTAGATACACTATCAATACTTGGAACAGTTTCAATATAGCTTTCGACGATCGATTTGCGATCACGTAAAGTATTTTTACGATAACCACAGTGGTTCAGATGCATTCCTCGGCGGGGGAATTCATCGAAAGGAATGCAGCTATTTCAATGGCTCTGTTCCATCGCAAAATCATCGCTCGTATACGAGGACCTACAGTACGAGTAAGCTTTAATATCCAGAACAGTCATTAATCGTGGTGGCCTATTATCAAAGTACTTTGAACAGAACCAGCATTCCATTCTCCTGACTCCTTTCATGGATTTTTAACCATTGTTTTACTTATCCGCCATGGTTTATGGCAGAAAGTTTCAAAGTGATTGAGAAGAATCCTTAAGGCAAGGCTGTCATACTTAACGAAACAGGAGCCATTCGATTGTACCCTCAAGAGAATTAGCAACTATACTAAGACTACTTATTAGGATAACTTCTAGAATTTTACTTTACGCAAAGCTCATTCAGATTTATTATTCCCTTTATTATTTGTGTCTATTTCAAGAAAAAAATATTTACAAATATTTGTATAATAGTTGTTGAATTTCCAATACCATCTAAAGATCATGAGACAAAATTCATCTTGATAGCCGTGTGCATGTATGTGTATATATATATGTATATGTGAATGCATGTATGTGTAATGTCTTTCTAGAATCTTTTAGAAGATTATATTTTACGGATACGTGATGTTTATTAAACAAAATAAGAGTTTGTTTGTTATCATGGCGAACAGTTTGTTACCATATTACCTTCCGGAATATAATAAAGTTTGATTTATTGATAAAATAGAAATATCGAACTATTATTTAATTGACCCAAAATTCCAATAATGGTCAATAGTGTTTGACTTCCGTTACTCTAAACGACAGGTACTACAATAAACTCAATGATATGCATATGAGAGTCACAGTTCTAATAAGTCTTTTGGGTGTTTTCGTTTTCATCTTCTGACTGTGTTCTATAAAACAGAAACAAATCAGATGTATTTATTACAATTTTCATAAGGAGAAACAATTACGAATGGATTACTGTAACAGCACGATACAATTGCAGCTGTCGACTTCTCTACACACTAAATCAACATAATTGTACTATGTGTGAAATGTAACGGTCTGGTGACTTGTCTTCTAGTTAGGTCGTATAAATTCGAGACAAGCTTTGACCAGCGAAGTGTTAAACTTAGCTTCTGTTGGTCTACCTGCATAATTGTAGATCCATTCGTGAGCAATAAATTTCTCGCGAGAAACAGATTTGTAAAGATTCCCACTTCACGAGACCTGGATGTGGGTAACACTATCAGTTGGACTATCAAGAAGGGTAACTGAAAAAAAATTAACCTTGCTTTCTGAAAATTAAATAAAATTATAAAAACTGTTCGAAGAAGTTTAAATAAATAAAAACTTTGGTGTATCACATTATCTATAAAATAAAACTTTGGTGTATCGCATTATCTATAAAATAAAACTTTGGTGTATCGCATTATCTATAAAATAAAACTTTGGTGTATCACATTATCTATAAGACAAAACAGAACAACAAAATACATTGTTTCATTACTTAAAGTTAAACTTTTTTCCAATCTTCTGTAATCCAGTGTCCATATTTGCGAACAAATTCTAATTTAGCACCTTTATTTTTCTTACTAATAAATAATTTTAATATCGATATATCCAACTATGACTAAAGTCGACAATGTTTCTATAGTTTAATATTTGGGCAATGTTCACTACAATTTTGAAAACGTTTGCTGTAGATCTTTTATTTAGGATCATCCAATCATAGTGTAATTTTACGAGCTTTTCCTACATTTCAGAAGGTTTTGCAAACCAAGTTAAAATTTGAATTTCTTAACGGTGTTATCGACTGTTGTTTTATTTAGAGAAAACAAACTAACGATTTAACGATATGATTTTTCATTTTCGAAGAACCTAATTACTACCGCGTGCAGCAGTTTAAAGTCTAGTAAATCATCAATAAGTTGCTAACAAGTCACATATTGTATTCTCGTACACTGATGTATTAATTATAATTACATATTTTTTGCGTTTATCAATTTTTTGCACAATTTCGTATCTAGAAATCATTACAAACAGTTACTGCCCGATTCTTTTGCACACTACGGTAAATACCAACTTAGTTCAATTATCTAAACATCTCTTTCCGATATTAAAACATTTAGTTAATCCTTTCAATTTAAATCCACGCTCGTCGAGCTCAAGTGGAACGAAATTTATTGCACGAATGCAGAGAAATGCTATTGGAACTTATAGACTTCGGGTGAATAAGGTCGGAACATTCTTTGATCATTGAGGATAATTCGTTGCAAAAGGAAAATAACTTTAGTAATAGGTTCAAGCAGGCACATTTACGTGTCTCTGAAGCGAGGAAAACACGTAATCCAGTGAAGGTACGCGTAAAATTCCACCTAATTAAAACCGCGTTCTTTTTCCTTGGAACGAGAGATGAGACTCTGTTTTCATCGTGTTTTATCGTGAAACGAAACGAGTTAAAAGCTGCGTAAAAATGCACGATGAGCGACGGCAGCTTTTTAAGCGAAGTATCTCGCGTAATAGCGCTTGCAATTAATGAGATACCTACCTGACTGTAGGTAGATGTATCTCTCGTTCGTAAGAGTTCTCAAGCGGAAGTGCTATTGAGATTATGATGTGACTTCACTTCGCCAAGTGGAAAAGTATTTCAACATTCCACACATCGTGGCTGTTGTGTTCATGCACGAGACGCTATTGTTAGAGGAAAAGCGATCTTGCGTCATCGAAGGAAAATTTTTATCACACCCTGAATAACTCGATGAGGCCACCAGAGTGACGAGAAAATTAAGAAATTTTTATAGAGTTTGGTAACTCTTAAATGGAAAATTATTTAAAATTTCGAAGAAGTGTAGCTCGATTGATGTTAGTAACTATTTTTCGTTTCGGCAATGAAACGCTTCTGGAGGAGAAAACGACTTCAAAAAATTGCAAATTAAAAGAGATATCGGAAAAAAATTTATTTAAAAGTTTTGTGGAATATTGTAAATATTTACGATAACGTGAAAACGCCAAATTTCTTCGAAGAAATGTTTCCACCCTGAAGATTATTTTACTATCGAAATAAAAAATACTCGTGTTGTTAACATCGGTTGAAATTGTTTTCAATTTTCGGGTTGTTGAACTATCCTTGTAAGTTATACTTCAGCAAATTCGTTTAGTATTTTTTTTTGTTTTTTGTTACTTTCAATAGCAGCGGAAATAATTTAGGTGTTCAATTTAAGCGAGACACTCTGTATATGAGAAGATCACTAACACGAACATGCAAATAAAATAGAGGAAGAGGGCAAGGCCTATCAATCCCTCCCCCAAACTGTATATATAGATTCTCTAAAACTTTTCTGCGAACCTAATTATTGTTATTATTATGTTAGTCACAAACGTGTTCGGACATCAAACTATGAACAGGAAGGAAACAATTGTGGTGCAATCGATTGAAATATGTATCCATTTGTCCAACAATAGTGATGGGACCAATCATACTCATTAATACCAATACGTATCGTTCTCAAATATCATTGTGTCGAGGTATCGAACAGGTATCGAAATAGGTTACTATTTGCGTTAGCAACATCTACTTATTGATATTTCTTTGATACAATACAAATATGAAATATTGACACCTTAATCAGACAATCATACAGCCTACAATAATTAGTCCATTATCATAGCTGTGGATCATTCGAATAACATTGAATAAATCTTTATCAAGATAATTGTGCAAATGTATTTGATAATTTGTAACAATAAATTTGTGCGATTTTTTATTTTCCAAATCTATCCCCGAATTTTGTAGCGCTATTGATGAAGAATGATCTTGATATGTTAATGAAGCAGTGGAGAAAATTATTTTTTCTAATAAGTATCACAGAGTTAAAGATAACACATTGTATAATAAAAATGGAAATATTCTACAGCGATTTATTTGTAAAATATCCAATTCGATACAATTATTGTCGTTAAATAAAGACGATGATTTTGGTCAAACGAGCATTCGTTTAACCGTTGACCTTTAAACGCCACATTTATAAAGGTTTTCAATTTCTTCTGAGTTATTTTCACACAGTAGTTAATGTCAGATTAATTAATATCAGATATTAATTAATATTTGTTATTCTCATATTTATTACATTTCGTTCTTTCCTTTAAATTTGTAAGATTTCACACCTCTCAACGGTTAAATTCGTCAGACTCTAATCTTAAAAAGTTATTAATTATGTTTGAGATTCGCTATTGAGTTTGTTTCTTCTAGTATGTATAAATCACGAAAGATTAACAACAGTAAAAAGTGTTGGAGTGAAAACTCAAATTTAACGTTTCGATTTTGAATATGAGTCCTCTTCGAAAATTTTAAATTTCTATTTTTCTTATTATATAAAAGGACAAGTTATTATTATTACGACGTAAGTTTCTTAATTTCTATAATACAGTTTTCAACTTTTATACTTACACTCTGCCTATACTGTATTTTTCCGGACAACACAGACGTTTACATTTGGGAACAATAAATAAAGCTTGTATTAGACTACAATATAATTTATGTAAATAAACTATACTGCAGAATAAAATAAGAAATACTCGACAAGATTTTATTATTATTAACATTACTATGTGTCACAAGACTGACACTGTGTTGCAAATATTTTTGACTTATTTTGTTTCAAACTTTTGAATGACATTTATAATAATCTATTTCTATAGTCGAAAAATAAAAATTAAAGGTTTTTGAACCGATACGTTAAGTATGAACTCTTACTCCGATTAAGTACCTGCCCCTTTCGCTAATCTTTTATGATTTACGTATACTGTACTAAACAAATTTTGGTAATTGAATCAACTTTTATATATTCGTTACTTGCTTTTTCTGTTTTTGACGAATTAAGTATATAAATGAAACAAGTGTGAAACTTGATGTAACTAATACGTAATGATAAAATAGATGGTTCGATACGAGAGTATAAAAACATTTATCAATTACAAAGCTAACCAATAATATCCATTGAAACGGAGAACCATCGTGGAGATTTTCTATACAAGAATAAATCACATTCCGTACAAATCGAGACATTCGCAACTTAACTGTTGTCATTTTGAAACATCAAACATGAGATAATGCCTAAATTGAACCGATTTACGATCACAATTAACCGTACACCTGTCATCGAATACTTTTTACACGAAAGCTCTGACAGCATTATCTTGACGAAGGTCCTTTATCACACTTTGCGTAAATGAGAGAAATGTTCACGTAAATGTACATCTTCTCTTGTACTATGTCTATCTCAATTACGATGTGTATTATTAACGTTTTTTCTGGTTCCAAGGGAATAAACCATAAATGGGCCATGCTCAAGCTTTACTTCTTTTCTATAGGTGTAAACGACCAGACGTAGGAATTGTCTATAAGAAGAATCTAGTGTCATCTATTCATTTCTGTTCCCCTCGTTTGTTCTCGTTTACAACGACGTCTTCTTCCCTGAGGTCAATGCAAGGAACCTATACTATGTTTAGAAGGCTTGTCCTCGCTTTTCGAACTGTAGATGTCTGAGTAAATGAGACGTAGACACTGACTCTTTCTTTTTCTCGTGGATATAGTTGGGTCAAAATCATCTGGTCGCTGAAGGCCACTCTTCCCACTGTAAGTCACATCAGGTATGTCTCACAATTTTACACCATACAGACACCGATTGCCATATTTCCTGCAACGGGCTATACAACTATTAGCTATAGAATTATCAAAATTAATAGTAATAAGTTTTTATTTCTCTTTCGGCACTTAAAGAATCAATTGTTTAGCGCGATTATTTCATGCTTTTTGTCTTCATATGTAATCACTTTTTCCATTTTGTGGATAAAATGAGATGAAAGAGAAATTATCTCATTTATACTTATATTTTTGTGTTCTGAAAAGGATCTGCAGACAACGTTGTTGTCCGACGACTGATAAATTCTTTTACGAACCAATTTAACATAAATTTTGGGTTCTAGAGTATCTGATTCGTTGAAAGTTTTACGGATATTATAGTTGTATTTGTGTTTAACGAATAACGAATAAGACTAACGGATAATGTTTCATTAATCGGTAACGAATCAAATTTAATTCGAACGAAAGTTTACCTAAATAGCCATAGTAATTATTAACATAATTAATTATTGAAATAATTATTTATACGACTAATGACGGGTAAGAATTTTTTATCTTTCATTCGTTATTCGACATTTGTTCATAGATAAAATGATCATCCGTCCATGGACGAGAAATACAGAGATAAAAAATATCGAGTCAATAGCACATTAGCGGCCTTGAGGAACCAGTTGATTTTGTTCCGTCTATAGCGGTTTCATAAAGAACAGAAATAAGTGTGCTTCCGGTCGGTAGTCGCGGCATTCCCTCTCAAGTTTTTTCGTTCTCCCTTTTCAGTAGACGCCTCTTGCAGTCAACCTTGGCCCGTACATATGACGAAACCCATAGTTTTTAAATAGATATTTCTCCAACACGAACGAACGGAATTTCGTAAAATTCTTCAACGTTATTATTTGTTCTACTTGATAGTATGAAATTTTCTTAACGTCTTTATTACATGGTACGTTTAAAGCAAGGGATATATACAAATATGTAAGAAGCGTTTTTACGTATAAAAGATTGAACCTAACCTCAATTTCTAAATAGTAACGAAATGGACTGTTTGGTGTAATTGATCCACGAAAAACATTTTGATCCGTAAACAATTTGTATATTCACGCTACACGACGTAGGGGATTTTTTAAATTATCTTCCAGAGATACCAAATATTAATTTACAATTTTTTTATTGTTTCTTAACGTGATGGAATATTCTGATAGAGGTTAAGGTAGTGTTTTCCAAACTGGTGACCCGAACAAGACGAGGGCTAACAATACAAACGGGGGTGCGAAAAAAAAATGTTTAATACAGAAAAATGTGGATAATTTAAACACCGATTTGTATTATTACGCAACTGAACAACTTATATATTTTTATCATTATAAAGAAAACTAATATTCGAACTAATATCGATATCTATAAATCTTGTGACAATGTTGTTGTATTATATTATCACAAGCATTTACAAGCAAGTGACAAACACCTTGGTATAAACAATATAACGGCTACTTAAATACCAAAATTATGGTAAATGACTGGCAACATAAAATGTAGCTAATGAACGTAGAGGATTAGTGTAACTGCCAATTGATACGTTATCGTCATTGAAAGTCACTGTGAGCAAATTTAACATTAGAGCCACCGAAATTTATGAAAACTTACTAAATTTATAAAATCGATTATATCTATAAAATAGAAAAAATCATAAGGTCTTTTGAAAGTATGCTATGAAATTTTAAGTAAATTTCTTTGGAAAAGCAGTCGATAGTTCGTTACGGTGGCAAGGTATCATATGCGGTACCATTTTCGTTGTCGAGTTTTGACACCCCAATATTTGCACAAGATGTGTTTAAGAGAAAGTTGCCGCGTAGGCTAAGAACGATTAGACTACTTTTGACGTAATTAATTCCTGTAACTCTTGGACGGAACGATTGATCGTGAAACGACCGGAAACAGTGAGGCATGAACGCAAACGTCAGGGCCCGGGGCGAACAGTCTCAGTGTAGCAATAAACTTTCCCGAGGAAGCTAGTCAGTGCGCGTTTCGAGGGATGAAAATGCATTAACTCCAGTTACGACGAACGTATATTCTCATTCAGCGATGAAGGAGGGAAAAGCCGAGTTTAAATGGCGAATAGGAATTTGCGAGCAGAGGCGGTATTAGGAGTTTTGGTACGATTATGGTCGTCCGGGCTCCCGGGGGGAGGCATTCTACTGGGAAAACACGATGAAAATGAACAAACTGGACGCTGGTGCACCGAGAAAACTTAGCGGATTCTCCCTGGCCGCGAAAGGAACCGAAAGAACACGACTACATACGTTTGCTCGTTTGTCCTTTCACGAAATGGTCGTTGAGGCTGCTCCGGTTACCGAAACGAAATGCACTGTTAAAAAGCAGCCATGCACGAGGGCTTTCTTCGACTGCCACTACGGCTAGTTGCTAATTAGTCGTCCCTTATTACCCTCGTTTACGAATACATTCATCGCTAACTTAAAGAGAATGCATCCTTAACGTCTCTCTTTTCTGGCACCACTGTTTCCCTTCTATTTGTAAAAAAGTGAGGTATTAACAGAGATTATAATAATATGTCGCAACTGTTAACATATACGTGGTTCTTTGTCGTTGTAGATCCGTGGTTTTGAAATATGCGACGATTCGATCAATTTTTCAACTGCTCGAGTATACTCAAGGGTGGATGATAATATTATTCTGCTCGAGTCGAAGAAAATATCAACTGTGTAAACTTTTCGATTTTTTTTCTCGAAAAGTACTCTGTAAGATGTTTTATTTATTTAATTTTTATAGATCTGTATAAATAAAATTTTCACGAAATTAATTTTGAAATTAATTTAGTACGAGTTTGATCGAATGAAAAGATATTGGAAATACACGATTGTACGCGGTTGTTAATTTTGAAGAAATGTATTTTATGAATAGAATGTAGTCAAATATAATAATCATAAATAGTTTAGTTATATATGGTATATTTTGAAAAAAAAATTAAGACGACATTCCAAAACGAAGAGTTTGTTCAAAATGTAGTGTATTCAAATAGCCTTCGAAACTGAAATACCAAATAATAGTTAATACTTGGGGTAAATAACCTACAGTTCTCGCTCCATTTCGAAATTGACAATAGTAAGCTATTAGGTTGTTCGGAGTCATTTCGTTTTCCAAAATGGAGAATATATAATTTAATAAAATGTTTATACATTCTAAAAAAATCGTGTTTCATTTTCACCAAATAAAAACGAAATGACTTTCCGGACAACTCAATATTATGCATACATGTGCAGATATGTCGGTATCGATAAGAATAAAAAATGAATGTACGTTTTATGCACAGTGGTTTAATTGTAATTAATCTTTAATTAAAAGAAGGAATTGGATGTTCGTATTAAATTATACGAAATTTGGTACATGTATTCTCTGATTATCAGAAATTCGTATTTTTCTACAAACAGATGATCCGCGATATGATTTAGCAAGATTTAATTAATATGTACCAGTAAATTCTTTCAGGTTTTACAATGTTCAAGCTGGAAAGTACTATTATCGTTGTAACGTGATGATGTCATTTCTAAGTTCTTTATTTCTCTTATTAAGCTCTCTTCTTCAACTATACACACTTTGAAAAAAAAAAAAAATTAAAACATTTCATATCTAAAGCTACGTGTCCACTTGAGAGTGAAACTGTCGCGAGTTGTTCTCGAAAGTGTTTCTCGCCAATGGAAACTACGTTTGAGAGTTTGGCAGTCGTTTTCAAACGCGGTCTCCATTGGCGAGAAGCACTTTTGGGAGCAACTTACGATAGTTTTACTCTTAAGTGGACAAATAGCTTAAGATACTAGATGCATCGAAAACAAAATGTTTCCTCAAGATGTGGCCTATCAGAGAGTATAAAATAAGCTTCTTGTAACGATATTTGTTATAATTTGAAGATACTTTTTTTTGGTATCGAAATTTTTCTGAATTTTTCGTCGACATGAAAACTAGATAAATGTGTAAAAATTCAATTGAAAGAATACAAAGTGTTATATGTTTCCAAAGCTCGAGTCTTTTCTGATTTTTTTCTAATTTGTTTACTGCGAGAATCAAGTTGGTATCTCTTTTTAGTCAAAATTTACACCTTCCAAAACATTTTGCCAAATCTGTACTTCGAGACCCTCTCCTTCCATGTCTTGAAGATCCACACAAAACTTACGCTTCGAATCGATGAGTAACTTATATCTCTACAAATATACAGAATTTCGAAAAAAATCCGCTTTCGGGTAACCGCTCGAAGGAAATAAATGTAATCCACTTTTTTTCTATGGATTTGTTTCCAATTTTGTATTTACATTCGTACATTCTCCAAATGTGAATCAAAAACTATTTCTATTATACCTTCAATTAAGTCTCTTTTGGGTGACACAAGTCGAATTAAAAGCAAATAATATTTCGGTTTACAAGTTCTAGCTTCGATTCGCACCGCGTTTCACGCGCGGTTGACGTAAGTGATTTGACATAAGTGCAGATCGCAAAATAGAAATAATGTTACAATTGATCTTATGAAATTACAGTACTTACTTATGAATAACAGTACTTATGAAATTTGTTAAGCAAGGCATAGCATAGTTCGTGATGAATAATCTCGAGGTTTGTACTCGTGTTTGTCGCATTGCCAAGATTTATTTCGTCTTGTCGATTTAAAGATGTCTCGAAAGAGTACCATCGATTAACGCGTAGACATAATCGATTACAGGTGGTCCGTAGAAACGAATCCAAATCATTCGTCGATCTCTCGCAAATTGATACAACGGAGTTTGAAGTTGAAGCCGACATCGAAAGCAGCCGAAGCGGAGCGGAGCAGAACGAGAGTACCGCGGTTCTGGTCGGCTTCATCTTTTGAAACTCGTTGTATATATAGCCACACACCAGTCCACCCGTAAATATTCGCCGGTAGGTTCTTGCATATTCATTTCTGGCGGACGTACACAGGGCTCCGGCCGAAATAATAGCCACGGATTTTGCCAGACACGCAGTCCAATCTCTCCTCTCTTTTCTCCTTCGCTCCGCCCTTTTTCTCGTCCTTTGTCTAGACTCTTATTCCGAATTTATTCCTCTATATTTCGTACCGCGTCCTTTCCGCGTTACTCCGTTATGACCTAAAACAGGGATGGAGAATCTGCAGTCTTTTCGTATATTTTGTCAATTATACTATATACCTTCTTTGTAAATTATTGTCAAGAAATCGTCATTTTTAACAGACGATGTTGGAAAGTTTACCGCTTTTATCGATCTGTACATAAATCATTGTTCCATGGTCTTTTCGTATATTTTGTCAATTATATACCTTCTTTGTAAATTATTGTCAAGAAATCGTCATTTTTAACAGACAACGTTAAAAAGTTTACCGCTTTTATCGATCTGTACATAAACCATTGTTCCATGGTCTTTTCGTGTATTATATCAATTATATACCTTCTTTGTAAATTATTGTCAAGAAATCGTCATTTTTAACAGACAACGTTGAAAAGTTTACCGCTTTTATCGATCTGTACATAAACCATTGTTCCATGGTCTTTTCGTGTATTATATCAATTATATACCTTCTTTGTAAATTATTGTCAAGAAATCGTCATTTTTAACAGACAACGTTGAAATGTTTACCGCTTTTATCGATCTGTACATAAACCATTGTTTCATGGTCTTTTCGTATATTTTATCAATTATATACCTTCTTTGTAAATTATTGTCAAGGAATCGTTATTTTTAACAGACAACGTTGAAACATTTACCGCTTTTATCGATCTGTACATAAATCATTGTTCCATGGTCTTTTCGTATATTTTGTCAATTATATACCTTCTTTGTAAATTATTGCCAAGAAATCGTCATTTTTAACAGACAACGTTGAAAAGTTTACCGCTCTTATTGATCTGTACATATATCATTGATCCATGGTTTGTAGGTACATCGTCCTGTTTCTTATTCGATTGAAAACGTGGAAAAAAGCGATTATTAACAATTATTCACATTATTCTATTAATTATCGAATAGTGACGAACGCTTTGCATCAATTCAGTTTTGAAAATAACACAAATTTTGCAAATAATAGATAATGAAAAGTGTGTTCGGTGCACTAAATGCAAATTGTGGGCTAACGAATTCTATACTTCTCGTGCACCATGGTGTATTTGTTAAAACCACAACGTAGGTAATCGCTTAATATTATTGTCAGTTAGTATTTTAAGCGTTTTTCTATAGTTTTAGTTATTTTAAGACTGCCATTTATTTTTGGTACAATCCTTTTAATAACAATGCATTCTTTGGTTTGTGACATTTTGATCTACTTTATGTGACCTATATGTAAATTCAAGTGCAGTATGTTATCATTTATTGTTAATAAATAAATTTGACGTTCGAACTAAATACTAATTAATATTAAAATGGAAATATGTAAGTAAAGAATTACTAATTCAATTATAGTAGTTAAACGAGTCCTGTTCGAAATAACCTTACTTAAATTTAGGATAAGAAGCCATGGTCTCCCTTAAGCACTTTTTTATAATGTTGAGAAAGTTGACTGCACACGAAGTGTGTATCTTTAGAAGAAATAACAGAACAAACTATCTATGTGTCTAATTACTACATCTTAGACAGCTTTAAATTGCACAAAGATAATAAAACTTAAAAATGCTTGACCATTCTAGTGTAATTTATCAATTCGAAAGGTATAAGAATCGATTGTGGATATTAAATGGTTAAAAATTGAGCGAGAAAACGATTCAATAATTCATTTACTTATCGTAAGCATTTGATCTTAAATGGAAAAAGATTTTTGACAATGAAATATTCAACTGTTTCAAATACGTTTCAAGATAAGGGAGAATAATGCTCAACAGTATGAAACGATTTAGTGTTATGTAAAATATTACTACACATGAACACAGCACTGACATTTCTGACGCTCAATGTATTAGGTTGGTGCACATGAATGAAATGATTAATATACATTCGCAAGGCTGTCTCTCCTGTAGTTTGACGTGAACTGTTTTCAATAGTTCTTTAAACATTTCAACGTTTACCATCTCTTTCAGGTTACTTCGTGTATTAATTTTCATCGACACGCCACAAGCTTTAAATTTTTATTATCCGTGTCGAACACTTTCACTTAATATAACCTGTTTCTGAATGTTAAATTTATTGTTCTGTCACTTTTGTAGCACCATCGTATTAATTTTAATCCGTAAACAAGAATTACTCGAAAGATTCGATTATTCAAATGTGAAATAAAAAATGTAAAATAACGTACCGAGGATTGTTTTCGAAAATCAACTTCGGAGAAACAACTTCTAATAAAAAATGAAGGAAGAGTCGACTGGATGATGAGGATAGCCCTAATTACACAATTGTCTCAACAATTTCATAATGTTGTAATGTTGTAATTTTTAAATATTCTATGATTATTGTCCTGTTGAATATATATGAACAATTTGTAGTGAATGATTCCACGCTTCTAAGATTCGAAGCCATTTTGTATACACGAATCAACAATTGAACAATGGCTCTTTAATCGAATACTTGCAATATACGAGTTGGTATCCAGTATTTTCACGAATGAACTGTTCAGCTTTTTCCAACAAGGATGGTAGTTGTAACAGTGTTCAACTATTCTACGAAGGAGCTGTTCGTCCCTTGAAAAGGTTAAGTGCAACTTTAGGAGCATGCTTGTGTAGATAAATGGGCCAGGTATTCCACGAAAGAGCTATCAGCAAATCTAAACCAAACGTTGCGTTGAACGTCACTTGACTGATTTTCAGGATCCGAAGGGTCTTATTCACCTGTTTCCGTCATTAGGCTCGAATCGATCGAACAGAGCTTGGTGGTGAGAGTTCAGTTTTATTGCATCACGTTTCGAAAGGTATACATACGATATTTTCGAAACGTGTACACACAAAATTAAATCTAAAATGTTAGGTTACAATGATAAATTATAGAAAAGACTCGAGCAGTGTCCTAGAAAAGTTCTCTAAAATTGGCTTAGCAATCAACGTGACAAGATGGCATGGAACTATTACATAGTAGTGGATTCAAGGATTCATTTAAGGTGTTACTTCTTTAAATAGGACGAAGTATTGAAATTGATCAATTGTGTTTTAATATTTATAGTTTGCATTCACTCCGTCCAAACTTTGCTCGCAATAAGATAAAAGAATACAGTAATCTAATACAGAGGGTTAATTCTATTTGACAATTATTAAAGTAACTACCAAACCACGAAAGTGTTCTCAAATCTACGAATATCCGAAGGTTTAATTCCATTATCACGGTAATGCAGAAAATCCTCTGGCCAAAGTGCAAAAAGTAGTCGGAATATGAAAATAATCTAGTTACAGTTGGAAAAATAACCGGGGTTACGTGGGCGTTCATAAAAAAGAGGTTCCTGAAACAACACGCAATTGTACGGAGCATTCTTCATAGAGAATACCGTGCGTTTCTCTTCTCGGCAGTGTGTGGATGCACATATGCGCGGAACGACGAAGCATAACGGCATAACGCGAACGCAGACACGTGATGTAAAAAGTTGCGACATGCTTAGCCGGCATGGGCGAGAAACTGCAATACGGTCGCTGATAGAACTTCTCTTCCTCATTTTTTTTATCAGATATTGCTTCGAAATATCCGGCTGTGAATTCACTCCTAATTATGCTCTATTCCTGTCTCGGTTTCAGTTCCGTTCTCCGTTCTCTACGGTATCTCATTATCTGGCTCCAATTAATTAAGCGAAAACAGAAAAATCTGCATCACGATGCAATATACTTCTTTCAAACACTCACTTTCTTTGCACCGTATTGTTCAGTTTCGATCGATCTTCATTTGCCTCGTGAATTGATCGAACCCGCTGGCAAAATAATAATACCAAAAATAAAAATCACACTAATGATCATCATCGTTATTGATATAATAATTGGGAAGATGATAATGATGATAATAATGATAACGATGTAATGATGATTATAATGATAGTAATTATAACGATGATGATAAGGATAGTAATTATAATGATAGTAATTATAACGATGATGATAAGGATAGTAATTATAATGATAGTAATTATAACGATGATGATAATGATAGTAATTATAACGATGATGATGATAATTATAGTACTTATAACAATGATGATAACGACGATGTTAACGATGATTATGATAATAATGACGATAATTATGATAATGATAATAATGACGATAATTATGATAATGATAATAATGACGATAATTATGATAATGTTAATAATGACGATAATTATGATAATGATAATGACGACGATAATTATGATAATGGTAATAATAGTGGTGATAACGATAATAATGACGATAATTAATATAATGGTAATAATGATAATAATAATGGCAATGATAGTGATATACTCGTATCACAGTATTCGTTCCGCATCTTGTATGGAGGAAGATGCATACTTGAAACAGTGACGTAAGAATGCATAAAAAGTTAGATGGGAGCCACAACGTTGTTATTGCAGGCAACTTAACCTCAGTCAAATCTCAACAGGAAGGACTGGAGAGCCCGATGGTAGTCCCGCGCATACAAATGTAAATTCTCTCCCATAACGGACTACGATGTCGATGTCAAGTGACACTTTAAAGGTCTCGTGGCTTTCAATTTGCACGGCGTTAATTAACGTCAAGATAATTTTCGTCCTTGAAAGGGACTTCGGATCGAGAAGAGTGAAAGGGGTGACATCGAGATCGAAGCCTGTACTTTAAGACACGCGCGATGTAATGGTAATTAAATCGGGATTGACGTTCGTGATTTAATTAAAAGGACCTGCATTTAGTTGCGGGTGGGTGATGTATCCATCCGTTGAAATGGACTCCTACTTCCGAAAACTGTGTAATTATCCGATATTTAATAATCGTATCGAGGAGGGACACTTGAAAAGTTTCAGGCGCTGCTTTTATCGGAAATCTCGAGCCTTTCCAATTGCAATCGGCCTCTTTCTCGGATTGCCGCACGAAATTCGCATGTGATGCTGCAAACCCTGGCCATCGTTGAGATTCACGACCTAAATCTGCCAAAGTATTCTTAAATATCATAAATGTGTTCCAATCAGCAGATAGTTAGACTTCAAAATGAAAAAGAAAAATTTTCTTGAGAAATTATGCTCGTCATAAAAACGACTATAATTATTAGAATAATGACTATTTTTTAACGAAATAAATCACATATTGCCGAATTGCCTACGAACTAGTATAGTAATAATACCGAGTAAATTCTATCGATAGGAGGTCATGAAGTAACGTTACATTTTGCATTGTTTTAATCGTTTAGGACACTTACGTCTTTTTAGGTGATGGTGATAACCAAACAATATGGCAGAGAGCGTGAAAAAGTATGGTGGGAATTACTTCAGTAGCCTTGAGCACCTTATAATAGCTTAATAATATGCAGCGATAATAATGGACTCAGATTCACTTTGTCATAAAATCTGGTGACGTCAATTTCGAATCGTTTCGAATCTATGATATCAAATGCGAATTGTTTCGAATCTTATATGAAATATAATATCGATGATATTATTGATCATGATCAATTTGCACGGCGTTAATTAACGTCAAGATAATTTTATGATCAATGATCATAAAAGTTTCGATTGTTTGGAGATCTTGGTCCAAGAGTATTGAAATATTTGAAACAATGAAAAACCATAAAAGCAAAAGTATTAATTGAGTTAATTCTCTAAAAATGGTCCAAGTCTATTTTATAATGAAAGCAAATTACAGCTTATTTATATTACAAACTGACACAACCAATTTATTTTCTTACAATTCACAACCAATACCTTTCAATTTCTATGAATGAATTATTAGAAGTCTAGCTGTCAAATCAAATTGCATATATGTTTATTCTGGAAGCGATATAAGTATACTTTTCACAAATGTGTACAATGTTCGTCAAAAATTTGGGACCACCAGACTCTTTGCTATATTTTATAGTATAATTATTGGAAGGTGATATCGGATATTTTTACAGTTGCTGTACAAAAGTGTAAACAACGTATAAACTATCGGTACAAGAATTATCAACTCCTAATTTATTATTTTGTAAAAGAGATTAAATATTTTCGAATAAATAAAAATAGGTAACTATGCAATTTTATTAATTTTATTTTAAAAAAACATAAAAAACGTTATAAAATATGTTTGAATAATCATTATGAAAATACGTAGTCGAAATAAATTGTAATGTCGTTACTTTGTAAAACAATGCAAACAACCATAGAAGACTAGATCGCTTTAATAAAAGAATAGCTGTTGCGGATAATCGCTGGGAACAACGTTTCGGAATCGAGCACGAGTTATCTGCAGAGCTCAACCAAAACATTCAAGTCTCATTAAGACTTTCGAGACCCATCAACACTTTCAAGCGATTCAAGATTCGTCAAAACTTTCACGAACCGTCAAGACTTTCAAGATTCGTCGAGACTTTAAGAAACTTCTGGTCTCAAATAACAATTCGAAGCAATTCGAAACTTTATAGTCTTGAATGTTTCAAATTTTCTTTCAGATGGAAATTCGAACTGTTCGTTTTGATGCATTTTAATAAATCCAATATTTTCGGCGTATTAATATGAAATATGAGTCCCTGTTTGCACACGAAACGAGAGACAGGATAATGGAGAAACTAATATGTAAGAGATAGTCCTTGTAAGTGATTTTGAGTGATCAGTTAATTTTAATTCGAGCATATTATTCCAGTATTCGACAGAAGAGCTAGTTACCTGTAAGACACGTTAATAATATTTGAGACACTTTAAATGTGCATTATATAGTTACTATTTTAAAAATCATTTTTATATCTTACTGAAAGTGCATTGGCAATAAGTTTTATACTTTATTCAATATCTTTCTATAAGAAATAAATATTTTAGTTTATTTAACATTGTATCTGTATACAGTTGCTGTTTTCGTATTGACTAGATTATCCATTAGGTTATTATACGTACATATATGACACACTTGTAATAGCATCAATGCTTACTCGATTTATACTACGTTGATATTCACCACTATTTATATCACAAACCTTAATACACGACGATTTCTCCACTAAGTAATTTAACGTCAAGTTGCTAACATATCATTCATTTCTATTACGTCAGTCTCGTCACTAAGTAATTAAAATGTTTTTGTATATAAATGCAAATTTTGTTTTTGTAGTCCCCTTATAGAATTTAACAAAGCCACTAACTATACAGCTGAAACAGACGTTTACATGTTAGAAAATAGTGATTCAAATATAAAATGTTTTAACTTTTAGGCTTCTTTTAGCCACCTGACTTTGCCTGTAGAAGCAGACTTTTGACGGTCCATACTGGATCAGATATCGTATTACTTTAATAAATTTTAAATTTAGTTACTAATAATGAGACAAGACGTACATAATGAACCTGTTATTAATTCACAAACAATATACATTTAGAACACTTGTAAATATCAATTAATAATATTGATACGTGTTAATGGTTAATAATTACATAGTATTATAACCATTAACACGGATGTGTTATAATTACATAGTATTGTAACCATTAACACGTATCAATATTATTAATTGATATTTACAAGTGTTCTAAATGTATATAATTGTATATACTGTACAAGTGCTATGTACTATATACATATTGTATATAATACTATAGAAGATATTGTAGAAGATATATGGATGCATATAATAATACAGAAGTAATCATTTAACATTACAATTCATGAAGCAGTGCATAGATTTCTACTACGGATAGAATAATAAAATTATAATCTATAGATACTATAGAAGATATATATATATATATATATATATATATATATATATATATATATATATATATATGTATACAATACTATAGAAGGTATATGTATCTATATAAATTGCTAGGATTACGTGAAGTTATAAATTCGTTCCACGTAACACTAAAGTAGATGCAAGCAATTAAGGAGTCGCAACGGTACGGAGAAATGCGTCAAAGGATCGATGGGTGCAATTAAATTAGAGGGAATCAAAGTCCCGATAGCGACTTAACGGTATCTTATGGTAGAGTGATCGCATTTTCTATAGAGATACACGCGAGAACTAGAACGCGTAACATTTTAATAAACGCAATTATCCGACCCACAGTCATTTAGGTGTACGGGAGCGAGAACCTGGCAAGAAAGGACAGGTAAGAAGCAGGTGGGCGGAGGACACGTAGCTCGGGCGCGTCTTAAGAATAATCCACGAGCGGCATATTCAACCGCGTGCAACCAACTAAACTTTTGCCGGTCTGACCACTTATATGCACCGCAACTACCAAGCTGCTATCCGTTTCTACTTGCTTAGCTCGATCGTTCGCTGCTTCTAAGCTTAGTCACGCGTAGTTGCGCCTACGTTGCTTATAAATAACGTAATTAGTCTCCCCGGCTTCGCCTTCCTTTCCATTCCTCCGGTTTCGTCCTAGCCGTGTCTTCCTTCCTTTATTCCGAGAATCATTGCCAGCTCTCCCCGTTCTTTCTTCGTCCGAATGCAAAATTGTTCCCTCAATTGGTCCGATTCTGTTATCCTCCCTCTAATTCATTCACGCGATTTACTATCGTTTTTGCTACCTTTTCCATTCTCGACAGACTATGTCCACTTTTCTCTGTAACCAATCCCAGAGGTAGACAATAGCGATCGATTGGACTTCGTACACGATTCCAGTAATCGTGTGCAAACACGCTTTCATACGTTGGTCGTGATACATCATATCTTATACTTCGGTTTCCCGAGTTCGACGATTTTTATTCTTCGAATCCAGAGCATTCTGGAATCGAAGCACGATGGATAAACGTAATACGAGATGAATCAATGCAACGGTATGATAATTTTATTATTCTATCCGTAGTAGAAATCTGTACAGTGCTTCATGAATTGTAACGTTGAATGCACAGAAAAATGTTTGTTCCTTCCACGTAAGGTTTCTTTGCCACTCGTTTTGATTTGTAATTCATGTATTCACGTGTAATAACGATATATCTGAAACGGGATAACAATGACACGTAATAAACAGAAAACTAACAATAAGAATAAGTCGCTACACATGGTGGACCACGTAAAGTATTGCAACTAAAGATTTTCAAAAATATTAATGACATTGAAAAGTGTTATTAGATGAACTTGAAGTATTTTAATGGACAAACTTTTCGTGTCAACTTGCTTCCTTGTATATGAAGATGTTAAGAAAATTACGAGGTTACAATCTATTTTTTAAACGGAATCGTATTTTTTTCAGTGTGCGTACGTATCGTTCATATATGGAGTAACCAATTATCATACTTTTTCAAGGTTACTCAAGGTCCCAGATAATAATAAATTACTGAAGTTGGAGTATCGTGCAACAATACAGAAAGAGTTTATGAACAATAATCCATATACGAGTAGTAGACGAATTACGGTAGAAAATAGGATCATCTAAAAATTATATCTTAAAAATAAATATGATTAGAAAGATTCAACCTTCAGTAACCAGAGTCATTGAATTCATCCAAAAGTGAACTATACTTATGCATATTGAGAATCATATAATTCTGTTTGTGAAAAGTTATTGTTCTCGAAATCTTCTTGACACTTTTGTGTAAAAAAAAGCATATTAAGCCAAAAAATGTACCACCTAAAACATTCCAAATTTGTCTAATAATATTTTTTGATATCACTAACATTTTTACAAATATTCAGTTGTAATACTGTGTGTAGCACTCTCTGTATAAGATATCCCTTCAAAACTTACAGGTTAGGTATCCCCCTAAAAGATACTATTCCTAATCAGTGATATGGTAACCAAATTCTTTCTTTATTCAGTCCTCTAAGTGTGTTTAAATTTCTTTGACTGTTGGACCACATTATTTTGAAGTTAATGTAAACTGTTTATATTTATCCCATTGTATATACATCTGGCTGTTGTAGTTATCCTTAACAATTGATTGTTACGTCAACTTTGAAATATGCAAGCTAAAAGATATACGTTGGACTTCGATAAAGAATTTATAAAACAAGAATTATATCCATAACTTAAATAAATTAAAAAATTTACACAATTGATTATAATAAATATGAATGTTTGCCACTTAGTTCACATATAATCGCAAGATTCTCTTTATTTAGATATTTCGCGACCAATATCTGCATATTGTTATCACTATTGTGATAAGAGCCACCTGGAATATTTTCAATTTCACTTCTTGTCTTCAATACTCTTCACCTCTATTAGTACAAAGATACGAATTGTGCATATTCATTTTGCGAGGGAATATGATGTACTGGAAATCACTGAAAAACTCTAAATACTTAACTGCTATATAGCATTTAACAAGTATACAGAATTTGTTTTTGGAATTTTAACTCCTGACAATCAAACTCTTCCACCGAGTAGTTGTGCAACTTATTCGTAAAAGACTTCGTATATCCCAAAATCACTATAAAAGGCTGCTTATACTAATTTCAAATAACTTTGTTCAACGTAGCTGAGTTTACCTTCAGAGGAAAACACAACTTTCTATTCTAGAATCTGTCTAAATCTAACGCTCTTGCAATAAATCGAAGAAAGTGAGACTGACACAAGATAGTCTTCCTACAACCTTCATAAAGTATATATGTCTACTCTATACTATATACGTATACTATATATATACTGTATACATATGGGTACTGATACAAGATAGTCCTCCTACAATCTTCATGAAACATATATGTATACTCTGTACTATATATGTACACTGTATGTATACTGTATACATATGGGTACTGATACAAGATAGTCCTCATACAATCTTCATAAAACATATATGTATACTCTATACTATATATGTACACTGTATGTATACTCTATACTATATATGTACACTGTATGTATACTCTATACTATATATGTACACTGTATGTATACTGTATACATATGGGTACAGATAAAAGATAGTCCTCTTACAATCTTCATAAAACATATATGTATACACTATACTATATATGTATACTGTATGTATACTGTATATATATGGGTACTGATACAAGATAGTCCTACAATCTTCATAAAATATATATGTATACTCTATACTATATATGTACACTGTATGTATACTGTATACATATGGGTACGGATAAAAGATAGTCCTTCAACAATCTTCATACAGCATATACGTATACCGTAAATAAATAAATTTCCACGAAAATAGTTAAAAATTGATTTCGCTGTCCAAGATCACCAGTTGTAAAAGGTGTACAGTATTTTGCAGCGAAGTAACTACAGTATATAAAAATGTGAATACATCGTATATCCCTTCGAAGTGTCGACTGTTTCGAGTCACGGAGCCTCTAGTACACGAAAGGAACAAAAGAGGCCAGAAGAGAAATGGCTCTGTTAAGGAAGAAAACATCGGGGATCGTGAGCTTCAACGCTCGTTGGGAAAGAGGAGTATATAGTGTTCACTGTCGTTAGACTGCATCCCCTATTTTTTTTTTCCCGCCATAGAGGAAGGACGTGGCGCTATTCGAGGGTCTTTTACGCGGTCATAACTGTAACGTCGTCACAACGGTGTTACAAACACCATGTAGAATATCAGGAATACGAGCAGGGATCGTAGAATCCCAGAACGTCGCTGCAAAGACCATCAAACCACCTTCTCTACTTGGCATTCCCGTTTGTTGGATAGTGCGAACTCCTTTCCCCGATATGCATCTACCTATGGATACACTCTATACCTCCTTGCAGTTTGTACCATGGTCCTTTATTGCTTTCAGAAGAACGGGTAGACAATGTTGACTCGTTTTAATCCCATCCTATAAATCGTTATCGATGTTCTTTGTTTTTGACAGCTAAGATGGTTTATTGCACGAATTATTGGATACGTACGTGTCAGTTGCTTACGTCGAATGTTACAATTAAGATAAAATTTGTCTTATTTCAGGAGTTCGAAGACTGCTTATTGTATTGTCTGGGTATTAATATACTATTAATAATAAAAAAATTAATGTGCTTTACACGTGCTACATTGAAGAGTGATCAAAACGTTCTCTAACGACAAACAATAATTAATATCAAAAATTGAACATTTTTTTTATCGATTCTGTCAAATATTAATGAAGATTAATAACAACGGTGATATTAAAATTTACCAACCACATCTCTGTTAATGTCTTTAAACTTATCGGTCAACTTAGTGAAAGTTTATCCTAAAATAATTTAAAGAAATTAAATAACAAAAATGCCTTTTTTAATCGGTGTATACGACCAAATGATAAAACCTTTATTCTAAATATTCGTAAAAAATATAAGACCAGATCGTGTCTTGGGTAACACCAAATCATACTTATCATTTGATTGTTCAATAAGATTTGTCGTTTTTTCCATTATAAAAAAATACTATGATACTTCAACTTTGAACAACCGTAAATAATCGACAGATCTACATGAAACTTCACACATGTTTGTCAAACGGTAGTATCGTCTTTAGAAAAATAAAACAACGAACCTAATAGCTCAATGTTTTATCGAACGACAAAACTTATCGAGCGACCTATAGAAAAGCACCAAAGACTACGAACACCGAGCAAAATTCCCAATATCTATACCGTTGTCGATACAAAAACAAACGGTCCTGGTACAAACTAAAAGGACAATTCCATCGTCGGTTAATCGTCGCGTCTGAATGGAAAATGGAAGAAAACATCGACCTCGATGGCCGGGTTGAACCGAGTTTCTACCTGGGTGAAAGTTCTCTTCGATCGAGGGTTAATTTTCTCCAGCGGAGTAGGACGAAACGCTCGATAGGAGAAACAAGGGGACAAAGTAAACAACACGAGGACGAGCGTCGCCGAATAAAATTGCGGTGCGGCGGGACTCGAACTGAGCTGGTTTGTGGCAGTGACCACAAATTAACGACCGCGACGCTCGAGATAAAATAACAAGCCACATAAAAGACCACCGATACGTACCGATTACCTCGACCTACCTCCGCGATAGGTTTCACTTGCTACTCCAGCTTGATCTTTCTCGTCGTCTCGAACCGTTCGACAGGACCAACTACGTCAAGACCCGATCCTCCCACGATCTCTAAGAAAACGAAAAGATTCACGAGTGGGATCTCCAGTCAGATCGGGAAACTCGAGGGACCAGCATTTCCAAATTGATTTCGACGATGGTTAAAAATAACTATCAAATCTACCGGTTTCAAATGCTTACACGATTTACTCTACCAAGTATCGTGGTAATTATTTTATCGACGAAATTTTGAAAGTGTATTTATTTATCGATGTTAAATTTAGCTCTAATCAGTGTAGGTGTGAAATGTTTTGGGGATTGTTATAGGGTTGGGATCATTTACGTCCTCTTTGGACAAACTGTGTCTCGATAGGTTTTTTTTATAAACAAAGAAGAACATGCAAGACGGTTTACTTGTATACATCATTAGAAGATAATTAAATGGAAGATGATTGTTGGGTAAACCTATGGGTATAATACTACTCCGAATTGTTGAATGTCGTCCCAGTGATCGATCATTTAAGGAAACAAATATTTGTCACGACATTTGTCGTCCATAAAGAAATTAATTAGCCCAATCGTTTTCGTAATTGATCTCGTTACATTCATTTTTGTAATACCTCATTGCTACAACCAGCTGGTTCAAACGAACAGAACTAATATCCTTTTGTTTAAAGAGAATTATTTTCGGACACAGTGAAATCGAACAAAAAGCTCGATAACGGTCAATTCATTTTTACGTTTTAGACTAACGAACGAGTAAATTTAAAGAGCGTATACAATGACGTTAAAATTTGTGAAAATACAATACTTACGTCTTTTTACGAGAAGTATGTCATCCAATAAAGAAGTCGTTTTTTTCGAGACTCACCTGCAACAAAAAACGAATAAAGATTTCAAGTAAACGTAAAACATATATTTTCTACATCAAACTTAATTTTTTCTTTAAAAATACATATTTGTATAATTTATTACAATGAATGCTTATTGTGACGATTGTTATTTATTATACACATATACGTATATTATGATACATTGAGAGAAATGTCACTTTTGCAATTTAAATTTAAGCTTGACAACTGTCCCTACAGTTGCGCAATTGTTAAAAAAATTTCGAACACGTAAATAAATTTTTATCGTAAAAGTAATTACCTCAGTTAAAAATAGAATCTTTCGGATCGCGTGTACGTTTATTTATCGACACTGTGGAAATGAAAAAAAGATAAGAAGTTAACGATAAGCGCTCGTCGCATTTGAGACAATTCCAAAAAACGGTTATCGGAGCTCTTCGATTGTTACGCGCGCGCAGATTACGGGACGATAGATTTCGTTTTGAAAATCGGATCTCCGAAATAACTTAAAAGCGTGTATTTCATCGCTGTAAAATCGATTTCGTAGCAGTATGTTCCGACATCTTTCTTCTCTCACCAGTGTGTCTTCGTCCCTCTTCTCGACAGCTCCTAGAAGCTCGCTTGGCCACGGTGTCGGAATGAAAAATCACGCTGGCCACCTCACCGTCGACTAGATAGCGCCGGCCAACGCAAAGGGAAATCTCATTCCGACGAGCATCTGTAAAAAGTCCGGGAATTTGTAGAGGCCGCGCCGTCGCCGTCGCCGGAAATGGCCTCGAACGGAAAATGGGAATGTCCAATTCAATTCCTCGTCAGCGGGATTCGTTTACCTTTCAGTCTACCCACATGGAGCTTCTACGTTGGCTTCGTCCATTTATACGCGCTTTAACCCTTCGCCAACGACACCTCGCATTTTAATGGATACCTCAGCTTCGATTGTTTCAAAATCCATTGAAAGCTCATACACGTAACTATCGTCACGATTCTGCTTGAGAGTAACTCAAGAAGGAAAGAAATATTATTACATGAAACGTTTTTGGAAAATTCACTCCGGCCATGATATTAAAGGCTGAAATGTTTGGTTCAGTTTGTATCCTACTCGACGAAAGAATAAAATATTTGAAAGGATGTATATATCACAAATGATTGCCAATGTAATGGCCATTTTGGAGCAATGGCCACCACTCTAGTTTAACTGAGTATAAAAAATATTATTCGAACCAAATATTAAACTATAACCATGTTTAATATTATTTTCGTTCTAAGAATCTCATCGATACGATTAAAGTAGTTTTGTAATCATATTATTGGTAATCTGAATCATCTTCGGTCGCATGCTGCAGACCAGAGCGAGGATTGTTTTGAGTCAGCAGTTTCGGGAAGTGCTAAAGATAACTTTACGACATTCTGACAGAAAACATTGCCACAGTTTTATTTGGAGTTATGCATTGATCGCGTGTGTTCGATCGTACTCAGTTAAATGGAAGATGACATATTTGATCCTCGTCCAGAAACTCTTTTTATTCTCGGCTGTTCAATTATAATGCAATCGTGTAAGTACCGAAGAAATTGGAAGATCTTCAGTCTTTTTGAGCCTCGAGGGTAGTCCTATTAAAATCTGAATAGCATCTTTCCACATCGAGGTAACGACGTTAATTAAAAAGTTTGTCGTTTCCATTTCCAGGATTTACAGAATGAATAGCATTGCTGCAGGCGTCTTTAGGATGCGCCTACTGGATTTTATAGGTTCCATCTTTCGAAATGGAAAGAAGGGAAAGAGGATTCTTGCGGAAGAAGAAAGTTCATTCTGTGTCCTCGGTTTCGTCTTATCGTTGCCATCGTGCCTTTTGATTTTAAATGCTTCAAATACGTGCGAAGACAGTTGTTAAACATTGACTCAATATTCGATAATATTATCTTCAATGTGAAACGCGGCTAGTTTTATTTTAAATAATAAATACTCGATTAATGATATTAATTTAACTTTCCATAATATTGTATAAGTACTATTTACTTTTTATATACACCACTGCTTACTTTATATACGTTATTTTTTATACACATTCTAGATTTTAAACCGACAAAGTTTCGACCAATTTCTACGTAGCTAACTTGGGTAATTGCTTGTTTTGTATTAACATTCATTGATGTCCGCTGACGGATCTCGAGATTCGAGACTGAGCAAGTGATCTTACTGGAAAAAACAAGGGGTGAGAATTTTGCTGTCAGAAAAGGAACTTTGTACTGTCACACTGTAATTTGTACCTATCGACCGCTGTTACAGCGAGAAATGAAGTTTCGAACTTTATACGCGGCGATAATTGTTCGCGAATAAAATTAATTATTTTCAGCGAGTCGATAATATTTTAATTTCGAAAATTACGAATTGATATTTACTACGATCAATTATAAGACCTAATATTATATTTAATTTCACAAATGGCATTAAATTCTATACCATGTAGTTTTTAACATTAAAGTATCATTGTTGAATCTTGGGTTTCGAGATATTTGCACAAAAACTGTTAATATTATTGCATTGAATTTCGTCTGTACGTGTACATGCATAATAACGTACACGTCACTATGCAACCGTTGCTTTTCTATTATTTTTATAAACACTAACAACATTTAGTGGTTCGGCTAAATTTTCTCTATAAAACTAGAAAATCGTACTAAATGATTGAAATATATATACAACCATATCTGTATATACTTTAATGTTTCTTTATTTTATGAAGAATACAAGTACGGTAAAACTGTAAGTAAAAATCGTGTATCAAAAGTTAAATATATTTTTTAAATATTTTGTTATATAAATTATTAAGTTAATACTTTGTGGAAAATAATGTATTTTCATACATTGGGTGTTACTTTTGCTCATTATTCTTGTAAAACTTTTCGAAAGTCTTTATTTGTAATGTTGTGTGACCTTATGTTTTTTTTTCAAAAGATTTTGAACATGCTTTATTAGATTAATATTCGGAGTTGGATGGGGGGGGGGGGGGATGTGTTTGGAGAACTTTGGGACAGTTATACAATAGTCAACTTTTTGCAACAACAGCATTGTGCGAATCATTGTTTGAGATACCCATTTTTTCAGCATTCTTTTTCAGATTGTTTGTTACTATATTTAAATCGGACCATTTGGGACCACTAACATGGTTGAAATTAACAATACGTTTTACACGGTAATAAGATCCAAATTTCTTCAATTATTGTTATAATAAAAAGAAATTTAATGGAATAAATTTAAGTTCATACAGTAATAGTAAAATAAATTATGCTGCTCAAAGACTAAGTGTTGAATATATTTGTGTCAATTGTTTTATACAAAGTTTCGTCAGAGTGTAAAATATAATAAAAACTATCGAATTGTTTTATATTCGGCAAAGTATGGTAAAAAATATTGGATTACTTTACTTTCAGGCAAATTTCGTTGCTAAATGTGATCGTTATATCAGACGAATAATCATTAATTGATAAAAATGTTAATACTTTCTACAGAAAAACGAATTCTTATTCTTAATATCCGTATCAGTGTTTCCCTGTACTGTACTTTTTAATACTCAACAAATTTACTTTATCGTTAAACCTTATAACACTTCTTTATCTTGTACACACTTTAAACAACTATAGAACATACAAGACCGAGAGTACATGGTTTGTATCGTTGTGGTTCAATCAACGTACAAATACTCGTTTGATCGACGATCGAGAATTCAACCAATCAAGCCAGGTGTAACGATCGAAGAATTCTTCGATAGATAGTTTGAGGTTCAAAGAGATAACCGTAGAGCAGGTGTTGAAGCAACTATCAAGAAAGGGATAAGTAAGTGTGTCAAACTAATATTTTTGCAAACTTCTCAACGAGTCTCAATATTTTTCCGTGGAATGGCGTATAAAAGGAGAAGCAGAGAAAGGCGGAAGAACGAAGAGGGGTTTCCACCAAAGTGGATAGGTAATAACCTTCTTGCCGTGGTGAGAAATGATTGGCAATCAAAGTTTGTATTACACGTGGAGGACGACCGAACCACGGACCACGACTGCATTTGGTCCTATTTTCAGGAGACACTCGTTAACGTGAACCCCTTCCACCATGAGCAACGATTCTCCCGTAGACTTACCTTACATCGCCGGTGCTTTCATCTTCCTTCATTTTTTTCGTTCCCACAAAGTCGAAACACCTCGACAGCAAACTTAGACCCTCAACTCTTCTTGCCTCGACGACGAACGAGAGCTCACTTCTATCCACCTTATTATTATTCTTTCTCCTGGTGGTGACAATGAAAAGACCCTGGTAATGGGACCGATTATTTGCATCGAGAAACGTTCCTCTGATTGACGAACCAAGATGAAGGAACGGTGTTTCTGTATCGCTTTGTTTCGTCAATTTAACTTTTGGGAATTGGTGGCTGATAAAGATGAATATAATGAAAGAAATGGATAGAAAAGGAGAGGAGTACACTTTATTCTAGATCAACTAGAGGTCTACTAGGGTTCAATCGTCGGTAGCAAATAGGAAGACGACAAAGAAGGTAGATTATAGAATAAATAAAATTAATCGCTCAAGATAAAAATACAAACATGGACAAAGAAAAAAGACGAATATCCATCTCTTTCTTCTTTCGAATATACATTAGAATGCACGACTGGTACTATTAACAGAATCTTAAGATAGGAGAAGTTCAAATTGGACAACTACTTAACTCGTCCAAGAATCTACAACTGTAGCTTTCCACGTCGAGAGTCTACAAGATACACTTTTCATGCGGAAAGGTATAAATTGGAGAAATTAGGTGGAGTACGAACATACAATTCAAGGAACACTCAAGGTACACCGGATTGGACTATATACAATCAGCAATAGCAGAAATTTATGTAAATTAATTTTAATAAGACTCTTTTATGCGATATGTACAGTTACATTAATGTCTTCGTAAGGTCATTGTAAATATCATGAAAATAAATATTATAGAATTGTATAATATTTTTAAATGCTTATATTCTTCACATTTGAGGAAAAATGTGAAGAAAGACCAAGGTGATTGTGGGAACTGAAGATCATTTTTCGGCAAATGTAAAGAATTTCTAATAATTAAACAAGAGCTAGAATTTAAGCATTCCAATAAGATTAACATGAGTTATTAACTGAACTGTATCTGGAATAAGTCTCTCCTTCTTTTCCTTCCCAGTCTCTTAAACGTTTAGTCGATCAATTATCAATGATAAGAACATTGGTACCTAAAATAAACAAGGACTATTAGATAATAGTCCAAGATAGTATCCAACTTAGGTTGTAAAAATCTCAAAGCTCTTACTCGGTAAAATAATCACATCAAAACTAATTATATTACATACCTGCTTGCAAAGATTATTTCCTCTCTCTCTAATCGATATTGATCACTCAAATGTGAAGAATATAAGCATTTAAAAATATTATACAATTTTATAACATTTATTCTGATGATATTTACAATGACCTTACGAAAACATTAATGTAACTGTACATATCGCATGAAAGAGTCTTATATGAAATTAATGTAATACATTACCTACTAATGATAGTGTTAAAATTATATTTAAAATGTCCAAGAGACATTCACAAACAGGTCATCCCTATCTTAAAGGTAGTTAATATAATCTCGTAATAAAACTCGTGTCAATGTTTAAAGTGAATTCATACCCCACAAGCAGAACGTCATCAATTGTTAAGCGAAAAGCACCAACATTCGTAAAGAACAGACCAAACAAGTCATATCATTTGTCAGCATTTCACATGTTCGCTACTCGTGTCAGCTAATACATCTCATACCTTAATTATTCCTTTGTCGTAAATATATACGAAATCTCGACGTAGTTACTATTATCTCCACTTTATCAAATCTCAATGTAGCCCTTGAAAGTAACGATACACCAACAGAAGCGTCACTATAGCACCAGTTCGTCACACTACACCGTGTACAGTATTCACCTTAATTTATGGTTCTTTCCAAATGATTATACTTTATACCAAAAAAAAAAAAAACAAATTAAAAAAAGGACCTTCTAAAAGATCAGCATAGATTTCGATCAGAAAGGATTATTGACGAACGGGTATAGAAAATAAAAAGGAATAGCTGTTGATACCGTGGATAAAGCGCGAAGAAGGAATAGCAGTATGTAGGCCAAGAACAAATAAACAAAGAACTGTGAGTGTTGGTTTCGTGTATGCGAGTGAGGATAAATTTGTCGAGTGAGAGTCCTTTGTCTAGTACAGTGTTATATAGTCTATGGTGTGAATGTTATGGGAGAGAGTCTTGTCCGAGCCAGCAGTCAAGTGTTAAACCAATCGAGTGTAGAGAGCGAGAGAACAAGTAGAGAGTACCAACTGAAGAGAGACATCAGAGACTAGAAAAAGAGAACCTTTTGTGCAGTCCATAATCCATGAACTATTTTTATATTCGTTCTGTGTTCAAATATATTTCTGTGATCGTTCATTAATCGAATTTGTCACCTTGTACCCGAAAGAACAAGATCAAATTACACTTTCGGGTAAACAAACAACGTTTGACCGACAAGGGACTCGAAGAGAAGCCCAGACCCTATTTTCAATTATCTCGCTCGAAAGTGCAAATATCTTGCATTAAGAGACGCTCCATTTTGATGTTTACCTTGGCCTACATACCAGTCGGTATACTCGTTCATCGAGTATACACATAAGCAAACGCAATTGGTCGAGCAGTGGTAACAGGAACGGGACGAGCCCTCGAAACTGTTCACGTTCTCTTATTGCACGCTTGATAATCCTAATTATTGTCGCAATAAAATGTCAGCGACGCGATTCGGCCGGGGGAAAAAGTTTTCCTATTCAATTACCACGATAAATCCGAAAGTAGCGGTGCTCCAATAAAGTCGACGGCACGAAAGGGAACGGGCAGCGATCTCGTAACGTACGAAGAGGAGGAAGGAAGCCAGAGATCGAGGACGCGGCAAAGAGGAACGAGCAAAAGAATTTGCGACCTTGCCGGGGCACGACGGAGGCCGCGGATTCCAGACAAGTCTCTCCCTCTTTCTTCTTCGCTCGACTACCCTTTCTTTCTGTTTTCATGGTGGTAAGATCGCCCCTGGCGCGAGAAAGGATCGTAGGTGATTATGGGAAGCCCCTGAGCCTCTGGACCGGAGGCAGATCAGAGGTGCCGCCTTCTACGATGACGGAGCGATCTTCGCAAAAAATCACCCATCTGTCCCGTCGGTCCTGTTTTCTTCGCGCCGGTATACAAGTCGGCCAAAGTATAAGGTACTCGGTAGTGTGAGGCCGATTAATCACCTGGGAGCTATGGAAACACGTCTCGGGACATCGAGGGCAAGTATTTGCATCGAGCACCGCATCCTCCACCTCAACGTTCCTCGGTCTTGATCGCTCTTTCGCTCTGTTTCGACTCTTTGTACTTGGATGTCCCAGCCCACGTGGGACTATTGCCCACTTGACCCGAACGTCTCGCGAGGCGTTGGTCCGTTACTTCTTCATTCCACGTGGAAAAGCCAAGAGGATTCAGGCAAAGGTCGCGTTTCTATTTAGACAACGAATAGACAACCATTTTGTGACACTTTTATTAGAAAAATTTGAAAGACGAAGCTAATAGGTACAATACTATCATCTGGCAAAATCTAAACTTTTTATTTAGTAGTTACCTATGGAAAACAATTCCTAATTTTACCCATATTTAGACCGTTTATGCAAATTAAATTTTGATCAGAATTGCAATTACATGCTTTTGTCTATATTTGTACCAAAAGGCAAGAATAATATGCTGAACCGATTAAAATTTGGGCATTGACTAGTAAACCATGCTCCTTATAGTATACTAGGTTGTTCAATCAGTTTTGTCGTTTTTTCCATTGTAAGAGAATACTATGACACTTGAACTTTGAACAATTATAAATGTACGAGTCGACAGATTTATGTAAAACTTCGCACATGTTTATTGAACAGTAGTATCATCTTTAGAAAAATAAAACGACGAACATAATACCTCCACTTCTTATCGAACGACAAAAGTTATCGAGCAACCTGTTATATCTACACGATCTCTCGTTTAAGTCGATGGAACAAAATGTCTCGTAGATTTTTGTCTGGAACATTCTTTTGTAGAATCTCTATTTTTGAAGATATTTAGAGATATGTCTACAAAATTGTTACTGTATCGACACTTGGAAGAGATCACTCGTAAAATTTCACTCGATTTTGAAAATCATCTCTGTGAATTTCTTAGCGTAAGGACACTTTGTACAAATGGAACTTACAATGCTTCAAAATTCGCTGGATACTCGTTCGAGATAATTCAAAAGCGTGAGAAACTCACACTTGATTTGAAAGTAAGTACATCTATTCGTTCAATTTGTTTTGCAACTATTGAGCATTCCATATTTAACTCATAATAAAGTAATAACTACGTAAACGTGTTCAACGATAAGTTTTATCGAACGACACAATTTATTGAACAACCTAGTATATAAGAGTTTATTTCCAATACTTTTAAGAAAATATACTTGAAAGTATGAATGTGGACAAGACTCATCCGTGATTATGTTTGGCCCTATTGGAATTTTGGATTATGGTTGCTATTAAATAATAGCTCGGTATTTCTATTTTATCAATAAATCAAACTTTGTGAATATTCCAGAAGGTATATTTTGCATGTGTTCTTTACGAGATCAGCTTTCGTATTAACTGTAAATCACTGTTTGTCGTGGTAACAAACAAACTCTTATTTTGCTAATAAGCATCACGTATTCGTAGAATAGAATCTTCTAAAAGATTCTAGAAAGACATACATATACATGCATATACATTCATATATACATACATATACACACACATACATTCATATATACATACATATACACATACCTTCATATATACATACATATACACATACATTCATATATACATACATATACACACACATACATTCATATATACATACATATACACATAAATTCATATATGCATACATATACACACACATACATTCATATATACATACATATACACATAAATTCATATATACATACATATACACACACATACATTCATATATACATACATATACACATAAATTCATATATACATACATATACACATACATTCATGTATATATAAATATACACATACATTCATATATACATACATATACCCATACATGCATACGACTACTAGAGATGATTTTTGTTGTACGGTTTTAGATGGTATCGAAAACTCAAAAGGCTCGATTTCCTTATCACGAGTCTCGCTCGATATTGTAAGCCAAAGGTTTAATTCGAATAATGGCGGTTCTACTGTAATTCCAATCGCGCCGTGTACCGTGTGTACCTAATCATTTCTCAAACATTTCGGAAAATTCGGGGTGACATCCGACGTAAATAGCCGGTTGTCGTGTTCAGGAGTGTAGACGCATAAATAGATGCCAGTAGGCAAGGTTGGTCAACGGCAAAACTGGTTGTGAAACCTCCCGGGGGAACCGACGTCGTAGTCGTAGGAACTCGCGTGAACCCTCACGAGATATTCGACACTAGAAGCCATGTTACGCAGTCGGCGTCGCTGTCTCCTGTCGGTATCGTTCGTCGTTCACCCTTCATCATCGTCAGCTTTAACTGGTCAGTGGAAGTATCGATCGCGAGTATCGGGTTCCACGGCGACCTGCCCACGCGACTACTTCCTTTCTTTCTCCTCGTCCTTCCGTCTGACCCCGGTATCCACGTATGTATGTATAATAGTCAGCAAACACGGCATTCGCCGCGAACGCGGCAATCATTCGATAATAATCATCGTGAATTTTGCTCGGCGATTAATAAGCTTGGATTTCATTAACCGATCGACGATCGATGAAACAATTCGATTCAATTAACGCTCATCAATGCGAGCAATTCGAATTTAACGGTAGAACTATCAAAGGGGTCGATTTGACAGGGTTACAACCGACCCGACATCCGAGACGATTGTAACATTTTCTCCGGTTGGTATTTTTTATTAATATAAATTGTAAACTTTATAATTTGTACTTGTACAAATTTTACAAATTATAAACATGCTTTCCGAGTCGTATTATTATTATTTGTGTTCCAGCATTACGTTTCTAAGATATTCGGTTGACATACTGCACCGAGTATACTTAACACTAGAACTACCGAGGAGGTCAATTCGACTTGTTTTGAACTTCTTTTTAAAGTTACTCGATTATTAACGGCGCATTTGCCTACAAAATTCATGGACAATTATCAAAATGGATAATTAATGGTACTTGTAAATTAATTTGTACTCTCTCCATCTAACTTTGAAAATACGTACGTGGTTTGACACAAATAGTTCACCGAGGAGTTCTAGTGTTAATAACAAGCAACAGAATTAGCGAATGTGGTGGTTCTGGCAAACCTGTAGTATTCACTCAACCGAGTAAAACATGATGAAAAAAACGAGGCTGAATATTTCTGCAAGTATCGAGGTAATCGATCCAATAAATAGTATTTCTTAAACGTTAGGATTCCTCTGTTATCTATGACACCTATTATTCATTTCTTCCACCTTCGACTTCATTCGCTGCTAAACGATTTTCCTTTTCAGGGATCGTTCTCGTGTAATCATCAAAGTTTCATTCATTCAAGCTCTACTGTGCTGTGACGTAACCGAGTATGAAAATAAATAATTCTTACAGATTGCACAGCATGACTCGAATCGTTGTGCATTTACAAGGGACGTGTGTCGTTCTTCCATTTCAATACACTCACTTTTAAGTGCAGAGGGCAGTCTTGTCTGTTTCGAGAAAAATGTGTTTAATATTGAAATATTGGAACACTTTAGTGCCACATGGTGATCTGGCCATTAGGTGCTCCACGAAAAAAGGTTATACTATATCTTCGTTAATATTTCGAACTTCGTCTTAATATTTTACGACAGAGTACTATGAATGTTGAATTTTAAGAAAAGGTAAAAATTAATATCGATTTTTTCATATCAGAAAAATGGTGTTCCCATTTAATCGATTCATATAACTGTATCTTATACATTCTGTTTCTTATTTTCATCCCTAATGTACTTACAAGCGAGAATCTTTAGATAAAACTTTGACTTTTCAATCAGTTTTGCACAATCAATCAAATTGAAATTCTGAAGTCAATGTAGCTGAAACTATAGCGTATTTGATATACCATACCGATAATCTTTTCCGAGTATCGTTGAGACTTTTACGATGATACATACTTTTTCTTGTTCAAGTTTTTTTTTGTATTATGCGACTCTTTTATCGTTGAAGTTTGATCATTGAAAAATTTTAATTCTTTTTCTTATTCTTTTAGATTATTTATTTGTATTTTCAAGACAAACGCTTTGATTTGGCAAAAGTGATTGAAAGTGGAGTAAAGCAAAATATATAGAAGCTCTTATAAACATTTAAATAACCGTTAGGGAGATATTCGTTCTTTTCGAGCAAAAGAAGTCGTCTTTTTTTTTCTAGAATCTGGAATATTTATGTTACATATTACATCAAAATTGGGAAAATGAACGAAATTATAAAACTTTTGAAGCTAAAGTTTTTATAGCTATTTCTTAGATTAATTTTTCGTATAGTTGTCATTTTATCATATATATAGCATTATATTAAATTTTTATATGTGTATTTATGCGTTTCTGACCCTAAATCGACGATCTTTAAATGCACTTGGTATTGCTAAGCAGGTTGAGAGCGTTTTAGAAAATGTAATTAATCAATTAACATTTTATGCACATATTGTACATATATCCCTTTATAGAAGGTACCACAATTATAAACATATCCATTGTAGCTTTTTCTTTACCATAACACATAAAAATTAAAAAGATCTCTTGAAAAATCAGTACTTGTCATGTAATGTCATCACTATTCTGTTGGATTTAATTTTTGTTTAACGATTCTAGTACGAGATGTTGACGAAATTCGACCATGTTCTTTAACTTAAATTATAAATTCTCACTAACGAGATGATTAAAAATTGTAATCAACGATTAGTATTTCATTCAAAAAGGCCAAATAAAACATTAAAGAAAAGAAAAAGTATTTACATGTACAGAGGATATTTAAATTACAGTTTTAAAGCAGTAAGATAATGATACTTTATGATGATATTGAAAATCATTTTGTTCACTATATTTGTTTATTCGTTATCTATATTGTTCACAAGTAGATGTGTGTACTTTAATCGTAATTTTGCGACATATATCTAAAATTTGCAACGATCGCTTTGATATATATTAACACGTTTGATAATGGTGATGATAATTTAAAACATTTTTTTCTGCGAAGCCTAAAATAAAAATAAAAATTAAATTCATTATTTCGAACGGTTTAACAGTATAGAAGCATTGGTGATAAATGTTCCTTTTAATCATTCGTGTACCATAATATTTTCTTAATAAGCGAAATTTAAACAGTGTAATATATTCGTGCTTAAACGACTAATTAGCGTGAAGATTAACGGGAACAAATTATACGGCTAATCTTTTTATCTTTACGCTGTTTCAAAATATCGTTTTCATATGTCGTAACGTTTGAAACAGGCAATCCGTACTTATTTATTGTATATAGCTTTTACATTTTGCTAGAAATTTCATAATCGTTTTAAAGAAATGAATAATACGACATATTGCAATTATATGAAAAATGAAAGAACCATTAAGAAAGATAGAATTAATTTTAAGTTTAATGACTAAAGATCATGAAAACCGACTTAAAAGGGTTTAAACAGCAAACAATATAAATATACTATTTAAATGGCGTAATTTCAAATGCTAATAATAATACAATTTATTACTTTTTCCTACTTACAAACAACGCTAACGTAGCACGTTTTGTTAATTCTAAATGTGTGCGAATATAAACAGTGCAATAGAGGATAAAATAAAAGTTAATAATTTGATTGAATATATATTCTAATTAAAGGAATAATGGCATAAAAATAAAACCATAATATTATACTGCATAACAGTACTTAGATATTCTCCTTGCAATGAAATATAATACCGACTCTAGTGGATAATATGGAGCCACTCTATCCTAAATCGGATACTCTCTGGAGTGTCGTATCAGATTTCTGCTGAAATATGTGCAATCATTAGCAATATTTTAACATATGTATCTCGAATAATATTTTCATATTTTTTGTAATTCCTTTAAACGAATTCAATTTTTAAATAGCAAAAATGAAATGAATCATTTATAGAAAATGAGATTATACTTCTATTTATCTTATTTACTAACAAATTTTAAAGAACATTAAGACCACAAAATTGACAATGTGAAAACTAATTGAAATTAATGAAATATATTTGCACATAATTGAATTTTTGTACAGTGGATTCACGTAATGACAAAACAAATATAGTCCAGGATGCAATCACTGCAACTTCAATGCATTCGACATCTTGTCAAACTACGATGCAAAAATTATGTCAGATACAGACACGCAGCGTTAACTTCAATTAATTTTCATATAGTCAACTTTAAAGTGTCAATATTTTTACAAACTTGTTAATAAAGAAAATACATATATTCTCATTTTTGTCATTATTGCAAAAGCTTAATTTCATCAAAGCAAACGCAACAAAAAATGATTAAAGAAAATTTAAAAATAAATGAAGTGGTTTATACGTGGTACTTTTATATCTTCACCGTGAACATTTAGAAGCTTGACAATTTTTCAAAATGTTGATAAATACGATTCGTAATACGTTGAAATTGCATGTGTAATTTTTCGTAAATCATCGTTAATAATTACATGTGTCAGTTGACAGTTATCTACATACATATCTGTAGTACAATTTTCAAATTAGTTACATCGATGATCTTTCTACATTGGCTTAATCAAGGCCGGTACTTTATATATCTAATGAATTTAGGTGAGTTTAGGATGATACACAACATTGTAATATCATCGTCTTGAGTTTCAGCGTGATACTGCAATATTGTGTCTGACATTTAGAAGCATATCATGGAGGAGTGAGGACAGCATGAATTAATGCTACCAGGTGTACACGAGCCATTTGAAAGAAGATGGGTGTCATAGAAATGGATTTGAGTATTACCGTGAGATGTGGAGTTAATGCTTTTAAATTCCAAGCATGGACTTCGTTTTCACAAGAATGTAAATAAAAATAAAAACACAATATTAGACTGCACGACAGTACTTAAATATTCTCCTTAGAATAAAATATAATAGCGACTCTGTTGGATAATATTGAGCCACTCTATCCCAAATCGGATACTCTCTGGATTAACAGTGGCTGCACCCACCCAGTAACTTAACTGTGAATGTCTAGCTTGTTAATAATTGTGTGTCAAGTAGGACTAGAAGTTTTGTATACAACAAAACCGTACACCGATAAATACGATACTATTTATGCAATCTTTTTGATCACAGACATTACAGAAACGTAGTAAAAATATTAACTAATAAAACCCGCATTCCTTTCGTATCGCTCGATTTCTCGAAACACTTACTTGCCTCTCAACTTGTCACGGTTGGATCACGAGACTGTGACAAGACAAGTAGAGCTATTGTATTAATTCAATTTGAAAGTCTGTGTCACCAGGTGCCAAACAACCGAACAAACAAAAACAGTCACGCAGAGATCCGACGACGTTCAAAAGGGAGGGACCATACTTCGACTTCGTTTCGCCAGGGGGGGGAAAAAAAACGAGCCGTGGAAGACATTAACGCTGCCGGCCGGTTTGATACGTCACGAATCAGCCGAATCTCGTTCATCTTTTCTGACCTCTCCAGCTGGTTCCCGAGGTTCGTTTCTTGGGAACTCCGGCGAAATTAGTTGAATTACCACTGACGTGAGACGACCTCGAGCTCGACCGGGGGACTGGGAAAGAGACATGCGGAAAGGAAGGAACGACCGTGGAAAGGTGGAAAGGTGGAAGGAGGAAAGAGCGTGACCTACGTAGCGGCAGGAAGGGCCGCCTTTGAAACAGGTGTTGAGTCGTTCGCCGGAGGGAATTCCGCGCACCGAGGTTAATGATTTGCCTTTACGACTAACAGACACTGATTCGTTCGTTCTCTTTGGTTGAGTCGATGATGTATCCGCTCGACTGCCACTTGGTTATCAGCCCTTCAAGATCGAGGGAATCGTTTGGATTTCACGCGAGAACGGTGAATTTAAAACGTAACTGTAATCGCATCAATCTCAGGGACCGATAAAAGAGCATATTTTTAGGATGTATGATGAATCAATAAAGTATTTCTATACTATGTTATCTAAGGAAATTTTTCTGACACACAAGTCTGATTTTAATGAAAGTTTGTGTGCACGTAAAGCATACTGTGTGGCATATGATATCATTTTTTCGTCGACAAAAATACTAGTTCAATAAGTTTTGTCGTTTTTTCCATTGCAAAAAAAAAAATACTATGACACTTCAACATTGAACAACTGTAAATATACGAACGAATCGACAGATTTACATGAAACTTCACACATGTTCATCAAATAATAGTACTATATTTGGAAAAATAAAACGACGAACCTAATAGCTTCATTTCTTATCGAACGACGAAACTTATCGAGCAACACATCATCCTCGAGAGGATAAAATTAAAATCAGAAGATTCAACGTTTCTTCATTTTTTTAATATAATCTTTCGGGGGGATTTTTTTCACAGTTGCACGATAGAGCATGGGAAAAATTTTTTCATAGAACTTATAAAGAAAATGAAAGTCGTTGGAAGTTGTTCAATCGTTTGAAGTCAGCATTTACAAAGTCAATTTTCACTTCGATTTTTCAAATTTACGACTCTGTAATAATGCAAAATAGAGCAAAACTTTTTATTCGAAAAATATTCAGCTTTTAGTGCTCTACCATTCTGTTAATGATTTGCAAAACAGTCCCAAGAAAAGTTTCATTCAAAAAATAAAAAAGAAACACTAAAACCTTCGAGACTCAATTTCATCTTCTTAAAGAAACTTTCTGCGGACAAAAAAATTTCTTTATACGTGCACTATTATGCTTTACATGCGCACAAACTTTCATTAAAATCAGTTTTAGAGGTAAGAAGAATTTCTTTATAATTTAGTGTACGAATACTTTTTGGAGCCACTGTAGTGTTTCGTCGTTGCTTCTGTAAATCGATCGAGGACTCCATCCAGATATATAATATAATACGTTGGAAGCTACGAAGAAAATAAGCGTGACGTAAAACATCGAGGTTAGTTTTCCAAAACATTACTTCAATTGCACGTACTTTATTTTCAGGTATTCGCTTTTTACGATTTTCAACAAATGTTACTGTAAATTTTCGACCATACAAATGTTAGATAAAAGGAATCGTAAAATAAATAAAAGACACAAAGCGTCTTTAAAGTCTCTGTTTAGTTTTCGACCCTAAAAATTGAACAACAAAATTATCATACACGTCAATTCCAAATTTTGCATATATATTTATTATTGTTTTGATAAACTATAAGAATTTTGTCAGTATAAATAATTAATTTCCTTCAAATCCTATATCGTTACGTATGACGTGCAAAAGAAAGTTGTTTTAAATTAAAGAGATTCGTCACCTGTACAAGTATAGCTATAACTTGTATCGAAACAAGTAAACATTTCAAAGGAAGAATTGGAGTATTTAAACAATTTTCTAACTTTTTTCAGCGCTAAGGAAACGTTTTCGTAAATATCGGGTTGATTTTAGGAGAAAGTTATTTACAACGAACAAAATCCATTTAGAAATGTTTTAATTCGCAAATAACAATCCAATTTTATTCCACGAAACCTACGTTACGTATCTGAGGAAAAGTTGTAGAGCGAAGAAGAAAACTTCAATGTTTCACACACCGTGAAAATTTATCATCGTATGAAATAAAAACTGCAAAAATAGAAAACGAGGAAGTTATTTGATACGATCTTTATGAACGAGACGTAATTACCGGATGCATACGTCAAATTAAGTAAAAAAAAAAAAGGAAAATCATTAAGCTGCAGAAATTATAAAAGCAAGGAGATTTCATATTCGTGTAAATGAATAATTGTGCGACGATAGTGAGGATAATAAAAATTTAACGATGAATAATTAAGTGAAACGCTTGAATTTTGATTAGTTGAATTTCTTTAATATACTCTAATTTCCTTAGAAAGTCTTGAAAAATGTGACAAAAATAGTTAGTGCAAATGATATAAGAGAATTCCTAGTAACACGATATACAGAAGGGAAACTGGTTTTAAAATGAATTATAAGAATTACTAAAGAAGGAACAGTACTTCAAAAACAGTTCATCATCATTGCAATAAGCAGACCATTGAATGCAAAATTGTAATGGTGACAAGTACAATCAATCACCATCTGATTTCAAGGTAAGCTTCTTCGAGCATGGTGTTCGTCTTGATAATCCCGACGATTCAGTGTTTGAAAGATTCGTAAAATTCATTTACAATTCACTTCAAAGATAAAAGGAGAAAAACTTTTTCTAATCGTAATATTTCTCCCCTCGAAGCAAGTAATATTCAGTTCAAATATATTTTTGTATAGTCAATGAAACATGGATGTTCTAAATGTACAAGTTAACTAAAATACTTTGTATGAAATATTAACTATCAAATCTAGGTGTACCTAAATTGTTTTAGCGACGGTTCAGTTGCAGCTCGTTCTCGATTTGTCAAAATCAAATAGAATTTGTATTCGTCGCAAAATCTAAATTCGTGCATCGTACTGTGTTCTTTTTAATGGGATTATAAATGTACCGATTTATCATACGATGAGTCGTACATAGTTTTCCTCGCTATGGTAACTGGTAGTAGCAACGAGTAGTAAGTAGTCTCTGTGAAGCTATAAAAATATTAAGGTGTGTGATAAATAATTGATAAATCCATTGCTCCTGGTGAACATCAAGTAAAAAGAAGAATTGTGGTTTCGTAGAGTATTATGGAAACATAAATATGATTTTCTCGTTTCGCCCCAGATCTAATGCTAGTTGAACTCGTTGGTAAGGCTTTTATCTAACAAATCCTGCCTTAAATGAAATTATCAGTTAGGTAATTTAGGCATCCTATTTTAGAATCCTTGAATGAAACTTTACCGACGCGAAATAAATGTTATTATAAATATAGTAATATTTAATTTAATTTACATAATACGTATAAATTTGAAGCTGATTTTACGACCAAGCTTTGTGAAACTGCAAACATCGAAACGATAAAAAGATTTCCATATGTTTGTTTTTCGCAACGATATTATTACGAAAAAGTTCTTGCAAGTAGACAGAAGAAAGAAAAGTTGTTGAAAAAGTAAGACTTTAAAAAGAAACGTTTATTTTCACACTGCTACTATTCTTTTTGTCACCTGCTCTATTTCAAAGCGAATTTCTCTAGAGGAGAAACCTCTACTAGGTTGTTGAATAAGTTTTGTCGTTTTTTCCATCGTAAAACGAATACTATGACGCTTCAAGTTTGAACAACTGTAAGTATACGAACGAGTCGACGGATCTACATGAAACTTCACACATGTTCATTAAACAGTAGTACTATACTTGGAAAAATAAAACGACGAACCTAATAACTCCATTTCTTATCGAATGATAAAACTCATCGAGTAAGCTATTACATCTGCGGATTAAAACGATGAAAAATCATTTCTGAAAGTTACAAACTTTCTGTTTAATGTTTCGTTACTTTTCCAGCCTACAATGTGCGAAATTTTACAACAATGTCGTACTGCCATCCACCACGATTGCGTCGTACACCAGATTGTACAATAATTCCATACACTTTATAATTATCGTTCAAACAATCGTGCCAATCATAGTTGCATGTTGTATCATTGAATCGTTGCGTCCATAGCCCCTCCTGTAATGATCGAATCGGGTTTGTATATACTACATTAGTCTTAACGTTACGGTCTTGACCAAAGATGTATTAGATCAAAGGAATAATGGCTTGCTTTAACGGTAATGCCATTGTAGAAACGATCCTTTATTAGACATTTCGGCTACGATTATAGGGCCCCCTCAGGAAGTGCAATTAGATCAAAGGAATAATGGCTTGCTTTAACGATGATGTGATTGTAGAAACGATCCTTTATTAGAAAGACTATTAGTTTCGACTGAAACTATGGGGGCCTTTCGTGAAGCTGGCGATGCGGTACAAAATAGTTTTTTCCACTCGTTGTGGAAAATGATAAAAAATGTTGCGGTATCGACGTATAATAAACTTTCATTTATTTTTCTTTATATTGGTCGACACATTGAGTCGATTCTCCCCTTGTATCTTTCACAGCGAGCAGGGAAAAAGGAATGTACCGCAATTTACCAACGAAGGTCCAGATTCATGGCCGGAACATCTGAACTGTGAAAGCTGGGAACGCGAAGGAACCCAAATCTTCTCTTCTTAAAGGTACTTGAATTTTATTAATCGTACACCTAGTTTGTCTTAGTTCCACACGCGTGATCACGACACTGATAAACTGGACTGAAACTCGAAGTGGACTGAATTTTATCCTGAACTCTGATCTGACCCAACGTGTCTTAACACAAAACGCAAAGTAATCAATATTTGAAAAACTGTTTATATCATACATAGAAAGTGTGCAATTAGTAACAATCATCTCTTGATACTAATTGCACACTTTCTATGTATGATATAAATAGTTTTTCAAATATTGATTACTTTGTGTTTTGTGTTTGTGAAAAACTATTTATATCATACATAGAAAGCGTGCAATTAGTAACAATCATCTCTTGATACTAATTGCACACTTTCTATGTATGATATAAATAGTTTTTCAAATATTGATTACTTTGTGTTTTGTGTTTGTGAAAAACTATTTATATCATACATAGAAAGTGTGCAATTAGTAACAATCATCTCTTGTTACTAATTCGCGATCTCTTGACAATTTCTACCAATAATTTCGTTGAACTTTTTAAAAATATTTTAATGCTGCCATCACACGTACAATCAAATGGTTGCGTAGGGATAGAAATTTCTACTTTATGTTTATAGCTTTTAATTGAACAATCTTACGAATGTTTTTGTCAAAACCATTTTGAGAACGTTTATCACCGTAGTGGAAAGATATCGGACAGCTACTCTCCGCCTTATGGTTATATAGATTTTTGTAAAGTGGAACAGTAACTTATTAGAAAATAAATTTCTATAATTAACAGATATGGATTTGTGACAATATTTGCAGCATACTTTGTTTCGCTCCCATAGAACCGCGGTGTATACCGTACTAAATTCTATAAAAATGCCAAAACACGTTTTGTTGTGAAATTTTTATTTCTTTATCGTAGATATTAACACTAGAACTACCAATAGTGAACATATTCCTGTTTGTATCGTACCACATACGTATCTTCGAAATTAAATGGGGAAAGGGCAAATTAATTTACGAGTACCATTGCTTGTTTATTTTGATAATCGTGTATGAATATTGTAGACAAAGACACCGTTAATAATTAAGTAACTTTAAAAAGAAGTTCGAAATAGATCAAATTGACCCTTTTGGTGTTTCTAGTGTCAAAACTAATGGGAAAAGGCAATGACAGATGTAGAATGGAAAAAGGTGGAAAACTAAAACGGAAAAGAAAATGGAAATAATTACAGGAAAGCAGAGAAAATGACAGGATAGGAAAGTCTGGGAAATACTACTCGTTCGACCTCTGGTCGCCAAATGTTTGCGTTCAAGACTCACTGAAGATCGAGACGAGAAATTGCCGGAACTGAAGAACCAAAAGCAGGAAATACAAAATAGTAGAATGACAGCAAAGTAAAAGTACAGAAGAAAGCAAAGAACTAAGGTCTACTGTGACAAATTCCAGATATTAGCGACAACTCTGGGAACGACGAAATCTACCGACAAGGACACGATCGTGAACTCCGGTGATAATCAATAAAATAAGAACCCTGTTCCAGCTAACGACTTCTAATTCTGTAGAAACCTTTGATACCAATTGGTTTATAAAATCACCATACAACGAGTAAAACAATTAGTCAATTACTAACCATGTTCTGTGTCGAATCTCTGAACTCCGTGTTAACGTCACCAAGTAAATCTTTCTTATTATCTTCGTTATTATAAAACGCGCTACGACTTCATTTTTAAGGAAACTTATAAATCTTGCAATACTGATCTAAATTTCTTACGGTGACATTCGAGAGTAACACCAATGGACAGATCATCTAGAGAAACTACACTTCTCTTCGAAATTATCTACATACTACGCGCAGCGAATCAAACAAGTATTCGTACACTATATTGTAAGGAAATTTCTCTAATCTACAAGTCTAATTTTAATGAAAATTCGTGTGCACGTAAACCATACTGGGCCACATATGACATAATTTTTTTATCGACAAGAAATGTCCTCGAGAAGATAAAATTACTACTCGAAAATTCAACGTTTCTTCATTTTCTTAATATGATTTTTTGGGGGGACTTTTTGACAGTTGAACAATAGAGCACTAAACAAATTTTTTATAGAATTATAAAGAAAATAAAAGTCGTTGAAAGCTCTTCGATCGTCCGAAGTCCACTTTCTCTTCGATTTTTCAAATACCACGTTATAGTAATAGAGTGCGAAATAGAGCAAAAGTTTTCATACGAAAAATATTCAGCTCTTAGTGCTCTATCATTTTGTGGCAAAAAAGTCCCAAGAAAAGTTACATTCAAAAAATAAAAAATAAAAAAACATTAAAACCTTCGAGACTCGATTTCACCTTCTTAAAGAAATTTCCTGCGGGCAACAAAATGTCTCTATGTGTACAGTATTATGCTCTACGTCCGTACAAACTTTCGTTAAAATCAATCCTACAGATAAGAAGCATTTCCTTATAATACTGCGTAGAAATACTTTACCGAGCCACTGTACGAGTATATAACGGCGATCCTGATCACCCACCGGGACAATCTCCTTATTGTACAACATCTAAGTAATTCCTCTGTGACTCTTGCAACGACAAGACGCCACACATCGAATAAAGAATTATTTCTACGATCGTGTCACCGTTAAAACAGTCCATTAACCTCTTCGTCCAATAGGATCGTGTTACCCTTCCCGTGACACGGGCACTAGTGCCGTAGGAAGTTGGTGACGCGCGAGTTCGACAAAGAGGAGAGGAAAGCGGTGGCAAGTCGGATGGGTACGGAACGATCGGAATCGAGGAGAACCTTTTTTAATCGGTGACCAGGGCTAAACGATCGCGGATTGACGGGATCGAGTCTCCGGACACAGATCGCGTACGGCTGTTCCGCTGGATGAAGTCGTTCGGCAAGGCTGGCCGGGCGTTAAAATTACCCGTCGCGGTAACCCGAGCGACGAAAGAAGGATCGACTACGAACAGGATGGAGCGAGGGAGGAGGAAAACGACATTCGGTGCGGCGAGAAAAAACGCGGGAGAGATGGAACGACCAACGAAGCGAGAGGGAATAGGAAGGAGTGAGAATCGGCGACGGAGTGGGGGGAAAGGTAATCGAGGAGGGAGGATGGGATAATGCGTTGCCGATTTCGCGATGACGCCGTGGAAAAAGGAAGAGAGAAAACTGCCGAGAGGGCGGTGGGGCGGGAAGGAGGCGGGGGGTGGCGAGAAACGACGGGCAACGACGCCGATGGAAAAGAAAATAGAGAGAATGGAGCGCGGAGCGGATCTTTCAAAGAGGCAATTTCGTAATTACGAGAGAGGAACGGCTGCGTGGAGCGACCTGCTGGCCGGAACGAGATCGTATCGCGTTTTTCTTCTTCGGCTGCGGGGCCGAGACCGAGACCGAGACCGAGACCGCACCGCACCGCACCGCGCCGCACCGCGCCGCACCGCACCGCACAACGTCGACCACGCGGGGGCATAACCCTTCCTCGATAACAATCGAGACGAGCCGCTTGTATATATTTTGCGCGGCTTCCTCCTTTTTCGAGTTACTTTAAATATCATCGATTCCGCTCGGCAGCCGAGGAATTAACCCCGCGGATTACGGACCGTGGAAGCCGACTCGAGACCGCCCGGTCACGATCGCTCCGGAGCGCTACCGACGACCATCTTTACGAGTACCAGCATTCCGAAATACCAACACTTCCTTCGTTACCATTAGTTTCTCCAATTGATGGACAAACGGCGCAAGTCAAATCAATCGAGGAATATACGTAATACTGGGTTGTTAAATATAACTTATCGAGAAACCTAGTACTATACTGTTTTGCGTGAATTGTTTTTAGGCATTTATCGAACTGAGATAAATTTCTTAATCCTTTGAGGATGGGACTATTCGAAGCTAAGCGTGTTTACTTGGGACATATATAGTACTCGTATTGGTATTTATGTTGACACGTAAGGTTCCATTATAAATGATCAAAAATAAAGTTAATGACAGAAGTATAAGAGCTTATTTATTGTGTTTATCGAAGTTTAACGAAAAGAAGAAAATACACGAAATGCAAACTAATTTCTATAAAGATAATAGGTCGAACAATCTAATATTACGTATATTCCTCGATTTATTTGACTTGCACCCTATTCTTCGATCCGAGAAACTAACGAGAACGAAGGAAACGTTGGTATTTCGGAATGCCGGTACTCGTAAACATGGTCGTCGGTAGCGCGCCGGAGCGATGCGACCGGACGGTCTCGAGTCGGTTATGAATTGTTTTTCATGAACGTAGATTTCGCTGAAACCACGAAAATATTTGAACAGGTGACATTTAAAACTTTAATAGTCCAATGACAACAAATTCTTTGGGTTACATAATGTAAACAATCGTTGTCGACCTTCGTACACGTGCCAGAACTTGGGGTTTGGAACTTTCTGCACTCGAACAGGAAATGGTCGATTGTCGGTTTTACGTTGCACGAATTTCAGCCTTGTGGTTCTATTTTCTTTGGTAAGTGTCCGTGTGTTGTTCTACAGTGATCTGCTCTTAGCCATGCTAATGTCACTTTTTCTTTTCTGGTCGTGTTATACGTAGATATTTGTCCATAGAAATCTTATACGATCTCGTGTAGTCTTCCTTGTCGTGGTATAGATTTTGTTCCAATCTTCTTTCACTGTTGTGTGTAACACAATGGTGAGATCCTGGTAGAGGATGAATTTTTTAATTTCGTTAGGTAGAAGGTACAGTGACCCGGGAAAGTATTTGAACACTTACCATAAAATACTTGCCAAGTTATAATAAGTACGTTATACGGTACATACAAAAATGTTATCATCACTGTATATAGATATGATTATCTAGATTCTGTAGGCATAGTTCCAAACAAATCGAGAAATATATATTACATATGGTTATGAATTGTTTTTCACGAACGTAGATTTCACCGAAGACACAAATAGTATTTAAACACACAGAAATGACTCGAAGGATCAATGACGACAAATTCTTTCAGCCACACAATGTAAACAATTGTTGTTGGCCTTTTTTACACGTGCTAGTCGTAGTCTAGCAATCACAGTGGTCTAGCATTTATGTTATACCAAATAAAATGTCCTAAGGAATCCGAAATTTCTAAAAGAGAATTAACTGTTGAATGGCGTAAAGGAGAAAGGATGTACGGTGAAATTGATAAATTGTTAATTATAAAGAGATCTACGATACATTGTATCGTTAAAAAATCAAAATCTGAAGGAACTATTGGTTCAGACGTTTCATTTAGCCTTCTGAACCCTGGACTGATCTCTCGTTTTTACATACATACTTATATAACTCGATTATAAATTGTTAATTATAAAGAGATCTACGATACATTGTATCGTTAAAAAATGAAAATCTGAAGGAACTATTGGTTCAGACGTTTCATTTAGCCTTCTGAACCCCGGACTGATCTCTCGTTTTTACATACATACTTATATAACTCGATTTGCGCAATATTACACTTACGCGGTATTAAAGTCGATTAACTGAATAATTATATTAATAGATCATTCCTCGATCCCAACTTTCTGTGCTCCGTAACTAAACCGTGAGCTTTAATCGAATATGTAGTCACGGAAGTTGTATTTTTGCTACGTGTGTCGGTTGCAATGTGTAACTGCTTGTCGAAACTTGGCTGGCAAACGACTTTGCGGGTTTGGCAAAGATATCTCGATTTATCCAAGTGAGATATCTGTTGCCTCTTTACGCGTCTATCTGATCGTAACCTTTACTGTTCGACGAAGAAACTTTACTAATGGCGGTGCACGAGTCTCTTCGACTATTTGCCAAATGAAAAGTGTACGAGACACGCCTGGAGGTATTTAGGTAACTAATTCTATATGTAAGGTTCCATTTCATGTTTTCCCATACTTTCCTCCAAGGAACTTCGAGATTACGTTAATTCAACGAGTTCCTCTCCATTCGCTTGTTTGCTTGGCTGCCGCACGTAACAGTGTTGCATAATTTATTGTTGTGGAGTATCGGTATTGGATTTCATCAGAAGCGGAATTACTTAAGAAAGACATCTAACCTGATAACATACTTGAAACAAATTTACTCGTCTCGTTCAAAGAGGCGTACCTTTGTAGAGAATCGAAGAGTATTAATTACGTACTTCTTGGCTGTTGCAAATGAACAAGTTAAGAGGTGAAACATCTCTTTAATAGGTTTCTTTTTACAAATAATCCCAAATTACAATATTCAACGAACTGAAATTTTAATTTTAAAATATTTGTTACCATTTATATTACCCAGTATCTTTTCGTGTTTTTATTATAAATAATCAATCGATAATCAGTTGTATTCAAAGCGGTATGATCAATAATCATAAAATTCATTTGTTTGGCTGTGCCATAAGGAGTACAAGAAGTTCTCTCGTAATTTTAGCCGGTATTGTATATGAAAATTCATTTTTTGATCGTACGAGTCAACTTATAAATACTAATAGATACATTATTTATTTTTATGCAATTTTTATATGCCTTCCTGTTCACGAAACATCTGAATTCGAACCCTAGCGTGATTTATCTCGCTAATAATCAGTTGTTCAATTCATTTTGTCGTTCGATAAGAAATAGAACTAAATTCGTCGTTTTATTTTTCTAAGGATGGTACTACTGTTTGATGAACATGCGTGAAGTTTCATATAGATCTATCAACTCGTTCGTATATTTACAGTTGTTCAAAGTTCAAGTGTCACAGTATTTTCTTACAATGGAAAAAACGAAAAAACATATCGAACAACCTAGTAGAGCTCTAGAGAAATTCACTTTAAATGACAAAAATAAATATTTCATTTTAAAATCTTACTCTCTCGGCATCTTTCGCTTTTTCTGTCCACTTCCAGAAACTGTTCCCTAACAACATCGTTGCAAGAAACAAACACATGGAAATCTTTTTCTCCTTTCGATGTTCGCAGTTCCGAAAAGCTATGATACATTTGACGATCATTTAACCGTTATTGATAACACAGCTTCGTGAACGAATAACGTAACAACGAATCGAATTTCAGTATGAGTCGCAAATTCAACAACCCGGACGCAATTGTTTTCAAAGTGTCATAAAAAATTCCATCAGGTTTCTGGCGTTTGCATGAAAGATTCATCGGGATTCACTGGTGTCTCTCAAACAATGGTGAGAACAAGGAAGATCGTTGGGTACCGAGGGACTGGAACGACGAAAGACACGAGCAGAAGGAGGGGAAGACGAAGGAAAATAGAAACGTCTCGAACCAAGACCGAATCATCCGGCACCACCTGTGCGAACTACTTTGCGAAACAATTTCTCGCGGTAGTAGCCAGCATTGCGAAGCCGTTCGACCGTTACGATACTGGTTCGATCGAGTCGTTACAATGTCGTGGTACAATGGCTTCTATTCAGACTTCAGTGTCGGATGTCGCGATACATTGAACAGTCGGATCGATGCCGTGGAGGAAACGAACTGCTTGTCCAGCTGTTTCGACATCGTCGCAAAAAAATTTTAACGTTCGATAGATGGACAGTACTGTGTTCGGTCACATTTCGCGCGACGTTCAATCTGATTGTATCACTCGAAACTTGTTATTACGGACTTTGAATAGGACCTAATTTATCACACTGGCGCGACTTCTTCCCCAAAATAGTTTCGGAGATTTATACGTTTAACACTGGAACTACCAAGAGTGAACGTACCGTTTGCATCGAACCAGATACGTATCTTTGAATTTACAGTCCGTCTCACGAAAGCATGTCGCTGATATTTTTTTAAATATGATTTTTTTTTTTAAATGTTACCCGATTGTTCGATATTCTTCAGCCGTAGCAATTTCGCTGTGCGTCAAGAGATATCCTAGACGTTAATAAAAAATGGCAAGCGGAGAAACTGTTACAACTGTCTCGGATGTAAAATTAATTTACGACTACCATTAGTTGTCTATTTTGATAATTGTCCACGAATATTGTAGGCAAAGTCACCGTTAACAATTGAATAATTTTAAAAAGAAGTTTTACATAAGTTAAATCGACCCACAGTTCTAGTGTTAAGTATACTCAACCGAATATCTTATAAACGTAATGCTGGAACTCAAATAATAATATGACTCGGAAAGTATGTTTATAATTTATTAAATTTGTACAAGTATCGATAAATGATAAAATTTATAATTTGCACCAATAAATAAATAACAAGCGGAGGAAATGTTATAACGATCTCACTGTATAGGAACGACGATAACACAAGTTTAATTTTGGAAAATCAAGATATTTATTTAACTAAATTGTAATAGTATACGAAAAAAAGGCAAAATTAGTATTTTGGTACATAGAAAGGTGAAAAATTAAAAACGAAGAATAAAAAATTATGATATTTTTCTCCATTATTAAGCCTTGCAATTATGACAAATACAGTCTGTCCCACAAAAGCGTGTTGCTGATATTTTTGAAAATATGATTTTTTTCGTAGAAAACTTTATCTAAACCGAGTATATATACAAAAACCTAATGCACTCTACTTTAATAGTGAGTTCAATCTTCTCCATTAGCAATAATAGTTTGACATCTCCTGATACGAGATCTCCATATTTGACGAATTCGGTCTATTAGGGTACTTAATTTTAATACACGTTTCCCTCTAAGTTTGTGCTTCGTTAAGAACTACAAATTTTCGATTGGATTCGCATCATTTTTTATTCCCTATTGATGTGACTTAAATAACTGTTATAATAATTGTATCGATTTTGAAAAATAATGGATAACGTAAAAGAAAGAAAAACTGACAATGGAATGCCGTAAAATGTAGTTGAACATTTTGAAAAAGAATTCATTTTCAGATTGACATTGGTATGGCAAATCCCAGCCGCAGAACGATTCTTTGACGATAAAATGTGTAGCCCGTGGAAGAGAAGATAACGTTATTGAGTGATTGATGATACTTGGATTTAAACGTGTTTCCCGTGACTCTCTGGCTGTGTCATTAAACGAACCACATTTTTGTCACTTACTGGCATACAATTAATTCAAAAGCGTTACCGAACAAATATTTACACGTGTAAATGACATCAAAATAGATCGTGGAATATCAATATTCGAATATTTATTAAACGTATAATAATTTTTTCAATTTCGTTTGGTATCGAGTACCTCGCCAGTTTTATTTAATTAAGAGGTAAAACCTTGCCACGGGAAATATCATTTAACGGAATTTTCTTTTCATTCTTTCTGGATATTGCTTTATAAATATCTTTCTGTGTACGTTTAACGACGAGAGCTATTGGAACTGAAATGTTAAAAAGAATTGAACTGTTTTATAAAGTAATACGTACAACGTGTACAATACTATTTATTCCTACTGTTAATTCCCTAATCTAATAAATTTATTCATATCTATCATGTGCTTGTTTCGTAAAATGTCACAAGAATAGCGTCCTTGTTGTATCAATGTCGACGTACTGCACCGAGATCGATCTTACTTATAAACAAAAATATAGAAACACTACCTTGAATCGAATATATCGTGAATTGAACAATGCTTTTCCTGCTTAGTCATTCCAGTGATCTCTGACTCTACTAAACATGGCAATTATGTCAAGCGTAATTAGCTCAGTAAAAATAAAGAAGGAAGAAAGGTGTCCCCTAAGTGCGACAAACGAATTGCAATTAACGGAGGCAGCGCCGCGAGACGAGTTCGTCTTTGTCGGATCATACAATTGAGGATACGATGCGTTTACGATTAGCAACGGAGGACAATTCCCCTCTGCCACTATAATTATACCTGAACAACCAACTGACACTCTCACGGCGAAAAAAAATTTCGACGTGACTGCCTCATTAAACAGACAGCCGCGCAGACAGTGTATAATTTGTCTAACATGAAATTCTTTTTAGCAAAGAAAAGATATAGCTTGCAAGACGAAACGATGGGAAGCAGAAGTGCCAAAAGAGAATGTATGCATAGAATCGAAGATTAAACACGTTAAAAGTTTTCATTCCCCGAGAACAATAAACGTTACGATATTAACAGTATATTCCTGATTTTCTTTACGTCCTGAAAATTTATCTTTTATTGTATTGTTTCTTGTTATCGTATATTGTACTTTCGCAATACTTGAAAACTGGTCTTTAAAACGGGGAATACATCGAATACTATACAATTTTTTTATGTTAATTAAATATTAAATAGTCATTTGAGTATTCGGGCCTTCGAATACTCAGATTTATAAAGATTTAGACATCTATATGTCTAAGAAAATAAGAACAATATTGGGCTCTGTAAAAATTATATGCAAGAATTTTTTGAAAAGTTCGTTTTTTCTCCTTCACAGATAATGATAGCGTTTAAATTTTATTTACACGTCTCAAAGTTGTATTTGTTTTATATATAATCTTTAAGTTTAACCTTGATTTGCTGTGTAGATTGGAGTAGTTAATTTTAAGAAATCTATCTCTCTACCTATTGTGAAATGGATGACATTGAGCATTGTGCTATAATTAAGTTTTTCGTTAAAAATAGTTTAACACCAACAGAAATTTTTAATGAAACGAAACACGTGTTGTTCAGAATAATCTCTCAAGGTGCTGAAAAAGTTTTTCGGTTTTGTTTTGAAACACCATGTGACTTAAAGTAAACGAGTATTATTTAAAAGATCGTGGCTTGTGTTTTTTGGGGGTCCGAATCAATGATTCAATGATACAGATTCGGAATCATTAAATGTTACAACATTGTTAACGTGACTATATAAAAAAATCTTAAAATTCCCCGATTAAAACATTTCCTAATTTATTAGGTTTCTTTAATCTATTGCACTGTGCAAAGTAGTACATCGGTGAGTAACAAAATTGTTATACATTACGTTCTAAAACTGAAAACAAAATTCGTAAAGAAACTGCGTTACATGTCTACTGTAGTAAAAATTTCAATTCTTTCACATACAAAAACCGTTACGTCAATAAATGTTGCAATAAAAGGTAGAAATTCCTGACAATTTATACATACAATAATTCATATTCTTGATTTGTTACCATTTTGAGACTAAAGTATTTCATATGAACTCGTGATTTATTTGCCTGCGTTTTCTTCCGATTTATAGCTGATACCTGCCCTGAATACTTTTTACCTGATTTTACAACAAAACATGGATATTTTTCTATAGCATTCTAAGCCTGAATCGACAATTCTTCATCTATACAAATAATACAATGATACTGAAAGCAATACTAAACAATAAATGCAAAATAAAGAGCAAAATTCCACGAAATATTCCGTGGTAATACAGAACAAAGAGTTTATTTACTTGAAATATTTTGCCTGTCAGTTCCCAATAAAATAACTTAAATTTAGAAATGAAATATTAACGTCTTAGAGTTCGAATACGACAGTTGTAGGGATGGAAAGTTCAAAGAAATAAAGATAATAGCAAGCTTTAGGAAATAGTGTTTTTGAAAATGATCCTAATGATTTAAATTTTTAGCATGCAGAGTTTAAGAATATCAGAGTCGAAATAACTGTAATAGAACAAAACAAGTTTTAGAAAAGTGTTTTACAATACGAATCAAGAATTGACGATGCGAAGACTGCTGTGTTGCAAGATTTTGATAGTCAGTGTTTGGATGAAGAATTTAAATAATGCGAAGAAAAATTAAATTCGATTAAAAATATTTATCAAGAATTATTCGTGCGTTACAACGCTCTATCCTGCAGAACGATATCGTTGGTATAGAGCTTAAGTATTCGTTTGGAAGATCTCGTCAGGGAACATACAAAAAGGATGCAGTGGAGAATTAAGGAAGAAAAGTTGCGAAGAGGAAGAAAAGGTGCACGCAAGTCTCACAACTGTAATTATTAATATCGGTAGTGCCATCGTCGACGAAACGTATCCGTTTAGGGTAACGAGGAAGAGTAACAGAACACGGAAAAGCGAATGAAGATGGCAGTGAAAAGAAAGTGGAAGAGATACGTGAAGGGTCAAAGGTGATCCTCGAATACTCAACGATACACCCGCGAACAGCTGAGAGAATCTCTGCCCACCTTGATTTCGTCTTTCTACTCGTCCTTCCACCTTTGTCTTTCCATCGTACAAGTATACGAATGTAGGCAAGTATGTACGATTGCATTCGACTATATAGGTGGATACGACCGTAAACCACACAGATCTCATACCGAGGACCGTGGCGAATCGTCCATTGACCACCCACGTGGTTTTAACCACTCCATCGCCTATATCTCTAGTTCTCCTTCCGTCTATACTATATAGTCTATACTATAGTTATTTTTTCTTCCGTCCTATAACGTTTTCAGGTTTAGCTTATCTGTCCCGGTACTTTCCCAAGTTTCTACGCTCTGCAGTCGCATCGGTTTGTGAACAAAATTTACTCTGAACGTCAATCCTATATTGTCCAAGTTGAAAATATGATGTGTTTTCAGAAAAGATTTCCGTTGGAGAAAATCAAATTCGAAAATTAGCGAGGTACACGTGTATTTGACTACGTCGTGAATGATATACCTCTGTAACTTGTTATTCCTGCTTGTATTTGCGTTGACGAAAATTAATGGAGGCATAATTTCGTTTACGTTTTATTTACTTTTCGGTTTTTATCGAGTTACCACCGCGACACGGTATAAATGAAAAATTAATGTATATGTATATGTAGTTGTATATTATAGTATATGTTAGTACAAATTTTTTACGATCGTAAACAAAATACGTTAAAGTTAGTTCACACCTTAATTAGCCGGGCACAATGTAGTACTTGTGTCGCTGTAGAATCAGGAGACAAAGTGATAGGACAATCAAATGGTATAGTAAAGACAGCTTCTTAATAATATAACTTCTTGTCTATACTATGCACCTTCCTCTTATTAAAACAATTAAAAATGTTCAAAAACTGTAAGCTTAAAATGTAGGTATTTAGTAAGGTAAATCTTGCTTCCTGCATTTTTGTTTAAATTATTCTTTCCATTTGATAATGAAAAGACTTGTCACGATACTTTATTACATTGTAAAATGTCCTCTCTTCCTTATCGATTAAATTTCTTTCACGAATTTTTTCTACAAAATAAGAATAGAATTTTCCAAAATAGTTCCAACACATAAGTAAAGAATTCTTATAGATATTAACTAAATCGAATAATGGGGAAATATGCAACACAGACTTCTATGGAAACCACAGACACCAAATGGTTAAACATGAAATAAAATAAATACCATGTTTCTATAAGAGGGCAAAAGTGGAAAATCAAAAAAAATTAGTACTCTAAAATTAAACTATTCTTCCCCTAAATCTTCTTCGACAAGTAGATTGCATCGCAGATAGCAGAGTAACTCGTACTTAAATTATTCTAAAAGTGCAGTCCCATTTATTCTCTTTATATCCTTCTTAATTAAAAAATGTACAAAAATGCTGTCACTTTAAAATTGATCAATTGAAAATTATTCTAAATAGTAGTAGTCAATTCCGCGCGGTACTATATAAAAATCAAGTGATTATATCTGCAATTATAAAAGTATTAATGGTAATCCGTTATACAAAATATTTAAAATTTACTCTTTGTCGATAACGTTTACCGTTGAAAACGTTCAAATTGTCACTATTGAATAAAACTGACAAGAAGTTAGTGAATATTCTTCTATTAAGATAGATCGAGATATAATGAGATTGGGTTAATGGATAAATAGTTTGATATTTTAAAAGGATATTGTATCAACCAATCTCGTGTATACAGTATATTCTTCGATTAATAATTTGGAATTAGAATAATTTCCAAAAAATGCATACTAGTCAATTGACAAAACAGGTATCCGAAACGTTTTGTCGTTGATATTTTCAAAGCTGAACGTATACATAACAATATTTAAAATTTACTCTTTGTCGATAACATTCACCGTTGAAAACGTTCAAATTGTCACTATTGAATAAAACTGACAAGAAGTTAGTGAATATTCTTCTATTAAGATAGATCGAGATATAATGAGATTGGGTTAATGGATAAATAGTTTGATATTTTAAAAGGATATTGTATCAACCAATCTCGTGTATACAGTATATTCTTCGATTAATAATTTGGAATTAGAATAATTTCCAGAAAATGCATACTAGTCAATTGACAACACAGGTATCCGAAACGTTTTGTCGTTGATATTTTCAAAGCTGAACGTATACATAACAATATTTAAAATTTACTCTTTGTCGATAACATTCACCGTTGAAAACGTTCAAAGTGTCACTATTGAATAAAACTGACAAGAAGTTAGTGAATATTCTTCTATTAAGATAGATCGAGATATAATGAGATTGGGTTAATGGATAAATAGTTTGATATTTTAAAAGGATATTGTATCAACCAATCTCGTGTATACAGTATATTCTTCGATTAATAATTTGGAATTAGAATAATTTCCAGAAAATGCATACTAGTCAATTGACAACACAGGTATCCGAAACGTTTTGTCGTTGATATTTTCAAAGCTGAACGTATACAGGATTTAAAGTTGGAGTACCAAAGGTTGACATCTTCTTCAACATGTGGATTGCGTCGCAGATAGCAGAGTAACTCGTATTTCAAGCCGCCGAACAATATCAGATCGCTGGTGCAGGAACGTCTCGTTTTGGATTTCATTTGTAGAGTCGTAATTTTTCCCAATTTCATAAGACTCCTGACTGGTTCCTCCACAGTGGCGTTATTGGGCGACCTGGTCAGCCACACTTCGGTCGAATGGTTAGGCGGTTGAAGCTTCGTTCATATTGCCCGAACGAACACGAGCTCGACTTTGGCTTAATCGGTCAGTAAACTTCAATAGGGTGTTCAACTTCGTTAAAACGAAATTCCATCGGCAGAACCAACTCCCAATTAATCTGTCACGTTGTTTCAGCCGAGTCGACTATCTCTTCTTTCTTTCGCCTTGAAAGATGGTCGAAACCAACCGGTGAGAACTGGACTTTAAGAAACGAGGGGGTGCGAAGCAGACGAAAGAAACAGAGGAATGAAAGGTGAGAGAAAAGTAGCAGCCAAGTCCTGGATCGACGTCGTTTGATCCCTTTTGTGGGTTCAATGTACGCCTCTTTTTCCTCTTCTTTCATCCTTGCGTTTCATAAAGACGGATAAATGGCTGTCTTCAGGAATCCTTCAGTTTTCTCATTCTTCTCTCCGAATCTATCTCACGGAATGTTCTACTTTTGATTGCAATAGCCAAGCTCGGCCAATAAACAGAGAAAATCCAAGCTTTCGTGCAATTCTTCAGAAGTTGTACTTGCAATTTTATTTCGAACACCTATCTGACCGTTTCATAAATTGTAATTGTTGTTTCTGTATGTAACTTTACCGGATTAAGAAGAGATCATACCATATTTATTAATTTTACATTAACAATTACTTTCTCTGACCGTATACAATTTTTCTTTTGGCCCTGTCCATGAAATATTCTTGCCTTCCTTCAATTCGTTTGTCGTTCTGATTTCTTCTGTCTACTGAAATGTTATATTTCGATCGAAATAAATGACACTATGCAGGTGTCAAGTCTGGAGAATAGGAAATACCAAGTTCTCGATTGTATTTCTTAGTATGTTCCAAGAAGGAAATTATTCGATTAATTGATTCGAAAGTAAAATGTATCATAACTTGATACATTCTTTTTTACAGTAACTACTATTTCGCTTGCTCATTGTCTGTTTGGTTACTGTGGCTGCTTAAAAGTGTTTACTCGATCAGCTCATTCCGTGAGGGAAACACCAATGGACTTCGGCAAATATGCTGAACAAATTCAACTACGATATTTCCACACTCAATATGTACTTATTGTTAGTGGACTGGTTTAAAGGATTAACAAAGTAGCTCGAAGCTCATCGCCTGAATATGATTAATCAGCAACTGAATAATGTTACGAATACAATAGAAAAACATCAGAAACTGTTTAAAATCTAATAGCGTTAAATTTGAATACGTGTTTCTTTGTGAAACAAAATGCAAAATATCTTGTTAAATTTGACTTTTTCAACAAACACACCTCATTGTTTTACGCAGGGAACAACGAGAGGTGTTGTCCTTTGTGAGAGAAAATATACGTTTCCAATTGATAAGAACGTGCAATTGCATGTGACAGGTGTAACGATGTATTTTTAAAAATAAGTCTTCCTATACGATGTACTATTTCCATTCACCAATTTCTTTTACCATCATCTATATAGAAAGAAGCTGTGGTACAATTAATACTCTAGAATTACCCTGTATATTTCAATTTTTTTTAAATTCTTTCTATCCTTTGGACACAATGACGTATACAAAATACGTATACAATCAAGAAAGTATTTCGCATTCCAATCGTCTTCTTTCACTCTTCTGAAGATACTTGACAATAAAAATAACACATACCTCTTTTGTGCAACTCTCCAGAAGTTGTTCTTGCAATTTTATTTTGAACATCTGATCATTTCACAAGTTGTAATTGTTGTTTCTGTATACAACTTTACTAGATCAAGAAGAGAACATATCATATTTATCTACAACAGAAATTTGCCAATTCACTTTCACAAAGAATAATAAGCAATTCGTCGCGTGCAGAAAGAAAGAGGAACTAGAATTATTCTTCCTGTAACGTCTTCGTGAACTGTACTGGTGAAAAGTTAAACGCGTGATCGTTCACGGTACAATCTCGTTGGCTTTGAATCTTGGAACGAATTTGTCAAGTTTTGTCGTATGTATTACAAATCGTGCATAAAATATCAGCTCGAAATTCGGGACTGCTAAAGCGGATCTTCTTCGGGCAATTTCGCGGTTTGCGTAAGCAGCAAAATCAGCCGTGGAAGCAGCTTTTCTTTTGGCAAGAAAGAACGAGAAAGGGAAGTTTATGGCCAACAACCGTGTGATATTTAATAACGGCCGCTCACGCGAATCCAAGAAAGAATCGACTAAACGGCCTTTCGAGGGGATCCATTCGTTTTGGTATCGACGATCATTAACCTTTCGTACGACCATTAGCCCCCACGTCCGGATAAAGTAATTAGCCTCGACCTTTAAAGCCATTCTCTTGGCTCGCTCCTCCGCCGGATTCTTTCGCCGCTACCTTCGCCAATTTGGCAATTAGCTTCGCGCTAACATTGCTACCGTATCGATTCGTTGCTTGCTGCCATTAAAATTCACTTTCCTTTCGATGCGATACAACCTGTAACCGTTTTCTAATCCTGTTAAAAGTATCTTCCAACTTCTACCATTATCCCCGTTTTATTTGCAATCTGATACAATTTAGCAAATGTTTCGAATTTAAGAAAGTATAGCGCAGTAAGCTATAAATATTTTGTCCACTGGGCACAATGGTGTAGCTCCTTTGACCTTAGTGCAATGTTTGGGATCATTTGTGGGATGATTTAAATATTCGGTTCATGTTACGCAGAATTTTAACATAAAAAATGTTAAAATTTTTTAACCCCCTCCCCAAAGGGGGGAATAACCTGTACTCATTTTTACACATTTATCCTGAAAAAATTTGTCTTTTGAAAAGTTTTAGTATATTTGAGTACTTTTGTACTTTTTAATCATGATTATACATATTTTACGTTTAATTTATGAAATAGAATAGTATTATAAAATAGCGTACTAACAATAGTTATTCTGAGCTTGATCCTTCTGATGTTAAACATGACCGGAATAATACAATATTTGCCGAATATTTCCTGCATACGTGATTTTTCCATTTATGGTACTTCGGTTTTGGTTTCGATAAACTATTGTACTCAATCCGTTTGTTTTTTGTCTCCATTATACACTGATAGCGTCTTCCTTTTTTCGTTGGCTCTGCATCTTTTGCTATTCTTGTTTTCAGTGTTTTTGCAGTTAAAGTTTCTAAAGAATGTACGAGTGAAAAATATTTTTGATATTTTAAGTTGAGTGTGAATGTGTATATGAATTATGTGATTCTCTAATTTATTCGAGTAATTGACTGTGTAATTGTGATTTCTTTCTTTACCGATGTATAATTTTTATTGTATATATTATTATATTTAATTTATTATTATATTTTATATATTATTAATTACTAACAGATTTTGCGTCGAGTAATAGGTTTACCAACAAAATATTTAATACCTTTACTTAATAAAAGATTACACACCACGAGGATGACACTACCCATTGTTCAAAACCAGAAACTACCACTGGCTTAAGAATACATTCATAAATATACTATTCCTTGAGAAGTTGTAATTTCCCCCTAAGTAATCGTTAATGTATATCTATTGACATAGATATATATTATATATATAGAGAGAGATATACAATTAACATTGTATCTTTCTTGCTCTCATTGTTCTTCTAAACAAAAACGAGTGAACCGGAAAGATAATAGCGATTAAATTTCACTACCCTTCTCAAGAAGTTGTCGTGGTTTAGTATCGAGCAAGCAACATCTCAGAGAACGTTGCATAAGATTACTTTACATTTGTGTTAGAATACAGACAAGAGGAACGAACATCGAGTTATAGCGTAACGGTATAACACATTTCAGTAACAATTTATGCAATAGCACAGAGTACGATACAATTTAAAGGCTAAACTGACTTGACAAATTCCTAACTGTTATTGACGTTGAGGGCTATAGACGTCAATGTGTTTGCTACCATTGTGCGTTTTGAAAACTGTCCGTGACAGACCACGCTACATTTTAATTAAATTTATTCAATACCGTGTATGTTTCCAATTAGATATAAAAATGTAATACAAAAGACAAGTAAGTATACCGAACAACACGTCATGCGCGCGTAATATAGTTCTTGGATGACCTTTTGAGAGTTAGGTGTTCGGTAAGCCTAACATTTGGAAGTTGTCTTTAAAATATCTACATATCTATTCTCGTGTTACGTTTCAACAGTATTCTTTCAAAAATTATTGTGTAATCGACATCTATTTCATATTAACGTATCGAGTAAATGAATAAATACTTCTTTCCACGACCAGTAGAGAAAGAACTCATCCATACCACCACAAATGCGCCAAAGTCGTCATCAATCAGCTTCCACATCCAATCGCAATTTACCAATCAACGATCGAAGCGTACTAATTGCATTTTGTTGTAGTATGGCAGTTCTTTTTCTGCTGAATGTACCAACACTTTCAGATCTCATTTGATTTATTAACGTAGAATGCCAAATGTATTACTGTTGCATATATGTGATATTGGTCCGAGGTGAGAATGGTGACATCACACGACGTGGTAGCAAACATGTTAACCAAATAAGTATCAATAAACTAAGTTTTATATTGGTAACTGATTACTGTAAAGACTGTTGGAAGTAGAAGAAAATTATTCTGGACAGAATTTGAATCCTATTGATCAAAATTTCGTGCTCTCCCTTGTAACGCGCATGATCTACCACCACATTATTATTTGGACTCATTTATATTGTGAATAGTGACAAATCACACTTTTGTACTTGTGTTCAACTCTCTCTTCTTTTAGCTACTTATATACCCGAGGAAAGTTTCTAGAATAAGAATTATAATAAAACGTCGTTGATTAAATAAATTGCGTTTCGCCGGTTTCTGTAACCTTTGCATGTTCTTATACGATATATTAACAAAGAGAGATTGGATACCTTCCATATACGGCACATTTAATTACATTGTCATAGCAGAGCATGCCACGCGCGAAATCGAAAAGTGTTCACCTTAATACTTTATTGCACTCTCCGAGATCATTTTCTGTGATCCGATAGTAACTGTACAGAAACGAAGAGTGAACCTTAAGTTCAATTTTCAGTCTGAGGTATTTTTTTGAAAATGAATTTCTGTCTCAGAATTCATTGATGGCGAAAACACACTGACTAGATTGATCTAGAAAAATTCGTCAAGGAATAGACGAGGTAGCTTAAAGTTGTCCAAATTGACGTCCAGGATAAATGGAATTCAGACTGGGATTAGATGTTCGAGTCGGGCAGACGGTCAAGCGATGCGTTTGAATAATACTCGGGAAAAAATTGATTCCCTCGGAAGGGAATTTTGATCGAGGCGTACGTGCTCGAGAACGCTGTTCGGTTCTCTCTCTCTCTCACTCACTCTCTCACTCACTCCCTTACTCACTCACTCACTCACTCACTTACTCACTTACTCTCTCGGTCACTCACTCCCTTACTTACTTACTCTCTCTCACTCAGTCACTTACTCACTGATTCGCTCACTTACTCACTCACTCTCTGAAGGAGCACGAAGGCTGGAGGCGACCCGTGGGAGCCACGCGCCTGCCGTGCGCCATCTTCTCCCTCCACTCACCATCCCGTCCCTTCGTTCCGTGCTTCGCGCGTTGCAAGTGAACCTTCCTTCCGTTCGCCTCTTCTCACGACCTGCTCGGACCTCGCCGGTCCGATTAACCGAAGGGAACGACCGTGCACACGGGCTCCGCGCACTTACCGATTCAGCATTAACCCTTTCGCGCCGCAGCTCGTTTGTGTTTGTTGCAACCGATATTCAGCTTCCGTTTTCGGTAATACGAAAGGTGTGATTGGCCGAAACGTGTTACTGCGATTGGAATTTCAAGAACTTGTTGTTACAAAGGTGTCTAAATTAATACAGCAAATTATCAAGTTATACAAATATAAATAATAAGAGTTTCTTATTCTTATTATCAAAATATCTTTAACGATAATATAGAACTCATTTTTTACTGTTTAATGTAAACGTGGTAGACAGTTTTGAATTATCGTAATAATATTATGACGTAACCCTTTCGCGTCGCAGCTCGTTTGTGTTTGTTGCAACCGATATTTAGCTTCCGTTTTCGGTAATACGAAAGGTGTGATTGGCCGGAACGTGTTACTGCGATCGGAATTTTAAGAACTTGTTATTACAAAGGTGTCTAAATTAATACAGCAAATTATCAAGTTATACAAATATAAATAATACGAGTTTCTGTCAAATAAGTCATTACCCAAAATATCTTTAACGATAATACAGAACTCATTTTTTACTGTTTAATGTAAACGTGGTAGACAGTTTTGAATTATCGTAATAATATTATGACGTTTCCATCTACTGTATTGAGTCCTCTTTAGATTGTATATTTAAAAGTAATAAATAATTTTAAATGAATATACAAATAAAGAAATAATTGTGATGAAACACTAAGCAGTATTACAGAATATACCAAAATTAAGATTGAAAAAAAGAACAAGGAATATTGAAAATATGTACTTGATGTAAATCGTTATAATTACTTACTTATAAATTTACCTACTTACTAAAATAGATAATCTTGTACTTTTTTATACAAGTCGAGTAACAACTATCTTGCGAAGTTAGTAGAAAGTAAGAAGGTTCTCTCAACAATGTTACATTACAATAGAGTACTCAGTAATTATACGTTATGTGAAGTTATAATTAATGATTACAGAAAATTGCTAAATTGCGGTAAATTTTATCTTTGACAATCAATACTGATATTACGTGACTCTTTCAGAAGTCAAACTGATCAACTTCATATAATAAGAAGTGGAAAAAATCGATGATTTTAAAAACAACCGTTATATAATAAATTTAAGATGTAGCTTTTATATTTCAAGATGAATAATAGATAACAATAAACGTATTCAAAAGTTTATTCGTAAATTTATAAATTTTCTACAAAGATAGGAAATTAATGGAAGAAAAGAATAAAAATAAATACGACAAAAAGCATTATCCGAAATTAAGGTTTTGTTTTGCATTTCGTATTGTTTCATATATTTACCGATCTCGTATATTTCTCACTTCTCTTTCTCTCTATTCATTTTCTTCGTAACGTTTTCCTTTGCGCGATATAAAAAAATTGTACGTTTGCAGAACACTACTATGCAACGTTGTAAAAGCACTCCTGATTGGAATCGCTTTTGCAAATAAAACTGTAAGTACTGCTCTCCTATCGTAAACAAACAAATAGCAGTGTTTGTGACGTTTCAAGTGACGAAAATTGAACTGTGAAAGCAAAATCCTGTAAACGCAAAGTATCGATATGTTTCAGCATTTATTTTTTTAATCCCTACCTTTAGACACTTCGAAATAGTGTTTGTCAATAATTGTTTTAAAGCGGCCCTAGTGATATTAAAAGTGTCCTTCGACAGAAAATACTTTTCGATTACTCGAACATTGACCTTTACCAATTTTTATACACTTTTGTTTTAACATACTTTATTATGTAAATACTTATGATTCAAATTCTGTGTTATAACAACTGCATATTATATAACATGATTTAAATTTAAAATATACATTATACAGACATTTTATTTTTATAATATAGTTACAGTACGAAACAATTAAAGAATCAAAGAATCTTTCGAATAATATTACCCTGTTAATAATTCATTTCGTGCCAATATTATCTCATAACGTGGTTTCAAGCAATGGTAAATTTAATTACACAGAGGAACAAGAACTAAAATTTATCAATTAACAGTTTAATGTTGAACGTTTTAGTGTCACGTGATATGATATCGTAAAGAATTTGTGTTTTAAATCGAAATTAAAATACTAGTTTGTGCTTTGTAACGAAAGGCAAAATTGAAAAGAATATTCTATCGTACAATAAAAAAGCTTCTCGCTTGCGGATATTTCCTTCAACGTATTCTTGACAACGTTCAGCATATTTTCATGAAAATGTCGAAATTGAGTTGGAGAATAATTTTACTTTCAAACGCTGTGAATCAGAAAATGTCTACATCGTGAAATTCACAATCTTTGCAATATCTTTCTTCGTAACAGAATCTTTATGTTATTTCCCTTCAATTATTTCTCTTCCTTTGCATTATTTTGGTTCAATTATTATTATTAACGTACTCAAATTATATACAATTTTGACTCGAAATAAATTCTACATTAACTTTTCTTTTCCATTCCTTTAGTTTTTATCAATTTTTCATATCTACTAACTGTATGATATGTTCAACGTTTACATTAAACCTACCACTGTTCACCATATTATCGAGTAAATTGGTTTCCACGTTCGAAACTTTACCGTACATTACAGAGTTTGATTACACCTGACGATAATAATCAACAAGTAAATTTCACTTATTACTTGAGTTTGATTAAAACGAACCTTCGCGTCACCTGTTTTAAAACAATCAGTTACACTATCGCGATTGATATGATTCATTGGTTGAATCGGTAACATCGAAACGAATTGAAAATTTCTTATTTGACTTTTCATAGTGCACACAAACCTATACAAACTTGTGTTCTGTATATATCCTGAATATGTGAGAGTGTATATAAATAGAATCCATACGACGTATCGAGTCCTGACCTGGGGGCAATACTAAAATATTGGAGGGTATTCAAACCTTGGATTGACCATACGAAAATCGAACCACTAAGACAAAAAGCTAAAAGGATTCAATCACGTCAAAGTGTGATTTCTTTAGCTTTCTGAGCAATTCTTTATTTAACTTAGTAATTCACTGTTGTGTTGCAAAAACGGACAAGATAGACGAAGCATTATTCCACATCAAAGACAGTATATCAGGTGTCCGAAAGACAAAGCAAGTCTGTTCGTACTCTATCTCGCTGTCAATTTCTCTGTCTCGCTGTCATTCCATCTTGCTCTCTTTTTTGACAGGAGAGAAGTAAGAAACAACCGATCGATAAACGTGTCTACGTTAAGAACTTCTGCCAGGCTTGAGCTAGAGGTTCTCACAAATTAATACTGTATACGAACATGGAAACCATTACATTTTTATTATGTTTATGTTTATGTTTACAATTGTTTCGTTATATCTGAAAAAAGCCCAAACGAATAAACTAAATAATTGTGTAGAAATTTGCTCGTAAAATCAAAAAAATACACCTTCTGTAAAGATTTTCATCATTGTTCATTATTTACATACAGTTACAAGTACAATTCCTGGTCATCGAATTACAGTGGCTAGGAAAAGTATTTGCACGTTTTGTTATAAGGAAATTCTTCTTACCTGTAAAACTGATTTTAATGAAAGTTTGTGTGGAAGTACACGGAACATTTTTCACATAAAATGTTTTGCTATACTTCACACCATTACGAGAAGAAAAAGTGGCATTGTAAAATGCCACTGTTTATTTTCTTTATAACTTTGTAATTGTACGAGGTTCAACAGAAATTTTCGTGTAAAAAAAGTTCAATTTTTAGTACTCCATTGTTTAACCGTGAAAAAAGACCCCCCAGAAGATCATATTTAAAAAATGAAAAAATGTTAAATTTTCAGGTTTTGATTTTATCCTTTCGAGGATATTTTTTGCGACAAAAAAATTATGTTCTATGCTGTCGAGTGTACTTTATATGCACACAAGCTTTCGTTAAAATCAGATTTGTAGGTTAGGGGAATTTCCTTATAATATAGTGTACAAATATTTTTTTGATCTTCTATAAGACCATTCGAGTATTGTTGAAAAAATTTTTAAATTCGAAGTTCCATGACTTTGTTAATATTTATCGGAAACTTTGTAACAGGAAAAAAATTGAAGCTTAAACCTTTTACTTTTAGATTTTTGTCACCGATTTTATTTTCATCAGTACCCAAGGGATAAAATTCCTTATTTAAGACATCTAAAACTATGATCATTTTCTTTAAAAATTAGTGAAACCCCATTAAAGGAACATGTTCTTTGACGAAGTTATAGCTATTTAAATAAATGTCTGTATTTCCAATAAAATAGAATTATGAATATTTGGAAAAATAACGAATATATAAAGGAAATGATAAGACAGTGCATAAAGAGTGTGCTGGAAAGGATGCAAATTGTTATTAGGATAAAAGGGAGAAATATAAACTATTAATATGTATGAGTTGAAATACAAAATAATAATATGTATCTTATTAATGCATAACATTTAATACATTTTTCCTTTAAGAATCGCTTACACTTCGGAATTTAATTAAAAACTCGGAAAATATTGAAAATTGTCAGTGGTCTAAGAATTGCAAACATTTCTTTAAACGACTGTAACTTCGTCAAAAAACAAGCTCTCTTAACAAGGCTCCGCAAATTTCAAAAAAAAATAATCCTACTTTTCTATAATACAAACAATACACTTCTAACTTTATTCTTTGTAAACTAAAGGCCGCGTCAAACATTGATCAATTTTTCTAATTTTCAGTTTCCTCTTTAATGTGAAATTTCGTCCCTTGGACGCTAATCGAAGTAAACTCGATCACAGGCTTGAAAAATTCCAAGATTTCGACGGATATTAACAGATTTACGACACTTTGTAACATTTAATATTTTTTCAGTAATAATCGAGAGGTCCTGATTCGATGGCCATTCTATAACTTGACAATAACGAAAGGTTGAAAGTAAATATTGTCGTCGACGTTTCAGCAATTATATTTCCTGACTGAAATCCTTGTCCTCGTGCGAGGATACGTGTGCCATTGAGCGAATAAAAATAATAACGGTGATGGGAAGAGAGAATCTGAAAGCATCATTGAATGAACGGAGAAGGGGACGAACTGACGATCGTGGTCACAAGGAGGATACGACTTTCTTGAAAAATGATGGGATTCAATATCGCGGCGGGTTCGAAAGAGAGTTAGCGCAGTTAGCCAGACGTATAAAGAGCTACATTCGCCCTCTATTTTCTTTATTATCGTTGGTGGGGCGTGCACGGGTGGATGGAAGAAACGTATCCTGAAAAAGGAAATGTATCTACCGGGCACGGAAGGACTGCGTTCTTTCGTCCCCCTGAACCGTTCCATTGGGCACGATTTCAAGGCTGACTGCCCGTATAAAGTGAAAAACTTTTCTCAGGCCCCGAACTGCTCCGTTGTACGTTGTACATATAAGGTGTATCGTGAAAGGTGATCGCACGGTTTCCTTCTTCTCGAGCCCGATTGCAGGAAAAATATTTATGGCCAAAAGGGTTACTCGAGTCATGAAGGGTAACGTTGAAAGCAATTAGTTTCTGGAACATTGGTTCGAGGAACTTACTTGCTTCGTCGAACCGAACGTATTTAATTAACTTCGTTTCCCTATTTCATACTTGTTCCCATTTGCTTCACCGGTGGTCACTGACTTATCGACTGAATTAAGTTTCACGGTGCACGTTATACGAATCATTCCTGGAAAACTTTTAATTATATAGGAAACAACTGGTCGCTCGTTGGTAATACTTTTGTGAAGATGTAATAACAAATGCTGGTAAATGAAATCGATTCTAACGATGTACAATATCACATCGCTTGTTTCTGGGCCGACGAAAAGAGTAATGGAATTATTGTTACGCAATGGTGGGGTAATTTTGTTGCTAGTATACACATGCACGAATAATTCAACTGAAGCAAATTGAAGGAATTTTTAACAATAGTTGTAGAGAGTTTTCAGGCTGTTGTATTTTTCAGTGTAGTTTCGGTCACACGGTTGTAAAAGCCTTCGTTGCCTTTTCAATCAGAAGGAATACCACGAGAAGGTTTCTACTTGTGGCGAAAACTTTTAACAGCCGAGAACTAAGTAATAATACGTGTCCATAATATAAACAAGTGCTATATCATATATTCTTACAACTGTTCACGTACGCTCCAAAAATTCGCGTTCCGCATAAAGTTGATTTTATTTTACCAACGTTAACTTTTATTGAAAGAATGCAATCAAAATTTTAAAATATACATATATTCCACGTTGGTCTATAATTTATATTGGCAAATTTATAAAGATGCGAAACAATGAATTGTATAAAGAAAAGTATATAAAATGAACATTTTTTAACATATTATTTGAACAAATCGATATTTTGTAAAACGGTTTGGGAGATCAAATTCATTATTCAAAAGTACGCAATTTTTGTTCAAACAACTTTTTTCTAAGTTCCATCATTTTCGAAATATCGAGGAAAATGTTTTTTTCGCTCTCAATTTTGAAGGTCGATTTCACCACCTAGATACGGATGATAACTGATAAAAAAAATATATAAACCCAACTTTAAGGGTCGATTTCACCCCCTGAATATGAATAATAACAGACAAAATAATAAGTGTCAAATATTTTTCAACGAACTATATCGTACGTAAGTTTCGTTAAAATCGGCGATTTACACTTAAGTGATGTCCCTTGTAAGTGAGAGTAAGGTTCTAAATGCGCATGCGTGTGTGATCAGCGCAGAGTCCCATCTCCCTCCACTTTCCATTCTGGGACCACTCCTGCGTGTCGATTACCCGTAAGATGAAACGAGCATTCTGGCTCGCGAAAATATCAGTTGTTCACCATCAAAAAGTAACCTCACTCTTGCTTGGTCAAACTATACATCCACGTGTACGGACAATAGTTTTTTTCCTTATAGGTCGAAGAGTGGAAAGGTCGATTTCTTAAAGAGATCGTTATCCTCCCTTGGTAACTATACAGAATCGTACACAATTCGTGGTCAAGTTGTGAGATAATTATATATTTCGACTCTTTTTTATTCTTTTTAAAAATTTCCACTGTTTGATCGCACAACAATATTACAGGCTGTTTCAGGTAAAATGAAAGTAACATAGGTGAATTTGTTCTTGTTATAATTATTATTATCGATTCGTTATTTATTTATGTTTTTTCAAAATTATTATGCGATGCTGAATATCGCTGCATAGTCCGTAAATATGACTAAATATTTTACCGTAAATATTTTTACTAGGTAAATCATCGGTTCGTTTCACACATATTGAATATTCTTTTGCCGTACATAAGTAATTTTGAGAACCCGAAATCATTGTATCTAGAAACCGTATTCTAAATTGTTTATTTGTTAAAGAAGTATAAAGAAGTGGATACTGTAGGTAGGAGATAAAATTTTCTTCCAAATTAAAATTATTCTAGAGAAGATCGATATACGATACTTTGTTTAAATAATGTTCTTCGAATTTCCTTGAAAATGATCCGCAACACGTCGAGGTTTCTCGCGTATAAATATTTGTTCCGTTGATTAATTATTGAAAATTGAAATCAATTACTTCCAGACTGCATTACGGTTCGATTCGCGTCAAAGGGTTTAAACTGTAAATTAATTATCCATTCACACTGATTAATCGTAGGAAAATTAATTTATCTGTAATAAGAAACAAATAGACGCGTCTCGTCGATCATCGTTTATTCAATTAATAAACGATGCGGATATCGATTTGCACAATGTGGCGTGCGGTTTTACTATAAAATGAGAATGAAATGGGAACAAAGCAAGTGCAAGGCAGGTGTCGTGCGGCGAAGTTAAACAGATAGGAGATACGCGGGACGCGAAGTAATGGAAATGTCAGAGACAAGTGCAGTCGTTCTGTCGTTTGCACGAAATCAATTTCACAATAACTGCCTCGCTTTCTCTGTTATGCCGTAGACCGAACGTATAAACGATAGATAAATATGATCGTAACGAGAAGTAAAAATGATTTCTTCCCTCCTTACGTATACGTTTCATTAAGCTTTTGAGGGCAGATATGGTTCCTGAGTCATACTGTCCTTTGTTGTTCCATAGACGAAGAACGGAATACATTGACTCTTACATTACAAATATTATGCTTTGATAAAGTAATAAGTTGCACAATAAGATTTGTCGTTCGATAAAAAATAAAGCTATTGGTTCGTCGGTTTATTTTTCTAAAAATGGTACTGGCTGTTTGATGAATACGTGTAAAGTTTCACATAGATGTGTCAACTCGTTCGTATATTTACAGTTGTTCAAAGTTGAAGTGTCACAGTATTCTTTTACAATGGAAAAAACGACAAAAGTTATTGAACAACCTAGTATACTATAAGGAGCATGGTCAATGCCCAAATTTTAATTGGTTCAGCATGTCATTCTTGCCACTTTGTACAAATATAGAGAAAAGCATGTAATTGCAATTCTGATCGAAATTTAATTTGTGTAAACTGTTTACACTGAAAATTTAATTTGCATAAACAGTCTAAATATGAGTAAAATTAGGAATTTTTTTCCATAGGTAACTACTGAATAAAAAGTTTAGATTTTGTCAGATGATAGTATTGTACCTATTAGCTTTGTCTTTCAATTTTTTATAGTAAAAGTGTCACAAAATGGTGAAGTTTCTCCCTTAAAGTAATATCTCGATTCCAACCGCTCCGCGAAGCGATTCTGCATAATACCAACCGTCCGCATATTCATCGTTATAACTTCGTTGGAGTTTGAATTTTAATAAATCCTTTTATACAGTTGAAACTACAAGAAATATTATTAAAAAATTCGATTTTTTGAAACTTTTATAATTATTGAAATGTTTCAAAGGGTTCAGTTTTCTATTTAATTTGGTTTTCAAACGCCAAGGATCAAAAGTGTTTAAAGATCAATACCTTTCCAAATCAAATTTTATGTTCTTTAATATGGGTAAGGATAATTTATGTTTAAACGAATTCAATAATTACGCTCAATCAAGGACAACCAAGTTTGCGAATAAAGGATATGACCATATTTCTTCTCGTAGCAGCTGCAAATGCGAATAAAATTGTTTGGAAAGTTACATAAAGTTTCGATGCTCAATGGTTGTTCGACATGTACATAAAAATGTTGTACTTTCGTTTCTGTTATTTGTTTTGAAGAATACACTTGATTACACGGATATTTTTCCCAGTTCCCTTATCTATCGAAATGATATCGATTACGAGAAACTAAAGCCTAAATTTATACGGAACGACGAACTTAAATCATGACAAATGAATATCTCTAAAAATATTGATATCAAAAAATGTTATTAGACAATACAGAAGTGAGTACACCATTACCGAGTAATTTTACTTTCATGTACTTGTAGGCGTCAAGGAAATTCTAAGGTCATTTAGTTTCTTAATACTAATCAATCATAATCACAGATAAACAAAAACAGTTACAATTTTTTTACCGAATTTGTTTCTATATTTCAATATCGACTATTAATCGTTTGACAAATTTTCAAAATTTAGAAATTTTGTAAATATACAAAAGTAAAATGTAACAAAAAGTGATAATTAGTATAAAAGTTTTTGAGCAAATATGTGATACCAGTTGCTAGTTATCTAATTAAATTACTATTCAAAATAATTACAATTTAGTATCAAATTTTCCAAGAGTGTTACTTTTACTAAGAAATTTCAAAAGTTATTCGCTTCACTCGATACGTGAAACATAATATAATAACTTTAAATGATCTGGAAACAGTCGAAAACATTTATATATTTTCGTTGAAAGGTCAACGAATACATGATTGTTTGTTTGACCAAAATTAGTGTGTTTGTACAAATATTAATTTTTATTAGCGATCAAAATTCAATTTGTCCCTCCGGCCAATCAATGTTTGTTTACAAAGCTACTACTTGCGCAAGCCAACGCGAGTAGAAGTGGTGGATACTATATGATTCCGAAACTCTTATCGAGGTAAGAATCTGTACTTTTAACGACGCGTTACCAAAAGTTTCAAATACCTGTGGCATTCGTAATTTGTATACGAAAGGGAAACGGTTTAATGTTCACCCGCGAGAACGAATACGAGAAATAGAAAGTCTGTCGTCTAGAAAGGCAACGAACATTACCGTTCGTGCGATGCAAATGAACTCCTAAATTAAATCTAGTCGTCGCAATGGGGAAAAAGAAGGAAATCCGAACGAGGGTTGGTGAAAGCTCCTTCCTTCCATGGGGAGTGGCAAAGTTAAAGCAGAGACTTCCGTAAGACGTCGAGAAACTTTCAGTTCTCGTTTCTTTCGACTTTATGTCTCTCGAAAGGTCTCAATCGACCAGAAAAGTAAACATTGATGCATCCAAGTAATAAACGAAGTAATATTACGAGCAACGACTTCTGAGGTAAAATTCAAATGTCGAGTTTAACTTACCGGTTGAAAACGAATTGTTGTTACTTCGAATTAAAGTATCGTATATATACACTTTAGTTGCCTCCAACTATGCGAGAAACAGTACCAAATTCTGTAAAAGTGTGCAATAAACAGTAGTAGTACGAGTAAAAGTAGTACGAGTAAAATTGTGCAATAAACAGTGGTAGTATGTAACATAGTCATGATACATGACATCTATATATAATACAACTGAATGCTGAGAAGAATATTGATCTTATTGCGCAGATTATTCACCCTTCTTCTTTGACAAATAATCAACGAAAATATAGAAAGAGTGTTATTTACTGGCTGGTATTCCATAAACAGTTATACATCACTATAGGCCCAACGTATCTACAAATTCATTTTTCTTAAATTTATTATATGTTACGGTCACTGATAAAAGAGACTAATAATTAGAGATAAAATTGAAACGTCGAGTTTAACTTACCAGTTAAAAGCGAATTGTTGTCTCTTCGAATTAAAGTATCGTATAATACACTTTAATTGGCAATTGTGCAGTTAAAAGCAATTAGTTAATTGTTTAAATTACACAATTATATAGTTTACAACTATCAAGTTTGATTGCGTTGATCGAATTATTCCACGTAAAATATACCAGTATAATTTGATTGATCGGTAATGTAACGTCGATTGCTTACACTTTTGCCCGTAAGTGTAGGTTACGCATGGACATCGAGCACCTCGCGACACGAAAGAGAGAAGCGTGCCGAGATGTAGAGGGGGTATCGTGAACCGAGCCATTTGCCCTATAAGATGGAACGAATCCGTGTCACCCACCGAGTATACAGACAGCCAGTACACGCCGTTGGTGGTTCACAGAAAAGGAAAAAACTAAGTAAAGAGAAAAATCTGGCGAGAAGTAGCTGCGTAGGCGTTTTTCCCAGGCTCTCGCGTCGATTCCCTACCCCTTTCGGCGTCAACGATCCGGCGCCCGGGGTCCGGCGTTGGCGAGTAAGATATTCGGTCTGGCCAGCGGACTCGAACGGTCCAAATGAAGGCGTTACGTGCACGGCTCCCCCGGAACACGCTGTCTGATCGAACGATCGAAAGAACCGAGGAGGAGGAGGAGGAGGAATCGCGACCGAAGAGGGACAAACGGAAGGGGAGGAAAGCAAACGACCGTCTGAACCGCGAAGAACGCAGACGGCAAAAGGACCACGGGAAATCTCGGAATCAATGGACACGACAGAGAGACAGACAACACGACGAATAGGAAAGCGACCACGATCCAGAAAAAAGGACGAACGGAGCCGCGTAAGGACAGAAAATACCTTCAAACCCTACCGCTCGAGGAATTAAGTATCCTAGCCTCTTTATAGATTCATGATTTTTATCTTTCATCGCTCGTTTCCCTCTCTCGCTCTCGGACTATCTGTCTATCCGGATATTTATCTTACGTGGCTACCAGATACGTTGCGACTCGTATTAAAAGAGGAAATTCCTGCGTTTACCATAACGCTCGAGAAATTAGGGTTCCTAGCCTCTTTGTGGATTCATGAGTTTTAGCTTTCACCGTGCTCTCTTTTTCTCTCTCGTTCTCTTTTTATGTATTTATCTATCCAGCATGGCTGAAATACGTTGCGACTTGTACGAAAAAAGGAAATTTTGCGTTTACCGTAACGTTCGAGAAATTAAAGTTCCTAGCCTCTTTATAGATTCATGAGCTTCATCTTTCATCGTTCTTTCTCTCACTCTCGCTCTCTGTCTCACCTCTATTTCTATCGAACTGTATCGAATAAATATATCAGAGTATGACTCTACGGGAAATATTCTTAGACTAACTACTATCTAATAACTACTATTAAGTGTGGTTCAACGTATTTGAAACGTGATGTCGAGTCACTCTTGACATAGGATTGCAGAGGGTCGAGACCCTCTAATCACACGTTTTCGCTAAGAAAGAAAAAACTAACCTTAAACTAGTACCACCTCAAGACCTGATTCAATTTTGAGCAAAATTTGTCCGTGGATCGTGAGTGAAAAAACTATACCAATATATTGTATATTCGTTATTCGTAAACAAAATCGTTGATGTTGTTAAATCTTAGAAAACATTACACTTTACATGAAAATGTTAACTGTTTCTGTATCGCCTCTAATAAAGAAAAAATTTAATGAAATCTTATTCAGTTTTTTGACTATACCAATATATCGTATATTCGTTATTCATAAACCAAATTGTTGATGTTAAATCTTAGAAAACATTACACTTTACATGAAAATGTTAACTGTTTCTGTACCGCCTCTAATAAAGAAAAAATTTAATGAAATCTTATTCAGTTTTTTGACTATACCAATATATCGTATATTCGTTATTCATAAACAAAATCGTTGATGTCGTTAAATCTTAGAAAACATTACACTTTACATGAAAAAGTTAACTGTTTCTGTATCGCCTCTAATAAAGAAAAAATTTAATGAAATCTTATTCGTTGCACAGTCAAATCTCATTTAATGTATTCCAACGTATTTGTTATCATTTTTTGTAAATGCCGAATACATAATTATTGTAACACATTGTGTACTTTATGGATTATTTATTGTAAAACTATAATAGTATCGTTAATATAAAGGTATGCGTTGTACTTGTGAAAGCAAAATTCTCTTTAATCAACGTATGCGATCTACGTGTCCAAGGTGTATACATTTGCAAAGGTCAATAAACGCTACAACGGTGGGCGATAAATTGTACAACATTTGCATGCAAATATTGTTATTCGTTTTCGACAAAATACACCAATTTTAAACTCTCCTTTGAGTACCTTTGAGAAATAGTGGTTTCGACGATAAAAGTCAGTAGATACGAAAATATAATATTTTGTAACTCTTGGCTAAAGAAAATGTATACAGCTATTGTGTGTTTTAAATTGCATAATTTTGTTCGTAGAGTTATTAATTTTGCTTAATTTAATTATAAGTATATTACCAACGTTTAAATATTACATTACGTTAAAAAATAAAGAAGCAAGAAATGTAAATATAAGTACCAATTTCGTTAGGTAATGTTATATTTAATACTACTTTAAATTGACACGACACAAAACTAAATTTAAATAAATTTTATTGGTTTTAACATGAGTTTTAAAAGAATTTTGCACTCTGTTAGAATAATATTAATTAATTAAACACTTTTACTAGACACAATCTCTTCTCTCTATATTTGTATTTTTCATAAGCGGGTATACACCAATATTTATTATAGCTAATTTTCTTCCATAAATGTTACAAATTTATATAAAATTTAAGCCTAGTGTAGTCTGATTGAATCTAACAAACTACGGTCGATAAACGTTGATCTATAACTAATAAAAATATAGTGCCTGATGCACTTTTTTTGTATACCTTCCAACTGACTCATTATGCATTACCAGTGTCCTGGAAGCAGGTATATTATTTGTTTCAAAAACTAAAGAGATAGTAAGATTCACTAAATTAAGTATAATTGCTAAAATATTTATTACACGTAACACTATTTTTATGTATCTACAATTACAGTAAATAGTCAAATATTCTACAAAATATTATGATACATTTCACAGATTGATATATTCGATGAGGAAATGATGAAATACTGCTATGATAATATAAAACAACATAAAAATAACGCACACAAGTTACACTTATTAAACTACTACATCTTCACCTTTCTTTATGCAACTCTACTCTGTATAAACAGCACCATCTAAATCAGCAGATATTTTATTAGAAAATGAGGTGTGAAACGATTGGTAAATATGCATAATGCATTTTGTCCGCTTGTAATGCATACGCGAGATCCGTATGGTAATAAAAAAAATGTCAACACGTAAAGAAAAGAACATCTCTCCTATTTATAAAAATGATTTCTATGGTTCGAACACCATCGGATCAAGCGTATTACAATTATAATCGGACAGGTATAGAGTTAAATTCTGTTAAGGGTTAATCGTGTCATTGGACCGCGGAATGAAACGCGAACTGCTTATTCGTAAAGAAGAAGCAACAGAAAAGGGATCGTTGAAAGAGGTGGTGGTAAGGATGAAGCGAAGAAAAGGAGAAAAGGAAAAAAGAGTTAAAGGGCGTACGGTATGCAAGCGTGGGCGTGGGTCCAGACTGGGCGCGTGTCTCAACGTTCTCGTGGGTAGAGAGAACCGAAGGCACAACGAGGGAGGTGAGGGAGAGGGAATATAGAAAGGGATAAGGGACATCCAAGAGACTACCACAGGGGAAGAAGGTAGGATCGCGTCCCGGGTGGGCAGGATCGCCTCGAACTCTCAAAAATTTATGGCCGGCGCTTCGACCTACGAGCGAGAGGTGTTACTCCTGGGTTCTACAGGTCGGGACTATAAGATTTACGCAACGCTGGCAGGATGGTGAAGAGAAGTACGAGCTTGTCCGCTAACGAAAGAGAGATCGACGCTCGTTAAGCCCCGCACGTGTAATCGATAGTATAGTCGCGCGAATAGTTAAACGATCGATGACGCAAGGAGTAAACGTCACACGTGCGAGTTGGTTATTTCGATGCTGATCAAATATGACGTACCGTTTGCTGCGTGGGCGGAGTCCCCCTAAAACCGGATACGGATCCGAACCCGGTACCAGATAAACGTTACAATTCGTTACTTAACGTTTAAAACGACTATCGAACAAGTTTCCTTATGCAAATCATTGGGTTCCCACAGTTCTTAACCGTCGTAAGATTCCAACACATCGTCAACTGCTACAGTCTGTACAAATGTTGATATTGTTGTAAACATTTGGTTTTTTCTATATTCCAAAAAATATCGATAAGAAAGACGTGAAAGCATAAACGATGGATTTATAAATGGATTTTAGAGGTGATCTGGATGCATCGAATACTTTAATTCAAGAGCTAGTTCTTGAAGAGTTTGAAGTATATTTTAATCAGTTGAAAACGACGTAAAATAAATGTTTGTTTTAGTCAAGATTTGTAATTCAACAATTGTAACACTCATTGTATCCGGTAGAAAAATTAAATATTTCCTTTTGATTTGCAATTATAAAATCTTACTTCTTTTCTCGGTTTCTTTTAATTTTCAGTATCTCTTGGTGTATCAAAATATTCATCTGTCAATTGATATAAAAATATAAAATAAAGTAATTTAAGTCTTTTAATGCTCAAACATGAATAGAAGGAGGACCGTATAATAAAAAAAGAAATTGTGAACAAAAGAAAAGTTTTTATCATCGGAAGAAACTTCAACAGAAGTTTAAACTTTGACCAAAAGAGTAGTGGCAAAGTAGACAGGCACCTTATCAATTACGTGACAATTTTGTTTGGAAGTTGTGCTTATACTTGGTAGGCAACTATTAACCACACGTGCACCAAACTAGAATCATTTGCTCTATTACCATGCAAAATTTCATTGAGAAGTCAAACTTTCATCTAGAAACCTATCCTTGTTGGTACCAAAATAATTAGTTAAATACTTATGTTTCAACTAGATTTAACCCATACCTAAGTCAAATCCTACGTTCTCTAAACCCAAAATTATCCAACCCTAATTCATTTTCCGAAATACCAAGTCCAAAATCTTGAACTACCTTCATTCTTACACCAAAATCTTTAGAAACCTAACTAACATCTACAGATGAGAATACCTAATTCCACAGAAATCATTGCCAATTTATTTCTATATCGTTATTATATTAGACATTTCGTCTTTGTAAGAGAACTATACCTAATATGGCCATAGTCAAGTTAATTCTTCCGAATAAAAGAAAGTAATAACAATGTAATATTTTCATTAATATATTTTGAACTATTGAATCTTGTGTACCTTTCGTATAGTATTTTATTTATTCTCGCAGCTGTAACGAGAAGAAATATGGTAGTGTGTAAGAATAATTATAAAAGGGGGAGTACGTGTGTACGAAAACAAGTTTACGTGCTTAAGCTTTAATGTTTGATATGTAAAACTATTTGCGTGTTGCCCTCAATGATTTGCCAAGATTGTCTAATTACCTGGCCAATAAATTTTATTTCTAGTCTATTATATCAGTGAGATATGCAGAACCAAATATTAAACATAGGTCCATTAGCAAAATATTGCTGTAATTGTAATGTTTTACTACTTTCGTTTACATTTTGTTGTTATTGTTAAAATGCAATTGGTTATTGCCAATTTCACGTGTATGTTGTTCAAATTTGCCCTTTTATAACATGCTTTTGAAAAAATAAATACATATTTCCACGTATACACATTTCAGAACCAATAATAAATGTATAAAAGCATTTTTTCGTCAATTATATTTCGTTACCGATGATAGAAAACAATTGATGTCCAATTGATGAAAATTTTACAGTTTTGTCATCTTCGATACGAAATTTGAATTTTCACATTATTAAGGTAAAAAAAGTGAGCCTAAACGGCGACAGCATATGCGTTTCGATGAGAACAGAAGACAGATGCTATCCTACCGACATTCTTGTTCGCATCTCGATTTTATCCAAAAAGATCGTATTTTCTTTGTTACTGCCAATCAGATTTACAAAAACAAAAGATAGTAAGCGAATATGATCACACATGATAAATAGTAGTCGTTACAGCTTCGTTCGAGAATTAAAAAGATTATTGTTCAAACTCTGATGAATTTTCAGGATGGTCTGTATAAAGCTTATTATACAATAGATTCTCAAACAATCGACACTTTTAACAATACAATAATTTTTAAGCAAATAAACAAAGTTGAAAAACCAATTTTAACAAATAAAAAATAATAGTGATAAATTAATATTCATTACTCGATACAAGTTATTGTTTAAAAAATTATTTATAATGTTGCAAAGTAGTCTGCCAAGACTTACCTGAAAGCAAATAAAAGAATAGTAACAAAATTATTCAGAGAAATAAAATACACAGTAATAAAATAGTTGAACAATAAAGTCTCAGTTTTCCACATTATTTAGTCCAATATTAATTTGGAAAGCTTTGAGATTAAAAAATTGTTAAGACATTATTAAAAATACATTTTAATCGATAAGAATGAAAATTGTTATTAAATATTTATTTTTCATGTATGTATACCAAGTGATTGAAAACAAATTTTTAAAACTTAAAGAATATTTAATATACATTAAATAGAGTTAAAAATGTCTGTGAATCGTCACTTTTGGAGAGAAACAAAGTACTTTTAAAATTACACGGTTAAATTTATATATGATTAAATATAGTCGGGACAAATATTAATAATGACACATTGTTCTTATTAGGATACACTCGATAAAATTTAGCGAATGGAAATTATAGTTTGTTCTGATTATTAATAATTGGACGCTTTGCTATTAAAATTTTCAAACCTGTAAAGTCGAAAAATTGATCCCGTCCAAGTTATAAATATTTTTCAATTTCGATAATACTTTTTAACATATACACATTGTCTAAGCATTTTTCACTCACTATACCTCCACCTTCTACTAACAAATCCATAGACTCTTTTTTCCAACACCTTGTACAAACAATAACTCAAGTGCAAATTACTCATAAATCTAAATCAAGCTCTGTTTACTCAAGGTTCTCAGCAACGAGCCTATCGTGTTTCGTCCATCCTTTCCAATCACCCACGATCAAGATATCCTTCATAAGGAAAACCGTGAAACACAATCGATTAACCCTGATCACACGATACTTTTCGTACATATCGATAAAATTTGTCTATTGCGAGAGCTAACAGTGGAAAGTAAAAAAAAAAAGGTATATATCCTGACTCGATTGGATCCTATGCTATGAGTTGATCATAAAATTGGAAAATGGGTGGCTGAATGCAGCCCATAATACCAGCAACCTCTAAAACGGTCGAATGAATTTTAAGCTCGACATATTGGAACCAGTCTGGCCTTCAAGAAGGAACGAAATCCAAAGGAATAGAGAAGGAAGAAAGGCGAACCAAGAAGCATTATTGGGAAACGGTAAATATTTCTCGGCATATACGGTAGAATGAGTATAAAAGGCAGGATGGAGTCGAGTGCCGATGGAATCTTGTTCCACGGTACGATTATTGCGCGTGCAGAGGCAGAGGGGTTGAGAGCGAGGTGGGAGGGGTCGGGAGGGAAACGTGGAGAACGAGGAAAGGTAGAGAGGGACAGACGTCACGAGGGTTCCATTTCTCTAGGTTGGAATTAAAATCGAGCCGATCGTTCGCCCCGCGGAAACGCTGCGTTCTTTCTACCAGCCCTACCCTCCCCTCCTCTTGAAGCCTTTGTCTTTCTTGCGTTCATTCCTCCTGCAGCAATACCGAGGCGTAATAAGCCCGATGATTTTCATACGTTAGAGTCGAAGTCCGATTACAGCCGATCGCTGCAAGAAAGCCATGACTTATCGTTTCCCTTAAACGCCAAGGTGTATAGAAACCTGATCGTACACGTGACCACGGTTCTAGGTAACTGCATCGGTTCGGAGCAATCGTAACGTCTTGCCCTTTTCGGTCTCTATACACCCTGCTCTTTCACATTTCTGCTTTTCTTTCTTTCGTCGTTCTTGCGCGTTGCCATTCACAGCCTAAGGGGATTTAATATCGAAGATAGACAAGATGATTGTATAGATAAGTAACAATCCGATCGATTTCAACGACTTTTACCGAAAACTGTTCCGTTCTTGTTGATCTTCTCCTTTTAGTAATCAAAAACAAACCCTAGAAGCGAGTGCAAAGGAGTTCTTCAAGTATACGTACAGGGTAGCAAAACACTTATAGAAGTCGTATGAATATTAAGAGGCTTGATATTGAAGCACGAATGTTTTTAGTACTTATCTTCGTAATGTATAAACTAATTCTGGTTGCTACATTGGATTAACTCGTTAAGATGTCTAAGGATAGTCCTCGAAAAAGAAGAGAAAATCAGTAAATTGTTCAGAAAAGTATCAAACTAAAACGATCGTTTATAAATTGCTATAAAAATATGTCCGCCTCCATGTGGACGAGGCAACGTACTATTGGAAAATATTACTAATTTTCTATACTTGCCATTATGCTGTAGTCATTCTTGAATCAAACTATCTATTACTACCGTGTCTCTGATTAAACGATTTTGTTAAACTTTACACTTATTTTTTTCACGAAATATTCAACTGACCGATCATCTATGGCTATAACTTCCTTTTACGATTGTTGTGCGTGTGAATCTACAAGCCTGCCAAATGTCATTAAAATCGATGAGGATCAGGCGTGACATTTTCCTTGTAAGAGTGAATTAGAGGAAAGGAAATCGAAAGATGTGAAAATGGTTCTCTCTGTGACGTCTATCGGATGTGTACGGATCTACCACAAAGTGGACTCTTGTAGACGTTCGTCAACGAAGGTAGATGCAATAACCACTAGATAAATAATATATTTAATCTTTTGTGTCTGCGTGGGAAACGTGGCTGCACGAAATGCAGTTTCACCGTATTCCAATATCCGCGATGTTATCCTTTGGGGATAACGCTGGAAAGATACACACCAACAACTATATTTCCTCTTTGAAATCGTTCGATTCCAGAACTTGAATCCATACAGATTCCTTTCAATGGTTTGTAGTAACGTGTTCTTCCAACGTTCGGTAATTATTCAATAGCTTGTTCGATAAGTCTTATCGAACTTATTGAACAACCTGGTAATTCTTCTACCAAAGCGGATAATTTCCCTGTTCTATTTCAATACGTTGCCCTTCTTTTTTCGAAAAAAATGTGCTCGATGAGTCGAGTGTTTGTCATCGATTTTAAAACACAATGTAATGTATGTTTGACTTGTCACTTGTAAACACCATCTCATCCCTACCAGACGAATCCTGTGTCATCCTAGTCTCTATGTCCTTCTCGGAACATTCTAAATCTTCTCCCATCTTATTGTTCCTTCATTATTCCTTTAAAATCTCTAAAAATCTCTAAATTCCTCGACTCGATACCGGTTCATCTTCCATAACGATATTCAAATTCGAAGCATGTAACAGGTTTACGAATACGAATTTTGTTAAAAGTCAGTTCCGTATATTTCTGGAATTGTTCGCATTCGAACGAAATGGGACCCTACTGTATTTACCGCTTCGAGGTTCGAAGATACACGCAATCGCAACGGGTCAGTAATAACTCACAATTGTTGACATTTAAAAGTACAATCGGAAAATCGAATCGTTCGACACACTCGGTTACACTTCTCTGCTCACCGACAAATTATTCCCACCGCTGTGGAAACGAATTCAGAACGCGGTTCAAAGTGTACGATTTTTCCCCCGACGTGGTAAGGGAAAGCAAACGAAATCGAGAGAGAGAGAGAGAGAGAGAGAGAGAGAGAGAGAGAGAGAGAGAGAGAGAAGAGAGAGATCCTCATTATCGAGATCCTGATAAGCATGGCAAACGATTACCATTTCTCTCTTGGCGATTGTTCTTTTGCGTCGAGCGCGTGTATAATTTGCGAGGTGGAGTCAGACGGAATAGAAAGAAGGAAGGAAGGAAGTAAGGAAGAAAGGAAGGAAGAAAAATCGAAAGAATAGTCCGAGAAAGGTGAGGAAGAAACGAAAAATGGAAAAAAGATGAGGACGAAAGGAAAATGCCTTGATAAGGATAAGATCGTCCGCATGGGAATTACGCGAGTGTGTCTAGCCTCGCTCGACTGTCTCGATAACGAGAGAACTACCCGCTGGTGGGCTTGATAAAACGCTCTTGGGACGATCTCCACTTTTACCTTTTGCAATAGACATTTCGTCTTTGAATCCAAACAGAGAGTTTCGGATCTTTTCTCGTCACCTGTCTGACGTTTCTCTACCAATTCGTGAGACATTGTGTACTTACCAAGTTGTTCGATAAGTTTTGGCATTTTTTCCATTGTAGAAAAATACTATGACACTTCAACGTTGAACAACTGTAAATATACGAAAGAATCGACAGATTTACATCAAACTTCGCACATGTTCATTAAACAGTAGTATTACATTTGGAAAAATAAAACAATGAATCTAATAACTCCATTTCTTATCGAACGACAAAACTTAGCGAGCAACCTATTATGTACATACTTGCACAATATACACGGTGTGTTACCCAATTGCTATGGTATTATCGTGTTAGAAGACAAGATGCGAAAGAGATGGAAAACGAAGACGAAAAGGAGACTCGTCGTTGAAGTACAGAAAGCGAAATATTCGATGGTTGATCGAGAAATGTATACAGTTTTCGGATAAAACTTGTATAGCTGTGAGAAGATTTTTCTATACAATGTTATACAACTTTTAATACATTAATCGATATAGCTCTTGATTCGCTATATAAAGGTCTAAGTTTATTTTTTCCCGATTGATTAGTCTCAGAGATATCTTAATTATAATGTGACAAAGTAAAACTCATTACTAATAATATACTTACATGTAGAGTATAACATTTACGTTTGTACAGATGCATGCAAAGAGATGATGTTACGTAGAATGCTTTCAAATGAACAATTGTTCAAGATTACTCCATCTCGCGACGCATTCTGGAAGTAATATTTTTATAGTTTACTTGCCTGATTATTAAAAATAACAAATTACATACCAAACGAAAGTGTGATTTTCACTTGGTAGAAAAGGCTTCTCGAAGATTCTATTCTACGGGTACGTGATGTTTATTAAAGAAAATAAAAATTTGTTTTTTACCACGACGAACTGCGATAGTCCGAAAATTGATCTCGTAAAGAACGCACGCAAAAAATGTACCTTCCGGAATATTAATGAAGTTCGATTCATTGATAAGATAGAAATACCGAGTTATCGTTTAATCGCATCCGTAACCCAACATTTCAATAATTATCGTTCGTTGGAATCCAGTTGAAAGTGTTTGACAAGGAATGCGAGGTAGTCGTATCGATCGTTGCATGATTCGAATTCGGTTCATTTCGCTTAAGAGAAGTGCGACAACTTCTCGTCTTGGTGCCCCCCTGGGGCTCACTTACCTCGATTCCCGCCAATTTCCCGGAGGACCTTAGCCGATAGATGTACAGAGAGATGTTCCCGCGGTTATGCACTTTTCGTACAGGTACAGCAACGATTTGCATAACTGTCCGTTCCACTTTTCGTCGAAACGATCCTCCACGCTTTAACTTTACGCAACGAACGAACCATCTTTCCCAGAGTTTAGTCCAGAAGACGAAATAACTTCGTTATGAAAATTGCAAGAATTTTCGACGAAAGGAGTAAGATTTTGCATTCAAGATTCGTTCACCCAGAACCCTCTCAAACGATCGAGCAGACAATTCTACGGAGTCTGTACATCGGAACTATATTCTACTTATTCGAAGCATTAACGAGTGATAAATCGAGATTACGATTTTGTAATTTGCTGTTAAAGGTCCACATTGCGAACATCTTGTCAAATGATAACAAACGGGTAACAAGAACGTATTAAATGCTCTTTTTCTATCCGTGTAATTTAATTTCTTATCAGACATTATTATTAGCAATGCTTTTTCAATTATATAAAATACCACTTTATACGATTTATTCGATATTATTATAAATGTTTGACGGAGTGAGATTTATTGAAATTTTTCTGGGATTAATTTTCAACTTCGTCGAACTCGTAGACGTTCCACGAAATTAGGTGCTTGTAATTTCTACGATCAACAAGGTGCGATACTGGTTAGCATAGAACATGATATATTTAGATGCAAAAGTGAATAATGTTTGTACAGAAGGACGAGTGTGGCGAGTATGTATGGAATTAGTTTGTGAGTCACTTTAACTTCATGTTATGATAATGAGTAGTGTGGTATGGTCCAGGTGTTTTGTATATGGTATGGATGAACAGAGTCAGAGTGAGAGAAATGTGCATGGCACATACTAGGTTGTTCGATAAGTTTTGTCGTTCTTTCCATTGTAAAAAAATACTATAACACTTCAGCTTTGAACAACTGTATATATAAGAATGAGTCGATAAATCTACATGAACTTTACACATATTCGTCAAACAGTAGTATCACCTTTAGAAAAAATAAAACAACGAACTTAATAGCTCCATTCCTCATCGAACGACAAAACTTATCGAGCAACCTATCGGATATATTATAGAGCGAGAAGTAAGTGTTCACAGTAGAACCATGCGTGAAAGAAGTAGACTATTGTGTCATCGTACAAACTAATTTTTCTGTTCACGAATTATATTTTTCACCTTGTTTATCAGCGTGATTCATTATTATCCATTCTCGCGCAAGGTTGCCTCGTGTACATTGTAACATGTAATAGCAGAGGAATCGAGCACCTTGAATTTTCAAAGAAACCATCGTTCGTCGAACGAGATCTTGGTAGAACGAAGATGAGGAATTATCGATCTCGTATTTCCTGAGAAACAAAAAACGAAACAACGAGCCCTGAGAAATCGCGATCCCATAAACGTCTGTATTTCAGAAAGATTTCGTATGTAAGGTTCCAATCGTTGCAGGATTCCCAGGAACTTCTGAACACATCCGTGGTTGGTCGAAAGGATTCCAGTCACGTACCAATTCACTGCGGAGATTTTCTCGATATCAAATCGCGTTACAAAGTCGGCTATTTCTCCCTCGTTTGCGATCGCGTACAGAGCACACGCAAAACTCGAAGGTGGAACAAGGAGCGAAGTACCAACGGCGAAACGATATTGTTGGAATCTGTTCCTGATCTCCCGAAACCATTAAGGTCTTGCCACGCGTAGCGAAGATGCAAGTACGCGATGAATCATCGAACGATCTTTATTTTAATCTAACACGATGTTCGACTTTTCGTTGGAAACGTATCAGACAGCTCGATGTGACGAAAAGAAACAAAGTTGCGTCTTAAGAACGATCGCTCTGGAAATACCACGGGTCAACATTGACCCGGAAGGTCAATTTTCCTACAGGGAGTGATCCTTCTTCGATGAAGTTTTTGAATATAGACATTGTTTTGTATTGGGTATATTAAATTGACGTCCTTCCGAAAGGAAGACACCTTAAGGATCCTACTGATGTTACACCATTGAAATTTTAGTTCTAATTAATTGTGTAATGACTACTAAAATATAGCGTATAAATTTCATCTAAAGATTAGGTCCCTCTCTAAAGATTAGGTCCTTTGTTCTGCAGTCTTCTTGCCCGAATTCCAACAGGTTTGCTCGAAAATTATTCTCTCGACGATATTATAATTTATAGTTGCTCTTATTACGCGGTGTTAGTGTGAATTATTTCGAAGTTATACGCTTTTTCTCTCTCGTGATGTCACAAAGTTATCCCCACTGCTCTCTGGGACTGTTGCCTGGGAACGAACATAACTTGGCGTAACTTTCGACACGTGGTCGACAGTGACTCGAACGACTAATAAGTAAAATTAGAAAATTAAGATTCTTCTACCTTTTGAGTAATCGTGGTCAGTTCTTCCATAGATTCTAAATGGGAGAAAGAAAATTGTTTCTTTTTTTAATGTTCTGACATTATTTTCTGCAATATTTTACTAACATCAACACGAAGAAATATTTTCTTCCAGCAGAAAAGTAAAATTTATTTATATTCTACTTTATCATTTTTAAACTTTTCCTTTCGAATCGGTCAGGTTCTCATAATAAAAACGATACCGAGCATAATTATATTTAGATGACTTTTGGTCAAACGAGCAGTATGTAAATTACCAAGGATTAACGAGAACTGTAAAATAAATATTAAAACATATACGTGCTTAAATGCTTGTTTGTTCCTTAATGTTTCTTTGGTAAAACGTATAATTGAACTAACTCAGAAGTTCCTGTTATAACGAATAGATTTAACAGAATAATTTTAAGAGCAAAGTAATCGAATCTGTTGATATTTTTATTATTCGAAACAACACGATCTTGACTTGCCTGCCACCATTTCAAACTCTTGCTCTTCTTAAACAATATCATATGACACCCGATAAACTACGCGACAGCAAAATGCAAGCCATCGTTCAATGCCCACCCACTTCACTGTTCTTTTAGTCGCTCTTAATGTTCTCATTCTTGTTCCCAATGTATACAGAAACTCTTTCATGCTGTCAGGGTTTGAACCCGAGCCAATGAGAGTGTGACAGATTTTACCGAGCGAGAACTTGTAATACTCATGCAACCATAGGTACTCTTCGAGAACAAATTTCTATAATATATTTCGATCGATGAAAACTTGCTTGATAAATTCTAGTGTAGTTAGGCTACGAGAAAACTGACAAATGGAAACGTATTGTAGAATATATCGTAACAAGTTCACTGAACACCACCAATATAGCAATAAAATATATACGTATGTTTTATTTAACTTTGCTTCGAAGTCTCGGACATTTCTGTGTTCTGTAAATACAACAGGACTATTGGGACAATTAAACACTTCAAACAGTTACACGATCATTGTATCTTAACTAGGCTTCTGGTTGGTTAGGTCGCTAGGTTATCAGTTAAATTATTAGGGCACATAGATACTTAATTCGACACCTAGAAATTGGGTTCTTAGTTAAGGTAGTAGACATCACTTCGATGTTTAGTTGGACAACTAAAGTGTCTTTGGTCTCTATTTAGACTATTAAGGCTACGTGGATCCTTAGTTGGGTCTTTATAGGTTGACTTCGTAGGATACGTATTTATGAAATTCACAATGACTAGAAATACTCACACCCGTCTATACAGTAAACCGAGGAATCGCGTTATGGAAATACGAGTCCATATTATACGGTGATTTACTCTTTGTACGAGTGTGTAAGCATGTCTAATTATTGTTAGCGGACGTAGTTATTGCACCACTGCAGCAATAGTTTTATAATTTGTTCTAAACGATTTCCGGAATAATTACTCGGGAAACAGACCGTAAACAGAAAGAGACGAGCATAAAATGCATTTAAGTATGCGAGTTGCAGGGGAGGATGGGAGAATACCGGCCATACAGGAACCAAGAATATTTAAACCATTTTGTTCGGTACATTACTTCACTTTTCATCGAGCGAACTAGAAACGATTCATATAATTGTAAGTCGAAGCGTTTAACTAATGAATACACGTAAATATTTTCAACGAAATAAGAAGCTGTAAGTATCACTTCGACTTATTATTTTGCTTTTACTTTTACTGTACATCTAAAGAGACAATGTTACTCTATAGATCCTACACTGTTCCTACCATTCTAATAGAATAGTTTTGATACTGTTAAAGTCATTTGTTCAATCTACTTGTCGAACAGTCTATCTGAACGTACAGCATCGAGATATGGAGCATAGTAGTCAAAAACCACATTGCTGAACTTGAGACATTGCTGTTTATAATTCTTAGAACAGTAATCAATCTATGGTATGTTCGAAATGACGAAATCTGGAAGGACCTCAAAATTAAAACAGTTTCTGACGAAATCACCAGTTGTTGACAATTATAAAAAAAGAATAGACAGTTATTCCAACGACTTGGCAAAGAAACTGTATGAAACTAGCCTGCCTCACAGACTGCATAGGAAACATCCAAAGGATCTTCTATCCTAATGGCATCAAGCTTCAACAGATGTTATCCACAGGGATAATTTCTACGTGTTAATCAACCAAACTCGATATTACAATTTATCGAATGTCCTTATTGGACAAATTGTAAAGACTCTTGGAGTTAATAAAAAACAAAAATTGTCAGGTGTCCCAAGTTAAAAGCAACGAAGAAATACTGGCTGAATGGCCAAGGCTTCCTTCGACTATTACGAACTTTTCTAACAAGAAACGCAAGAAAAATAGTATTTAAAATTGTCATCTGTTACTTCGCAGAAAGAAAAACCGTAATGCAAAGGAAGGAAGAAATGACGACTAATTCTCTGGGACTTCTATAACCAGAAGAAAACTAAAGAAAAGAAACCTGCAGAAAATATTTCTTCGTGCTGATGTTAGTAAAATATTGCAGAAAATAATGTCAGAACATTAAAAAAAGAAACAATGTTCTTTCTCCCATTTAGAATCTATGGAAGAACTGACCACGATTACTCAAAAGGTAGAAGAATCCTAATCAAAGATCAATTTTCAATTTTTCTAATATTACCTTGAAAATGTTATCTTTATACATTTCATATTTTATCAAGAACAAAGAAACACAGTTTGCCCTCTATATATGAAAACAAACTCTAATTCTAGTATTTTCGATCTTATTTTCGTCACCGAGATTTCCCTTCGTTTCCCTACTCGTTATTAATCATTAGCCAACTTTCTTATCGCACGTTGTCTTTCGATTCAGACGCACAGTTGCTGTGTGAAAATTTCTCCTGTTCGACGAGTATCGAAAATGACAATTACCGAGCATTGTCCTTTAAACGCTACCTCAGCTCCGAATAGTTCTATCAGTGATATAATATTTACTCGAAGTAACATAAACAGAGAGAAAAGCACGCCTACCGATTTTAGGAATTGTTGAAGTTGCCGGAACGTTCGCGTGATCGCAGATCGCAATTACGATGATCGCAAACCACTGTTCCAGGGCGGTAAAGATCACATAATGAGTTTCAGTTCCGAGAGGCGCGTGATGTGTCCGCGGAATTCAGGATGACTTGAAAAAGGCCACAAAGAGGCCGAGGGGGCTGGCCTTCAAGCTTCTGTGCATTTTAATAAAGATTCCGGGATTTGCGATTCGCACGAGGCCGTGAAACCGAAGAGTGATAAAAAGGGATTGGGACAAAGAGACGTCCCCGAGTATCCCCGTTATAAGACTCTGTTAGTTTACCGATACTTTCGGAGAAAGGAACCGAGAAAGAGGTTCAAATCATTTCAAAAGGGATCCGATCCTGCAAGCATACATTGGATCAACGTTTCTTTCTTCCGATAGGTAATTATCCCTTTTGTCTCGTCAGAACAAATCATCTTTCTTCGTGACTTTTCGCTGGTTTCTTCTCGAACGAAAAGAATAATTCGATTTCACGATCTCGTTTAACATAAGGAACAATGGTTACCAGCAATGGCGATTATTGGAAGAATATTTCATTGCAAGAGAGTAATTATACTCGACGTAAGATAAACGCCAATCTAAACACGATTGATTTGTCCTTTCGTCAGTTGTAACGTAACAGTAATAAAAAGAAAAGAAAATCATTGCGGTGATCAATTTAAAATTTTCGAAAACAACGTTCGAGAGAAACATACTTTAACGAATTGTTTATCATACTTTTCTAAAACATTAACCAAACCATTATTTTTACATCAACACACTCATACGCCTTGGGTAGTAAAAAAATTAATTATTAACATTTCTTCTTATTTTTCTTTTATCTTCTAATGTTTTTAATATCACAACTATACTCAGGTGATCCTCGATTATGAGTTACGAATACTCAATAATACTTTGCCTCTCAAATATACTTCAAGGTCATTGAAATCGATCAAAACGTTATTATTGCAAATAAGTATGTTACAAACATTTTGTAACTTTTGTTCACTTTGCATATAGGAAAGTTTCGCAGGTAATTAATATCTTATAAATTGTTATGGCAATTATTGGACACACGTTGTTTTCCAGGTCCTAAAACTGGAGTCTACGTTACATCCATAAACTCACTACATGAACTGTAGTTTACTGTTACTGTTTAATTCAGAGATTAAAATTCTGCAACAAGTAACTCTTTTAAACAGTTGTACGATGGTTCTTAGCGAAACGTTTACAAAGGACCAACATTCGAAATACCATTATGGTAAACCGAAAAAGATAAGCACATAAATTCCACTTACGTTTCAAACACGTATGTACCGGTTCTCTTATCCATTTTGTTCAGTTCTCCATAATACTTTTTCCGGTTGTCGGTTCTTTATAACCGTTTCAAGAATCGGAATTCATATTACAACTGTTTTCAATTCTTGGTTTAACTGATCATCGCCCAACAGAATGGGTAAAGAATTTTTCCTATCAAGATGACCGATAGAACGTTTTCCAAGTGGATTCTTTCTTCGACCCAACTAAAGATCGACGAAGAATTCTCTTTCACTCGACTTCATATCCGAGAAGGATTTATATTGGAATCGTATAACTTGTTGAGCATCGATGTAATAGCGAAGCTCGTGCTTCTGAACGATATTCTATGGCATAGTGGTAACAATGCAACTACACTATCTCAAATTACAGAAAAAAATTGAACTGTGATGAACTCTTTTTATCGTGTCCTTTACAATACTGATATATCTAACAACGATACACATATTACATATTTACTTGCAATGGAAGTTGATAATCGATACTAGTCAGACTCCTAAAAAGTTTTGTGTTATCAATTGAATCATTTGATTGCCATGGATACCTGGCTGGACAGCTATGGAATTTCAGGTCCCCGATTAAATTACTAAATGTTAAAGATCCCTCGTTGAACATTCAGGGATTAGATTTCTAGTTGTGTGTGTGCCCAATCGGTCAATTAAAGATCTTAGGTTCAAAATTTGAGAACTAGGGTGTCATGAATTCCTAGTTGCATCCTTAAAGATTGAGTTACCGATGCAACTACTAAAAGTGCATACGTGATGGAAGTTGGATCGAAATTATGAGAGAAGTATACTGTACCGTGGTTTGTAACTCTTAAATTTTTCTGTTGTTTAGATGCAATTTGGAATATGATTGATCGCAAACATTTAGAACGACTAATGAATTGATTTTACCAACGTTGCGAGTCGTGTATTTTTAAAATAACTGAGTGTAAATTTCACCAGTCGTTTAATTAATCATCGTACTGCTTACACTACTCGTTGCACTATCATTCTGTTTATGCTAGTCTACAAATACGCGTCCTTTATTTCTCAAACAGAAAAGCAAGTTCGCAGGACGTAAAAGTAAGAGTGTTTGGCGTGATTCTCAATCATGGAAGTGGCCTTGAGCAACAAATTGAGTTTAAATCGACTACAATTCACCGTTCAGAGGTAACAGATTATGACATTGCTTGTCGAAGCTCGAACACGTGTATTGTGCTTGCTCTTGATGTTTCACAGACAATTTCTGTACATTATTACCCATATTTGTCAGGCAACATAGTTACAACGTCAACTGACACATACACGATCGAATCGAAACATGCGTTCCAATATTCACGATCATATAATATTAACTCTAGAACTACAGATAGATTCTATATATTAAGGTGTTTCTCGTACTATGTCTCTCAAGAAAATCGACGATTGAGAAAAAAGAGGAAATTATGAAATTGATTGTATCCATAAAATAGAAAAAATCTTAATGTCTTTTGAAAATATAATATGGAATTTATAGCGAAGTATACTATAAATTTGGAATTTAAAGTAAATTTCTTTGTAAAGCAGTTGAAGCCAGTCTTTTTTACTGGTTGGTAAATCTAGTGTTAAACACGTTTACACGATACGACACGTGATGTCGTAACTTTGGCATAGTGTTGGATTAGAAAAATGTAGCTTTAAGAGAACAATAAAAGAAATAAAAGAGAGAGTAGGAATCGGTAAGGATCAAAGCCAGACTCAACGAAAAGATAGTTCACAACGAGCAGCTCATGTATGGTTAGGGAAATTTAGCATGCAACGGTTTCGGTTGCAGAAGAGTGTGTCGTTGGAGCGAGGGCTTCTCGAGTGTTGAGCCAAGGAGTGTTGAGCCAAGGAATGTTGAGCCAAGGAGTGTTGAGCCGAGGAATGTTGAGCCAAGGAGTATTGAATGGTGAAGCATTGTACAGAGTTGTATCATAGTCTCGTTATTGGTTTAACGTTATTTTAATTTATTAACATTGGTCTCGTTATTTACTATTATCTAGCTATTGTCTAGATACTAATTATTTATAATTGATAAATTATTCCACACGATGTTTAACGGTAACAAACAATTAAATCTTATCGATGTGCACATCGGTTCTACGTTCAAGAAACGACCTTTCTTACCACGACCAATCCGGAAAGATTACAACAAACTCGAAAGGTACAATTGTAAAGAAATCACTGAAAATACTGAACGGAGAAAGAGAAAAGCAACAAATAGGCGGTGTAAGATCCGTGATCGCGGCTAAAAGTGCCAGAGAAAGAGTTAAAGATAGAAAAAGATTAGAAAGGTGTGAGAAGAGGGCCGAGATGAAAAGACGAGAGAAAAAGTGAAAGAAAATCAAGCGTGGATACCTCAGAGGATCAGAACCGAGGAAGATAGTTGATGTTAAAGCATGGTACGGAAGGGAATGGGGAGAGAAACGGGAATGGGATCTCGTAAGAGGGTCTTGGTAGCGCAGGAAGCAACAAGGAGGAAAGAGAAACGAAGGACCTACAGAGGGAAAAGGAACAGGGACGGAAGAAGAGAGGAAGGAAGAACAGAGAGAGCGAAGAAACTGGGAATCGAGTAAGCCGTGGAATGCAGTTGGAATGCCGGTGCTCACCGACCGACCATTCGGTAATGACTACACGTGTATACCATAACGGATACACGCGCCAATCCCCCACCTACACCGTTACTTGGCTCTGGCTGCATACGCTGGTTATCCGCTCCGTGTCTAAGCGTTTCGCAGCGTAACGAAGCTACGAACGGTCTCGACATGCATTTATGCACGTTTTGTTTATGGAACACCTTGCGCGTATAATCTTGCCGTGACACAAAGGAATCAAGGGATCTTGACAGGGAGGCATTTAGTGACCGCGAAATTTTCAGGCACGACACTACACTGTGTTGAAACAATACGTTTATTTTAACAAAGTAGACCGAAAGCCCCCGTTCTTTTTAATCCCACTCCGTATAAACTTGCACGATTTTAAAAAGTACTCGCCGTTTTTTTATTTTCTCTTTTTCCTACGAAACGGTTTATGGGAGCGAAGAATAAATCGGGGTCCCTTCAAAGTTCACGGACTGAACAATTCTCCTTCAACTAATCGCAGACTATTTGTTGATTCGATCAATCGTTTTGTGAACTAAATCGTTATGTAAACTAAATCATTTTGTGAACTATTTCGTTGTGTGAACTAAATCGTCACATTGTCGAGTTAACTGACCTCGACGACGTGTGAAATACGAGAGTATGAGATAAGAAGTCCGACATCAAAGAATTGATGTCGAAGTATACGGAAACGGAAATACGTTAACATTTATGCGAAGTGTTATCAAAATCGGCGTCAGATAGTTTGCGACCTACCCTTGTGTGCCTGTCAGATTGGAGTATCTTCACATTCCTACCGTGCAAACGTCCAAGTCGTTGGATGTTACGATTGGTGGTACAGTAGTTACCCGACAATAGTCTCCACTCTTACCTGTGTAATCACTGCACAATCTCGTGCTTTGAACGATAAGCAGAATACGAGAAGCGGAGCGGAAGTTTACGACATTTCCTACTGCAAGGAGCTACGAAGAATGCCACGAAGTGATGTTCACGATGTGAGTGAAATTATTGGTCTAGTCGCTCATAAAATCCGTTTTCACAGTAGTAAGAATTAATGTTAGTCGTTAGATCGTGTGACACGAATTTCTGACCGGTAGTGAGAAGAAGATTGTTCGTCGAACTTTGTTACTCAATGTCAAATGGTGATGATTCAAACTAGACAAATATAGTAGATGTACCTAAATTTGTTACGTTGAAATAATTATCGTTAGTAAGCTCGTTACAAGTACAATGTTACCATTTGCTCTAATGAAAGGATCAAAAATAATACCTTCATGATGAATTTATGTAGAAAAAATGATCAATTTATCGTAATGATACAGTTTTAAACGAAATAGTCTCACAAAGGTTCCTCGCTCTTTTTAGCACATTGAATCGCACGTACTGAAAAACGATTAATAAGTCCGAATTCTTTTTATGAATTTTAACTGTTGCGCGATAGTCGGTGAGAAATGTCAAAGTTGGATCATCTCGTCGATAATCGCTCCCCGAAGAACAAACTAATGTTATCGGAATCGTTGGAAATATAAATGATAAAATTGAATTGATTGTAGATGTGTATTTGGTCACACTTGACTGTCGAAGTGGAGTCCTTAGTTGTGTACAAAATGATTGTTGACTGAATAAAGCTCACGGATGCGTTGACTGAATGTTTGATACGGAATGAAGTTTGATCACGGAATCAATGTTTTTTCGTCTCTATTTACATGGGTTTGGTGAGCGTTCCTATTGGTAAATGAGTTTGTCGGAGAAGTGATCACGGTTGTGCGTGATTGGGTTAATTTTGAGTAGAAAGGGAAACATGGAATAGAAAATTTTCTTTCTCGATATTGACATGGAGTTCTGGAAAGCATTGTTAATAAAAATTGAAAGTTTGGACAAAGGTTTTTGATTTCCTTACAGATATTTTGCAGCTGTCCAAAAAATCAATGTTATGGGGGTTAATTTTGCGTAAAAGAAGGAGAAAAAATGGAGTGGGAAATTTTCTTTCTCGATATTGACATGGAGTTCTGGAAAGCATTGTTAATAAAAATTGAAAGTTTGGACAAAAAGGTTTTTCATTTCCTTACAGATAGTTTGCAGCTGTCCAAAAAATCAATGTTATGGGGGTTAATTTTGCGTAAAAGAAGGAGAAAAATTGGAGTAGGAAATTTCCTTTCTTGATATTGACATGGAGTTCTGGAAAGCATTGTTAATAAAAATTGAAAGTTTGGAGGATGGTTTTCGATTGCCTTGTAGATATTTTGCAGCTGTCCAAAAACCTCAAGTTATAGTCACCGTCAAACCTAACGACTTGTTTGGAAAATTAAAAACTGCGCGATGATCGAAGACACGGTTCGACAGTTGAGTATGCGAGTTAATCCTGTCATAAAATGGCGGATTCCAAGAACTCGCAACATTAACAGAGGTTCTGAAGATAGATCTAAACATCGAAATAATTTTCTTCCGCTGTCTGCTCGGATCGCCTAACAGTTTATTTAATAAATAGAAAATTATTTCCTCAGTTGAGGAGCAAGTTTACGTTCCTGAAACGCAGGAAAAAATTACAGTATTGTCTCGTTATAGATCATCATTCGTGTTTCGTTGTAAGTAGTCTCTCCATCCCCTCCACTGCTTTTATAATTGCTGTGGCGAGTGCGACAAACTGCACGTGAAACTGCAACTATAAAGTTTGCTCGAGTTTGACGGCTTTATAACGAATTTTGTATTGCAATGATCTTTAAATTTCATTAACCAGCCCCTACTGGCATTGAACGAAAACAGTATCTCAATTTCATTTCCTATTTCCTATGCATTCTCCTGTAATAATAAATCCATAAGTGGATTTCTCATTGCCCTCTGTTCTAAAAACCACGTCTAAAGACGGTTTACCAAATCCACAAAACTTCATGTAATAATGTTGTTAAAGAAGTTTTGTCGTTCGATAAGAAATGAAACTGTTAGGTTCGTCGTTATATTATTCTAAAGATAGTACTACTGTTTGATGAACATGTGTCTAGTTTCATATAGATCTGTCGAATCGTTCGTGTATTTACAGTTGTTCAAAGTTGGAGTGTCATAGTATTTTTCTACAATGGAAAAAATGACAAAACTTATTGAATAACCTAGTACTTTTTACTTTTTCATTCCTGTCACCAATTTCATTTTGATCAGTACCCAAGAGATCAAAATTCCCCCTTAAACAGAAGGCTGACAAATTATAAAAGTTTCTTGATGATACGATCTTCAGACTGTGGAAAACAGAGTGAGTAATTTGTTGTTTGGAACATCGGAAACTATGATCGTTTCCTTTAAAAATTAGCGAAACTCCATTAAAGGAGCATACTTTTTGACGAAGTTACAGCCATTTAAGGTTACAGGTCTTAATTTTATCCTTTCGAGAACATTTTTTGTCGACAAAAAAATTATGTCACATGCGTCCTAGTATGCTTTACACGCACGCAAATTTTTATTAAAATCGAACCTGTGGATTAGGAGAGCTTCCTCATAATACATGTTGTTTTTCTCTCTCTTCAAATCACTGGAGAAGAGATCTTGAATTTTTGATCCCCGTACGAGCTCCCAAATAACTGTTGTACTCGTGCGTGGTTTATGAATATATATATATATATATATATATATATATTTATATTATAAGTTACAGTGATAATAGTATTAGACGTAGTGTCGGTGACTAGTTTCGCTTGGAGCGTCTTTTAATTGTCTCGTCTTATTGCCTTTCAGTCATACTGTCCGCGACACGCTCTCCGGACATACTCTCAACGTCATACTGTGTGTCCCTTAATGATCCTTCTCGGGTTTCCAAATGCAATCGATCTTTTTCTCAGTCTACTGAGAATTTCGGCGGCGTTCATCGTCTTCGTGGCATAAAGCCACACGCAATTCACATAAACGTCCTGTTTCATCAACCTATGCTCACTGGTCACTTCAAACAACGAACCATCCTTCACACAACGATCATTCGTTTTGCCTTGGCACACCAGTTCGGCAATGTTCCCCAGTTCAATGTCTTTTTGCTGCACTGCGCGCAGTCGTGCAGTCACACTCTGCTCACCCTCGTTCACACACATGCACGCATCTCTATTCGATTTCGTATCGGCGTCTGCATTACAAATCTCCGGCACAGGTCCATTCGACGATACCATTCTCAAATGCACCGGTACTTGTTCCTCTTTAAAACCAAACTCTAATTTAACGTTCGTCTTTAATAAATTCGTCAACGGTCTCGCAATAATCGCGTACTGGCTTACAAACATTCTAAAACAACCAATCAAACCCAGAAGATTCTGCACGGCTTTAACACTCTCTGATTTTGAGAATCTCGCAACGGCATCGGTTTTTTGTTCCGACGGACGCACACTACATTCTTAATCATGTGCCCTACGTACTGGATCTTTGATTCCGCAAATTGACCTTTGTCCCAGTTAATGGACAACTGAAACTTACTCGCGGCGTTCAATACGCTCTCAGGGTTTTCTACAGTAATTCTACATGCAACATCTTTGGTATACGGAACATCTATTTTGTAAACTTCGCAAACAGCGCCCATTTTCACACATTCATCCTTCCGCGTCAAAGACAAATCGCTATTTGTATCGATCAATGCTACTGAGTCATGCTTCGTTGTCTTTACCTTCTCGTGATGTTTTCCTCGAGGAAGCTGTGCGACACTACAAACATCCTTTTCCACGTTCAACTTTTGCGGGCACTTCGACCCAACGTGCCCGTGTTCGTTGCACTTGAAACATTTTATCCCTTTGTCCTTCATTGGACAATTCGCACTCACACGATTTGGCAATCCAAAACTAAAACATCGCTTCGTCTTCGCAGTTACAATACGCACTGATCTCTGCACTTCATCTTCCATGCGCTTCGTCCCCGCATTTCCAACACGCACTAGTCTCTGCACTTCATCTTCCATGCGCTTCGTCTTCGTTCTAATGCTGTTCTTCGTTTCCTCGTAGATTATGAATTTTTTCTGAAATGCTCCTGGCTCCATACAACACGACTTTGTTACACTCTTCGTCTTGAATCCCGTCGATTATGTATCGTACCACAGCATCAGTCTCCACGTCTACTCGAGAGGCTATGTCGAGCATCCGATAGATGTATTCTTCATACGATTCGTCGTTACGCTTCCTCCTTTGTGTCAGCTCCTCATGTGTTCGGTAGTTACTGGTTTTACAACCAAATTCCGACTTCGAAGCGCTCTTCAAACATTTCCAGCTTCGGCCACATTTCTCGTAATTAACAAACAGCTTTGCCGAACCTCGTAAAAGTCTTTTGGCGTATATTATCATTTGAATGTCAATCCATTCACACGTATCGGCAGTTTCCTCAAAATCGCTGATCCAAAGTTTAACGCTTCGTTTGTCGTCCCCGTTGAACGTTGTCATCGACTCTTCCACATCTTTAAAACTAGGTACACATTTTACCTGTCTCCTCTTTCCGCATGTATCGCGTCCTGATCTTCCATTATCGCCGTCGTCATCGTCGTCATCAACGTCTTCTTCAACTCTGTCCACATGATCTTCTTCGTCGTCCTCGTCGGAATCACTCGTATCTTCGTTTCCACTTTCCTCTTCTAGCGTCAAGGCAGCTTGCAAACGTCGTCGTAATTCTTCTTTGTTTCCAGTGATTATTCATTTTCGTCTTTTCAATTCTGTTAGAAGCTCTACCAACTTCATTTTACCAACTTCAGAATTGTCGCACATATTTTTACCACTGACACTTTTTCGTCGTGTCTCGCAGCTCATCCTTGTAACTCTCGTCGTTTCACCTTCACACTGAACTACGTCTAAACTATCCTGCATAACGACACCTGTCTGATTCATCCCGGACGAGCCCCCAAAATTGTTGTTTTTCTCTCTCTTCGAATCACTGGAGAAGAGATCTTGAGTGATTGATCCCCGTACGAGCCCCCAAATAACTGTTGTACTCGTGCGTGGTTTATGGATATATATATTATAAGTTACAGTGATAATAGTATTAGACCTAGTGTCGGTGGCTAGTTTCGCTTGGTGCGTCTTTTAATTGTCTCGTCTTATTGCCTTTCAGTCATACTGTCCGCGAGACACTCTCCGGACATACTCTCGGCGTCATACTGTGTGTCCCTTAACGTTCTTCTCGCACTCTATATAGTCATGCCCATTCATTCTCTTTCGTTCCAATCCTCAGTCTCTCTCACTTCAGACATTCGGACACGTTCGACGATTCTAATCGTTCGTCTTTTCCAAACATATTCCCTTTCATCCCCATGCATTCTCACGCTCGGTCGTCGCGCAAGACCCCCTGTAAAGGATACTCGTGCCTTCCAGGAAAACTAGCGGACAGATCGACGCCAAATGTTTAGCTCAACTCAAGTCCGACCGCACGCGCTATCTTGTTGAGGCCTGCGCTCGAAGTAGGTCCAAGCGGACGCGGAAAATCCGATACCACACATAGTGTAATATTATACTTTTTCGATCCACCGTGAAATGAATAATTAAAACCGTCAAATGATTCGAGTGAACTTTCTTACGATTTCTCGCCATCGTGTGCCATCTTGCTCATTCGTAGACTGTCGCACTTGCCGCGACAAAGAACAAACGAACTCCAAAATAGAGGACTGTTTCGTTATAAGTAATGCCTGCCTCCCCAAGTACACTACTTACAACGAGGCAATACTGTATTCGGTGGGACGACAATACAACGTGGAAACGCATTATCTATGAGAAAACGGCGTTGTGTCGTATTTCACGTATTTCACGTAACTCCAAGCTCGGAAGTTTAAAGCTTCGAAAGGCAAGGGAAGTTTAACGAGCGCGCGAGTTCACGACGGTAAGGACAAACGCGGAGTAGGTCGCGTGAATAGCCCTGTACAGTTCGCAGTGACGAGTATATCGGTCTCGAAAGCAGCCGTTCCCTCGCATTACGAGCGCAGCTTTCGAATTTATTCGCCGCGTGGACACACCAGACCAGGATGTTCTTGGACTGCCTGTAAGCACGTATACCGGACAAAGCTCACGAGGCCGCTAGACCTCGCGATGTATCTCCACCTCCACGCGCGGCGGAAGTAATCGTTTTAACGTGCAATGGCACCGATCGTTAAGTACCGTGGTCCTCGTCTTACGTCACGCCGAGATCGCGTTCTGTCTAGCGATGGGAACAACGCGACTCGAATCCGCTCTGACGAATTATGCAATCGAACCGGAACCACGCGGGAACCAGTTTTTCACGGGAAGACACGTGGATACTCGTGGCCCGTTACAAACGGAACATTTACACGATTTATCGATAGAACTCATCGAAACGAACGAACCATTTTTAATACACCGATATTCGTTGATCGATTGGGAGGTATTCGAATTTTTTTGCGGATACAGGATTATTTTACAAATTGTTACGTACTGGGGTAAACTTGGACAAATTTTGGGAAAATAACAACGTTTACGAGACACTTACAAGGAAATGTAAATGGGTAGAAACTAGATATTTAAAACGATGAATGCACAAATACATCGAAGATCAACAGTTGATGTTTCGTCGAGATTATAAATCGTTTTATAACAATGTACATTTTTAATTTATTTGATTCTTCGCGTCGTGTTAAAGGGTTGTATTTAGATGTCTAGACTAGTGCAACCGAGTGTACTTAAACAAAAATAAGATAGGGTAGTTAAGAAAAATGGAATGGTTCGTGTTACCATCTAGTAGCTTTAAACTTCGAATGAGTCTAGGTAGGCATCTGAGATTAACATATGCAGTAAAAAGAAACTATGAAAAATCACTCTAAGTATAAGAAATGCTACGAAATATTTACAATTACCTGTATACAGTTAGCAAAACAACATTATAGGAGAACCACGGTACTATCAAAGATCTAAATATAATTAATTCCTAAGTGTATTCGATTGGATCATCTATTAGATTTGAACACGCTTATCTCTTGAGAAAACTTGCTGATCCTTAGTCTTGCTTACTCGAATCTTTTTATTTCTTCCGATGAATTCCTTTATTCAATTAACTGTACCACGCTGTTAGTCGAATAAAAAGAATTCATTCACGAATGGAAGGATTTCGAGGTTAGATAAAGATTACCATTTAACGGAACAAATTTCGAACAGTATATCTTTTAAACTTATACTTGACGTTAGAATATTATTCTTCACCGATCGATCACGTGGAAAGAAATGAATCGACGATTCAGAAATGTTATTCCGATTCTGTTCCTCCGATCCAATAATAAATTTTAATACTGGAATTCTTTTCGTACAATTCTTATGAATCACGCGATACCGTGTTGCTCTGGGTTTGATCGTAAAAAGCTTGAAAACATCGTCACCGTGAGACCGTTGCGTCAGCGTGAACATTCTTCGAAAGGAACGACTTGATTGAGAATTTCGAGAAACGAGCATCGAGTGCCCATCGCTAGTTACAGCTTACGGCCACTCTAAGACTGTATCTACGTAGGTACTCGGCTACGCCTCAATACATTGCCTCGACCCACGCGCCATTGTCTTCTCTTTCGGACGACGCTGGCTGATGTAAGAGGGAACGAGATATGTACGTATTCGCGGATACGTTTCAGCGACAGAAAAGGTTTCACTGAAATTATAAGCAGATAGGCAGATACGTAGGACGATGCTGGATATCGAAATCCGACGCTGAACTCTTACAGAACGAGAACATTTTTCAACAACGAAAGCGAAACATAATTATCGGGACAGACGACTTTTCGGGAAATATTAACAAAATACTTGCACTTTTTCCAAGAGACAAAATTCCCCCCTTACAATGTTTCGTTCGTGACAAGAAATTTTCAAAAATTACTTATGCCTTCGCTTATGCCTATGCTCGATAATTTCTAACCGAGGTTTCTGGGCAACGATCATAATATTTCTTAATTGTAATTTCATGGTGAGCTGTTAAGCAGTCTGAATAAATGTACCAAATTGCATTCGTTAATTTTTATAAAATACAGTGGCCTTTCTATCGTTGTTCATCGATTTTTATATGTAAATAAGTGAAATACGGTTGCGATAACACGCAACACAAGCGAAAAGAAATATTTATTTTGTCAAACGTAGATCAAATTATTTTTCTTCAAATTGGAAAGTTTTAAAATTGATATTTCTGTTTATTGTGTAACGTTGTTCGATGCATTGGAGTAAATGTGTAACCGACCCGAAGAACAGTACTCTACATACAAAAGCAATACTTATAGATTACGCTACCTAATATTGTAGAATAATCGTTCTTTATTATTAATACAAAAAGGCACGCAATACAAGCGAAAAAGAATCTTAATTTTGTCAAACATAGATTGAATTATTTTTCTTCAAATTGGAAAGTTTTAAAATTGATATTTCTCTTTATTGTGTAACGTTGTTTGATGCATTGGAGTAACTTTGCAGCCAACCCAAGGAACAGTATTGTACGTACAAAAGCTTAGAAATAATGCTTACTAATATTGTACAATGATTGTTCTTTATTATTAATACAAAAAGGCACGCAACACAAGCGAAAAAGAATCTTAATTTTGTCAAACGAAGATCGAATTATTTTTCTTCAAATTGGAAAGTTTTAAAATTGATATTTCTGTTTATTGTGTAACGTTGTTTGATGCATTGGAGTAACTTTGCAGCCAACCCAAGGAACAGTATTGTACGTACAAAAGCTTAGAGATAATGCTTACTAATATTGTACAATGATTGTTCTTTATTATTAATACAAAAAGGCACGCAACACAAGCGAAAAAGAATCTTAATTTTGTCAAACGTAGATCGAATTATTTTTCTTCAAATTGGAAAGTTTTAAAATTGATATTTCTGTTTATTGTGTAACGTTGTTTGATGCATTGGAGTAACTTTGCAGCCAACCCAAGGAACAGTATTGTACGTACAAAAGCTTAGAGATAATGCTTACTAATATTGTACAATGATTGTTCTTTATTATTAATACAAAAAGGCACTCAACACAAGCGAAAAAGAATCTTAATTTTGTCAAACGTAGATCGAATTATTTTTCTTCAAATTGGAAAGTTTTAAAATTGATATTTCTGTTTATTGTGTAACGTTGTTTGATGCATTGGAGTAACTTTGCAGCCAACCCAAGGAACAGTATTGTACGTACAAAAGCTTAGAGATAATGCTTACTAATATTGTACAATGATTGTTCTTTATTATTAATACAAAAAGGCACTCAACACAAGCGAAAAAGAATCTTAATTTTGTCAAACATAGATCGAATTATTTTTCTTCAAATTGGAAAGTTTTAAAATTGATATTTCTGTTTATTGTGTAACGTTGTTTGATGCATTGGAGTAACTTTGCAGCCAACCCAAGGAACAGTATTGTACGTACAAAAGCTTAGAAATAATGCTTACTAATATTGTACAATGATTGTTCTTTATTATTAATACAAAAAGGCACGCAACACAAGCGAAAAAGAATCTTAATTTTGTCAAACGAAGATCGAATTATTTTTCTTCAAATTGGAAAGTTTTAAAATTGATATTTCTGTTTATTGTGTAACGTTGTTTGATGCATTGGAGTAACTTTACAGCCTTATAATTTTCCCAATTTCTTATCATTTTGCGCATGTATACGTAAGAAGATGCTCCACAGAACAAAGCCGGTATTCCGCTGGTCTCACGACTTCTTCGCGACATGAATCATGCCTGTTCCGGTCCGACCCACGCGTACGTGTCCCTGAAACACCCGCGCCACGGTCTCATCCTCGTCTCGACGCATCTTGTCCGTCTGAACTTGTCTCGATTACGCTTAAATTTATGAAATAGTCTTTTATGGCAATATCCTACGCCTCTACGCCAACGGTTTGGTGTTGTGAACTGGGTCTCGAAGTTCAAGTACGAAGATCTTCGAACGCACGTTGCAAATCATATCGAGGAAACGTTAAACGCACGAAATATCATAAATCGAAGATGAATCTCAATTAGTCGAAAATTTTTTTCGCGTGTTCCGTGTACTTGTGACAGCTTTACAAAATATAAATAAATTATAAATGGCGTATATTTTGGAAGCTAACACAATTTAGAATATTACCGATCACGGTCTACATAAGTTTGTTTTTTTTTTTTAATTTTAATGCTAACCTACATGCCGTAAGACAAAATATTTGTAACATTCACATAAGTATAGTAATGATTTTTACGAGTTAACAAACATATGAAACTTGTTTAGGATAATTTTAATTTATATTTTCTTACGTCTGAAGATTACCGAAAACTGTTTATGGAAAACAGTTCTGTTTAATAAAATGCTTGTTCCTTTTAATAATTTTATAGGTACATTTTTTTCGCAAAACAAGCAACAACTACGATTAATTGTAATTTAAAATGTTCAATTTCTGGAAAATCACTTTAAAATGTATTGAAGTATATTAGTATGAAATCAATGAAACCAAACCAGCTGCTTTTTACTTCTAAACTATAGCTGTTGATCGCATTTCAATTTTAAGAAGGTAAATGAACTGTAGGAATTGACAGTATTGATCGAAGAAAATAAAATGATTTAATAAACATATATCTGAACGCGTATAATTTTAAAGGCAGTTAATTTCTTAATTCGTAAGTCATAGCGAGTGTTCAAGACTATGGTTGTTTTTATTTACGAAATGTAGGTATTTTTCGAGACTTAACATAATTCGAAAAATACCCACCTCTTAAAAAAATAGAAAGAACTTTACGCAGTTGTAGATTCCCTAAACATAAATAAACATCGATATTTTAGAGATATTCTGAGATAAATTTGAACTTTTCTCTTTCTCTCCTTTTAACTTCTCTTCACCAAATTGTTCCAATACGAATATATCATTTATTCCTTAAAGTACCAACTTTCGTCTCAATAATGTTTCAGTACAACGAACGATTCACGAGTTACCGTTTATACTTGGAAAATTAGTCGTGTCACTTTGTAAATTACTTTCCTCGCGGTGTAAATTTGTCTGCAGTTAAATGCCTTTATCTTGAACATTTAATTGCTCGGTTAAATTTTAACCTCGTAAAACTAACGTTTGTGCAAAAGAGAACCAGCTAATATCACAGATAGCTTCCGAGAGGCCATCTGCATGAGAAGAAATTCGTCTGTTATCCGTGGAGGCAATTTCGGATATAGAGAGTTAATGAAAGTACCCTTCCCTTTATTGGCACGTAAAGAGAACGAGGAGAGAAACGGATTAATTCTCACGCTGGGTATTCCCCGTACAATATGGAGACGGTACGTACCATCCAATTACGTCTGAGCCCCGTCCTTAGCTCGTGAACGTCGTTTAATCGCGGCCCACGTGACCAAGACGAGAATCAAGACGTTACCTTCAATATCTAAGACATAAAATAATCGACCTAAAGGGTAGACAGTCCTGGTGTGATTGTTCTCTGATTACGCTCGAGCTAGCCGTGCCAAAAGATAATCGCCACGCAAATACTCCGACATGATACTCATCTGGGCTTGTCACGAGAATACAGTGGGCCATATATTAAACAGTTTGATCAGAATCCACCCAACAATCGAGATCTGGGGAGATTCTATTAAAATCGATTCATTTTTCCCCCAAAAGGACTGTGTTACTATTTAGTGGATCGATTTATACGTGTTCACAGTAATAGATTGTTCAATAAGTTTCGTCGTTCGATAAAACTTATTGAACGACCTAGTATTCGATTGTTTACAAACAATGCTCCTTATTTTGAACATTGTCTCTTAACGTTTCGCGAGTTGTTTCAGTTTGTTCGTTTGATAACATATTTACGCGTTCGAGGTATATAGTTATTTGCATCTGAAGCGATAATTGCATGTTCTTCTAATCGAGAAATGGCCTATATACATCCGATCCATGAGCTAAAAGACTGTTCCATAAATTCATTAAATTCTTACTTGTAGAGTCATTTGAATTCCACTGTCCATTATCAGAGCACTCATCAATATCAATATTATCGATCATATGAAAATATTCGTACATGCACGGTTTGAAACTTTCCTTTTACGTGGAGTTAAATATCAACAATGACATACCAACTTGTTTAAATTTATCTCTAATACATACATACATATATATATATATATATATATATATATATATATATATATAAATATTATATAAATACGTAGAAAAAAATTAAAAAAACATCGACGGCTGTAGTAGAATATAAACAATGGAAATACAAAAACAAAATATTCATTCATTTTTTCTTCAGGAATGTAATTGTTATATAATTCACAAAAAATTAAATCAAATGACGAACTATATCGGTTTTTTTAAGTAATAAATGAATAATAATTGCCTTTTATTGAATCTTTATTGAACGAATGAAGAGAGAATTAATTCAGAAGTAATGGATTTTACCATGAGTTCTTATACATCTATTAACAAATATTTTGTGCAATTAAGAAACATTAAATTCGAATGCAAGTTAATGCACGCACTATTGTATAATTTCGTTCTCTGTTCTCGTACAACGAACGCGTCGTGAACGATTTCACAAAGACCATATTTTTTCGTATTTCCCAAATGGCCGATTCCTTTCAATTTAAACACATCTATACATCTTACTTTCCCTTTGAAATTCCCTTTCAATTTCCCTTACTTTCCCAACACCCCTCGTTTACACGAGGAAAATAATGTTATGCGTCCTATAAATATTCATACTACGATAGGCCCATGAAATAATAAAATAAAAATGAAAGTTCCATAATTTGATTTGTTTTATCTCTGTGAAGCAAAGTTTTTTACTTGTAGCAGAATAAAATGTTTCTTTGCATGTTTTTCGTTCCTTCTTTTAAAGAAAATGAATTCTAATATACTATTTGGAGTGTCTGGAAGATTTTTGTAGCAACTTCTCCAGACGTATAAATAATAGGAACATGATATGTGCTCCAAAATACTCTTTAAATGCTTCAACAAGAACACAGAATGTAAAAGTAACGTTGTACCTAAATGTGATTAAAGTCTGACGAGAATTTTAGCAATAGGTTCAGACTATTTTCAATTAAACGCTACAAAAGCGAAAAAATCTTTTCTACTACGTAATGATTATGCTGTTTTTCTTTTATAAATTAAAATCATTGCGAAGACAAACAATTTTTAAAGATTTATGTTAATGCTTGTTCACAAGAAACATTTTCATTAGAAGAATCATCTGAAGCATATATTAAATTTAGTTGTGTATCGATCCTGATCGTGAAATCGCCCCATGATGAAATTCAGATTATTCTAAATTCGAAATAACCGATTATTTCAGTCGATTAGACGTTATCGTGTTAAGAAGCATACATACGATACATACGTACATTGAAAAGGAATATCATTGTTTAATAGTTGAGACGTCATCAATCGGTCTTAAAACATGTTTTTCCGTAAAGAATATTTTTTCGAAATATTTTTCGATTTCAATACTATTTTTCTTAACACGTACAGAGGAAATAAAATCAAGGAAATTACTAATTTTCCTTGTATTTCCTTTAAATCGTGTCTAGCCAAAACTTATCATTTATCTTTCATTGCTACAATTTTCTCTGACGTGTTCCAAGAGCAACGAAAGAGATGAGAATAATCAAAAATGATGGAAGTGGTTTACGGAAGAACTGAACCTTGACCTCTGTTAAAGCTCAGAATTCCGTTAAATTTCGCAACCGTTGAAGGAAGCAAACAATGTCTGCTATAAACTTACCATAGATATGATCTCGAGGCAGAAAACACTTGTCGTTCTGGGCGATGCGAAATTCCAAATGGAAACTTGGAGAACTTACCCTTGGCTGCTTTTGTTCGACGTTATTCCGCGACTCAAACTACATAACTCCGACGTGACCGCGTCTAAGGTGGCTAGCAGGAAAGCCCAATCTGCAACGGGTGGTCTGACGGGACACGCGTACCCTATTATAAGCCCCCACGCCCCCTTTTAGCTCCACACAGCTCGTAATACGAGAACGGGACTTTGTGTCACGTAATGCTGCTGTAGCACGAAACTTCCAACCGTTCTGGCTGATACGTGGACTTACAACCCCTAAGAACACCGTGGGTACATCCGTGTGCACATTAAATTGTGGTCGACCGAAAAGACCAGCTTCATCTTCGATTCGATTAACTTGCTTACCAAGGAACTGTTCTTCGAACAATTTCCTTGTTCCTCGACACGTTTTTTTTTTTTGTAAAGAGAAGTCTGTGGGTCGAAGAAACTTGCTCGAGAGATAATGTTGCTCACGCAGACAGATGTCTATAACTTTTCAAACAATTTACAGGTTTTGTATCGCTGCGCAGAGTAGGCAGTAGAGAATACCCTCGCGCCTCAGAGATCGTTTTATTAGCAACGACACCGCAAACTTGGACTCTTGGACAACCGTACACACCTCATGTGCGTGGGCCAGACTGTAGGCCATTATGATAATTAGTCGTCACGGACTAACTTCTACGAGACGCTGGAAAGTATACACGATAGGGAAAAATAAACATTTTTTTTTTAGAATCATATACCTCTGTCTATCGTGTCTGTGAAAATACAGAACACCTCTACCTTGTGAAACCTACAAAGGGGAAAGTTGCACAGTCAACATTGAGAACGTCGTTCTATACTTATCCATAGGACATAGCTTAAGACGCGTTCAGAAATAATTAAAATATATAACACTTAAGCGATATACTTAGCATTAATACTTGATATACAAGTATCAAGAGATACCTTCATTTTGTCCAGAGCAATATGATCTTTAAGGAAAAGGTGTTCTTCATAGCATGTGTAGCATGCTTAGTCAAGGGGCTTAGCACAATATACTTAAAACATATAACTCTTAGTAATATACTTATTACTTGTATACGTCGATATGTCCAACATTTGTCAATATACTGTATGTTACTCTAACTAGCTTTCAAGATATTAATATTACGCTATATTTTCTTAGCGCAAGCCATTTAGTATTACCTGGCTTGTTTTTCTGTAGATATGGCTGCCATTTCGAAATTCTTCTCGCTGCATTTATCTTAGCGAGTATGCTCACCCATTGTCTTACGTTAGTTCTTTGCGTTCAACCTACATATCTCTTATTAATGAACGTGGTAAAAGTGGCACAAGACCATAGATGCAACTGAAAGTTGAAGAAATATCATATAAGTTACGAGGATTCGATTCGTGTGTTATCTTTTCAACTTTTAGTTGCATGAAAGATAAAATCTGCCACCTCCTTCGCTTCAAATTGTTACATCTCTCTTGAAACTTTTCATCTTTTAGATCACTAAAATAACCATATCATCAGTAAGAGTCTACCGCATAGGTTATGGTTGCTCATCTTTACTTCTCGAACTGCAAATCAGTGGAATAAAATTAAAAATATGAAATGCATATTCTGTGACTATTAAACAAAGTATCAAATTCTTTGTACATAATTGTATTCACAGGAGTCTTCAAATGACAATTGACATTTTTAACGAAATTCTTGTACTAGTTCTTACAAACATATTCAACGATTTCTTCTTTATCAATATATGTCCCATTATCGATAATTGAATTAAAGCAGTCTTATAACGATAAATTATAAATACACGTAATTGAAAGTTTTTCAGAAATACTTCACATAAATTACAATTAAACATAGTTCGGCTAAGGTCGTGTTTAAATACATTTTCTTCGGGAAAATATCAATACTTTTCTAATAATACTTTCATAAAGATATAATGAAAAATATCAACATTTTCATTTACGTTAGATGACTCATGATTCATATGTGTGCGTTAAGCCGATTCGTGAAATGGAAACACCACGTTTCCCGGTTATATGAAATCGAGTAAATCTGATCCAATTTCATGTAACCAGGGACCAGGGTACGTTGATCCGCATATCGGGACAAAATGCCCAAATCGTGACCAAAATGTGAAATTCTTAAAACAAACCCGATTATTGTTGACGAAATTGGATATTCGGTCAGTAACATATTTAAGACCATGAAGTAGAAACTTCAATTTAGTTGATAGTAAGATTCCATATTAAGTAACTTTGTTTTCCAGTGTATTTCCACCGTGTATTTTTAACAGAAACTTACCATACTACCCGAGTTTAAAGCTCTGTAAAATATGGCTACACTTCCTGTTCTTGTAGTTGAGAGACTTTAAGGTTATGGTCATAAACACACTAGATCTAAAAAATTATTTGTGGTTTTATCAGTTTGCTTCTATCCATACAGTACTCATTCATGGGCCTGTCAGCATATCGCAAGTTTTCTTATTTATTGATCAATTATTCGAGGAAGCTCAGAAAGCCTGAAACAAAGGCCTTGAAAGTTTTCACTGGAAACTTCTAGAATACCTAGAAAGGAGAATCTGCTACACATGCTATGAAAAACACCTTTTCCTTAAAGATCGTATTGCTCTGGACAAAATAAAGGTATCTCTTAATCGGTTTAAAGCACTAGTGGCGGCAACATTAATTATTGGGATAGTTCTCAATTGATGTCAAACTTAAAAATTTTACCGACACTTTTTTACATCACTTTGAAAACAAATAAATTCTTTCCATAGAAGTATGCTCGCGAAAGCTTTCTTTTAAGAGATATCCACTTCTAAAGTTACAAGACGAAGAAGTCAATATCTAAACGAACAATAAAGCGAAACGGAATAAAATAATTTTAACAGGCCTGGGTTTTCAAGGAAATCGAAAGTTTGGAGCATATGCAGAATTTACTGAAATTCAGCATACGGAACATGGTTAAGCATATCTATTACATTTGTTTCCAAGCAGAAAGTTCAATAAATCGAACCACGTATTTAACTAAATGGCTAAACTAAAAAATGTAAGATCTACTAAAGAATTAATGAATGATTCGTGCTAGGCACGAGTTTCGTAATTTTCAGTTTTCAACTACCGAACGCAAATAACTCGAAACTCTATCTTCTTAAATTTCAGTGTATTTCATTTAATTTCATCAGTCGCGATAAAAGAGGTCGATTCCTGGAACAAATATCGACCTACCCGGATAGTTGAACCAATATCGTTTCAGTTATCCGGAGATTACTGTGAAACATGAATGCTCGAAATCGATAAATAATAGAATGTCGATCTACCCGGATAACTGGACCAATTTCGTTTCAGTTATCCGGAGATTACCGTAAAAAATGAATGCTCGAAATCGACAAATAATAGAATGTCGACCTACCCGGATAACTGAACCAATTTCGTTTCAGTTATCCGGAGATTACCGTATAACATGAATGCTCGAAATCGATAAATAATAGAATATCGACCTACCCGGATAACTGGACCAATTTCGTTTCAGTTATCCGGAGATTACCGTGTAACATGAATGCTCGAAATCGATAAATAATAGAACGTCGACCTACCCGGATAACTGAACCAATTTCGTTTCAGTTATCCGGAGATTACCATGGAACATAAATGCTCGAAATCGATAAATAATAGAACGTCGACCTACCCAGATAACTGAACCAATTTCGTTTCAGTTATCCGGAGATTACCGTGTAACATGAATGCTCGAAATCGATGAATAATAAAATATCGACCTTCTCGGATAACTGAACCAATTTCGTTTCAGTTATCCGGAGATTACCGTGAAAGATGAATGCTCAAAATCGATAAATAATAGAATCGACCTACCCGGATAACTGAACCAATTTCGTTTCAGTTATCCGGAGATTACCGTGAAAGATGAATGCTCGAAATCGATAAATAATAGAACGTCGATCTACCCGGATAACTGGACCAATTTCGTTTCAGTTATCCGGAGATTACCGTGGAACATGAATGCTCGAAATCGATAAATAATAGAATGTCGACCTACCTGGATAACTGAACCAATTTCGTGTCAGTTATCCGGAGATTACCGTCAACGATGAATACCCGAAATCAATAAATAATAGAATCGACCTACCCGGATAACTGAACCAATTTCGTTTCAGTTATCTGGAGATTACTGTGGAACATGAATTCTCGAAATTGATACATAATAGAATGTCGACCTACCCGGATAACTGAACCAATTTCGTTTCTGTTATCCGGAGATTACCGTGAAAGATGAATGCTCGAAATCGATAAATAATAGAATTATCGCGCGAACGGTAGGTGTTGCGAAGCAAGTAGAATTTCGACGGGGCATCGCGGTGGGACGTTGTTCGGTATCGAGATAAACGGGCGAGCAGCGATACTTTCTCGTTAAAAGTTTTCGGCGTTCTATTAATTACAGGCTATCGTTCCTCGATCGCGGGGAGGTGCGGAGTTTTTCGTTGGCGAGGAACGGCGTCGGGCGTCGTTAATTCTGTCTGGCGCACGGCTCTCCGTTTCGAATCGGCTCGTTGATTCGGCCGACGAGCGGCCATTTTTCACGCATGCCCGCGTCCTTTTCCGGCAACCTGCCGGTCCCGGCGTGTGTGCGCGTAACAGGCTGCGCGCTATCGCGTGCCTTTTTCCACGAAAAACCACTGATGAAGACGAACAGCCGCGAACAACCGACAATGCGATAGACCGTGAAGCCGCGATAACGCTGCTGCCTCGTTGCCCCTGTCACGCACTTGCGCGCAAACTTGCGTAATTATGATTAAGAACGGCAGATAGATGACTGGATCATTTTCTCCTACCGGTCTCTGCACATTACACCTTTCAGCGGGATTGCCACAAACGGCCAATCATCCTTTGATATCACGAAACAGGTATTCTAGGGAAAAAGAATGATCGGTCTCGGGTTAAGGAGGACGCGGTACTAGGAGCAAGTAGTATGTGGTCGGTACAATTTTTGCTTACAATCGGAATATACGATTGGAACGAGCTTCGTTTAAATTGGAATTTAGAGCTATGGATGCGATTAAATAATAGCTCGGTATTTCCATTTTATCAATTAGTCAAACTTTATTAATATCCCGGAAGGTATATCCTTTGCGTGCGTTCTTCACGAGATCTGACTGCAAATCGCAGTTCGTCATGGTGACGAACGAATTTTGTTTAATAAACGTCACGTATCGGTAGAATAGAATTTTCCAGAAGTTTCTAGAAAGACGTATACACAAATACATGCATATACTCGTATATACACTTATATATACACGTGCATACACATACACACAGGTACATACATATGGTTATCAGAGATGATTTTTGCTGTATCATCTTTAGACGGTATTGGAAATTCAACAGTTTAAACGACACCGAGCTCAAATTTTAACGATCGATGAGTACGAAAAAGCAAGTAAGATTAATATTTTACCATTTGTTTATAGTCACTTGTCCCTACAATTTCAGTCTAGTACTGTTCGAAACGCACGCATCTAAACCGTATATTTCTGTTTTTGCAATTCGTTGTAATAATAGAAAACATCTGACCCAATATCACTCGTAACACCTTCTGGAACTGATCTTCACTTCACTTTGCAAATACTTGGGTTATGCGAATACAAAACTCGAGTTTGGGTCGTAAGAAGTCGGCCGAGATGAGATCTTAACTAAGGCTGAAGGAGGTAAATAATCTATCAAATTACTAACCAAGAACGATATTGCAACCACATCGTTAGACCATGAGAGCTAAGGATCTGTTTATATGTTTATGTCCTTGCAAAGTATATCAAACCTTTCTACATGTATATCAAAACCTGCTAGGTATGTTTAACCATCTGAGCCACTTTAACATGACACGCGTATACATAATGTTGGAATTTGAGGAAATGAAATGCAGTCCAAGTTATACCGTAACAATCTATGTAAATAAAACGCAGTTTTGTTATCTTTTTCTTACAACACAATGAGAAAAGAACTGGAGCAATTGCGATGAAACTTTCAGCCAATCCGTAGTGATTCGATTTAACATCTAAGCTACGTGACATCGAAAACTTCTTTTCGAGAGGAGGGGTCGTGAGTGACGCGAACTATGATGGCTACGATATCTGGTTTACGATCGTTTTCACAACAAAGTTTTACACGACAACAAATGCGAAAATGCAAAGTTTCACACGAAGCAAATATGAAAACATTTTTGATATACATGTAGACACTTTCGATAGGATCGTTTGAAATTTATTCTTTATGACAGTGAGTAGTGACAGTGCCCGGTTTATTTCTATGCAAGAAAATAAAACGAAACGCGATCTATTCGATACGTGTAAAAGTTTGGATGGATTCTCGATTGATGTATCGCTACCACATTGTTCGAAACAATAAACTATCTATTAAAGTTTTTTGTGTATATGTCAACATAGTTGACTTACCGTCGATTATTATTTGCAATTGAAATCGATTGCATCAAGTTTACGGTTTTGTTGAAAATTAATATGAACAGCTATAGATACTATTTGTTAGACTTGCTGCGATAAGTAAGATAGTTTGTTGTTGAATTGGTGCGCCAAAGTTTTTGCGGATGCAGGCTTTGAAACGGAAAGTAAGAAGGTTGATCGATAATACCGTAGGAAAACAATTTCTAGAGTCAAGTTATCGGTTGGACCATTCAATGATTCGAGGTTAATCAACATCGAGTTAGCCAACAGCAAACAATGATCGTTGCGCATTTGTACGCAGCTTGTGTAATTACGATTAAGATCAGTAGACAGATAGTTCAATTATTGTTTCATCCTGACAATCACACATTAAACCTCTCAATGGAATTACTACAACGTCAAACGGATCGCACACAGGAACAAAGGCTTACGCTCCATTCTGTTCTTCGGTTTATATTTGAGGTCATTGATATCGCACAAAGTGAGCATTATGTATAATATAACACTCGTTTATTTACAGTGAACTGTATTTACGAAATGTAGGCGGTATTAACTGAAAAGATAATCGATCAAAAGTGGAAAGATTAACACTGATGCAACTGCAAAAACATGTTGATAGCCAGCTTCTGTCATTCCTGAGTCCCTAGAGAATTGAACCGATAACTTGACAATACCAGTTATTTTCCTCAAGCATTATTCATCACTGCGTTCACATTAATCTTGCCCTCCGTTAATTAAGAGCTAATATCTCCTGCCCTCTGAATACTGTCTCATATTCAATCTATACCATGTTATAAGTCCCTACTTATTGTTAGAATTCTAGACAAAAAAAGAAATTAGGCGGACAATGTCTACTAGACTACTAGACTCTGCAGTGTCTATTCGCCAGAACATTTGACACCGTCTTTGTTAAGTATGCGACTGCAGGATGAGTATAAACAGTGTCATTCATCGATCGATGATTATTTTGTCTCAAAGACGCGCATTTACTACGCGTCGTTTCTGAAACACAATTACCACATACGTACAAATACGTCATGGGGTTAAGTTGTTGTTGAGTCCTGTTACTATTTACTTCAAACGTTTCGAGCATAGGACGGTTACATACGAGAATGCGCAAACCGCACACGCGATATAACCTGCATCGTCCCTTCAACAATAGAATTTCCTTTCACTCGGACTTGCACGAGCGATGCAACTCGCTTGCGTGCACGTCGCAGGGAAGAGTTTACGTTCAAATCCGGGACTCCTTTCACATGAGCACGCGAGAGACTCCGATCACAGAACGCAGTGACGGCACTATGTTACACAAGTTCACACAGTGAATAGTACTCACAATTATATGACAACATTCACCCAATCTGACGCGATTTGAGTTTGTTATTGAGCCATTCCACGAGTCGTTTTACCAAAGTTCGACACTTTTGGAATTAACATGTCAGGTTTCACGGGAACTTAGATTCTAGTATTTAATGATATTTAAACGAATCTCGAAGAATTTTTTGATATTTTGAAAATTGGCAATTTTCCAACTGTGAAGCAGCAAATGGATGAGAATAAACATCCGGATGCTGGTGCGACACAAGAGTGTTTAATAAAATTATTTCAGTTTTTAAAAAATTTTATTAATCACTCTTTTCGCATTGTTTTAAAAATCAAATGGGACAATACTTTCATTTATTACAGTTCTTTAGTTCTGTTCGCATTTGTTTAAAACAAGCGCAACAAAATGGTTAAAATATTTTCTTTTGAAATTGGAATAATTTTTATTCGATAATATTACGTCTTTGTTGTTAATATCCAGAAGTTAGTCGAATAGTTATAATTTATTGAACAAAATTAATACTACATTTTAAGTAACTGTAAAATCGATCGTTTTTAAATTGTGAGATTTATTACTAAAGATGTATCACTAAAGACTATAACCTACCAAAGTTTCAGAATTATCGTTGCAAAAGAACCGATTTCTTTCTCTAATATGAAAAACTGTTCGAGGAAGCATTTACTTGATTTCAAGTGTTGCGAAATGTTTTCTCAAGATCATACTGCTCGAGTTTTGAGAATTACCGACCATTTTCGAAACAAATGCAATCACATTATAGTAACTTAACGTTTGAGTAACAACAAATACGAAAATTTATATTATCGGAAGAGGTTCACTTCGTAATAATAAACTCGAGATGCGACGGCTTGGTCGAATAACTTTGTGTAATTTTGCGTAGTATGTACGCGAAGCTATGTCAACTATGTGAGCATGCAACTATGTGAACATGCAGCTATGTGAGCATGCAACTAGGTGGAGCTACTCGCCGAAAAACGTAACGCCATCATTGCGAGTAGTGATCGAATATCCCTGCAATCTGCTTGAAACCAAATCGTTCGTGCAAATTCGTTAGAAAGAGATCTTGCTCCCAAATGCTCCCAACAATAAACTAGCGTATCTAGAATCCACAATTAGAATATTAGGAGTCGGATGTCTAAGGGGTTACGAAGCCATGATTGTACTTGGTCAAGTGTTCCTAGTTGGATCTCTAATGGGCGAGGGTTTGAGGTACTGAGATAGAGATCACTTGTTGGCTAGGTATTTATAAACTGAACAACACAAAAGCAAAGAGAGTAGTCTATTCACTACACCTAATCCCCAGCAAGAAATCTTACCTTTGGGCTCTTAACAGTCACACTGTTATTTAATTTTCAAAATACAGATTAATTGGATCACGTAAGAAAGGCTACTTTCTTTGATCGATGAAAACAAATGGAAAATGAGTTTTCATTTAATTCAAATTTCTGATGTAGGAAACAAACATTGATCAGGGCAGTCTTTTCTCTCTCATAGGCAAGAGATTGGACAGGGTAGACTCTTAAAAGTCCTGCTGTTATTTAATTCTGAAAATAGAGATTAAATAGGTCACGTAAGAAGGGTAACCTTCTTTGATCGATGAAAACAAGCAGCAAATGAGTTTGCATTCAATTCAAATTTCTGTTACGAAAAACGAACATTGAACAGAACACTCTTTTCCTCTCATAGTTAGGAAACAAACATTGATCAGGGCACTCTTTTCTTTCTCATGGGTAAGAAATAGCGACAGGATAGGCTCTTAAAAGTCCCACTGATATTTAATGTTGAAAATACAGATTAATTAGGTCACGTAAGGAGGGTTACCTTCTTTGATCGATGAAAACGAACAGCAAATGAGTTTGCATTCAATTCAAATTTCTGATACGAAAAACGAACATTGAGCAGGACACTCTTTTCCCTCTCGTAGACAAAAAATGACGACAGGGTCGATTAACGACGTATTGGTGCGTGTTCGCGAGATGAAATGGGACACCAATCGATAGGCAATGCTTTCAAGGGATATCATTTCCCCGTGACAAAGAGAACGTGACTACTAATTCCGACCAATAGAGCCCGCATAACCTCCAAATCTTATCTTCTCATTCGTCCGCTTTGGATCACTCGTAGCGGCAACCGGTGGCGCTAGCCTCGTGATGCGTCGCTATCTGCGCGTTTCGGAATTAGTGCGCGAATCAAAGTCTGTGAAGAGAGGTTGGGGGTATGGAACGGAATCGAGTAGAAATGCGAGCGGAAAAAGAGGAAAGAGTGGGAGAGAAAGGGACACGGAGACACGCCGGCGGTGAACAACGGGGCGTGGAACGCTGTAAATTTATGTCCAATTTCGTGGCGGATGCGGAAGCGACGGCCGAGCGGAATTTTCGCACGGGGATTTTAGCTCGCTCGGGCAATAAACCTCCGATCGGCCGGACGGGGAACAACGTCGAGAGAAACGCTGCCAGGAGTCCGTATGAACGAACGGCCACGTTGTATCCTGCACCCTGGATAAAAAAGGGACACCCAGAGGGAAGTAGAAGAGAGTGAACGGGGAACCGAGGGGAGATCGAGAGAACGAGAGGGACAGAGAGGTGATAAACACAATTGAAATTGAATATCGAAAAGCGCAGCGAGAGGAACTTTCGCGGTACAAAAAGGTCCGGCGCGCGGCACGCCGACGTATTTAGGGCGGAACTGGCCTAACCCGTAATTCGACCCCGGCATGGAACGCTGTTCCAACGATTTATGCAGAGACGGAATTATTTCTGACGCTTGCACGCCCGCGGGAAAATACGGCGAGGGACCAGGGTGTATAACAAGGGGAATGCGTAGAGTAGAGTTTGAATAATGAAATCCGGACACACAGCAATCTCGGATGTCCTCAACTGATTGCGTGCATATTATACGATCAAGTATACAATTGTGGACAACACGGGAGAGAAACGGACCGCTCGCGTACAACGCCGCGCGCAACGTTTCATCGATTCGAAGTCGTGTTTGCTTCTACTAATCTCGCACCCTTAAATAACAAACCCCCACAGTTGGGTAATTTAGATAATCGTATTCCACTTGACGCTTTACAATCCAGCGCACTTCGAACCAATGCTGCACACATATCGCACGAAAGCTATCGAGGATAATTGTATACGTATATAGCTTCGTTCGAATACAGTGCCACTCGAACATTCATTGTGATCTCGTAAACCTTATAATATGGTAAAGAGAACCGGTTCGTGGATTTGATTTTCAAGCGTTCAAGCGTTGATTTCACCGTTAATTTGTAAAATACAGTCGTGTAGGAATTTAATTAGTGCCGATGGTTAGAAAATAAGGGTGAATAAAGTTCTAAGATACACGTGTATCGAGTGAGGTAGTAGTGAGAACAAAACATTAACAAAGCGCACAATTAATAACTACGCTAACTACGCTGACTACGCTATTCTTGTTTCAAGCGCTGCGACACGCTTCGACAATTTTCCAACAATCACTGCTACCCTAAACACTCTTCTCCCGCACCTTGTATCCTCACACGCATTCATTCCCTTTCGTTCTAATTCTTAATCTCTCTCGCTTCATGCGTCTGGTCACGTACGCCAAAAATTTCCCAGTATGGCGCTGTCTCGATCGCTCTTCTTTCACGCTTTACTCGCTCGTTTATTCCAAACACTTCAGATTCTCTCCGGACCACACGCAATCCCTTCATTCTCACCCATTACCACAGTTATTAGGAACGTGACTTGTAGCGCTTCTCTCATACGAAAGTATAAGAAGAGCCTTGATCCTTCTGCGCGGTTATGAAAACCGAACTTCGACTAATCTATTTTTTAACCAACAAATATCTCAAAAAAGGGCTAATTGTTGTAGTCCGTTGCATATTTAACGAGACTTTGTTCCTGAAATTAATTAAAAAATATTATATTCTGGACTGTTTCATTTACGTAGATATGTATATTCATCGTAATAATTAAAATATTATTACGATAATTATTGTTTTTACTTTTCTCGTTTAACATTGATACATTTCACAGTGCATTTACTGCACGGTTATAAAATCTTGTGAACTGAATCGTGAGAGGGCGTAACGAACATCAAGATCCCCAAAAGGGGCTTGTTATGCACATGCAATTAGAATATCCAAGATGATCGCAATTTCGTTGACGTAAACGAGGAAGAATTAGGAAAAAGTAGATGCTCGTGTCGCAAAGCGAATGTCAGTCGAGCCGTTGAAAAAGCTTCACCATCGTCTCCGTTTCCTCTCATCATCTTCAGTGTCTCCTAATTGCTTCCCCCGTAATTGTCGTTAATTATACGAGTCACCGAAGATTGTGTTCCGTTGCCTTTTAATTACGGAGAGGATTCATTAACGAAAAAGTAGAGGTCTAATGAGAACAAAACAGCTTTGACGGTCTCTACCGAGGCTTGTGAGAGCTCATTCTAATCGTGATTCCTACAGGGCAGCAGAATGGTAAAATATAAACAACAACCTTTGACGTACCTTGTGTTCAAAGCAAGAAAATTACGGTATCTTGAGTTTGTTGTCGTTTCTTTGTGTTTTCACATTTCTTGTTTCACTATTTTCTCTTGCTTCTTCTGAAGATTCTCGTGTTAAGGGATTATTCGTATTGGTCGAGGAAACGAAACGATATTATATTTATTATTATTATTTATACATTTGTCTCTTCGTCTTCACGATGAGAAAATATCATATTCGTTTTATAGTAGAGAAACACTAAATCGTTAATAAGGACCATGATTTATAAACCTTAAAATTCAGTATTAATATTTTCAGGTACGCATAACGTCTGCACCGAATATGTTGCATCAGAATGAAATAGGAATCCTCGAACAGAACGAATAGACGATTATTTTGTTGAACTTCTGATAGAATTACAAAGCAAAATTTGATTTGGTCTAAAACAAAAAGATACAGTCAAAGTGTTAGAACTATAAGTTAACACATTTAAAGTCTGCGCTCGTAAATACGAATACTACTCGAATGTGCAGAAAATTAGTTTTATCGTACAGGTAGTATTCGTTGGTAGTAGGTTACAGGTACTGTAACCTACAGTTAGGGTACTTTTACACAAATTGTCAATTTGTTGTAAAATTTAACCTACTAAAATTAAAGAATCTTCGGTATATACCAGTGTAATGCGATATACGTAGATGGAAAACATAAGAATTATAAAGCAAAACAAATACACAAAAAACACCCAACCGTACTGGATAAAAGTAAAATCGAAAAAGATCTATCGAATCTATGGTTAAATAGAGGTAAACTACACTCTGAAACAATAGGCTTCACGATAGCCATCTAAGATGGTGTTATTGCTACGAAAAGCTATTGGAAACGTGTCTTAAAAGGAAACAGTAGATAATAAATATTATGGAGTTGCAATAGTGTAACAAAAATAATTAAACACGTGATATCTGAATGTACACTATTGACTAACATATAACATATCATAAATACGAATCACATGTATTAGAATACAAAAAGTATATTGAGACCATGAAATGTGCAATGATAACAAGAAATACTCGTAAACAGGCCAGATATGATTGTTTTTTACAAAAAAGAATCAACCAACATCATAGATATTGCAACAACGCTAAATCGCAAATTTATAGAGCACTTATGCAACAAAGTTTAAGAAATACCTAGGAATAGCAGATCAAATTGAGAACATGTGGAAACTGCACTTATTAGTTACTTATTAGACCAATTGTACACTATGTTTAACCGAATAAATGCAGATTTGTTACACTCATATCGCATATCGAGATATTTCTTGGCACAATGAACAGTAGAGAAAACATTGCGTGATACTTGACAACTGTGGTATAATGATAACAATTTAAGCCATTATAAAAAAGAAAGAAAAATGACGACAATACATCTTAACATCTTCATTGGACACAAATTCGTACACGTTAGTCGCAAAAGAAAACACAATTAAAAGAAAATATAAACAACGAACGCATGTAAACCGAATTTAAAGCAATTGTAACACTATACATAAGACTTAACAGTACCTTCCATATAAGAACTTTCAATGAAAAGAAGACCAAATGAGACACTATAATTCAATTGAGACCGTTTGTTCGAATACATAAAAAATCATTTCTTGAATTCAGATATTCTTTGTCCGGTATTAACGACGAATTTAGGCATAACGACATCAGCAACGAGTACAAGTGCATCGAATAATTCCCAAAGACGCGTTATGAAACGTAGCGAATATAAAACTGGAAAAATATCGAAATCATCGTGTGAGAGCGTACTCTAAATAAGAATGCATAAAAGAGTCTCCTCGATACTACTGGACGTGGCGACGAACGATAGGGAATGTTATGAAAAATTGATGAGCCTTGCAAATATCGGAGGAGTGCACGGAATGCAACGAAGATGAGAAGATGGGGAAATCAGGGATACGCAACGCAGACTGCGGTGCTCGTGATTCAGATTTACGATCTAATGCAAATTTATCGGTATATTATTCGGGACTTTTCCTTGACCATTCGTCCTTACCTCGGTGCAGACATTATACATGTACGAAAATAGTTTCACAGGCGATCAGAAGCAAAGGATAAAGGTGATGTAAGTGGTAGAGAATACCGGTGAGCCCTTAAAAAAAGAAATTGAGATTTCTGTTAAATTGTGTGCTCCATCAATTTTTATCCTGGATTCGCGGTGAACTGGTACGGTCTGTAGGTGCACGGGCCATCTCTCAGGTGAGAGTTACAGAGCTGGAAAGAAAGGAAGAAAACCCGGAAGCCGTAACGGAGGGTGAGCGACGCTTTATTATACCCGTGCAGCTACCCCCTTCGTTCCTTACGGTGTCCCGCAAGAATCGTAAAAGAAGCCGCATCGAAGAAATATTACAGCCACGATTTTGTGTCTGTTGGTAGAGGTGGCCTGTGTACACCGATACCGACAATGATCTCGTGGAAGTCGAATGCACGATACACTCAAGACTCCAAACCCCTCGTAAATTAGATTCAACTGGTTCTTCTTCTTTTTTCTTTTTTTTTTTTGTTGCCGAGACTCGGTGGGATTTGTATCCCGCGAATCGAAACGAAGTTGCAATTAAAGTGTCTGATTATGTTGATTTACCAAGAAATGTAGCTGGCTTCTGGAGGTTTTCTGCATTAAGTGTAAAAGAAATCTTTACCGTAGCTTTTACGGACGAAGCAGTGAACTTGATCGAAATACCAGTCGCAAAATTCGTCTTGAGCTTGAAATTCGTCGTCACTTTCAGGCTGTGGAGTAAAAGAATGAAATCTACAGGATGTATCATATGTCCTTCACAAATTGGGTATATACAGTGCTTTACGTATACACGCTGATACGAACACAGTATGGCATAAATAGAGTACGTCAGGAAATACCTCCTGCCCGGTCATAATAATCGAGATAAAGATACACCCAATCAGCCAATCTACACCGTAGTATGAAGTTCCAGTATGATATTGGATTTCAAATCGGTGATATCCATATTGGTCGGTGAAAAGCCTTTCTAGACCGTTACTGTCTCTTCCTGGACTATGCGTTGATTAATTGCGACTCGACAAGCCAAAACTGTACCCTGTGATAGGAGACAACTGTTGCCATCATAATAATCCAACTAAGTACCCTGTCAACTCTAGAGTTTGAGAGAAACTAGGAAATACTCAACCTTGTCAACATTTTCTACCAACCCCTTAACTAAAGTTATGATGTATCTCAGTTACCTAGCAATTATTCAGTCTCTTCAGGGCAAAAATTATAAAAATAAAATTGACATCTCGTCAAAATGATTCAATACCCCATCAGGTATTGCTGGTGGACCTGATTCGACAAATCTGGTCTCAGTTACAATTAATTATTCGGACAGTCTTCTATTTTATAAAATTTGGAACAAAATTAGAGTCAAGAAGAAAATCTTTGTAATAGCTCTAGAAAAGGTTACGAGATAGCCCAAATCTATTGTTAAGATCATCTGCAGTACCTAGATGAAACTGTTAAGGGTGCTTCTACATATCAAAATGAGACGAAAATCGAGAATAACGTAGTTGTTAATTATTGACAATGCGTGCAAAAGGAGAAAAAATTCAGGAACAATTGCTGTCTTGCGGCAAGGGAGGTAGCCAATATGCCGTAGTCACCTACAAGGACCCACTTACCTCGTAGTCGATGCACTAACTTGCGATATTACGCAATACTACTACAAAAGTTGCTGCTATGCAGGTCTTTTATAAAATTTTATAAAAAACTATATTCGACTACGAGGTAAATCCTTCTAAATGTCACTATTTGTTGAGCGATAAGGTTACTTCGACTTGAAAACTCGAAATGCTGAGCGTTGTGTCCCTCTGATGACTGTACTTCGAATTAACGAAGTGTAGTCGAGTTGAGAGGAAGGTTTAATCACGACCAAGTGTTTACCGTAGAGATTTCTTGTTGGTTTGGTGATTTTGTTATCTCGACTCGGTTTCGTTGAGGAAAGTTCGGTCGTCTTCAATGATTGTCTGTTACTGGTTAATTCTGTTGGTGTTGAGGGCGTATACTTTTACTAAGACCCGCCAAAAGGAAATTATGCGACTTTCCGGTGATGGTGGTGGTAGTCTACAATGTTTAAACTATAAACGATCACGTATCGCAAGATTGCCACGTGAATGGTCAGTTTACGATGTGGCCTAACTCGAGTAGGTAGCTGCTGGCCAGATTTTTAGAAATGAAACTTTTATCTCTCGCTGTTTGCGACGCAACACTGTCAACACTGTCAATCGCTGCCCTTGCCACGAGATAAATAACATCCATGTATCGACATAATTTTCTAGCTTCTAATGCTTTTTATGTACATTTTCAGTATTAGAATTTTAGGTTACGGATGCTTCTAGAAAGAAATTCTAGAGAGACATTCTATATACACACTTGCATATACACAAACATGCATACTAGGCTACCAAAGATGATTTTTGTTGCGTCGTACATTTAAACGGTATTGGAAATTCAACATTCAGTATTATTTTCAGTGCTGTTCCGCTTCTTTCTCTCGTCTAAATCTACAAAACATCGACTTAAGTTGCTGCATGCAGCTTCCAGATTGCAACTGCCATTGCATTCCGTAAACGTCGCAGCAATCACCGTTGAGAAATCTGAAGCGATAATCTGCTCACCACCGAAGAACTTGTAGTCACATGGGGGAAAAAAGACACGGGACCGCGTTACAAGTATTGTACATCGGTAAACGACGCGAGCTGCTCGTACAAGTTGAAATGTACAGAGGCATCTTCGCTCGCGCAGAGAAGCTTTCGGAATCTCCGATAAAGGAGGTACAACTGGCGTCACCCTGGCAAAGAAACGAACATTTCTCTTCGTGATACGGCGTGAAAGGGTAGACAGTATGAACGAAGCACTTCATCCTGCGCTATCAGGTCGTGTGCATCATGGAGTTCTTTGCAAAAAGTTTCTCGCGAGGTACCCCGCACGGCTGAGAATCTCGCGTCTCCTCGCCACGCCTCCTTCAAAGCTCAAAATATCGCGAAAGTAACTCTCACGGAAGCCATAAAGTCCCCCCCACCCACTCCCCTATACCACGACCAGTTGGAAGACGAACGCGCAGGAATACGAGTGAATCCTCCGAAAGATGAGGATATTTTCCAAGTGAGCGATGTTTGGAAGTACATCTAGACTCGGAAGAGTGTGAAACACTTCGACAGGTGTTTTTAAAAATCCCAAGTTGTCCGCGGTAGCCCTCAGTGGCTCGTTCCGTCTTCGTTCGCTTTCGACTTTAATGAATTCCCGCCGGTGAGCATCGGGTATCTACTTTCTCGATGTCAACGTATTTTTCAAGCTGTTTAGCCAGAATTTATGAAGAGAGCCTAAGTAACGTACCAGTGAACTAAACCTAGTCGCTTAAAGAAGTATTTGAAGATTCATAGAACATGCTAATCACCGATTTCAATTACCTTTTGCGTTTGGAACGATCTGTTGTCGAGAGATGTTCAAAATCGTTCAAATACAAAGGAACGCATTTAACTTCAAGAAACAAATCGAAGAACTTTGTATCGTCTTCTACTTTAGAATTCTGCTTCTAGAATTGTACACTGGTAGTATCATCGTGTACGTACTTGTATGTTAACTAAAATTCAATCGCATTGTCAACTTTACATTTTTTTTTTATGAATACCGGTAGTTCACGGTAAAATAGTGACCAAAGTACGTATTGCTATGAAGTCGCCATTGTATTCGTTCCAATTGATCCGCGCAATTGTAAGAACGCTTCGATCGTAAGTTACAGCGGGAGGAAATTTAAAATTTTTGAGAACATTTAATCTTCTTCTAGGAAGAATATTACCTCCGCATACGTTGACGCGTTCACGGACAGAGTATTCGTCGTTTGGAAAGTTAAAGTATCGCAAAATTGCAGAAGTAGTTTAGAAACGATAAATCCTTCGCGGAGTGGTCACTTGGTGCGGGTAACTCTTCAAAGGAGACGAGGGCCATTCCCTAGATGGACCAAGTTTTAAACTGCATCGCGAGATTGTATATTACAATCGAGAGTTCGCCAAGTGATTTCGAGAATTCAACGAGGAAAGTCTTGCGTAATAACGTCCTGTCCCTTTACGAGGATCGTTGAGATTTCAAAGTTCCCAGTCCCTATGATCGTCTGTGACAGCAGAATATAAAAAATACCTTTCCATCTCGGATCAGATTCGCTACGTGGACCAGTGATCTCTTCAAAGTTTACTGCTACCCCCATTGAAAGACTAGAACGCAAACGGTTGCGAGAATTCAATTAATTTCGTTGACATTTCGACCAAGTGGCAACACACGAAAGATCCAAGTAGCATAAGAATGCTTTTACGACAGAATTTTCCCCGTGAATCAATATATAATAAAATAGAGTTTCCATATTCCCTATACTCGCCCAAGCGGCTCCTCCAGCTCGCTTATTCTGCTATTTTTCAGACTTTACAGACTTGATCCGTATAAATTTATCAATTCTGAATTCACGTGACTATACTCCGTCTTTTCTTCGCTCCTTTTTAACATCACTCATCCCTATCGTCTATTCAGACTTCCAAACTCTCGTTGCTATTTTTCATAACATCGTGTTGTTTGGTAATCATAAACGGAGAAATGTAAATAGGACAATATATAAATATATAAATACGAAACCGTTTTATTATTTTCTAAATACGGTGGAACCACCATTGTCGGAAGAAAGTATTTGGTCATGCCAAGCTGTGGAACAAATTTATCGATCACTTTCGATAACATACATACGTACAGGTGAGCCATTCAAATGAGTATACTTAACACTAGAACTATCAAAGGGGTCAATGTGACTTGTTTCGAACTTCTTTTTAAAATTACACAATTATTAACGGTGTCTTTGCTTACAATATTCATGGACAATTATCAAAATAGACAATTAATGGTACAAAATAACTAACTTCCAAAATACGTATCTAGTTTGATACAAATAACCATCGATAGCTTTAGTGTTAAATATCTCTGTTAAGTATGGTTCTTTGAAAAAACTTTTCAGAACAAAGTTGAACTGTTCGGAAGAACACGCGTAACAATAGAATTATTCTTTTCCCAAAGTCATTTTTTTCGAAAATTTAGGACCACCGATATTTTTTTAAATAGTATCCTATATTTTTGAATATTCTTGTAGAGCATAGAAAAACAAATCCCACGACAAAAGTCTCTCAGGATCCCCAACGGTAATTACAAAGTATAATGTTTTGTTTCCAGAGAGAAATGTAACGGTTCAGACATTTGTATCTTTATATGATTATTAAGTTCTAATTTAAGTGTTCGAAATGGTGATCAAATAATCCAAATCTCAGGATTATCTAACCTAGAGAAACTTAATTTCACTACCCACTCTTATTGTTCCTTGTTAAATATTTTTGTCGTTATTAAAGTTATTAACTGGTACTGGTGTATGTTTTATCAACGAAACACCATCAAATGAGGAATTAGCATAATGCAATAATAAAATAAAAAGATGAAGAGTAGTACATGAAATTCAGTGAAAAGAACATAGAGATTCAAATAATAGCAACATTTCTATATTTGTATTTTTATCAAAGGTAGTAATTATATTTTAGTTCCAAATTTTATATTTCGTTTAACGAATTAAACCTCCCTTTCGTGAAAAATTTCGAACGATTCAAAACATCAATGTAGATCGGATATGCCGAATACACAAAATGAAAAATTCAGCATGAAATTATGTAACGTTGAACAATGAATTTTTTTCGATAAACGCATGTAACGAAACCAATGAAACAAAAAAACCTTTTTATTATTCAACGAATGGTTTTTCGAACTATATTTTTGAAAAATCGATTTAACGTGTAAGTATAATAATGTTGCGACTTAAATTGAAAAATAGAGAAGAAACTGTTAATCGGTGAACGTACGAGCCGGTAAAATGGAATTGAAAGCGAATAAATTTAATTTTCTCTTCGAATTACATATTAACACGAACCTGGGACAGCACGTTTATTACAAAAAGTAATGCCTTTTTAAAAACAAAACTTATACTACACTTTCAAATGTAATTCGAATAACTTCTCAAAATAGTGAAAACATAATACACGTTGCGTTCAATTATTTTCGAATTCACTGTTCTGATCAAGTGGTTACACTTAATTAAAATTTTCCAGAAGGCATTCACGATCTCATTATCGTTTCTCAATATTTCTACCCTCGCTCGCTTTTTTTATGCGTGATAAATGGTAAAACGTGACGAGCTATGGTTGCGGAAGTTAAAAAGAAATCAACCCTATACGTTAAACAAAAAGGATAATATTGATCCAGCTGCACGATAGTCACGAGAAATTCGCTCTTCACTTTTTCATTTGGGATTATCGTGGAGCCCATGGTGCGAGTTTTTGAAAAATTAGTCAAAACCTCCTCTTCCATTTCGTTCTAGGATTAACGTTGAACTTTTTTTTCGCACGCGAGGAAAAATGAGTAGAAGTCGATAATAAATAGTACGAAATTCAGAGAACACTCCATTGGTTTCGTCTCTTAACCATTGGCCAGTATTTTTTACAGACGTTCGAATACTGTAAAAAAGATTATCGAGAAATATTTGTGCGGTTATATTAATAGAGCTGTCGTTGACATCTGTGTCAATATCCATATCATTGTATCAAATAGTTGATAAACGAACGCATATTTTGTGCGTGCATCTTAATATGTAAGTAATCAGTTGCTCGATAAGTTCTGTCGTTCGACAAGAAACAGAACTATTAGGTTCGTCGTTTTATTTTTTTAAAGATGATACTACCGTTTGATGAACATGTGTGAAGTTTCATATGTATTTATCAATATTTACAGTTGTTCAAAGTTCAAGTGTCATAGTATCTTTTTACAATGCAAAAAAACGACAAAACTTATCGAACAACCTAGTACAATCGAGTTTTATTACGTCGAATTTTATGGACAATTACAACTTCCTTTTCGAACAGAATTTCTTGCACACACATGACATAACTTCTCCAGAGTAACAAACTTTTATCCTATCACTTTTCATAGAGATTTTTTGATACGAAAGAAACGGACGAGTTTATTCCGAGTTTAATTTCGAAAAAGTGAAACGCTGCAAAATCGAGTTCCTGGTTCCAGTCGAGCATTTATTTATTATCGTACAGTGGAGTATGTTACAGTCGAGCTACACAACACTGTTGAGCAACTTCCGCAATTCTCGTTGCGTCAAAAACCATGAAGGACTAGATTCTTGCTTTTAACAATCGAAACACGAACATTTGCAGTTTCTCACTTGATTAACGACCGTGATACGAATCATTTGTAACGTCTTGGTCTAACTGGATGTAATTTAATATTGTTACTATTATCACGAATCAAAGTAATTTGAGTAATCTTTTCCTTAAGAAATTACAAGGAACGATGGCTCGAAAGGATTTGCATCGATATATTACTTTCGCCTCTCGAAGTATATCGTGTTATAAAGATACGAGACTTACTACCTGTGTACTCCATTTTAGTGGCTTCCGGTATTAGCTATACACCGGTTCGTCTACAAAACTTTCAATTTTATCCGTTGGCTTCCGGTGTTACGTTTACGTTAAGTAATACAAAACTATAGTACAGTAAAGTATAGTAAACTACAACGACTATACAAAGTAATACGAAGTATTGAGAAATATATATAGAACAATTATTTAATATATTATATATAAAACTATGTATAAAGAAAAACTTACATATCGAACATATTTATACTGCGTATAATGTAACAAAAATAAAATTTATTATTTACAATGTAATAAGCAAACTGTTTAAAATTTTCGTAACGTATACTTACGAAATATGAGAACGAAAAATCATCATTATATAAGTGGTGAAGGTGTAACATCTTTCCAGCAAATGTAACGAAATTAATTTTAGAATTAAAATGTGAAATTAAAAAGAAGAAAAGAACCGAAGAAAAACACAAATGCATATATAATAATTTCCAGAGAGCAATTAATTGCACAATGCAATTCTTCGGGTAAAAGATCAAAAATATTATTAATAACAAAACTGGATTTGAGATTAAAATAATTAAAACAATTTTTGAACGAACAATATTCATTTGACAAATTTTTCCCTGCCAATCTGTGAGGTGCCAGTACACGAAATCGATACTGATTTTTATCGATATGATTTTTCGACATAGTTGAGTTTGCCATTGATATTGATATTACTCGATGTTGTGGAAAATTATTTCTTGGATGAAAACACACCGAGTCTCCCATTTGCAGACTTTCATTGCGGAGTTTTATTAAACATAAAGCGATGGCTGAGATGAATTTGAAACCATGGATGTCTCGTGCTTCTATCACTGTATTGGATGATAAATGAACAGCACTTTGAGCATTTAATAAATTAAAATCCAACTACAGAAAACCGTTTATTTAATGCTCTCCTACGTGCTCCTTGAAACATATTTATTGTTTTATCATTTAAACTTATCCTTCTGTTCGCGAGAAGCAGCTTATAACAATTTATGTGTACATCGTACTATACGATACAAATAAAACTAAAATGACTTATTTATCTAAAAGGTACAAGTTTGTTTTGCTCTTGGAAGAAATTTTCATGATATTATAAATCTCGAAGAAAAATGAAATAAATAAATCACCGAGTACGTAAGTTCTTACAGAGCTCAACACAATTACTTTACCGTTTACTGCAACTTATTTATTTAAAAAATATAAGTTTGTTCTGCTCTCGGAAGAAATTTTCATGATATTACAAATCTCGAAGAAAAATGAAATAAATAAATCACCGAGTACGTAAGTTCGTACAGAACACGTAAAATATTCAAATATTTTCCGCAAAGAAATCACGTCACACGGTTACTTTACGGTTTTCGATGAAAAAAGAAAATCATAAAAGCTCTGTCGATGTAACGCGAATTTCTCGATGTCTTCACCTGCCTGGACGTAAATCATTGCGTAATCAATTCGAGTTCCTTCATCCTGTGGCAACGAATATAGTGGGCCATAACAGACCGGCCGAACCTTTTCGAAAACGGGCAATTTCATGGATAATCGGGAAACGAGACGTTCAACGTAGCATCAATGACGATCGTTAGTCGAGCCGCGTTATCGTAATCGCGATTACGATACCGTGGCCAGTCGATATTTTATTGGCGATTCGATGCCCGGCCGATTCCATGCGGTTGATTCGCTAATTACGACATGCCCGTGATATCGCCTGGAACGAGAAATTCCCCGGGTTCGCGCTTTAAGAGTTTTAGAGAGCAACGACTGAAATTGTTGGAGAAATACAGTCGAATCGACCGAACTGGCCACTGGCCAGCCAACTCGCAGTTGATATCAAACAACTAGCATTGCCATTCCGGAGACATTGACTGGGAATTGATCGACACCGAGCACTCGAAATTCCATTAAATCGAAATCGTGAAAAACCCTCGCCAAATTGAAACCCAACGAAACTTCAAGCGTCTAGCTACAAATTAGATGTTATTCTGAGATTATACGCGCATTGATTTAACATTTATATTTTCAAAAAGAAAGGAACATATTTAATGGTGTGTTCGGTACACTGTATTTACTACGCGATGAAATACGAGTTTCTGAATTCTATATCGATTAAATATCGAATATACATATAAAGCAGAATAAATTTGATTTTAATAAGGCGAAAAATGTATACTAAGAATTAAGAATTATTATTATTGATTTATTACGAAGCACAGATATGCATTCCATCAACGAGTAAGTGTATGTATGTAGGTGTGTACACATGGATGTGTATTAATATAGTTTAATGTAGGTATTGAACAATACGCGATAAACTTTCTTTAAAGATTATAATTTACACCAGGATTACACCTTGGCCATTTAAGGATTTATTTATCATTAAAATAGCGAAACGTGTTTAAAATAATATGTATATGATACATAATAATATGTTACTAATTCTGCCTGGAAAAGATATAAAACTATAACTAAATAAATAAAATATATATATATATATAATTTGCATTCATTATAGAAAAAACTATCGTAAATATAATTAGTTACTTAGGATGAATAAATAATCATAGAGAAATCATAACAAAGAACAAAAGTTTGAGTAAAGAAATGTATTGAAATGGTTTAATTTAGAATGTTGTTTTGTGGAGTCAGAAAAATGATTATTATTTTAAATTTAATAAATACTAAAATAAGAAATAACGATCAAGATAAATAAAATTAATTCAACAATGTCGTGACCAACAAAGAAATGAAAATTATTCGAAACAATGTATCAGCATACATTATTTAGTAGCAAAGTACCCCTTCGACTATTACCTTTTCAACTATTATTCCTTCGACTATTATTCCTTCAACTATTACCCCTTCGATTGTTACCTTTTCGACTATTATTCCTTCGACTATTATTCCTTCGACTATTACTCCTTTGTCTATTATTCCTTCAACTATTACTCCTCTGCTAATTGAATTTTTCTCTTCACGACTGTACCTCTACCACACAGCATTCCTCGAAAGTTGAGAAATTATCCAACAATGTGTGTGTATCCAACAAATTATGGTTAACACTCGGGGCGCATAAAATAGCAAAATGCACAGCCTTGTTCGTGATCAAAAAGACGAGAAGGCAGATAGGAGCACGGACGAGGAAACCGAAATACAAAGTGAGTTATACATTCTCCATTCGACCATTTCATTTCAAACCCAATTTCGAGCAAACCAACAGAGTCGGTTGGTGTAACATCCTCCAGCATTTTGCGCTACGCCCCACGAGCATTCTATGCATCTCGATCCCGAATTCTAATTACAGTCCGTTAATTAGCCACAAGCCGATCCTTTAGGATTCAAATGTTCTCTTCTAGGATTTTGTTCTTCGTTTCATTCACAGTGCTGCGTTAACGTTGCGGAACTGCCGTGCAACGAAAGAGAACGGATTTATTGTGGAACAGTGGTTTATGCTCGCTGACAGCTGACCGGACTAATTTTATCGTAATCACTCGCATGGCCACAAGCACATTGCTCCGTGTAACGCTGCATCGTGTCCTCGCGATGGAAGTGATAGCGGTAAACGAAAAACACCGAAATTTTCGTTATTCGAAGCAATAGGGCCGTGGTGGCGAACCTTTTTATCATCGTGGGTGAAAAATTGATTTAAAAGAATTAGCGACGTACCGCGTGCCACAGGAAAATTTATTAGAAATATTAAGTAATATTCAATTTAGATGTATACGAATTATTTTCCACGGATGCAAATATTTATTACAAATATTAAGTAATATTTCATTCAGATGTATTTGAATTATTTTTTATGAATGTAAATATTTATTACAAATATTCAGTAATATTTCATTTACATGTAATTGAATTATTTTTCCTATTTTTTCACTATAACTCATCAACTACAATGGTTTAATTCCTAAGTATTCTCATGTCAATTTGGAAAATGTCAAGAGTGTAATTACAATAATTTGTTCTATTGCAATAAAATTTCTAAATATATTTTCATTATACGTTTTCCATTCTGATAAATTATACCACAAACATATTTTTGTGTTGCCTTGAGATTTCTATCTCGTTCGCTCATTGTAAGCAGTAAGAAGATATTCTTTTAATATATTAATAGATGGATTAAAAGGAATGTAACTTTCTTCTCCATTTTTATCGTGATAAAATCTCTCGCTAGTTATTTGCTCCTCCTTACTTTATCTAGTTATTATAAAATGCAACGATACGAAGCATTTCTAATGAAAGAGCTCAGAAACAGTGAACTCACAAGAGATTGTCATCGAACCAGAAAATATATTACTAAAATGTAAATGCTGAAACTGATGAAACAAAATTTTTCATGTAATGTTACGTTCTTATATAAATAAAAAATTCAAACGAACATAAGGAAAATTATAAATTAATGTAATATTAGAGATAAAAGAAAATAATATACCGTTCGAATTCGATACTCATTCACGTTCGAATTTTAATAATAAAAATGAAAACTTTTATATTTTTCCTTGATTTTTCATGAGAGCATTACCAATTAATTAATCATCTTTTCTTACTGTAAATAAGTTTAAACCTAATCTTATTCGAATTATTTTTAATTATACATAGTTGAAAATTTGTTTGTCTGAAATAAGCATATAATGGAAACCGTACAAAATTGTATTTTGCACTAATGGTTGACGTTACATCGTTTCGAAGTTATGGCCAGTAAGAGCATGTGATGCAAGACTTGTTCGCTGTTACTCTATCTCGTTCACACTCGATGAATTTCATTCTCTGTCCTCGTTGGATGGTAACAAGTAGCTCAACCTCTACTCCAGATAAGACTCGGTAACTACTCTACAGTCATGGAAACTGATGGTTCGGATTATGTCACTTAAGAGAGGGAATTATTATAAGTAACGAAACCCTCGCATAACTAGGATATTTTATTATATATAATTGTTACGGCGTAACAATAGAAAAAAAGATTCTTAGAGACAGCGAGTGTTTCAGCGCTGAAAATTGCCTTAATAACGACAATGATACATTTTTGATAGATTACAAAAACTTTGAAAACAATACAGTCCCGGAACATGTCGATCGAAGTAATTCAGGTATAATAAAGTAAGCAAGTAAGGAAAAGACCGATAAAGTAAGCAGTTTTCATTGCAGAAAAATGCTAATAATTGATTGGTTTGCAAAGTAGCAACTATTATTTTCGCATCGCACGTCACGACAATACTAATCGGTGTTCCCTAAATTGTTGACAATTCTACTGTTTCACATGGAAAAGTAACATGAAAAGTGCATTTTCAGTTTTCAGCAACCTAATACATGTATCTATAATTAAACAAATTCCTATGCTATAAATTGAACGTACTGTACACATACTTTTGTTAAATCGTTAAAATTAAACGTTTCACGATTTGAAACAATCAAAAAATAAAATTTTGTCGTTCAAATACGTCATTAGATTGCGTGGACTTAAAATTTGTTCTGAACGATTTTTACTTATCTTGGTTAATTTTTGAAATGCTATCGTTGACAAATAACAATTACGATATACATTAAAATATTGTGCTAAACGTTTACAGTCTGTTTTCAGTTGCATTAACTTTACACCTGAATTTTTCACCTCCTATTTGTCAACAAGTGGACCTAACCCAGACCATGGAGAGTGTTCTCTTAAAAAACTTTCATACCTTTAGATCACTCCTATTCACTGAATATTTACGTGAAAAATTTCTCGAAAGAGCAGACAACCATTCACTCACCCCCTCCTCCTGGCTGTTGTTACTCACAAACCTTGCAAAGAAAAGAGGGTCCGAATGTCATAAATAGATTATACCAACTTAGAGTCTATTTTCTAGTTCCTGCAGCATCGACGAACTCTGTCCAAGCTATTTCAGCTCAAGTTTAACTCTGGAATTATCGGCAGAACTTTTATACTTGAGAAAGGGACCACTCTGAGAAAATCTCTAAGCCCCCAACAGAGTAGGACATTTAGACATCCATTTAGAATATCCATTTCTAGAGAACGGATTAATCTACTATCGAAATTAATTATAGCTTATATTAAGATCTCACAGTTCATATATTAATATAAATGTTCAGGTGTTTAGTCAAAGCAAGTGTTATTTTATTAAACGTTCCGACCTGTATTTAGATCTCTCCTCATTGTCAGTATAAACGTATGAAACTTTAATTAAATCGTTAAAAATTAACAAATGTACTAGAATAAAATGTGGAAATTACATAAGATGTAAAAAATAAAATTAAGTCGAATATATTCCCGAGATAGATAAAATAAGTTACTAAATCTTATGAAAAGTAACTTAAAGGGTATGGTCGGTCTAAAATGTATCTAAAGATACAAGCACACTGGCAACGTTTGTTTTAAAATTTCTAACTTTCTATTATATAATGTACAAATATCAACTCAGGCTCAAATAATTTTTGAGCATCTAACATCGATGATCTTTCTGCTTTGAAACACTGATATGTTTCAGTGGAGACCAATCGTGTTAAGATAAATTATATTTACTGTGCAGCATAATTCTTGACCTCACTCTGTTAAGTAATCTCTGTACCGAACTGAACGTTCGATTACTCCACTTATTTGATCAATATTTATTTTCACGTTCACAATTAAATGCAAACAACCGATTCTCTGCAGAGTAATTTCATCGATTCCTCTGTAGTTAATTAATCGATCCTACCGATATTTCATTAACCATCATTCGCAAAATTATTCCGCGTGTCTTGTACATTACCTGTATAATCGTTATTGCGTGTATTGCACACCATGCGTACCTGTGTAAAGTTAAATACGTGGCCGTAACATTATTCCAGAACCGCAAATAGTATTCGAGACGCGGTGTTGTTGAAAGCACGCAGCCAACGCTATTCAAGTTACAAAAGTAATTTTACACCGAATTACTTGCATTACTAATACCAATAATTTAGATTGAATTAAAATAATGAAAATAATCTGTAAATTATTTACAGACATACAGAATGTTTTATTGTTCTATGAACAACTCTCGCAACTACAAATGATAGCGTAACGAAACACGAATAGGATACTGAGGGATTAATTACATACTTTGCGCTGCGTTTGAATTTACTGGTTATGTATAATACCAAGTACTCGTTGTATTTGTGATGCAGCTTGTTGCAAAACAGCTCGATAAACTTCTTTTTTTCCATAGATACCCTAAAAGAAATGAAATATAGTATACGAGTCGACACTGACGTTAAAGATCACTGTCCTTACCATGAATCACACCATTCATAACCTCTACTATTACACCATTTCTGCTTGCATCTCTGAGAGAAAGAGAACGTGCGGATTTCTCAAGTGTACTCAAAGTGACAAGAAATGAACGAGTAAGGAGAGCCAAGTTGCATGCTATGCCAAGTTGCATCAAGAGAAGGTCACAATCTGAATACGAACTCTTCGATCGAAAAAAGAATTCGAGTGTAGAAGTTAATGAGTATAAACAATATTGACCAGTCATCTTTTAAAGAAACAACAACTCGTATTAATAAATGTATTCTAAAATTAATAATAGATTCTGAGCTATGTATTCTCTGCTTCTAACGCGAGATTAAAACACTGTCAACTATTTGTTTACATCTGCGACAATGGAATGTAGAACACTTTAGGGGTTCCCGGTATATTAATAAAAAAAACTCTGTTTTACATAGTAAAAAATATTTTTAGTAGAAAGAACAATATTACAGCGTTTCATTTTGGATTTGTTAGTTGAATTCTTCGATATGGCTTATATAATAGATACTATCTTAGACGTGGTGCTATTTAATCGTTTGTTGAACAATCTCCAATTGGTCAACAGTTTATCGATATATAATAAGTTATAGTAACCTAGTAATTCGATTAAACAGATCGTTGAAACTATTCGTATTGCCAAATCATGAACTGTTTACGAAAGCATAAATATTCTAAACTCTTCTTTGCATGTATGTAGTGTTACAGATAAGAAGAATTTCTTTATAAAATAGCGCAGGAATACTTTTTCGGGCTATTGCAGGTACCTACAACACTCTCTCGCAGCGAAATTTAAACTTTCGTTTATCTCGGTCGATCGACCCCCAGCTCGATTATCAACGTTTCGCAATGGCGGCGGAAGCAGTCAGGTCATCGATAGTGTCCCCCCCTGGCCCAGTAGCCCTATCAAACAATGATATTTTACACAATGTCGCCGGCTGAGCGGATCTCCTGCATTCGTACGTCCCTCCGACTCAGCGCGGAAACTCTACTACGGATCATCCGGTGCGCTATAAACGTAACCCGGAAGTTTCATCCGTTATTAAACAATTTCGTTGCTTCCACTGGTATCCACGCGCTGTTCCGCATCAGCGCTCCTGCAGTATCGATGCAACGTTTCACCTGTGTCGGGAAAGTTCACTTGCGTTTGTTCGTTTTACGACTATCCCCTTCCGCCTCAACACTGATCGAACTTCAGGGCTTACGATAAGGTTCCAGGTTTAAAACTAAAGTAACATTTGGAAATCATTCTTCAGGATGACTCTGTAATTTCAATGAATCTTTATCCATAACCTAATGATACATATATCAAAATTGTGGCTAATTACATACCATCTTAATTGGCAAAAAAAAAAGAATCTAATAACGAATCGTATGAAATAAGGAAACAAATTTTATAATTTACCTCAGTGACTCTATCTTTGAGTACACGGATTGAGAACAATTTTGTTAAAATAAATTTTGTTGAAAAAATATTTCTTGCCGATATTTTGCATCGGTTTGAAGTCAAATATTGAATATTTCTCCTACGTTGTCGCGTTATTCATAATATTCAATATTGTCGTTACGTTTCGAAAGTTGCCTTCAATTGTGTTTGTACCGTTGGCGTGCGAGAAGTTGGCCAGGATCCTATAAGCTGAAAAGAGGAAAGAGGAATCGTTCATTCGTATCGCTTGTAACGTGACACGTGACCGCTACAACCTATTGTAACAAATACATTGTTAGTACATATTGGTTAAATTGGACACGTGTATAACGTGACGAGGAACGCGAACCAAACAAAACACGACAAAGTGAGATGCAACGATAGAGTTCGCGAACGAATCTCACAATCAGATATATTTTGCATTTCACTTTGTCGGGTTTTGTTTGGTTCGTGTTCTTCCAACGGTATAATTCTACGATTGCCCAGTTTAGCCAATAGTGACAATGTGTTTGCATAGAGCGACGCGAGTGGACGATTCTCTTTTTTTCATCGCCGTTTTAGCTTATAGGACGCAGGACAACTCGTACGCCAATGGTACACATAGCGTTAACAGTGATCGAATCGATATCGACACCACTAATGATATTCAATTAATTCGATACCAAAGTACTCGGTAGGAACTATCAATATGTATCAATGTTTCAAGTACTCGGTAACAATACTTACTTATTATTTGTTACAAAAGATAACGATACTTCAGAAGTCGATATTTATTTGATACTTCAATGAAAGTATCGATACCTCTTTGAGACCTTACAGAAGTATCGATACCTATTTAACATGTCTATGAAAGTATCGATTTCTGTTTACGACTTCACAAAAGTATTGATAACCGTTTGAGACTTCTATGAAAATTTCAATACCTACTTCGTATCATTCGTGACGTTCAATATCTATTTGACATTTCACTAAAACATTTATATTTATTTGATATTGAAAGTTCTTCCGATATTAAAAGTTATTAAAATAATAACAGCGAGGAAATATTAAACTAATGTAATCATTTTCGTATTTCATGTTTGTTAGTCATGTTTGTAGTATTGTCAGTGATGAGTGCAACGATTTCGCATTCTATCCTTTGTTTTACAAATGCACCATGTAAATAATAAGATATCGTCATGACCATTCGATTTTCCGTTAATTTAAATGTTTCGGTGAAATTTCAAATGGATATTGAACATTTCGAAGCATATGAAACGGGTATTTGAAATCCCTATAGATTGTCTCAAACGAGTATCGATACTTTTGAATAGTATCAAACAAGTATCGATACTTTCGTGAAGTATCGAACAGGTATCTATACTTTTATAAAGTATCAAACAGATATCAATACTTTTGTGAAGTATCAAACACGTATCGATATTTTTGATACTATTCGATTCGGTATCATAATTTGTGAGCTGGCATCGATAAGTATCAATTTGTAAAATCAAAAATGCAGCTCAAAAGTAGACGACCAGTTAGAATATTTTCTCACAATCAGTAAAACACGATGTTAAAGTTAAAAGCTACGCTATTTTTGATCGAATTATATTCCATATGCCTTGTATAAATCCAAAAATATAGTACAAAATACAAACTTCAAACTCTTTACCTTAATTCTTCTTTGTTACAATAAATAACGAATAATCACCACTAGGCTATTAAGAAAAATATCTATTTCATTTTTCCTTTATTTCGTTAGTTTAAACGTTCGTTACTTGAACGTTTCTTACGATCGAAAGAACAAGCAGCACATCGTGACAAACATTATTAATTAATATTTAGTTTGAAAAATTTCCAAAGCTTTGAGATTGATTGTTATTCCGTTGCAATGTTACAAAAAAATTTATCTACTGTTAAATCGGCTTACCATCGAATGTATCAGCATGACACGATTTGCCTCCATAGCGAAACCGATTCCGTTAAACGCAACCAAACAGCACAATTTAATGGAACAATACACAAAATATCGCAAGCGTTGTGTACGTGAATATTTACTGTGTTATATAACCATTGCCTGTGCACTGAGTTGTGAATATTAGTCGGATTTAATATTCAAATATTCAGACACTGAGTAATCGGGGCATCGATAATCCTAATCGAACACAACTCGCGAACCAAACCACGGCAAACAACGTAAAACACTCGAGCCATCGAGTGAACACCTACAGCTGACAATTTCCTCCAATTTTCAGCAGATTTCCGTAACTATACGAGGTACGCAACCCTCTTTTGTAATATTCATCGTATTATTTGTCAATTTTGCTGGAAACAAACTTATTATGGAAAGGTTCACGATAATAAAGTAATAATAATATTTTGACGAATCAACAATGATACACGTAGCGAAACAAGTATTGTTTAAATATATTTTATTGAAATATTTTTACCGGAATGTATTTGCGAATATTTTGTTTCCCTTCAATAATGTTTAACTATTTTTTAAATTTTTCTTAAATCACAAAGTATCGTATTTTTATATACGTAGTGTCCGTAGAAATACAAAATTGTGTATATACACAATAAACAAAAAATTTACAAAAAACAAACAAAACTGCAATAGAGCCAATCGCTAAATAATAAATACTCATTTATTATTTCCAGAGTTTTTCGGTACTTTAACTTGCTTTAAAATTGTAATTTCTTTTTTCGTATCATTCTCTTAATAACGGTGAATTTTATAGTTTCTGACGTTTTATCAGACCGGTCATTTGTCGTTAATAAATAAATTCGATTTTCGAACCAAACTAAAATTAAAATCAATTTGAGAATATAAATGCACTACACGTTCGACTACAGTGGTTGAAAGAATCGCGTTCGAAATATGTAATATTACCTAAACAAAAATTGATCGAAAATTGAGACGAAAAATCTCTGTCTCTTTTATTCTTAAAAAAGAGACTCTCTTATTCTCAAATGTAAGCAAACATCTGCGCCTTTCTGCAAATTTATCCAAAGTAAATACATTCTTTTACTTATTCCCGATTTTTTCAAATGTAAACAAGTATCTACGCCTTTCTGTAAATGTATCCAAACCGAATGTATCCTTTTATTTACTCCCGAGTTAATGAGTTTCTTTGACATGGATACTACTTGAAAACGATCTAAAAGTATTATTTATAACTGTGGTAAAAGAAATTTACCTCTGTGAACCCACCTCAGAATCTGTTTGTCGTCTCTGCCTAGGAAATATCGAAACGTGGTCAAAGGACGCGTGAATAGAGGTGCTCGCGAATGAGCGTAGAAACGGCAGTAGTCGTGACGCGTATTACTATTCCGCTGAACGCACCGGACGTCCGGTGTCGGCGCAGGAAAACGCGTCTCGCCGATCAGGAAAGGTAGCCAGCTCGCCGTGCAGGCTTTCACGGGCGCTGGTATGTCTGTACGGGCAGGTATGTAACCGGCGTACCTGCCGAGCAACGATCGTGTCTGTTCGCTTCCGCTTCGCGTTCATTCACAACTCTTTCGCCTTCACCTACGCGCCACGCGTTTCCTCCGTTCATGGCGTGAGTCATCCAAGAAATTCTCGCGCCTCCCACGTTACACTACGCCGCATTTGCCGCTTGCCCCGCCAAGACAGTCACTTCATTCGAACTTCTCGAGAAACTTCACTGACTTGCTATCTATTATACTTTAACCGGTTTAGTATCTAACTTAAATGACTTGGTATTTAACTTGACTGGCTTAGTATCTAACTTCGCTAACTTGGTATCTAACTTAACCGACTTAGTATCTAACTTCGCTAACTTGGTATCTAACTTAACCGACTTAGTATGTAACTTCGCTAGCTTGGTATCTGACTTAACTGGCTTAGTATCTAACTTGGCTAACTTAGTATCTAGCTTAACCGACTTAGTATCTAATTTCGCTAACTTGGTATCTAACTTAACCGGCTTAGTATGTAACTTCGCTAACTTGGTATCTAACTTAGCCGGCTTAGTATCTAACTTCGCTAACTTGGTACCTAACTTAACCGGCTTAGTATCTAACTTGACTAACTTAATACCTAACTTAAATGACTTGGTATCTAACTTAAATGACTTGGTATTTAACTTAAATGACTTGGTATCTAACTTAACTAACTTAGTATCTAACTTAAGCACCTTAATGTCTAACTCAACCAACGATTTTCCGAACGTCGATTATTTAAATGCCGATAATCCGAATAACCGATTATCTGCATAAGAGAATGAGTCACGTATATACATACTTCAGTTACGCGTTTAACACTAGAACTGCCGATAGATCTCAGTATATTGAGGTGTTCCTCGTATGTATATCTGGAAAATCGATAATTGAGGAAAAAGGGGAACTTGTGAAATTGATTATGTGTATAGAAAAAGTTATAACGTCATTTGAAAATATGCTATGGAATTTAAAGTAAGTTTCTTTGTGAAAACAGTTGAAACTTTGTTTGCAAGGTAGATACTTTTTTTCTGAAATAGTTCGGCGCGTGATTGAAGAGATTATGCGCTGACACGTGTTAGAATAGGCTAACCTTTCGTTAACCAAGTAACGAAAGTTATTTTCGTATTCAATAAACGCCAAGTTATTGATGCGATGTCGGTAACTAAATTATTACCGCTACAAGTTTGAGCACACAGACAGTTTTATTTGACAACACTACTGCTCGGCATACTGTTCAGCATAAACAAACTAGGTATCTAGGAATGACACTTGACAGGAAACCGACATGAAAAGACCACGATAAATCTAAACGAAATCCCTTAAATAAAACAATTAAAAAATACTATTGGTTACTCCGATCTAATCTAAATCTCAACAGCAAAATTTCAATATATAAATATATTCTCAAACCTATTTAGACGCAAGGAATTCAGCTGTGGATTATGGCGAGTACCTCTAATATTGAAATCCTCCAACGATTCCAGTCAAAAACCCCTTCGAATCGTCACAAAAGCCACATGGTAAATCTTCAACGAAAAAATTCACCAAAACTTGAAGATTCCAACAATCAAAGAAAAAATCTTCAGATTCAGTGAACGCTACACCTCACGGTTGGCTAACCATCCAAACCCTCTGATACCCTACCTCACCAACAGTCTTGAACATACCAGAAGACTGAAAAGACACCACCCCCTGAACCTGAACAATCGGTTTAACGTTCATTAGCGTTTCAGAAGTAATCTACATTACATCTCGTATCATGTTCGTCATTAGAATTACTTATAATTCCCTTTGGAAATTGATTGTAATGAAATATAAAAATTAAAAAAAGTTCAAACGCCCTATCGTTTCTTTCAAACACTCTTCTTTCACGCTTTGGAAACACTTCACTCGCTCGTCTATCCCAGACACTTCACATTTTCTCAGGACCACACGCATTTCGTTACGTTCCCACGAAATTCATTCAAAACTTTAGCTCGAAACACTTTTAGGTATTAATTCACAGACAGACACAGCTTGATATCCCTATCTCTATTTTCACAACCTATACCTATAATCAACACGAAAACAATATTTGAACAAAACGTGCAATACTTTCGCCACATCTTTAGCCACAGAATGTGTTCGTTTCGTGTTTAATAAAATTCTATAAAGTTCCAATTGACATTCAACATTAGCTACGAGGAATATATTAAATTTCAGAAACTACTTCCCCCTTCTGTTTCTATATACTTGTGCATTCTATAGTGCACTCATACGCACGATATTTACGGTTCAGAAAATGTATTGAAGATCACGAATGAAGTTTTTCTGTCGTCTTTAAGAACTACAAAAGCTTCGGTAGGCACAGCTTGATATCCCTGCCTTTATTTTCACGAACTATACCTGTCGGTAATGATCGATCGTCGTTTACTTATAGTTAACGTGAAAACAATGGAGGTCCAGGAACTTGAAAGCAAGTCGATTGATTTCCAGCGCAAAATCTGTGTATTCAGAATGGCGAATGAAATAGGCCATGGGCGTCGTTCTGGTCTCTGTCCTCGTCGTCATCATCGTCGTCGTCGTCGTCGTCGTCGTCGTCGTCGTCGTCGTCGTCGTCGTCGTCGTCGTCGTCGTCGTCGTCGTCGTTGTCGTTGTCGCCCCCCCATTACCATCACCACCACCACCACCATCACGATCACTGCCAACGGCGCTCCCCTTCGACCCTCTTTCGCTCAGGTATCGCGTTAACAAGCTGCCGTACAATAGCTATTATTGTTCGACCGAAAAATACGATTGTAGACATGTACGCGTCCCACGTAACGCGACAAAAGTTCCGCTCGTGCCTACGTGATCTACCTACACCTTCGAAAGCAAAAGTAAACGCACGATCATTGGCTACGATCTTTGAATGCTTTACGGGAACGAAACCGACACGAACACAATGGAATTACGCATTATAATAACGATATCGTCCCCTCACCCCTCTGTGTGTAAATGGAGACGGTTTTGCCCTCGTGCGTGTCCGACGTTCACGTCCGAAACCATAAGCAATACACGAGTGGAGAGTACAGATCCAAATTGAAGTCGAGAGTAAATATAGATAAGTTTCCATGTAACTCGAGATAATATACTAGATTATCGAACGACAAAACTTATCGAACAACATATTAAATGTGCGCATATATTTATCTGGGAAACGAATATTATTTTCTTATAAAAGTTTATTTCTATAGCGTAGATAGGAAAATAAAAATTTGTTCGTTGTACGAACGCAATGACATTGTATGTGTGTAAATATTTGTGTAATAATGAGTATAATGTGTAAAAAGTGGTCCACTTAAGTATCTTCTCTGGTTGTGGGAGTATAACAAATAGTTTGTACGCCTTCTTGAATAGTTCGAAGAAACCGTTATATTGCGATAAACATTTTTTTTTCTAAGGTCGTTTTTTTATGTTTGGTGGTTTGAAACGTTTGAGTCTACGTGTGGCTGATGATTTCTCGAGCAATATTTTAGCAAGTTTGTGAGGATGGTAGTAGCTTCAGCGAATCATTTATTGCACGTTTTGTGGCTTCTTGGTTATTTAAAAAAAAATTCGTTCGCTTTGATAAGCTTTCGAAGGTATGAAGGTGGCCATTATTCTTGCATCTTGCAAAACTCTGTGTACTTACATAGTTGAGCACACTTGTCACCGAGATAGAAGATCCTAGATTACTACAGTGGATCAAAAAAGTGTTCGTACACTATATTATAAGGAAATTCCCCTAACTTACAAGTCCGATTTTAATGAAAGTTTGTGTGCAAATAAAGCATACTGGACTGCATATAACATAATTTTTTAATCAACAAAGAATGTTTTGGAGAGGATAAAATCACGTCTCGAGAATGCAACGTTTCATTGCTTTAATGAAAACATCTTCATTGTTTTAATACAATTTTTGAGGGGATTCTCTTTCACAGGTGAACGATAGAATACTAAAAACATTATTTGTAGAAATTATACAGGAAATAAAAGTTGCGAGCACTTCAATCGTCTGAAATCAGTCTTCTCGTAGATTCTTCAAATGCAACTTCGTAATAGTGCAAAGTAAAGCAAAACTTTCCATATAAAAAGTGTTCAACTCTTCTAGCTCATTCTGTTGCAAAAAGTCCCAAGAAAAGTTGCATTCAAAAAATAAAAAAATAACATTGAAACCTTCGAGGTTGATTTCACCTTCTTGAAGAAATTTCCCGAGGACAAAAGAATTTCTCTACCAATGCACTATTATGTGCACGCAAACTTTCGTTAAAATCAGTCTTACAGGTAAAAAGAATTTCCTTATAATATAGTGTACGAATACTTTTTGGAGCCACTGTATGTCACCGATTCCTAAAACGTATCCGCCGTTGAAAGAAAAAGATTCCAGTCACGGTCCGAAACGACTGGAACGAGTCACTTTCGTCGCGGAGGATCGAACCTCCTCGATCGTCCTCTCCATTCTCAAAATGAAATCGCACGATTACCTTTCGTTTCACGCTTTTCCTACGTCTGCTTCGTACATGTGGCACAGTGTATTTCCGTCGCCGATAGAATATTTCCCAATTTTCAAGGTGAAAGAGGTACCACGATTTCTCGAACTTAGGATTGAATTTCTTACAACGATAAGTTTGCGTGATTGTCGATACTGACTAAGAACAAACCATTGAGCTTCTATTGTACAGAGAAATTATTTCTTCCTTCACTTTCTTAACACTAAAACTACCCAACGTCACTTTGACCCGTTTCGAACTTGTTTTTAAAATTACTTAATTATTAACGGTGTCTTTTCTTACAATATTCGTGAACAAATATCGAAATAAACAAGTAATGGTTTTTAGTTAAATTAATTTGCCTTTTCCTTGTTCAAGTAGATAGTTTCAACATTCATTTCTTCTTCGAATTAATGTTAACCGATCTTCTCTCTGTTCACAATGTTTGTTTAGCGAGCATAACATACCTTGTAAATCCCAAACTTTACGATACTCCTCAGAGCTTGATAAAAAGAACCAACTGCGTGTTTGTTTATTTTATTTTCCAATGTTTCCAATCATTCGATACTTGTATAGTTCCTAAATAGGTATCATATAAATATCTGGTATACATAAGTTTTGTTACCGATGTTTAAAGGGGAACACCACTCTGAGATGTCAAAAAATGGGTAAAGTTTGCAAATTTTTTTTCTATATAGTTATTAAATGAAGAATGTAGTCTTTCTCAGAGAATACAAATATAACTTTCAGTTTCATTTTACAATTTTGCAAAAGTAAAATTCGTACAAAATGGCGAAGTTATTCGCTATTCCCGAAACCCCTTCAGGTGAAATATTGTTTGTTAACCGCCACCGTTGACAAGAAGTGGAAGATTTGAAATAAAAAAATGTTTTTAATTCATAAACTAGGGACACTTATCTAAAATGTAACGAACGATTTTTCGAAAATTTTAATAATTGTAGAAATGGTCGAAGTTTGAAGAAAAAACAATAATTTTTATCCGAAAAAAGCGACTTGAAACGTTTACAAAGAATCAAATAACCAACATTTTAAAAATATTATAGGCAAAGACACCGTTAATAATTGAGCAATTTTAAAAATAAGTTTAAAACAAATCAAATTGACTCCCTTGGTAGTTTTATCGTTAAACGGTAATTTGTCCTATCAGAAATAAACTTCGATGATCGAGTGTTGCATTTAAATTTAAAGATAGTTGTTTCCTTATTCTGAACGGCTGATCTTAAATTGCGCGTTATAAAATATCTTTTCTTTTTGTAAAAAAACAATTATGTCGCTTCAAATCAATAGGAATAAACGTCTCTGATACTTTACTTTTTCTTTTTAGTTTAATCGCGGCTCAAATGGCGCAGACGCGACATATTTGTGGTACCTATGGGGAAAAGTTCACCGTTAAAAGTACCATTCGTAGATAATTTGTCCACTTCCGAGAACGCAATTTGAGAACTACACAACTCTCCTCGATCTGGATGTCCAGTGGAGTTCGACGAAGTGTCCTTCTTGAATTCTTGTTATTTTGGTCGAGTTCGTCTGTAGTCCGTATGTCGAGCTTTTGAATTTCTTCCACTGCTTCGAGTTACCAGACAACTATGATCTGAGGACGTCCCATTTGCTCCGCAAATTCTCGGATCGTTTCACTGTTCTCTACTCGGGGAAGAACATCTGGGTGTTCAAAATAGCTCCCTCGAAAGCAGACGTACCACCTACTAATTATCAATTTATTAATAAAGTTTCCCTTGTACAATGCACAAACATTTTTGGAGCCATGTCTGCGCCATATAAGCCTCAATTGTACTGGAAAATAGCGAGATCGTCCATGTTGATTCTTTCGACTCGAAACTCGATAATCTTTTCTACAAAGAAAAATACAATGCAATGTAAAACTCAAAAATAAATAGTGCACGAAGGAGGAATTTATATAACACTTACACGAAAAAGTATTTTTTGTGAATTTTTTCCTTTACGATTTTAACGTGTTTTGTACAATGGTAAAGTATACGTCCATTTTGGAACATGTAAATTATTGAATGTAGATACTCGATGTTTCTCGATTTATGGGCTTTAAAATAGTAGTTGCTATCTTGCATCAAAGCGAGAAACCGGAGAAATAATTTCAGGCATGTTCGAGAATGATTTCATCGATGAATATCAGGTGACGTATATTGTTCGTTGTTTCATCCATTTTCATCGCTATCAAAATGGCGAATTATCTGTCAAGTACAGATGAAGCCCAGAGCATCGTTCCTTCGCTTTAATACATTCGTCCATTAATACTTCATTTTATTTTAGAGAAAGGATTGGCAAATCAATCATTTCTTTGAATGTATTTGTTTGGTCCGTCGTTCAGCCGCGATAGCGGTTAAATACAAATTTATCGTTGTGTTTAAATAAAGATTCATTCAGGATAATAAGAAGAGAAGTTAAAGACTATGAATCTTACATTTAGGACCGAGTGCTTCTTTTTCTTTGTTCTGTTACTAAATAAATGTGCTTTTTATTTTCCACTTTTGGTTGTATATTGTAACGAAGTGACAAATTAATTTTCTACTTCGAAAGTTTCAAACTGATAAGAAATAGATAACGAAGATAAGAATTATTTTCTATAATTCAGAAAATCAGGGAAATATGTAAGTTAAATTTAAGAAGAATTAGAAAATCAGAAAAACGTGTAAATTAAATTTAAGAAGAATTAGACGAATAGAAAAATTTGTAAATTAAAGTTAAGAAAAATTAGAAAATTACGAAAATTTATAAGTTACACTTAAGAAGAATTAGAAAATTGGAAAATTTGCAAGTTAAATTTAAGAAGAATTAGACAAATAGAAAAATTTGTAAATTGAAGTTAAGAAAAATTAGAAAATTAGGAAAATTTATAAGTTACATTTAAGAAGAATTAGAAAATCAGAAAAACGTGTAAGTTAAATTTAAGAAGAATTAGACAAATAGAAAAATTTGTAAATTGAAGTTAAGAAAAATTAGAAAATTAGGAAAATTTATAAATTACATTTAAGGAGAATTAGAAAATTGGAAAATTTGCAAGTTAAATTTAAGAAGAATTAGACAAATAGAAAAATTTGTAAATTGAAGTTAAGAAAAATTAGAAAATTAGGAAAATTTATAAATTACATTTAAGGAGAATTAGAAAATTGGAAAATTTGCAAGTTAAATTTATAAAGAATTAGACAAATAGAAAAATTTGTAAATTAAAGTTAAGAAAAATTAGGAGAATTTATGAGTTACATTTAAGAAGAATTAGAAAATCAGAAAAACGTGTAAGTTAAATTTAAGAAGAATTAGACAAATAGAAAAATTTGTAAATTGAAGTTAAGAAAAATTAGAAAATTAGGAGAATTTATAAGTTACATTTAAGAAGAATTAGAAAATTGGAAAATTTGCAAGTTAAATTTAAGAAAAATGAAAAAATTTGTAAGTTAAACTTAAGGAGACACATGGATTTTTCGCCAATGTACCCAACTATCAGAGTCTACCCACGTTGTCGTCGCGAATTTTTTAAATCGAATATCAGAGACCGGCATAGTCGAAAACGTTAAAAATAATGCGTGACATTCGACGGTGCATTGGCACGCACACCATGTATGAGAAATGAAGGGCGAGCATACTCTGTGTAGGAACAACGGGACCGAAAACGTTGGAAATTCCACGTGTCACGTACTCCCCGTTGATCTGTCCGCCTGATCGTGTACGTGCCGACTAGCAGTCGTGTTCACGAGTATAAAATCTATCGGCAATTTTTCCAAAGAACCCTAATTTTCGTAGCGAAACGATTTCCTCGCAATCTGCCGGTTCCCTGACAACTACGGCGTAACCTTGCCAAGAATAAAGCGTCTCTAACTCTTTTACTCCCTTATCAGTGATTACTATACCACTTTACCAATCAAGTCGCTACTGTGAACCCCAGAATAACTTCTATCGAGTATTACGTCGAACGTCATTTAAGACTCATCTCGTACTTAAGTTTCATCGGGTTTATATTGGTTGAATTTGTATTGAACAATACAAATAATAAAAATGCACAGGGAATTACTTAGCATAATAACGGTAATCGATTATTTTACGGTATGCATACTTTGTTTTTGATTCGTGTCCCTTTCAAAGAACGTTTCAACATTCTACGTGAAAAAGTATTAAAGTTCTTTTTATGTTTTTCATAATGAAATTAATCTGGTTTATGTTTGAAAAATGTAGTTTAGTTCGTTCTTTCAAGTCTTCCATAGATACAAATGGACGAGAATGCATACTATCTTGTAAGTAACCATATTAAAAGAAGTCCACAGGATTTAGGTCGAGAATACTTCAAATTCAGTCGTGTTTGAAAGAGAAGATCGTAAAGAAAATCAGGTAGTACGAATTGTAAAAGGTGTGGATATTTTTTACCATTTAATATGTTATTTGTGAAGAAATACGGATCAACAATAGTGATATTTAATATATTGCGTATTTAATACCAAAACGTATTTGACTATTTCTGTTTCTTTGAAGTCGTGGGTTTTCTGTAGCCATCTGCGCGTTCATTATGCCTATTGAACATTTCATTACTTGTAAATGTACATTCCTTTGTTCATAGAACTATTTAAAGAAAATTTTAATCGTGTTCTACTTGCCGTAAAAGAAGTTGTCATAATTGTATGCGACGAACTTTCATCTTTTAGACGTAAAGTGTGTTCAATGGGAAAATGGTACGCGTCTATTTGCATTTTGAAGTTGTAGAAAAATAGACATCAACTACATATAATATTCAATATTTTCCTGTACAATTTTTTTCTATCTTTTACCAAATTTGCAATGTAACTTCTCCCAATTGCACCTTATAGATGCCCAAGGGTGTAGCTTCAATTATATTTCAATATTTTCTAATAGTTTCTTTCAATGTGTTCACAAATGGTACACTAATGTAAAACGATCAATAGTTCAATTATACTGATGTAATAAAATTACAAAAAATTGAATTGTATGCGTAGTAATGTCTGTTTTTCTGCGACTTCACTTTCCTCCCAAGTGCAACGATGCATTTGAAAAATGCAAATACATGCATATCATTTTTCCATGTTCATGCGTATCATTTTGTTCGGTTCTCCGGACAATGTACAATTCAAATGTGGTTCCCTGTCTCTAAATTTTCTCCAATTGCAGTTTCCAACGATGACGAAAGTTTATTCTTCCATACAGAAGTAAGTCCCTAATTAAGATTTTTTAAGCACAACCGAGAGAGTTTAAAAAATTGTAAAATTGGTTCGCAAAAGAAAGGTATCTCTCGATTTGTTTATGAAATTGTTGACTATCAGCGTGAGAGAATTGACGTTAATTACGACGTTTAATTCCCACGCAATAACGTGATTCGATGACAGAAGTTGGTCAAGCGTGAACGAATTCCTCACTGATACGGAGATGAAATTAAGAAAGAGGAATAAAGAAGCCGACAACGTGGGAACTAAGAGTAACACTTCCGCTTTTTTAGCTCTTTTTCTTTAGCCCGTTTCGAAACTGAACGCTTCGATGATCTTACTGAACGATTACCAATTAAAAGTGTTCCTACAATCGATATATTGCAGCGAGTTCATTTCGTAAAATATTATTAACAATAAAATAATTATTAAAATATTTATATATATATATATATATATATATATAAATATATATATATATATAATTACTTGTATTATTTGTATTACATAAGAAATAATTTTTCAAGCATTTTTCCTGTCATTTATGTAACACTTCGTAACTAATAAGTATCTTCACGTTAAGTATTTATTTAATTAAATGGAAAGTATGTAAAAGAAACTCAAACTAATTTCGCACAACAAGAAACAACAAATGTTTGCACATTTTTCTAAGGGATATGTTAATTGTCAACTATTAGATTATATATAGGATACTGTGTCTTCTTTCTTCGTAACAAAATATAAAATATATCAAGCTAACCGTTTCGAAGCAATATTAGAATAAGTGATGATAATGGAATTCTCATATTCTATTAGGATAGTTTACTAATATTAGCGCGTCGAAAATAAATACTTCCTGAATTTTCTCTTTTTTGCTTTCACTCTAGTTGTAGAAATGCCATGGATAAGAGTTCTTCTCTTCGTTTAATTCTTTTTCTTCTTGCTGTAGTTTTTCTTTCTCTAGAGTCGAACTGAACATTTCTGAATGCTGTTTTCTTCTAGTCTTGTGTTTCGTCTTAGTAAAATTTGTAACAATAGAAGAAAATTGTGGTCACTCAACCAGCATTTCCCCATTAGTCCCCGTAACTGGGGTTACCCGACAAGCACATTCCACAAATAACCTCATTGTGCCAAACTATTCTACTAAACTGGTACAAACAGTGTAGAATCTACAAAGTAAAATTACCTTTTGGATATATTATAAAGCTAAAAGGAAAATAATAAGTAAAAATAATACTTCGAGCTTTTTATTTTGTTGCAGAAATGACAACGTGTAGCTTAAAAACATTTACTCGTGTATATTACCTTAAGCTTATAATAACGAACGGTTTCATGCTATTTATTTAATCAAACGTAACACTCTTATCTTTTTAATGATCGATATTTCCCTAACCTTTTTTACGTGTATGAAGTTTAAAAAAATACCCATTGTTAAAGAGAATGAGAAGAGTCTCTTTCCAACAAAGTAATGCAATAATACTATCATAATACTGTGACATTTTTATATCTTACATTAAGGGGGTATTCCTGTGTTGTCTGAATGCAACAAAATTAAGGCATTTTTGGAAATTTATAAAACGAAACTATTTGAAATAATAATTTCAAATTTTGCATTCTTTCCCAAGTTATAAATATCTTGTTATGTGACATGAATTTTTTCATTCGAAAGAACACGTTACTATTAAAGATATACGCTGCTTGCACGTGCTTTGTAAAAAAAAAATGTCTCTCGCCGTTAACATAATTATGGCCCTCCCAATAAACCGATTAAGAAAAACCGAAGGAATTATTAATCTATATGAATATGACTAGGGTACGAATTAAATGAAATTAGGAAAATGAAAAATTCTTAATCGTTTAGCAAAATGGCAGAGATTTGAAAACGATGTATCGATATTTTTCTGAAAATGTTCAACTCCGACGCTTACAAAAATAACTTTATTTAAAAGTTTCACATTATTCTCGTTTTCCTATCCGCAAACGCTATAGACGTCCTATTTTCGAATAATTTGATTCGTGGCTAAATGCTATACTTATCGTTTCGGCATGTTTGAATTTTTCATCGTAAGAGTTGTAAACATATAAGTAGTATCGCAGTATGAACAGTGTCACCTTTGGTTCACGGGCAAAAGTAAAAATTTAAAAACATGCAATACAGAACTCGTTACAGAGGCACCGCAGTGAACGAAGCAAGTAAACAAAACCACATGACAATAGAATTTGTACATGTCAATATTTATGTATGTAAATAATAATATTTTAGTCTTTCCTGACGCTCGAATATTTGCAACAATTTTATTGTGGAAACTCTGCACATCGATTTTTCAATCGTATGTCACATTCGTTCAACATACTGTGCATCAGAGATACAATACACGCATGTTTCAAACGACGCGATGTGCCGATCAATGAGATTCTAATCGCGTGACGACCTGTTATTTGCATGTACTCCGTGTTTAAGTTGAATAACTTTAATCCGGGATTAGGATTGAACCCTAAAAATTAAATCGAAAGCGTAGAATAAAATTATCTCGTAAAAAGTTTCTCTTTATAAAAATAACTTTTAGAAAAACCGACAATGGATTACACTATAAATGTCTATCACGTTCGTTCGCAATATTGACTAGTAATTTATCATTCGAAATGTTATATAATTGTCTAACTTTGCACATTGTACGTATAAACGTAACAGGAAGTGGTTGTGATAACTTTGTGACGATCTTCCTAAAACTGTGATTATTTACATGATAGAGGGAACAACACATTTTAGTAATCTACTCATTATGCAACAATCCTTCTATAATTTCTTCTTATAGCATTCAGATATCGATTCATATACAGGGGTGGTTGAAACATGAACGATACTCTTTTTCTATAAATTTAGTCACTGAACATTTTGGCAAACTAACAAAGTCTACATTAATTTGTATACACATTTGTTAGCAAATTTCCAGTTTTTTAAATGCTTGTCTCTATTAGAAAAACTTGTAGGGAGGATACTAAGCCAATTACGTATGGATTCTTCCGTTTGTGTATCCTTAATACGTCTCTTCTTAATGATTCTTTGAGCGATCCAAAGAAATGATGAATAAGTAGTACGATGCATGCTTAACAGTTTTCCAATACAATCTTTTCAGAATTTGTCGAGTTGATACAGTGGTACGAGCTCTTTCGTTGACGCGAAGCACCAACATGGCTCTGCTTCGTTCACGAAAAAGATTAACGCACACTACTCCTTTCAAATCCCCAGAAAAACTCTAGCGAGAAGTTTGCTTCCCAGCCGAATCGAGTTTTGGTATTTGCCGAAGGTTTCCTATTTATTAAACACTGCTCCGTACTAAACTGCTTAGTTCCTGGCGTATAATTGCAACCGAGTACTGTTTACGACTCACCCCGAAAGAATTAATTTGCTACTGTTCTTTGGAAAGCAAGTTAGTTAAATTATTTTATTATCAGCAAGGGATCCTTGTACAAGGAGAGACGTCCTTACACAAGGAGTCATAAACCGTGGTGAACCAAATAGCGAATTGTTAGAGCACCGGGCAAACGGCCAAAACATAAAGGGACCCGTGCACCCTTGAAAAATCTAGAGCCGTGTATTTGCCACGTACACACGTACACTACTCTGTTAGAAAACAACATCAAAATGGAAATTTCTCCAAACCAATGAAACTCGAACTAACTGTCGTTACAATATTTCTATGTATCAAAGCTGGTATCGAATTTTGCTATAGAGAGATGGTTGAACCCTAGATTCATAAACTATATTTACGGTTACATTGTTCATAAACATATGTCTCCGATACACCTTACTTTTAAGGTCACCTGATTCAAGTATTACGGAAGATATTAATAGAAATCTACAAATATTAGTTAGAAACAACTTTCATTGACAATTTAAACACGAAAGAAAAAATTGAAAAAATCAATCTGACCATTCTGGGCACAAACTACGCATGTATTTGCATCTCTTCTAGTCGAGTTCTTTTAGTCGAGGGTGTGTGAGAGACGTGTGTTTACGAATCTAGGGTTAACGCGATGAATGTGAAATACTTTCTTATCGAAAAGTCCTCCGGTACGTATTCTTGCATTAATTGCGTCAAAACCGAGTAATACCACAATTAAATGTGATTTGCGTGGAAAAATAATTCCGTTTAGTTTCTAGGTGCAAATATTCCACTGTGCACCGGTTCGTTCTACCGAGAATTTAGCAGACGGATAACGTAGACTCTCGAAAGCGGATGATCGATAAAGGAAAAATATTCGAGACAGAAGGGAGGCGAACTGACGAGCCTTTTGCGGATATTACATAAAGTCAACGAGATGCCGCACCTGCCGATCGAGGTGTCGCGGCGTGGGAGGTCGAGACGCCCCCCCTCCCCCCTCCCCCCTCCCCCTCACCCCCTTCAACCCCTGTTTCCAAAGGGGGCTCCCCACGGGAGGAGCACAACCGCGTCAGATTCCTACCGCTCAGTCGAGCACATAACTCCACGAGTGTTCCAGAATGAGATGATATATGCCTCCAGCGAACAGGTATGGAATCGTTTCGTCTCTTCCTTGCATTCTGAAATGCATAATCGCGCGCTATTCGTTACGTAGAACGGCGATCGGTCCGAAACGTTAATCGATATCGCGTTTCCCTCTGATCCCAGGATTCCTGGAACCCGTGGGAAGAGCTTATAGCGATCCTGTCTCGCACGAGTATTACTGAAATTACGGACACCGAGAAAATCAACGCGTTGCGAAACAACGGTTTATTGTATCGAAACGAGACTATTTCTTTTTTTACGTTAAGCTTACACCAAATGTCAGTCCCAGAAGTATCTGGCCTAAGAAAGATAACGCAAAAAATTTGGGAAAAAATATCTTTGTTTCTCTAGATAATCTCCTTCTAGATCGATGTACTTTTCCCAACGATGTTCAACAGCTTGGATACCCTGTTCGACATCTCAGTACCTCGCTGTACGACAATTATATGTATAGGAAAAAATATGTATAGAAAATTGACCTTGACAATATATTTCAAGATAATGAAAATAGATGAAGTGACCCCTATTCTATATAATTACCAAGTAAAGATATTTAATCGTTATATAAATTAATATTTTTTTCGTTGAATATAGAGTTTCGATGATAAGTAATAAATTACAACCAGGAAGAAGAAAGAAAAGCAAAGTTCATAGGAACACGATTCTTGAAGAATTCTGGAACAGTCATTATTTCACATCGGTCCGATAAACAAAACCGCGCGGTATTATTAACCTACCGTGAAAAATAATGCGACAGCTTGAACCGTTCGAAAGGAGGAACGTGAAAAATAATGCGACAGCTTGAACTATTCGAGAGGAGTAACGAATAGCGAGCATTCGACGAATAGAGTGAATCGCCCTTATTCGAAAGCAAATCAATCGACCTTGATTTCTTTGTTCTCGAATCTGGTCCGGATCGACACGAGGGAAAATCCAAGCCGATGTCTCGGCAGGTGGCATAAAAGTTGTGCCGCCACTGTGGTTAAACACCAGCCGTCTGCGGAGGTTCAAGGGCCGGACGAATATAAGGGAGGCGGTCTCGTTAAAAACATCTGCCACAGACCGCTACCGTTACCGCGGCGAAGACCAACGATGAAAGGAGACGGGAGCATAAATGCATCCCCCACGGGATTATTTGTTTCTGAATGATCGACCATCAAATACTTTCGGCGTATTACGTCTCGGTTTAACGCGTTAGCACTTTCGATCGTGACGTTCAAAAACCGTGACTTCCTTTCTCCAAGTGTTTCCTTACATTTCATCTAATAACGAATATCAAATATTGTGGTTGATTTAACCGAATGAGGCTTCGAATATTTAAAATTTTTTAATTGATTCTATATCATTTTTAACGAATGGATACAAGTTGTTGCTCTTTATACAGTCTTAATAATATATTTCTTTGAAGAAAAAAAATTAACTTTTTAAATTTTTAATCGATGGTCTGACTTTTGTTATCTCGAAAACGGATCTGATTCTTTCAGACAATAATCAATCAATACTGTGTACATCATTGCATTAATAATAATACTCCGTTTAAAAAAGTATCGATGAACTCAAAATTTCGCATGACTGTTGGAATTTTGGATTATGGATACAATTAAATAATAGCTCGGTATTTCTACTTTATCAATCAATCAACTTTTATTAATATTCCGGTAGGTACATCTTTTACGTGTATTCTTTACGAAATCGACTTTCAGACCATCGCAGGTCATCATGGTAACAAATAAATTCTTATTTTGTGTAATAAACATCACGTATCCGTAGAATAGAATCTTCTAGAAGACTCTAGAAAATCATTATATATATTAGAAATTCTTATATGTATTGGAAATTCAAAATTGATCTTGAGTTAGGAAAATAAAAGAGGTTTGGTTATTAAAATATTTGCACCTTCGAAAGGAGCGCGGTCATCTCCTTTGATTTTCTTTCGTATCAACGAAAGGAACATTATAGAAAATTTAATTTGCATTCCAGAGTGTTGACTATTGGTTCGAATACATTTCCCTCGGAAATCAATACAGCTTCGATATAGCTAGAGCAAATCTTTGAATTTACTCTAGATTTTATCTTGGACTTTGGAGACATAAAGAGAAATAATGATCGTGACTCTTCTAGAAAGCCTTTACTTCGCGTACTTGAGACATTTCGAACAGAAAGATTTAGAAAATAGAAGAATTGATCGATTTTGATTGTCAACGATAATTACCAAGACGGTAATCCTGTTTAAAAGTTGGTGGAAGATTAAAATTCAATATCTAGAGCCAGGTTCAGTTCCTTGTACTGTAACTATTGAAGAACTTACATGGCACTTTGGGGCAACGAATGCACAAAGTTTAAAGTTAAATAAGTAAAGTTAGTTTCAAGAACAAGTTTCGATATATTTAACTTCCAGATGTTAATTGATGGTACTCAGTTTCCACAGAAATTTCTCTAAGACTGGCGCAAAACTAACTGAGTTGTAGAGATTCGCTACAAGTAGCTCGTATAACTAATGGCGGAGTTGTTAATCACTCGGATAACAGGATCAAGAAATGTTTCCAGCTGACCACGATTCAAACAACTAATACCAAGAAAAAAGGAACCGAAAACGATTTGAAATCGACTCACGATAAATGTACAGACATCCAACGAATGAAATCACGGAAGAAAGTATAATTTAGCATGACTGAAGATTGGATATCAACTTCGTATAGAGGATGATTCACTTAAATCGAACATCTAAGTTACTTCTGTTATTATGAAAGGTAGGAAAAATGAAAAATAGTTTTGTTATTTAAATAGTTTCGAAATGTGTAACAAAGAATCGTTCTACCAAGGTCATTTTAAGGATTTTATCAAGATCATCGACATTTCTTGTACATTAACATTTATTTTTTATTTTTAACATTTATATTCTTGTTTGCATCGAGATGAGTTCAATGATCTATAATTTCACGACCTGGAGATGTTCTTAACAATTAAAAAATGAGTCGAAATTTAAAAAAATGTACCACAGAAACGTACCAAGTTTCATTCTTTTGCTGTTTACTCAATTCATGTCACGTGTGCACGTCACGAAAAGGCAGATGCTATGGAATAACAAGTATTATAATGGACCGTGCCCTTTTCGTACAAATTGTACGAAAACCGATCCTTTACAAAACGATGAAAATGATTGTAGAAACTTCAATTCGGTAATAATAACATTAGGATAAATTTTTAGAAGTGGTCTGTTGCTATTTAATGGTAGACATCCTACAGTATGTCCAATACTTGGATAACCATCAACTTATTGAGTTTACAACCGACTACTGAGAAATGAGCTAGATTAGACCGATACAGGCAGAATCCTTTTGCAAGATGAACCAAAATGCAGATTCGCTTGCCACCTGTCGATGCAAACGCACGTGCTACCACCTGGAGCCTCGCTATTAGACTGCATATATGTGGTCGATGCAGTAGGCATTGTGGTTCCTTAATGACTGTTTTACGCGCAAACACGTTGTTAAACAAACTTTCAGAATCGTCACAGATTCAGTTAAGGGTAAGAATATTCACCAATACAAACCTAATTTTATAGTAAGGTTAACGATCTCAACGTATGACTAACCTCTTTTCAATGCCTGGCAAAATGCTATAAAAACTCTCCTTACAAATTTCTAGAGTGAATTCAGCATTCGATTGTTATCGTGTCGAACGTCACTGAGCTATCTTTTAAAAATAACTATGCAGGTGGTTCAGAGCACTTTAGATTATATAATTAGCAATGAAATTAATCCAAGCCTCTTCTTTCTAAATTTTCAAGCAGAATGACTTTCTACGAGAATATCTTGAGTACATTTAAACTTTTGATAATTTTGACACTGTTGTTACGATCACTGAAAAATTTCCCGTATATAAATTAAAATGTACTACGATCAATAAAATCTTTTTAAATTCCTTGTAAATCTTTTGTACTCTTGTTTACCTTTTTATCAAGATCTTTAATCATTTCTGTATACTAACGATATTTAAGATATTCGAGACTTGTAAAATTGCAGAAGATTTAGAACATTCTCAAGTTGCTAATAATCAGAATAGTTTTGCTAAACGGCCGATACTTTCCAAATTTTGCACCACGACGTCAGATGTTCTAAGATAGTTCGAATCCCATCAATATTTATAGTATCCTTGTATGAAATATTTATATTTATTCACACTTCAAGTGGTAAAATCAAAATCTCCTTATCGCTTTATCGTTCATATGAACGATGAGAAGGTGATGATTTTTATTTCGAGCTAAAACCCAGTCACGTGGAAACCGTCCTACGAGAAAAACGAATATAGATGCACCAATAGTGAGCGAGTAGAACAATAGTAAATGAGTCTCGTAATAGATGTGCTGTCGGGACATTTATTAGTCAACTGTTTCTGAAATTAACGAAGAGACATTGAATGTATGATTGATGAATGTGTAATTAGAAATAATTCTAATAAGGTCTTGTATGCATTGATTTTCATCGGAAAAATATCACCAATCTGTCAACATCACAAGGATACAGTGACAAATATGAATGTCTTCTAGATCTACTATACATTGTATATCTACTATCAGTAATTTATAATCAATTATATATAGCGATTATTAATCACGTAATAAGTAATCATTGATCACTACTCTGACCAACCAATACAACACAAAATAGATGTTATACACAGTTTATTCGATAAAGCTTATTTTAACCCTAAATCTCATTTTAACCCTACGTCTTTTGCAAACTTTTATCGATATTTGGCACTTTTCGTTGTAGATTTATTATGTTAATGTGGTATTAAGTATATACAAGATTTAATCACGTACATTTCATCATTAATTCTATAATGAATATATTAATATCATGCATACATATATACATATTCGTGTAACTTATGCTTTCTCATGCTTTTTACATTTGCATTTATATTGTTATTGGTACGAAATATTTAGCCACATAGTTTAATTTGTATTAGAATTAGGTTCAACGGTTCTAGTTTAAATTCGCTACGTATTTCGTAGCGAACCACATGCTGCTGCCCCTATTATAGGTTAATTGTAACGTTCACTTCCGGTCTGTTTGAGTAAGGTTTGCACGATGTAGCAAATTGCACATATTATTCATGCAATCGTACATTCTCTGTAAATTCTTCATATTTTCATGGTTTTAGTGGTTTATTTCGAATTATCTTTATCATTTTATCATGAATTTTGTTTAAGTTCAATAATGTTGTGTTAATAATGCGAATACAGCATACAAACTCTATATTTTGCCATTTATAACCATTGTATACAAAATGGAGGTGTGTTACCTGTTCAGCGGGTAATTCTAAACACAAAAATATCATATATACATTATATAGGTCTATTTCGTATCGAATGAAATTTTCATCATGAAAAATCACTTATCCATGACTGATATTATATTCCTTGTAAATTTGATATATAATAAAAAGTAGAATAAAATAAAGTGGTCGAAGTTACTGTTGTTTCGCTGCAATTATAATTACGCAGGGTAAGTATATCGTTCGTTTTTTTTATTTTTAATGAATCATTCTTATATTATGATTCTTGTACTACTTCTTTAATTTACATTTTACGTTCAAATAATTTTTAACAAATCTGAAGATGGTTTCAAAATAAACACTACAAAACGGATGAAGATTGTTACAAGGCCTCTAAAATTATGTATTATAAAAATATTAATTTACATTCGTGTAAATTATTATTCATTTCCTACGTATATTATTAACATTAGGCTTTCTAATAACTTCATAGTTGTACATCGTCTATTACGATCTTTATGTATTTTTTCTTGTATCTGTCGTGGAATATGAACATTATTGTTACAATTATCTTATGTGTCAAATTTGTGGAAACTCTTTCTTACATCCATTTCAATTCTATCCATTTGTAAGTTAAATCTTTGAGTTCCAAAAGAAACATATTCCAATCCGCGACTCTTTCGATGGTTGACAAAACAAACTTTGCTTCACGCCTCATAAGTTCTAACTATAATTTACCGTAACTTTCGCTGCGCTTCAATTATATCTGTTGCGCTTCACTCAGCTACACCAATACCCCATCGAAGATTCTCATTATCATAATTACATTTTCTCCGAGTGAATGAGTCAGCGAAGAAACAGAACGTGGAGAAGGACGAAAGAGTGTATAACCATGATCGAGCCAATCAGCAAGAGATCGACCAGGATCACTGTCCGCAAAGACACCGAGAAATAGACAAAGTTTTACGCGCGAATAATCAAGCAGTTTTGTCAACCGTAAAGTTAAAATTTTACTCTTTACTTTGCATTCGATGTATTTTTCCAAGGTGAAACACGACTGTAAAAACTCGTATCACTCTACGAAATCCTGCAATTTATTAAATTCTATAATAAAGACTCTAATCCTAGGACAAAATTTTCGATGCTTAGCTCTTACATGGCTGATAATGGACAAAGGACAGAAAAAGACAAAATTGATCTAATTTCGAAAATGGACGGTAAGAACAGTTGAAAATGTACTTATCTTCACAAACAAAATACTCTCGTTCTTTATTTACAAAATATCAGGTTCATTCTTCGATAAAGTTTAGTAGACCCTGTCATGGGTGCGGTTAGGTATTGGAAGGATTTTCTATGTAAAATTTATAATTATTTATAATATTTCATTTATAATTTATAATGATTTTAATGAAAGTTTGTGTGTACGTAAGCATACTGAGTCGCATATGAGAATTTTTTTGTCGACAAAAAATGTTCTTCAGAGGATAAAATCAAGACCCAAATATTCAACATTTCTTTATTTTTCTAATACAATCTTTTTGGAGGATTTTTTTCACAATTGAACAATAGAACACTAAAAACTGAACATTTTTTATACGAAAAATATTGTTGTATAATATCTCGCACAATTACGAAGTCTCCAATTATCTGAAATCAGTCTTGTGCCACTTCCTGTTCGATTTTTCAAATACAACTTCGTAATGGTATGAAATGGAGCAAAACTTTTCATATGAGAAATATTCAGCTCTTAGTGCTCTATCGTTTTGTTGTAAAAAAACTCCCAAGAAAAATTGCATTCAAAAAATAAAAAAAACATTAAAACCTTGGAGACTTGATTTTACCTTCTTAAAGAAATTTTCCAAGTACAAAAGAATTTCTCTATACATGCACTAGTATACTTACATTGTTATCTTAATCATTTTTTAATAGAGCTATTCAAGTTGTTATAAATTACGTAATATATATGTAGTTACAAATAACATGTGTGTGTGTGTGTGTGTATGTGTATATATATATATATATATATATACACATACATATATATGGATTATGCAACGACTTTGAGTATAGAACAATGCCATCGTGTAATTGTGACCTGAGTTTTATAGAGAAGCGACGAGAAGCGCGCATATAAGCCAATCAGAGGCTGGCGCCACGACGGACATTAACCAATGAGGCGAACAAATTATTCTATTACATAGCACAATCGCTTCTCCTACACTGACTTTTCCTTTGACCTCCATCCGGTCTACGTGGTTTCTCAACGGCACGCGACCTCTTCTTGGAAAACCACAATTACCCATTTACTCCAACGAAATAATCGTCTGAACAATTATTTGCTTACCGACAGCTTCTTTTATTCCCCTTCTCTACCATTTCTCTGTTTCAGTCCCATTTAACCAGTGGACGAAATGTTTCCTCGTACACTTTCTAGTTTTCTTTCGCACGAGAATTCTGGATACACGTTTCTCATTATTGTGGTCATATAGTAATATGCATCGTTCGCGATACGTAATGGCCGTTCACATAATTAAATATGTTTTACGTTTGTAATTTCGAATTACAATATTTTTGAATTAATAAAAAACTAGAATCTGTCTTATCTTCGCCATTATACAGAACAGTCCATAAGAAACAGAAAGCCGATATAATTTTATTTTGAATTTTGGTGGTATAGAAAAATATTCTACACAATTGTTAAAGTCATTGTGGTGTTTTCAAATAGAAAAACATAATTTCGAATTTCGAGAATTATAGGTGATATTGAATGATTTTATGTACAGTAATACATTCTTTAAAGATTTCGTACCTGTTCTACTGAACAGATTATTTGATATGATTATTATAAATCACATCGACTATACAGGGTGATCTATGCAACGTATAAGTATCGTATTTTCCTTGTTAGTGCGATGATTGAAGTTTCTTTCATTCTGAATAATTCGATCCCACGAATCTGTAAAGATTACATTACAATTTCTACACGATCTTCTTTTTTTACAGATTTCAAGGTTAGATTTGAGGTCAATGTTTCTACAGAAGCTTAATGAAATTTTTCTCTCTGTATTTGAAGTAAATACATATAGAGCAGACGAAAGTGTTATATATAAAAAAAAACGCTTGGTTACAAGAGGTATAGCGAACTCGCTACTCTAGGTTGCTCGGTAAGTTTTGTCGTTCGATAATAAATGGTGCTATTAGCTTCGTCGTTTTATTTTTCTAAAAATGATACTAGTGTTTGATAAACATGTGTGAAGTTTCATGTAGATCTGTCGACTCGTTTGTATATTTACAGTTGTTCAAAGTTGAAGTGTCATAGTATCTTTTTACAATGGAAAGACGACAAAACTTATTGAACAACCTAGTATATGTTTCTACGATAAACATAGGTTCATGGAACTCTTACGAGACATATGGTTACTCAATGTAGTTGGGTTGCAGTATATATACAGTAATTATAAACATTGTTCGAAAACTCACCCAAATTGTCCCCAAATATTACCCAATATACATTTCTATTATTTTCAATGTTTGTGGTTGCAGAGTGCGGTTTAATAATCTTCAATATTGATTATTTACACACTTTGAACGTTTAATACTTTAATGTATAATTCACAGAATAATTCTATTGACGGTTAACAATTACAAGGCACACACATACGCGTGCCATAGTACACGATAAGAATGTTCCAAAAAAGAACGAGCATGGTATACCAATTGTTAACTTTAATAATCAGAGTTCTCATATCGCAATTAGTGACTTTCGAATACTTCAATATTCAACATTTTATTTCTTATCTTTTTACGTAAACTTCTTGGCATAGGATCTTTGTGTCTCACATGGAGAAGTAATCCAGCATACTATAGTGAAAAGCAGGAAATCACTGACTACCTGGCATAATTCACGCAAAGGAAATGATCGTATCTAAGGAAAAAGTAGGAAATGATCATATTTTCATCGGAATGAATTGTGCTGGTTATATTTTGCTAAATGCAAATTACTATCGATCTAAAGATTAAAAATGGAAGAAAATTAAAATTGTTCGCTAGAAATCATTATTTTACTTTTCAAACTGTGGACAAAAATAAAAATTCTTCCCATATTGACAAACGAGATCGTGCAGTATAGATATTTTTGATATCGATATCTCTATCTTGTTTTTTTAGTAAAATTTTAACAATAAAGCGTGTTTATTTGAAAATAAATATTTGTGGACATTACCTGAGTTCACCGATAGTCTTCGATCAACCTAACTTCGAGCAGAGAAAAATACATGCTATATTAGGTGTACCTGTAAGTTGTCAACGAGTTACTGTAACTAGAATTTAGTTTTTGCACTACGAAGTTAAAGAACAAACGTGAGAAAATACATTCTTCTTTCTTTACACAAGTGAAATTTTTGTTTCAACTTTAACTATTTGCCAATGCCTTAAATTCACTGTACGAGCTTAGAGTAATAGCAATTACTCTAAATGAAATTATCCAAGATCAAGAAAATTTAGGTCGCTCCTCTAACAACGAAAGTAATCAGGATGGGCAAGTTACGTGGTTCTCCCGATATGCATTATACGGGTAAGTGCATAGGGGCTCTATCAGACCTCGGCCTTTAGAGACGAATTACGATCGAAGAATCGAGGTCGATGTCATAAAGCTGTACCCAATGGCGTTTTCGTTATCTCAATCACTGATTACGAATGCAACCGAATTCGTGTGATCAGTGATGGCACTTTCAAAATTCATTGTTTTCAAGATAACTTCGATAATTAAATTAATTTTAAAATTTTACGACTATTCGTTTGACCCTCGCAGGACGAACCTGGATCACTCGAGACCTTACGTTAGTCGTTTTTCAAACACTCAAAAGAGCAGACGAAGTATTTCAAGAGATTTTCCGTACGTTTAGAATTACCAAATATGTTAGCACATTTACAAATTAAAATAATTTGTAGTTCCTTAAAACAAAATTGCATTTAATACTTCGAAGGTGCCATTTGTTTAAATATAAGGTAATTAAATAGATAATATTGATTTTAATTATTAGTTACTACAGTTGAACTAAACTCTGTTAAAGCTGATCAAGACCAGTTCACTTAGGCTGGAGTCAGAGAAGAAATCTATGTGGAAAATGTTTCTCCAGTTGATTCATTTCATTCGTTCAATGAAAATAACGATAGAATTGAACGTTCTACGAGTGATATTTTGACAAAATGAACTTTAGATATTGAATTCATTGAATTTAGATATTGAATATTATAGAAACATATAGATCGATCTTTTGATGAATTACAAAACAAAATTTACATGAAATTGGTTTAGTACGGTTAAATATACACATTGCTACGATCGATTGATGTTATATTCTTCCAATGATGGATAATGTGAAAATGATAAAAAAACTGAAATTATTTCCAATGAAAGTATTTATAAAGAAATAAATGACACAATGAAAGTAAATTATAAGGTGAAATCGTACGACTGGTATAAAAAAGCAAACACGACAATTTCTGCTGTTAGAGAAAAAAATTCAAAGCTTAAGGACTTCTTTGGAATATAGTTCATCCATTTTGATTGACCAAGAAATCTAACGAAACGAGAAGAAAATGTAGTGCGTGAAATTGTGGAATTGATTTTATGGTGAGAGATGGTGAAGTACGAGTGTGAATACGTATGCTCGAGCGATTTTATGTGTTGATATATAATGTTTAAGATATGTCATACTTTAACAGCTTTAACAGAGTTTAGTTCAACTGTAGTAACTAATAATTAAAATCAATATTATCTATTTAAATACCTTATATTTAAACAAATGGCACCTTCGAAGTATTAAATGCAATTTTGTTTTAAGGAACTACAAATTATTTTAATTTGTAAATGTCATACGCGAGAGAACAATCTTATGATTAGAATGTGAAGAAACCAGTTTTGAAAAGAGAGTGAACAGTTGATAACAATGTGCGAGAGAGTACACAACGAACAGAGTATTTAGTTTGAGACGTGTCTATTCTATAATCAATTTTTTTTAAATATATAATGTTTACACATTATCGTATAAAAAAATTGTAGAAATTTATTTCAAAAGCAAGTGCAACTACACTTTGCAACTGCACTGATGCACTCCAGAAAACAATTGCACTATACTGTTTTTCCTAACTTCAGTAGGTACAAGTTTCTAGTCCGGTCCAATTATTTACTATAATATATAGATCTACCTTGTATCTATACCAGATAAAACTTCGTGTAAGTTTACCAATTTATAACAGACCAGATAACGGAAAGTTATTATACAAAGTGCAAGTGAAAATATGCACAGCATCATTTGACGCAAGTAACCAAACGATACTTTCGTTACTTTCTCATCGAGGAATCTTATTGAGGCTTCTGTGCTAGAAGCTATGAGAGAATATAATGAACGATGAACGAAAATGATAATGAATTCATTAAAGCTTGGTAAGTTACTCGATATTTTATGTGAAATCTTGTTAATTGCAGTAGGTAGTTGCTGATAGTATACAGAGAAATCAGATCAGCTCGATTTAAAAAAAATGCGTCTATTAGTTATAACAAATAAACAATAAACGTTGTAAACTCTTCGAGTTTAGGCTCTCTTCAAATATCACTGAAGTCTAAATTAATGAAAAGAAACTAAATTCAAGCGTTAAGAATCATTGAACTTCTTTCTAGACTTAACACGATGTAAATGAAAAATTTTGTTTAATTACATATTTATATTATTTTATATACTCACATCTGATGATAAAAATAAAGTTGCAATTGCTTGAAATTATTACTGTTAGACCTACCTAAAACAGAAGAAAATAAATGTTAAATAGTTCATTGAAAAAATACATACTTATTGGAAATTTATTCCCATCTTAATGTTACTATTAAGTAATTCAAAGTAATTCCTTTTACGTCAATTGAATTCAAAATACATGTTAATAAATTATCAGATATGTAAAACGATAAGGGTTCAACTGGAATTAATTAAGAATATAGTTTTGTGATCATCAGTGGCAGAGATAAACTCACTATCCATATCAACAATATAATTTGTAGAAATATAAAAGTATACATTTATAAAAACAATAGAAATATTTATTAGTCGGTTAATAATCTACACAATAGGTATGTTACCGTACAACAGTTTTCAAAGATTAAAATTATTTTCGGAATATTATTTTCGAAACAATATTTGTACCGATTTTGATAATTTAATAGAAAAAATATGTGTCAATGAAAACTTGTATTTATTTTTATGAAAGAAAATCTTCAAAAGTATCCTTTTTCATAACAAACAGGAGTCACCTTTTTTCTTTAAATAATACCATATATCTACCTAGTTTGCTATTCATATTCTTAAACTGCACGAAACAACAAATTCTGTAACATACTATCGTGTATTATTTTAATTATCTGATTCCAAAGTAATTTAATTTATATGCGAAGTACAATCCACGAGTTGGTCGCTAATACACAAAGTTGACGCACCGTATTCAGACAGAAATGTAAACAAAGGGATGTGTTTTGTTATTATTACGAAACATAATATTATTCAGTTTATTATGCATCGGCCATCAACTCGTGGATCGTACTTCATATATAAATTATATTATTTTAGGATCAGATAATTAAAATGATGTATGACATTGTTACCAAATTGGTTCTTTTAAGTAGTTTAACAATATGAAAAGAATATACTGCTATTTCAAAAACACAATGTGACTCCAGTTTTCTATGGAAAAAAGTACTTTTAAAGGTGCTTTGTTTCGATAATCGACTAATTGCATTACTGCCTTGTTCAGGTCCCAACGAAACTTCATATTCGGTATGTATCAATGTTGCAAGAAATCAAACTCAACCAGTACAATTTAGTAATAGGAAAGACCAAGATATTTTAATTTATAATCAATAATTTTGTATTCTTATGTTCGAATAAAAATATGTTTACTTATAAAATTATAAAATACCGTATATAAATCAACACTGAACAAATTGTATCGTGAGACCAATTACCCCTCGTATGCCTATTAATATCGTCCTAACCTCAAATTTGATTTCTCAATATGAACTGGTGTAACAAAATGAAACATTCATGATACATGAAAGTCTAAGTAAAAAATATACCCCACCAGAATTTACACTACATATTACGTATAAACTAGAACAAGTGTGAAACGCACACCACTGTCGATATAATTTAAATAACTGCTTTATTGGGACACGATTTCCCTCCTCGAGTGTCGCATCTAATACAAAATCAGGTACAAGTGTGACTTTTCATTTCTAAGATTATAAACTTTCTATCAATGATAATCCACTTCGTATTACATAATGACATTTTCATGGGATTTGTTCCATCGCTAGAAATTCACACCGTCGAAGGGAACGCTACTCAATATGCTGTTCAGTTTCTAAAATGTAAATATGCAGTTCGGTTAAACGGAAAGCGAAAGAGCGTTGAGCGTAAGCACCCTCGCCGAACGGTTTCTGAATTCGGATACGATCTAGGATCTTCGCGAGTGAAGTTCGACTTCACGCGCGTTTTTGCTCTATCTGAGCAAGATCGAATTTCGAGGGAGTGCCGGAGGAAACGATTTACGTAATTTCTATGGAGAAAGTGACAGACCCTTCGGAGGAGTTACAGCATCGCTTTGCATACGCGCACGAGGGATCCATCTTAATCGAAGGACGGTCAGTGTGCGATGCGTTCGAAGTTTCAAGTAGGAAAACTAACGGTTCGGGGAATAAGGTAATCTGTTACCGTCGTTTTTTCTAATATTTGCGATCGTCCCCTTATTACAGAGGGACACTCGGCAGAACTGTTTAAAATAAGATTCGAATATTTCGAATAATAAATCTGTTTCATTGTTTTGCATTTCGAATGAAACAAATTATACTAAAGAGATTTCTTTTCGATTATTGGAACTTTGGATTATGGAAAATTTCTAAATTGATTTCGTATCATTTTTGACAAATGGATAGAAGTTGTTGCTTTTTATCTAGCCTTGATAATGTATTTCTTTCAAGAAAAAAATAGACTCTTTTCAATTTTTAGTCGATGGTTTGATTTTTATTATCCCGAAAGCGGATCTGATACTTTCAGACGATAATCGATCAATACTGTGTACATCGTTGCATGAATAATAATATGATATTCCATTTAAGAAACTGTCGATGAGTTCGGTATTTCTATTATTAATATTCCGCAGCATTCTAACTGCAGTTCGTCATGGTAACAAACAAATTCTTATTTTGTTTAAGAAACATCACGTATCCGTAGAATAGAACCTTCTAAAAGATTGAGTGTTGAGTCGAGAGTCGTGGAGCGTTGTAGAGAGTGGTATAATAGTTATTTACCATTATCTAGCTATTGTCAAAGTATTAATTATTTATAATTTAATAAATTATTCCATATTATGAATATTTATTCAGCAAACTGAACGGATGCGTGCACATCGGTACCTCTAAAGAGGCTAGAGTGTTAAAAGTGACACGGCCTGTGTCACTCGCATTATTATTCGTTCCTGTTTAGCGAGACGAGAAACGCAATTGCATCGTTGTCGTGGCACGTTTTGCACGATGTTCGGAAAAGTTTTAATACCTAACGTAAGTACGATACGAAAGTATGAGAGAGTGAGAGAGAGAGCCAAGGAGAACGATACTTTTAAGCGCACTTGTAAAAACTCTAAGCGAAAACCCGCTATAAAAACCGTAACAAGCAGATTCAACCCTTGTTGTTCGAGCACAGTTGTACGTATCGTCGACGCTCGTACACGAGAAGTTCTCATTAATACCGGTATAAATGTAAGACTTTTGCCTCGGGAATTTTAGAAAATGCGTTTTAATGAGACCTCCTTCGGTCTAATAGATCCCCAGAAGAGTATCTTTTAATATGCAGGCTTCTTCTCCTGTCGGGTATTTATATTTTCCAAGGGGGTTCTCTCATTATTTATCATGCGCCAGGGCAGCTTACTCCGCGAGCAAAAGTAAATCTTCATTCTCTTCCGTCCCTCTTAATTTCACGGCTCCCCAGAAAGTCGAGGCAGCCAGGAGGCACGGGGCGGAGAAACGCAAATTCCCCGTGAGAAATTCCACCTTTGATTGCGTCGTAGCTCCGAGGAGTTGAACGGATTTATGCCGCACGCGTGTGCCTTTCGTACACGAGGTCAGGAACACACCTTCCAGTGGAGGAAAGGTGTATACTTCGAGAGACCGCGACCCAATAAGGATACGAGGATACCAGACCCGAGCCACGGGATAAAGGGGAAAAATAAGCAACAGGGAGGGCGGGTGACGACTAACCAACTCGACAAAAAAGGACAGCGAGGCGCGAGTCGTCGGGGAGAGAAAACATTAAAGCGCGAGTATGAAAGAAGCTCCTTTGTGTTTCCCAGGTGAGCGTTATAAATGAGCACTCGAAGGGAAAGGAGGGTGTCTGGGACGAGGGTGGTAAGCCAGGGCCGTTGCTCGACCACACCTATGCCCACAGAAGACCACCGTTGCGTCGCGTCACGTTACATCGCGTCGAGTCGCGTCGAGTCGCGTCGAGTCGCGTTTAGGAGAACAATTAAATCTCCTACGGGAAGGGAACGCTTCCTTTTCACGCTTCTAACACTAGACTTACCAGTAAAAATGACTCCGAATGCTTTTATAAAGTAATTTACTTCGAGTGGCACATTTTTCGGAAACGTTACGACTTTTTTTATTCGATCTTGCGAATTCATCTTTTTCCACGAACAAGGACTTTTCTGGAATACATACGAGGTACATGTTAATCCTTTCGTCGACAATATCATGCGGGACTCATGGTTGTTGAATTTTCAATACCATCTACGGACGATACAACAATTATCTCTGGTAGCCGCATGTATACATGTGTATATATGTGTACTTATCAATGTATGTATGTATATATGCATGCGTATATATAGAGTGTCTTTCTAGAATCTTTTAGAGTGTCGTAGAAGAGTCCACGGATACGTGATGTAATTATTAAACAAATGATCCAATATCACTCTGCACAGTTAGTGCACTTGGCTTGGGAATGGAAATATCCTTAAAAATTGAAGATGGATGATCTTCGGGACACTAAAGTCGCAACCATAATCGGAATGTCACGATATTATGATTTTCAATTTTCACGATGACAAATTTACCATGGTGGCAATAAAAATTGTGATTTACTGTCACTGGAACACGAACCTTTAAATTCCACAATTATATTTGGAGCGTTGTTTATAGAGAGTTTGTTTATCCATCATGATGATGAAATAAAATGATGTGATTATTAAACAAAATAAGAATTTATTTGTTAGCATGACGAACAGAGATTTACAGTTAGTCTGAAAGTCAACCTCGTACAGAAAAGATATACCTTCTGGAATATTAATGAAGTTTGATTTATTGATCAAATAAAAATACCGAGCTATTATTTAATCGCACCCATAACCCAAAATTCCAATAGCGATAAAAAAGTCGGACCGAACATAAAAACCAAGGGTGAATCTTGTCCACATTCGTACGTTCGAATATATTTTCTTGCAAATATTAGAAAGATACCTTTATATAATGTTCTCGAAAAAAAAATTTAGCTATCTAATTTTTAAAGAAGACGATAGGTCACCTCAAGTTCTCCTTTTTTATTTAAAATATGAGAAAAAGCTTCTCTAACACGATAAATAGAATGGAGCTTTTAAATTTTATTCAAATTAAATATTAAAAATGAAATATTATAAAACGGATAAATAGAAAAAACCAACACTATCAACAAAAGAGGATTTGCAACTCGAAACGATTCTCTTGTTTGTTTGATGGAATAAGAACATCCTGATTAATCGTCAACCATTCTGTAGTACGTAGAAACTAATTAAATTATAAATGGTGAAGTTTACCGATGTCAGCTTGGAACAATGCAGAGTTGATACAATCCTTAGTGAATGAAAAGTAAATTTTATTTCATCATCATGATGGACAAACAAACTCTGCATAAACAAGACTCCAAATATAATTATGGAATTTAAAAGTTCGTGTTCCAGTGACAGTAAATCACAATTTTTATTGCCACCATGGTAAATTTGTCATCGTGAAAATTGAAAATCATAATATCGTGACATTCCGATTATGGTTGCGACTTTAGTGTCCCGAAGATCATCCATCTTCAATTTTTAAGGATATTTCCATTCCCAAGCCAAGTGCACTAACTGTGCAGAGTGATATTGGATGATTTGTACGCGAAATTGTATATTCTACAATACGTTGTACGCTTTTAATAAAATTAAAACACGTCGAAACAATTAATTTGAAAAACTTTTCAAATTTTCCGCTACCACTTCCTTTCTCAGCATCACGGACATCTCTAAAACATTTTCGAGTTAAATCCACTTTCGGATCTACATACGTTTCCTCCATTTTCTGTTAATTTGTTTACTCCATATGCAAATAATTTCCTCTAAAATGCGAAGAGCTGTCAAAATTATATCACCGTACGCAATAGCGTAATCATTAATTCTGTATTCTGCGTGCTAAAATTTACGATTGGCCCTCTTTCGAGGGAATTTAATTCTTTAAATCTATAATATTAATAATTATTAAGGATAGGTAACCAACAGAACATACAAAATAATATTCGTTTCGCAAACAAAATTTTCATACAAAATACATCTAAGACTTACTCGTATTCACTATTTACCGACATCGTGTTTCTTATTTGTTTGTTACAAAATCAGGAATCTACACCACTGACCCTGTGTTGTGTTTGCAGCGACAAAAGTTACAACTTAAAAGTCCAGAATACGGTTTCATAATTCTTAAATTAATTTGATTCGACCAAGATGTTATTCCTTTTCTATTTATTAAAGGCATGCTGGTTTATAGTTGCAAAAGAAATCTCTAACCTATCATTAAAGAACTAATTTTCATTAATATCTTCCAATGACCACCAAAGACACTATAAGTACAACTTTTGAATCAATGAAGAGACGAATGAAAAAATTTCCCACTCCCATTTGCTTTGAAAGTAAACGAAAAAGAGTTTCGGTAGAAATAAAAGTAAAACCAGTGCGATATTTACTTGGAAAGAGGAAACGTACATAGACGTTTCGTACACCGTACTCACATATTTATACTTAACTTCCAAATCAAACCAAATTTATAACGAAGACAACAGTGCTATTACAGTATAACAAACTACCCTTAACTGCAATAAATACTCTAAATTCCCGAAATAAACTTAAAAGAAAATTTCTACGTCAGTCACAATACTACAAGATAATATTAAAATAATAAATAATTAAACTGAAAGTATTTAACCATCGCGCTAATAACGACCTAGATGCAATTGAGATTATACTTGAAAAAACTTCGTAAAAGTGCCAGTAAAAAAATTAGACGATGTCGTAACTTTAGAACGTCATAAGAAACATGCACACTGGAGAGATATGCATCATTCCCTTCGCTTTCAAATGATTAATATTTGTCTCGCAATCTACAAAATTACTCGATAAAAATCTTTGATAGATTAAAAAATCCACGTGAATCGTTCGAAATTGAAAAATATTTGAACTTTAACCTAAGCTCTTCGCAAAGGAATAAATTTTCCTTAAAACGAAGAAAAATTGAAAATTCGCATTTATCGATCTAGTGGCAATATCATTTGCGTGTTATTTATATCAACGAAAAAGAGACTTAAAAAGTGGCAAAACACCCTTCTTTACGAATTTGCTTCAAATTTCGCACACTCGTGGATTGATGAATTGTCCCCTAAATCTATAAGAAGGGAAGCAAGGAGTAAGAGAAGAAAAAAAATCAAAAATATTATTAATATATAACCGAGCACGTTTACAGTTACTTTCGGAAGCCAAACGCGTATATAAGACATGGGACAAAGGAAATGCCTGTAGGCCTCGATCAGGTGGTCCAGCTGAAGCTTGTGTCGGACATGCTCTTTCGCAAACCTCCAAATTGCCACTGTGGCTCATTATATTCGCGTCAGCGCCGACTGGCCGCATCACGTGCAGTCGTGCGGGAAAAACACTAGGTGGCTAGGCCTTCTTGATCTCTTTATTCTTTTTATTCTATCGTCTGGTCTGGCTTCGTTTCGTGTCTACTTCGCTTTCTACGGCCGGTTTCTCTTCCCCGGAATAAATTGATTTTGAAATTCTCGGCTACTCTTACAGATCGTCTTTATTACCTGTTTATCAAAAATTAAATCTAGAACAATTATAATAAATTACATATCGCGAAGACCACATTTTGTTGCTTCTTATATAGACGCGAAAATCCACTAACGATCACCCTGTTCCATGTACACGAAATGATTTCGCGTATCAGTGCGATTTCAAAAGTTAGTGTTACAATTTGTAACCGAATCTAGTTTTGTAATTGAAGGATTTTACAGTATCAAAACATCTGCGTGACAAGAATTTTATAGATCGACGATATTTTTGAATGAATGTTCATATGGATATATGTATAGTATTATATCTTGGAACAAGTTTCCAAGGTTTCCTTTGAAGGAATCGATGTTTCACCTCTCTTTTTGTGATGCTTGAAATGAAGTTTCAGCAAGGAAAACATTATCTCGCAAAATAGTCATTTGTACGATTCTGACTAAACGGGAGCACGAATATTCTGAATTTTACGTTGAATCGATGATCAGAAATACTTTGAATCGTTGTAGAAAAATATTTCAATCGAAAAAGATATCCTACAAAAAGATTCTCTAAAATCGAAAGCGTAGGTAACAGTAGAGTAAAGTGGAACGAGGGAGGACAAATAGAGACGAATGTTTTGGATAAATAAGAGCTGGGAATCGAATCTGTGTTATATGTCGTCAAAGTATATCATTATCGATTATAGTCCAGTGTAAACGTTCTTACCAGAATGCAGAATACTTCTACTTCTAATAAGTTTCCTTGGTACCTACTCGATACATCGGTTTAAGTGATGGAGGTAAAATAGTGAGTGTAGTAATAGTAAAATATGGACAAAAAGAAATGAATAAAATTAGATATATCGAGGAAACAAATGATTAAGTTCGTAATAAGTTCAAAGTGAAGACAAAATTTCTAATTTCTTACATAAATAAAACATTCAACGCTATCGGTATAAAGTTAAAATACAATCTAATTGTAATCAAATTGTATTCGTTTCTTATTGTTCGTCTCTTACTACGCGTAATTGTTTCTTCCGTTTTTAGATCGATATATCGAGGAAAATCTAAAAGCAGTGTTGAAATTTGTATATCATAGTTTATACGTTACTTTTACAAACATTCAATTAATAGAACGTTCGAGTACTATACTGGGTCGATGGTAGAGTATGACGTATGAAAAAGCGATTTTTAGTTAAAACGATTCGTTGATAAAAATTGTCACCTTAAGGGTCAAGATCATCGATGAAAACGAAGCACATTCCTTTGACGATCGAGTTACAATTTGAATTTTTCATAAAACTCGATAGCTGCAATTTTTTCATGGGATTTTGTAAAGTGTATGCTCAGACCTAAAAAGTATCCGATCTTTTAGCTTGGACTTAGGATAACTTGAACAAGAAACGGACGCTTGGTCACGAGACCGTTCTAATCCAGGAGGACGACAAATAAGGCTTATTGTATACGCAAAAAGGAACCACTTAGCTCTGACAATGAGTCAAATAAAAATAGGCCCACGCCCATGCGGATCCTGCCTAATGCCGGTAGTCCCATCAACGAGGATTTCCAAAAGGACGCAAGGAGGAGGCAACATTCTGATGTCGATTTCAACGATTCTCGTGCACCACGGGGCGCAACTGCTTCATCTCAAACAAGAGAACTCACCGAGATAACTATCATACCTCGCGTAAAGGTAACAGACTATCGTAGCTTTTGATCGAAATCGACGAATTTCGGGCAACCGATTCTCACGTGACTCAGATTTAAATCTGTCGATCTTGGATTCCAATGATTTCATTTCCTTCGGGTATTGGATCTTGCCTGAAGACAACTCTGATAGGCATTTGAGCGATATATATATATTATTAAATTCCTATTTCTCCTATCTTTTGCATCGAACACGTTAATAATGGATAAAAAAGTGAACTAAACTGAATAATTCATTCAACACTGATATTTCTGTTACTACACCACCATTGTTGAAGGTAGAACGCTAATATTTCTGTTACTACGTCGTTATTATTGAAGGTATAACACTAATATTTCTGTTACTACGCCGTTATTGTTGAAGGTATAACATTTAAATACGAATACGGTCGTGTAAAAATACAGTGAGTGTTCGAGAGGATAGACCCTGGAGAAACTTGTCAAATTGATCAAAGTAAGGGTATCGAATCGAGATTTTCAATTGTCGAAAAAATAGTTTTAACGCTTCGTGCAATTCTAGATTTAAATTTACTTCGCAACTGGGTAAAACTCATGGAATGAATTTTTCAGATTCAGTTGCTCGTTGATGTAACAATGAAGAATGAATTACCGAGTGATATAAACAAAGACTTGAATATACAGACAGTGTACCATGGAACTGGAACTCAATGAATTATTCAATGCAACCTTTTATTTGCTACCAAAATTATCGCGGGGCCTTCTCTTCCCAGAGAAACTCTCTGACGCTCAAAACAACAGAAAGTGAGGATCGGTAGATACAAACATTAAATAAACGCAATAGGCAGCAAAAATTACGCTAGATTTTTAATTACAAGTCATGCTAGCGTATCAGAAAACGCAGTTCTTGTAATTAGTGCGAATTTTTTATAAAGGTCATTAAAATTGTAATATTTAATGCATTTTATATAAAAACGGTTGATGACAAATACGACTAATGTTCTACGGTTTATTTATACTCATCGATCCGTACAATTTCACACTAGAACTACCCATAATGAACGTATTACTATTTCTATCAGACCACATACGTATCTTCGATGTTAGATGGGGAATTAATTTAAGAGTACCATTAATTATCCATTTTGATAATTGTCCACGAATATTGTAAGCAGACACCATTAACAATCGAGTAACTTTAAAAAGGTGTTCGAAACAAGTCAAATTGACCTCTTTGGTAGTCGTAGTGTTAATTAAATAAAAGAAGAGCAAAACAAAGAAGACCAAATTCGTAATATCATATTATTAAGTTTAGTATTCGTAATATTAGGTTATTACCTATTATTTAGAATTATTATTCCTTAAAATGCAACAGCTGCGAAATAAACATTTTTTTTTTTTAAGTAAATTAGTTGTCCATTTTGATAATTATCCAGGAATATTGTTGGAAAAGACATAATTATTAATTGAGTAATTTGAAAAAGAATTTCGAAACGAATCGAATTGATCTGGTAGTTGTAGCGTGAAGCTCGGTCCTGTTCACAAAACGCCCCTCTACATCGTAAACTCCCTACGTCAGTCGAGCATAAGGCAGCACCCATAAACGGAATCGAGAAGCGTCCCACTTGGCCCATGGTACCCCTCGGGACCATTCTCGTCAACTCGCAACAGTACAGTAGTTATACACGAAGAGGTAGACGAAGGCAGAGGATACGTCACGGAGACGTTTCGAGGTCTCGGTGGCGTCGAATCGGGCGATTTTAATGAGCCGATGCATGGCTCGCAAGTTGTACCTCCAGGCGAAGCAGCATTAATACCAGTAATCGAAAAATCGAAGCGCTCGCGTGCGCTCGTCTTGCACATGTTACAACGAGCTGCCGATTCGAACTACCGGCCATTTTCCTTTACACGCCTTACCTCTTCTTACCCCTACCACCAGGGAGACTGGAGTTGCCGCTATCGGATTGCTTCTTAAAATCGAGTCGACTAGAGAGGACTAACCGGGCCAGTCGGCAGACATCAGCTGTGTGCATGCAAATTACAGCTCGACGATGCAACGCGTCCATATGGTGATCGGCTATTATCCGCACGCTCGCTCTTGTCGTTTTCGTAGCCACTCTCTAAAATTAGTTTCGTGTCTTCATCAACGATACTATTATTCCCGACGTCGTACGAAACTACAAGACGCTTCGCGCTCTTAGCTCCAAAGACTCTCCCGAAAGCCTTTCAAAACTATGCATTGTGCGAAGTAAATTAAAAAATTATCCATACCTGGTAGAAGAGGGTAGGTAGATCGTTCAAAAATCAGTGATACAAGAATTATTAAAATTCTCGAAAAATCGTACGCTACATTTTATGTAATAGTTCCTAGTTTATGAATTGACAAGATTTTTTCAGTTTAGATCTCTCAGTTCTTGCCAATTGTGACGGTTAACAAACGATGTTCCCACCAGAAGGGATTTTGGGAATAGCGAATAACTTCATCGTTTTGTGCGATTTTTACTTTCGTAAAATTGTAAAATAAAGTTGAAAGTTATATTTACGTTCTCTGGAAATGACTGCATTTTTTATTTAATAAGTACTTGTAAAAAAAATCGCAAACTTTACCCATTTTTTGACGCCTTAGAGTGGTGTCTTTCCTTAAGGAACTTCCCCCTACATCCATATTCACCTAACTTTCTATTATCCTTTACTAATTCTCTACTTTCAATATTAATATCAAGAACGAATGAAGATCATCTTGATTTATATACATAATATGGTATAATCTAAACTGATATAATATCTAAGAAACAGCTTTCAAGGAAAATTTTACAACTAGTAATTCAAAGTCAATAAGAAGCACGAATGAACGAAATTATAATGTTCCAAATCAATGGAAAGTATTTGTGATACTGGTTAGCATAGAACATGATATATTTAGATGTAAAAGTGAATAATGTTTGTATGGAAAGATAAGTGTGGCGAGTTTATATGGAATTATTGTGTGAGCAACTTTAGCTTCAAGTTCATGTTATGATAATGAAATAGTGTGATATAGTCTAGATATTTTGCATACAGTATAGGTGAAGAGAATCAGAATGAGAGAAATGTGCGTAGCGTCACTTGTCACATAGTGTTCAGCGAGAGGATATATACTAGGTTATTCGATAAGTTTTGTTGTTCAATAAAACTTATTGAACAGTACTATTACTGTCGTTTTGTCGAATGACAAAACTTATTGAGCAACCTAGTACTACATTGTTCAATAAGTTTTATCGAACGAGAAAACTCATTAATACAAAACACAATCTATTATGTATTATAAAATGAGAAGTAAAACTTTTACTGTTTTACTGTTCTACTGTCCGCAATAAAACTATGCATAAGAGAAGTAGACTATTGTGTTATCGTACAACTTAATTATTCCGTTCACGAATTATACTCTTCATCTTATTTATCAGTGTGGTTCATTATTATCCGCCCTCACAATGTTATAAAGAGTGTTTCTATAGTCACTGAAAGTAAAATGATGGCTCAACCCTTGATTACTAAGCGTACACCAAAGAGTCTGTGCAAAAATACAAACGTTCAAGTAGAAACTAAAACCAGTGACGAGCAACGCTACTGGAGAACAACTGTTGGAACGAAGTTATCGGTTCGACCTTTCAATGGCCACGTGTAACAGAATACCAATCATCCAACATAGCGACGAGAGAGAAACGAAAAAGAACGGAGAAAAGGAAGCGCGGAGGTAAAGGAAAAACCGGTGAAGACGTAGCCCACCGTAACATGTAAATGCATGGAAGAAATTATTCATGAAAGATGCCAAGCTCTAGGTGCAACGAGACGAAACGAGATTCATGAGACAGGTTGAACGACGCCCGGTGTCCTCGTCCGCGACGCTGTTGTCGTCGGCTGCTGGTGAGATACGGATCGGTGCTAATGCTTGCTTTATGGGTCAGTTTGGCTCGGCTACCGTGGTCACGTACCAGCAATGTTTGCATGGAATTTAAAAAAACTAGAGAAAAAGAACAGTATGGTCACGTGCTAGCTTCACTCGAGGAAGAAGCCATCAGCATCTTCTTTCATCGCGTAATATTCCTAAGCGTTCCTTCTTAGAAGTACACGAAGATACACGCTACCACAGCACCCGGCGACTATTCACACACCTCTGCCTCGATCTTTATCCCCGTGTGGCTCGCGATCTTATCGTTGTTTGCACCAATCGCTTTCCAACGATACGCGCTAAAAATACATCGTCTACCACGTAACTGTATCTATCCAAAGGTACGAAAATTGAGTATTGTTTTCGATCCCGAAACGTACCGTTGTTCTTTCCTCGGTTCTGGAAAACAATCTGTTCGGTCCCAGGAGTGTTCGGAGTGTACCTTCGAGCACAAACTAATGTAAATAAATTTTTCACCTAACGTGAAAAAACCTCGAAAGAAGAAAGTTACAAATGCGAAATTCTTTCAAAGGTTGTGTATTGTTGGGTTTTGAAGGTCATTTGTGTTTGATTAAACTTTGTGTTTTATTCTATATTTATGTTAACTCTGTGCCGTGCAAATTGACATTAGACATATCGTAGAGTATGTAAATAATTAATTCGTATGTAAAATAATTCGAATTCTTCGATAATAGAAACTAAGAATCGATTATTGCATCTTATCCTGAAAATACACTCATCTACTCGAATCATGTAAAGTTTTAAAAATTATTCTAATTTAACATCGAAATCGCAATCATCTTTACAAATATGTTCTTTCCAAAGATATTACGCTGCTTTCTCTAAGGTAATTTATTCTAAAAGAATACATTTTTTTTTGAATTTTTATAAGAATGATTGAATCTTTATTTAAAATATATTTAACTTCATTTAAACGTCCTTCTATCAAAATAATTAAATATTTACAAATATTCAATACGGTCTTCTCGTCCTTTAAATATAGTTAAGAACTTTTACTTAAATTTTAAATTCAATTTTATATTTCATTTACTCTTCCATAGAAGCCTTCAATTATTAAAATAATACCGATTTTGCTATATTTGTGCAGTCAATATACTGTAATCGCTGAAATATTTTATTCATCTCCGTGTAAAACACACACGCGTACACTTTTCTTTTTCGAATCGGTCGTGCACGTGCTGGTGCCATTTGCCTCTTCTGAATTATCGACTGTAGGTATTTATTCAAACGATCCACCATTTGCATTTATAAAAAAGTAGCCCTCTGACTGTCTTCGTTCTCTTTTTTACCCTCCTTACTGCTTTTGTTTCTTACGATTAACCTTCATTGTCGATACATATTCGTATTTACCTTAAAAATCTTTCCTTCTTTCCCTCATAGGGTTACCATGCTCTGTTCTAGAGTCCATCATGAACCGAAAACCGCTGAGCCATGTGATACTTCGCCTCGCGAATCCGTAAATGACTTTGCTTTGCGATACCATATCATCGGCGAGCTGTGAATGAACCGATGATTGTCGATTTCGAACCACTGCCTCGTGTTTGCATTTCACGATACCCGCTTCCGGTTGGAAATTGGCTACCGGTGATCTCACCCGTCGCTAAAATTACGATATCGCACAGAGATACTAATTGTTCCACCGACAAGCTACCAAAGGGACCATCGACTCTCAATATTCGCGAAACATTTTCAGGATCGTGGGACGACAAGAAATAGAGAATAGTTATGCATTTTTTATTTTATGCACAGAGATACTAATTGTTCCACCGACAAGCTACCAAAGGGACCATCGACTCTCAATATTCGCGAAACATTTTCAGGATCGTGGGACGACAAGAAATAAAGAATAGTTATGCATTTTTTTTTTTTAAATGCAAGCAGCAACTTGAATTTAACACACGTTCCGTGCCAAGCCGTTTTTGACCGACTTGTCGTCCAGGCCATTTGATGTTTTGACTAAAGATTGATATAATATCGCACAATATTTCGATGACAATATCATCGATCCATAAGTAATTAGCTCGTTTAGAGTAATTATCACACCGTGTACCATTTATACATATTTCATACATCATCGATCGATAAGTAATTAGCTAGTTTAGAGTAATTATCACATCGTGTACAATTTATGGTACACGTGGCACTGCGATCGGTTCGATTGTAAAAGTCAGATCGAAACTCTTCGATTAGGAAAAGGTACACGTTGAAATTAATGTATGAAATTAAAAAACAAGAGGACAAAGTGGTGACAGTTAGAAAACTTTGCACTTCTTGCTGTAAATAAAATGTAAAAAAATTCGGTACTGAAGTAACAAGACGAAAAACTAAAAGAGTGACGTTTTGCAGCGATTGTCCGAACATCTCTTGCTTCAAAAAAGTCAAACATTACATGTAATTATTCATTATTGTATAGATAGCAATTAAACAAATTTATGTGCTTTGTTCCACACTGCATTTTTTATAGTGACCTATTTTTTTGGTGGAAATACATTTTACAGAATTAAATTTCTCATAAAATATTTTTTCAGCGCATTAAATAAATATGTCTGCGTGTACCATTTATGGGGAAAAAACATGATTTACACGTCGATAAAGAAGTTAATAAGAGTCAGAGAAATATTGCATTCGGAAAAATAAATGCTTATGCGATTAATTCTAGTACGAAGTACAATGTTCTAATCTCTGATCAACGCGTTCAAATGTACCCCTTGTAGTAAGAAACGTTTCAAATGAATGTTATTTGTTTTAAGACGAACGATTTAGAAATGCAAAAATTGTCGTGTCATTTAAGAACATCTGGTGCGAACATCCCTTTGTCCCCTTCAGATGCCCACTTGCAATGCCTCATACATCGTACAAAAAGATCAAGAACAAGAATCTAAACAAAACGTCATTCCTAATAATTTGGGAGAAAACAGCTTGTAACAGTTTATGTAGACCAACATGTATACAAGGTGTATTAACTAAGTAGCAAACAGTTACCCGTACGTTCTATGTGCAAAAATATTTTATTTCGTATTAAAGTTATGTTAGATCGAGGATCGAGTCCAAAACAATAATTAGTTTCTTACTAATTTGTTCTTCTTACAGAGATACAAAGGCTCTGTTGCAGTTTCTTCGATTGAACTTAAACCTAACTCATCGCTTTATTTTTGTCTAAGGAAATAGCTGGTAACTCATGAGAGTCGGTTACACCTAATTCATCCAGTGGAGTTACAGTGTTTGGAAAATATGTAACGTACTTAATAAAGGGTAACACTTATTTTCTAATAATTGAGAAAAAACAGGTTAATTATCCTAGTAATTTTTCTGAACAAGTGTAACACCTTACTTGATCGTCAACAGTAAAATGGTTTTATAAAATTAAATTTATTTATTATTCTCAACGTTTCGATCGCTTTACACCATTGTCTTACAACACTGACTCGTTTCGGTAATTGGATTCGATAAAGAGTTTAATATTTTAATTTTAACTACTCGTTTATGTTTTTATCACGATTTAATATCTTGATCTAAATGGTCTACAGAATTATAGTTCCGTTCAAACGAATTTTCATTTACTTCGCAATTCAAAATCATTTCGAGACAACTATTTTGCTATTTACGAGAAAAAGAAGCTACGTTCAGTGTTGTATCTTCGAAAATTCTTGTTGTGCCTAGAAATATCTCGATCTCGAAATAAGTATTCATTTCTGAACTTTGATTCCTTAACTCTCTTTCTACTAAAAAACCGTAAGTGCCCTACGTATCTCGATAAAGGAACAGTTCACGAGTACTCGAAGGTCTGAGGTAAACGACGTACACCGTGTAATTAATTCGAAAAAATTATTGTCGATGTAATAGAAATTACCCTCTGGCAACCTCGTGCGAGGTTTCCCATTGCGTTTCCAAGACAATAAATATTCCAACGTGTAGCTGCAAAGTTACGTAAATTGTACTTCGATTCTCTTACGAGAGTCTCGTAGCACGTAACATCCGTTGCGTGCGGAGAAAGAACAAAAATTAAGTTCGTAGCTTCGCTGTAATTTACAGTCGATCGGCTCTTAACTCGCAATTACTTATTAAGAACAACTTCTCCATGCGATGTTTAATAGACCAGCATTAAGGAAATTCTTCGAGACGAGTTTCTTTATGTACATATACCGATAAGTGCACGCGACAGACACGATACATCCTTTCTGCCCAATGGAACCGTTAAAAATCGACTTTCTGCGAGCTAACAATGCCCGTGTATTATAACTAGCGAGGAATTAGATCGTATCTTTTCAACGAAGACTCGTCAATCTCGCCCCAAGTCCTATCTCTCTTCTCCGTCAGGCTTCTCTCTCTCTCTTCCTTTCTATCCAGCGATCCCACTCTCTAGCGTTTTGAGTTTGTATCGACCCTGGAGGCTGCCTTCGTCCATGGGTCAGATTATACATTGCGGAGCACGTGCCTGCACGCGACATGTTGCACGCCGTGAGCCACGAGGCCAGTCAACCGAAGTCAAAGAGCAAAACCCGCGGAAGATGAGAAGCAAACGTTCACGAACGTCGACCTTGTTCGAACCGTGTTCGACCACTAGACTGGATGGACATCTGTTAACCTTTCACCGACGGACACCGGGTCTCGCGAGATCCATGCATTCACATTTTTGTTTGCGTTTGATGATGCTTGGGTTCTTGAAACATAACATTGCAGCTCTCCCTTTCTCCTACCAGCAGTGAGATGACTCGTTCGATCATTCGACGCACAACGATAGTTAGTATTCTTTGTAGCAGCAAGTAAGAGGAACGACATTTTTGTTTACTGTTAACAATACTTGGGTTCTTGAAACATAACATTGCAGCTCCCCCTTTCTCCTATCAGCAGTGAGATGACTCGTTCGATCATTCGACGCACAACGATAGTTAGTATTCTTTGTAGCAGCAAGTAAGAGGAACGACATTTTTGTTTACTTTTAACAATACTTGGGTTCTTGAAACATAACATTGCAGCTCCCCCTTTCTCCTATCAGCAGTGAGATGACTCGTTCGATCATTCAAAGCACAACGATAGCTAATATTCTTTGTAGCATCAAGTAAGAGGAACGACACATTTTTGTTTACTTTGACGATACTTGGGTTCTTGAAACATAACATTGCAGCTCCCCCTTTCTCCTATCAGCAGTGAGATGACTCGTTCGATCATTCAAAGCACAACGATAGCTAATATTCTTTGTAGCATCAAGTAAGAGGAACGACACATTTTTGTTTACTTTGACGATACTTGGGTTCTTGAAACATAACATTGCAGCTTCCCCTCTCTGTTATCAGCAGTGAGATGACTCGTTCGATCGTTCAAAACACAACAAGATGTTGCAGCTTCCTCCTCTCTACTATTAACAGTGAGATAACTCGTTCGATCATTCGAAGCACAACGGTAGCCAATACTCTTTTGTGGCGGCATACTCTTTTACTTCCCGTACTCGCCACCAGAGGAAAACCGACTACCGACCGTTTCCTGCAATATCCCTTAGAATATTCTTGTCGAGAATATTTCTCGTCGACAAACAAATTATGTCACGTGCGGCCCAGTATACTTTACACGCACGCAAATTCTCATTAAAGTCAGACTTGTAGTTTAAGGGAATTTCCTCATAATATAATGTACAAACACTTTTTTGATCCACTGTAGGACCACTCGAATACTACTGAAAAAATGTTAAATTTCGAAGTTCCATAACTTTGTTAATATCCATCGGAAACTTGTAACAGGAAGAAAGTTAAAGTTTCAACCGTTTACTTTTTCGATTCCTGTCACAGATTTCATTTTGATCAGTGCCCAAAGGATAAAATTCCCTCTTAAGGAGGAGACTGTCAAATTATAAAAATTGCTTAATGTTCCACACGGTCTTTAGACCGTGGAAAATAAAGTGAGTAATTTATTGCTTAGAACATCGAAAAGTATGATCATTAAAAATTAGTGAAATCAAAATCGTCAAAATGTTATTTGAAGAAGTTACATTTAAATAAATATCTGCATTTCCAATCGAATGGAATTATAGATATTTGGAAAAATAATATCTGTATACTTTTTCGAGCCATTATCGATATTCATTTTCTTCAAAGCTTTCCAATTTTATAATTGTTACGTGGTATACCTATATCTACAAATACGCGCCAATTTAATGCAAGAAATATTTGTAAAGTATCAGTATCAAGGTTTACGATTAGAAAATTAAAATTAACATAACATGCGATTTCTTCCACTTATCTCATCCTCGTGTACGATCAACGATGACACCTATTCGATACCATAATACAAATCACACCCTTTGCTAATCTCGTGCAAGATTTCTCATCGCGTTTTAAAGATAATAAATATACCAAAATGTATACATACCAATAGCTGTATTATTTCATCGTTTAAATATATCGATTCATTACCCATATACTCGCAACGACGAACGAGAACTACGAAAAGTATAATTTTTACAAAGAGTGTAGCGAGCGACGGGAGATCGATATAAACTAATTATCCGAAGAGTGGAGCGATTCGATGCAACGTGATGTAAATACGTAGTTATGTATTGCCTTCTGCTGACTTGAAGTCCCATGGGACAGCACAGGGGGCAAAGAGGGAACGCCCATCCCCACCTGAACCTTAGCCACGCCTACTGCCATAGTAGTAGGAACAGATTTCAGTTGTGTCCCTATCTCAATATATTATACATACTAGGTTGTTTAATCAATTTTGTCATCTTTTCCATTGTAAAATGTAATACTATGACACTTCAACTTTGAACAACTGTAAATATACGAACGAGTCGACAGATATGTATGAAACTTCACACATGTTCATCAAACAGTAGTACTATATTTGGAAAAATAAAACAACGAACCTAATAGTGCCATTTCTTATCGAACGACAAAACTTATCGAGCAACCTATTATATAAAGCTTGGCGAATATAAACTACTGAGATTTTGTTTTACTTTTTTAATGCAACTTTCTTAAGGACTTTTCTTGCAATAGGATGATAAACCAATAAGAGTTGAACATTTTTCATAAAAAGTGGCACTGTAAAGACTGATTTCAGCCGATTTCAGACGATTGGAGAACTTGCAACAACTTTCATTTTCCTTCTAACTTCGTAATCGTGCAAGATAGAACAAAAATTTGTTTACAAAAAATGTTTAGTTTTCAGTGCTCTGTCGTTCAACTGTGAAAAATGTCCCCCGAAGAAATTGTATAAAAAAAATAAAGAAATGTTGAATCTTCGAATCTCAATCCTATCCTGTCGAGAACATTTTTTGTCGACAAAAGAATTGTGTTATACGCGCACGAAACTTTCGTTAAAATCAGACTCGTAGGTTAAGGAAATTTCCTTATAATATAGTTTCCCAACACTTTTCCAAGCCATCGTGTCTACATTGTATCCAGCTTCAAACTGGTAACCACTCGTTTCGATAAACGTCACGGTACAATGGACTATCGATACTCGAACTCGTACAAAGGGCTTGTCGAAAAAATGAGAACTCTCGTTGAAGAGAAACTCTTTCACCTATGAATGTTTCGTCGTGTTCGAATGCCGGAATCGAGGACGAGCCTCGCACCTCCTCCGGGTCACATATTTTTCACGCGGCGTTCTTGTACGCGCAGGTAGGAAGTTATTTGCCGCTTAATTACGGGCCAAATTTCTTCGATAAACGAAACAAAAAGGTGCGAGATTTATTGAATTTCGCGGAACAAGAACGCGTGTAAATAATCGTCAAGGTGAAGAGGCGAGAATTTCAATTAGACTGTCCCGTACAATGTAGCGGGACGTAAAACCTCGCGACTAATCGATCTTGTAAGGTCCGCGACTGAAAATAATGCGACCGGCACAAGGTGCACCCACTTGATCGCGGAGAAACGAAACGCAGGAATAAAAAGAGCCGGAATAAAAGCGCGGAGTCGAAAGCAATTTCAATCGACTGGATCCCAGCGCCAGCAGGTAAACGTCGAACGTGAACGGTCGATAACGAAAAAAAAAAGGAAGAAAAAAAAGGAGGGAAAAAAAAAGGAGCCAACGCCCGGTCTCGCCGAGCTGCCAAAAATCCAAAGCGAATCCGGCGAGAACGAACAAGCCTCCCGGCCGCAATTTCACGCGATCGAATCGCCCCGAACCAAATTAAAAACTAATCGTTTTCCCGCACCCTGCTGGCACGCGCTTTACCTCCGTGGCTCGAGCCACGTACCCACCGTCAGGCTGCTGATCGGAAAAAACACCGACCGGGTTCCGTGAGGATCAAACCTACACGAACGACCAACTTTCGTCTTGGCAGGGTGAGACCATGCCCGACAAATTGTTTCTCCCTCCCCCACAAAACTAACGTCGAGGGCTTAGCTGGACGATTTTTAACATTTTCATTGGAACAGCTATTAGAATAGCTCGCGGGAGCCACGAGAGGTGTTTGAAAGCTCGTTGCGGAGAACAGTATCGAAATTCGATGCTCGCAGATTCGGATCCTATACGAGGACGGTTCATGAGCCGAAATAATAGACGCAAAAGTTTAACCAAATTTTTATTTTGCTCTCCAACGGTGAACGTAACTGTTTTACTTTTTTAAATGAAACAACAGAAACAGTTGCGATAGATAGAATTAGGAAATATTGGATCGAACGTATTTGGTTCTGGTGTTGAACGACACGTTTTTACGATTGCTTTTATTCATCGACAAATCAGGGTTTGATTTGTTTTTTTGTTATTTTAAGCAATTCTGTCTTAGGAAGGAACGACGGGCGATAAAACGTAGGCTAGATGACAAATTCAGAGAACTGGTTATTTTCAGGAAAAAATGAAATATTTACTATGGAGTTCGAAGTGCGATCATTTTGGAGAACGGTGCAAGTATACTTGTCGTTACGTTTAAGAAGTATTTTGTAAGATTTTCTGCGAAAGTTAAACATTTGTGTAAAATATGTCAATTATCGTTCAGTCATCTTGCACCGTGGGGTTGAAATTTTTATTGGCAGACTGTTTCAACCAATAAATAATAACACGAATGCGCTGCTGTTCTCGTGTTAATTTTACCTCCGTATCAAATGTTTCGAGCATTGCGAAACCACAAACATGGCAGGGCTCCAAAATTGAAAATCCAATAATCCGTACGGATTATTATAGCTCCGTCCGCAGTCTTGAAAAACCCAATTTATTAATTTATAACTTGTTAATCTATAGTTATATAATGTAGAATATATATACGGATTATTACAACTTCATCCGCGGTCTTGAAAAACCCAACTTGTTAATTTATAACTTGTTAATTTATAGATGCACAGTGTAAAATATTTGTTGTCTACAATTATTGACAATCGAACACTCGATCAGAGACACTGAAGGATTTTCCATTTAGGTTATTTTCAGTCGAATAACGAGTACAATATTATATGAAGCAGAAGTCTGCTACATTACAGCTCAAATTCGAGACAATAATTGATTTTCTATTTCTATTTGCTATACATATGCAATATTAAAGTCACGGATAGGGAAAGAAAACCAAAGGTGGAAATAACATAGATACATAATTGTAGATTGCAACGAATTGTTTAAAAATCACCTCTTTTAACGCATATGTAACCAGTTGTTTTCACGTTAAGTTCAAAGTCATGATTTTCGAGTGTTTACATCGACGAAACGTTAATATTCTGTAGCCTTCGCTTAAAAAGTTATAGAAGTTTCTTTCACGCTATGAGTTCCAATAAAAACGAATAAACAAAACTTTTCGAAACTAAAAATGATAATTTGAATACAATTTATAAACAAATGACTTTTATTTCGATACACTTAACGATAATAAAGCAATACATTTTAATACAAGATTTTTTGAGACGTCAAGTCACCAATAATTGATACAGACTCAATTTGACTTTAAGTCGCCATTATTGATAGAGAATCAATTCAACTTCAAGTCACCTCTATTAATACGGAGTCAATTTGACGTCGTCACAACTATTGATAGGGAATCAACTTAACTTCAAGTCACCTCTATTAATACGGAATCAATTTGACGTCAAGTCACTACTACTGTAGCGATAAAGAGTCAATCTGACGTACATCACCACTAGGTGTTAGAAGTCAATTTAACGTACGTCACCACTCTAAAGTTAAATGCAACTCATTCTCAGTGCGTTGCTTGCTTTAAGTAGAATTTCTACGCCATTGGCGAATACCTTGAAAGATCGTATAATCAAGTGTGACGGCGCGTGCCAAACGTACCTGTGTCGCCACCTGCCGCGGCAGCAGATAACGGCAGTTGTTACATTACCCCCCACCAAAGACAACACCAACAACACGAGCGATCCGCAGAGAACATCAACTCTACGCGTTGTACGGTTTTACGTTGGGGCGTCCTTTCCTACGCTGAGCTCTTTACCCACCCTCTCACCACCGACTCGTGTATTTACTCGTGTATATACGTTGCTCTATTCTCTAGTGCTGCGACTTTCCACCTCTTTTATCTCCATTTAAATAAAACATTCTATTCTCAGACCGTTAATACATAACAGAAAATAGACAATATGATTTCACTTATTGTGAAAATATTATACATACATAATATGATACCATTTATTATGAAAATACAGAAATAATATACCATTTATTATGAAAATACATAAATATGATACCATTTATTATGAAAATACATAAATAATATACCATTTATTATGAAAATACATAAATATGATACCATTTATTATGAAAATACATAAATAATATACCATTTATTATGAAAATACATAAATAATATACCATTTATTATGAAAATACATAATATGATACCATTTATTATGAAAATACAGAATATGATACCATTTATTATGAAAATACATAAATAATATACCATTTATTATGAAAATACATAATATGATACCATTTATTATGAAAATACAGAATATGATACCATTTATTATGAAAATACATAAATAATATACCATTTATTATGAAAATACATAAATAATATACCATTTATTATGAAAATACATAAATGGTAAGATGACACAACCTTTCCGCGGTTTAATCACTTTTAAGGGGGTACTTATTTTTTTTTGGATAAAAAAATCGATTCTCCTTCTTTGCATATCTTCTGACTATATAGTACCTAAAATATGAGCCTTAAGTATTATATTGAAATTCAATGTACGAATGAAATTATTAAATGTTCTTCAGCTTTTAGATCGCATTTATGGGTATTAAAGTATTTTGTGGAGAAAGGTCGATGACTCTAGTCCTTATAGAGACTAAATGAGTAGATAATTCTCATATTAGATTTCATCAATATGCCGATAATTCTAGTATTAATTGTGCAGGGTACAATTCGCGAATTTTATGATAATACTTGCACACGTATCGTGATCGTTCAAATACACGCGAACTTGGAAAGCTCTAGTGCTTTAGTTCGAAGAAAAAAGAAAAAAGAAGTACAAGATTCGAAAATACCAACAATTTCAACTGTAGATGAACAGTATTTCCATCTAAGATGGATATTTTCTTAAAAATATTGGAATGAAATTCTTATATATTGTCTTCTATATGAAAGATGAAAAAGTGAATGTTTACATTATAATGTAGGTATATTATATTTGTGGACTATATAAAAGGAAAATTTAGCATTCATTGGAACAGTGAGAGCGAAGACCTTGCTGTTGATTATGACTCGCACTATCAAAACTGAAATCGTAGATCAAGGACTCAACACTGGAACTACCGACAGATTTCGAAATATTATACTATACCTGGTATGTATCTCAAAACAAAGAAACACCAACTGACGAGAAAAAAGAAAAACTTACAAAATTGATCACACGTGTAGAATAGAAAAAGTGATATCTCCAGAAAACATGCTACGGAATTTAAACTGCGTTTCATTCCGAAAGCAGTTGGTCGTTTGACCGAGTTGGTAAATCTAGTGTTGAAGACCGTTTGAAAGTTGAGTCAGATCGGTTTGAAGTGGCGTTCAATTACACGTGTCGGATGAAACGTAATTCCATCGAGTAATGTCCTATCGGGTGATTGGAACAGAAATGTCGAAAGCGTCAAAATTCCATCAGATGTGGGGACAGTCGGTTGGCGGAGAAGGATAGTGTCGCGTGATTCGAGGCAACGGGAAGCGAAGGAGGAGGAGAAACAGCAGACAGGAAACAGCTGGCCATCGAGTCGCGTGCCCCGCAGGAAACGCAGCCCGATCCTACCAAGGAAGAGTGCACCGTTGGTTGCTTCAGCGTCTAGCATAAACACGAGCGGGGGAGGGTCTCGAGTATTTCCAAAGAGACCAGAGTCTAAAGGGGGCTTTTATTGCTATATAGAACCACGTCCTGACACGTGCTCCGAGGATATCTTCGTTAAACGTTTGCCAACGGGACCTCGTAATGGCACGCGACAACATCCTCCAGGTGGACCAATGTTTTCTCGGTGTGCATAGTTGCGGAGTGTACACGATCATGGTGCGCGAACAAAGGACTCGGTGTCGGTTTTGCATCTGTTTTGCAAGTTATTTAAGACACGTGCGATTTAAAGATCAACTTCGACGAGCAATCAATCTTTCTCTGTACAATACGTACAACGTAATCCAGTAAGTACTGGTGCTGCTCTATTTACAGGGCATTGAATGAAAAAAGGGAAAGGATGTGACACTGTTGTTTTAAAATTTCTTGGAATATCCCATGATTTTTATACAAGCATTGTAGACATCAATTTTTAAACGAAGAAACTCGGTACTTACTGGGTTAATTCTGTGTACGCGCTCGTAAGGTGGAAAAAGTTATTAAATTTGTTTAGATCGTTGCGTGCATTTAGGTATTGTTATTAGGGCAGTAAATTATACAAAACCATGTTTTTATTCTAATTAGCTGCATAACTCGACTGTAATTACACGTTTAAGTACAATGTCCATGATAGATCCAGCCATCTTCTTTTGAATGAAAAAGTATATATTTATCCGCAAAAAGTGATCAATTTCGTAGTAAAAAATTCGATATTTTTCCTTCAAACTCGCGCCAAAAATCGAAATCTTAAAATGTTTCTAAAATTCGACCCAGTGTACCGATAAATCTGTATTTAAAAATCATAATCGATCTTTTTGTTTCGTTTAACTCGTTGCAGAGATATTCTATCAACCAGCCTGTTTTTTCATCAAGGAGGTACGTTTTGCCACGTTTTTATTTCTATATAATCTTCAAAGCGTGTATCGTTAACGCATCAACTGACAATTTCATTATTGCTTTTTGTTACAAAAGATCGCAAAGTTCACCGGTTTCTTCCACCGTTTACAGCAAATCACCGCAAGAATGCAACAGGATGCGTTGGAAAACGGTGGAATATTTCTTGTCGTTTCGCTATCAAATTATCGAATGCATTAAAGGAACAGCAAAGAAAAAGGAAACGAACTCGCCCTCTGGGCGGAAGAAAAAGGAAGAGGAGGAAATGGAGCACGTGTTCGCGTGGCTATCCAGTGAAATAAGAGACCGGAAGCATCTGGGGTGAAGCCGTATTGTTTGTTCGAGTGCTTTATTCGGTCGAGTCGGGCTGCAGCATTCGATGCTGTGTTCGTCTACGGGGTGACTCGGGTCAAACGAGCGCAATCTCAAATCTCCGCGACGCAATGCTTTCGACCGTCTCGTTGCCCGAAAGACAATGCTGCGTGCAACCTTCATTGTCCTTTGCTCACTAGCTCGATTGCCTCTAAACGGGATGGAAGGTTATCCTATGAAACGTTACCACGATTTCATCGAATTAAAGGAACTTCGCAATACCAAATTCGCAAATTAGATACCTACACTGCCAGAGAGTACGATAAAAGACTTCGATAAATATTCTCTTTGCTCTTTCCTGTTTACCCTGTTCACATACACGTACATACTATATATCGTAGACCGGTGCAGAATCGCAAGAATGCCATGTCTTTACCCTTACGTGTTCTTCAGTTGACTTTGTATTTACACAAATCATACATTTTTCAAAGATTTCAAATTAACTTGCACGACAATCAAATTTAATGTGTAAAAAATTATCAATTACTGGTGAATTTTTATTCTATAAATCGATAAATTAAATACGAAGGAGAAAATACTTATCAAGAAGTGCACGTGAAAATTATTTAAAAAGGTACTGCAATTTAATATTTGTTTCGTAAATAGTAACAACAACGAAAACGTTCATTTTTCTGTAATAAAATACTCGACTATAATGAATATGCCGAAATAATGATTATGTAGTACCTACCCTAAATTAAGGATCAACTTACAATTTCGATTAAAAATCTCTCATCTTTCACCACGTGATATCATAGTATAGAATCTCCTTGTTAAAAGTTTCGAAATTATCCCTACTATAGTTAGTATTTATTCAGAGGAAGCGAATCGTCCTAGGCGAGAGCATTACATACATAAGCGAAAATGAATTTTATATTCTTAAATAAAAATTGAATTTTTTATATTTTCAAAAATAATTCGAACAACATATAATTAAAAATAATCCGTATAATGTATTGTTTAGACTTATTTTCATCGGTTATACTTCGCCAATCTGACTGGTAATACTCTAACAAAAATATAATATAAAGGAAAGTAAACAAAATTTATGTTTTACATTAGGTTCACACACGTGTATTACATAATATTATGTATTATAGATGAATAGATAGAGGACATTAAAGAACAATCTATAAAACTAAGGGTATGATAGACCTAAGAAAATTCGTGAACCACTAGTCTACATTAACATTAATTATTCCCTAGAAAGTAAATTAATGTATAAATATTCCAGATTTACCTAAAGGCTAATATGTTTGTTAGAAAAGGATCAACGAGTATTGGATGGTTTCCGAGTTCAAATGGCACCGGAATAACTCTTCGACCCTTCGTGTCTCAGCTGGCACCTTTAATGGAGTTGAAAACATTTAAAGGACCCTCGTCATGATTTCCTTGCTGCAAAACATCGTTCACTTTACCCAACTGACAGTCGACTTTACACAGCAGCCAATGGAAAATGTATGACCGATTCGAAAGACACGATACTATGAGAAATTATATTACAAAAGTAACATTTCTCGATAGCTATCGTTTCAGTGAAAATGAAAACCATTTAAACTTTCGTAATTTCAATGTCAAAGACATAATTATCACTACTATTGCACACGTATGGCACTTAAACGAGAACTTTGATTCTTTAGTATCTAAACGTGATTTATTTGAACATTATAAGTGTTATGAAAATTACAAAGAATCGAAAATAAAAATTCTTCAATGTTAGACAGTGATAGGACCAATCCAATGACAATCACATAGATTCATATTAAAATGTATCAGAACTCCAGCATTGTTGTATCAGAGATGTATCGATGTTCGTATGTTATTGATATTAGTCAAATGTATTTTTTTATATTTTTTGTACTATCGATACAACGAAAACATCGAACATCGTTGAGATCTCGATATAACAACGATATAGCCAGTCTATCAGTGTTCTGATTTATATTCGAATAACTTCAATATAAATCTTAATCTAAACAATCGAGCAAAAAATTAAATATGAAATATATTAGGCACGGAAACGTACCATACTACGTTATATAATCGGTTCCAAAAATGTCAAATTATCTTTTTTTTTTACTAATCATTATATTGGTACAATTATTGTTCTTACTGTTGTAGTTGTTACTGTTTACTTTGGACAATTAATGAGATTCTAATCTGAAAAAATTACTAGTTATATTTAACATATGGTCGTCGAGTATGTATTTATTTCCATAATGGGAAATGAAATTAATCAGGTATCAAATTTGACACAATTAATAGGTATCGATACGATAATTGCAATGTTAAATAAGCCTGAAATAAGCCCCTAATAAGCTTAGGGTGTTGTGATACGAAAATTTCAATTTCAAACGTAAATGTATCGATAATATCAAAAAACACGTCTCGTGCTCATAACTGCGTCATGGGTAACTCGCAAACTTCGCAAAACTGTATCCCTTAACACAACATTCTCGGTAAAAGAGTTTCTTTAATCGGCTAATTTCCATTCTCTGTATAAACGCTACGCGTGACTTTGCAAGCAAGGTGTAAACTAATTACAAAAACTTTCCTTCAAACTTTATTCGAGGCATCCCCAAATGCTTTGTACAAACTAGAAAGTTGCTAATTACTTTTAAAATATCTTTCATTTATGCCCAGACCTTAAGACGTATGGACCAAGTAAACTACAGTTTGCGATTAGCCTTGGTATGTTAACGATGAGGTTGTTCAATAAGTTTGTTCGTTTTTTCTATTATAAAAAAATACTGACACTTCAATGAGTCGACAAATTTACACGAAACTTCGCACATGTTCATCAAACAGTAGTACCATCTTCAGAAAAATAAAACGACGAACCTGATAACTCCATTTCTCATCGAACGACGAAACTTATCGAGCAACCTATCATATATGTATTATACACACGTATGTATGTGTAATAAGTTACAAGTTGCAGGAATCACTATGAAATAAAAATTGAGAATGCTTCGGGATACAAGGAATTAAAATAACTTAGAAATTCAAGAATTCGGTTATTATTTACGAAATATATATCGTTGCAATCTAAGAATGAATTCGCACGAATCGTTACGAAGTAAAACGCAATGTCTTGTATCGTGTTATTTAGCATTTTATATGAACAACGCTAGAAGAAAATTACTATCAACGACTATAAATACGTGCAGACGTTCTGAACGCAATCCTTAGAGATAGAACTGACAATGAGTGAAACATATTTAATACTATCCAGATATTTACATTAGAATGAATAGTTGGGTTTTGCTTATTATTATGAAAAATCAACGATTATATACACAGATTAGACTATATCACTTCTGATATATGCATAAATTAGACTATATATATAAAGTAGAGCCAGTCTCAAAGTTATTTTTCATAATGGTTCAAGAAGATTGAAGTATTTCATAAGTGCCTTCGTTGTTAGAGGATGTACCCTTAATTACCCTAAGGAGTATAAGTTTCGAACACGAAATTAATAATAAGGAATAAAAAATTAATTACCAGTGGAAACACATCGAACTGCTTTAACTGTACCATAAACAATCTTTCTAAACCCTATCTCAAACGTAGGCAACCGTGATAGAAGAATAGACGACAAACTAAATCGTTCGCAAAGATGAGCAAACTTTAAGGTCGATTTTCTCGAAAACAGAGTCCTGGATAGAAAAAATATTGCGCTAAATTTTGTTTCTTATCTTTTCACGTAGAATCTGCCCCCTGTCCGGTTGTACTACGAATTCCAGCCCACCCTGTAGAACAGAAAGTCCTTCTGCGTTCCAGACTGACGATACTCTGTAAGTGTAGACTTCTCCGTTCAGGCTTCTTAGCTGAAACGAGAGAAACATCTGTCTCGGGTGCCAAAGAGCAGGCAGGTTGCATACACCCAGTTTACGTGGCCCGTTCCTGCCTTCTTCAGCTTCGTCTTTCTTCCCCTCATCCTTCTTTCTTAGCCGTTTTCACTCCCCCTTAAATCCACCCCAGTATCTAGTTACCAACAGGAGTGAAACCACCTGGACTGCAAAGGGTTGCGTATTAGTAGCCCCTTGCGATGTTTTTGTACAAGTTTTTTCTCCCGAAGATGACGATGAAAAATTTCTGCGTTACTCAAAGACGTGTGTACGCTCCAGGCTCCTTTCAAAATGAAATTGACCATAAGAGAAAACACGAGATGACAAATCTCTCGTAAGACACAAAATTCTCTGCACAACTACCATCAGCGACAATTTGCTTTACTTATATCAATTGGTTATCGAATTTTGTCACTTGGAAAATTTATATACAAATATTGTTCCGATTATCTTGTCGTTAACACAAAGATATGTGAATAATATTTAATAAGTGTTAGTAAAAGTAGCGAGTCAAGTTATTATTTACATTCTCAATACCATTGACGCGAAGTCTGGAAGTAATAACATTTTTTAAGGATTTTCCACTTTAATTTGTTTTAAAGCAAGGTAACATTGTGGCACTACACAGGGCGAGACATTTCACATAAGAACTTAAATTGTCATTGTTGCTTTCGATGCCAGGAGAAAATATATGTAAAAAAATCTTTAATTCCAAAGAAGAGACGTTACTTCAAATAGTATTTATTTCTCGAAATCAAAATTTTCAAGATTTCGATGAGATCATCGAAATCTTTGACTCTGAGATCGTCGAAAATTTTCAAAGAGGTCAATATTCGAGTTTTGATCGTCATAGTATCATCTTCGGGTAATTATAATGCCAATTGTGGTTTACAACACGTGTTCGTACTAACTATAAGAAAGAAAGTACAATTATACTTTAAGTTGCATATATGAAAAACATGAGATCATATGAAAATAGACAATCAACGTAGCAGAAAAGAGAAACATTTGGAGGATTCAATATATGTTCAATATATAACGTATCATAGCTCCCAAAACAAGAGATTCAACCATGTGAGATACTAGTAATTTTCCAATAATACTCGAAATACTATCGAAACAAATATAATACAATAGAAGTACCATCTTTTTGTAGAGATCTTTGGATCTGTTTTTAACGTTGTTTCGCGAGCCGTGTAAAGTTGATGAAAGACCAAATTGGCTCGTGTACAGGCCTTTGTGCACCTATGCTATACGTGAAAAAGTTCGATAGAATCCATCCTGTAATCAAAGAGACGAAAAAAACGTCCGACGGCTGGTTTGCGACAATATGCCAGTATGGCAATAAAGCGCGCTCTTTCTTCTTCCCTACTCCGGTATAAACAGGGGTACAATGTCGGTGCAAAAGTGCCGACAGATTGGATTCTTCTCTCTTTTTCTTTTTTATCTGTTCCCTCGCCCCTACACCGAATCATCCGAAGTACGTACGAGGCTCCCACGAAACCATCCAGAATGTTCACTTTCATTGAATTTCATCGTTTTTCGTTAGATTCCCAATAGACGAAGAATGCACGCTCTTGAATTGAATCCATGTGCTACTACCATAGACAACGATCACATAGGCCTCGTGCGTAGAAAGAATGCATTACGAACACAAAGAATGCATTACAACACACACAACTTAATGCACGCTTCTCGACTATTTCCCTTCTCGTGTCGCTGGAAAATTATTTAAACCATCGCTAATCAAAACTGGGTCCTAGTAATTCCGAAGCAAATTATTTTTCTCTACTGGAGAGAAATTGTTTAAAATATTGAATTAATCCATTTGGTGTTTTCCTAATTCTCACAGAATGACATTTGATTTTTGTATTATTTTCAGTTTTTGGTTAAAACACTGACCAATATGTTCTAATCGGTTGTTTTCTTTCGCTACAATTTTCAATTTTCGTTTTTTTTACACTTCTTCCTCTCCATTCTCTCCACATATCATTAATAATTAGTCATAAATCATTTTAAAGTAACAATACAGTCATTAAAATCTAAATAAAAAGCTAACTTCGTCTTTTTCCGAGATGAACTTACGTTCAATAATTTATACCTATGGATATAAAAAATATGAAAATAGAGAACTATTTTCTAAGGATCGCAAATCTCTATTTTTACTTTTTATCGTAAAAATTAGGAATTGAACCGTGAAGTATTTAATCATCCCAGATGTACAATAGATGAACCAAATAGTTCAATCGTTTCGTGATATATACAGTGTTCAATTTTATACATAAAGTGATCAGCATTGAGAATAAAGATTCTCAATTCGGTTAAAGATAGCAACATATGACAAAGAAAGAAACTATACGGCAGAGTTGCATTAACAATCGCTTTAATCGTAATTGTGTTAATTGCTGCAGACCGACGTATAGTTTCAATTGCCAAATGTAACTGCAATTGATTTGCAACTACAGGACAAATTGAATGGTAATTGTAATCATAGCTGGTACTAAACAGTTGCAAATGATGAAACCTTCGATCTTTTCATCAATTACATAATTTGAAACATATAAAATATATACAATATAGTATACATTATATTTTTAGTATATAATAAATAATGTACAGTTTATTACAGTACAGTATATAATACATAGTATATAATATAACCATCAACACTAATATTTAATAATTACAATTACAATCGTGATTGTGATCAGCAGCATTTATCTTCAGATAATTATAATGCTAATTGTAGTTTACAACACGTGTTCATACTAATTATAAGAAAGAAAGTACAATTGTACTTTACAGTTGCACCGTTACATATATGAAAAAAACAAGATCATAGGAAAATAAACAATCAACATAGCAGAAGAGAGAAGCATTTGGAGGATTCAATATATGTATATATTCAATATATGTTCAATATATAACGTATTATATACGTATACACTTGTACAGTATATTTAATGCAAATTGAACGATAGGGTTCTTATTTGTGCGTATGTGTGTGTGTATATATGCATATTATATAACATATATATATATAACATATACATATATATACATATATATATATATATATATATATATATACATATATATACACGTATATATATACACACACATACACACATATATAATTCGATACATATGAAGATACATATACATCATACACACAAGATGTTCAACAACATATGGGCATAACTTAAAAGACAAATTCAGCACACTAAAATAAGAAAAAAAAGTTCCTTTAAACATGTAAACATATGTTCGATATGACCTTGTATCCGAATTGCAGCTGTTTTGTACAGTACCAGTTGGTCTACTACCTTCGCACAAATTGTACAAAATGATCACCTTCGACTTGAACGAAGCTTGCAAACGTCTTATTACCGACGTCCCTATTCGTTCAAAAGTACCAAGTATCATTCGAATTCACTGGTCGTAATACGAAACACGAAACGTTAAGTTGCAAACAGTTGAAGGAAGAGCTCGGTTCATGGTGAAAAATACTGGAAGACAAAAACGCCTGAAACTGGGAACGTAGGTCGTACGGAGCATATGTTTATACGAACTTCGTTCTCATTTTAGTCTATTGTGTTCGCCTTTAAATTTACTCCCACATGTTTTCGAGCATCCTTTATACAAGGACACACACGCACGCGTATCGAAGAGGAATCTACAGATAAACAGTGAACGACGCGTGAAATTGGCCGTAGCCGTGGAACTTAAGAGACGCTTATGCAGATTTGCGGAACAGCTGCACAGAGCAGAGGCTGTAAGTACAAACGGCGGTCAACGAAATAGAGGAAACGAGGAATGTGAGAGAGTGTAGGACCGGTGGAAAATTTATTCTTCGAGTGGTTTCGAGGGTTCGGCGCTCGATCAAAGGAAACGAGTGCCCGAAAGCGAACCAAGTCCAAAATCCTATCTAGCCGCCTAGTTGTTATTGAAATGGCATTCGCAGCTGTTTACTCCATCGCGCGTGCAGTTCGTCGTCGACAAAAGGGTTTTCGTGATGGCTGACAATTTCCTCGAAGAGAACGGGGGCGAAAGAAGGAGTAGTAAAGAAAGCGCAGAGCGATGGCTGCACATCACGAGGACGATGAGTTATTTTCCAGGCCACGTTCGTCCAACGACTTTATCCGCTAAACGAACGGTTCCGGATACATCCAAAATACGAAAAAAAAAACAAAAAACAAGAAGAGACGATGTTTGATGAAACAGCGACGAAACTTACACGCGATCGTGTTAATATCGTGTTGTCAAAAGGAAATAAATGAAAAGAAAAAACGTAATTTAATACACAGAATGAACCAATTGGCACGTTCGGTGTCTTTGAAACTGGTTGCAAAAATTTGTCTCCAAAAGGTGTATGGTAGATCAGGAGACATCGTACGATGATGAGAATTTTTGTATGACGAGATTCGAAGTTAATTCAATGTTCTGATCCATCAAAAATCAAATTTTTATTCAAAAAGGTGAGAAATTTTGAGCGACAGGATGAAGTGTCGTAACACGTGCAATTATTTTGCATACGCAGAATTCGATGAGAAATCGACGGTCGGAAAATATTTGAAGTCGATAGAAAGGGCGGGAGCAGTGAAATGTAAAGGTGTGGCGTATACAATTTAAAGATGCAAAAGTTTTCGAAAATACCGAACAGGTACATCCTCACACCTCCGTAGCTCTCACTATACAGAGGCGTGTATATATTATACATTGCAGATTCCCTGCAGCGTCGTATCCCGGGTAATCCCCGAAAGCGGGCGACGAGCACGCACGGAATTCTATATAGATATTCTCACGATTTCTTGGTCGCCTTTAGGTCGTCCGAAGCCCCATTCTTATACACACCCATCCATTTCTCTCTCAATCGTTTCCGCGTTCACCTAGCCCCGTCCCGTGGCTCAGGTGCATTTCGATTTTCTTGCTTCTACACGTTCTTGCAGGTTTATCCAGGCCGGCTGCCGGGGCCACAAATGACCGAAAACGACAGTAGGTAGTCCTTCAGGTTCGTGTACGACCTCCTCAATGGTCAAGCCGATTCGATCCTCTCTCGTAACCATTCAACGACCCGTTAAAAACATAAATTTACAAACTAACCCCCGCGTAAATGCGATTGTCCCTCCGTTAGCCGGTCACTCGGACTCTCCTATAAACCCATAATGGCAGATTCGTGATTGGAAATAAGTTAAACAGATTTTCTACCCCAAAGAGCGGCCGTTGTATATGGCTACCTTAACAACGGGACAAAATAGCACAATGGATGCTGCTGGTGCCTCTACTGTCCCTCTGTCGTAGGCCTTAAATCATCTTACGTGCGTTTTGCAGTATTTCAAGCTAAATGTACAAACCCTAGTAAACGGTTTTCGATCCAACGAATCGACGCCACTATGGCGAAAATTGCTTGTGCAATGGGTTGTTCGATAAGTTTTGTCGTTTGATAAAACTTATCGAGCAACCTAGTACTATACTGTTCGATAAGTTTCATGGAACAACCAAACTTCGATAAGTTTTATGGAACAATAAAACCTATTGAACAACCTAGTACTGGAGATAGACAACCTCTTCGTTATGACCGAAGGTTGTGGAATAGAGAATATTTATTTTTGATGTTCACCTCATCGGACATACTGGCAGATACCTGTATGCTTGGTTCAATGGTACCCAAATTTTTTGAAAAATCACTCCCCCCTGCCCGTCCATCTGTAAAGTAGAAAGAAATTTTTGCGCTCGAAATGAGTGGTAGATTTGAAATTATACAAGAAAAATATACTCCTACAGTTGTTACACTCTAGACACAGATCGATGACTCTTCGTTCTTAAATATTCCGTGAACGTTCCAGTGGTTTCGCAAACGGTTGAACATTAATCTAATATTTCTCCGCGTTCTATCTACAATAAGTAGAAAATTTCATCAGCACGTAACACTTTATTTTCTTGTACGTATTATTGATCATTCATCGACTGGGGTGCAGTCAGTCCCGTTTTCGAGGTTCTAGAAGAAACCAAAAAGTAACCATTTTATCTACAATACGTAGAAACTTTCATCAGCACGTAACACTTTATTTCCTGTACACATTATTGATCATTCATCGAATAGGGTGCAGTCAGTCCCGTTTTCGAGGTTCTAGAAGAAACCAAAAAGTAACCATTTTATCTACAATACGTAGAAACTTTCATCAGCACGTAACACTTTATTTCCTGTACACATTATTGATCATTCATCGAATAGGGTGCAGTCAGTCCCGTTTTCGAGGTTGTAGAAAAAACCAAAAAGTAACCATTTTATCTACAATACGTAGAAACTTTCATCAACACGTAACACTTTATTTTCTTGTACGTATTATTGGTCATTCATCGAATAGGGTGCAGTCAGTCCCGTTTTCGAGGTTGTAGAAGAAACCAAAAAGTAACCATTTTATCTACAATACGTAGAAACTTTCATCAACACGTAACACTTTATTTTCTTGTACGTATTATTGGTCATTCATCGAATAGGGTGCAGTCAGTTCCATCTCTGGAGGTTGTAAAAGAAACCAAGGAGTAGCCGGTGAGAGGGCGTAAATAGAGACACTAAATGAGGGAAGAATAGAAAAGTGGTAGCTACGGACCGTGCCCTCCTCGTCGTGAGGCTTAACGACGGTAGGCGTGGAAGAAACGAGCCGCCTTTGTCCTCCTCGCCGGTCCAAATTATGTCGAGCGGACCCAAAATCACTTCGTAATTGGCAAGCTGTTTGTTTTGTCACAGGCCGCGCCGACAACAGATGGCCCTGTTCGGTCTTGCTTCACAGACTTTATTACGATTTCCTATTACCGGTCGACCGGCTAAAATCGATTTGACCGTACGTTCCAAGCGAATTGCAAGGTGGAAAGTCATGTTATACTTCCATCGACGCATCGTATCGTAAAGTGTCAGAATAAGAATGCTACGTCGGTAAGAAGATAAGTCAATCAGAAGTGTTTAGTCGCGGTATGTAGTCGTACCTTTTTCTTCATCGAACTGCTCGATATAATTAAGGGATCGCAAACGGATTCCAAACAATTTAGAAAGGAGAAGGAAGCAAAGAAATATTGTATTGTACATTTAATATATACAAATAAAACTTACAATTGATTGCATGTACGCTTTTGTTGCCGCGTAAAGACTATTAGGAACGGATCGTGATTAAAGATACACGTTCATAGGGTACCTAGACAGTAACTCGACTTATAGTGTGAGCTACATAACCCTCAAACAGGCCTGTATACAGTAACTCGTTTATAGTTGCTTTTACTGTGAAACCGTACATAACAGACATGTTGCAAATTTAATTTGGGAAGCTTTTTGTCCAAATGGTGGTTACCTCGAGGAACAATGGGACAACTTTAAATATACCAGGTTGTTCGATAAGTTTTGTCGTTCTATCAAACTTATTGAACAGTACAGCACTAGATTACTCAATAAGTTTTATCGAACGAGAAAACTTATCGAACAACCTATTAAACCTTGAGAAATCGATAAATTTGTTCCAAGAGAAGAAATTGCGGTAGTCTCCAAGAAAGTGGATGTGTATCGTATTGCGTTTGAAATTGCTTTACGGCAAAAATAAACTAAAGTTGATACAAATTAAACGGTTACTGTGAAGATGTTTTCCTCGATGGTAACATTGTTCAGAATTCTACAAAATAACAGACTATTCGAGCAATTAATTTCACTCCAAAATCAGGTGCTGTCAACTGTACTGCCGAATCCACTAGAAATATCGAAAAATACCATTTTTGTAAACTTTTTGCGTTGGGTTTGTTTAGATAAGTGTTGTTCAGATTCTTTGCTCCCATAAATTTCTCAGAAATTTCTCGCGAGTCAGTAACGACAGTTGAAGACGTATAAAAAATTTTGATTACGACACGAATGCTAAAACTCTAAAAAAGAAAAAGAAAAATGGTGTTCGACCTGTCGACTTGTCAATATTTTCAAGAGATCGCAAATTAATTGAACAGATGAAATTAAATATTAAGTGACATTCGATTGATCGAAACATACTTCAACAAGTTTGTTAACAATGTGCGTATTTGTCTTACGTATTTATCAAAATAGATTATCTGGAAAAGAAAGATACGTACAGAAAATTTCAAGAGACACTCTTTACTCAAGACAGCAAATTCCACAATGAAATTCTTTTTACATTTCGCATTTATTTAATATTTTTTCGAAAGAGATCACCTACATACGTACGCTTTGTATGTATTTTGAGACAATCCATAGGAACCGAAGAATCGATAGTTGATAAATAAATGAAAAGTAGTGAAAGGAATGGTCAAGAAGAAACGTTACCTTATCGAACGTTTCTCGTTTCAAGAACTATGTAGCATGCGACTCAACAGATCGATGTCCCCTATCTTAAACGTTCCTGAACGAAATTGGACATGTTTGTTTCGACTGTCCCCTAATTAGAAGTCGTTTGGAGTTTTAAGTCGGCCCAAATGAAGTTTGACTGAACCCGATGGAGAGAACGATAGGATGAAACAAGGAGACGCGACGATGGTCGAGATACCATTTCTTAATTTCACGGTCTACTCCACTCCTAGGATATACACGGGGTAAATGTTTCAATCCCTATACGTAGCGCGTCGTTGAAAGGTCTGGGTGGTCGTTCAAAAGTCTCTGTCAAAAGGAGAAACGAAGAAAGAGTCAATGACCACGGAGCTTTCGATCCACAAAGATAAAGTAGCGTATTTAAAAATGCTTTTACCAAGACACCGAGAGTCAATTGTCCTTAATAGGAGAACCTTGTCCGTGCTCAAACGATCGGCTCTTCGTTTGGAGTTGCACGTTTGCTAAGCAATTATATGAATCTACGAGGCAATTTCTTTTCCTTCCTTCAGTTTCAATGTACAACTTGTGTAAATACAATTCAATACATTCTTTGTATATATATATAAAATAATAGCATATCTTGAAATTTTTATATATAATAACCTATACATAAAATTTATATATAAATCTTTAATCTTAATAATACAATTGCGATATACCATTACACTTCTTAAACGAAACCATGCTTTATTATGATATGCCGATTCTTTTCGTTTTTCCACGTATAAAAGTGTTATGAATAGATTACTGAAACTGTATGTATGTATTTTTCAAGATATTTCAAACAAAAGACGTAAAAAAAAAAGGAACGAGTGAGAAATGCTTATTATCTGTTAGAAGAGTTTAATCCTTTATTGTAAACAATTCGTATTATTTTTCAAAAATTATAGAACGCGATCAGTTTCTAGATATCCAAACTAAACAATAAGTGATTGAATCTGCAGAGCTGTTAAATATTTCCATAGAAAAATACTATATTATGACGAAGGAGAGCTTTTAATCGATGCATGTTTTGTTTAAACATGAAACAAAAATGAACCACAAAATTTAAAGAACGTAAATTTTAGCGCTATCATTTTTCAAAATTAAATTAATATTTTCAGCCAGGTAATATCGATTGTAACTTTTTCTCGATTGTAACTCTCAATGATTCGGTACATTCGTAAACGACGAATCTACAATTCAACGTATAATTAATATTAACATTTTGTAAAGTCTTAACCAATGTTTTCCTACTTTTTACACGTGTGAATAATAACCGAAATATGTTATTCGACGAGATTAATTTATCGAAATAGGTATCTATTTTTACTCGACATCTTTTGCAATTTGCAACACATTTCATCTCCGTTTTTCTAAAACTATCGAGGGTCCATTGTAAACGACTTTGTAATCTTCATTCAAGGGTAACAGTATTTATCGAAAAATCAACGATTCGTTGATAACGCTGACGGTCAAGGTTAGCAGTATTCGTCGAAAAATCAACGATTCGTTGATAACGCTGACGGTCAAGGTTAGCAGTATTCGTCGAAAAATCAACTGTTTCGTTGATAACGCTGACGACCAAGGACCAAGGTTAGCAGTATTCGTCGAAAAATCAACACTTCGTTAATAACGCTTCGGAGCGTGTCGGTCGAACAGACAAAGGCTTACAAATGAACGAAAAGTATTCACAATTCGAATCACCGACGGATAGAACGTATCGCAGAGACGCATGCGAGAGTCTGTGGCAGGATCACGTGACCGCAGCGAGAGGCACGGTGGAGGCTCAAAGAGATCGAGGCGCGGCTGAGAATGGAGATTTAAGGGTCCGATGTGGGTGTGGGTGGCTGCAGGGTTTCTGCCGATGGCGTCGTCCTCATCGTTGTCGCCGCATCGTTACATTCGCCGCCAACGTGACGCCCCTGCGCTTGTTCCAACGGGGATCCCTCACGTATATACGACCCTTCTACGTGGCATTTACATTATTCGGCCCTGGCTCGAATCTAATATTATGAATCACGCGCCCTGTCCAGGCCGTGCATAATGGGGTCGTAGGTCGGCACCGCCTCGCGCGGAATTCTTCTTCGCTGTTCCTTCGGAGGAACAGGAATGGAACAAAGGGTTTCCAGACCCTTTTCAAGCGGATGAATTTTCATAATGGATAATAACGTTGTCGCTAGTTGCGCTTAATTTATCGTCATAAAGCAGAGTTTTAACCAGCGATGGAACCGATACGATTAGGTATCGATGGTACTCGAGCAACCCGATACCAAAGTACTTGATACGTTGTATTACGTTATCGTCTACATTGCTACTTTAAAAAAGTATACAGTTTCGTATTTGTATTATACGTATGCATTCACGTTGACAATTTTAACGGTTGAAAAACAATCCAAATTTCATAGACCAATTGGTACGACTCTTGCTCGTAACTGATTTAAAATAAACAAATTTTGTATTTGAATTTACTCACGCTGAAATTTGGTTGTACTGGAGCAACATGGCTTCTGTATTAGAAGCCATAATCGGCGGCTTCGTAAAGGAAAGTCCACGGTGCTTTTCAACCGTTTAAAAACCGAAGAACCCTACCTCGTTCATCGTCACCCTCAAAGGCGTTGAATAATCTGAGTTAGGTACGTAACTTCGTTCGTCGAAGCTTCGAATAACGAATAAAGTTAAGTATTGCGGTATGGAGAATTGTCTCTAGGGTAACAATAATTAATACTGTAACACGACTAAATCAATCCTACTTGTTCGAGTCACTGGCACTCACAGTGAAAATCGTACAGATTGTATAGTGAGAAGTGCTGCTTCGGTACAATAACAGGATAAGGAATTATTATCTATAACTGCATACAATCACCATAGCATAGATCGGAATAACTTTTTTAAAACACTTGGATCAATAGTTTCCCATGCTGTTTGTATTGTTGCTTTTAATTGATCTTTGGTCGATGTTTCGCGCATGTTCACTTGTAATTTCAATTCGCGCCAAATATTCTCAATTAAATTTAAGTCCGGCGATTGAGCCAGTGTGTGAATTACTTTGGTGCAAGTGCACAACAGCTTGAAATGAAGAAACAGATGAAGAACGAAACATTATGTAACATTTGTTTAAAGAAGTACAATATTACTATGCTAACAATTTTGAATGCGAGAACGATTTAGCGAACGATGTGGTTATCATTTTTTCCTCAATAAAGAATAATGTTTAAGCATTCTTGAGAGATCCTTCATTCATGTTTCGGATCGTTGTCAACGTAAAACACGAACGAATCCAACAATCCTAATTTATGCGTACTATTTCTCTCAACTGAGTTTTCAAAATATTCAAATAATACCACTTAGCGTTCATATTTTCTTCGATGAATTCTAAATTTCCAACTTCCAACTAAATTTATCAATGAAACACAGCCCTACATCGTAACGTTGCCTTTTCCGTGCTTAATATTTGGATTCAAGTTTTGTATTTTCCACTGTTGATACGATTTCCTCCAAATTTTTATTTTACCATCGTAATTTCCTTCAACGAGTTAATTTTCCTTTCATTCGTAAAAACGAGGTTTTTCTAAAAACTATAGTCTTTATTGACATAACCTTTAGCGAACTCTGATCTTCGTTTTCTGTTTCTGACACTTGGATTATTCTTATTTTATTTTTTTACCATCGTCATTTCCAAACAAGTTAATTTTGCTTTCGTTCGTAAAAACGAGGTTTTTCTACAAACCATAGTCTTTATTGACATAACCTTTAGCGAACTCTGATCTTCGTTTTCTATTTCTGACACTTGGATTATTCTTATTTTATTTTTTTACCATCGTCATTTCCAAACAAGTTAATTTTCCTTTCGTTCGTAAATACGACGTTTTTCTAAAAACTATAGTCTTTATTGACATACCATTTAGCGAAGTCTAATCTTTGTTTTCTATTACTCAATATCTCTATTACAGATATTGTTTAGCGTCAATCGCAATACAGCACCTCCCGTCAGCTTCGGTGAATTTCTTCTTTGGATTAATTCTTATTTTATTTTTTAAACGATTTTCTCTTTTGTAGCGTTTTATTACATATATCGTATAGTAGAAATACTCCTATTTAACATTTCAGCAATATTTTTATACAATATGTTAGTATTATAGTGACGAATTATAAGTTTACGTTCCTTTAGTGTCGTTTTTCTCATATTTGAATTATTTAATCGAAAATACAAATTCATCCAATACAATGGCATTCGACTAACTCCAGGAAATGAAGAAACAGATGAAGAGCGAAACATTATGTAACATTTGTTTAAAGAAGTACAATATTACTATGCTAACAATTTTAAATGTGAGAACGATTTAGCGAACGATGTGATTATCATTTTTTTCCTCAATAAAAAATAATGTTTAATTTTTTATTTTCTCCATGAATAATTACTGAGTATTAGTTTATAGAATAATAATTTTGTTTCAATCAAAATCCTTATCCTGTTATTGTACCAAGGAAACACTTCTTACGAAAATCTATACGATTTTCACTATAAGTGACTGTATATCAACGTCTTAATGTTAGACCCAATTATTATTTGAATAAATTATTAAACACATTCGAAGAAAATGATCCATATTATAACTATGTTTCGTTTTACATGTGACAAAATTGCTTAAAATAATTCTATTGTACTTCTCTTCTTTTAATCTAAAGATGTTAATTTACAGATGAATCTTTTCCTAACATATGAATTTGTTTTGACGCTATTTTATGCTCACAGTTCTAACACATTACTCAATTTTAAAGACAATACATCCTGTTTATATTATATAATAGTAGTAAACACTTACATACGTTTATCTAGACATTGTCTACATATATGTAAGTTCCTTTTTCATTATTCTTTTTCCCCCTCTCCTGCTATTCAACATGTTTGCTTACAATTTATAATTTACACTTTTAATATTTGTATATTTAAAATTTTAAGTATCTTTCTGTATGTTTTTCACCCGAAGAGGACCATAAATAAGACGATCAGAAATGTCGTCCAACCACGATGTATTTACGCAAATAAATTATACAGCATCGTTGCTCACTTACTCCTTACTTACTCCAATAAACAACATCATTGGCATCGAGCATCGAAGAACAAAATCTCACTACCTTATCAATGATTCTCTATATGTATTCCCATACGTTCGGTATTTCATTTCCCAGCTCTATCGTGCAACAGAACCGTACACAAACATTGCATTTAACGACATTTTGATGCAAACTGTAGTGATCGACTTACGAATCGAACCCAAAGAAAGCAAGAAAATTGAATGAAACTCTCTCTCGGTTGGCTGTACGGTACAAAACAGCTGCCGTGTGAACGGCGGCGAGGCAGGAATCTTCCAGAAAGACGTGAACGCGAGTGAAAAAATTCCATAGGTCTAAATAAACAAGTCTCCTCGTAGACGAGTGACAGTAGTAAAATTTATCGTCGAGATTTACGAATAAGAAAGAGCACTATAGCGAAGGCTATAACGAGACGAACGAGACGAAAGAACCAAAAGTGGAGGCGAAAGGAGAGGAGAGAATTTTCTTAAATTGCACTTTGTAGCTCCTGAGAGACCTTACACAGGGATTTCGACGCCCACGGCGAGGGATAACGAGGCGAACTCAGGGTCCTCTCTTCGTGGAGGTGAGACACACATCAATAGGTCTTTCGTGGCAATGCGCGCGGCCCACAGGGACATAATTGATATCCGGGAAGAGCAAAGGAGAGAAGAATGAACCTGGAGGACTCTTTGGACGTGGTGGAGACCAAGAGGAAAAAATTACCTTACGTAGGGTAACCGGTACGAAAGGAAAAAGGACGGAGGACCACCGAGATCGTGTTCAGAATCGCCGACTTGCCGAAACTCTGGCAAAGCCCACCTAAGCGCCGACTATGTCTTTCCTTTCTCTTCTCGCTAAGAGCCGATTCTACCTCTTTTTCTTTAATGGCTGGTTCAGCGCTGCGCAAACATCCAGTGACCACCTACATCCGAACTAATTGCTAATCGCAGCTCACCAAAGGATCCTCCTTCGTCTCTTTATCTCTCTTTTTCGTACGTCTTCGTTCACATGCACTCCCATACGTGTTTGGACACGTGTTATTTATTGTCGTATCGATCGGACAGTTCGCACTTTCAAGAACTATTGCGATAAATTGTCAAAACGAAACCTCCACAACTGCGTGTTGTTTTATCTCCTAAGGATGTGTAGAGCGATGCGAAAAATATTGCGCGCTTCGAAATTTCGATTTATTCAATGAAATGATATACACGACAGCCGTGTATTATAACAATGATCGAACGACAAAAATTGAGGAACAGATCATACGAATTATATTAAATTTCAGCAAAAAACAATACTAGTGTAAACGAGGCAAAAAAGAAAATGTGATCTCCTGATTAGCCCTAATACAGAGTTGTTTAAATTCGACAATGGATTAGTTACCTGATTCCTTTATGGAATTATACACTCATTATTAATTAATTCTGTTTCCCCTGTATTGAATTATATTTTTAAATTTCCTTTCTTACTTTCCTTTAATTTTCTTTTAGCTTCTGTTCTTTAATTATTGTTTAATATTTGTAATGGTTTTGTTTAAAACTGTTTTGTTTATATATATGGGCAGTTTTTTATATCTAAAGAATCAGTATGGTACTGTAGAAGAACACAAATGCCAGCAATACGATAAAAGAGGACCATAGGTCATTGTGCTTAACGTTATTTGTTGTCTTAGTTGTGACTTGAGAAATTATTTGTACAAGTTCTTGGATGTAAATACAAGTAAAATCATGCAAGCAAGAAAATTTGCAGTCTATTAGGTTTTGATTTTTTCTATTGGAATCATCTTTATGTATATATATATATTAGTATTGATGGCATTTGTGTTCTTCTGCAGTACCATACTGATTCTTTAGATACAAAAAACTGCCCATCCACGATCAACGTATGTACTTGTATGTACGTATGTTCGTATGAATATAGTCGTCATTGTTAAACTGCATCCCCCTCAAAATATGTCATTGTATTCTGAAAATAAAAATAAAAAAATAAAGATGCGAGATGATCGTGTAAGTCGAGGTACAATCTAACATAATGAAATGATATCGAGAAGAGGATTACTTAGTGAGCGAATGAAAAGAACGGTAAAATAAAAAGCTAAATTTGAGGGATAAACAATGGATTCTTAAGAGATATAAGTAGGATTTGGATTTAGTTAGGTCCTAAGATTAGTTAACTTCTGACGTAGGGAAATATTCGAATAAAAATGAACAATGACTTTTGACTCGCCCTATTTGTATCCCTGTCAATTGATTAAATTACAATTAAAATAATTAATTGTACAAAAATAGCGATTAATGTAATCCATTGATAAAATTAGTCGTCAATCGTCGATTAAAAATTTTAATCGTTATAGAATCACGATTGATTTAATCAATCTTTAAATTATAATGAAAACACCGCAAAAATATATTTCCTTAAGAATAGTTTTTCATTTATATTTTTGTAAATTTTTCATCGTGGTAAAGGAAAATAGCTATTATTACCTATTAATTATATAGATTATAATGCGAGTTGTGTTTTGTATTACTTCGAACAGTAACACCAAACACGCGCTGAATAAATTAATATAAACAGTGGTTGATTCCGTTACTTGAATCCGGTATCAAAATTGTCAGTTGAAAGCGGAAATAATTGTAAAAAACAATAGAGTACGTATAATGGCTGATTGTACGGTAATTGCGAGCAATAAAAAAAAAATAACTCGAAGAAACATTGAACTTTCGCGTTATAATTGTTAAAACGTTGTGTGGCATAAAATATGTGCAGTCTTGATCACACGACAAACAAGATTATCACGTTCGTACATGGTCGTGTGAAATAATAAGTATGCAAGCGGTATATAGTGCAGCGTGAGAGGCGCATGCCATGGAAATCCTGGTTTCGTCGTTCGATCCTGTCGACCGTAAATCATACTACCGTACAGAGAATGCTAGCGATTCCAAGCTCCTGAATAATTGCGTCTACCTTTAACCACCTGCGGGTTTAATCCTATCATCCTGCGTCGTCTCTTCCCGTAAAAGAACGAAATTCCTGGTATTCAGCCATGAATTGATAACAAACGCAAACAGACCGAGAATGTATCTATACAGTTCACTTTTCAGTGCGATCGTCATGAAAAAGATAGTAATCGCCACAGATTGTTAAAAGATACTAAACTACACTCGAAACGCGAATTAAACAGAAAATAGCACTCATTATGCAAAACGTAAGTAAATTTCGCTTCATTACTTTAGACCGCGAAATTGAATTCATTAGAAGTAATCGAACAATCAATTGGTATTTTAGGATTTTAATTACTATTGGATTTTAAATGAGAATTGCATTGAAACGATTAGAAAATATATTAACATTTTAGAATACATCGTTGGATAAAGTACATATTAAGAAACAGTACTTTTAATGTTTAATAAATGTAACTGTTTAAAAAATATGTTTCACAACGTTCAATTCAAAAATATGATTGGCAATTTTATTTTCGAAACTATTGTTTCCACGATTATCGATAACTTCTGTAGCTATTTCGATTAATATAACAGAAATTGTAAATTGAAGAAAATATAGTTAGTGATTTCGATCAAATCAATAACTTCTCGAATACAAATTTTTAGTTCGTATCACATTTCTAAATGCCAGCAATAAAAAATTGAACAAGTTATAATATAGATAAGATACAAGATTAAGTAGATTTAGGTGAAAAAATTCGCAAATTAAATTTTACATAATTCGTAGCGAATAGGAAAACTAATTATTAATTTGTTACAACCTCAAGTTTCTATCTTTTCGATCAAAGTAACAAACAAAATAAATACAATACTTCATAATTTCTTAAGATGAAACACCGTAATTTTTTAATTCCACATTTGAGGAATAAGAATTGTTTCACGTATTTTCAATTTTCAATATTTTTGTCACGGAATTAACTTTATCTTTATAAATAAGATTTAAACTGACTTATTTATTGACAAATAATAATTTTTATGTTTCTCAATATTTTTTTTACTTTTAACAATAAAAATAGCTAACATAGACCCTTGGAAAAACAATCCGAAACAATGTTTGAATAACAAGCTTAACTGACAAGTGTTTCTGAAAAATATTTTCATAAAATGAAATCTATTCGTACAAGGGACACATTCATGTAAGGAATAGCAGAAAGGTTTCTTTTTCCCTTTATTGTAGGTATTTGCAAACCCTAGATTTATCGGTGATCTTCAACTGAATTTTATCCCAGTGATCCAAGTAAACCGAGAAAACCAGATAAAAAGATTTATGTCTGTTCAAAGAAAAGAAAAAATGCACTAGGGTAGATTACGAATCGTATTAACAAATTTTCACGATTCGTTACCTGTATAGTAAAAAATATTCTTCAAAATTCTTCTTGCGAGTCAAATATTATTCCCTAAATTAGACAATGTGTAATGGACTATTTTTTACAATAATTAAAAATAATTAAAAAGAAATGAATCTTCTTTACCAGTAAATGACTGTACAGTTCCTAGATAAATAATACATTAGTAATCACAGAACGTACAAAAATAAATAATTTCAGATTAATGAATTTCCGTGTACGATGTTTTAGTAAAATAATACCTAACTGTTTTTCAGAAATCAAATGAATAAGATCATCAAAGACTTATAAACAAAAGGGACTTACAAGTGAAATTTTTTTCAAATACTGGTTAACGAATAAAATCAATGTATAACGATGTATTCACGATGTTTATTCAACTGGACAATTACGTCTTTTTTGTTTCTGGTGAAATATTTAATACTATAATTCAAATTCAAATTTACATTCAATAAATGGCGAATGAAAAATTGTTTATTGTTTATTCAGTGTTCGAATTTTTGATACTGGATAACAATTTTGCTCATCTCTGCCTTATAGGGAGAATTCTTCTATTTTGTTGTATAATGAATAGAAATCGAATCAGATGTGTTTGAAACCATCAATATGTATACGTTTGAAATTTATATTTTTGTATCAAATATTCCAAGGAATGTCTTCAAACAATTTCAGAGATATTGGACATAAGACTAACGGGTACCTATTGTTTGATATTTGTTTAATTACATTTGTAATTCGTCAGAAATAAGTCACGATGCATCATATAGGACAACTGGTAACATTTAAAGCAATCCATAAAAAACGACACAATATTCCTAGACACTGAGAAGGCTTATGACATGATATAGAGACAACGAATTATTCAACTCTTATCACAACAGAACATCGGTAGAAACATGTCTCAGTTCATAAATGGGTTTTTAAGTAACAGATCAATCTTTTTCCAGGTCAGTGGACACCTCTCAGAAAAAACAGTGATCCCAAATGGAGTTCCTCAAGGGTCGGTCTTAAGTGTGGCTCTATTTTTAATAGCAATTAATGACATCGCTAAAAAGCCTGTGAAATTCTCCTTGTTTGCTGATGATTGCACAATATTTGTCACAGAAACTGGTATAAATACCAGCCAACAAATTCTACAAAATACCTTAAACCGTCTCCAAGATTTCACATCACAAACTAGCTTTAAATTCTCCAGAACTAAGACCACAACAACCATTTCCTCAAATGCAACACATCCAAAAACTATCGTCTACAATTATACTTGGTCACGAGAGACTAAAGCAACAGACACGCTAAAAATCCTTGGTCTGACCTTTGATAAGAAGCTTACCTGGAAACCATTTCTTAAAAACCTTAAAGCCGATTGCTGTCAGAGATTAAATATAATGAAAGCTCTAGCGTCAAACAACCAGGATGCTAAACTCCAAGTGTTGATCGAAACATACAAGACTCTGATCCTTCTAGCAGCGGTAAAATTATTTAATCGCAAGGTGGCAACAGCACTCATGATCATTAAAGAAACATCAAAGTCTCACATTAAAGCAATAATTTATGTTACAGATAATTGAAATCGTCTTCAATAAAAATACAATGGCGTATTCTCTCGATTAGAGATAAATTTGTCCTACCCGATAACTGCTCGATGCTCTCTTTACTATTTCTGATTCACTTCTATCCTGCGAAGGTGAGAACGAAATGAAACGAGAACGGATCAGAGAGGCTGAAAGCGAATGAGAAATTCTACAATAGAATCAAAGTATCGATACTTTGTCTCGTTTCGTCTTATGGATGTCTGATATTCTATCCTTCGCATACAATGTGAAATGACCGCTTGGGAATCGTATCCTTTCTGAACTATGTTGCTGTCTGCTCTCATCGAGAGAGTACTGTACCACACAGGCGTTCAAAGCTATTCACATATTTTTAATTGTGTGAATCACCAGAAGAATTTGTCTGCGACATTGAGAGCGACATTTTCAATATTTGGTAAATTATTAAAATCAATAAAACTTACTGCACTGTTTACAATTATACCAAATCCTGAGTAATATCGTTTATAAACATAAACAGAAGTAGCATACACACCGCGACGTTTGTTCGACCTCACTCAGGTATACTCCTAAACCTCATTACCTGAGAGCAGTATATTAGTGTATATTTTTATGGTAAATATCTTTACTGGCGAATAAACGGTTATGGCAATTCCAACGTTTTATTGAGGTCTATAAGTCCTTTAAGAATTTTTTATTGCCTTTGACAAATGTAAACATCCAAGAACTGTTTAACTTTACTAGACGATTTACCGACTTTGAAGCCACAAGATCGATTTTCTTAAGTGTTTTTTCGTGCTATGGTATTCAATTGTGTTAACTGAACAAAATGCCTAGTAGACAACTGCTAAAGAAATTTGAAAAATTTTCAAAGCAGACGGTCACTGTAATCGAAAAATCGATCGAAGAATTATTTGTAGTTCTCTTGTAATAAGTAATTAATTCACGAATCTTGAAAATTATGGAAAAAACAAAAAAGGTGGTATAAAAACAGCAACCACGAATCGAGAACACTGATTAAATACAGTATATATAGGTCTACCTTATTTCGTTTTAAAATTAATGCCCCTGAATCGTCGATCAAGAACAATGCTTGATTTGGATTTGTGATGATAAATAAATCATAAATCAAGATAGAATTACCAATTGATTCTCTTTTAGATAATAAAACAACGTCTCCTTACTAATCGAAATCAAATCTACGTAAGTATTTTTTTTTAAATGATGGAATAAAAAAAATCAGATTATATAACCTAATTTAACTTATTATTTTAAGTTTAATATTTATATTACCGAGTAATGTACGTTTATTACAAAAATACTTGCAATGTGCTTGATTATCGCTTATTTGAAAGTTCTGATCATCCAATTCAAATTGTACATTTACAATAATAAAAATTAAATAATACATTAAATTTAATAATATTATTTTTATTTATCTTTAAATGTAATTTTCTTGGGTAGAATAATATCTTTTAATTAGTTGTAAGAACAATGGGTTTGTTAAATGGCAACGTAATAAAAATTGTTAAATTAGCAACATAATCAAGCAAAACGCAAAAATAATTTCCAGTATTATCGTCAAACTAATTTTTATTGTGCTACAAATTATCTATGTATTTTTTAAGGATTGCTAGGAAAAAAGTAATTATTATAACCGAAACTTTGTATAATTAACAAAACCACATTGTTCTTACAATCGATCAAAATATTCTACTTTATCCACGATAATAAAAATGATGTTCCAGAATATTTTTATTCGGTTCAATACCCATTACATTTTATTCGCATAAAAATATTATACTCATCCCTTAAAAACTATTTTATGCATTTCTCTTCTCACGATTCAAGAATGGTAACCCTAAATCAAGATGAAAAAGTGCTATAGCCTTCTTAAAGCATTTTGCATATTGAACATAATATAATAGGTTGCTCGATAAGTTTTGTCGTTCGATGAGAAATGGCGCTATTAGTTTCGTTGTTTTATTTTTCTAAAAATGATACTACTGTTCGATGAACATGTGTGAAGTTTCGTATAGATCTGTAGTCTCGTTCGTATATTTACACTTGTTCAAAGTCGAAGTGCCATAGTATTTTTTTACAATGGAAAAAACGACAAAACTTATTCAACAACCTAGTATACTGCGTACATAGTTTGCGTATAGGATGGAATTAATTTCAATAGCTCGTGATAATTTTGGAATACACCACGAAAAGTATCATTTTCACAGAATATCAATGCCAGTGAACATAGTTTCCTTGGCACTCGTTTTACACGTCGTTTAACTTGCAGCTCGAATCATTTCGATTTGCACGCGAACAATTTTCTGCCACTCAATGTCGGATCTGCTTACCTCCCCAGGATCGAAGGAAGAGGGAGTAGAAGAAAACCGCCAAAAACATGTCAGCAAGCTTAAATGTGAACAAAGGGCTGCCTGTCGGTGTACCGTCTTTTTAAACGACGAGATTATCATTGTTCCGATATTTATCTACCAGTTTCTGGTTGCATTCTGTCCCCCTTCTTCCCCTATGCACTTTGTCTCCTCACTGTCGTTCTGGTACCGTGAAAATGAAATTCCAAACAGTGGTCGCATTTTTCGAATTGACAAATAAACGGACAATGAAAAGTTCCAAACTTGTCCATTGAATGGAATAAGTCTATTTAACTGTCACGAACCTTTTCTAGTCTCCATTTTACTTCCCCCGTTTGCTTCCAACGACCCAAATTTTTGAAGAAATCCGATAAATACCTAGCGTCAGTTTGCAGATTACTTTTGGCACACGTTTCGACACAAATTTTATATTGTAGGATAGTTTAACAAATTGGGAAGAATTTAAGAAATATTCGAACGAAATACAAAGATTTCTTATCTAACAATACACAGGATACATTCGTAACGAGTAGAAAATATGTTGGCAATCTTTTGGACATATGTAAAACATTACATATGGACGTATGTTGATACATGCATTAGCGATGGCATAATATTTGATTGTTCAAAGAGCTTGAAATTTGAAGCAAACCAACGCACAGATTCTGAAGAATGAGATTTGTTGCAACTTATAAACTACGTAAACTTTTTAATAAAAGCTGCTAAGAAAAAAATTTGATCAACTTTTCTAAATGATAAACAACTTCTTTTATTTTACAATAAATGAAGCAATCGTTAACAATAGTGCCAGCCTTACGCGATCAAAATTCCTATAAAGTTTTTAGTCATTGTTGCCACATAGGAAAATTTAGTTTTATTATCCTGTCACCACTTTATAATACAACTCTCTGATGGAATTTTCCATGATAGTAATATATCAGTGATTTCAGTTTGTGGTCTTATATAATTATATATAAAGATAATTATTTCACAGACAAGTAAAAAATGTCTCAAATTCAAGTCATAATTTGTCCATTATATATTAATAAGTTTGTTACCATCATTCAATTGGAAAATCATACGCCATGAATCAGTTTATATTTGAAATAATTTTATTTAATGTGATGTACGCTCTTAACGGTGTACAAATGGCATGTATTATTTACGCAACTTCAATATTCTGAATGATGGGTTATATATAATTTGTCATTAATCTATAATTCCAATTTCATTTTCTTGTACGAACATGAAATAGAAATTCATCTTTATCAAACGTAAGCGTCATGGTCTCTCGTTTGAATAGTCACATTCGTATATATCTCGTGATAACAAATATATCAATAATAACAAAAATATTTCTTAACTGTACTCTACCTTTCCTTTTTATCATATCTAAATGTCACCCTACACGTCTCAAGTGTTCACCTTACAAAGGTACACATATTTGATTATTTTTACTAATAATCGATTTACGAAGAATAAAAAAAAAAACTGAAACGTTTACCGGCTGTATTAAATAGTCACATAACGCAATTAATCCCAAACTATTTGTCGAATCGAAAAATATTTTACAGAAAAGTTACGGCGGTTGAAAATGTGGAATTATACTGGAATAGAAAAATTTCAATTTTAGACCGCTTACCACATTGACGAAATCCTGAAACGTCACCGCTTGAACACGTGATTCCTTTGCCCTGGTGAGGAGAATATCCCGTTTATTTGGCGGTATCTCGGCTTTCCATTCGGGACTTTTCAGAGCCGACAAAAAATCCTCCACTGGAATCTCGCCAAACCCCTCCGGATCAAACTGAAGAAGCGAAATCAGTCACGCTCGAGTTATGCATCGTTTAAACGTACTTTGATAATAGATACGCCGAAAAGTATGTATACGTACCTTATCAAATAGCACCCGCCATTTCTGTAATCAAATAAAAGGAAAGAAATGTAGACGATCATTTCAGATGTCTCAAACTGTGCAACATTTGAATTTTGAGCTTTTAAGCGAGAATTGACACTGACTGTATACGTATAAATAGTAGTCTTTCAAATTCACCACCATCCATTACTTGTTCACAAAAGCAAATAAGTGGATTTTATAAACGTTATAAATAGCTTTCTAAAAATTACCAATCATCACAATAATAACCATTTTATGACGAATAATCATGTCGAGTAATGAACCATCAGAAGCCATTTTTATTCTTCAATAAATAATGAATTGAGAAAGTAATGGAATTTTGTACAGGAGTTTTGATGATGCAATCGTATTACAAATATTAATGATTCTAAAGGCATTATTTTCTAAAGTTTTAACTTTTTGTAAAGTTTCTTTATAGAAGAATCATTGGTAACAATTAATTAATAATATTGTAGCAAGTATATACGCGAGAGTACGTACATCGTTAAGAAGTTCCCGCCTATACTCGGATTCGTCGATATCAATTTCAGAAGCGAGATCAGTATGATCGGTAACATAGCCATCGTAGTGCACGCTGTTCGCCTCACTACGTGCATATTCTTCCTCCTCCTCGACGGTACCGGCAATGGTCGGTATCGGAATACCGCTTGCCAGTAGCATCACCGCGCGTGGCACAAGGTCACCGTTTAAATCTCCTCATTTCACCCTCTTTCGTCCGTTTCCTGAAACACAATAGCGTCGCATCGCTACCGATACACATAATAATAGTAACAATAATAACAATAGCAATAATAATAATAATAATAAGAAGAAGAAGAAGAAGAAGAAAAAGAAGAATAATAGTAGTACTAATAATAGTAGTAGTAGTAGTAGTAGTAGTAGTAGTAGTAGTAGTAGTAGTAGTAGTAGTAGTACTAGTAGTAGTAGTAGTAATAATAATAATAATAATCATACGTCTTTATTATACGAAAATTGTATACTTTAAAAAGAGAAAAAGAAAAATACAGTATTATTAAAAAAAGTAAGTAAAATTAAATATACGTTCAGTACAAAAGTGAAGTACAGCTATAAGCTGTTATTCGCTTAGTTTTTAATGCTTAGATAGGTAACCTTACATAAATTATATATATTCAGTAATGGACAATTTTTAATCGAAACGATGATCGACAATGTCTGAAATACGGATGTTCGTACAAATGCGAAACGTACTGGCCAATGGTGTTAAACTTTAGGACCCGTCCGCTTTCAATACATTATTGTACTTGTACTTATTTTTCAGCTACGATTCTTCATCTGAGATTGGTCCCATTACCACAGACAAGATGTAGAATAAATCTTTCATCTTACTGGAGTTGGTATTCCAGGATCTGAAATACCGACCTAGTAATATATCAGTAGTTTCAGAGCGACCTCTTCGTTTAAAAACGGCAATTCTGGGTACTATATTCAACTCGACCACTGATATCAATGAAATTAGCAAATAGTACAGAATACAAATCTTTATATTCGTACATAACTCTCAATCTTTCTCAATCCCTCTTCTCTCATTCTCTCTCATTATCGGTCGCCTTTATTTTCTGCCACTAATGTGAATTACATAAACGCGATCAAAATTCAATTCTTTTTATTTATTAGAACTGAACTGAAAATCTGCTAGGTTTAAAAAGATTAATAGGGCTTTATAACAATATACAAAGTGGACCATTTAAATGGGAACATTTAAAATCTTTGTTATTTATGGTTCTATGAAAAAACTCTTCAGAACAAAATTGCACTATTTGAAAGAACGTGTGTAACAATAACATTATTTCTTTCCAAGGTTAGGCTTTTACGATAAGATAATTGTTTAAAAAAGAGGAAGGGGGAGTTTCACTGATTTCGACGATTTTTGAACATGAAGAAATCAACATTTTGAACACCTTTTTCCTGTACATATAACCACCGCTTGGTTTTAGTTTCTGAGATTTTTACAAAAACTAGTACTGCTACAATGTATATCGTCTACAGCCACGCATCCGTTGCAACGTATGTATACGTACTTAAGCGTAGTGTCGCCTATTGTCTACAGTTTCTATGTGCCCTTGACTACTATGGATATGTGGGTGCAGAAAGAGCTCTCAATATAGACTATCGATGCATATCTGCATCCAGAAAAAGCTAACGGTGTGGACTATGCACGAATATATACTTGAAAATAACTCTCTTGTATTATTTAATTTCACATAAACGTATTACAATTATACCATAGTTGCACCTTGTAACGTTCAATCAACAGAGTTTATACTAGCAAAAATATATTCTGTTTCTTTGACCACGAGTGTTCAACGCTCAAAGAGATATTTTGAGGTGATCGGCAATGGACCCGCATAATAGATATACTTAAAAACACGATTTGATTAACTAATAAAAATACTGATTTGAACCTTACTTAACCTTAACTATTCTACCTAGTAACTAATTTTTAGATAGAATAGTCTTACTAATGTTATTAACAAACTACTAACTAATGTTATTAACTAACTACTAACTAATGTTATTAACTAACTACTAACTAATGTTATTAACTAATTACTAACTAATCTCGTTAACTAATTACTAACTAATCTTGTTAACTAATTACTAATGTTGTTAACAAATTACTAACTAGTGTTGGTAACTAATTACTAACTAATATTGTTAACTAATTGCTAACTAATATTGTTGACTAATTACTAGGTAAAATAGTTCGGTTTGAATAAAGTTCGGATCAGTTCTTTTATTTGGGCCGCCGTGAAGCGTCCAATTACCCAAATCATAACAGAACACTGTCCGACACGAACTTTACCTTTCAATAACCACCGAGTGATCCTTGTAGAACCTCGCTCTGTAAACAAGAATCTGGAAGGTGAATTTCTACATCACCTACAATTCTCGAAAAAAACAAGTTTTTATAAAGACCCAGAATTTTCGACCAAAATGAAATATTACATGAAAAATGAAAACAGTAGAATGTTTCAATTGAAAAGAATAGAGGAGAGTTTCCCAAATATAAGTGTATACGATTTATTAATTGTTTCTGGTCCTAAATAGTTATAAATTAATGTCAATATTTAAAAAAGTGTCGATGTGCGTAGTTGCTTCGCATTATTTTCGTATTTTTACGAAAAATGCTAAATCTTTATCTAGCACAAAAACCCTACCCAGAATTGGATTCTGTAAACATTTCTGAAGGAGTTCCTGCCTTGCAATGCGGAACGATTTGCATTTCGAGCAGGTCGAAGAAACATTCGTCGGCAACGCGTGCACGTTTTGTGAATTGATCAGTTACTTCTGCACTGCCGTAGTACACGATATGGAATGAAATTTAATTTTCGAATAAGTGGATTCAGATCGATTTGTCTTGTTCTAATTGTGTTCTGGGAAGGTTTCGGTTAATCGTGTAAGTACGTTCACTTTCGGTCATAAAACGATAAAATTGTTATCATCCGAACAATTTTAATCAGATTTGAATGCAAAAAATATATAATTTTCCAAATTCCAAAATTCTGATTTAACGTTACTCTTACAAATATTGGTTTCACCGTCAGATGGCTAAATCTGAATTTCACTAAATTTCTGATACCTCCTTTACTGCAGCTCTACTGACTACTGATACTGATTCGTTGAGTTTTTGACGTCACGATAGAGCCGACATTTTATTTCCTTAAGCGATACGATACTAATTGGTTGACGACGAACAGTCAATGACCATTGATAGATATTTATGTGTATATATATATTTATTTATTTATTGTGTAGCGTTGGTAAATTGGAACCTGGAAGGAATGCAAATCAGATTGGTCATAACGAAATAAGCCAATCTAATGCACGGAATTGCATATAGAGTAAAGTCACACGTATTTCCTCTATTGGCCAAATTGGTCACACCTACTGGTTATGGTTGCGTAGCCGTACGTGTCATCCCAAGTTTCAACTAACTAGAGTTATACAGCACATGTACGTTCTTCATTGTAGATACATTTGATAAATTTGGGGTTTTTCGATAAATTAAAATTCACATACGCAGAAAATTTGAAGGTCCATGTACATGTAAAAATTTAAAAAATGTTTTTTTGCCCCTGTATCGAAATCTCTGTAATTACGATAACTTGATCGAATTCTGACTGAGAGTATAATTAGTATAATAAAAGAGCATAATTTTTTAAAAACAAATAATTAACTTCGTTAATATTTAAGAAATTTGTAAATACAAACGGCAGTTTTGCCGATCTTTAAATTACATATAAATTTTTTGAAGCTTGGCAATGTTAATTATTTGTCTATAAAAGATTTATAAATAATTTATGCATTACTTACAAATCTGTCGAATGTTAACAAAGTTACTAATAGTTTACATAAACAAATTATACTGTTTGTACCAAAGCATTCAAGCTTTGAAACGTTGGAGACTCGTTAAAAGTTTTAAGGTTCATCAAGACTTTAGGACCAATCAAAATTTTCACAATCTATCAAGCTTTTCAAGATCTTGTATCAAATAATGTTCGAAGCAATTCGAATTTGTCGTCACAGATTCAATGCAATCTTGAACCCACCGCTACTCATAAGCTCCTGGATCGTGAAAACTCGATGATCCATTGAATGTCCTATCCTATATCTCATCTGCGGTTAAACCTGATAAGCTTAGGTCTGAAAAGCTCAATCTTAACCTTTGCGTCGGTCAACTGTCGGTTACCGATGATCGATGCGGCAGTGAACAAGAAATCTAACGTTGGTCACCCATTTGTTTATCATTACAATACCTTACAGTTTTTAAACTTTATATTTATGTAGTAATACCATATTACTATATTAAATGTTTATCTATTAATACCACATTACTATATTAAATGTTTATCTAGTAATATCATATTACTATATTAAATGTTTATCTAGTAATACCATATTACTATATTAAATGTTTATCTAGTAATACCATAAACCTGCTTAATTTCTTCGGCTCATTATTAATAATAATTCTAATCTTACACGTGCGAACAATAACAAATAAACATTTCGACTCCCTTAAGGAATTGTACCATAAAATATAATGGAGTATTTCGCATAATTAGGCGTAATCGTATGTTCAAAACCGTTGAGGTTAAAAACAAATTTTAATAGACAGATTCAAATAGTATAATATATTTTACACTTTTATATCACTCCTACGTATTTTTGTGCATTTATACTGTTGTAAAGTACAGATGCATTGTTTTTAATGGATGTGTATAATTTTTTTTACATAAACCTCTTTCTTGAATAAGCCTGTGTATAAAACTATTAACGTTAAATAATTAAAAAATAAATATTTCAACTTTTTTAATGAAACATACTTACTTGTAAGAACTCTCTTATTATTCGAGAAATAAAAGTTACACTGTGTCAGAAATAGACAAAATTACTGAAAACCAAGTGATTGATCTGGTAAATAATATCAAAATGCAAACGAAAAAATATTTAGGACGTGGTAAAGAAATTATTAATCATTCATTAACTTAAAAACTGTATGTACCATACAGAGCGTTTGAAAGTATATTTCTATTTCGTGAAACACCCTATATTTGATGATGTTGTATCATCAAAATCTAGAAACTGACAAAAGATTTGTTACAGTCTATTTCTAAATAATGTTCGGCTCGTTTAAAAAAGATCGAACCATTCGAATAAATCAGGCTACTTAAGGAAAATCGGAACGATTCGAATTGAGCCAAGAGGCTCGAAAGAAACAATCTTCTGTAACTAAATATGAGTCGTTTCTAGAGCTTAAGAAAATAGACCTAGTAAACCTAGTAAACATTGGCATCTCGTCCCTTTGGATAGACTATATGTACTATCACACAACGAACTATGCAGTATACAGTATAATACGGCTGTGCGACGACGGTGCCGTTTCCATGGTAATGCATCGTCGATAGGTCTGGGTACAGGCCAGTCATCCAGTATACATTACATTGGCTATTGTACACAAAGAGCATTAAAAGATTATTGTTTCTAATAAAATCAAAACTTGATTCTAATTATTATACATTTATCATAACTAAATTCTGTTTTATTGCGAATTATTTAACAAATTTTAATTTTATTCCGTGAAAAAAAATGTTTTAGAAAAATTTATTCTTTTCTTTTACTACTTCCAACAAAGAAATAAGAAATTGAAACAAAATAACTGATGATAAAAACTCTCTTTCGTGAAAATAATTGTCTTCAAAAGGTAAATGGTGTGGATTGTTAGGTGCCATCTACAGACATTTAGTTACTCATTAGATATTAATAGATAATATTTATTTTTCTAACACAAGATATATAGTTTTGTAAACTTGTTCCTTCAATACAAATTTATATTGATTGGGAAAAATTTGTCATCTTATGATTTAAAACATTATTTTCCCTTTCGTTACATTTACAATATAAAACGTTAATATAAAAATTAATTATGTGCGTGTATTTTAATTTATTAAATAAAACTCTAAAAATAAAAACTTTCATACTTAATGATGAGACTTTTTATATACTTTTTCAATTTCTTCTCTAGAAACTTGACAACATTAAATGTATCGAATATTATAAATTATGACAGCTCAAAATTACTGAAGGTGTATATATCCCCACTCTATTGTGTCTGACTATTCCCACTGTATTGCTTCAATCGCTGTTCTATTTCTCGTCTCGTCACGCAACTTGTATACACGTGTTTTGTGTCTTTCAATCAGAAAGGTGAGTGTTGCAAAGTAAAAGTTGGAATCTGAGATCCTAACGTATTTCTCAATCAAAAAAGTCTTAAGCAGTCAATTGATTCTAATCTCACTATAGTAAATACAAATCATTGTCTATTTAGAATTAAATATTTTACAAAACTGTTATTTTGTCAATTCAATTATTAAATAAGTACGTATAAAAAACATTCGTCATGCTAAATCTATAGTAACGAATTCGTTTATAAACATAGATAATTTGATTTTTAATATTTCAGCAATGGATTATTTGAGTAATGTTACAAACATACTTGAATACGGGTAACAATATTATTCTAAATCAGCACCGTCCAACGTACCGGCTCCTCGTATGCCTACTTCCCCTTCTAACTGTTCATCTCCCCCACACTGTATATCTAAAAGGCAGTGTTTCATCGTAAAGAAGCTCACAGACACTACGCACAATGGTGTCACGTTCAGGCGGAAGTGCGAAAGCACCAGAGGTCTCACGAATCCTCACTTGGACAGTCCTGTTTTAAATGTTCAAGTTAAAAAAAACACTATATATATATATAAAATATATATACATATATACGACACTAACATTTTGGTTACTGTAGTTTCATTTTTTAAAGTGTAAGATTCAAATACGAGTAACTCTATATAAAAGTCGAATGGACGTTTGCAAGTATAGCATCCACCGAAACTTTTGGTCCAATTGGTCAAAATAAAAATACCATCTTGAAAGTATATATTATGAAAAAAAACTTCCTGAATGGTACTCAGAAAAATTTTTGTGAACTGGGTTTGACAGTCGGCGTTCAACGAGATATATTTTTGTAGTCGATAACCTTAATAAAATTTTATCGCGGTAAATGTGTCTTCAGTCTAATAAGATAAAACCTAATAGAATGCACAAACCTATATAACTGCAATGCAACCAATGTGTCCACGTGACTACCCATACCACCTCTATACAGTCACTTTCCCTTTCCTCTCCAACTCCTTTCCATCAACGTTCATTCGTTACCCTCCATTTCGGTACGACGTCACTAAAACTTACCCCTCTATACTGTCGTCCAACCAACCCCACGAAGTCATGCCCCTAACCCCGATGCACACTTGCTCTGACTTTTTCCCATCTCGTTTATCTGTCTTGCTCCTGCGTCATCTTCTAAGCACAATTATGTCTCGTGCAAACAAACTATTTATACGAGACGTTCATAAGGTCGATGACCTTGAAGAACGTTTGGCAACATAACGTCATGGACGATGCTTTCTACGTAATACCCCGGTATCTTCTTACGACTAACCCTACCACGGCGTTAGATTACCTTGGACCCTTATAATGAAGGACCACACAGTGAATCTACCTTCCGTCTATATTCTATACTTTCCATAAAATTATTCGATGCTTACAACACAATTCTAATTCGCAATAATTTACGGTAACTAATTGCTTTGTTATTGAGAGAAACTGGCACAGTGTTAGCTAAACTATGTTACACTGGTTCTACTTAAACTATTTATTTACTAATTACTTCATAACTACTTTCTTGCAACTTAGACTACTGGTACAGATTACAACGTTGATAAAAAGAAAACTGTAATTTTTGTGATCTATCAGAGAACGTCATTACTTTATTATTTAATTCTATTTAATCGAAACTATTATAGCAAAAGCATAATAATACTGATAGGATGCAATACATTATAGTTTACCTTTTACAATATGAATTTGGGAATTTTGAAGTAGCTTTCCATAAGTGTGTATCCACAAACGGAGAAAAGAGAATATCACTTGTTGTCAACTGTAACACCATAATCTCGCAAAAACTTCTATTCACAGTAAATACGTTTTAACAAAATCACGCGCGATAAATTGAGTAAAGGCACTCTTATGTTATATATAAAAAATGTCCACTAATCGTACTAATTATTCGAACGTAAACACTGAGCGTAATTACCGGAAACAAGAGTCATTTCTTCTTGTGCAACCTTTTAATTTTCACGGTATAATAAGAAAACTATATTCTTCTTGTTTTAGAGTCACATCGTAGAGGAATTACGAGCACGTAACATCGATAAAGCAGTTTCAAAATCGATTAAAGATCGCGAAACACGTGAAATAATTTTATGAAAATAGCCATAACATTCTTACGTTTCAATCCTCACAATACACAAAATTATCAACAAATTTGCCATACTGTTCACGAAAGACGTGTTTTCTTTATTATGTCAACAATTCGATACGGTCAGATAGTTTACTTTTTCACCGATGCGCGTGACGTAGAATTTGAAATGAAACATGGCGGTTGGACGGTGATTTTGACAGCAAGCGTGTACAGAGGAACAACGTGTGTAGGCGTTAATCATTTTTATCTTCGAAATGTGGGTACAACTGCACTGTCCAAAACGAAATTTCAAATCGCAAATCAAGTCAACCTGGTGTACGACGATACGTCACATCAAGACGCTAGTGTTGTACATACAATGGTAGTGCGGTGTCACAAGTAACTGCGGCAACGTGCGCAAAACGGGTTCGATCGATAATACAGGTTGCCGCGGAACTGTGATAGCCAATAGCAATCAGATTCCATAAGATACACGCGAGGAACACGTGGAAACTGGAGATGCGATCACGATTTAATATATTGGCAATATAACCGATGTTGTCGGCGGGAATCGCGTTACACGACTGACGAATACTTTGCCACCCTCATAGGCTCCCCTTCCTCCCCTCCCCCTTTTCTACCCCTTCGATTCGTTTCACCCCAGACTCGTTCGTTCAACCCCAACGTCCAAGAATATGCAAGCGGATGCTTATATGGCTATTGACACGATACAAATTGATACTTTTCCAATACAAGAAAGTTCACGATGTTCTTGATTAACTTTTATTCGCGTTATTAAACATAAACTTTTATATCTTATGTCATGATTAATGACATAAATAATCGTTTATATTTTAAAATGGTATTACGTAATATTATCAATACAAAGTAAGCGATTTAGATAAGGCTCTATTTTCATCAATTCTTTCAAACATACGTTACTATTTCTCATTAATGTTGTTACTAACTGGTTCATAACTTTACTTATAAAATGTAGTGAAGAATCACAAAATGCCTTAATAAATTTTAAATACTGGTTATTATATTACGACAAAAACATGTTTGAAATTATTTAACAATTACCGTGTATATTATATGACTTGCGACTGTAGAATTTTAAAAAAGTTGATTACGAAAGAAAAGAGAAGTTAGAATAATAGACATTGCTGTAACTGTAAATTATCATAATGAAGAAAAATAGATAAGGTGTGGAGTTAATAATTGTGTATATGTAACTAAAGCTGTAATAACATCTACTGCAGAAGGATAAGTCACTTTAAGATAAGCAATTTTTTCACAGGAAAAAATGAAATAACAAGTAAAAATCATTACTATTCAATTTTTGTGAAGGATTTGCTTCGCACATAAATTATCTCCGCTAACTTTGTTTCATATACTTTTCTCTGTAGTTTTCTTTTTTTTACGAGACAATAAAGGTACATTGAATAAAGTTGAGACGCATATTTCTCTTCGTGTACTAAATGTATTAGAAAGTATCCTTTAAAGAAACAATCTCCACATTACACGTTACACAAGTACGAAGTAATGAAAGATATTTCGTAACTTTATACTTGACATGATTTAAATTCTTTAATTTCTTTTAGATGGCGCAGAATGCATTTGCCTACGTTTTCCTTTTACTGCTGTTAACTATGGCAGGGAAAAAAGTTAGGTTATGTTAGGTTAAGTCTTTAGTTGTCAACTTGAAACATTATAATCTTGATGTTAATATTATAACTTAACATGATCTAAAACGAATAAAAATGCAGAACTATAATATAGAAGCCATATCATATTCACGTAACCGGTGGCAAACATTACGTGCTCCGCATGTCTACAGAGTTGCCAATAGTATTTTTCGAACTCAAAGTCAATATTTGGCACTAATTTTCCTATTATTAACAGTTCCTCTATTTTTACTTGGATTTCCTTTATTGCATAGAAGTGTACGTTCTTTGACATCAAATCAGATTTTAACTCAGTGTCGATATTACAAGTATAATAAAACATACCCTTTAACGACTCCAATTAGAACATCAAAAGGTTTTACCTATAAAATAGCAATAGTAAGTGATCTCGATTATGATTCCAAAAGTTTAGACAAGAAGAATGTGTGGCATAGTATCATGAAAACTGGAACTTTCTTTTGGAATCCTGTGACAAATTTTCTTTCCATCGTATGGGATGATACAAACCAGGTATTAACATCGTCCTTAACGATGGAAGGACGTGGCATGGAATTATCTGAATTAGTTACTTTTGATGGACATTTATTGTCTTTTGATGATCGCACAGGAGTAGTATATTCCATTGAAAGAGACCAAGCATATCCTTGGGTCATATTAATGGATGGTAACGGCAAAACTTCTAAAGGTAATTCATACTTATGGTTTTTAAATCTTATTAATAAAAAGAATTCTGCATTGCTATTAAATATATGAAATTATTTCTAGGATTTAAGTCTGAATGGGCAACTGTTAAAGATGAATATTTATATGTTGGTAGTTCTGGCAAAGAATGGACTACACATTCAGGAGAATTTAAAAACAATAATCCATTGTGGATAAAAATAATATCCCCTCGTGGTGAAATTCATTCTTTGAATTGGATTTCAAATTATGAACAGTTAAGGCGAGCAATTGACATTGAGTACCCAGGTGGGTAATTTTTTATTTTATACACATTTCTCTTGTATACAACTGTAGAAATGAATTGCTATGTACTACTGATTTTACAGGTTATATGATTCATGAATCAGGAACCTGGAGTGATATACACAAAAGGTGGTTCTTTTTACCTAGACGATGTTCTTATGAACGCTATAATGGAACGAAGGATGAATTAATGAGTTGTAATGTTTTATTAATTGCAGACGAAAATTTTGTAGATATCGAGGTTCTTATCTAACTATTCTTTATCTTCATATTACACTCTATTGTATTTAATTTGACTTGAAAAATGTAGCAGTAAATTAATAAAGTAGTATTTTCAGGTTGTCAAAATTGGAAATTTAACTCCAATGAGAGGTTTCTCGAGCTTCAAATTTATACCAGGATCTCAAGACTCAGTTATTGTTGCTCTTAAAACTGAAGAATATCGAGGACAGACTGCCACATATATTATGGCATTCACAATTCAAGGAGTGATTTTAATGTCTGAAATTAAAGTGGTAGATAAGAAGTTTGAGGGTTTAGAATTTATATAACATTCCACCTAGGAATATTAGTATTGAATTGAAAAGAATGTAAATAAATATACAGATTTTATAGTTCTATATTCGTATAAAACATATCTAAAAAAAATGTGTAAATTACTTTGCACAATTCTCTTAAAACATCAGTATTGTTCTGCCTAAGCACAATAGTATTAAATGTGCTGTAACATTCATCAGACTTTGTAGTACACTTACATACCTATTTATACAACAATCATGTGACAACTAGTAATATATATAAATGCATTACAAAGTTAATCATTTATAATTATGTAAAACAAAAATCACTATTTTAGAGCAGACCATTGTCAGTTAGAAATTGTGCAATAGAAATTTTTGGTGCTATTTTATATGTTGATCATTACAGTACTTGCAATAGAATATTGTTTTATTGATTTACTTATTTTATTTTATTTCTCTTCCTAAATGTATACTTTCTAAAATCATGTTGGAACATTCATTTTCAGTAATGTAATATGGTTTCAGATTCATAATATAAATGGGTAAAATCAATAATGTATATATATAAATAACACACTTTGCGAACCCACAAGGTGGTAGCAGAGGATGAATCAACTTTACTAATTAAATATTTTACCAGATTATGACGAATATTTTCACTCTTAATTTTCTTTTTCTACAGAGTGTTATAATGGGGAAAATAGGTACAATTGTAAAAAAAGTGTTTCATATGCTTCTTTAGAGTAATGTGGCGACCATAATACACTTAGCAATACTGTGACGCAAATCCACCAACAATCGTATGTATTAAAAATGCTTTATATTTTATTGAATTTTTTCAAACTCTCGTAAGGATTGGTCACTTTATAATAAGAAATTTTATCACAGGGAAAGTTAAAATAACAAATAAATGAAAATTTTTGTATACGATTCAATTGATCTATAAATTACCTTCATTAATTTTGTTCTATATTCTTTTCTCTGTATTTTTTCTTTCTTTTATAAGATAATACAACTACACATATACATTAAATAAAGTTATGATGCATATTTTTCTTAATGTACTAAATATTTTATAAAAAATCCTATTTGTGAAACAACACATTATTTACTAATAGGCTTGGTTTTAGCTGTATTGCAGAAGCATACATCTGTATCTATTTGTAAAGCTCTATATCTTAAAAATATTCATTATATAATTCTAATTTCTTTTGTTTTAAAGCAGTGTAATTTATTGTCATTTATACTTGTCATAAAACCATTATTATATTTATTTTATCTAATAGTACTACTTGTAAACTAATATTTGTATATTAAACGTAATAGTATTCTTCAAGTAATAATAAAATTGTTTAATATTTCTTTAAAATGTGGTAGTGCTTTTAACAGCCACCCTTATGTAACAGAATATCACAAAATTTACAAACAAAGCATGTTCTGCTTCTTATATTTTTGATTCGTATATTCTAGATTGATTTGAGGGGATTTTGCTTTTACACTACTCACTACTCAGTAGTGCACTACTTACTATTATTATAAATATACCTGATCATTATTAGAAAAATGCCAGCACTCCAGTATCTGTATTAATCTATTCCTGCTCATTAGTTTAAAACAAAATGGAGTTTTTATGCTGGGATCAATTGACCATTAATGTGAAATCTGTCTTTTTTTATTTGTCTCATTAGAATAATTATACACAAAAATTTGTTTAATTCTCTTAATGATCCATCAATTTCTTAGTCTTGAAGGCAATTTAATATTTATTTATTATTTGTAGTAATATCTATTGAATTCTTTAACCATATGTTCCAAAAAGTCATCTCCAATAAATGTATAATGTTCGTTACACTTTTTTGAAATTTTGCTAGAATTTTAATACCGAAGTTGTCTTTGAAAGGTTCCAAAATAATTCATTTGTCTATTGTTGACCATGTATTGCTATTTACTTCAATATCTTCAGCATTATCATTTTGTGAAACATTAGATTGCAGTGACAATGCTAAACGTCGTTTCCGAATAATTATAGTATCACTGTTATCATTACTACTACTATTACCGCTACCAATTTTTAAATACACTAGTGCTATAGTCTAACATTGTATAAACAAAATTCTTCACCTCCATTATCTTGATCCATTGGTACGGCGACAATTTTTTAAATTTGTAAGAACATTAAAAAGTTACTGTAGAATTACTAAGAAATGAATGTTTTAATACAAATTTAATGAAAAAAAGGAGATTGAGTAATAGATGCTCTCGATCGATATTATCGACAGCTAAAAAGTAATTAAGAGACTATCGATCAATAAGCATGACAATCGAAAAGTCGATAAATAGGCTCTCAGTCGATAAATGTTAGTTTCCAAAAGCCTATTAATAGGCTCTCAGTCGATAAAGCGTTTTAATACCAACATTACATGATACATAAATATAGAATTACGAAAGTTACATTTCATAACTTTATATTTAACATAATATAAATTCTTTAATCTGTTTAGATGGCGTAGATGCAATTGTCTGTGTTTCCACTTTAGCGACGTTAATTATGGCGGAGAAAGAAGTGAGGTTATATTAGGTTAAGTCTTTAGTTGTCAAATTGAAACATAATCTCGATGTTAATTTTTAAACGTAATATGGTATAAAACGAATGGGAATGCAGAACCGTAATATAGAAGCGATGAAATATTCACGTAACCAGAGGCAAGCATTACTAGTTCCGCATGTATACAGAATAGCTAATAATATTTTTCAAATACAAAATCAATATTTAGCACTAATTTTCCTTTTCTTAACGGTTCCTCTATTTTTCCTTGGATTTCCTTTGTTGCGTGGAAGTGAACGTTCTTTAATATCAAATCAGATTTTAACTCAGTGCGAATATTACAAATATAATAAAACATACCCGTTATCGACTCCAATTAGAACTTCAAAAGGTTTTACCTATAAAATAGCAATAGTAAGTGATCTCGATTATGATTCTAAAAGTTTAGACAAGAAGAATGCGTGGCATAGTATCATGAAAACTGGCACTCTTATTTGGAATCCTATGACAAATTCTCTTTCCATCGTATGGGATGATACAAACCAGGTATTAACATCGTCCTTAACAATGGAAGGACGTGGCATGGAATTATCTGCATTAGTTACTTTTGATGGACATTTATTGTCTTTTGATGATCGCACAGGAGTAGTATATTCCATTGAAAGAGACCAAGCATATCCTTGGGTCATATTAATGGATGGTAACGGCAAAACTTCTAAAGGTAATTCATACTTATGGTTTTTAAATCTTATTAATAAAAAGAATTCTGCATTGCTATTAAATATATGAAATTATTTCTAGGATTTAAGTCTGAATGGGCAACTGTTAAAGATGAATATTTATATGTTGGTAGTTCTGGCAAAGAATGGACTACACATTCAGGAGAATTTAAAAACAATAATCCATTGTGGATAAAAATAATATCCCCTCGTGGTGAAATTCATTCTTTGAATTGGATTTCAAATTATGAACAGTTAAGGCGAGCAATTGACATTGAGTACCCAGGTGGGTAATTTTTTATTTTATACACATTTCTCTTGTATACAACTGTAGAAATGAATTGCTATGTACTACTGATTTTACAGGTTATATGATTCATGAATCAGGAACCTGGAGTGATATACACAAAAGGTGGTTCTTTTTACCTAGACGATGTTCTTATGAACGCTATATTGGAACGAAGGATGAATTAATGAGTTGTAATGTTTTATTAATTGCAGACGAAAATTTTGTAGATATCGAGGTTCTTATCTAACTATTCTTTATCTTCATATTACACTCTATTGTATTTAATTTGACTTGAAAAATGTAGCAGTAAATTAATAAAGTAGTATTTTCAGGTTGTCAAAATTGGAAATTTAACTCCAATGAGAGGTTTCTCGAGCTTCAAATTTATACCAGGATCTCAAGACTCAGTTATTGTTGCTCTTAAAACTGAAGAATATCGAGGACAGACTGCCACATATATTATGGCATTCACAATTCAAGGAGTGATTTTAATGTCTGAAATTAAAGTGGTAGATAAGAAGTTTGAGGGTTTAGAATTTATATAACATTCCACCTAGGAATATTAGTATTGAATTGAAAAGAATGTAAATAAATATACAGATTTTATAGTTCTATATTCGTATAAAACATATCTAAAAAAAATGTGTAAATTACTTTGCACAATTCTCTTAAAACATCAGTATTGTTCTGCCTAAGCACAATAGTATTAAATGTGCTGTAAGATTCATCAGACTTTGTAGTACACTTACATACCTATTTATATAACAATCATGTGATGACAAGTAATATATATAAATGTTTTACAAAGTTAATCGTTTATAAATATGTAAAACAAAATTCGCTATGTTAGAGGAGACCATTGTTAGTTAGAAATTGTGCCCTGGAAATTTTTTTGTGCTATTTTATACATTAACCTTTAGAGTACCTGCAGCATAATAGTTTCATTTTTTTTTTAATAGCGTGATGTGGTGTCAGGGCCGTAATAAGTATGGCGTGAAATCAATAATGTATATATATAAATAAACACACATGTACATACATCTACACACGGGCGCACGCCCGCGCAAGTTTGTAGCAGTAACATTGTGCTAGCAGATGGGATTAGTTAACTCGTAGCACCGTTGAGAAAATGTTGCATTTATTAAACTTTAAACTTGAATTTTTTCAAAATCGTTTGTTATTTAAGTTTATTTAAAATAGTGATGGTAATGCACAGCTTCTCATAACAGTCTTACGCGATACTAAAAGATATGAAAGTTTTGTTATTTTTATATTAAAAATTTTTTTATTATAAAGGATATTTTTAAAGTAAAAATAAAATTAAAGCTCCAGACCTTGGATCGAAATAAATATTCCGAAGATTGCCTTTTATTTGATCTTATAAATGAATATTCCAAAATTTGCGAATTATTATAAAAACTTGTCTTTTATTTTCAACACGGAAGTATTTTCTGACAAAATTCCTACAAATAATGTACCTTTTCCTATTTCAACGTGCATTTAATACTTGTTCGATGTGATTGAAATTTGCTATTCATGACAGACCTAGTGCATTGTATTAAAAGGAAAAGTCTCTATTTCCTAATTAAATATTTTACCAGATTATGATGAATATTTTCACCCTTAATTTTCCTTTTCTGCAGTGCGTTATAATGGGGAAAATAGATACAATTGTGAGAAAAAAGTTTCGTATACTTATCCACAATAACACAGTAGTCGAAACGCGCTTGACTGATCCATGACGCAAAGTGCATCGCAACTGTACGCATTAATAATCCTTTCATTTTTTATGAATTTACCAAATTTGTGATTAACATTAAAGAAATATTGTCACCGTTTATTTAATTTAAGAAAGCCACTTCGATTATTTGAGTTCGGTACTTAACCCAGATTTGTTGCACACGTGTTTGAGGTCGCAGATGCCATTATACCCTTTGCTTTTTCCAAGTAAAGTCAATTTGGATGATAAAAATTCGAAATATATAAAAAAATTATGGCTAAAAAAACTGAAGACATGAAGGAGTGGAGTATCGCTAGACTGGGAATTTCTCTTCTTTTGAATAATAAAACTGAGGAAGCTGAAGTCTTATTTACCAGATACCCGCATAGTTTTCATATAAAGGCCGGTCGCTGCTTCGTTTTATTCATGGTATGTGAGTAACGTCTTATAATTATTATAATTTTTTAAAGTAAGAGTAGAAAATTGTTGATTATATTTAATTTTATTTTAAATAATGAATCTTGCAAGTAGTGGAATAACATTCACATAATCGCATATTCGCATATTGTTCATCGTGTACTATCATGTACACACTGACAATATATTGACTGTAAATCTATTTAAGTATTTGTCGTAATTATGGTTTTTAATATGCAATGGTAATGAAGATTTTCTTAAAACATATGCCACAATATTCATTTTAGCCTTGAAATTCACTGTCAATTAGTTTTTTATTTCTATGCATTCAACACAATAAAAGGGTGAATGTATGTTCTATACTTTTCAAATAAACAGTTCTTTAAAAAATATTGTTAAACTTTTAGCTAAGCAAATTGTACAACAGATCTGATAGAGAAGTGTTTCCCTAACTTTGTCTCTCATTACTGTATAATAAATCACACAGTTTGCTTAAATCATCTTTTTTATGGTTAATAGAGGAAGAAAATGGCAAAGGAAAAAATTAAACGGTTTAATGATTTGTATTACTAATATTTTAATAAAACTTTGTATTACATCACTTTTTTCACACATGTAATGATGTACCTGCAGGGTCAAATTATACTATTTTCTTAAATAAAACTATATATTTTTTTATAAAGAACGATCCTGCTATTCTTCATATAAAAGTATTAAGGTGTTGGTATTGAAAAGTGAAAATTTACAAAATACTTGAAAAAGAGACGTGTTTTATTTAAAAAAGTAATGTTATAGGAAATTGGGTATTATTAAACTGTTGAATTTGTTCCTGTTCTACTTTTTCCTATGGCCAATCATAAATGAAATATGACCAGATTAAATTACATGTCCCATCTTGCAAAATAAACATACAGTTTAAAAATACTCTGATGATTTTTAAGTGGTCATAGAAATTAATATTCTTGAATAAATTTTTAGAATGCTTTAATGACATTTGAAGATGACAAACTTCAACAAACCATTCTGTTGCTAAAAGATATGGAAAGAGAATGTGCAAGCGATATAGGATGGCTGAAGTCCATGAAGAGTAAAGTCTTCAAAGCAGAAGAAACAGGCGTAATTACTCTTACTTGTATTAAGTTGTATTTCTGATAAAATTTATTTATTTCTATTTTGAACTAAAATGCTTAAAATATAGCTAATGTGACAAATGCTGATTAAAGAATGAATCTTGTAGAAAGACTATGTCAATAGACTGGAAAGACAAATAGTTTTAGCAGACTCACAGGTTTGTTCAGCTATATTAACATTACTACAACAAGAACTTACTGGATACGTGCGTGGTGGTTGGATGTTACGTAAAGCCTGGCGAGTTTATCAACATGCACACACGCAAATCTCGCAGTTATATCAACGCACATTTGGGGCAAATCCGTCAGGTATGCAACTTCATTTAATCGTTATTTATCAATGCTATTAATCTATGCTCCAATGTACTCTGTTGGCTTCAATTGTTTTGTATTATATAGAGCACAACCATAACAATTTGTTGTTTAAGGTATGGTTGTAATTTAATTTTAAATCTGAATATGCATTTTTTACCTTACTATTTTTATTTAAAAAAAAAAGAAAAAAAAACAATTTTATACATTTTTCCTTTTCTCTTTCTTGTCTCCATTAGGTGTTAGAGTAATACTTGAAATTAATTGATTTTCAATGTGTATTCCATATTCTTATCCGTGAGTAGCAGAGAAATTCATATAAATATTTAAAGATATTTTTAACGAATAGGTTAATAAATCAAGATAAAAACCTAATGTATATCAAAGTACAGTAAAGTCTCGGGGCTCAAACGTTACATATTGAGAAGAGAAGAGAGCATTTTTTTCCTTTGCTGGCAACGTTGAATCTAGAAAAGGACAATGAGCAAAAAGAAAGAGACAGGACGAGTGTTCGAGGTAGCCGGCAGAAATCAAAGGTGCATCGGCGAGACTCGCTCATTTAATTATACAATTTTTTTATTATTCATTACTTTTTAACGAAAATTTTAATATCATATTAATGGCTTTTTCTTGAATAAAATAAGACCAAATTATGTAATTTGAACTATGTTTATATGTTAAATTAGTAAAAATAGTTATTAAATAATTAAATATAATCTTAATAATATCATTAAATATTATTTTATTTTAATCAGAAAAGTGTCATAAATATGAGAATGAAATTTTTATTGAAAAACAATTTATTATTAATAATAAAGTTTTACTATTGTATTAGTATTACATATTTACCGACATATATCTATATCGACTTTATTCTTCTCTGGTGTGTACTTGAGGTTTGTTTACATTTCCATACAAAGTAGAACAAAAAAAATTTTTGATTTCTATTGTTGCTTCGAAGCTAAAATTCCTTTCTTCTTCACTGTTTAAGTAACACTAAACATAACTTCTCTTCTCTTTAAGTAACATTAGAGATGTCTTATTTCTACCATAATCGTGAAAAAATCTATTGAAATATATACAGTGGTTTGCATTGAAAATTATCCAGCATCATCTTTTTTCTAGTTTTGTTTATAAAATATTTTTTAGAAAATATCACATGTAGATAATATTTAACCCTTTGCACTCGAAGTTTTTTTTGAGTCATATTACCAGCAACTCGAAGCCATTTGAGTGAAAAGATCATATTCACATGTAAGTTCATGATATACGCATTGAAAGAAAAGTCATCGTTGTATGTTATTATTTTTTTAATTGTTTATGGATACAAATGTTAGGATATATAAAAAAAATTATAAAATTATTACATTTTGTAATCTTCCAAAGTGTGATACCTCTCGAAGCAATTGCCAATATGTAATCTTGGCTTCTCTAGACAGGTATCACAAAAATAATGGGTCTGCCGTCTTTCGCCTGGAATTTTTCTATTCGAACACACTACACAATCTTTCTTGGTTCCAGAACGTATAATATGTAGGTGGTTGTTGAGTCTGGCCTCCGTATTTGGTGTGTAACTGTATTCTCGAGATGTGCTGTTTTGTCGGAAATTCCCAATCAATTGGTCCACCAACAATTTTACAAACTTCAAGTGTGTCATTGGTTTTTCATTATTTATTTTTTTAACAGAAGTGTACAATATATATGCATTTACTGTACACATTTCCATCCCCCAAAAAAATAGTTTTCTCCACCATTTCAGGGATTTTCTCAGAAAACAATATGTTGCAGCATATTGGTCGGCCCGATCTACTCCACGCATATTTTTTGTGTAATCGATAACAATTTTAGGTTTTTGTATTCTGACCAATTCACCACCACGTACTCTTCTATCAACCGATGTCAAACCCGCTTCATTACGAGTACTTAACAAAGTGACAATCCTTTTGTCCTTCCATGCGAGAACTAGGGTTTTGCCTTTTCTGTAAGCCACTGTTTTCCTGTCTCTTACAAATTGCGGTTTTTTTATTGTCGTTGGTAAATATTTCCTATTTGTTTTGATTGTGCCGGTGAGGAAACAATTCATTTTTAGCAGTTCTTCAGCAAGGGGTATGCTTGTATAATACCTGTCGGTATACATACGATAACCTTTAGCATTAGGAACATTGTCCAATAGTTTTCTGTACAGGTCTAAAGGAATTCTGGAACTGACAGGCAGATCAGGTCTTATGAGATTTTCAGAAGTAATACTGCCGTAATAAGGCAAAACCGAATAAACATAACCGGTAGTTGAGTCGGCCAGAACGTAAATTCTAATTCCCCATTTAGTGGGTTTAGCTGGATTATATGTCATAAAACATATTTTCCCCTTAAATTTTATAACGGATTCATCAACGCAAATCGACTGATACGGTATAAAATGTTCGGAAAATTTTGAGTTGATGTATTGTAAAAAGTTATTAGCTTTTTGAATGCGAGTCCTTAAGCACGTATTTCTGCCTACTGGTGCATTTTTGTGTAAATGAAGCATCCAAAATATTTGCTGGAATCTATCTCGGGTAAATACGTCTGAAAAGAATGGAATTTTACTGGTGAACTTGGTACACCAATATTCCTGGAGATTTGCAACCGGCATGGTTCCCATATTCAAGATCACTCCGATGAAGGCCAGAAATTCTTTCCGATTAACATCACTCCATGTATTCCATATTGATCTCCTTGACAATTGCCTTCCACGCAGTCTTGAATTTGCGTAATCATTTGTCTCTTTTATTATGGAATCAATCAATGTATCCGTAAAATATAATTGAAAAAAATCGAACGGTTCTTTTATATCGTTGGAAATTTGTGGTCCGGCAATTCGAGGTGAAATATCGAAATCCATAGGAGATGGAATATTATCCACTTCCGAAACATCCATCCATTCGTCATTTCCAGTTGAATCTGTTGTGTCTTCTACATTTCCTTCTGTATCACTTTCAAATCCCTCAATATCACTTTCAATTCTCGGTATGTGTCGTCGTACTGCAGGAAATATATCACTATCATTAGAATCGGATTCATGGCTTAGTTCAATATTGTCTGCTTCATCACGGCCAAGAGCGTCTATGTTATTTCTGTAATGTTCACCATGAACTTCAAATTCTAATTCGTCGCTACTACTTTCAATATCACTATAATTTTCACAAATTTTTCTTTTATTTGCCATATCGGGGATATAAATATGAATTCAAAATATAAAAACAACAGATAAACTAGAATCTGATATACACTCTACTGCTGAATAACACGACTTAACTCACTTGCATCCAAGTGCGGAATGCGGAATGTTGCTCAAACCGCGATTGTGTGCTGTTATCGAGAGCATAACAATCTGCGAGCCGCGACCGTCATTTGTCACCAACAGCGAAATATCCTATAACTAATTTTTACGATTTGTTTTTGTTCTCATGTTAAAAACTGAAAATTATTTCCATTGTCTCCGTAGCGGAGCCCTCGAGTTTGAAGACAAATTTTAAATGGCTCCGCTCCGGAGCCCTCGAGTGCAAAGGGTTAATAGCTCTTTTTTATACATGTCATTGAAGACATGGATTTTCATTCGTTTTTTCATAGAAAACTATATATATTTTTTTACATATAATCATTATATAAACTACTTAGAATATTTATGTACAAGTTATAGCAATCATATGTGTCTAAAAAGTATCCTATAAACAAAACTAAAAAGAAAATAATGCTGGACGATTTTCAGTATGAGTCACTGTATAACGAGACAATACTGTATTTTCCTTGTAATAAAAGAAAACATGATTTTCTCGGGATAAAAGCATTCATAATAAATATTTGTACATATTTTTAGATTGAGCCATAAGTAATTGTCAACTTTTTATTCAAAATATATTTCTATATTTTTTGCATCTATAAATTTTTTAATCTAAATTATAAAATTAATTCATAGATAATCTTTATCAGTTTAATCAATGTATAAAGTAACGTAATTTAAAAGATATTAATTAATTCTTATGTCTCTTTCTGCGACATGTTCATGAACATGTAATGTCGCAGAAGGAGGTTACGGTCATCCAGTTTCTCTTGCTAACAAGTATGGTTTTAATCGCGCTTGGCAGTGAGAGATCCCCCAATTATCCCCACCAGGACATGGTGCTCACACACCCAGACGTGGTACACCTCCAAAGTATGCTGGACTATGTTCTGGTCTCCGGAGCAGTGCCAGTAGCGCGTTATCGCTTCTTTTCCTGTACAAGTATCGTCCGAAGCAACCATGTTCGGACAGTACCTGCACCATTCGGTAGATGAGTCTACCAAAACTTCTGTCTGGTTACTCCAGCAGGACTAGTCAAACAGCTTAATGGTGGGCCGCTGATTGATCCCAGATATTTCATCTGGGACTTCACCGCGACGCTAGTTTCACTTATCTGGATCAGGGAAGTTGGCGGTTTCCGACGAGCGCTTTTGGAGCGCTATCTCTAAATCAATCTCTACACTGTCTTCGACTCGCCAAACGTATCCCGCACAACGGCTTTCGATGAACAGGACTAACGCGTGGTCAGCGTTATACGACTCGTAGGACGGTGTCATACCCGAGAATCACAGAGATTCCTAGTATGGACCCCTATGGAACCCCAGAATCAACTCTCTCCGCTCCATCTCGGTCCGGTCTGGCTCTAGATCTATCCATCTACCACGGAGGTAGTCCTCGACTATTGTCCTTATATATGTGGGAACTTCATACTCTTCGAGGGTGTTAAAAGCACTGATGTTTAAAGACACCATAAATGTCATCTCACTCTAGGAGGGTTAGGTTTAGGCCTGACTTTTCCTCCTCATACGTAATTAGGTTCCTCATTTCATTCAACTCGGACCTAAAAAACCTAAGGGTATTAAAAATACGGAAGCTATGTCATGGATAATGTTCTTTTTAAGAAAAGTCACCTTCGGATTTTGGTAGGGGCACCTATTGCCTCAAAGTTTCATTTACAACAACGATCATTCCTGTTTTCTGGAGACAATTATTATATGGGAGTAACGAAATTACTCCTTTTATATTTACGTAGTGCGACTAATTTGTCAAGCGCTTTCAAGTGAATTAACTATTCTGATTTTGTTGATCGAACGTGGGAATTACTGTACTATTACAGCTACTACCCTACAAAGGCCATAAGTGGCTGATTAAACTTGTGTTTATTATAATACTTCAGATCATATTTAGTAATAATGACAGAAGCACTCGTTAGATGTCCAAATTAGAAATTACTTATGATTCAATCTAATAAATGCAAAGCACTCCTATATAACAATGTTCATAAATTATTATAATAGCGAAATAAAGTGAATTTTCTGATTTTTGTTTATAGTGGAATTGGATACAAGATGCAGCACTCCATCGTGCAACGGATCTTCCTACTCTCTACAAAGTCTCCAGAGTCCAGGTTCTTCGGAATGGTCTATACCGTCTTGCAATGGTTCAACAAGCAATGCAACATCAATATCGTCTTCATCAGGTCTGCGAAGCTCTCTATCAATGTTCTTCTCGCTCACCGGCATCACGTCCGAACAACAGACACCGTAATTGTTGCTTCTTCTTATAAACATTGCGCGTTCCTCTTTATGGGATTCTTTCTCATTATTTTACTTCTATACAAAGTAAACTGCCGCGAATTGTTTCTATTTCTACGATTAAGTGCCACTCGCATATCTATACTCTCCGGAAATATTGAAAATTATACATTCTATGCTCGAATTGCTAACACCTTGACAGGCACATGTTTTGTGTAGAAAATTCAGTCTGTTGCGTTTTTCACGAGAATCCCACTATAGTAGTGGTCAGATGTTCCACGGAAGGTAATGCACAGTGAATAATGTTGTAAAAGATAGAGATTAATTGTAATATGCGATACGGATGTATCCGCTTCCAAAACTGAATTTTTACCTCGGATTCAAGGTGTGGTGCATGTCCACTATATCTCTTCAGTTCGAGCAATCTCTCATCTAAAACACCGAGCACTTGTTTAAATGTCTTTTCAGCAAAAGACATCTGACTGCAAAGAGCTATTTTCGTCACATCTCACATCGAATTTTAACCCATCAGAAATCCATCATTTTTATATTTTTCATTAGATCTTTATGACAGTGTTACCAATAGATTGGTGAGTTTTTTTTTAAGTAAATGAGTCCAAACACAGTCTTATTCGAACTAATTTAATCATGTGTGAAATAAAACACTTCTGAATTTCCCAAATACGCACGCGTTCAAATAAGTGGTTCAGACACCATTTTCATTGAAAAATCCTTACCAATTTCGATAAAGATACAATGAAAAATATGAAAAATTTGCTCACTTACGATGTAACTTATATATTTTTTTATACCAAAGGGTGCACTCTAGAAAATGGTAGAAATATTATTAGAAAGAAACAGAAAGCTAAGTAACATACTGAAAACATAACATAAGATCTAAAGCTTATATAAACGTGCGATTATTTGGGTGAACATTAACTTTTCGGTCGAAAAAGTGAAATAATGCACTGGTGGTAATAAACAGTGACTGTCAAAGTGTTAAGTTTCGACGATGACACACTAAATAAACTAATTATTTTGTAAATTTGTTATTGTTTTGGTTGGTAGTGAGTTTACATGCTTTTCATTGAAAGTTAATAAAGGTGAAAAGGTTATATTTTACAGCTTTGTGGAACCTACCGAGGTCTCCCGATTGATGTCAGCAGTTAGCTTCGGTTATGGGATTTATCAACTATGCGTCAGTTTATTGCCGCCTTCTCTTCTAAAAGTGATCCACTTTTTGGGCTTCGAAGGTGACAGAGAAACCGGGCTTACTGCGCTGATGAACGCACGACTCAGCGAAGATATGCGTGCTCCTCTTGCAACGTAAGTCTTTTTGGATATTGTTACGCCAACATTCCTGTAAGTATCGAGATTCATATTATGGCCATGGTAACCAGTTCAATACGATAGAATCCCGCTTATACAATATATTCCAACCACCTTTAGTCACTCCTATCTATTCTTTTCACCTCTAGATTCACTCGTTGCTAATTGACCATCTTCTTCCATTCATTAACTCAAGGCAACAAACGAAGTAGCAATCTTAAACAGCCATCGATATAACTACTTTGAGTTAGAAAATTTACATTGTGCGATATTTTTCTCAAAATCAACCAGCTTCTGTTTAACACACTTTTTTTAGTAGTTATGTTATAAAGATTCAATATTTTAAATACTTCATATACATTTCTCTCAAAGTGTGCGATACACGCACGAGGAAATTGCGTTTAAAGTTTTGATGGGTCTTATTCATTCAAGGACTTGTCAGGTGCGAACAAGATGTGTATATGTCTGTCCCATACGCGTCTGAGGAGATCGTTCTTAAACGAATAAGACCTGCCATCACTCTAGACGCAATTTCTTCGTGCGCGTATCGTGCGACATGTGTTATTCTCCAATTATTCCAATTTATATTTTCGATATTAAGACATTGCTACATTATCTGTCATCTGTTGTAGCTTATCTTTACTCTGGTACCACACAATCGTTCGCCCATTTTTCGCTCTTGATGGAAGCAACCTGCGAGCTGGTGTAAATGCTGCAAAACAATTAATCGCGGAATGTCATCCGGAGTTCAATAATTCGGCTCTTTTCCTCTTTTTCACTGGTCGAATAGAAAGGCTCGAGGTAAAAATGTCTCTTAACTCTGGCATGACTTCCAACATCGCATATTCCTACATTATTCGTAATGTACAATCGTTTAATTAATTAATATGTTTTTAAAATAAAATTAATTCTTTTGTTCTATTTTGTTTGTATACATACAAGTTTTCCACCTGTAATGGTTAACATCAAAGTTTCGGCGCACGTTTATCTACTTGGTTGACAGCTGAGGTCGTAGTGTAGGCCGCTATTTTTTTTCGCGTAAGTTTGAGCCCTGTTCGGGACATTTTCTCAAAATCAGCAGAAGTCATACCAGGGTGGATGAATTTTACTGCATAAAATCCTTCAGTTGTCACAAATTTCGTAAATTCTTTACGAATTATTTAATTATTGCAGTCGAACGTGAATAGTGCTCTAGAAGCATATGGAAGGGCTGTTGAAGCTTCGAACCAAAGGGAAATAAAGTTGTTATGTTTACACGAAGTGGCTTGGTGTCATCTTATTCGCCTCAGTTATGAAGAGGCTTACCGATCTTTAACGCAATTACGACAACAATCTAGATGGTCGAAAAGCTTTTACGCTTACTTAGGAACTGGTAAACGATATATGCTATTTCAATTTTATTATTCGTTCTCATTAGTTACTTTTGAATCTCTTTGTTCTTCAGTTTGTTGTGGAGCAATTGGTAAATTCGACACCTTGGCTGCGACTTATGGAAAAATTCTTCATTTTGCTACTAGGATGAGCAGAGAGACGCAACTCGGTGTATTTATTTTACGTCGGGCACCTAAACTGGTAGATCAAGAAACTGGACAACCTTATACGATTTTGTATTACAGGTTGTTAGTGTACGAACTACTTTATTTATGGAACGCGATGCCATCTTGTACACCGGAGTCATTACGAGGAATACTTCTAGGTAATAAGAAATAAGTAGGTACGAAATATAATTTTTTGAAGACGATACAAGTTTAGATATTCATCCACTGAGGCATGCATTTATTAAAATAATCCAAAGGATCTTACAATGAGAAGTCAAAATTTAAAATAAAAGTAAAAATAAATGAAATAAAAAGGATGGACATTTCATTGTAAGTAGTTGTATTGTAGGGAATAGTAATTTAAACTTGTCCAAAATCAAACTGCTTTTCTAAGTCTCCTCAACTTTTCAGCTAGACCTTCATTTTGTCTCCTTTCCACAGCTGGCGATTTTCAATATATTTTTTATGTTCAATCCCTTTTACGATATCAAAAATTATCTGCATTTGACGACTAATCGTATTAAATATATAGCAATTATTTCAATCTTAAGTACAGCTTTTCTATTATTTGTATATCTCTTATTATCTATAGAAGTAATTTACGTCGTGTGCTAATATGTGATAGTGGAAGAACATGAGTATTGGCTTTGGAGACGTATAAATTTCTATTCCCCGGTATAGTATCTTGTTCTTGGTGTAACTTAATAACAAAAGAAAATAAATCAAAAGTGTGCATAACTTTCTTGGTTCAGTATGACCTGCTAGATACGTTGAAAGTATACAGTAACTGAAGGTGACAGTTGATTAAAACAAACATTGAAAAACGTAGACGCAATTCTAAAGAATTCATAAACAGATAATATAAACACTATTTTTTTGTGATTTTATTGTTAGAATGCAAAGGTAATCATTTGGATGAACCAATGATTGGGATAACCAATTTAATTGAAGGAGCAGCTTATTCCTATCTCGGTGACAAAGATGCATCGATCGAGTGTTACCGACATTGCCTAAGGCGACGTAATCCGTCCAATGATGCATATGATCAGCACATTAGTGCATTTGCGCTTTATGAACTTGGAAATGCACTTTGCATCACTAATGTAAGTGAAAGAAGAAGATACACAACTAATATATAATATGATTATCATATTTTAGTGTAGCTTTTCATACAAATCGATAAAGTAAAAAGTGATTCAATTATTAGTGGAATTTCTAATTTAAAAGCACTACCTTTGAATCCACTAGCGAGAGATTCGCTACATAGCAAACCGCATGTGAGCCCGTGAGCAAACCCAGTGTGAAAAGTATTGACAAAACAGACATCGCCCCAAATTGGTCCAATGTGTCGTACTATCATTTCCAATCGAGGGGCTAGATGACCGAAGTGACCTTCAAAATAAAATATAAAAGTCGATAGCGCCGAAAAAGTACAGGATAAATAAAAGATCAATAGGAAATAGCTAGTGATACCAATTGACTATCGATCCGCACTCACTTTTGGTGTATCTTGTTCACTTTTCTCGTGGATGGTTTGCACATGGCTGGGTCTCAGCTTGAGATATAAGAAGTTGATTCTAAGAATTTATGTTCGCTATTATTCTTTATTAAAAATCTCTACATCGTCATTACACGTTTTATAAAGTAGTTATTGTTCTTGTAACAGAACTTATGACAAAACATAAGTTTTATATATATACACACACCTTGTTTCAGAATATTGAGGAAGGGAAGACACTACTTTTACGAGCTCAAAACCAATACAGAGATTACGATTTTGAGAGCCGACTCAACGTGCGAATACATGCTACGTTGAAAAATTTTAACTGACGACGAATGAAAACTTCGAAAACAAGTTTATATTTATTGTACATAGTACCTGTAGTATTCTCGTGATGATAAGTATGCATACCTAATGTTATGATATTTTGTTCTGTGTCATTCCGTCTATATGATTCAACGAAAACGTCCAATATACATCAATGATTTAAATGCGAACATATAAACCTTAATATTGTCACATCATTTTCTTAAAATACGAAGAACTGTACCAAGTGTGTTCTGGTGTTCTATCTGCGCAATGTAGAAGTTGTAAGAATATTAATTATTGATCGCATATAATTATATAAAAGCAAAAAGTATCTAGCCTATTAGTATATGTATATATAATGTTCATAAACCTATATTCACTTTATTATAACATACAGTAAGGTCGTTCACCAGAAACAAAACACCTGAAATATTTGTGTCAATTTTGAAAGTGTGACAAATGTTCTAGTCATCATTTGAACTGTTTAAAGGTGCAAATATACTCACAAAATGTTTTTCTCAAAATTATATCATATTTTTTCAAAATTTTCAAAAATGTCACAGTTTTTTTAAACGAAAGAATATATTTTCAACTCTCACATGTTATAAGTGTCGTTAAAACGAATTCATCGATATACCGCTTAAAATTTAAAAAGAAAGTAGAATTTTTCTTTTGCAGTTGTAGTTGCACCTAATTTAGACTATAAATAAATAATTCTGATTTAATCATTTAGAAATTTCTGAAAGGAATTCTTTTGTACAATTTTCATTTACTTTTTGCACATTTTAAATTACTTGGAAATGTAGCTATGTATTTTTTAAAGAAATATAAACATAACTTTTCATACAAGTATACATGTGTCATTTTTAAAAACTATTGCTACTTAACATAGTCACTAATTATTTACATGATTAATTTTTTACTTAAAATAGAAATCAGCAAATTAATTAAAACTTATTAACTTGACTTATGACTCGTCACGTCATAAGTCATAAGTAAATGAAAGAAATATATCATATGCCATAGTCTTTTGATAAAAAAAAACCTACTAATGTTAAATTTGGTGATTGTACTGCTATTGAAAATGTTGAAATATTAAGTTTTACTTAAACTTGCCGTTTTAAATGGTAATACATGAATTTTGAATTCTGTTTTTCTCAAATTATCGTAATTTTATTTAAAGTCAAAGATGGATATATTATAAATAATTAAATTTGTATCTTCGTCAGCTACAAGAACAGGAATTTTCGTTCTCCTTCGATTACATTAAAATGAGGCAGAACAAAGAGAAAACATAATTTATTGATTTTAACTTGGCATTTAGTATTCGAAAACAGATGCATTAAAAATGAAAGTCAGTTTTCATTAAACAATAGTGACGGACGTCCAAGATTTCGCTCGGTATTGTAACTGCCTGAAGTTTGAAAGTTTTTTGAAACCTATTTAGCGGAACTCAGCCACTAGCTGTACCTTTATTAGGCAAACTGACAGAACCTCGACAAAATTTAAAAGAAATCAACGAACTACAGAGTGTCTATTCTGGTTCTTCAGAAAATCAAATCTGTGATTATGAGGACGATCCGATGAGCGCTCGAAACACGTACTACTGCGCTAATGGAGGAACCTGTCCAGCAGCTATATTAAATTCCTCTCGTTCATCTCCTTGGTACTGTAAATTCATCAAACCATTTGTATTTTGCGTCATTACATCGTTGTTAGGTACGTTTCTTTGCGTTTAACAATAAACAATTGTAAAGTAACTCATAATTGGAACACATTGCATTTGGAAACTGTTTCCACAAATATTTGCTTACTCTTTCACGAATGTTGACATTTGTGTGTCATCTTATGACTAACTATTGATTAATAATTCATGTTTCGTTGTATACTAAATGAATATAGAAAATATTATGCATTTAATATTTATTATAAATTATAATATTATAGAAAAATTTGAATGAACAACCTAGATGTATTTCGTGTGTGTAACAATAATCCCAATTATGGGTTAAGAGTTATTGATAAAAGATTACAAGTGTATAGAGAACATTATTGTAAATTTAACCCTTAATTGCATAGAAAGAAAGTAATTTTACTCATTGCAATAAGTAGATATTGTCTGAGAAATAATTTAAAATTGACAAAAATATGTTGTATAAATATAATAGTAGGTGAGAAACATGTTGATACCTACTAACATTTATATAAATAAAAAATAAATATGTTGCCATTTTGCAACCATATGCATTCAAAGGTTAAAGAAAAGAGTTAGATAATTTGAAATAAAATGTCCTCCATTGAAAATTTCAGCCATGTCTGTGTCTCATCTTTGTGACAAATATTCAGCTAGCAGGACCTTTAAAATAATCAGAGCTGACTTAGTAAATCTCCGATCCCATTTGAATACACTTTCGGTAATTAGTATATCGTTATTAAATATGTTTCTAAACTTTCCAAATTGTATCTTTAAGCGATGTTCACTTAGATGGAAGTAAAGAATGTAATGGAAATGCGAGATGATTTAAAGAGTAAGTTGAAAGAAGTTGGCTACGTGATTCCAAAAATGTCTGAAGCCATTCTCTATTTAAGAAACGAAGTATCCGAGGGTAAAAAAGATATGATGTATCAGTTATAACACTATATGTTTCGTTTTTATCATAATAATTATAATTGACCACTGACCTGAAATAGGAATGGATACTCACACGAAGGCTTTATTAAAAGCCATGTCTCCAGAGAGCGTGAGAGATTTGGTGAAAAGTGAATTGCAAACATATGATGCTGACAAAACTGGAAGAACTGATTTTGCTCTTGGAAGTTCAGGTTTTTCAAAGAGAAAGCTAAGCTTCCATATGTTTGACATTTAATTACAACAAATTTCTTTCCTTTATTTTGGGATATTTAGGTGGTTCAATCCTTTCCACAAGGAATACGGAAACATACTCAGCTGGAGCACCAGTACTGAAACTTTTTGGAATTCCTATTTGCCAACAACAAAACACACCTCAAGCTATAATTCAGGTTGCTAGAAACCATTTCCACTTTAACGATTTGTATTTGTATATACGACAAATGAATCTGCAATCGTAAGATCTATGTTATGTATATACCTATCCATTCGTGATTACATTATTTTTATATTAAAGTGTGTCAAATCACAGTGGATGGATTTGATATACAAAAATTGAAAATGGTTTATACAAATATTTGACTCCATTTATATATGTTTTCGAGTAACAGGCATTTCTGTATGTTATTGTTCTAGCGTTGAGTTCTCAAAAAAATATTTTTTTTGACATCCACCGTGTCTGCATTTCTGTAGTCTGTTACCAATTGAACTAGAAACTATTACAGAACACACATATAAATGTAAAGCTTTTATAGTAAATAGAATTATTATTAAATAACAAAATGTCTGTAATTTAGAAACACTATCAGATAGGACAAATGCCTGGATGAACTCTCCTCATTATTTTTATGTACCTATTTTGCATTTCAAACTTTGCTCAGATATTTTAGTCCACCATGTATTGTAGTTGAGTAATACTATAGATTTTGTACTATAAATACTTGTTAATTATACAGACTGGTGTTCTTCCGGGCGAATGCTGGGCTTTCAAAGGCAGCACTGGCAGCGTTGTTATACAATTACTTGGTTTTGTATATGTTTCTGGCATCAGCCTTGAACACATTTCAGAAATGATATCACCCACAGGAGAAACAAGCACCGCCCCTAAAGATTTTTCTTTTTGGGTAAATTATAGCGAATTTGTTTGTTTATAATACATTTTAAACTTTACTAAAACAATAATTATGGATAATGTAACTTTCATGACATGTGTTTTCTTGAAGTGTTTTTTGTTCATGTAAATTTCAGTTTCACAAAATGGTTCTGATACCTGTTATATTGAGAATCGACTTTTTGGTAATATAAATAAACTGTTTTATCATCGAAAAAATTATAAAAATATTTTATATAGTAGTTTTATGACGACAAGGCTAGAGTTTTCTGAAAATATTGAGATAATCGATCGAATCGGAAGTCTCACTTACACAGTACAATAATTACCGTTTTCAAGTGAAAACATATTACACATTGTCATTAATAATTACACAATAATTACAATCAATAATTACCAAAATATTTTTAAGAAGTTGGTTTTTTTCGTCGTTGATATATTAATGAGGCAACCGGATAATTATCAATTTATATTGTAAAGTAAATTTCAAAAATGTATTACCCGTTTTCAGGGATTAGACTGCGTAGACGATACAAACCCATTTTTCTTTGGCGACTTTACGTACGATAACACTGGTCGTTCTATACAATATTTTGAGATTCAGGTATATCGAGAATCATCAGGTCAATACAGTATGACATTTCTGCAATACGTAAACATTTGTAATTTGCAGAAAGAATCGAAGAAACCATACGAAATAGTCGAATTAAAGGTTCACTCTAATAGCGGTAACAATGAATACACCTGCATTTATCGAATACGGGTTCACGGGACACTACGTCAAAACAATAGATAATTCTATCTTAATGATTTAACGACCTTGAATTAAGAATAAAAATTTCGGCAAGATTTTTGCGACAAAAGAGACTGTCTTCAAGAGAATTCGAAGTTCACTTATCAACGTAGTGTAATTAATAATATAATATTACTTTGGATAGGATTTTCATGCGTATGTATTATGTATACTTTATTAAGTAGTAAATAAAGACATGTTTTTTATATAATTATTCTTTTCATTATTATTTATGTTACGTTCAAATATTTCTTTCGTAGTTTCGTAGCTCTTAATATTTTTCTCACTGCTGAGCGTGGTGAGCCATGCTTAGCAGCGAGAGAAATTATATAACCGTGGTCTACGTATTCACATAATGTCACAGAAGAGGGTTGTGGGGTGGTGGCGCGAACGTGCCAATAGGGGTGGTTAAGACTCCCTAGCAAGTTACTCTTGCTGCCGCTACCTCTCTCCTAAGTCGTTTACCTTAGGAGAATGGCTGGCTCCTCCCTCACGATCGCCCTTCATGCCCCGATACCAATGAGAGTGGAAGGGGGCGTTTACCACCCTCCTTTCAGTAAAGACGTGGAGCAGGCGCAGACGCCACGGAGTGGGGTATGTTATGTTCGAAGTTTCAATGAGTATAAGCGGATTTATATTATTTTTAATAAATACAAATTAGTTCTTTTCGCTGTAAATAATTTTCAAAATATCAATAATTATTGTGCATATTAAATTATATTCATTTTTTCATTATGAACAGCTTATTGAATCAACGGTAATACCTAAACCGTAAGCAAATTATTCTGTTTATGAATTCTTGACGCATTATTGGGAGCCTATGCCGATGTATTTTGCTATGAATTCGTTCTCACTCGAATTTAGGTTCACCGCCACCGATCTTCGTCATCGTCTTCGGCCAATGGCGCGTCTTGCTTATGATCGCAGGAGGGGCAACGAACTATGGGCGGAGCGTTGATGTAAACAACTTGTGCCTTCTTTTCGCAGCAGAATAATATATCGTGCTATAAAAGTTACGAAGCTTATACATTTTACCTCAGTGGTTCTTGGTGTTGGCTAGGTACCAATTGGTCTAAAGTCTCTGATAATAAAAATCCTGGACTTCGCAGCCGCTAAAACCCGGTTCGTAGTATTTGTATCGTAATTTGGAAACGTGTATTATTTACACCTATTTGGAATTTTCTCACCGATGCGCGTTGACAACGCAACGCTACTGTCACTGTTAAAAGTGGAGAAATGTCATTTTTATTGATGAGGAGAAATGTACTTTGTACTAACTAGAGTGAATAATTTTTACGAAAGATGATAAGATCAAGCTATAAATTTGGTTTAAACAGGATGATTAAAATGATAGAAAGTAAAGAAGAAAAATTATTATAGAAATAACAATAAGTTCATATGCATTCATTTCTTTACAGGTAATGTAATTCATGGAAGTCTGTTATCGGTTTGTTGCACCAAATTCATCTTTTTTTATTAATTTTGTTAATAAATACATTTTCTTGTACAACGTATATTAGTAATTTTGATTAACATATTTTGTTTAACATATTAACTGTGATGAATATTTATAAAAACATTAAACTTATTGTATTACAAAATAAAAATTGTATAAGAGTCTTAAGGTGTGCCATGGTTTTGTCGTGGATTGTATATTACTATACTTGATGTATTTATTGGCGTGAAAAATTAGGCAAGATATGCATAAAAGAAGTAGACATTTTTTAAATCGTTTTTCATAATTTTACTCCAATACGAAAGGATTATCTGTTGCCAACGTCTATCACGAATAACGAGTGAAAGTGGTGAGGTAAGAAATGTATAAATGAACAATCGATAGGTCAATTCAACGTAATTGTCATTCAATTTATTACATTTGTACATATTTAGTCTTGTTCTACGTTTCTATGTCGTGCTCTTTCGTTCTTTCCCACGCACGCACGCGACATACACACCCACCCACCCACCCAATACATCCACTCACCTACCCACCCACACACACACACCCACACACACACCTTTTTTCTTCTTTTCTTCCACCGCCAATCGTTTCTCATTCGTACTTTCTCTCTCTCTCTCTCTCTCTCTCTCTCTCTCTCTCTCTCTCTCTCTCTCACTTTCTCACTTCGAGTCCATGTGGGTTAGACTTTTCCAAGAACGTGTATACGCATACGTACGTAGCATCAGGCAGACAAAAAGGACGCTTCTTGGCGATCGTGTGAACTATGCCTGGTACACCAAGTTACTGCTGTATTTAAAATAGCACGTTACTTCTGAAGGCAGCCAGCCGTCGGCTTTTAAACATTTTTCTTCTCTTCCTCTATTTTCTTTGCTCTGTTTTTTTTTCTTTTTAAATAGACGATTACGCACTGCCTTCCCTAGGGGCGAAGAACAGACTCGAGAGGCACGCGGCAACAAGTACACTGAATAACACGTTATAATTCTGATTATGTTCTTGTACTTATATTCACGTAACTATATGCACATGTATATACACAACACAGAGACGTGTTGCGTATAACCTTGATTCTCTTATATACTTCTTTTTTCTTCTTTTGTTTAGTTTCTTCTCGCGGATAAGAAGTATCCCGCGGCTGTGGTGCGAACATAGATAATAGAATTTCTTATTCCTTTACATACTGTTCATTTGTCTTACTAATGATACATGTGCAGCTGATCGGCGAATTCTGCGCACGTTTACACGATCATTCCGTGGCTAGAGTAAACTATAATTCGGAGATCAGTCGTCTAACGCTATCGAGCTATCGAGATTCGGTCGTGGTGCCAAAGAGACGCGCCTTTATGCGTATATTTGTATATGTATGCGATTATACGAATACACTGGAGTCTAAGAAATCCGATTGAAAGGTCCGAGGGGAATCTGGATACGCCGAGTGAAAGTTTTCGTACGAAATTTCTATCGATACTCCAGCAATTTAACCAAAATTTCATTTTGAGATGCAAAGCTCGTATTCTTATTCATTTTTCGAATGGTATTTGGTACAAGTTGGACCTTTTAAACGGAGTAACCGCGACTATTCCCGTCCACTGTGTTCGAGACGATACGATTGACCAATCGAAAGGAAAGTCAGATGGATTTGTCGCGATAAATAAATTTAACAGATCATTAAAACGAATCGACCATTCCACGGTATCGATTACCAGCTGTCTCGATCAATAATTCAATGAGTTATACAAAGTAACTATTACTACGAGCTAGTAATAGTTTATTATAGCTATGATTATCGAACTGTCCAAGGTTACATTTAATACAGACAGCTGATGATAGATCCTAGAACGGGAACACAGATCGATCGATTCTCACTATCTACTGTCGCGACTATCGTCAATAGTCACGTGGCGCGCAGCGCTTGTTAACGTTTGACAACCTGTAACTTCGAGTCAACGAAAAGAAGGCACCCGTTGCCATTGATCGTCCGAAGCGCGGGCACCACCACCGCACGAAGGTTCGTCAACGTTCATCAACGTTCGTCAACGTTAGAAGGCATAGAGTTATTTACTTTATTATTATTTGTTTTTTTTTTTTTGTTGGATTTATTCCGACAATCGTTAAATATTACCGCATGCGGTAGTATCAAAATAAACCACACCAAGTGTAGAGTATGTAGAATATTCGTAAGTGTATGTATGTACAATAGAGCTTCTATTACATGTATACCTATTGCCGGTGGAAGAGGCGTATAGATTGCTTCAATGACTAGAGTTAGCTCAAGATCGAGTTCGATATACTTCTCCTACACTATAGTCTTGTTAAACACGAGTATGAAGCACGCCAGGCATTGCACATTACTCTTACACCATGTAATTGCTTGCCTGTTCGACTGTAGGTCAGAATGCGTGTGCTTGCAAGTTTGGTAGCAGTGACCTTAATGGCCTTAACGGACAATTGATAAATGTTCCAAATGTAGGGCACGAAGGGCTTGAACAGAAATATTTATCTAAGGCAGCCCTGTAATGAGTGCTGAGAAGCACATTTGGGTCGCTTGTACCCAACAGGTTATCACTCTACGCGCCACTTGAATATTCCACGATTAAGTTTACCGTATCTCTTCCACCGACAATGTATATATAGTATGGGTGTAAATTAACTATGGTACGAACATTACAGTTTGGTAGAATTCATTGAAAAAATCAAGAATATTTTAGTTAATGTAAATTAGAATCATTTTTCTTTTTCTTTTAGTTAGTGTGTGAGATAATTTGAAAACAAAGTGTTCAATGTGAATATAAACGAGAGAGTAAAGGAACGATCGAAGGTGTAGATTTCATACCGTGTCTGTTAGTAGCCTTATTATGAGATTTTGTTTTAGTTATGGAACAGTTGGGGGTTGGTCAAAGGATTTGGCAGGAAATCACAACGAAGTATGAAGAACAGTGGTGGTTGAAGATGACAGTATACTTGAATGTCGAAAATCAAGATTTCAGGGACGACTTCTGTATACTTTGTGTACATTAACACATTAGGACATTGGGTACACCAAGGGAGGAATCCATTAAACGTGTCTCTAGTATTTTATAACTTACTTCTATGTATATCACCTGAATATATATATGCACACACAGGATGTTTCACAAAATGGAGACAACATCAAGAATGAATTTAGTATATAAAAATAATAAAAAATGTTCGTATAAACGTTTGTTCCATCTTACTTTATTTTCAAGTTATTACCATTTTTATAAAGCACTATTAGTTTATATGTTTCGAAAGAGAATATTGTTAAAAAATTTCTGATTTGTATTGTTTTTATTAGTAAATTGTCACACAAGATGTTAAGAAAATGTTTACAGACAGTCAACAAGATCATGTGCGAGACATGATCGGGAATAATTGGGTAGATTTAACTTTGCTATCTCAGTTTGAAACGAGAATTATTGAAATATTAAAAACAGTTACAATCTGTGTATAGATGTCGGATGGGACAAATATTTCTACATACGTTTCTCTATCACTTTTATGAGCTAACTTCATCCTCGGAATTATACTCTCAATTTATGTTACGTTTACAAAAAACCAGTGCAGCCAGTTAGCATTACTGAGTTTTCTAAAATGGTCGAATAAGTTTGTGTTGCCAAATGCACATAGTAATCATTGCAGGAGTAGAGTATCGAGAGACTTGGATTGTTTGGATGGCCCTTTGGCGATGATCACAAACTATAAACGAGCGAATTTTAAAGGTCGTATACCTATGAAATTATTTATTTCTAGACACGTGTTTACCAACAGTCTTTCCTGTTCTTTTCGAACGAATTCTACCAATCTCCAAAACTTATATCCAAAGTTCGTTTACACCCAATATATTATACATTTTGTGTTTTTCTTACTTCTTACCCAGAGGCGTACACGTGTTTTCGTTTTATTAAAAAATCAGCTACATTTCTAATTGTTGCAGCTCCTTGTTGTTGTTTACTTGTTGCTATTTTACTGATGTTTTGTTGCCATTATAGGAAATACACTACGATTAAAGTATATCACAGATGTTAACGAGAAGAACGTTCTAGAACGCGTAAATGAAATCAAGAGGAAACTGAGAGCATTCCACGATCGTTAGTCGCCGCAGGATTATCCGGAAGTACACGGCACCTGGCTCGACATAGCTTTCCACGAAAACACGTCGAATGAACCAATTGACATGAAGATAAGATTGTACGAGTTTCAATTTGTATTAAAGATTATCACAACGTCGGATTAGTCTTAAGGTTCTAATCGCATATACCTCGAACTCGACTAGATGTACAGTGGTAGCGAAAGAGACAAAAATAGCATTATAATCGACTAAACTATGAACTGGCTGTTATTACTTTAGCCAATCGTAACAATATTTGTTCAGCCCTCCCTCCCACCCTTCACCCCTCTTTCCTTCGACTGTACGTTGGTTCTGAAAATATTCAATACGAAGGTACGTCTTACGTCTAATGTTTTCAACGATTCATTTTTTTTTTTCTTTTTCTCTTCTTTACAGCTAGATCTTCCGTTGCGAAGACTACGCTACGTTTATTCCGAAAATTGTTATCTAGATTTTTCTGGCACTTCGGTAACGACCGTTTTCATCGAGTTTTGGCACCTTTCGTTCCTCCGTCGAGAGCTACCACGATCCGCCGCGGATCTCGAAATTCTCCTGCGAACGACACGCGTTAATTTGACGAGCTGGAGAAAAAGGAAAGGCGAGAAAGTGTGGTCCGATTAATTGCAATTGTCGCGTAGACTCGACATATTCTACCTAAGAGCTACTATATTCACTAATTTTATCGGCGCAAGACTACGTCGTTCTTCTTTCTACCACTTCCTACGAATCGACTTCCACGACGTTTCGTAACGTTTCGGAACGTAAAACCAGTTCCGCTGGCAATAATAGATTGTCATAGGTTTTAAGTGCGTTATACTTGCATTTATCGTTAGCGCGCTTTCATTAGATGATCTGTATTCGAGCTACGAGCTGCCGCCCACGATTTATCGATAGTTTAATTATTACTTCCGTATTCGCGCGCTTTTTCGATCGTAAAGGTGCGTTGGTAACGTATCTCTCCCCCCCCCCCCGCCCTTCTCCACCCCCCTCCCCTAAAATTCTCTATTTTTCGTAAATTCTCGGCGGTTTCTTCCTTCTTTTTTTTTTTCTTTTTGGCAAGTTCACGGCGACAAAGTGACTAGAATATAACGACTATATTGTCATGCACTACAGTCTTTCTTAGAGTCCAGCAATTGAACCCTCGCAGCACTCTCCATGGTACTTCGCCGTGGATACCATGGTTGGCTAGCAGTTGTTGCATAAAAATTTTATAATTTTCTTCCCAGGGAACCATTTAAACGTTTAAAAGGATGTTTCTCGCATGATCGATTAAGAAGGATCCAACGGTCCAGCGGAGGACGGTCTCTCGAATCTCTCGAACTTGTTCTCCTCGGTTGCTTCCGTTTCCTCGGTGTCTTCGCGCATCTCGGTCACCGAGGAAATCATTGTCGATGCATCCGGAGTCTCGTCGCTGTGCACTTTTCTACGATGATTATTGCTACTCGTCGAATCGGTATCGTCGACGTATATTCTAACGTCTGAACCGATAGTGGCGCAAACTCCCTCGGGAACATAGACAACCGCGCTTCCGCTTCCGCTTCTGCTACCGCTTCCACTTCCGCTTCCACTCCCGTTTCTGCTTGTGCTTCCGATCATGCTGTCGCTCATATTGCTACTCGACATTGGCAACGTTTCTTCGGATCTCTCTTCAGCAGCGTAAATACGTCCGTAACTGCCAGCCCGAGTCGATAGACCGTATTGATCGCCTAACACTGCTGTACTTCCGCTTTTCAGCTTGGACGGTCTTCTTTCGTTAATAACGGACTGCACGTCGAGATCGTCCGTCGGCGGAACAGATACCCGTCTCTCGTCTTTCACCTTCGTATTATCGTCCGACTTACCATTGTTCGTTGCTACGTCGTTTCCGACACAACCATTCGCTGCACCTGACGATTTTGAGGCGTTAACAGCGGTACCAGCGCGGACGTACGCGTCAGATTGCAACTGCGTATCGTTCGATACCCTGCGACTTATTGTTGCCTTGGACGGGTAAATGTTGGCCGTTGGCAGAAGATAACGTTCGCTGCTCAATTTAGGACAGGTTGGAACAGTGACTGATCCGGCCGGAGTCATTTGGGAAGCTGGTGATTTGTTCGTGCTCAATAGGGCCTTGTTCTCTTGCCCGTCGTTGGTTACCTGTGAATACCATTCATCCATTAGACGTCAACTTAAGCTTCATTTTATGGTGAATATAACAAAGGTGTGCATTGACACAATCATCGTCTGTAGATCTCACGGTTGTGAAAGTCACTTTTGAAGCGGTAGTAGGTGCAACTTAGAATACACACTTAGTAGCGAAAAATTCGAATAAGTTTCTTCAAAATCGGCCTTTGTTTAATACCAATATTTTGATTCAAAGTTTAATACGCACATAGTATGTGAATTACTGTCTTTTTAACGGAGCAAATTTTTGATAAATCGGCAGTAGGATCGAATCCCAGCTTCTCGTTGTACTAATAATATTTGTTTTTTAGTACAATTTTGAAATACTCTGATGCACAAATACAGACTGATGCCGAATTATGTTTACAGACAGAATACTGTTCGTTAAGCGGGTCAAAGTTGCGTATGAACTCCTTTTACGAATATGGTCGTGAGATGGGAGCATGAGCTCGATGGTAGGGTCGTGAGAGACAGGGAGAGGATGGACCGAATGTGATGATGCTGTTTGCAGTTCTTGGTGTTCTTTGAAAATCGTGCAAGTGTGGTGGACAAATCCATGGGGATTTTAATGGGTAGGCTCTTTACTTGGTATGTCTGGATACAGAAAATCCCATACTACTCTCAACTCTGAGAAAGTCTTTGGAAGATTTCCTCCATGTAAGAAAAAAGTTCACAGTTGTACAAGGAACTCCATATTGCCAAGAAACAACAATTGTATCTAAAGAAAGAAGTAAACTTGTATAATTGGAATGTAAAAATGTGGAAGTTAAGTAGACTTCCCTGTGTTCTAAACTCGCGCGTAATATTTATAAATATGTCCATACCCTGAAGAACGTAACAAATTTCCTAATCCTAAAGATTCGTCACAGGTGAGTCTGTAACAGCTTGTAAATCACTTAGGAGTGCACGTTACACCTACACATGTCGGAACAAGTTTATGTATGGGGAAAGTACCGCAGGATGGAAAATGATTCAAAACAGATGAATATAATTAATTCATATATAGATAGCAAAGGAAGGATATTTTGTTATAGATTATTACCGATGACGAGAAGCGAATTCAGTCTGCTTAACAACATCTTGTCGTAAATAGCCTGACGTCCAATATTTTATAACAATATTATTATAATAATTCCAACGTTGAAGTGATAAAATTAAGACTACCAAATTTCCTGAAAGCGGGGTAGGTCATGCATTATGATGCACTCGGTAGTTGAAAAGTCGATTTCGCGTGCATATTTTACGAATCTGGTAAAAAAACTTATTGTTTGAAAACGGGAATTATCGTATCGACATTTTCAAAGGTTGCATTACAAATTTGTTAGCTTGATTTTCATTCAGGAAACTTTACCTGTAACCGTTGATGTTGTGCATGACTGAGATCACGACTGATCGTGCTGTAGCTGTGTTGCGAAATAATTCGAGGCACACTTAAGTTGCTCACAGGTTTCTCGAAAACTTCGGCGACTTCGAAATGCATCGGCAGTAACGATCTTCTTTGTTGGTGCCCCGAATGAAATGTTTGTCGACGCTTTGACTTGAACTTGGACGGTCTCGAATTGGGACGATGATATGAACTGCGACGCGACAGTGACGTAGCAGATCCATCTGAAACACATTTGTGACATTGTATTGTTTTAGCAGTACATACAACAGCAGAAACTGTTGTAATTCGATCCTGATCTGTAATTCTTCCGAGAGTGATGGTTTCTCCTTCTTATCTACAAACCCATTCATGCATTTAGAAACATCAACCGGATTGAACACCCTACCACTGAAGACTCTTTGAATCATGTGCATCTTTTTCACTTCTAATAGACACATTTAATGCATATGTACATATCTTCCAGTTTTATCTACAACTTTGTCAATATACAGGTTGACCCATTTCAATCTTTAAATACGTGTACTTTTTAAATTGCATTAAATTTGTCGTCGAAACTTGGTCTACTCCAGATTAATATTTTTGGTTTTAAAATATTTATAATTCTTGTGTTTGTGGCCACATTGATCTCAACGGTCATAAAGTATTAATAAATTGTAATATCTATTATTCTCCTCTTACATTCCCAATATACATAACGTTAAACTTAGGGTTGAGCGATTCTTAATCGATGATCTTACTCCTTTCGATACAGTTCTCAAACATACCATCTGCATTTCTCTCTCGTGGCGGATTGTAAATGAAATTTGCAGGCAAAGAACGGACTTTAGCGAGACCAGGCCTGGTAACTGGAATCTTTTCGTTTGTCACTAAAATGGATTCGTGCTCCCTAACTTCGTCGTCATCTCCTACACCCCCATCGCCATCTCGATCTGTTTTCACGTTATCATTGTCATCTTCCTCTTCTTCCACTTCCAGCAGTTCCTCTTGCTCTGCGGCCAATTCTCTTTCTAGTTGCGTTTCCATGTCAAGTTCGTCCTCCATCTGATAATAAAATTTTAAATCAACGTCCCACGTTAAATGCAAAAGCTAACCGATTCAATATTTTTTCCTTGGACCATTACCTGTTTGTGACTTTCTTCGAGGTGTTTCATGAGCACAGCAACGACGACATTTACAAGAACAAATTGTGCCATCAGCACGAAAATGACAAAAAAAATTGGAGCGATAATAGTGCTCACGCAACAATTTTTTACACAGTCTGCTGCTTCGTCACAATCGTCCCTTAAAGTGTCCTTCATGATACCGTTCCAATTGTCACCCGTAGCAACTCGAAAGAGAGTTAAAAATGCCATACCGAAATTACTGAAGTGGGCATGTTCACCAAGTCCTTGACAAGGCATATCGTCGTTGCATTCTACAATGAAGTACTCCATATTAACAAAAACAGTTATTCAGTGTAAACATTTTCTACACGACGAAACATCCTACGAATTAATCATTTTTATTTTATATCTACAGTGGTCGTAAATTCAGTTGGTTGATCAAGACCACTTTCGCGAGTATGAATAACGTCACAAACTATCACTTCTTCAATAATCGTATGGAGTGTTCGGTAACAGGTGTTCAAAACTTTAAGCGACGATTTTACAAGTCTAATAAGACAAAACTTAAATATGACGATATTACGTTTGACACTTTTGGTTTAATTTATCAATTGCTGAAAGTACATGTAAAAGACGTCAGAAATGAGGAACTATATAGGTATACTAGGTTGTTCAATAAGTGTTGTCGTTCGATCAAACTTATTCAACAGTACGGTACTAGATTGTTCAATAAGTTTTGTCGTTTAATAAAACTTATCGAACAACCTATTATACTACTGCTGGCGCGTAAATGTTAGTTAACTCACGCAGCCATCTAAACGGACTTATTTACTTCATAGTTGAATTATATGTGACATTACACGTTGCTGTTATTGTTCCTTTAAAAAATGTTTAATTGACTTGACATAATAAGCTTTAATAAAGCTGTACCGCGTTATATCGTAAGTTATTACGTCGACTATGAAATAAATTAGTCCTTCTAGACGTTACTTCTGACACCTTTTATGCGTATACTCAGCAATTAATAACTCGGACATTAATCCTCAAACGTAATTTTGTCATTTTTTATTTTCGTTCTATTTTTGCATATAGAATCATGTTTTAAAGTTTTGGACATCTTGTATGCTGAACACTTGGTTTTGTAACGATTTTAGTTTGTGTGTGTGTGTGTGTGTGTGTGTTGTAGTAGAACAATACAGTAGTAGCTCGTGTATTTTTAAATTTTTAATATATAATTAGGTTGTTCGGATAGTCATTTCGTTTTTCAAAATGGAGAATATGTAATTTAATAAAGTGTTTATACACTCTAAAAAAATCGTGTTTCATTTTCATAAAAAAAAACGAAATGACTTTCCGAACAATCCAATATATATATACACACACAAATAGCACATTATAAACAATACAAATTTTTCATATATTTCATAATAATTTGTAAACTTCTGAATTCATTATAAATTTTTAGGCTTCAAAAATATATTATAATTTATAAATTTTATAAATTCGTTTTAAATTGTTTTACATATTCTTTATAATATTTTTATATATAAATAAATTAGAAATCAAATTTGTAAATTTTTTAATAATTTATAAACCGTTTAGAGATTCATCAATTAAAAAGCTTTAAAAATGTATGAATTCGTGTACCTATTCATACAAAATTAACGAAGGATACATATAAAACATATGAAGTTAATAAATTTTTAAAAAGTTTTAGCAACAGAGGTCACACTGGATAGTACCATAAACAAACGATACACATTTAAAAAGTACATGCTTATGAATTGATCTCTAAAATAATATGAGGATACTGTCACTAGAAATGATGGAATCATGAAATTCTTTAAAATAAATGCAAACATCTGTACTGTACTTGCCTAAACGACCAAACAGTTCTACTCCAAGAGCTGCAAATATGAAAAATAGCAGAAAGAATAGTAGACCCAAGTTTCCGACCTGCGGCAATGCCTGCATTACCGTATCTAAAAGGGCTCGTATCCCCTTTGCCATTTTCAGTAGCTTTAGAACTATGCAAAAAGAATGTCCGTTAGCCAAGTAGATAGGAAAATAATAAAAGTATTTCGAGACAATATGTTTTGATTAATTTGTTTAGAATATTTATCAAATTATATCGATATATAATTATCATATTATGCTTCTTTCGGTATACCTCTAGCAATTCGTAAAACTCGCATCACACGAATTATGGTAGGATTAATCGGAATGATTTTTGACTCAACTTCCTCGAGAACTATGCCAACTACCGACAGTATCACGATTCCTACGTCTAACTGATTCCATCTGAAACGAAATATTTATTTTCAACATCACGCTAGGCATAAAATTAAATATCATTTTTTGTATCATCGAAGAGGTACAAAACAATGAAGTATCGCTTACTTGTCTTTAAGATAAAGATGCAAACCCAAAGCAAGAAGCTTCATAAAGGATTCGAGGATAAAGACTGCGGTAAAGAAATAATTAAATATCTTTAGGGCGTAAGTCAAAGCTTTCGGCATCATATAAAACTCCATAGCCATTGTAACAACATTCAGGCCGATTACCGCAGCGATTGCTAGGTCAAAATACTTAGATGTCACGACGTTATGAACGAAGAGCCTGGATTTCGAATAATTCGTGTAATAAGGCGGCTCGTGCATTTCTAAAAAGGAAATGTCAATATTGCGAATAATTAAAAAAAAAGGGGGGGGGCTGTAATTAAAAATTGGTCGGTCAGAGCAATTGACAAAAATAAATTCATTTTCAAAAGCAAGTTTCGTATTTTTATTATTCATATACAAATAACCGATCCAGACTTCAAATTCGGATTGAGCCTACGTAATACCGTTGGAAAAGATTAAATCGAGCTAAAATTAATTGGCCGCTCAAGGACACTAGAGACTTATCCCCACCACATTGTTTGGATGCACCTGACCACTTTTCTCTTTGTGCAAATTTGCAGACACAAGTTGGAATGACGTAAAAGTACTAGTCGCATTAGTTGTGATATACTGGGTTTCATTTACAATTGTTTCATTTACGAAAAAATATCAAAGAAGAAAGGTAAATGGCTCGAAGAAAACTACATCTGTAGAACCTTTGATTTCTTTCAAATACAACAGTGCATGTGCAATGAATTGCATCCTTTCTTTAAATGGAAATGCATATTTTTTGTAGCACAGATCCATTCCCCTGTCCATTTTACGTGAAAAAATATTAAGGTATCGTGGTAAAAGAATTATTAGTTTTCGAGATATTTTCAAAAAATATCTTTATTGTAGAAGATGCTCAAACGCTTCATGACTATGATGTAAACGTAAACATCGTTCTTCAATAAAGATATTTTTTGAAAATACCTCGAAAATTAATAATTTTTTTACCATGATATCTTAATAATTTTTCGCGTAGAATAAACAGAGGAATGAATCTGTGCTACAAAAAATATGCATTTCCATTTAAAAAAAGGATGCAATTCTTAATTGTACATGCACTGTTAAATTTGAAAAAAATTTAAGGTACTACAGGTGTGGTGCTCTTCCAACCATCTACCTTTTTCCTTTGACATTTTTTTGTAAATGCATTAATAACGGAGTTATGATCTGAAACAGTTGCGTGGACCACCCAGTCTAGTGGAAGCAATAACCTTAAATGGCCAATTGAATTTGATCCGGCTACGAATAACTAAATGAAGATATTTCGGGTATGTGATAAATGAAATTTTAATTTTCTTACTTCGCCGTTTCTTTTCCATCTGTAAGGCCCGCTTGGCAGCTCTTCGCACACGTTCCTCTTTTTCTTGTTCTTCGCGACATCTGTGAAAGTTTTCCACCACAACGCCTACGAACATATTAAGCACGAAGAAACCGACGAGTAGGATGAAAGCTATGAAGTAGAGCAGTCGCCACTCTGAATAATTCTCGATTGGCTGCAACAGAAGGAAGCTGGAATAGTTTATATTTGGACAAATTTAGATTTTTCGTTCTATTCTTTAGCAAGAGAACGAGTGTCTTTGGCTAGTTAATACTTTTATTTTCTTTAAACATAATATACTTTCAAAATTGTTAGTTATCCTTAGCAAAATATTAATTCAAGACTACTAGATGTAAAACATCCTTTTCGAGAAGTATCCCGACATTTGAAAAACATTTCAATAGCACTATTGATGATGTGTATCTTCTAGTTATCACCTATTAAAAATACACATTCGTGATACAATTTATTGATCACCAACTACAGATTTTTAACTGGTCAATTAATCGATTCAAAAATTAGGAAGAGGTTGGTTTTAGGTGATGATCAATTAGAAGATCGTGTCTCTAATGACGTTACCAGGGTGTTTTCATTTATTTCTATGTATTCTCCAGAAAAATATGCTTTATCTGCGCTATTTTTGATTTCATCGTATAGAATCTTGCGTTCGTTACAGAAAAATCTATAGTGGTGATCAAAGATCTATAACACGAATATAGGTTAATATACTTTGAATACATTCTAACAGTTAGATACACATTAGTGCGTTGTTAGATCTTTTATATAGCTATTTATATAGCTAGTTTCAATACTGGTGAAATATCAACTGTATAATACTATTAAATAGTACTGTTATTAGATAATAGTTTAGGTAGTAATAGCTCAGTAAATAGTAATGTAATATATAAAAAAAATAGCTGCACCGTATTCATTACCTGCTGATCGACACCAACAGCGTCGAGTCCAGTATACATGATGTTTACCCATCCATCCCGTGACGAGAGCACAAATAGCGACATCAAAGCTTTCCCGAGATCATCAAAGTTATACTTTCTATTCAGCCAAACATTTCGTTTGTCAGCTAGGCAGTCCGTTTTATTGTGTACACTTTTTATATCAGGCCCATCGCAATAATAAAAGGCACCCTTAAAGAGCTGCACGCCCAAGATACCGAAGATTACGAAAAAAGTACAGCATATCAAAACGATGTTGCCGATAGGTCGTAAAGAGGATAATAATGTTTGAACAACAAGCTTCAAACCAGGAGCTCGATTAATAACCCGCAATGGTCTCAGTGACCTTAAAAGTCTAAAAACCTGCAAAATAACAATTAACAAATAATTGATATAAAAATGTAGCAAAAATGTAAGAGAATTTTATCTCATATATAATTTTTGAAAGAATGTATTAGAAGACAGCGATCTGTTTTAGTACAGATACATATTTTACAATATAGATTTTAACAAACATTGTATAATTCATAACATTCATATGCATTTCATACGAATCAAGCTGTGATTATGTTACAATGGGAGAATATCGAGGAAGGAGAGCTTCACTTACCTTACTATCACCCAAATCAGGGAGGATGGTTCTCAATGAAAGCATAACCAGTGGAAACTTTCTCACCTATCAACTATTCCATTGAATGTACGATATAGAATGAATAGTATGGATCGGAAAATTTGCTCTATGAGAACTACCAGGGATAGGGATACTGCTACGACAACGTCTAGATTGTGGCACATAGTGATATCTATGTACACCTAACTTTTTACTACAAGAAAACTACTACACTAGTTGTAGTATCAAGTATTTAGTAGAGCAGTTTAGATTGTTAGTCAATTAAACTATTAATCGATCGTTAGTAACCACTTTCAAACGTTGAGTAAATCTAATGATATACACTTCTCTCTTAGAAACGTTCGTGCATCTGCAGTATGTTGCATGCATAAGGTTCTTGAGGTCGGTGTACTGACACAAGTACTTTGTATTGGAAAACTGTCAACTTGAAAATGTGGACGTACCCTCAATATTCCAAATATTCTCGGACTACTTGACGAAAGTAGAGACATTGACAAATCGATTATGGAAATGATTACGAGGACGCCGTCCATAATGTTCCATCCAGACGTAAAGTAAGCATCCGAACCGTACAGCATGCCAGATGCAACAACCTAAGATAAATAACGATCCTTGTAAAAATTAATTTTCCAGAGAGAACATAGCGTTGTCTTGTAAATTATAGTTAACTACTTTGATGAACATTTCGATGGCAAATACTCCAGTAAAAATGTAGTTCGCGGTTGCTAAAAAAAGTCTTTCTCCACTATCAGGTGGTATATTCGGACGCTCCATTGCCAAGGTTATGCAATTAAGACCAATGAAAAAAAGGACTACATTATCGAACCATCTTTGATCAACCAGCCATCTACATAGTACTCGAAACCTGAAACAAAAATATTACATCGATTTCAGTAATGGTGATACAATTTACAGTTGCAATAATGTGGTAGACTATTCCCATCGAATAATGAACATTTTTATTAAATGATTAGCTCAGTTCAAAGATTAAAGTAACAAATACTCGTAAATGAAATATCTTGACGGTGTTATGCGATTAATCCGAGGTTTTGGTTATTTTAGTTTTCACGAAAGGAAAAGTATACAATTCTCGTTGTTCTTGAATAAGTCTACACTTTATTAAAAGTAACTATGATTATCATTAACGAAATTAAACTACAGAAAAGAACGTACCTGTTACTCAGCGGAAAAAGATAGAGCGAATAATCATCGCGCTCTTTAAGGCAACCTTTAGGTTCGAAAAACATGAATATCTTTTTAATTCTTTCGATACTACTAGCACTTCCATGGCCATTCAGAGGAGGTGGCTGTTCGTCTGCGCGCGGATTGTCATCTGCTTGATCGGGAAGTTGTTTGATTCTGGGTAGTGGACCAGTCTCCATTGACAAATTATTGATTGTACGTGCCGTTGAGCATTGTATAGGCACTTCGTCTAAAGGTGAGGTTTTCCTTGTCGGCGACTGAACGTTTTCATATCCACGCAACGAGTTTCTACGTGAAATGTCGCCGATCCAACGCATCTTAAAACATATTAATTATAAACGTTAGACTCGTTTATATACTTAATACACGACACGAATATACTTAATGGAAGAAATACAGGGTATGTCGCATAATTGGGACAGATGTTACTTACTGGTTTTCTGTCCAAGAGAGAAAAAAAATCATACAAGAAAAAGTCGAATGGTATAATATAATCCGTGTTCTTACATTCTCACTTGTTTCATAAGTGCATCAATGCGCCTAATAAGTATGGTAGTCTTTTTTTAACGGAATGATTCTTTTTGAATAAATCAGTTCTTTTCTCCGTTTTGTGCATAAATTCTACGCATTCGAGGACAAATTTAAAAAACTGAATATATTTCAAAAAGATGTTCAAATACGTAAACTGTTTTCTTATATTTTTCATTCGAAATATAATTTTACCGTACTTTTGTAGGACATTCGATAACTGTTAAGACAGATAATTAAAGTTATGTAGAACGTTACTTGCATTATATATCTATTATAAATGTCGGTATGTTGCATCGAAGTCACCGTGATTGTATAACTTTTCTTTTTTATTTACAAATAAAATTATTTCTTTCTTGTAAACAAAAGAATTTTGGCTGTACCTTTTCAAGAAGAGTATGCGTTTCTGTGGATTGTTCGCTCTAGTATGATAAAGTACACAAAATAATTATACAATTTTATATTTGAATCGTATCGATCTTGATCGTGTCTAGAATTATCGAGTATTTCTATTTACATTCCAACAGAATATTTACATTTACATTTACATTCTATCTCTGCACATTCCAACAGAAATCTATAATCTATCGATTTGCAAAAGGAAGTTAAAATTGGAAGATAAAATCTATCAAATTGTATTTGATTTTTTGCAGTCTTCAAATGTTGTTGAAAGAATTTCTTGTGACTTATAATAACTTTATGTGCTTTCAACACGCACTTAGGAAGGGGCCACTACTTCTTCGCCAGTAGTTTTCGTGTATTCGTGATATTATGGAGAAGTTTTTGTATCCCGAGTATACCATACGTAACTTCTTGAACCTGATCTAGTTACCTGATTGGGCGTTGCTGTATAGCGTCGTATGGAGGAGCTACGACTTCCAATTGAATTATTAGGACTGAGGCTACGATTATTACTCATTAAGATAGTGGCACGATTATTCGGTGTGTCGCTTTGCGTATCGTTTCTTATCGAACCGTGCAAATAACCGCCATTGAAACTGAAAATTTATTGAACAAAGTTTATGACGAGACAAGAGAAATTGGAACGATCGTGTATTCATTAATTATATTGTTAACGTATTATTATATTGTAGTTTTATAAAAAATGAGAAAATAGTAGCTTTGTCTTTAGAAGAAAAATTTTGGTGTTTGAAGCGACAAATATTATATGACATATAATCGACATATACTCGTAATTTGTATTAAAGATCAAGATTCGAAGATCATCGATTATTTGTTACATAAGACTATTTACCTTTGTGTATACGATATTTTAGCCGATGGAGCTCAAAAATTTCAGTTTCTATCAGCTAAAACATTTTTTTCGAGTTAAAAAGAATTTATATTCAGGCATCTATTGTCACTTCCTTAAAATCGTCTAATTTTTATGTATTATTTGTATAAGTATAACAGACGTCAAAAGTGATAACTTGGAACTTCAATGGATTCTTGAAAACAGTGTTAATGTTTCATTGATACAAATTTTTATAGAGTACTTTAAAAAGTCACATTGCTACTGAATTCAATGGACAAAAAAATATAATTCCATTGAAAAAATCTCGATGACCTTGAAATCTTCAAGTGCTAATTATAAGATTTGTCTTTTGCGATTGAACAATTTCTATCTTAATTATTTTCTTCTATTACCAAAAGCCAAGAAGAGTTTTTCCTTAATGATAATGTTCGGTGAAATATTTCATAATGTTAATTCATTTATATCTTACGTTGAATTGGCGCCAAGCAGAGTGCTTCGACCGTTGTTTAAAACAGTAGTTCTTCCAGGAAGTTCATCTTCCGTTTGGGACCAATGTTTTCTTCTCAAGGATGGCCGTGATAATTTCCACGAGTAACCCCTTTGTATTTTCGATGGACTGTAACGAGACAAAAAATGAAATTGTAACCATTTTCGGCGAACAGAATAATGAAAATCAGAAAATTAAGTTTTTTCGTAAAGAAAAGTGTACACCATTTAAAAAAAGAGTTGTCACTCTTGTTCCTGAAAAGAATTTTCCTTACTTTTACTGGTAATTATATAACCAATGCTTTCCTAGCATATTGTAAAAAACTAAAAACACACACCTCGTATATATAGTATGTCTTTCTAAAATCAAGTCTCAAATAGTATCTGTTGATATTATTTTTAGTTTTAGGTTGCTATAAATATGGTAAATGGAGGTTTCTCTGTTAAGTCATCCAGTGATGTGTCATGAAATGGGGTGGTACTGGCAATGTGTTAATATAAATTCTCTTCTTACATTGAAACTGTTTTTTTCATCTTCTTCTCGACTCTTCTACATCGACAAAGATTAGTGGTACAATTTCGCAAATAAAAATTAGCGTAGAATTATTAAACTACGTTAAAAAAAGTTATCGATCTTAATATCTAAAAGTTTCTGTTTCATGATTTACTATTATGCAATGTCACTTTCCAAGAAATAGTCTTTACTCGAATTTGATCAGTCTAGTAAGGCAAATGTAATTGACCAAGGGGTGGTTCACACTTCAAAAAGGATTGAAAGATCATAAAACCATTAATCTGTTGTCATACAATCATTATACCTAAGGTTTCTTAAAGATCTTGTGAGTCTTCTTACAGGTTTCAAGTTTTTCAAATGTGCATTTAAACGATTGGAGATAATTTGCCCTCTGATAAAAGTGTCTGACGGTATGGGCATCATTCATCCACCGATATAAGATGCAAACTTATTGATAATAAATTTATACTATAAGTTAGATAATGAACTTTGAGATAATCTTAAGCTATTTTTCGTATCTCGTATTATTAACTTTAGTGGTGGTTTCACCCTCTCAATATGAAAACGAGATATATAAAAACACGTATCTTTTGATCCTCTATAACGTATTTGAGAACAAAACAATTAATAACTCGAAACCAAAACCTCAAACGCAATTTTGTCATTTTTGATTTTCATTTTATTTTGATATGCAGAATCACCCCATAAAAGGATTCCCACCTGCGTATGAATCCTCCGCAATAAATGAAATTAAACTAAATATTTAGAACTTAAATTAAGATGTACCTCGAACTAGATGATTCCCTTGTTGCAGGATTAACAGCAGCTGTGATTAGACTTATTCGTCTGGGAAATTGTCCGGCAATAAGATTCTTAGTTGGTATTTTGTTCCCCACATCTGGCAATTTTAATAATCCCGAAGGTATACTACACTGGCTCTGCAAAATGAACATTTTCGTGGAAAAACAAAATAAATCCACGTCTTGAATTTGAATAATTTCTTTTAATACTATTCATTCGATTTAAACAATACTTGAATATTATACATACACCCGAACGATCGATAGACTCGATTGACAGCGCTGCAGTTGGGTAAACAGCTTGACAATTCAAATCTCTGTAGCCAACGTCGAGGGTAGTATTTGGTGAATCTTGAGGAGTGGCCGCTGTATGGGTAATAATTGGCGGTTGTCCTGTGCTTCCCATCATTTTATTTTCTTTCTGTATATTACATTTTGGTTCCTCCATCTGTTGCTTCCAAACGGTGTTTTGCTTCTCTCTGCTGTTGTTGTCTTTATATTTACGTAGCTCTTCCGCACTCTGCCAGGAATTTTTTCGATCCTGCATTTTGGGAATACTTATACTATAATAGGTTGTTCAATAAGATTTATCGAACGACAAAATTGATCGAGCAACCTAGTACTATACTGTTCAATAAGTTTCATCGAACGACAAAACTTATTGAACAACCTATTATTTATTTATTGTTAATTCGAAGCGAAGAGATATATCGTTTTCTTTTGTTAAACGGAGAGGTTTATAATGTTTTGAACTAACCCAAAAAATGAGATCCAACTGCATGGAAATAGAAACAAATTTGTCACAAAAGAGAGGACGATTAAAAGAAAAATATTAGTATGCATTCCTATAGTGCAAGACGCCTAACATGCTCACCTTGAATAACGTGAATCATCTATTGTACGAAAAAGTGTCGTGGTTAACAGTTCCATGGCTTCGTAAGTCTTTATGTATTTAATTATGCGAAGTTTTAGCTCAATGTAAATAGACACAAACATAGTCCTATCGGTTAACTGTCCAACACTGCTCTCTATTCTCGAATTTGATAAATGAGAAGCTGACGCAAACTGTGACGAGTAGTAATAAAATTTATAATAACGTTCATATTGAAATTGGGGTAATTTTTTAAAAAGGCTTTTACGATTTAAAAATGTAGAAACTGGTACGTGAACGAACCTTTAAAAATTAACTGACTGATTTCTACGAGGGAAGCATCGATAAATTAATTTAGCGTGACACGAAAAAATCGTATAAGTTAGTCGGTTGGTGAAGTTTCTCTGTATGTGTATATATTTTCTCGAAATTGAATTTACCGAAACGAAAATACGCAAAGATTTATGAAATTCTCAAGCTGTTTATAATGTATAGGAATACGTAAAGAAGTTGTTTGCTTCTACCAGAAAATTGATATTAAACAAACTCTCTAATTGCATCTCTATACCTGAGTATAAGTATCACTATCCGTGATCGAATGTGACCTTGATATCCTAGATGATCCTTCATCGCTCCCCATTCCTGCTTCTTTTGCAGCAAGCCTAGCCATCTCTCTTTGTTCTCGCTCTCTTCGTTCATTCCTCTAAAAAATACATAAATGTTTTGTACTTTCTTAGTCAAAATTACTACTATATAGTTAGCTCCGTTTACGTCACTATTCATTTCGTACTTGTTAATTTACTATTGATTGCTTTACGTAACAATTAATTGCAATATTAATAGAGCTATTAATGGTTCATCAGGAACGGGAAAACTATTATATAATCAGATCAATATCAATTGATCGCACAAAACCACTAGTGAATTATTCCTAATATATCGTTTGTTAAACTCCACTCGAAATTTCGTTTCTTGTCTGTCTTGTATCATTTCAACATATTGGTACATAATAACTGTTAAGGCTTACGTTAAAGACACGTGACGGGGTTTACACTGTAGTCACAAGGGACATTGGAATTTTTTAGATTTCTAAAATGAACCGAGCTGTATAGAATGCCCTTGAGGGACATTTACGATATGAAAGAAATTCATTTTTTTGTTAGTCATTAATTTATGTGGTACGAAATCAAACCAATAATGAAATAACTTTTTGTTGTGACATAATGACATACTAATATACTTGTATGTCATCATCTAGATTCTTATTGTAATTTCATTTAAAAATATATGGTATCGTTCATTTTCTTCTACCAATCTTTTGCTATATTAGTTTATTTTTTGAATTTATTACATATCAAGGAGGTCTGAAAATCAGAGTCGAAACATTAATACGTTCTTATATTAATATTGTATTATGCTTGTACCGATTATTTAATTTGCCTATACCACATATAATGATGTAATTATTCGTACTTTAATATTTAAAAAGATTGAGGTCTCTCTGTTAAGCCAAATAATAAAAAAAATATGTTATTCCTCTTATTTTAAATATCTCCAAAATATTAGTTATTGTTGTTTACATATGTCTTTAAGATTGATATTTAAAAATGAATAGTGATTTACTAAGAATACTGATAAACGAAAATTCGTATTCATATCAATGTGTAAGTTGGCTTTTATTAGTATAAAAATATACATTATACATATACATTAGTAGGTATAACTGCCCGATATGCATGTTCTCTATTTATACAGCTTATCCAGATTAGAACGTTTTTAAAACGAACAAGGGATGAATATTTTTATAAAAGCCAACTATTGAATTTGTTAAAAAGCACATTGATAATAGACTTGGTGAATTGTAGAAGTATGTTATAAGCACTGCAAAAAGTATTTAAAAAAAAAAAAAAACATTGATGAAAAACACGGAACCAATTATTTAAAGGAAGGTGTTACAAATGTGTAACAAGAATGATACAGAACAAGATAAAGTACAATTTATCGAAGACAAAGCAATTTTGCGTTCATTACAAAATACACGTATTTATGATGCGCTTGAACAGAGTATAATACATACCTCGCTTTTAGATCAAGTCTGCGTTAGGGATTCAAGATCAGGAAATACCCTAATCACTAATTAGAAGAATTCGAACTTCGAACCGATATTGCGCGCGTATCGACGTGATAACTACTAATGTAAATTGATGACTTTTCTATTTCTCAATCGTATCATCATGATCATATGATCAATAAACTAAAATATTATTAAGAAATGATTTAAATGAGAATATTATCAACAAACTAGGATGTTATTAAGAAATGATTCAAATGAGAATATTATCAACAAATTAGGATATTAAGAAATTATTCAAATGAGAATATTATCAACAAACCAGGATATTATTAAGAAATAATTCAAATGAGAATATGATTAAGAAATTAGAAATATTATTAAAAAATGATTCAAATGAGAAAATGATCAACAAACTAGGATGTTATTAAGAAATGATTCAAATGAGAATATTATCAACAAGCCAGGATATTATTAAGAAATAATTCAAATGAGAATATTATCAACAAACTAGGATATTATTAAGAAATTATTCAAATGAGAATATTATCAACAAACCAGGATATTATTAAGAAATAATTCAAATGAGAATATGATTAAGAAATTAGAAATATTATTAAAAAATGATTCAAATGAGAAAATGATCAACAAACTAGAATATTATTAAGAAATGATTCAAATAAATTATAGTTAAAAATAGTTCGAATTGAAGTGGTGTTCAGAATTATTTTCAGGAGGAAAATCTCGTCAATCGATTAATATTATTCTCCTAAAAATAAAAATAAAACAGTAAGAAACATTAATCTCCTTTACCTGAATCCCCTAATCCCATTTTTTATAAAAAAAAAAAAAAAAAACAATGAAGAAAAAAAGTAGACAAATTTTGAATGAAATTTTGTACAAAAACGGGACAAATTTTGCGATTTGCAGGCTTGAAGAGTATCAAAACGAAATGATCGTTTATGTTCATCGAGGAGTTATCTCCATCTTACCCTTTAAGTACCTTCATCGTTATACCTTGCGATTTTGCGTGTAAAATTGAATTTAATTTAACTATAATCGACATACCTCCGAAGAGAATCCTTCGACGAGAATGGCGACGAGAAGATTGAAGAGAACATAATTTCCAAAGGTCATTAGTGCAACGAAGTAAAGAGCTGCCCAATGTGATGTTTTCTGCATGCCGTTGAACAGTACAACGTTCCAATCCTCCTGGGTCAAGATCTATATAAAAAGGAAAACGAAAAATCCTCACTGTACATTATGCAAATGACATTCATCGCGATTCACGAGACGAACGATAGGCAAGGCTTCTAACTTACGATAAACTTTTAATAAGCAATTTTTCTATTACTATCGATAATTTATCTCTCCAAATTTCATTTGGTATCTATCAGGAAACTAGTTGTATCTGTTCGTCAACTAGTTCTATCGACTGGAAACTTTACAAAAAAAGTTATAGACAATACCAATCAGTATCGTCTCGTATTTTTTTTTCTTTCAATCATTAGATATATTTGTACCAATTTCACCACGAATTTCTCTCTGTGTTCAGTATACAATAAAAGCTTAAAGTGGTTACTCGACTGTAGTGCTTTTGTTTCGATTCTTTCGTCACAACGTTTCCATTTATAGCAACAAATATGACAACGAGATGCGGTTATTTAAAAAAAAAAAAAAAAAAAAAAAAAAAAAAAAACAAGATAACAACACGCGTGTGTGCTCCGTGTAATCGATTAACTCCGTCAGTTGACAACGTACCGTGTTAATCGCGCGACAAACATATCGCTATCTCACACCATTATTTTATTGCAGGAAACAAAAATTAGTGTAAGAAAACAAGGGAAAAGAGAGAAACTCGTTAGCACGTTGATAATCTGCAACGATGCTCCATTAAGCTGTATATAGGGCGGACATAGATGGAAGTAAAGAAAATGGACGAAGCGAGGAAGAGAAAGGTCTGTGTCTACTTGACATATAATATCAAGAAAAAAGAGTAGAACGCGAAGGAGTGAAGAAAGCGGTAAAACTGTACACAACACTATATATATAACAACACGTATAGTACACAAGCGAGGAGTTCACACTTGACAGGATTGTCTTGGAACGAATAGAATCTGTCATACCTTCAAATGGAATCTCCTCGCGTGCAAACCGTACGTGTACATTCGTGGCATACTGGGTGTTCTTAACATAAGTGATTAGAATACTCTTCCTAATTAAAATCTTAAATACTTCTTTCGAATTGGAGTTTTCCAAAGTTTCGTGTTAGAGAAGATGTTAGTTACAGTCTCTGATTACAAAATAATAGTACACCTTGAAATTCTTATACAATCTTTATTTTGTATTAATAAGTATAAGGTTTCTTTAAATGTCGTTCTCGTTCACACTCGATACATTAAATGAAATTGATCAACCGAAGTAAGAAAATTATTTGTTAACAACAAACGTTTCGACTGTTGGAGTGCGTGATTCTTTCAAGTTATAAGTGAAATTGACTTGTCAATCGCATGCATCTTGAATATCTACACGAACAAAAGAATAAATATCCTCCAAATATAGTCCTGTTTTGGTTTCATTTGCATCGAGAGAATTTCGTTAGTTAATTGATAATACTCTCATGAAACTACAATACGAGATATAAGAGTTTTTAATTTGCAGTAATGCTATGATTACTATACTGATACACGCGCGACATAATTATAAAATTCAATTAGTCGAGTTCAAAATTCAAAGTTTTATCATTCTATAAGCATCTTTCTTTAAGAACAATTTGTTGTAAATGGTTTAATACTTGTAAGAACTGATGCTATCATTTTAATATAAGAATTTTGACTACATTTTCTAATATTGTTAATAAATACATTTTCTTGTACAACGTACATTTGTAATTTTGTTCAACGTATAAAATATGTGCAATACTTAGAAAAATATTATACTTATTAGTTATATTTCAAAATAAATATTGTATAGAAATTTTAAGATGTACTCGTCTCTAGGCTTCTGTGCAACACTCATTAATACGTGAATTCACACATCAATACGTGGAATAAATATCTGCAATTTCAGCCTTAGAGTAACAACATACCATGATACAGAGACTAATCAGAATTGAATACTATCATTCTTATCGTAATTTGGTACCTATTTATGGTTGTTTGCGTTATGCTATCGTATGCTCCTGTAATACGAATCGTTGAAAACTCGAAACCAAGCACTTATAGAAGTATGTTTATATCATTTCTATCATGAATGCAATTGCATAGAATGCACTTTTAAAGTTTGATTTCTTATTTTAGAAACACCCTACACATAGATGCAGATATAATTATATATGTACAATAATCTCTCGATAATTGAATCGAAATTATGATTTAGTATCCAGAAGTCAAATTTCTTTCATCTTGTGCCATGTTTGAGCTATGCAGATATTGTCAGCGTACATATTATATTTACACGGGACATATCGAGAACGATCGGGATAAAAAGCAACAAAAACTGGAAAACTGAAATTTCTATATTTTTCATTATATTTTCATGAGGGTGCTGACAATAAATTGATGAGCTGTTTCCGGTAAAAATAAGTCCAGATACGAACTTTTTTGGACTAATTTCAATTATGCGTGATTGGAAGTTTCTCAAAAGTGATTCGAATAACGTATAATTAAACATATTTTGACTCAGTTTGTGTTTGGTTTCATTCTCACCGGAAAAAGCTCACTAATTCATCGATGTACTCTCATATCTAAAAATACAATGACAAATGCACAAATTTCAATTTTCATTAATGGATGAAAGTTAACTTTATGCATGGGAATAAACATAAATGGTGGTGAAAAACATTTCGTTTCAATTATCCAGGGAATAATCGTGTCAATTATTGGAAGATTATAGTACAGTGAGTAAACAATCGCACTTATTTTTCGGAATAATATTGAAGAAAATATGAAGTTGTTGCTGCAAAGTGCTTTTTATCTAATAAAAACATATATTTCGGAGAGAAAAAATCCATTTGCGTTCGAAAATATTCGTGAAGAATTTGAAAACATTTCATTTTAAGTCACGTTTAGTAGAATCTTTGTTTCTGTTATAATTACAAAGCGTGTATGAATAAAACCATGTGTTAAATCAGCAGTGTTAAGTCACATTAGCCAGGACTATCAGATAGAACAGAATTTATACTGTATATATCAATTCAAATGAAAATCAGTTTATGCAAAAAATTCACATTTTATCTGCAAATGTTTCGTGTTCGTTCTGGGGCTTCTTTACAATAATAATTTGAAGTAAAAAAATTTCAAAAAGCAAGAAAACATTAAGACAAATTTGTCTTACTGTAATTTATACATTTCTTTTTCCTGGAATGAATAAATACGTGGTTAAGGAAGTTAACTCACTTATTGTATGAACTTAATACAGTCAAATTTCTTTACAACAAGAAAGTAAGTATATAATTTAAAAATAGAATATTTCTATTTCAAATGCATATTTAGAAATAGTATTTGAGAGAAATTTTTTTCTTTTGAATCATTCTGCGTGGGTATATAATACGGACTAACAAAAATAAACATGTTCTTTTTCAGTAACCTTGAAATATTTTAAAAAAATTTTAATGTAGCAACAAAGTATTATATAATTGTAGTTCAAATTAAACATTATGTTTTGTTTCCCGTTGATTTTTCGGTTAATTTTTAAATCTGATCTCAGTACGAATTGTGTAATTTAAACATAAGAAATAATACACGATTACTAAATTAATGCAACAAACATAAAAAACTAATACAACAATACAGTTAATTTATTCGCAAGAATTATTTTTTACTTTTAATTTTTTACAGAATTCAAAAAATACTATGAATTTTACTGATTTATGAAAACAACCGACGTCTTCTTCTTTAACCCTTTGACTGCGATCAGCATCTACAGGCATTCAGTCGATTAGTTGATCATGTTCAATAAACGCCTATAAGCGTTAGGCATGTATTTACATATGTGCACATACATACTCAATACAAAAGGTTTTCTACACTCAGCATGCGTTTTGTTTAGAAATTGTTCGCAATTAGAGGATTAAATAAAATTGTTTTTGATGACAAAACTTTGATTTTAAACTGTCGTTATGAAATCGTATTATGTAAAAAATATTATTTTTAGTTTTTATTTCAAAGAACCCTGGACTAATTATGTGGAAATTTGGATACAGATTAGGTGATCAAATCATGGATGGTAAAATATTTTATATACGATAAATAAAAGATAATCGAAAATTTTACCACAATTAATTTAAATTATATGAAATTTTATACAAGTGGAATAAATTCAGATAATTGCTTGGATCTCTATTAATTTGTAAACAAATGTATTACATATTTGCCGTTTAAAAATATGTGACATTGAAATGATCTCGTTGCATCCACCCAACCACCTTTTTCTATATACACGATGAATCATAAATTGTAATTTAACGGAAGTAAGTGAGATTATATGAATCAAATTAAGTCGAAATGAGAGAATAACTTTTTATTTTACGAAACATTTCGAAGCGTGTTTACCCAACGGACTATTTCTGTTAGAAAATCTTGCATTATCTGTTAGAAGAACTTTTACTTTCCAACATGATAAAACTTCATAAAAAATGCACGTCAGCTTTTAACTAACGAATATAAATGTTGCATCGGCCGTGATGGAACAGTGCTTACTTTGGCTTGCACTATCATTGAATCTAATGGCCTTCGTTTTTTATCTGTGAGGGGACATGATACGAATACTTTGATACCATCAGTGTGCATATTTTGAACAATATCTTAACTACATGTATCTGGTTTATGTACAAACTATTGTTACTTAATATGTTTGTAGAGTTCGTTCGCAAAACTTAAGAACAAATTGATACATTGACAGTAAACAAGCACTAATATTGTTCAGTGTACAGAAGCAATGAAAGTAGTAGTAGCTTTTAGTAAAATTCATTTTGCTATGCATCGGCCAGATCGCACTCAAATGCTTTTCGAATTTACTTTTTTGAAAAATGAAGCTTCGAACGATAAAAAGTGATTATATTATTTCAAATTATTTTGTATCATAGAATTTTCCTCAATCTACTTGTACCACAAGTTAAGATCCATAGTGTATAAGTCTCTAGAAAAGTAGATTTTAGAATGGTAACGTAATCCGTAATATATGCATTTTTTAAATAAAATGAGTTATTTTAAAAGTAGAACAAAACACTTTGCAGTCATTATTTTCTGCGTTGCTTATTCTCCCAAATAAATGGAGTGTAAAAAACATCTTTTTTCGCTACGGATTTATGTGTAGCTATACAGTTACAAACATAAATGAAAATATGGATACAGATATAAGTATAAATATAGCCATAGATATACACACAAATATAAATACAGATACAGATATAGATATAGTATAGATATAGATATAGATAAAGATGTAGGTATAGGTATAGATATAGATATAGATATAGATATAGACATAGATCTAGAAATGAATATAGATATAGGTATAGATATAGATATAGATATAGATATAGATATAGATATAGATATAGATATATATATAGATATAGATATAGATATAGATATAGATATAGATATAGATATAGATATAGATATAGATATAGATATAGATATAGATATAGATATAGATATAGATATAGATATAGATATAGATATAGATATAGATATAGATATAGATACAGATATGGGTACAGATATGGATACAGATATGGAAACAGGTATGGATACAGATACGGATACAGATATGGATACAGATATGGATACAGATATGGATACATGTATGGATACATATATGGATACAGGTATGGATACAGGTATGGATACAGGTATGGATACAGGTATGGATACAGGTATGGATACAGGTATGGATACAGGTATGGAAACAAGTATGGATACAGATATGGGTACAGATATAGATACAGATATGGGTACAGATATGGGTACAGATATGGGTACAGATATGGGTACAGATATAGATACAGATATGGGTACAGATATGGATACAGATATGGAAACAGGTATGGATACAGATACGGATACAGATATGGATTGAGATATGGATACAGATATGGATACAGATATGGATACAGATATGGATACAGATATGGATACAGATATCGATACAGATATGGATACAGATATGGATACAGATATATATACAGATATAGATACGGCAATAGATACAGATATAGATTCAGATATAGATATAGATATAGATACAGATATAGACATGGATATAGATATAGCCATGAATATAGATCCAGATATAGATAAAGATATAGCTACAGATATAGATACAGATATAGATACAGATATAGATACAGATATAGATAAAGACATAGATAAAGATATAGCTACAGATATAGATACAGATATAGATACAGATATAGATACAGATATAGATACAGATATAGATACAGATATAGATACAGATATAGATACAGATATAGATACAGATATAGATACAGATGTAGATACAGATGTAGATACAGATATAGATACAGATATAGATACAGATATAGATACAGATATAGATACAGATATAGATACAGATATAGATACAGATATAGATACAGATATAGATACAGATATAGATAGAGATATAGATATAGATATAGATATAGATATAGATATAGAAATAGATATAGAAATAGATATAGATATAGATATAGATATAGATATAGATATAGATATAGATATAGATATACATATAGAAAAAGATATAGATATAGATATAGATATAGATATAGATATAGATATAGATATAGATATAGATATAGATATAGATATAGATATAGATATAGTTATAGATACAGATACAGATACAGATACAGATACAGATACAGATACAGATACAGATACAGATACAGATACAGATACAGATACAGATACAGATACAGATACAGATACAGATACAGATACAGATACAGATACAGATACAGATACAGATACAGATACAGATACAGATACAGATACAGATACAGATACAGATACAGATACAGATACAGATACAGATACAAATACAGATACAAATACAGATACAGATACAGATATAGATACAGATATAGAATTAGATATAGATACAAGTGTAGATACAGGTATAGATACAGATATAGATACAAATATACATACAGATATAGATACAGATATAGATACAGATATAGATACAGATATAGATACAGATATAGATACAGATATAGATACAGATGTAGATACAGATATAGATACAGATATAGATACAGATATAGGTATAGATATAGATATAGATATAGATATAGATACAGATATAGATACAGATAAAGATACAGATATAGATACAGATATAGATACAGATATAGATACAGATATAGATGCAGATATAGACACAGGTATAGATCCATACATATAGATACAATACATATATATATATACATACATACACATACATATATACTTATGTGTATATATATATATATATATATATATATATATATATATTATATATTATATATATATATATATATATATTATATATTATATATATATATATATATATAAAGACAAAGAAGTATAGATTTAGAAATGGACAAAGACATAGATATAGACTTGGACATGGACGTGGATGTGGACGTAGAAGTAGATATAGATGTAAATGTAGACGTAGATGTAGAGATAGACATAGACATAGACGTAGGTATAGACACGGAATAGACATAGACATAGACATAGGTATAGACACGGTAGACACGGTATAGAGATAGATAGGCATAGCATAGACATAGGCATAAACATAGATATAGGCATAGACACAGACAGACATACACGTAGATGTAGACATAGACATAGACATAGACATAGACATAGACATAGACATAGACATAGACATAGACATAAACATAGAAATAGAAATAGAAATAGACATAGACATAGACATAGACATAGACATAGATATAGATATAAACATAAATATAGGCATAGACACAGCACAGACATAGTGGACATAGACATATCATAAACATAGATAGAGACAGAGATATAACATAAACATAGACATAGTCATAGGTATAGACATAGATATAGACATAGTCATAGACATAGACATAGACACAGGCACAGGCACAGGCACAGGCACAGGCGCAGACACAGACACAGACACAGACACAGACACAGACACAGACACAGACACAGACACAGACACAGACACAGACACAGACACAGACACAGATATAGACGTAGACGTAGACGTAGACGTAGAGGTAGACGTAGATGTAGACATAGGCATAGGCATAGACATAGACATAGACATAGACATAGACATAGACATAGACATAGACATAGACATAGACATAGACATAGACATAGACATAGACATAGACATAGATATAGATATAGACGTAGATATAGACGTAGATATAGACATAGATATAGACATAGATATAGACATAGATATAGACATAGATATAGACATAGATATAGACATAGACATAGGCATAGATATAGATATAGACATAGATATAAACATAAATATAGGTATAGACACAGCACAGACATAGTGGACATAGACATATCATAAACATAGACAGGGTCAGAGATATAACATAAACATAGACATAGACATAGATATAGACATAGACATAGACATAGACATAGACATAGACATAGACATAGACATAGACATAGACATAGACATAGACATAGACATAGACATAGACATAGACATAGACGTAGACATAGACATAGACATAGACATAGACATAGACATAGACATAGACACAGACGTAGACATAGACACAGATATAAACATAGACATAGAAATAGACATAAATATAACCATAGGCATAGGCATAGGCATAGGCATAGGCATAGCCATAGCCATAGCCATAAGCATAGGCATAGATACAGCATAGACATAATCATAGGCATCATAATATAAGCATAGATGCAGTATAGACATAATCATAGGCATCATAATATAGACGTAACTACAGTTATAGGTATAAATATAGATATAGATATAGATACAGTTAAAGGTATGGTTATAAGTATAGAAGGAGGGAGGATATCATGTGCTTAAAAATACTTAGTGCATACACAGTGTTTTTGGTGTAAAAGGGAGGAACAGTGGTACCTGAAAGACCGTGACAAGTGCCCAGACGATGTCGTTGAAATGTTTGCGATCACAGCGACACATTGGGTGCCGCGAGACCACCTCGGCACAGGTGCAGGGCCGACTCCGGTCCGCCCACATGCAAAACTTACCCCCGAACAGGTACATCCCTAGGATGCTGCAACCGAGACAATCCGCCGGCCTAAAGTATTACCGCGATTCAAATCGACGGTAAGGATCAGGGACCGGGATACCGATACCACTCGTTGCGAAGCGTCTTCAGTCTTAGGTGCAATTTCATTATTCGAATAGCATCACTGTGCAATTGTTTCAACTTAATCTAGTCTTCAGTCTCGTTCTGATTTCGAATCATTGTGGCGATTAGGAGTTTCGGTGTTTTCAATTGCAACTGATTCTTTCTCCAATCAGTTCCCAACGATATCTTGACTTATTTATCATTGTAAAAGAAATTGTCCACATACTGTGTGAAATTTACGTCGCAACGCTAAACGGGCTGATAAATGGTAATTTAGGGAAGGAAAATATTGATTTTAAACGCGTCCAGATTTTTACGCATCAAAATAGTGTCGTATTAATCTTTTTCTAATGAAATTTTCATATTACCAGAAATAGTCATCGATTTCAAAGTAAATTTATAAATGACATACTCGTGTTAGACATAGATGTTTAATCCTTTAAACGACGCTTTCGAAGTTCAAATATAACGTTGAATATTTTACGTCGCAATTCTGAACTGGAAATGAATTCCTAGCTTGGCAATTGCAATATTATTTATTTCTTCGAAAACTCCCAATATTTAGACAAGAATAAAATCGTATTTGAAAACGACGAACATTTCTTAATTTCAGAAACTAAGATTTAATTTTCTATCCAAATGGTTATTCAGATTCCCCCGTAACGAAAAAAGCAAACTTCAAGTATTTACAATTAAAAAGCATTTTAGTATCTCTTTTCCACGTTTTATTAAAAATTGTCAGGGGAAGGAAAGGATTATAAATAATTAGTGAAAATTGGGAAGTGTTTAAAAAGTAATTGGTGGATTAAAAACTTGACGTTTAACTTAAATTTAACTTAAAACAGAGAACTAATGGTAATTTTTTAGCGTAAAGCAGTCGAATCGAACTGATAACAATTGACACCGTAATAAATAAAGATTTTTACAGTAGACTGAAGACACTTCGCAGAAGACACTAAGCAGGTATGTCGAGTGGACAGCGAAAACAACTGTCACTTGAAGCTTGTACAGTCACATTCTGCAAGATCGGCGTGTCTGTCCACTTATACAAATACATATGTCTTGTATTCAGATAAGAAACAAATAGGCAAACGTGTATAAGATACTCGTATGTTGCTATAAAGCGAATGTTACGTAAGCTGTGTGTAACTGTAAGAAACAGTACGACGACGGTACTAAAATTGCAAAAGTAGAGTTGCCACCAAATGACAAGAAATTTTACATGTTATCAACGTTTGTAGCTGACATCAACGAAGATGAGAAATGTTCGTAAGAAACTGTTATTTATGTAACCGTATTCCTGGTGAATACACTCCGTGATAATAAAACGGGACATTTGAAGGTTTTCTCTATTTCTTAAAATTTACGTAACGTACTAACTTTTTTTTATCACCGGTCGTAGAGACCATTACTTATAATCTATTTTTTTAGTAGCCATGAAACGAAAAAAGCACATTAATAATGTCTTTTACGAGACTAGCAACATCATAGTATTTTAACTAAGGTCTCGTGTATTATCCAATAATTTTAATAATATCCTTAACGTAGTGGTTCGTATATGTATGTCTATTTAAATTATAAAAGAATGACTTGGAGTAATAAACTAAATATGAGAAAGCAATAAGATAGTAATAACAAATGGATCAATATGTTACCACGTAATTACATTTTCAAAATGAAATTTTGAAAACAACTCTCTAATCATCTTTAACAATGATTTTTAGTTCTTAATATAAATAACCAACGCGTTAATTTTAAGAAGTATTTAGAACGTTCAAATGTTTTATTTCATTGTTACGGAGTGTATAAGTGAAGTTATATTCAAAACGAGTACTATGTATAGTTATCTAAAATATTTTCTATAGTCAAACTGTCACGCAATTGGAACATATCGTATATTTCATGAAAAACAAAGAAGAGGTAGAAAAACAACTAAATGGTATAGTAAGATTTATCTTCCAATGACCTCATTTTTCACGTGTTGCTTCAGGAGCACATGGCTCGCATAATCCATGGTATCCCTTTTCCTTTATGGTATATTTCTGGTTAATTCGCAATTGGGACATTAGATAACGTTTCTATAAATATGTGTCACAGAGTGTATATTATATAGCTAATTCGAAACATCTAATCTCGAGTAGTTAACCCATATGCAACATGTCGCATTAAAGACTATGAAATAATGCTCTGTCAATAACTTAGCGATAATCAAAGATTCAAACAATTTGTCTTATGAGTAAATGACACGTTCACAAATACCTTGGACATGTTTAATATACTCGAATATGCGAAATTTGTCAGTTTGAGTTGTTCCATCATCGAATCAGCAGTATCGTGTAATTCTCGCTGACAAGAAACTATGCCACCAAATACACCTGTACAATATAGTTATCCTTCTTTCGAAATGAAATCACATGTCTTTTGTTTTTTTTATTTTTCTAGCTACTCAGCGTATAAAAATGTCAAGAGACATCGTTGTTCGAAAAATGAATACTTCCCAAAATGTTTCAAATGAAAGATAAGATTTGAAAATGCTTGTTAAACGGCGGCTGGATATTAAACGCGTTTATTAAAGCATGTGCCTCGTTACGAACATTGAAAGAAAGTAGCCTGTGATATAAATTTTTCAAATTACCATCCCCGATAAGTTTTCTACAAAATGGTGAAATACTTTTCTAAATGAAAACGTGTAGTCTCATTTATAAAGAAAAACGTAATTGCACATTGCAAGTTCTATGTTTCACTTACGAAGAAACTTAGATCATGAGAAGATACATCTTCTTCTAATGTTCAATATTTTTCGTTACGAAGAATATTGAAAATTTCTTTCTACCTCCGAACAAACAAAAGACAACAAACAACATCTATTCCCATTGCGTGACCCACCCTATATAACAATGAAGGGCGAACGAAAAATATACAATTTGTAATTTTCAATTCGAACTGGATCAGTTCCTGTCTAACAGTAGTAGAACAAATGCAGCAAAGTGTACCTGCCTTTGCAGAATGTCACGGTGGTCATTTATTAAAAAAGAAAAGAAAAAAAAAAAACGGCGAAGCGTAAATGTAATTTCTAAATGTAAGGTTAAAAATCTTGAATGAACTCTCAACGAATGGTTGCACAGGTACTCACTAACTGTCGACATTAGCGGTATCTGTAATATTGTTGTTAACGAACCTTATACGACTACCTGCCTCTAAATTGACTACCTGGAATCGAGTAGCTAAGGTAGAGGTATCGGGTGAACAAAAATATCTATCTACAGCGGTTAACGCAGAGGTATATTAATAGCACGTTAATTGTACGCAATTACGTGTGAGAAATGGTTGTTTCGTTTAAAGTAATCTTTATCTCGTATTTCGTACGCGTCCCGTGACGATTATCAATAATCGATCGTTCGTTCCTATTCACGATACGATTACTCTCTCATCGAATGTCCGTACACGATTCGAACGCAAGGTGAAAGACGATTAAAAGTGAAAGAGAAAACAGATGGAAGAAAGATACGGAATGAAACCGTAGACTTAAAATAGGTAAACGAACGTGTAGATATTTTAACACCAATGACATCGAATGTATTGAAAAATGACACGGAAATCGAGATATGTGCTACACTGTTAAAACTACATGGCGTAGCCCGAGGAGTCGTTAATATTCGAACAGTGATTTTATTGTTCGCGCATAGAAATTCTATCATCGTTAAAATCGTTCTTGTTGCTTACTATTTATAGATCGTGTATATTATTTCTTTGGTACTGCAATACAGGGAGCTCCAACTGTTCAACATTCACTTCGAGTCAACCAATAATTCTGTCCGCCTTCAATTTCTTCCCTATTTGAAACAATAGAAAAATCGATGCTTACAAAAGTATCATAAATGGATTTTTTTTTTTTTAATTCCAATCTCAAATTCTACGTTTGCCTTTCGAGGAAATAACGATACTCCGTATCGGTGGTTTTCAAATCGTTTAAAAGCCCTCCACCTCTCGTTTTCGGTAAAAAGGAAAATTTAAAGCGATCTAAGAAACATGTACTCCTACTGATCGCTGCATTAATAAAAAAAAATGTTTCAGTTACCGACATCTTGTTGGAATAAAAATTATCTTTTGGGTTTCTCAAAACATTCCTGTAATGGCTGGATATGTTCAAAAGAATTGATTTTACGATAGAGACACCTGAGTACTTTCATTAAAAAATTTACCACTCTGTCGCAGTTTGTTCAAAAAAAGTAGACATTACATTTTAAATAACGAAATTGGTTCCCACGAAAACCATGTTGCTATAATATATCCACCACAAAACTATACACCTTCTACAACCAACATTACTTTTCCCATTATTTAAAATAGCAAAGCGATATTCTAAGCGGACGGTGTTATTGGATCACCTTATGTTTCATGATAAAAAAAAAACTAAATTTTTGTCTTAATTATTAATCTTAAAGCAACGATGTCTAGATCATTTTTATTTTATTCATCGAAAAATATAATTTAAAGAAGAAGAAAAACAAAGTTCATCCGACGACTTTGAAATTTTAACGAACAAAGCTATTATTTATCAAAATGGCTGAATTTTATTTAATATTCCAGAATTCTCATTTTTGGAGCAAACGTGTAAAAATATACATCGTTTGCACTGTAATTTTTCGTCTCGTTCGCGATAACGTGGTAACGTCAAGTACCATAGCGTGAAAGTTAGAGATCCCTGTCATGATAATCGCTAAAATTGCTGTCAAATTTATTTGTAATTTTAGTGCCGTTTTTTTACAGTGTAACGATAGTTTGTATGATCAAATGTAATTATTGTAAGAATATGTGTGCACATTGAAACGAGAAGCAACAACGAATACCTAAAAACGCATATCAGCATGCAAAGCTTATATATAGAGTACAAACAACAATTAACATGCACGGCTCGAGCGTACGACCAATCGAGGTAAGCGATATAAGACTGTAAAAGCGCCGACATGAAAAAGGTCAATGTCTCCATCTACTATGTCGATGCGACAACTCCAATATCGAAAATTCTTATACAACAACAACGTTCTACCAGGACACAGATTAAAAGTTTCGTTGCTTCCTTGGAGGAGAAGTGAAAAAAATATAGCAGCAGGCGATATCAATAGTGCATTTGCGACGACCACACAACGATAACAAGAACAATACAGTAACAGGCCTAATTAGAGAAAAATGCGAAGCTTCGATGCAATAATGCTTATTCTCAAGATATAACGTTCCATCAAAGAACTTATATCACAGTTTCATCGAATGAAAATGATCGTACAAAGATTTCATCTACTGTCCATACCACAATATTTGTCATTTTTCGGTCCAATTAATTTTCTTTCGCGGTGCAACGGTACAAAGTAACAAGTACAGTAACACTCGTTTTTAAATTATAATTTTGAGTCCGCTGGTTTTTACATACTCGTAGCGCTTCTTTCCCAAGTGTCGGCCATTTTTATGGGCCAAGCTGAAGTCGAGACTTGCGTGTAAAACGGACGGATGAGAATATGAGACCTGGAAGGTGTGAGTATCTTATTGGTCGGATTCGCATAATCTTGGCCATACGGACGTCTAAGCGATATCTCTCTAAAGAATTATCCGTTGATCATCGCGCCATCTTATCTTACAGAAACGCAACTAACGTGTCCTTACCTGCCCCAGGTGCAACCTTTACGTCTATGTATAGTAGTTATTTTCGTTATGCGACAATTGCAAAGAAATCTATATTTTGCAAATTTAGAAACGAAGGTACATTTTTTAAAATCTACAAATAGACTGATTTGTTGAAGCTTTTTTTGAAAAGTACTTGTACATTTAAAAATTTACATAACATCGAACTAGTACATACTATGATAAGCTCCATTTGATGGTATTGTATTGCATAAAATCTTCAAGCAGAATTAGTAGTAGTTTTATAATCTTTTACTAATTAATATAAGCAGTTAATATCCTAAGTAACTTAATTTAATTCAGCCCAATACGAAATACTTTAACCCTGTTTGGTCTCACTGCACAACTATAAAGCTAGCGTGTACGAATCTCCTAATCACAGATACCCATTGATCTCGTCTCCTCATCCGTACGACTTACCGTTTGACGAGGAAAGTGAACAGACTACACCGAGAGTAGACTAATCAGTTGAAACGTATATTGAGCGACTAAAACAATTTGTTCATATTATATACATACTCGAGCGCGTGATGCGCAAGAGAATATTGTCTATCCATTATTACGTCAACTGTCGCAAAGATGAACACGTGCGTCGTCAGTTAGGCAATCGGTAGCCGATACATCATGATTTTACTTTACGCTGCATTTTTTAACAAGGGAAAGACGACTCGAACCTCCAAGTCATCATGTTGAAGCGAGGAAGGTGAGATTGTTAAAGGTGACTGTACCTTCACTTCTTAAAAAGGCTCCAATTTATTCAACAGTGTAAGTTGAATCGGACCACCCATCCCTACCCGAGCCGCACGTTCTAAACCTTAGCCACGCCTACTGCCATAGTAGTAGGAATAGATTTCAGTTGCGTCTCTATCTCAATATATATACAAATTTAAAGCTTGAAGACTACGAAGACTATAAACTACCGAGGTTTAGTTTATGCTTATATTTAATGTACAAAACGTATGTTTTATCTCATAAGTGTTATTTAGTATAAAATAGAATACTATGTAATATTAACGGTTTTCCCATAGGAGGAGTAATCAAATATTTTGTACGACGCAATCCGACTTAACTCTAGTCATTTTCAACAAACAAGTATTAAGCCATGTTTCCCAAGAGAACAATGTTCCAAAGGTATTGAAATTTAACATTCCTATTATTGCATATAAGAAATACAGAGCGAAAGGAATAATAAAAATAGAAAAATTAAGTTTTTTCTTAAAGAAAAGTATACATCTTTTTAACAAAAAGTTTTTACTTTTGTCACTTTTATTCCTGGAAAGAATTTTCCTTACTCCTACTGGTAATTATATAACCAATGCTTTCCTGGAGTATTGTAAAAAACTAAAAATTGTTGTCCTGTATTAGATATATTATAACTATTGTGTAGTAGTAATATGTCGCGTCTACGCCAATGGGACTCTGTCTGCCGCGTGTTTCTCATTATTTCTCTCTATCTCGCTACCTTCTTCGTCTGTCAGTCCACATGTGTCTGTAACTGTTGCGACTAATAACCAACTATAATTGAATGTGTGCTTAAAAATAAGTGTACCTCTTCCACTTTTCTCGCATTCCTGCCACGGGACTTGAAGTCAGCGGTAAGCTATACTTAGGTTATCTTATGGTTATGCGGGATGTCACGGTACTGATAGACAGAACTCTGGAGTTTGATCTCTGCTTCTTAAAACTAGTAAGAAAAAACGACGACAGATATAGAATAGCAAAAGATAGAAAACAGGACCAGAGAAGAAAGTGGAGACAATTTTAGGAAAGCTTTAAGGTAGGAAACTCTCGTGCGAGTCTGGTCGCCAGATACCTGCGTCCAAGACAACTCGAGAGAAGTAACGAGGAATCACATAAATTGGGAAATGAAACACAGAAAACAAAAAACAGCAGAATGCCAGAGAAATGAAAGTATATTGGAAAGTGAACGGACTAAGGTCTACCCTGATATTCGTAGTAACTTCGGAAACAGAGGACACGCTGGTAACGTCAAGATACCGCAATGTTATTAAAAAGTTTCTATACTATTAATTTGCACTGTATTTCTTGTTCGCACAATGATCCGCTCAACCTGACGTAATATTACAAATTTCAATGTATTTCTCTTGTTCACAAATAATAATTGCAGCATAAAGTTTCTAGTTTAGACTTTTTTGGTGGATCAGTTACAGATTACCAACTTGACAGCATCTGTGTTCGACCCTGCGCTTTACTCGAGATAATAGTCACTTCTCTGCTGACGATTTGTATTCATCCGCAACAGCAGATATGTGTTTCTAGCGGTCCGGTAAATACCTGATTTAAACAATTTTGCCTAATGAACTGCAAATGCACGAAAAACACAGTCGGAGAAAGGGTTCCTTCCTAAGCGCGTTCCGAATTCTTTCGCGCACCTACCTTGCTCATAGCCAATCTCATAGAAGTCGGAACGCGCTAAAACGACCCATTCGCATAAAGGTTCGTCCATGAGTTCAACTGTCTTTCTCGTGGAAATGACTCATTAACCTATTCTGGCCGATTATACCTGCAAATAAACCTCCATACACCTCAACTGTTTATGGGTCGGTAAGAACTTTTTCTGCTACGTTTGCCGTGCATTTGTGAACATATACCCGCTGACATATATTCGTGTCACTTGATTTGACAATACCTCGGTTTATGATATCTCTTTTCCTTCACGGCACTATTCTACTAATTGCGCGATTGAAATGTTATATCGCATTCGCAGAATCATTATATCACTACTCGCACAATCGAGTAGCTAAACTTCTCAAAATATTTAACCTTAATTCGACGTGAATATTGTATATATACGGTAGCTCCTCGCTTAACATTAAAACTACCGACAGATTTTGAAATATTAAGTTTTCTCGACACCCTGACGAGTAAAAAAAATCAAAATTTTTTTTTTCTTATTTTATTAAAGTTTGAAGTGTGCAGAATGTTACGTCAAAAAGGTATTTCGAAATTTAAACACTTAGCGAAGTTGCAACGATAAATAAACTCGATTATTTTTATAGGAAATCTCCGGAATTATACGTCCGATTTACTTCAAACTTTATAAAGGTATTTTTCATAGAGTATTTTACAATGTAACGTACGATTTTTTAAATATGTTATTTTTTTTAATTTTTTCATAAACGTTTAAAGTTTTGGATAAAAATAATTTGATTGAAAAAAATCAAAAAATTTTAATTTAAATTTCTTCAAACTTCGACTATTTCTACAATTATTAGAATTTTCGAAAAATTCGAAAAATTTTATCTTTAAGCGAGGAATTATTATATAATTCGATCACAGATATACAAAATTTTAAATTACATTATAATCGACACACCGATGCGGATTCGTCCTTTGAAGCAATCCGTTTCAGTTCGATTGTTTTCGAAAACATCCTCATCCTGACCTCGAATTTAAGACAATTGGCGGACTATTTTAAATATCACAAATTTATTATACATATTTAAATTTATTAACAAATGTAACGATAAGTATTTACTAAAGAATAGTTTTTTCGCTGGATTGTCAAATTATGAATCTTTATATATCGCGAGGCTGTTGATAGAACATTGCTATTTCATAACAAACTGAATACTTGAATGAATGAATAGTTGATAGAAATACTATTTCATTCGTGTGATTTGCACATAGCTTAATTGCATCGAGGTGTTTTGTAAGATTCAGCTGTTCTGGGGGATTCGTGGCTTCCTCTTTGCAGCCTTGAGAAGGGTGACAATGGTAGTGTGTGATCCTCTTCAACCTCCAGGTGACAAGAAACGCGATGCAAGGGAAACAGAGTTCTCTCACTGATAAAAAGAGACAGGTGCGATAAGGCTGAACGAGGGGAAGGAAGCGCAGAATTTCACACTACCATCGTTCTCCCAAAAGATAGGGTATCCTTTGAAGATTTTCATAAGGTAAAAAAAAGTTCAGCTGTTCTCTCACTCGATTAGTGGTATAACGATTCTGCGTATCAATATCGTAACGTCATAATGACGCTACCTAGTGTTTCAATTGCGCGATAACTAAAAGTATACCGTAATGGAAAAGGGATACTTTTTATTCGAGTTACGTTCGTCTCAAGTGTGACGAATCAGTATTGTATTAATAAAATATTTCTTGCGGGCGAGAGTTACTGTACTTTTGAAATGTGTGATGTAAGATCTTTCTTGTTTGGCGTCTATCGGCAGATTGTTTGGACGATTCGTAAAATTCTCACACTTATGTCTGTTACGCTTCGCAAAGTTTAACGAAAATTTAAACGGTGTAATATTTATTACACCGATTAAACACTCAATGTTTGTAACTATTACACGATATTTAAGAATTACCAAGCTGAAAAGAGCACCTTGAACGAAATGTCTTATTTAAATTCCATGATGAATTATTAGAATATCCTTCCAATGTATTTGAAATGAGAGTTGGACCCTTAAAGGACATATAATATTCACCAAATTGACTAAATAATGTTACATACAAAAGTATGTTTTGTGAAAAAGTTAATATCTCACAAAATATTTCACACTTTATTTTGATAAATTATATATACGTATCTTGACGATAATACATAATACATAATACTTTATATATAATGTATAATATATAATACATTGTATATAATATACAATACATAATGTATAATATACAATACATTATATATAATATACAATACATAATGTGTAATACATAATATATAATATATAATGCATAGTATATAATATATAATGCGTAATGTGAAATCCGTATCTTCAACTATTTACCAAAAATTTGCTTGGGCAATTAAGGATGAAATATCCCGTATATGTAATAAAAACAGGCTAAGGATTTTAGCGTGTTAATATATTTTTGATACGTTTTTCTTTGATATGCACAAATTTCTTAAACCGATTGCTATTTACATTCACTTTTATTCGTTTCTGTAAATATTCCATGGTAAACAAGATATCGTAATGTTTCAAAGTAAAATGTGAAGTCTCTCGTAAAATATTCATTTCTGCAATAAATATACATTTGAATACTTTCGTACACAGAGTAACGAAATTTGTTACGAATTAAGAGAGTCGGAAGAATTTGCACGCTCGGCTAATTGGAAATTCACGAAAATACATAGTAGAAGCACAACAGACATAAAGTATGGAAAAGTCAGTATAAAAATCAGAAGCATGTCAACGGCCAACTCGATGCGCGCCTATGGCGGTATGCACACGTTATAGGACGCTTTCAAACATTTTTTGCACTCGCTAAGCGGTGACTGCGAGTAGACTGCGAATAGAGAAGCGAAGAAACGTTAGGAAAATTCGGTGGTTCAAATGATCCGTGGCCTCCTCCTACCTCGATACGGCGACATGCCATAGGTGTTCATGTATCTCTCATACATACGTTACCTTAGGCCTCGCGATATCATAAAAGCAGATGTACGGTCCGCGGTCGTACGAGTTTAGCTTCGAACGTTGACAAACGTAATAATTGTGTATATATAAATATATAAATATAAATATATATGAAATATATATGTATATTTATATATATATATATTTATATATTTATATATATATATATGTATATACTGTACGCTTGTATATAGGTACTTAGCATATGTAGATGCGTGTGTAGCGTTAATATATATGTATATACGAATATATGTATAATATACACTATTATATAGAGGAAAAAAGCCTTCGAGAGATACGTGAAAAAGTATCCTTTGTAGGTACCTGAAACACCGTCACAATAGCCCAGAGTAACGAGTCAAAGTTTTTTCTATCACACTCGACGTCAGAGCTGCCTTTCATCGTTTCACAGAATTTGCAACCAAACAGGTTCATCCCGAGAATACTACAACACAACGAAACGTGCAATGTACTTCCTTATCCGTAAATATATAGATAGATAGATAGATAAGTAGATCGATAGATGGATACATGGATAGATCGGTAAATGGATAGATACATACATGGATACATGGATAGATGGATACATGGATAGATGGATACATGGATACATGGATACATGGATACATGGATACATGGATACATGGATACATGGATACACGGATACATGGATACACGGATACATGGATACACGGATACATGGATACACGGATACATGGATACACGGATACATGGATACACGGATACATGGATACACGGATACATGGATACACGGATACATGGATACATGGATACATGGATACATGGATACATGGATACATGGATACATGGATACATGGATACATGGATACATGGATACATGGATATATGCCTGAAGAAATAAAGTAAGAACATGGACGCAAGAGAGACAGAAACAGGGAAAGAAAAGTAGAATGTACGAGAGTAAAACTTAAGAATATAATTAAAAAAGCTTATTTCGATTAAGTAAAATCAAATTACTTAAAAAGTATTGGCTTTCAAAGTTTGACAACATATTGCAACGATTGCAATTAGAATTCCTTCAATTTTTGGTATAATTGTATTACCAAGTACGCAGTAGTTTAATTGGAAATTAAATACATTCGAAATCTTCGCACTTGATAGATTTGTATTAAAATATAAGGTTTGTAAGGTCACGTTTTTGTATAAAAGTTTGATATTAAATCAACGAATTTAGAAACATTTATTAAATATTTATATCCGACCAACAAAGGCGATCAATAATTACTTATTTAAACTGGAAACTAAAATCTGTACGAATTATTTTTTCGCGATCGATAGTATGTTTCAGTTCCTTGAATCGTTATATGTAATTTCTTACAGATTTAAAATTTTAACGTACTCCAAGAAAAATTTTATGTGCAAAAAATTTAATATATTTTAAATTTCATTAAATCATCATTTTGACGCCCATTGACCCCAATATTTCATTCCCATCTAATTATAGATGTAACGAACTAACTTGAATACCGATAGCGTACATGTCACTTAATGCTTCGTCGATAGTTCGGTTTTGACAAATAAAAGAAAGAAAAAAAGAAAGAAGAAATGCCATGTGAAAAGTGCAATACTTTCAACAAAAATTTACAAATAAACTGCATTTAGATCCTCGTTAATGTATCGATGAATGTCAAGCCATTAAAATCGGATATCGCAAAATTTCCCATAAGTAATATCATTTCCTTCTTTGATCTAGAAGTGTATGGTATAAAGGCTAACACTTGAGAAAGGTGGAAATAAGATACAATGGATCGTGTGTGTCTTTCTGGGCTTGTTACTTACAAGGAACATCTGCAAAGTGCGAAAAACAATATTACTAAAAAGATTAATAAAAAAGTAAACGTCTATCAAGAGACGATACACTAAACTATTTTTATTTTGATTTTCCAGTAGAAAAGGTCTCTGGTATTTCATTATTCTTCGTGAAATCTCAAATTGTTCTAATTATTGACAATAATAAGATTAATGAAAAATTGTCACCAAGTTATTGGTATACCAAGATTTACTGTCACCAAGACAGTAAAAACTAGGTAAAAGGTAGAAATCCCTAGAGAAACTTTTCCTCTTTGCCAAGTCAATTTTTTCATTTGCCCATCTTGAAAAGACTGCCTTTAAATTAGGCCAGTGTTTCTCACATTGTGGTCTGTGGACCTCAGGGATTCGTGTTTCCTCTGAATAGTGGAAAAAAAACTTCGCGTATTAATTTACTCTTACAAAAAATATCCGATAATAATTTTCTGTTGTCTCTAGCAAAATCATCGGAACATTGATAGATGTATAATCTATCAATTATATCAACCACGGTTCGAGAATTCATGGGAAAAGAATCGATCGAATAGTGGCCAATTATTTGGCAACAAATGGATTTGGAAGTGGTAATAACAATTTCTTCTTGTTGTATTGGTTATTTTGAAAGTACAGGAATAAATTGAGGACAGATAACTATCTCAGGACAATGAGGGTGTTTACTATACGCTTGTCGGAAAAAACTTTTCATACTATCTCCAGATACACGAAATCCGTTAAGAAAGAAGCGATTGTTTACCAGAATGCCTCTGCGGTACACATGCACGCTGTTATTAAAACGTGCGCAATGTAAATAAAAATTAACTTATGTAAAGTGCTGAGTTTTTATTAATCACAATGAGAACGATGTTTTTTAGTATTTAGATCAATTTTCACAGCTTCAGATACTTGTTCTTTTAACTGAACATTAGTGCATCATTATCCTTTTGAAGACGAGTGTCTTTTAAAGATAGAAAAAAAGGTAACAAGATAAGAGACGTAAATCATTTTGATGAAAGCACTATGAAGATTTGGTGAGCACTCTGCATTTTTGTACAATATACTACTTAATGCTCACTCGATAATTATTATTATAAGCAAAAATCGGTATACTTGTAATAATAGTGTCAATTCATTTCTGGATGTTTGATACGCAAGATATCATATACGTCTATGGTGAATGCCTTTACGCGGTACCATGAAAGATAAAGAAATGATTCCATGCATTTTCCATTAGGTTACAGTAATAATATAAACACAATCGAGCCTCTAGTTCGATCTTTGATAGTGTCTGTGTGTACCTGTGTCAGTTGTGTATTAACACTACCAAAAGGGTCAATTTGACTTGTTTTAAACACAACTCGATTATTAACGGTGTCTTTGCGACGAATACTATTATCTTCGATTAATTTCAAATTTTCTATATATCTAATGATACATATGGTATGTAATGATACGTAGTAATACAGTGTAAATTCATGAATGTATAACATATTTATGAATTTGTAACAAATTTACAAGATTGAACGAAATTGGTAAAGAATATGTAAAGTTTGTAAATTTATAAATAATATGTTTGAAAGGGTTTCAAATGTAGATAGAAATAAAAAACACACGAATTAAGTGTGAAATGTGATTAATTTGTCGCGAAATCGAATCCTGGTGCAAACGAATAAGTATGATTAGTTACCAAGTCGATGTTAGTGCTATTTGTTGACATATTTCGTAGAGGCATTCTTCTCGGACGCGTATGGTAGTTTTAGAGAAAATATGCACTACCCTATTGAGAGTCAGCGTTTGTTACATCAACATTTAGTTTTTCCCAAAATTACTAAATAACAAGTTAGTTTAGCTGACAATTGTTAGTGCATTACTCTGTATAATTTCAGCAACAAACCCTACTTTCTCTCGTCAGGATATCGTTTCTGTCAAACAGAAAATGTTTTCAACTCCAAACTATTCAAATTTCAACAATTGGTATTCCAATCCTTACCAATGGTTGACTTTAAGAATGTTAGTGCTTTACTCTGTATGATTTCAGCAACAAACCCTACCTTCTCCCGTCAGGATATCGTTTAGATCAGACAGAAAATGTTTTTAACTCCAAACTATCCAAATTTCGACAATTGGTACTCTAATCCTTATCAACGGTTGACTTTAAGAAGGTGGGAAGAGGGGGAGGGGGGCAGAGAGGAGAGAGGGAATGGAAGAGGCAGTCATTAAACACAAATTGGTACATGATCGGTTAAATGTAACGGTAACACTGTTTTGCCGCGAAAAACTGATTTGCAAAATGATATCACTTATGGGACGACCCGATGACTGTAATTGTGGTTAAAAAACGAGCAAACGAAGATAAGGGCGATTGTGGCGAGCGACCGGCCAATCAATTTGTCGGACGGTCATTAAATGCTTCGTAAAACACGGAATAGCGAGAGGCCGTGTACGCAGCATAATCAGATCAGAATCGGAAAAGGTACATATCGTTCATTCGCAAGCTGTCTAATATCGATGACCACACCGAGGCGCACGCACTTTGTAGGCACTTAAGGTACATAGCAGAAAGAAAAATAGGAAACGTAGCGACAGTGAGAAAGACGTACGAATACACGAAAAAATCAATAGGTAGTAGTATACATATATATAATATATGCATGTGTGCGCGCGTATATATAAATATATAAATATATATATGTATATATACACATATACACACACATATAGCTCTTATACTTGTCACTAGGTAAAAGCACCATGCACACATGAGAATATTATACGTTCATATACGTATATATATATATATATATATGTACGTATATATATGTATATATATGTATGTATATATATATGTATGTATATATATATGTATATATATGTATATATATGTATGTATATATATATGTATATATATGTATATATATGTATATATGTATATATATGTATATATATGTATGTATATATATGTATATATATATATATGTATATATATGTATATATATATATGTATATATATGTATGTATATATATATATATTTATCGATATTCATATGTATAACAGGTGTCCTCTAATAAAACGGTAAAGTAATACACGTTCGATGCCTCAAGCCATGAGAAAGAGCCAACAAGACATCCCTCATAGACGTGCCAACAAACACCTATCGCCATTACCATTACAACGTCAGAAAACGCTGCTCATAAACAGAATTGGTAGTATGTACGAGAATTGCTGCGAGACCCGATCATCTATGTGATGCATTTACGCGACGATCCATATGCCGTGAGAAAGTAAAAGCGCATAAACCAGAAAAGGACAAAAGTAAACGGAAGACATAGTCACCTAGTACATTTCGTGTTCGAAGAGCAGTGATACATAATACACAAGTTTCAGCTCCTGTAGAAGCCCGGAAGCGAACAAAAAGCTCTTTCCAAGATATAAATGTCAATGAGACTTCCGCAAATACTATGTAAAGATTCTATTTTAGTTAATGACCGTAACACTGGACGATGGACACAGGCTACGTCTCGTTGACACTTAACGTTTCGTTCGAAATTGTCTCTCCGCAATATCCATCGATAATCCAACGACTTCAATCCGCATTTGGCGATCATGCAAACGTTAGGCTGATGAGGTGATTATCCGATACAGATTGCCCGCGATGTAGTTCCGCGTCCGGGAACACGAAATGCGCGTCTATCGTCGAGCACGATACGATCCCTGGATCCACGCGAACCGCGATCCTGGAACGTGCACTTCCGACTACGAGAACCGACGATACGACAAGAACCGTGGTAATTCCGTGCCCAATGGGAAAAGGAAGCGACTTACCTGAATATAAAGATGAAAAGTACTAAAAGGGAAAAGAATACGGCAACGTTATCCATGGTTCGCAACATCACGAACAGCTGGCGTCGCAGGTTCGGCAAGAATCGCACCAGCTTCAGAATCCTCAGTAATCGAAATGTCCTCAGTACGCTCAGCCCGGAACTACCACTTCTCTCCTCGACGAAGGCTTGACAAATCTCCACTACGCTGAGAATTCGAAATAATATTCCATTCAGTTTCTTGGAATTGACATTCAATACGAAATCATTATAATTAACACATGGCCAGGGACAACTGTCAAGGCGAATATCGGAACAGTTTAGGTTCATTCATCAACGGTTAAGACTCACTGGTCTAGGCATGTCAAATTCATTTGAACACGTGAATTAATTTACCCTTTGCTACTATGTTGTGGACAGCAAATATATAGACTATTTTTAATCGTATCAACATCGTAAGTAAAATCGTGTAAGAGAATATAGTAATTTCTAAGGGAATAGGCAAAAAGAGACAGTTGTAAAAGAAAGCGTAGGTATATTAAACGAAAAACATTTTTGTTAAGTAACATTTTTCATCTTTTTTAAGATACTTGACAATATTATGCAGACACTAAAATGTAAAACTTTAGTTGAAAATTCTCAACTAATGCTACTTTTCAAATTGAAGAAAGGTGTTAATCCATTGGACTTGTTCTTTTAAGTGTTTTATTGTCCTGTATTATTGAAAAAAGCTGTTCACATAAATATGTACACCAAACATAGATACTACGTAAGTGACAAAGCTTTGCATAATAAAAAAAAGAATATAAATGAAGGAAATAATGAAAAGTTGAAGTTCACTGCAAAATTGAATCGATCGAGTCACGTATTTGGCATGTCTGCCTCAAATTATGGTAATTTATCACTTAGGTCAAAAAGAAGTTGCATATAATTCATAATACATTCTGTTTAGATTTTTCGTAAACTGTGAGTGATAAATGACAAATATTGGCATTGAGTGTAACATTTAATGGAAATATATTGCAATCTCTTAATTACCAAAATGCTCAATAGAAAGAATTTTTCTTTATTGTGACACGTATTCGAAATGTTGAACAGTTGATAAAAGAGAAATACTTTTGCTGACGTACCTGAGTACCACAACAACCCCGTCAAAGACGTTGAATCCATTGCTGATATAGCCGAATGGACCCTCCGCTATTATCTTGAGTAACATTTCCACGGCGAAAACGGCCGAAAACACAATATTGCTTATTTCAACCACTATGGTTAATTGCTCTGGCTGTTGACCAACAAACAGAAAAAAAATACCACATTCGATACGTGTATTTAAAAAACATGAAATTGTCAGTCTACTCGTAACATTAGTAAGAAAGTGGTCCAGTAACTATTAACACTGATTATTTCCTTGGCTATAGTAGTCAAAGAAACATTCGTTAATTGAAAGTCACGTTGGTTTTCCTTTTAAGAAGGTATTTGTTTTTTTTTTTCATACAAAAACAATCAATTTTCTTTTTTTCTTACATCTTTTATTAGTAGGTATATAGTGTCTAAAATATATGCTAAATATTGTACCAATATTTAAAACATAAACGAAAGTACAGAAAGTAATTTTGAAGCACATATGTAAGTGTAAAGTTCCTCTAGACATTTTTCAGGTCAATTCTTTTTTATAATTGTAATTTCAGCGTCAATATATTCTCAAAATATAAAATAATAAAATATATAAAGTAAGCGACGAATACATTTATTATTTAAACAATTTATGGTAAATGATTTAATTATTACATCATTTAACTCCTTTAAAGAGAATTTATTTTACTTAAAATATACAAATATTCAAATTGATAATGACACATAGCATCTACCAGTCTTATAATGATGTTATAGTATTATATTATTTGGAAATTTATTTAATAATATTTATGTACAATTTTAATGATTACTTTCGCGTAACAATATTTAAAATTGTACTCTTAGCTGTTACTCCCACGTAAAATAATTTAAAAACTAAACACGAGTGCATCAGTATATTGTTATTTGTATTATATTAAATAGTCGCTATTTACGACATTTATTAGTTACTATTTCCCATCTTTATATGAAATTTATACCATAATACCAAGTGTACCTACGTATTGAAAATGGAGTACTTTTTGCCTCTCTTCTCCCCTCCCTGATTAATAATAACAATTACTACTATGGTATAATAAATTTTGAAATTGCAGAAAAGTGTATCGCCAATTAAATGATTATGTAGGAGCATAGTGCACTATATATTTCGCGAATCTTTTCACATTGTAATGACTGACTTCCACTGACCTCGCGTTATAAATTATTAAATTCTTCTTAACCACTGCTATCAGAAAATCTGTATATAAATATAGAATTTCTTTAAAAAAAATAAATAACAGAAAATCTTTGGTGTTTGATAAAATGACCTTTGCATACAAACAACCATTATCACTACATGCGAACCCCCGTGTTTATCATGCACTTTTGTGGAACTCTCTCTCTTTAATTACCATAGTTTTAGGAATAATTAAAGCGCTAATGGTTACCAGAACACCGTGTATAAAAAATGTATCTCGTACATGTGAACTGAAATACTGACCTGGTTGTGGTATTCTATGCCCATGCTCAAAGTATTGATCAAAATTGCCACTAAAATACCCTGTTGAAAGTATTTGTGTTCGACCAGCTTTTTGATTGATTGTCTTATACAGCGTACCACGCTAACGCAGCGATATCCGCAAGATCTTAGAAACCTTTTCGCGCGCGACGATTTTGCCCATTTGTCACCCTCGTCTGGCCATTGATCAGTACCACCCTGCATTTCGCAGCAACAGGAGCAATTATCAATGTCTGTTGCTAACCACTGTGTACGATCCTCCAAGGTAATATGTCGATCCCTAATGCCTAAAATAAATACTCCTATATATATCTACCCACGACGTCGAATATCTCATCCATCTGTGATTTCCAGTTACATTCGTTGCATTTAAAGTGCGCAACATTTTCTAATGCTGATGACGAATTTATTATTAACCCTCGGAGGACGGAGTTCGTGGAGACTGAATATGGGTAATTTCTAACCCATGCCAAAATCGCGCACAAACAGATTTCAAAAGTGTAATTCTTTCCTTGAATTTTATGAATAGGTTTATCATAGAGATAAAAATACAGGTTTATTGTACAAAATTCGTAAATTATTATGAAAAAATAGGTTTATTATAGAGAGATGAAAAAAACCAGGATATTTAGAAAATGAATAATATTTGTTAATTTTCTGCAAAATTTCTACGCAAAATTGTATCTCTCGCGAATACAACGATCGTTACAAATGTGTCGTTGACAATCTTTACACGCAGAAGTATATTTGTTATCGATTTTTCGAAAAACATCTTCCATGTTTATGCAGCTGTTGGTTGGTAATTCTAAACGTGTGGAAAAATTCTTGAAATATTTCGACCGTTCTGTTGAATATAAAAATGTAAGGTCTCGAGTGACCCATATTCGTCCTGCGAGGGTTAATACATACGTATTGAAATAGAGTATTAATATATAAAAATGGTAAAAATTGAGATAGAAATTAATTAACGACGACAATTAGAGACGATTTGTATTTGTCTTCGTTCAAGATATAATTATTATTATTACCGCTTTATTAATACATAGTTAGATTTTAAATTTACTAATAGTACTATTGACTGAAAAGATAAATGCAAAAAGATAGAACCAAAACAAAACTAAAAAATTTCAGTACAATTGCAAAAGGTTTAGTCATTTTATCGAATGAGCATAAAATATACTCGCAGATTATGCTATTTACGAGTATAAAATATACTCAAAAGAAAGAAATTTAATTAGAAAATGAGTAAAAGATGTAATAACAATCTACGGGAAAGAAGAAATTATAAGTTTCCCGTCTCGTTTCATCGAAAGAGAACGAAACTTGTATCATACCTTTCGTGAGTGAATTCAGAAAAGAATCCAGTGCCAGCTGACCAGTTGGCAATGCTGCACTTAAAGCACCACTTAGCGCCAATAGTTCCTGACAGGTCATAGCTTCGCTTCCCACCAGTTCTGCTTGCATCTGTGGTGACACGTGCACGTGACAAGTTACAAGTTTGATAGACACGCGCGATAAATAGAATCAAAATCAACCGGTCGGTTAAGGTCATTTAAGGATTATCTCTACCCAACCGTTTGATTAATCGCACCATTTCATCTCTCGTCCCTTCACCCGCATCTGTAAGCATACGTTACCTGTCTCTTGCAAACAGTCCACCCAAAATAATACCATTTGACTTATGCTCTGCTAACATAGGTAGTCAGTGGTTCACAAAATATCAGATAGTAAAGACCGTATTGTGATTTTGAAACACTGTTATTTCGAGAAAATTATTGGAATTCAACGAATCTTTATTTTATAATAAATTACATTCGTCGTATTCTAATTTATTCTTTCGCGTGTTATATCACAAAACATAAAATCGTATAAAGCTCTGTTCTGCAGTCTTTGCACCAATATTTTGATTCCTTACAAATGTTTTGATAATACACCACACTGTGTTTCATTGATTTTTATTTAGTCGTACGTAGTAGTCAATCTTCCGATCCCAGTTTTTCTTATCTTTCTATTTGTTTTCATTTTATATGTATTTATATTTCGTTTCACATTTCTTGATTTGTCACAAATTCTTCATATATATATTATATCTGTTGCTAACCACTGTGTACGATCCTCCAAGGTCATATTATGTAACCTTACATTTCAATTTTTTTTTGCATTTTATATATATTTATATTTCACTTCATATTTTTTTGATTTGACTCAAATTTTTCAGATATATTATATTATGCAACCTTACATTTTGATCTGTATTTATTATTTTGTAGGATAACTTTATGGTGTTCGAAGTGTGGTCTCCTTGTCAAAGTGAGAGGCTAGCTGGTATGACATAAAAATAGTAATCGTGCCTAGCATGTTTTACGATTAGAGAAGCGACCTTGAGCAGCCAGTTGATTTTGTTTGACTCGACAAGTGTGAAAAATTCTCTGATATAGTGGCCTGAGGGGTGTGGGAGGGTGATGGGGATGAAACGATCAATTCCAGACGATTCTCGTAAAGGTTTTCATATTGTATAGTGTAACTCTATGTTTCATTTGTTCGTTTAAATTCACAAGATTTCATCGTAACATTGAAAAAGTACTTACTGCAAAATGCAAAATATTACCTTCTAGCGGATATTTTGATATATTAAGATATCAGAATAAAAAATAACAACTTTTATGTATAGTCATTTTCAGGTCGAAAGTCTGTGTTATAAGGTACACCAACTATTAGTAACTGTAGTATTAGAAACTGAATTTTTTAACACAAAATGAACGATGTTACTCATATTTGTGTATATTCTTTAAAAAAAAAGCGACGGATTTCTTGTTTATCTGAAAATGCTTTTGTAAAGACAATCAATAATTTCTATTTAAAATAAGATTTGAAGTATATTTAACTTTGTAACACTTAAAGTGTTACTATATCATTTTAATTCAAGATATAATCTACGAAGAGTGTAAATATAAAATTGTCTGGTGTGTTATTATTAATGTTGACTCATTCATTCTTTGACTTGTTCGCATAAACGATATTTATATTTATATCCGATTTAAACAATTCAATGGTATCAAATTGTTATTTGAAGATACTAATGAGAAATATATATTGTACACATTCGTTTAAAATTTGTAAAAGTTTAATCGAAATGAACAATTGCTCCGTAGCAAAAGTAGAAAAATTCGAGTCAGGACTTTTCAAATAATACCTAACTTGTCTACTTGAACACACATTCTTTTACACATTTCAGAATAAAAGGTTATTTGTACGTAAATGTTATACATATATAAATGTACATATATTTTATATATATTTTACCCAATGAGTAAAATAATATGTGCAAATATTTTTATTTTTCAATTCCAGTACTACTTTCCCAGATCCGGTAAAATACTGTTAAAGAATTAAGAAGGAAACTGAGCCAATGAGAACACTTGGGAGAAGAATCACAGTTCTTTCATAGTAGGAATTTTTCAAACTTGTCCATCTATATTTAATAATAAAAAGTACCTGTGTGTGATCTACCAGTGGACTCGACCAGACGTTACCATCACCGGTCTGTGTCATTTTTTCGCTCGAACATACGTTACGCTCACCAGGAGATACTGTCGAAATAGCTTGCAATGCGTTTCCAACGCTGTTACTACCGTGCAGTAATACGACATCACTGAACATCACGCTACTTCTTCTACGATAATGTGTGCAAGGTGGACTTAACAATGCGTTGTTTGTCTGAAAAATAATATTAAAGTTTCGAGAATTGAACGTCGAGTCGTTAAAATTGTTTTTTTTTTTATATCGGTCTATTCGTAAAGCCGTTTAAATCAGGTACAGTTTAAACTTGATAAAATTTGAAGTTATTCAGATGAGAAATACGCTTGTTGCGTAGTTACAGTTATATTATGCTGTATCATTAGTAATATTACCTTCAAATGTAACGTGTACATTAAACAATTTGTCTCGTGACTACGGTACCTGTATAATAATATTACCCTTAAATGTACCGTGTGCATTAAACAATTTGTCTCGTGACTACGGTACCTGTATAATAATATTACCCTCAAATGTACCGTGTGCATTAAACAATTTGTCTCGTGACTACGGTACCTGTATAATAATATTACCCTTAAATGTACCGTGTGCATTAAACAATTTGTCTCGTGACTACGGTACCTGTATAATAATATTACCCTTAAATGTACCGTGTGCATTAAACAATTTGTCTCGTGACTACGGTACCTGTATAATAATATTACCCTTAAATGTACCGTGTGCATTATACAATTTGTCTCGTGACTACGGTACCTGTATAATAATACTACCCTTAAATGTAATGTGTACATTAAATAATTTGTCTCGTGACTACGGTACCTGTATAATAATATTACCCTCAAATGTAACGTGTACATTAAACAATTTGTCTCGTGACTACGGTACCTGTATACTCGCTTCAGTTGCGTTAGAAAGGATGTTGTCGCTTCCATTACAGGACACCGAGGAAGTTCGATGAAGAGCCAGACGATGGCACACATTCGACGACACATCTGCTTCGGAAACTTCAGGACTCGCGTGCGGTGCAATTGCCAAATTTCCGTTGCTTCCACCATTATTGGCAACGGCGGTACTGAGAATTCCACTCTGCGTTGGTGGGCTAGTCGCTGTAAAATCTGCAAGCGATCCACCACCGCTGCCTATTCCTTGTTGTTGAGAATGCTGTTGATGTTCCGCGTAATCGATAGCTGCCAAAAGTCGGGGACATCTTCCATGATGAAATCTTCTGTCTGATAAATGATCGTGAAATTGAAAATAACTTGCAACTTCCAAAATTGGTTGGCCAAACTTTACCAGCATATTGATCGTAACGATGAAAAAATGTGGTTGAAATGCGTATCGGAAAAGTACATGTTTTCCTATGTATATAATCAAAATCGATATTTTCCCTTTCGAAGAATAAGTATAGTCGTGTACCTCACTGAGTACAAAGGGTAATTATAATCAACCACTGAAAACTAAATGCCATACGTTGTTATGTAAGATTTACAATAGCGTAATATAACCTTGTCACGTAACATTATCGGGAATAAAATTGTTAGTATTGATGAGCTTCTTTCGATGAAATTGACTCTGAATATGATATAATTTGAACTATTCTTAATTATACGTTACTGGAATTATTTTTGAAAATCTTCCTAATATGTATAATTAAAAGTAGACCGAATAAGTCGTACTTGGAATCATTTTCATCAAAGAAACTGTACCGTTAATAATGTTATCATGAAGGCATAGTAGAACATACATAAATTGTTATTACCATAACAGGATAAAATTCGTTCTTACGTTGAAAAAACATAGGGAGTGATTTCATTATTTTAATTCAGGGTAAATATTATCGCTTGAAAGCGGGAATTACTATATACTATGTAAATAGATCTTCCTCTTATTGAATTGGCTATTTTGTTCGATGTCGATATTTTCAGCGATTTTCAACTCTGTTTTTCTCCAATCATATCTTAATAATATCAAATAATTCTAACATGCTTGACACTTTATTCGAGGGTTGGAATTTTCACCCTAAAGTACAACTTTCAATCGTTACAACTGAAAAAGAAAGTATAATAATTGTGAAGCCATATTTGTACAACATTTCTCCATTCCTAGTAAAGTTTGGCCGAATAATTTAGGAGCATTCTGTATAGGGTTACTCCAATTGTGAGATAAATGATAGTTGGAATAATGCTTAAGGGGAGACAGCACTCTGAGACGTCAGAAAGTAGCAGTTACTAAATGAAAAATGTAGTCTTTTTCAGAGAATACAAATATAACTTTCAGCTTCGTTTTACAATTTTATGAAAGTAAAAATCGTACAAAATGGCGAAATTATTCGCTATTCCTAGAATTTCTTCTGGTGAAACATTGTTTGTTGGCCGCTACAGTTGACAAGAACTGGGATGTGTAAAATAAAAAAATGTTGTCGATTCGTAAACTAGAGACTATTGCCTAAAATGTAACGTACGATTTTTCGAAAATTTTAATAATTGTAGAAATGGTCGAAGTTTGAAGGAAGAACAATCATTTTTATTCAAACAAACGACCTTAAACGTTTACGAAAAATGAAATAATTAACGGATGCGTAGTTCCGGAGATTTCGTATCGGCCAGATTGAAAAATATATTGTTGAGAAAAACGTAAAACAAGTTTATTTATCGCTGCAACTTCGCTAAATGTTTGAATTTCGAAATATCTTTTTGACATAATATTCTTCACACTTTAAACTTTAAGAAAATAAAAACAAAAATTTGATTTCTTTGACACACCAGGGTGGTGTTCCCCCTTAAACTACTAGCTTTACAAAGTTATAACCCAGGATAAAACTCTTCTGTTTTTAACACAAAAGTCAAATGACTTGAAAATGATACGTTGATTTTCTTCCGTTAAAAATAATTTCGAGGTCCATTTAATCGGTTCAAATGAAACGTTACATCTTTTCTTGATATTATGTTAGCCAACGAAAAATATAAATTCGTTAAATTATTGCAATATCATTTTAAATCGACCGATGGAGTATTGTGAGAATGTTGTCTCTTCTATTATTTTATAAGATACGTGTAAGTAGTTTAGGCGTTAATTCAACTGACACTTATTTTGAAATACCTAATCTAACGAAAATATACTACCAAAGACTAAATCTTATTCAGAAAGTATGAAAATCTTACCTCCAGGTAATCTATTCGGACTAGAGCCGGTTGCACTTCTTCGGAACGAATGTCCGTGTTGTTGTTGTTCCTTAAGTAAATTTTGCTCACGTTTCTGCTGCTTTTTGTACAAATGCAGTCGATATCTCTTCATTAGTCTTCTCTTTCCCCTCCGCCACAGGTGTGCGATATATCTGAATGAAACGAAGCAGTGAAAGACAATTTCAAGCGTTGGCCCTCATTCGTAAAGTGGGCACTAAATAGATTCCTCTAGATTGTTTCGTTTAACATTAAATTTCATTAATTACGTACACGTATAAGAACTTTGTTTGAATAAATGGTTGATCCGTACATTGAAATTTGTCGATAAATCGAATCGTAGATAAAGGATGTTCGCGTTATTATTTCCCAGTGAAAAATTAAATAAGTAAATCTTCTTAACGTATGCCTTGTACTAAGTTTCGGTATTTTTATTTTGTACAAAATTCGTTTATTTTATCGTATAAAAACAACCAGCAAGACGAATTCGATAGCAGGTCATTTCAACCAGGTCAGAAATGAAAGACACATCTTAGACACCCTAGAAATGGAACTTGAACAATAATACAGTCACCGAGAGTAACGTTGTTATCTCTAATCGACTCGCTAGCCTCAGAGTACACCAAGGGGTGAGAAACAATGAGAGCGAGAGAGATACTGTTAATGAGCAAGAAACAGTGAGCGAGAATGAAATGGTGATAAATGGTGGGGATAAATATATGACAGCTAATGAGGCAGTAATCGTGACAGTTAATGAGGCTAAACTGTGCCGTAATTTCAAAAACTCCAAACGAACGTATTCATTTTTAAAAACATTCTTTTTAAAGATCTCATAATAATACATATGTTAAAATCCGTGTATAGAAGTTGTAAATTAAAATTATTTTTACGACAGCATCAAATAATAGCAAGGTGATGATAAATATACATTGGAAGCACATATGTAGGTGTATTATTTCTATAACAGAAAATAATATTACGAGAATCTCTTGAAACCAAGACTAGAGAAATAAAACCATGTAACTGTAAAAAAAAAAAGAATTGGCCCGATACATCTCTGACCAAAAGTGGAAAACATGAAAAGATACGACAAGTTGTTAAAAACCAATAGCTCAAATTCCTTTAGAAAATTCATTTTAATGTTAAGATAAAATAAGTCTATTATTATATTATACGAAAATAAGTCTACTATTGTATTATACAAAAATAAGTCGAAAATTATACGGAAATAATTATATTATACATGTTAAAATTGATGGGCTAAAGTATATATAATACTCACTGAAATAAACAAAAACGAGTTAGTAAACATTGTTCTAGAATTAAATAGTTTCCACGTTACGAGGCATATGTTCATAGGTTGTTCAATAAATTTTTTCGTTCGACAAGTTTTATCGAACGACGAAACTTATTGAACAACCTATTACAGCTCATGCTTCAAGTGTAACATGTATACAAGAAATGAAAGCGAAAAACAGGATTTAAGAAATGATGGGGATAATTATGTGATAACCAGAACGATGATAGTGTACTCACTTAACAATTTCTGCGTAGCATGTGGTTGGTTCCGAAGTATTCGTCGACGACGCAAGGGTTGACGTGGAATGAAAACGAGCTCGCTCTAATCGCATTCTTTCCATCTCCCGTTTTTTTGTTTCTGAGAATTGAGTTGCTATCACGACTAAGCACAGATTAATCATGAAGAAGGATCCTATCTGTGAATCAAATTTGTTTGCAATTTAATAACTTCTTTCTTCGTGTCAAAAGATCTTGGTTTATCATTTATCTAGAAATTTTATCGTTTATAAACTCGTCGAAGAATCTATCTTCGAAGCACTTTGATTTAATTTCGACACTAATTATAATTTTTCTTATTTATTTCCAATTAAATACATCGTTAAGAAAATTCAAGAAATTTTAGTTTCGTTCCCCGATGAATCTTTAACTTTTGAAGTAATATGATCTTGATAAACTTAAATCTAGACAATTTGACTAAGTTTACAATACAAATTGTACAATAATAACACGAATAGGAATTCTAGAAACTGGTTATTTGACGAGTTACTCTTTTAAAAGGAAATTTACAAAAAGTTTTCCTGAAAACAAATAAATTTCAATAAACTCAAACTTCTAGGTAATCAATTACATTTAAGGCAGAATTTACTGGATTAATTTACTTGCTAACAAGATTAGGAATAACAATGTCCTTTTACTGAATTTTCAAAAAAAAATACCTGATAAACTAATAGTTTCAAGCTTTTCTTAACAGAAGTAACACATCGAATTACTACCAGCTGAGATTCACATTTGTGGTATTATCTTAACGTTAAATACAGAATCAAACATCGATTATTTTTTCTGGGATTTATAAACATACCACAATTAATAGGACGAAGTATATCCAATCCCAAAAAGAATGAGCATCCTGTACGTAATACATTATGTCTGTCCATCCCTCGAGACTGATTACCTGTGATAATAATATCATCTTATTGATAATATTATAACTTGAATGTACTATTCAGAAAATTTGGTAATGAATGAATTAGATATTCTTTCTGTAATTAAGTATTTCAGGAAAAGGAAAATTATTCTGTTTATTATATCAAAATTATTATATCATTATACTACAAAAAATAGTCGAGACACCGAAAGAGAGGAAATAAAAGAGAATGATCTTTTTTTAATTTTTAGATAATTTTTACAAATTTTTCAAAATTTACCTATTTTTCACAATTTTCTAAAAATTTTATTTTCTTTTTTCAAGAAAATAAAAAAATGTTTACATTTTTTTTTCAATTTTTAATTATGATCTTTGTCAGTGGAAAGGTCTGTCCATGATTGGTCAATCTACTTGACTAAGACTTTAATCATAGTAAGCATTATACGTTTCTCCGTACACTTTTATTCAAATCTCTAGCATGTGATAATGCATCGATATTTGAGAAATGTTTTAAAGATGGAAACGAATCTAGAAATTGATCTAACGTAAAGATTTAGTTTCTAAATGCAAAAAGAGTAGTATACTCACGAGAAATATTGCCACCCAAGCAAGACCGATATTATCAAAGGATATCGTTCCTTGGAATGGATTGTTACCCTGACCCTTGCACTCCGTATAATAGTAATTCCAATTAACACAGGTATCGTTGCTGATAAACGTTGTATTATTATTCGGCAATGCTGTGTTGTTGCAGATCACATTTCCTAAAAGCGAAAACACTTCAATAATTCCTACAGTGTCGTCATTCGAATTACAAGTACAATGGAACCATAAATCTGTTTCTTGTGTATATAAAAAATTCGAAAACAAAAAACTATCTTCACTTTTTCATTTTAACGAGTAGTTTTAGAAGTACAACAGAATCTCGATTATACATATGTGGTAAAAAATAATTTTAATTCGATTATTCTGGACTTTATAATCGTAAAAGTTTGTCTCCTTGAAGTTTGTAAAAACATTGCTCGATCTTTTGTTAAATGATAGTAACAAAAGGAAATCAATTGAAAATAGTGAAGAAAATAATACAAATTATTTACAGAAAAATTTAATACGTGACACTAAATGAAAGGAGAGAAAATGTTTAAATATGCTAGAAAAGTTTTACGTTTAAAACATTTGAAAATATGATCATTCGATTCCTTAAATACAAACAATAAGTTAGTTATAAATTTATGCTATGCAAGTGTTATCAAAGAGAGTTATCCTAGAATCCTGAGAATCGCATCATATACGTACATGACATGTGTTTGGTATAAATTGTTCAAATTTATATGCAATAGTATGGAAATTCGTGTTGGACATATTCCAAAGAAGCAATAGAGAAGGCAATATTTCAAAGATGATAAATGTTTCGAGTAAGAAAACAGTCTTCATTGGAACAGAGGATAGTACCTTCAAGGTTTTAGAATAAACCTTAAGGTCTACAGATGATTTTATCACGCAGCCCAAAATTCTTAAAGTTTACCAGAATTCACGTAATTTATTATTAAGGAATAATTAGGCTTATTAAAATTAGCTTTGGGTTTGTTCTTCGAGCAAACTAGATACTTTGATTTGACATAGAAAAGAAACGCAAAATGATAAATGTCGCTAAATAATTAATCACAGTTGAAAGGTAAATCTAAATGAGAGTCATGAGCATTGAGAACGCGTTTTCTTTTTTTTTAGACATATTAGAAAAAATGACCAAATTGTCACGATGATAAACACATCGAAGAGAAATTAAACATGTCGGAGTCGTTGTTATAACAGATTGTAGTGGGAGAAGCACTATTTTTTTTCATTGGAAGATTTCATTCTTTGGAAAATATTTCATTGAAATTGAATACACGCCGATCGTGGGCGTGTCAAAAAATTCTGTCGTTAAAATTATCGAAGTTGTACTCACCGAACTTGAGCGGCGGCAAGTTACTGCAAGAGTGCATTCCGTTGTCGTCGGGACGCGAGCAAATGTAGTCCTGACCTTGATATTCGAAGTACTTCTCGAGATCGCTGGAAAATCAATGGGCTACGATTAACATCGAATGAAATATCACCGTACACACTGGCTGTTTCTTTTTCGAATCGCTTCTTATAATTAAAAGGTTGCGTATGTATGCTTTATGCATGGATGCACTCGTCACATGCTTTATTTATGCGTACACCGTGTATATGCAGTGTGTCTGACGATATATTATATCTAGAGACTATATAAATATATATATAAATATATATATAAATAAATATATATAAATATAAATATAAATGTAAATATAAATATATAAATATATATAAATATATATAAATATATATAAATATATATAAATATATATATAAATATATATAAATATATATAAATAAATATACATACATATATATATATATATATATATATATATATATATATATATTACATGTGATATACCTATAATATAAAATATACAACATAGAGTAACTTACAAAAGTATGCGTATTCCATGAACTTTCCACTTTAAATGATTAGTACGTATATTGTAGAAAGAAATGTGATAGAAATATTAAGGTGGAATATACGTGTATAGATTATCTGACTTTTCGCTCAATAGCTATTTTATTAAGAAATAATACGATATATATGTACAACATACATATTTCAATTAAATGTAATTTAAAATATTACTTATTCCTTTTATAATTATATTTTTCATTCGGATAGGAAGTTAAATTTTTTTGTAAAAAAAAAAAAAACAGTATTAGTGCATTTCTTCAGTTCTGTTTATTTAGCATATTTTGCTTCAGATACGATTGATCGTTTCAAATAACCCAGTTTCTAAGATTAGGAAAATTAGACCAAAATTAGCATGGAGAAACGTAATTGCTGGTAGCCGTCTAACGATAAAAATTTAAAACAAGAAAAGGAATGGTGGCATTTAATTTAAGATCTGTGAAAGAAAAATACTTTTTGGAGAGGAGGAAAGAGGCGCGCTTTTAAAACGATGCTAAATTTTTAACTGTTACTATTAAAATGCAATGAAAAATACTTTTTAGATTAATTTGCTATGTACCGATGCACGATTTAGATGTCACAAATATACGAATATTTTCATTAACGAAAACATTTCACATTTTTACATTTTTCGTTTCTTAAAAATAACTCACTAAATCTTTACAAATATACTGACCTTTTCATTTTATCTAGGCAAGAAGAACACAAAATACAATTTTACTGTTACGCGTTTCTTGTACCCTTCTCTTAACTAATTTATATGTATTCTTATGTAGACAATCGAAGTAAATTATAGATCTCGTTTCTTTTATCGTGTATTGTGTTGTACAGGGTGGAAATAAATGTTATTTGAAATCGGAAATTACTGTATTATCAATTATCTGATTATCGAACGTGAATCGTTAATAACGCGCAGACTCGCTTCGTGCGAGTATTTCCAGAAAATGATGGAAACGATATTAATTTTGTAACCATCAATTGCGTACCGTATCAAATATTTACAGTCTCCATATGGTACATTAAAAATCCTAATCACAATAAATCGCATTAATTTTCCATAAATAAAGTGGATATCACTCGTCAAATAACACATTACCCTTTTATCGCCTTAATATTTTCTTCGTATTAATTTTTCATTAATAAAGTAGATATTATTCGTCGGATAACACTTTTATCCTTTTGTCACCTTAATAGTTTCTTCATATTTTCTTTCACAATGTGCAAATCGTTCAAAGTGAAACAATTACGTTATACAAATACATGTGCAACTCTCTGAACATATATATATACATACATATACATAGGTATTTTATATATGCATATGCCTATGTATGTAACGTAGAGTGCACAGCAGTCGGCGATAAGAAAAGAAAAAAAAAAGAACAGACGTAAATATCGAGTTTGCGTGCACGCAGTTGGCGTTGCATCAAAGAACAAACGATAAGGAAAGAAACTGCTAACGCCCCTTTAAGAATACCGTTGCAGTGTTGCCCCGTGGATGCAAGAAAGTAAACGCCCTTGTTCGGCTTCGAGGGTTGCTCTTATCGGTGTGCTATTCATTCTCATCGTGTGATGTAGCGCAACCACTAAACAATGTCGGTTACTTCGACAAAAACATTTAATAGAGATGCATCCGATACGACCACGTACTTATACACGGCTTGTTACTGCAAGCCACTATAAACTACTGTAACGTAATTATTATATCGTCGCGACACCTTTTTTCAAAGACGGATTTCATTAATTTTTTTTCATCGACAAAAATGCTTCTGACTGTTATTCTTTGGATAGTATTCACGGATACTAAATGCGTATTATCGATATCTTTTACCTCTATTGACGCACTTCGCACAACAGGAAATTCATGGTGTTGTTTCATTATTTTTCTTCTGTATATACATTCATAATAAGTACATCCTTTTGTAAAAGCACGACATTTTTTGAGTACATTCCGAATTTACTTTAAAATTCGATTTTGTACTATCAATTACAGAATAACCTTCTGATCGATTTTACAAATGAATTGAAATTTACTGTTTTGTCAATAAATCGTGGTATTTAGTCGGTCGTAAAAAATCTTAACGCTATCGTCTAAAAATATATCAACTTTGTAACGTATATATACATGTATATATATAATAAGTTGAATTGTTTTAAAAATTAAAGTTGTACTGAATATTTAACGTTAGAGATACATTTCTAAAATTACAATTATCGTTTGAAATAGATGGCTTGCAGATATGTTTATGTTTTGCAAAAATATGCAATCTACTTTTGACAATTGAAAAATGTTCTCTGTTCGCAGTTTTGTTGTTACAAATAACTGCGTGTAATTTTGATCTCCATTTCTTTTCAAACTATAAAAAAAAGAAAAAGACTTTATGTTACAAACCGAACAAAAATTGCAACGAAAATCAACATAAATTGACTTCTAAGCTTATAATTGTTAAGACATTAATCGGATTTGAACCTTCTCGATGTACCGCATTTTGCATTTTATTACTGATACAATTAATGTTAACCCTGGTATAAATTTTATAGTAATGTTGACGCGATATCGTAAAAATATATTTTTTAAACACCTGGTACGTACGAGTTAGATCGATACGGAATTCGTATCTCAAAACCCAGCGTAGACAAAGTAGTAAACCGCAAATCCATATTTCTTCGGTAATATGTTTGATTTAGTTAATTATAATATTTAACACCAGATTTGACCGTGTATAGTAGAAATACTGCGAGTCACATTCGAATCACCTGTTAATCCACAAAGTAAAACCATGCAATTTTTAGTGTCGCATTTTAACGTCAAGAGTCTAATGTCTAAGGCATTTTAAGCGTTGATCCTTCTCTAACATAATAACGCGCTGAATTATTTCGCACCAGCAATGGCGCTCGTGCACCCATCAGGCTACCCCTAATGGACGTGACCGCTTCTATAATACAGCATAACTATGTAATTACAGTAGCTCGCACTCAAAATCGTCCATCATTTTTGGCTCTTTGTTTTTGTTCGTGAACTATAATATATAGGGTTGTTCGTTCAAATACGTTTCGTTAAAAACCTATTACCGTAATTTTTATAACAAAATCCCTGAACAAAAATTTCCACAGATCTATGTAGACACGTGGAAATTATTATAGAAAAAATTGTTTCCTTAGACGTTATTTTTTAAGAGATCTAGAGTTCAACAACGTTTCTCTTTAAATGGAGTCATATGTTTTTTTTTTTATGTAACATAAAATCTGGTATCAAGACGAGTTCAAAAATTTGTGATAACTTTAACGTATCAGAACTGTATATAATTCAAACTGAAAAACTAATAAAATATGATACGAAGAATTAAATACAAGTACGTAGTTACGTTGGAAATATTTTATAAATTTAACCTAGAAGGTGTTCGATATCATTGATACATTTTTATAAAGTATAAATAAATGAGTCTTTGATTATTTATTTACTTTCAGGACCAATATTGGTGTATTCCAATCTCATTCACTTCCTAAATAATTCTACATTTGTGGATTATCAAAGAAAAACGAGAAATGTCCATATTTTAGTTAGAAAGAATTGCGGTAGTCATTTGTTGTTAATGAAAAAGTAATATTAAGTTAAAGATTACAAATGAAAGGAATCGAACGATTTTTAACAGAAAAAATAGATTCAGTTTGTATGGCACGGTTGAAAATAAAGTTCGTTCGTATACTAATAGCTGAAAACGAAGAATATCTAGTAAAATTCTAAGTCGACATTTGTTACTTTTAATTACAAAAGCAGTTTTATATTTTGTTCGTATACTATTATAATACTAAATATATTTTAAAGCACTTTCAATAATGCAGGGTGTTTGTTACATTTTTGGTTTCCTTCATTTCATTAAGCATTAACCCCTTTCGATCTTCAAACTTTCATGTTCAGTTTACCAATGTTACTTAAATATTTTTCACATTTCCTATTTTCTTCGATAGTCAACATTTATAAGTTTTTTGTGCTCAAGGTCGTGTTATCATAAATCGCTGAGTTCGTTTCGTTGCCAGCTCTGGTGTTGCGTAAATAAAACAAGTGTTTCCATTTTAAAAATATCGAAGACTTTAAAATCTCTTAAAAAACATCGTTAAAGAAAAATTTATTCCATCGTTATATTTGTTCTCTTCAGTTGCATAACTTTTCTTATACATTCTAGAGCATTTTTTATACAGAGCACTCTGCATAGACATGATACTTTTATCACTAAGTGTAAGAATATTTATACCGTGTGACTATCCGTTCCAATCTAAAGAATGATCAAAAATTGTGAAATACGTGAAATTCTCTAAAATATAGTATATATAGTCACATGCTTTTTATTACATAGACTTTTAGTTGTAAAGACGCGAATTGCTAGGTTCAAGGTCACCCGAAGAACACCATATTGAAAATCATTGAATATTAATTTAAAATTGATTTTTACACCAACTATAAAATTATGTACAAATAAATAAATTAATTAATTCCAACTATTCAATATACCTCACCCAATAGACATTCTTTACTCTAAGGTACGAGTAATTTACAAAGACTCATCCTATACACTGAAAACTTAGTAAAATCGATTAACAACAGGTTTAGAGAAGTATAAAATAATAAAATATATCATAAAGAATATCGAGTTTATAATATCTTATAATCTCAGTATTCGGGTTTCTGATATAATAGTTGGACAGTTTCTATTAATAAAATTCTTTTTATCTATGGATACAAATGTATTTTTGTTATTATGTTGAAAAATATTGCATTTTTGTATTTCATTGTGTAATAATAATAATTTAATATCTCTACATTAATAGTAAATATATTTATATACTCGTATGTGTACGTTGTGTACTTTGTGCAGATCAATGCGTTAGCATGACTGCTGGACGATGTTCAGTCTGGGCTACTGTACGTGCTTGTGGGTGCTCTTGCGGTGTGTTGATCGTGCTTCTCGTTTGAAAAACAGCTAATCGAATGTCTAATGACTGACGTTGCATCGAATGCGTACTAGTGCGAGTGCTGAATCTTGCGAAATCGTGCAATCGTGCTTGTCATAATTGAACAATTACATTTTACACTTGCAACTTTTACGAGCTAACCATTTCAATATCGAGTAACCTTTTCCCTCTTGAAATCCTGGGAAGGTTAACCTAAAATTACGCAGCATACTGGACGAAACAAGTGTACAACCACTGCTACACATTTTCATTATTTTTTACATTTTTAACTTTGCTCCATTACTTTCTATCTGTACTACTTTCGAAAGTTGACTCTTATTTAGAATTATACGTATATTGCTACATATAATTTTGCACGTTTAATTACTCTTATCAGCAGACATTGTTATTTACAATTTTCGGTCCTTAAAGTTAGGTTACTAGCAGCTGAAATATACATAAATAGAAGACAACCAGAAAATGAAAGTAGAAAGAACAATAAATCCAATAAAAATGAACATATTTATAACGAGTTGTAAGATTAGGTTATCGAAATTTCTACCAAATTAGAGGAATATGGCCACCTTGACACTACCCCTTCTCTTCCACGACTGGCGCTATAATATCACATGGGCTGCGCGACATAGATGCGCAGAATCATTATGCCACTAATCGCAAGACGGAACGTCTCGAGCTCTTCAAACCTAACCTAAACAGTTATATGCGACAATACAAGAATCACTATAAAATTAGCCTGTCCAACACAAATGATATCACGAGCCATTTTCTCTATCCAAAAACTTGCAAGAGCATCATATAAACTAAGAAAAATAAAAGATTCACGATAATAAATTAATTCGTGGGAATTTTTATCGTAGATCTTTTTCAAACCTGAAAAAAATAGATAGACCAGAGAAGTAAACATTTTTGAGGTGTTCACGTGTTCAGAATCGACCAATTAAAAAATTAACTGAATATGGCAGAAATCAGTTCGCTACGAAAAATTGAGCAGAACAGACACCTGTTAATTCTTTCACTGTTATTATAAGTATATTATATTATAACATATTACCCAGTTTTATTGTATTATTATCGCTAATATTATATAAGTATTATTACAGACGAGATCTTGTTTAAAAAGATGACAAATATTTGTTTCTTTGTCTCTTTTATTTAGACAAATATTCATTTTTAATAGCAAAAATTAAGTTAATTGAGTTTTCTTCGCAAATTTCGTAGGTGTGCCGTATTAATTACCAGTTTTTCACATCACCGACTGTGTCTTTTTTATTTTATTCATAATAATTTAAAAACATTTAAACTTCTATATATTTGACTATTTTACAGGCGCGTATCTATTAATCTCGTTCTGCTTTGATGTTAGTCTTATTAAAGAAAACCATTTCACTATATTTAGCAAGCTTTTAGAATCGGATATTTCATATTAAGTACAGTTGCCCTATATCGAGAGACTGGTATGCGAAGGAAAGCACGATCTTTGCGGCGAAAAACACATTTAGCGGTTTGTAGCCTTAAGGTTATCGCTTTTCATACCACTCGTATGTGCCTGAAATAGTTCACTGTATCCCTTCCACCAAGTATACCTATGTATAAGATAAAAATCCGTAACAGAGCAAGAACTTGAAGAACAGAACTGGTTGGATAGCCCTCTTACGATGAGTAAGGTAGCTCTCGCTATCTTCCCTCGCTCTTAATAGTATTTCCATCTAATATACGTTCATTTTTATTATTTCAGGGGAATACAAGCCAAATCCATCTCCTATTCAACCGTAACACCAGATACAATAGGTTACCGATCCAATGAACGAGTTATTTATGAAATATATGTCATTGCATTTAAATCGCGGAATGTTATAATATATTCTTAATAGAAATTTGTTTATTAGATTATTCATTTATTACAAAATTAGTGGAGCTATCAGTAGTTCCTATTTCGTAACACTGGTATCCAAATTATGTCCACGCATCGGAATTTATCCTCAAAATGTAGCAATACATACAGATTTAATAAATAATAATTTAGTCCTTGGATTGATAATCTATTTTAAACTTTATTTTAAACTGTTTTAAAGCACGACTTGTAAACCATATATACACAGTGGGACAAAGGACCATTCCAGCGACGAATAATTCAAAATATTCAAATTAATGTGTATATGCTTCTTATGTCCTTTATTATTTACTAATATACAAATTGATGTTTACTATCATAAAAAGTGCAAAATTTAATTATCAATTATTCTTTGTTGTTATTGTATAAAACAGAATATGATTACAAGTAAATTTTGTATAATGTCCATCCACATACAAAGGTAAGTCTTCTTTTGGAGTATATTTAATTAGAGTAGATAACGATGATGATACAAGAATTTTTTTCGTTCTTCTAATGACTCTCGATATTTAATTTCTTAATGAATGGCTCCATCACCTCGAATGCTGCCAGTGCATCCCGATTCCCAAGCTCGAATTCGATGAACGCCCTCCCGATAAGACTTGCTTCGAAAACTAGCCGTGTGAAACTTTTCAGCTTGTATTTCACATAGCTCCATAGAACATTCCTTAAGACATCGATATGTATATAAATCCACCAAGCTCTCGAACAAAGCAGTCTGCATTTTGAAGTCTACCTGTCGCCACGTTGTTACGCTGTCCGTTTTAACCCACTATTTCTCGATTCTGAATAATTTCAAGTAAAAGTTCTTAGTTTGGATTAGGTGATCATCGACTCTCACCAATCCTCACTATATTTAACTTCGACGAATCGAGCGTGACTCGAATCCTTCACCAATAAGTGACAGCTTGGAGTTTGCCCTGTCACACTCTCATTGCATACTTCGGGGAATGTATTATAACAGTGTCCATTTATTTGAGGTAGAAACGTCCCTTTTTCAACCAAAGTTGAGGTTTTCCATCTCTTCGTTTCTTTGTTAACTTCGTTGATCCTTTTTGGCAACGAATTTACTTTTGTGGTAAGCGTAAAAGCTACATTGTTATTCAACCATTCGTTATGTCGCATAAAAGACAATTGTAGCGATTAATTTCATTTTGTCCACTTATCAGGATAATTGCTGTTCAAACTTTTCACAACTGTACACACATGTTGATACTTTCGATCTTCTTCATTCAAGTCTTATTTCTTCAGAACAAAACACAAAACTGTGGAATTCTTCTCGATACGAACATGGCGTCTAAGAAAGTATTGTATATTAATTATTTGCCGGACTTTGCGGTTGATTTTGCACAAAATTAAAATAAACCGAAGAAATAATAGAAACAAAAATTAAAGTAAATCATTTCAATCTGTGAATTGCGAGATCTTTGTTTCAAAAATGAAAATACTGCAACCAACTACTATAAGTAATATTAAAAAAAAATACTTTTTTACTTACCTTTTAAAAATATTTCCACCAAATTATTCGAAAATGCACAGTATACAAATATATTAGGTCCTTTCTAAGTTCGTTAAACCGCAGTGCGTTTATACTTCTTGTGATAGGTTTTATAAACATACAGAGCTAGAAGGACTCGGGTGGCAAAATTGCTATGCTTCAGTTTAGTCTGCAGAAGGCATTCGAAAGCCACAGATCGTGAAGTTGGAAGAATTTTATTGTTAATACCGGGTAAACTAATAAATGAAACGCGTGTCCATTTTCGTAATTTCGTGTTGTATGAATTTCTAAAAGGGAATATTGCAACAAGTGCAACAAATAACATATGTGACGTTTATTGGGAACGTGTTTCACGCAAAAAGTAGTTTGATCGATTGCTGAAGGGAAATTTTAATCCGGAAGATGAGTCACGAGATGATCGAAGACAGAATTCGTAATTTGGTGAACGAAACGAGGAGTTTGTCAGTGTGAGAAATGTTGCAAATGCTAAACATGTCAAAATCATGTGTACATAGACATTTGAAAATAGTGGAAATGATACCAAATCTGGACGTATATTAATTCCATAGGTAAGATTAAAATTTTATATAGTAGAAAAATAAACGGTATAAATTTATAGAACGACCTAATACATAACGATAGTCACAGTTACTGAACACAAAACAGAAATTTCTCGATTGTATCAACCTTCAGTTTGTTAATAGTTTGTGTCTGGGATCATCGTTTAGCTCACTGTGCACATGTTTATTTTTAAAGTAGAATTTATTCTTAAAGTAGAATGATATATATTTAGTAAATAATAGTCCTTGGATCGATAATTTATCAGAAACTTTAAATATCGTTGAATTGTTTGTAACGAATATCGTTCTCATGAAGGAAACTAGTGTTCAGATTATTTTCAGAAAAACACTGATTTAGCATTTTAACCGCGCAACAATTGGAAGTTTGTCATGAAAGAGATGGAGGATTGGCGTATTCCTTCCAACAAAAAGAATTAATAAAAGTGTACCTTTCAGTGTGAACTTTCCAAAAATGTATAACAATCGTCGTACGCTCGTATAGTCCAATATGCCGTGCAACTTACTATTGCCCTTTAAAAATTAATCGCGATACGTTCCATTAACAATCTGCATCACCCAACAGAACGAGATTAAGTTCGTTTTCCTTCAAACATAATTATTGAGCATTAGAATCTTTGAAATAATAAAACGATCCCTGAAAAATTAATAATTTCGTTCTACGAACAATACGTTTCGTCTCGGCGCAGTGTAAACATCTTAGAGACCGAGTTTACTTTAGGAGAAGCGCAGATTATAAAAAAATGATTACTTCCTATAAATAATGATTTTCCAAAAGTAAGTACAAAACTTATCGAATGACCCAATGGAGTTAACACTGGAACTACCGATGGTGAACGTGTTATTATTTGTATCAGACCATATACTTATCTTCGATGTTAAGTGGGGAACGGGTAAATTAATTTAAGTACCGTTAGTTGTCTATTTTCATAATTGTTCACCAATATTGTAGGCAAAGACACCGTTAATAATCGAGTAACTTTGAAAAGAAGTTTGGAACAAATGAAATTGACCCCTTTGGTAATTCTAGTGTTAAATAATTCGTCATACGATCAAAACCTCCTCGTTGTTCCCAATACCTATAAGAGAAGAGCTTAAAAATGTTTGAGATCGTGAATGTATCTTTTAAGGGAGAACACCCTCTTGACGAGTGAAAAAAATGGAATTCCTTTTTTTCTTAAAGTTTAAAATGTCTGGAATGTTACGTCAGAAAGATACTTCGAAGTTCAAACATTTAGCAAAGTTACTACCGGAACTACACATCCGATTTACTTCAAATTTTATAAAAATATTCTGCATAGAATATTCTACAATGCAGCATACGATTTTTTAAATATGTTAATTATTTAATTTCTTATAAACGTTCATAGTCGTTTGTTTGGATAAAAATGATTGTTCTTCCTTCAAACTTCGACCATTTCTACAATAATTAAAATTTTCGAAAAATCGTACGCTACATTTTAGGCAATAGTCTCTGGTTTACGAATCGACAACATTTTTTAATTTCAAACCTCCCAGTTCTCGTCAACTGTGGTGACCAACAACAGTGTTTCACCAGAAGGTGGTCTGGGAACAGTGAATAACTTCGCCATTTTGTACGATTTTTACTTTCTCAAAATTGCAAAACGAAGCCGAAAGTTATATTTATATTCCCTAAAAAAGACTACGTTTTTCATCCGGTAACTACTTAAAAAAAAAAATTCGCAAGATTTACCCATTTTTCGACACCTCGGAGCAATGTCTCCCCTTAAGAGCATTAAATAAAACAAAATCAAATTCGGCCGATTGTGCATTTCTTCGCTTTGAGCGAAATTAAATTCCATTTGCTAGTCGACTTTCGTGATATCGGTATTGACACGCCACTCTGACCTAATTAATCTGACGCGTCGTATCGCGCGTTTGAATTCCACGGCACCGTGTGACCGCGCTGATCGAGTTAAACACGCGACTATGAAATCGACCTGTACTCCGAAGAAACATACTGCAGATACGGAACACGACTGTACGTGCACCGGTTACTCGACGAGTAAACTTCGCAAAGTTCCAGCGCGGGAGCAACGTTGTTAAACAGAGGAAGTGTACCGCCGATTTCAGAAGTCGGAAGTACAACAGTCGAAAATAACCATAATATAAACTGGAACAGACCATCGTGCAATCATTGTACGTTTAATTAGCCCCGAGGATCGGTCTCGTCCACGAGCACCATCTTAGGTGATCGATCGTATCAAACGGAAAATTCGAATCAATGCCAAGCGTGAATCTTGTGCAGTTGTTTATCAGGGAAATGAATCGAATCGTTAGCGCGCATCTACGCCGCGGAAGACGAGAGTAGAACTGAATCTTTTCAAATAATCTTCATCCAACTCTCGCGAACGTTTGCTATTGTTCGGTGGTTGAATGACCAGCGCGAATAGAGGACGATGAGAACAAAGCGTTGGGAAAATAAATGGGATTTGGTATACGTTCAAAGCGACTGGTCGTCGTTGAGGAGTGAATAACAAATTGGGAAAACGTAACTGAGGCGTCCTTGCCGCAGATTTCATCAAACAACTAATAACAACAGACTGTGTACAGAGATCGTAGAATGTGTCGATTAAAGGCGATGAAATGGTGAAGTAAACAAAGATGGACGAACAGATAAATAGATAGATCAAAAGAAAGAGACAAGTGAAGAGGTGAAGAGAGACGTAACGTGAAGAGAGTATCACGATCATCGAGACGAATAGAATAGAAAACATCGATTCGTGCATCGAAAGGATGCAAAGACAGTTGAAATGTCGCTGAAAGACGAAAAAAAGACATTCGAGCTCGACACCGTGCGAAGTACACATATATAATTTTCAGAAAAATTTCTTATCGTTCGCATTCCTGTCGTACGTTGTATACGATCGTTATATATATATACAGGATGTCCCATTCGAATCGATTCAAGCGAATATCGTCGAAATTATTAACCATGTCGGAAACGTTTCGAACGAAAGTCAAAGCGCATTGTTACACGTTGGACGCAATGTTTTTATATAATACGCGCGCGAAGAGATTACATCTGAGGTTATGACCTGTTCTGTTCGTTCAAGAGCCATCCCCTTGGATATACGCGCATTGTTTTTCGGTTCTGAGGTGACCTCTTAACAAATAGAACCCAATGTAATTCTAGATGCATTCTCTTCGCGCACGTACTGTAGATCATAAATGGAACCGCGTAGGGTATTGCAGACTACCGTCATTCTTTTACGTACTCTTTTCCAGATTAGGTTAATTACAAGATATAGATGTTTTTCACGTTTACACCATAAATGAATACTTTTCTTTATTTCTACACATTGTATTTTATTCGATCCTAAATTAAAGACTTATTATCAGCATTTCTTTTAATTATCCATGCTGGATATAACATTGTTTATTACTTCTTTAGTGTCACTCACCAACAACTGCAGATTATAGTCATAGATATTTCCTCTCAATTTCTACACGAATTAAAGTTCATACGCGCACCTCACACACCTAATTAACTTTGCACGAAGTTGAGAAGGTTGGACGTATGTATTATACATTCAACTTTCTTAATTAATGCAGGTAGTCGACGTGTCACAGAGTCTCGGACTATTTACGAATAACTGATTTAGACCTACTCTCTTCGATAGGTAATTACTTCTCGTTGACTGATTTTTTATAATAAAAAAGTGGTACGCTGCATTTCATTGGCAACTCTGTATGCTCGTGCGTATAACAAATTGAACACTCTTTCTAAGAGAGGGAATTTCTCTAATTGTCTTTAATTTGCTTTAGAAATCCTAGAAATGATACCGCGACAAACGGTTAAAGAGGTCCGCAGTGTTGTCCGTGATAAATAATTTTCCAAGACTTTGGGCAGATTAAATGGTTAGTACGCTTATAAATAAACAGGATATTCTCGAACCACCAGTTACTTGAGATTTCAGGAAGATGTTGATTACACACCCGGGTTACGAGTGCGGTTTCAGCACAGTGATGTTGCTCATTAGCATTGTAGAATTGGGGTCGTATCAAGTGACACGTTCCCTAATTGGTTGGTTTGGACGAGATCACAGTGTCTATTTCCAACGAATTTAACCTTTAGACGAACCGAGACATAAAAACGAAAGTGTATCAAGAAGAACTACTCCTGATAACTCGTAACGGAGAACACACAACAGATGCCAAAGTATTTCTAACAAGAGTTTCGATATGGCTGACGGAACATTCTGATATCCAGTGTATCTTTGTATTCAAAGTAAAGGGGCATACTCTTTCGAGTATCTAGTATGATGACAATCTGCACGGTGTGTATTGCACGAATTGGTCAAAGATATTATCCTCTCGTGCAAATTTATACATGTACGGATTTTCTGCCTTTCAAACATGAAAACACATAACCATACTGTAAAAGAGTAAGTGGTCTACCAGAACTTACAACGGATTTATCGGTAGAAGTACCTTATATCGAGCGTTATATATGTAACAGGTTGTTCGATAAGTTTTATCGAAAGACAGAACTCATCGAGCAACCTAGTACTATACTATTCAATAAGTTTAATCGAACGATAAAACTTATCGAACAAGCTGGTATTAGACTGGGTGGTCCACGCAATTGTTTCAGATCATAACTCCGTTATTAATGCATTTACGAGAAAATGTCGAAGGAAAAAGGTAAATGGCTCGAAGAGCACTACATCTGTAGGACTCTCAAACGCTTCACGACCATGTCGTAAACGTGAGCACCGTTTATGTTGCAACGTAGTAGAGAAGCGTTTGAGAATCTTCTTCAACGAAGATATTTTTTGAAAATATCTCGAAAATTAATATTTCTTTGCCACGATACCTTGACCATTTTTCACGTAGAATGGGCAGTGGAATGGATCTGTGCTGAAAAAAAATATGCATTTCCATTTAAAGAAAGTTCCATTTACCTTTTTCTTTCGACATTTTTTCGTAAATGCATTAATAACGGAGACTAATGCAGATCATTTCTTAAGACAAATAACGAATTAACCATGAAAAAATTAGGTAGAATCTAAACTCCTATAGCACCGAATGTTATATTGAATACGCGATTGCTGCAAGCGCTCGAACAAGAATTGACGTAAAGATAAACCCATTGCAATAAATATTTACAATACGATCGGTAAGTATTGAGAACACACAGTATTTGTCAACGACACATATCGTCGCAAACACTAAAATTATTACTCAATGTAAACCACAAGAAGGTCGTAAATATTCTTTCTTCGGGATGGTACAGGATGTAACGAGTTTGCTTTAACAGATAAATATTCTATCGTATCTTTTTATATTTAGCGATGTCGTAAGAGAGGAAGTAGCGTGAGACATTATTCACGGTCGAAAATGTGGCCTCGAGTGGGCAGTTGAATTTACCGATGCTGAGAATATCCGAGTAATTCTTAAACATTCAAAAGGAACAAATAACAACATTTCCCTCTCTTAGAAGAACGCTGCTCCGTTTCTTGTGCCTACGAATAAAAACCTATCGATCCATCTATATCTCTAATACTATTACCAATCGAGGAAAAATCGTATTAATGCTAAGAGTGAATTAACACCTCACAAAGAGCCCGTAATCCATTTTCGTAACAGAAACATTGAAACGTTTATCGAGAACACTCTTAAACACTCATCGAAAACATACCCACTAATCAAACGCTTTAGCAATACAAACACAGCAAAGCTAAACACGTACTTCTCACGGTTGTAAATTCTGTACTGTTATAGATCTACCATTTGTGACAGTGTGTTTACATTTGTTATACACAACGTGTCGCCATTCAATCTCCACGAATGAAACAGTCATTAATTTGTCGTAGGAAATCCGTCTGTATACCAAAATATCTGATTCCAACGAAAACAACAGTGACGATTTTAATTAAAGTGGCAGGTTCTTGTCACCGTTGAATGACAACGAATGGCTAATGTCTCGCGTTTGTATTGCATTCATTGGAAGTTATTTTAAATTAGCAAAGTGAAAACCATGAAAAATTACTGCAAGTAAGAGAAACATTACGAACGTATCTATGACTGTCTAGAAATGTGACAACTATACGGATCGAGTTTCTTTCAAATCTACATAAAACTGAAAATGTAAATAAAGGTAATCCATAAGAAAATATCATGCGTACAATTAATTTCAAGGATCCACCCGTTAATTTAAATGTTCATCTCTTGAAATATTAGTACTTAAGTACGTATTTTTGAAAGTTTAGAATTGGTATTTTCGAAGGACTCTTCCGTAAACATTGTTTGCGAATGTCACAACGAGTATTTGTTTATTAACAACATATATTTCGCGTGCTTGATGTGTATTATACACAGGATAAAGGATAAAGTTTATTTTATCTCCATTGAGAAGATTCCTCGAGTTCCTTTATGAAAAATTCTCTCCTTCAGAAGCAATGAGAGTCGTTTAACGATTTAACTCGAACAGAAACAAAACTAAAACGATATATGCGTGTTACGATTTACGGTAGTAACATTTGCAATATAAACATAATGTTACTGCACTTGCTTTTGTTTTTCTATGTATGTCTTATATTTCTTATTTTATTTTTTCTTTTCTTTTTCTACAAAAAAGGTTTAATTTCCATAAATAATTACGTACATAAGCCAGTAGAGTCCCCAATCGTTTACAGTTTTGTTTTTAGTCTCAGGTCTCGAGTATTATTCTAAAACTTCGTATGATTCGCGGTAGATCCGCCATTATTCGCAAAGTTGGAAGTTGAATATCTCAAAATCATTTTTACTTACTTTTATGAGTTGCATTGATCATTTAATTTTACACCTATAGTTCAGAAATCTCCTACAATAGGTTGCTAAATAAGTTTTGTCGTTCGATAAGAAATGTAGCTATTAGGTTCGTCGTTTTATTTTTCTAAAGATGGTACTACTGTTTGATGAACACGTGTGAAGTTTTATGTAGATCTATCGACTCGTTCGTATATTTATAGTTGTTCCAAGTTGAAGTATCATAGTATTTTTTTACAATGGAAAAAACGACAAAACTTATCGAACAACCTAGTATTATCCGTCCACGAAAAGAAGGCATAGCGTATTTACATCCTTGCTCCGCCCATAGCTTCTACGATCGCAAGCAAGAATCGCCATTAGCCGAAAACAGCGACAAAGACCAATGGCGACCGTAACGAGACCGAGTGAAAGAGAATACTGTGTCATTGACGTAGGCTTCTAATCAAATGTTAGCTCCTAAGAAACAGAATTATTTCGTTTCTGTTTAAATACTATCACTGATTCGGTAAGTTTCTTGTAATGAAAAAGTGGATACAATTTATTACGACTAACAATCATTAATATTTTGATAATTATTTATAACGAAAAGAACTAATTTGTATTTATTAAAAATAATATAAATCCGTTTATTCTCATTTCTGTCTAAATAAATTCTATATAATTACAATTTACACAAAAACAAGTCATACGAAAATTAAAACAAGCATAACCTTTACATATTCTTACATTACAAATCATAAAAGTTATATTTGTTTTAATACTAGCATGACCTGTTTTTGTGTAAATTGTAATTACATAGAGTTTATCTTGCTAGAAATAAGTATAAGCGGATTTATATTATTTTTAATAAATACGAATTAGTTCTTTTCGCTGTAAATAATTTTTAAAGTATTAATGATTATTACGCAAATATTAAATTCTATTCATTTTTTCATTACGAGCAGATTATCGAATCAATGGTATTACCTAAAATATAAGCAAATTTTTCTGTTTATGAATACTTGACGCTTTATTGGGAGATTACGACAATGTACCTTGCTACGAATTCGTTCTTGCTCAGACTTGGGATCACCGTCGTCGGTCTTTGTCACCGTCTTCGACCAATGGCGATTCTTGCTCCGACTACTGGCGGAGCGAGGATGTAAACACGCTGTGCCTTCTTTTCACAGTCGAATGATACATGTTACTGGGATGGGTCTACCCCTTCCCCCTCCCGAATATAAAATAAAGGCCACACGGACAGAAGATGGGACATCGACCAGCCTTCTCCATCCCTATGCTATACGATTGTGAAATTGGGACTCACACAGTAGCAGCAGTAGCGTGGCCCTAACCAGATATTGGGCATCCTGACGTCGAAAAATAGGAAGAAGGATGGTGTAACGACTTTTTAAATGTGATGGTAAAGAAAAAGGGAGGGAAAACGTTTCACAGTGGCCCTGCTAGTGGACTCGTCACTAAGACATCCCAGCAGGCCCTGCTTTATACACTGGGACATTAGGTAGTCGGTAAGAGATTGCATAGTTATACAGTGTATTGTCGGACGAGTGGTACCATCGGGCAGATGGTGATTCTAGGTTGGAAAATAAGTCGCAAAAAAGCAATAACATTTTTCCATTTGGGGCTTCGTTTACGAGAAAATGGAGTTTGAAGATTGTTACAAGTTTGCACACAGCACAATCATTTTCGTTTATACTTTCACATTCGTTGTTCTCTGTAATGTCTACATTCTGTCTTCAGCAGTACGTCTACAGGCTTCTCTTATTGTTAATCTGTCGAGGAGAATCTTTCACAGCTAAAGGAAAGAATAATAAATGCTTTCCCTCAAGTAAAGCAACAGAATGACGTGGCATTAGTCCATGATTCATTGATAAGAAGAGCGAGGTTATGTACACGACAGCAAGGTCGACACTTTCAACAGTTCACCTAATGTGATCCAATAATAAACGTTAAATTATCTGCACGTTTTTAAACTCGATTTTCCCGTAAATGAAGTATTCCGTCCTCAACGGAATATGCAAGTGAATGTTAGGAAACGACCAGATGGTTGCCGAATTGTAGCGCCTTGTAAATAGCTTTCGGGCACGCGTTTAGGCGCGACAATATCCAGACGCCTCGACCGGGACATAGTCTAATTTATGAGTTCCGAAATCGGCACCGGATATACACAATTTCGAGTTTTCCCAGCTTGAACAACTTCTCTTGCCATTTTCTTGGTGACAAAGATAACGCCTTCGGGAAAGGGCAGGGTGAAGTCTAAACCAGTGATAGCCTAATTTACAATTTTGAAATCATGACTCCACCCTGAGCGAGTATTCGTCACGGTGTACACCTCCGGACGAGATGAGAACATAATGCAACAGCATGATCGCGCATGAGATCGTACCAAAGTGCCTTACACAACTTTTTAACATCACGATCGCAACAAGATCGTGTACCATAGATAAAATACAGTTATAGTTATTTATCTAGCTGGTCCATCTTCGTTTACATGTATTGCTTCAAAATCTCTCCAACGTCATTAACATCGTTACTGACACTACGCACCTCGTTGGAGGTGCAGCCTTTGGCTACCTACAAGGGAACCCGTGTGAAAACGAAACACGAAGCTTCAAAGGGACAAATGTAATTCCTTTTTTTTCGACTTATTTTCGCACGTAAAATCACCACCTGCCCGATAATACCACTCATTCGATAGCACTCTGTATGTTGATCAGAGTTGGTACTCTCTCTAGTGGCGAATCTAGGAGGTGCGGCTACAATAGTAAATGTCTTCCTCTCAACTGAAAAACGGAGTACGCGCAGACACAGCGCAGCATGACCAGGGGTGGGGCGTGGGGGGCACCGGATGTTATACTGTTTGCAGTTCTCGATGTATGTATGTAGGAGTTTTAGTGGATAGACTCCTCACCTGGTATATCAGGGGAATCCCACACTATCCTTGACACTACCTTAAGGAACCAGAAGATTTTCAGAAGATTTCCCTGGAGTAAAATCATCGTTCGTAAAACTCTGAATATAATCCCGAAACAGAGTATCATAATATAAATGTACTCTTGTTTATCAAGACTGCACGTGTCATGTTTCGTTTTAATCTCGAACAATTTCTGAAACCACGATACTAAATTGGAAAACGATACGTAACTTTGTTCGAAAGAATGACGGTGACTTCGAGATCCTCAAGATTCCACGAAGAAACCTACTACACGACATCATCCTCCAAATCCTTGAACCTTCGCTCGTGATATTTACCGGTACTGTTAACGGTTTCAGCGACATCCGCGTGAATCGATCGAAACAGGACACCCCATGCACACAATCGCGGAAGACTGCGGCAACCGCAACGTCAGGTCATAACACGAGTATACAAAACGGCGGTACACGACAGGTTAAATGCAGAGACGACTAAAATACAGTTTCGAAATACGTACGCGCGTGCTATTCCGAGTCCCACGGATTAAAAGCCGCGTGATGTTTGACATTTTGAACGTCTCGAAGCTCTCTCGTTAGAAATATGAAAAATGTCTCCGTTATTCGAAATAATATTTTATTCACCTCTGAACATGATAGCATGCTCTATGTTGGTACACACTATAAATACATTTGTACACTCGTACCATGATCAAGAACAAACAGAGAGACAGACATATACATATGCGCGTGACGTATGCATGTATATACATATATGCACACACGGATGCACGTCTATCCATATTAGGTGTCTATGTATAATTCGTATAGATTTAGATATGTGTATAGATATATGCACAGCATATTTTTCTCTACTAGAGCTTACTAAATGCGTGATCGAACCGAGTACTCGTCCGAGAGTAACCTGCAACAGCGAAACAATAGCCTGTCACTGCTCCCTAGGGTCATTTACTTACATCTAATTTCTAGCTTGTTATTTTATCGGACAGAGAGGGAGTAAAAGACATAGGGTTAGCTGACCGCATGATTATTATACGTTTCGTCGATTTTCACAATTCCTCGTTGTGGGAACACGTTGAAGGAAAAGCCAGAGTTCTGTTAACATTTTCAGCAAGTGTTAACAGTTTCGAAAATTGACGAAGCTAACCTTGAAATTTGTTCAAGGTTTATACAACCCTTGTACGCTCGCCTCAGACGACTCTGTCCATACTGCCACAGAAAGACTCTGGACGCATTCCGACTACCGATTGGTAAATAGGAATTCCATTCTACCAATCGGAAAGCGGAGAACGTCTCCCGTGTATCTGCAATTGTAGGAACGTAATTGTGAGGTGAGTGTATACGTGTATACTGTTTACGTCTTAGAATCGAAGTAACATTAAAGCAACAAATACGGTGTATTTCCTCGATGAGAACAGGTAGCACGAGACCAACGCGTGCAATACAACATAAGCAAACGAAATACAATTTCCAAACGGTTGTTTCTCGTATTTTTCTTGCCGAGTGAAAGCGAATAAGGAATGTTGCGTGACCACTGGCGGATTTGACATCCTAAATTATCATATTTTGTCTCCTCGTGATAAAGGAAAAGAGCAGAAAGGGGAGATGGTAAACTCTTAAAATACTAGATTCGATAGCGATTTTTGTCAAAATTTATTAATTTTTGTAAATATTTCGTAGTATTTATTTTAACCTTTTCACGTCTACGTTTCAATTCTGCAAACTTATTGATTAAATAATTAAAATCGATACGATCGAAACGTGTGTCGTTATGACTGAGTCGTCTTCTATGTTTAATAATGGCAATGCATTGAATCAAATTTTCTCGTTTTGTAGTTCTTTTATACAATTCATTGCTTCGCATTTTTATAAATTTGTCAGTATGGAAAATAAATGTATTCGAAAATTTTTGTTTGATACTTTCTATAAAAGTTACAGTTAATACAATAAAATCAGCTTCAATGGGGAACGTGAATTTTTGGAGTGTACAGTTGTAAAAAATATATGACATTGTAGTTGTTTATATTATGAACACGTATTGTTAATTAGTCAAAACTTGTCGTCACAGGTAGAAACGATTTGCGGTATTGCTTCTGATTGAAAAAGTAGAGAAGACTTTTATAACCATGTGACCAAAACTACACTGAAAAACACAACTACTTGAAAACTCTCTATAGCGATTGTTAAATATTATGAGTGTCTTTATTGTTAAATATTATTGAATGTCTTTCTTCCCCAACTTTGAGGGCTAATTTCACCCTCTAGATATGGATAATAGCAGATGAAAAAAATACGTGTCAAATATTTTTCAAAGAACTGTATTATATGTAAGTTTCGTTAAAATCGACGATTTACAATTAAGTGACGTCCCTTGCCAGGAGTGCCCGCCACATTCAGCTCTCATCAAGGAAATACTGTATTTACGAATTTATCGGTACACAAATTTACTTTCCATTCTTAATTCTTATCGATAAGAAAAATCAGAACTTTCAATGAAAGATACGAATGTCTTCGAATACAAAAAATAAACGTCATTGGCAGGCTGTAAAGAATATTTTAATACGAAATTTATTTAAAGATGGGAATAAAACGTAGAAAAAGTGATTGGAAATATTTAGCTGCAAACTTCATTTAGTAGTTTCGTTTTATTTTTTTATGGATATATATGAATTAATAACTACGTAGAACGTGCGTAAAGTGAACTGTAATTTTGTTGAAGTTGTTTGGATTAAAATTCTTGAGCGTTGTTTGTAAATACTATAACCAGTTGCCCTCTTGTATTGATATCGTTAATGCGCTTTGAACAGATAACGATAAATATGAGTGAAAATTAAGAGAAAAATGTAGAAAGATTTGTAAAACGATAGATAATAATTAAACAAAAAGAACACAGCGGAAGAATTTGCAAGAAAATGAAATTTATTTTAAGCAATACTTTGCGACAGTTTGAGCTACTTCGCCATGCATTTCAGCGTACTGCATAAACGAACTATACGTAAACATTTTTTGTATGTAAATATAATCACTGGCTATGCGTCTGCAGCTCGCATGAGCAAGTATTTCGATTTTTATGATACAGCAGCTTACGAAAGTGTTTGAACACTATACGCAAATTAAACGAAACTTTTTAAAATATAATAAAATACATGTATCAGGATTATATTGTTAGAACTTGAAGAAAATTTAAAAACAAATTTTTGGCAGAATGTGATACAAGTCTAACACGATTCATAACATTTATAAAGTAACCGATTTACCTGACGTTATTCAAAAAACGTGTGAATTTTTTGAATGGAAAAAATAATTTATATATGCCCTACAGGATTTCGTTAAACGCAAGAAGCTTCAAGTCGATATATCGGATATTATTGATTCTGTCAGAAATTTATTATACAAGTTGTAGTTAACCGATTGACTTAACCTTATTAAGTAAGTAAATAAATTAATACTTTGTACACAAAGTACATATCCCTGTATTGTGTAAACTAGAATTATCTTTGTAAGTAGAAAATTTCTATCGTTTAGGGCTAAAACACTAAAAAGACAAAACCTCTGCCAAAATTCTTGATACACCTAACTTGTTTACTTTAGCACACTTGCTTAAGGTGATATATCTGTCATCAAATTTTCCTTATTTTTTTAAATGTACAAATTTTGTTTTATTACCAGATTTTATTCGATCGAATTTCATTAAAAAGGTAGGTAAACCGATTATTTAACCGTAAACTGTGATGGAATCTTGGTAATGAAATTATTATTCTTTTGTTAATTATTCTAGAATAGAATTTAATCTATAATGCATTGTAGACCTGCTGTTATTTTTATTCGTGTCATCGTTTAAATATTAAATAAAATTTTACTTTACTTTTTAATGTTCCTGATTTCTAAGGACTCGTTGTTGTTATACTTGAACAATTACGATTAAATGTAATTGTTTCTATGGTTCATATACTGTTTGTGATCTTCGTAGAATTGACAATGAGATAGCAAAAATTATTTTGTATCTAATACATTTGTTTTTAGATTTTCTTCAAGTTCTAACAATATAATCCTGATACATGTATTTTATTACAGGCGTAAACATGTTTTGAAAACTTTAGTTAACTTAATATAAGTGAAATAGAAAAACCTTCAGATCGTAAAATAAACTTTGCACGATGTAGAATAAAAATATAATGACAAGAAATGTATAGTCACGAGAAATATTCAATTCACGTTTAAAGGATGTTGTCTTCTTCCATAACAAAAATATAATCATTCACTGCATTTTGTTCATTAACGTTTTTATTTGTAACTGTAAGAAAACTTTCATGAGCCACTGTATATAATGTCAAGAGGTGTGCAACGCTGAAAAATTAATTGACCTAGATGAAACTGAAATTCAATCGATTTCAATCGATAATGAATTCAGAAAATGGTGAAAATACTTGATAATTGTTTTAATCAGCGATACATATAGCTGATGCTAAAAATATACAGAAGCTATTTAAACTTTAGCCAAAAATACTCAAGGTATCTCATCGCGCTTGGAAAAGAAGTAAATCCTTAGCCTTAGAACGTTTTGTATTTCAGGGTTGGAAAAATATCACGTGAACCGCCGAAGGAACATTGGTTAATTGTAACTCCCCCCCCGAAAAAAGAACGAAGAAAACTGTAAATGCAATATATCCGATGAAGAATGCAAAGTCCTGTAGGTAAAACGAACAAATTTCACAAATATAAATTCTTCTCGGAAAAATTGATGATTCATTGAAAAAAAGAACTCCGATTATAAAAATTGTATAGCTACACGCAACATTACAAGTCGGAGAAAAATACTTTCTTAAAAAGTGTTTGCATTTCAACTGTCATGGTCTTGTCTTTCGTACAAAAACTTAATTTTAATTTCAAAATACTCGAAAAGATAACGTAAATAATCTGGTTTCCTTGTATCGTGAATTCCTCGGCAATTGAATGATAATTCGAAGCGAAACTACTTTAACGGAAGTGTTTAAAAATTCCATTCACCGCGATTAAATAATTAGAAATATACAGAATTGAGAAATTGTTTCCTTTCGGTAAATTTCAAACTCGCAAGCATGCGCGTTCACGGCTGAGGTTAATACTCATCCAGTCGCGTGTATTGCGCCATCTTCTTGAAATAGAGTTACGATCGATGTTTATTCCGACTCGATGCGGCGTGTATAGATTAACGTTGACTCGACAGTTGTGTAAAGAGTAAAAAGAAGATCAAGGGAAAGAAACGAAGAAAATGCAGAATCTATGCAAGTGAAGCGTAATAATAAACAGACAAGATGGACGCACTGACGTAGAGAAACGTACGGTAAAATGATGCGGTAGAAAGGTATGTCGCCAGGTGCATCATTGCTGACTTACTCAGGATATTTGACGTTGGGTAGAGCCTTCAGGAAGCATCGTTGACGCAAGATACCCTCCCACAATTGGACGCCGACGATACCAAATATGAAGAAGACGAAGAAACACAGCAGCAGCACGTTGCCCAGCATGGGAAGCGTGTCGAGTAAAAGCATCACCAGTATCCTCATACCTGTTGAAAGGAAACATCCGCGGAGCTAGAATTATCTCTCGAAATCTTACATTTGCGTAATTTACAGTGACGTAGTTTCCGGAAGGAATTAGATAAATAAAGAACTACTCTATTTACGTCACAAGGGAAGAATAATGTCACCCCTATGCCGTAACCGGAAGTGGCGCTCTAATATTAATAGCAAACTGTAAGAAAGGTATAGGGTATATAGACCAGCGTTTCCCAAAGTATGTTCCATGCGATGTTAACGAGTATTCTATGAAAAATTATAAATAATAAATAAAAAGATGGAATAGAGTAAACGAATCTTGCGTGTTATTACAATTTTTAATGTTATTTTCGTGTCAATTATTGATAATATTGACGTGGGCTTGTAATAATCAAATGAACAACATTTCTTCGGTACATTTTGCATAGATTCTGTACAAGTGTTTTCCAAAATGTGGTTCACGGATCTGTGAAATCTCTTAAAAGAAAAAAATGAAACATGTTGTCTGGTAAAATGAAACAAACAACTTTCGTAGTGCTATATTCTAATTAAAATAGATCGTTAAAGGTTTTGGTTTGTTCGTAGTAAAAATAGAAAAAGAAAGTAAACTGAAAATTAAAAAGCTCAATAGATCGGTACATGTGAAATTTGTCGTATAATTTTATCAACGTCGTTAACGATAGATATATGTTAAAAATTGACAATTTTTTTTTCAAGGTCAACATTTTTTACGACTACACGGTATTGTACTTATAGAGAGGAATAAACTTGAATAAAGAAACCTTGAATCGGAATTCAACCGTTCTCCTTTTCATTTCTAGTGTTTATCACTTCACATTGCTGAAAATATAATCAAAGAAATAAAAAGTGAAATGCAATAACAAGATGTAAACTTTGGTAGTTATTCTTACTTTCGTGTTATTTTCCTACTCGAGTCCAAAGAACAGATTCATCTTCGTTTAGATTCCACAGCAATCGTGCTTGTGCTCCAATTTCAACATGGCCACCATTATTTTGCGAACACATTTGTAACCTGACTGTTGCGTTATTGCGGATTCTTTGATGAAGACCTGGCTTATTTCGTAATCGATGGAACTTTATTTATACGGTGTTTCAATTTCGGTATAGTCCTTATTCGAGTACCCGATTTATATACTAATGCCTTCACCGCACCCCAAAGGAAAAAATCAAGCGGACTTAAATCCAGTGATCGTGAAGGTCACAATTTTGGTGTAGGTTTTTTAACAATCCAACGTGATCCGAACGGGCGATTTGAAAATTGTCGTATCGGAGCACTAAAATGCAGAGATTTTTTATGACGTCTGTCACGCGGTATTATAAGATTATACTAATGCACTAAAATGTGGGGATACACTATCTCCTTAACCTGCGTAAACCCATCGTAGGAAAGGAATGTGCAAGTGCAATGACTTGTTCCTCTACGCTCCAATGCACACGAGGTCGATCGACCTCTCCAGATCGTCTGAAGAAGTTCAATATTGATACTCCATCTTCAAATCGATGATGTAATCGTTGAAAATCTCTTCGATCAAGAACTTCTCTTAGACATTTTCCAATGCGTCTCATCCACTCTCTATAGATATTACACACCAAACTGTAATTACCCAATGATTCATTAATTGTCGAAAAGCATTTGTCGAATATTTATGCACTTTCGAACCATAGTGAAATGTAAACGAAAGCACAGTACTGTTCAATTTGCTACCTCAAGACTAAAACCGACTCTGACAAACTAATACATACTCTGACAAATTGACACTGACTCTGATACTGATTTTGGTACACTGACACACTCTGACACTGCGTTGAATTCATCCTTAAACTCTAATCCATACGAATACACGCACTCTCATACCTTGGGAAACCCGTACTGTTGACCCAATCCTTCCAAACAGATGCACACTGCTCTATTCCTCACAGTCTCAAACATTTCTGTAGGTCATTCACCAGTACCGAGCATACTTCACGCATTCACAAATATAGGATACTAGTGAACACTAGTGTATGTATGTATGCGGAGGCTTGTAACCGCCTGAAGTATGACAACAAACGACTAGTCGATGGGACTGTCGAGTTTTTCGTAAGTATGACACAATGCAGACCCATCGTCTGGTTTACGTTTGGCGACTACCTTAGGGAGCCAGTGTATCCGGTTCACGCTTTTTGCATCCCCAAGACACGTGACGTATATCACGTAGCCCCTAAACTTGGGGTACAAGAAAGACCATCGCCCTGAACAGAAAAGTTGAGTAAGATCTGTTTGTTTATATCGTTGCTTCGACACGCTGGAAATCAGGCTTCGTTGGATAAGTCAAAGACCTATGTAAAGCGGATTTAAGTCCACTAAGTTAATTTTTTCCTTTGGGGTGCGTTCCGTTGAAAGCATTAGTATAATCTTATAATACCGAATGATAGACCCCAGATCCCAGCATTTTAGTGTTTTGGCGCGATAATTTTTAAATCGCACATTCGGATCACGTTGGATTGGTAGAAGACCTGCATCGAAATTGTGACCTTCACGATCACTGGATTTAAGTTCGCTTGATTTTTTCCTTTGGGGTGATGGCATTAGTATATAAATCGGGTACTCGAATAAGGACTATACCGAAATTGAAACAACGTATGAATGAAGTTTCATTGATTACGAAATAAGTCAGGTCTTCGTCAAAGAATCTGCAATAACGCAACAATCAGGTTACAAATGTGTTCGCAAAATAATGGTGGCCATATTGAAATTGGAGTACAAGCACGATTGCTGTGGAATCTAAACGAAAATGAATCTGTTCTTTGGACTCGAGTAGGGAAAGAAAGATAACACGAAAGTAGGAATAACTATGAAAGTTTACAACTTGTTTATTCTTTTATTCTTCTTTAGTTTATTCTTCTTTATGAGTAAAATACCGTGTAATCGTAAAAATGTTAACCTTGAAAAAGAATTCTCAAGATCACTTTTGCGGAAAGATTTTTTAACCAATCTTCACCAATCTGGAGGTATAGAATATACCGATGATAGTCATGAAAAATCTTTCTTTACACTCTGTACAGATTGAGTTACAGCGAGTAAAACAGCTGAATATTTTTGAAAATATTGTTAATATAAAAAAATGATATTATGCAAAGTCGAAGTATTTTTGGAGTGATACTTTTCGACTTAATTTATTTTTTCCTAGACGAAAGTGTCAATGAAATTTCAATATCGATTACTATTTTTAAACGAAACTGTATGTGTTTCAGTATACATACATGTAATCCCTATTGGACGAATTCAATGGCTCTAGTCGATCAAGGTTAATCAAGGCCGCAGATTTAAAAGAGCAGTTGTATCTTTCCAATAGCATATGTGTCTAGCATTCTGATATTTTCTGTTTATTATCATTCGAGGAGATGTTCGGAGTGTTAACCTCCAACTTGTATACATTTCACAACTCAATGGCAAAGAAATAATAACACCCTGCTAAGAAGTTCTGGCGTTACCTTCGGTGCAAAATTGACGTACCCAATTTTCGTGACATTCTTTTATGGAAGGTGACATTACTCGTCGTTTGGCATATTCCCAAAGGAAATAATCAAGGAGAGTTAACGGAGGCTTTCCATTTGTTGAAAACATTTTCATTGATTACTTTTCTTGAATGGAAAACATTATTCATTGTTGCACACTACAGTTAATGAAATCGATATTTTAAAATCTAAAAAGCATGTTGTCGAACAAAAATCAGATACAAAATATTTACAAATTGATGATCAATTTCTTCGTAAATTTTATTAAATAATGATAAACAAATACTCACGCCAAAATTTTGCATGTAAATGCGATTGAAAAGATACTAATTACTTTTAACTTTGAGTAGCTTTGAATGATTATGTCAATTGAATTTGTTTGAATATGAGCTATTCGCATATTGTAAAACATTTAGTAAACTCTTTGTAAACGTTTCGATTTTGCCTAATAACATTTTTCGAGGTCACGAATACTTTTGAAAATATTCTTGAAAATGTCGTAGTTACCACTTTTTTGTAGACAATCCTCTAGAAAAAGAAAATAAATTCTACGCTCGAGATATATGGTAGATTTAAAATGAAACAAGAAAAATGTACTCTTGCATTGATGATCAATGTATTAATAAAAGATGTTTAAATTATTCATATTTTTTTACAACTTTTACGAACCACCATTTTGGAGCGCGAACGTTAGGCAGAACAGGAAATTATCGTGTACACTAAAAATTACTTTATCAAATGTATAAATTTTATTTTAATTTAATAAATTGTTGATCATTACATTTCAAATCGATCACATATTTCATTCAAATTCAGGGATTTTTATCAAGTTAAAATACATTGCAGTTCGTATATAAATGGGGAGGGTTGTAAATTATCGCGTTGTGTAAAAGTACAGGATATGTAAGTTTACAACTTTTGCTTTTTTTTCATGAAAATAGACTACACGAATGAGTACAAAAAGTTTTAACTTCGAAATTTCGAAATTTCTTCTTTATCATTGAGAAAAATCGATTCTTTTTGCAAATTAATTGAACGATCATTTTTGAAACGTAAGAATCACAAACTAATTCTTATTTTGCAAATTTCTAGTCAAAGGTGCTAGCAATATTGAAAAAAATATAATCTGATTCTTCGATGCTACCACTATGAAATATGTAATTTGTAATATGGTTATTTCATAATTAATATCTTGATCAGCTGTTAATGAGATGTTACGATGCAACAACATAAAAATTCATAGAAATAGCGAAACGTTCAACGAAAAAAAGGGCAATTTACTTTAACGGTTTCAATAGTTCAATTTATTCAAATTCTAAGAATCTTTAAATAATACAGTAAGAAAACATGATCAAAGTGACCATCGGAAGAAAAAAGGATCACACCTGGCCTTTCACGTACGCAAGTCTCGAAAAATACTCAGGAGTAAGATACTTTTCCTTGAAAAAGTGCTAATCGTTGATTAGGGTGCGCCCTTCGGTCATTAAGTTACTATATAAAGCGCAACAACAAAAGCAACCACGACCTTGATCAACAAAACTCGACCAACAACAAAATAGACAAAAATCGCAAACTTCGAAATTCCAAACCAGTAAAGTGATGATTTATTCCCTCGTAATTTTATGCGGACAACAATAGCGACATATTTCAACTTTATAGAAATTTTTTTTAATATTAAAAAATCAATTTCTTAAAAGAGTAAAAGTACATTGACACCTGCCTGTAAAGTGTTACAAATTTTCTCCCATGCATCTTACTTTGAAAAACACTGCTATATATAGAATATACATATTGTAAAATCAATGCAAAGGACTTATCACGCGACTAGAGAAGTCGACACTTTTTAACAAATGAGATTGTATAATTATTTTTTTACTTACTCGGAATTCTGTTGATGGCACGTAGAGGTCTCAGAACTCTTATTGTTCGTATCGCTGATAAATTCATGTTTTCCACGTTCAAGCAGTATTCCAGAGCACTGCAATAAAATCAAGGAAAGTTCCTTTTGTTATTGAACATAAATCTGTTGACTTTGTTTATAGAAATTGTTTCTGAACTTCACATAATTGTGTATAATCAAAATACGATTAACTACAGTATATAGAAAGTCACGTAACTCACTTTTTGAACAAGGATTAACAAAACGTTAATACTTTTAAACATAAATAATTTTTTTAAATATCTTTTAAATATAACCGGTTAAACAGTATCTAAGATATCCTTAGTTATATATAAGTATACATCCTTTTGGACTTTTATCAATTTTACGCTTATGTTGTTTTTAAAAAACAATTATACAATTTTGCAGATAACTTTTAAATAGTAAATGTTTCATTTTATTTCATAGTCCTTAGAAAAAGCGATAAAATTCTTTCTCGGTATTTTGGAGTTTATCAAGGCCTTCTACAATATAATATGCGATGTATTATTTTTAAATAAAACGACATATGAGCATTTACAGTTTTTGCATCATTTATTTCGATTATTTTTGCACATTTTATATACGTCAGGATCCCGTCAGAATGTTCCAAATTATTAATTCGTTTTCTAAATATAAGCAATACTATTTTTTGACTCCAACTTTCAGCAATTAAATCACGTTTAAGTTGTCTACGTAATTAACAAATCATAATAGAATAAACAATTCACTACCAAAAGTTTTTTTCGATAATCTTTGATAGTAAAATCATATCTACAACAACCATAACCATTGTGCATGGATAAGAGGCTATAGATAAATCTGGTTTAACATAAATAATACAATTGTGTACAACACTGATAACGCATATCATGATTCTATTGAAAGTAGAGCTTAAGAATTAGAGCAAGTAAAATATCAATTATTGTGTCTAGCCACTGTCAAAGAAGTTTTCAAATAAAATAAATTATTAACCTTCGAAATAAGAGCATTTCCTCGTACTGTACTTAACATATGAGATCAAGGATATAATTTGTAAAAATTCGTTTTCGTTGAATAATTCTTTTATAGGTTTCTTTATCATTTGTAACATGTAAGTATTCACACGCATATATAAATACATGCAACACGTTTGTACAAAACACGTAAGTATGATTATGAATATTAAAAAGGTCCTAACATTAACAGATATTAAACTGAGATTACCCTAACAAAAGGAAAGTTTCACGTTAATATAAAACGCGATTAATATATATACATATCATTCACGCTCGTTGTGTAAAATTAAGTAAATATTATGCTGCATGGTGTTTAGAAATTTTTTAATATTTTTGTACATGCATAATTAACTTTTGTTAGTCTGCCAAGTAGAATTCGATGTATGAAGCTTTATTTCGTGAAAAATTTCTCGGGAATGTATTTCGCCTCGGCTGTTGCACCATCGACGGAATTAAACTGAACTTAAATACGATTTTATCAGCGATGTATGAAACTGAAAATTGTTTTAGAACGATTGCATTCCATTTGTTTCGCAGTGAATACGTGTCACAACGTTTCAATTTGCTTTTAGCGAATCAACGTTTCCATATCTGTTTACAACTGGAGAGACAGGATTTTATCAATTGCGTAACACCTAACAACTACGATGCAAGGATACATCCAAAATAATGAGATCGAGGAATGTTTTAATACCACGTCACTTATTTATACATGTGTCTTTGGTATTAATGCTTATCATTTATTTCAACTGTCTACTTTGTTTTATGCCAATTTCGTTATATTGTAAACGGCTATACTTTGATCTGTACAAAAATTGACCTTGATTGGAGGACGTTCTACAGTCTAGTATCTTCGCTCTCTATTTTATTTTTAACTTCTGAATACTTGTTCGAAATATTTTATGATATTCATTAATAATATTCACTATCATGATTACTACTGTTACCATTGTCGCTACCGCACAGTATTATTTTATACAAGGTATTTCATATACATCTTGACCATCTGAATATTTCCATTACTTTCAATTGTACAACAACAAAAATACCTCAGGAGAAAGTTGCTTGTTTCAGAATACAATCAATGACCTGTTTTCTCAAATTAATTTTTTTTTCAAGTTTTCAAAATCATCGACATTATTTTTCGCGGTAATTACATATTTGCATTATTACATCGTTGCAACTGATAAAAATAAAAAAACAAAATTGAACCATGTACGAAATGTTAATCTTCGAATGAACCAACAAATTCACGATAATTTGAGGAAAATAGAAATGTTGACAATTTTTATACTTTCATGCACAATACTTATTCCGAAAAATGTTTAAAATGATAATCATCAACTTGGATATATTTTCGATCGTTGTTGAGCAAATGCTAGAATACACACATATCCACGCAAAATTTTTCCTTATATGTATGTATTTAACCTTACGTGAGCGTTATTACACTTTAATTATCAATTCGAAAATACGATGAAGTTAATGGAAGTCACTTAAAATTATTACGCGCCATTTAAAATTGAATCCATGAAAACGAAAGTGGACCACCCTGCAAATTTTTCATGTAGAAATTAATGAAAGATTAAAGTGTTCAAGAATAATTATATCATTATTCGAAGCAGAGACTTAGGAGTTCAAATACCTCCAACTCTTATGGCCTTGTTAAAAACATTTTCCACGGAAATGAAACTAATTTATCATTTTTCTATTTTCCTCAAATTATCATGATTTATTTCATTCAAGGTTATTTAAAGGTCAACGTGTCGAACATAGTTAAATTCTTTTTTTCTATCGACTACAATCCAATGTTATTACTGCCGAAAAATAATGAAGATTACCTTAGAAACTCGAAAAAATTATTTATCGTATTTGTTACTTCGAAATCATCGTTTCTGTACTATCAAAAGTAATAAAGATACGAAGATGGGTAAGATAAATAAAACACTCTTTAAATTTGATTAGTTACCTGCCTATCTATTCGTCAATACAGATTGAGTTGGAACGAGTAGTATAACCAAGCAAGGGGAAACATCTCGTGAAAATATAATTAAAAAATAAAGAACAAAATTTTTGCAATGCAAAGGTCTCAACCGTCCCCAGTGAAAACGTATCTCGCGCCCATGACAATTCCAGAGGAAGAAATATTTAAGAAATACTCACCCAGCCGCCACGATAAAAAAGTCCAATCTATTCCAGGAGTCTGCTAGGTAAGTACCCTTGCCGTATATACCCATCGCAACCATTTTGATTGTCATCTCCAGGGAGAAGAAGGCGAAAATGATGTCATCGAACATCTGTAAACAAGAGTGAAACGGCAGACTGATTGGTCACAGTACACTTAACTCTATCGGACGTAATTGATCAAGGATACTCGACGCAAATCCCATTACTCATCGACACCAGATGTTAGTTTCTCATGTTTGCCTCCGTTTTCAACGCTACGTGCAAATTCCAAAGCGAGAAGCAAGGTAAACAGAGCAATTAATCAATCCCCTGCTCCACAGCTTTTGAGTCTAATTTGACCTCGAAGTATTGCACGAATTTCTACCGAGGATTTATTTGTCCTCCTACCGAAAGAAACTTAACCAACTGTAAAATGATCGTATCAGGTAATTCCATAAATAATGTTATTTCGGTGAGTAGATTTTCGCGTAAAAGTAACGATAATTATTGTTATTTTGAATACACCATATATTTTAATCGTTGCAATCTGTGATCGTCTGATGTCTCTTAGGTGAGTTTTGAATTTCTCCTTCCGAAAATATTTGTTTCTTTGAATTCTGTGATTGATTTAACTTCAGTTCCAAACGGTTTGTATCGGATAAGTTTTTGTTATTTCAAAGTTTTGCGGTACGTAGAACCAATGTTAAAATGTATCTGTTTGTATCAGATTGAAGAAATATTGAACAATTGTACTGTTTAACATCTCCTGATCCCTCTGCGGCTAACCAACGATGGTTACGTTTCTAGGAATGGTGTACGTAATCTATCAAGTTGTTGACTGTAGATGTCAACCGTAATAGTCTGGTTCTATTTCAAGTACTGATCAGTAGAGGACCATGGAATTAATTAATTGATCCCTAGGTATCGATCCACGTCCCGATTCCGATGGAGAAAGGCCAAATAACTCTATCTTCCTTAAGTATCCTCGCAACATTAAATGATAGGAAGCAGTATTACTTTTAGGAAAGTTGTGTGGTTTCTATTGGGCATAATGTACGAGGGTCGACTGAAGAGTAATACTCACTCGCGTTAAACTCAAGAACGAAAGAATTTAGAGAGCAACACGAGTAACCAGCATCCTCTACAAATGTGCAAAACATTGTTTAATCACTTTAATCGTTTATGTTTAGTATGTTTCACATTGGAGATGAGTAAGAACACGATAACATTTCGGTTAAAACAAAGAGCAACGATTGAAATTTTAACCGCTAAAAATGTTAATCCAACGTTCGTTGTCATTTACAAGTTGTTTATAGCAACAAAATTGTCGACGAAGATATAATAACTCATTCAGTATCAAGATTTCGTGAATCTGATATCGGTGAAATTGAAGTTTTTGATAGACCTCACAATGAACGGCCCATTTTCGTGACCGTCGAAGATTATCAAGAGAGACCTTAAAAGCATTCGTTTCACCATGGACAATGAAGCAAAGGGGACAGTGGTATACTCGATTAAAAATCGACCGGTAGAATAATGATGCATACGCATCATTCTAAAACCAATGAATTGCATTTAAAAACTTCTTCTCGTTCTCGATATATCGTATATGCGAATTATTTTTCAGACGACCCTCGTTGTTTCTTAATCAGTGGAAACAGAGGAAATATCACCCACAGTTTTTAAATGGAACATCCAGTTTCTGCAACAAAGTTCAATAGAACAAATATTACAATTTCTTTATCTTGAAACTAATAGTTTTTGAGATATTTTTTAAAGTTGTCAGTATTTGAATTGTTCACCGTTTGTTTATACTCAAGACGATAAAACGTACCCTGGGTTCAAACGATTCTGTCAGGTGCACAAACACTGCAGCAAGGAACAAAGTCCTTTTCTAAACGCGTTTAGACTTCTTAAGAAATGGATGGTCGAGCCTCGAATCTTCGAGAAAATTATTTTTAAAACATTCGTACGTTTCAGTAGTTATAATGTTTACCGAGTACTCTGAGCACAGGTGTATTAAAGAACTCCAAAAATTTACAGAAATGGTACTCGAATTCCAAACGAGAATCTATTTTTGGATCTACGTACATATGCATTGTAATAAGTTATTCAATAAGTTTTGTCATTCGATAAAACTTATCGAACAATCTAGTATATAAATCTTTTCCATCATTTTCCGCTAATTCTTTCTCTCTCTGTATAAATAATTTCGTCTAGAATGCGAAGAGCTACCAAAGTTGCAACACTCTACGCCATGTTTATAGTAACACGTATCACGATATAAAACTGCGTAAAAACACCGGTAGAAAATATCACACTGTCGAAGCTTTTAAACGGCTTTAATATTTATGTGCACACGCACCTTTAGAAGAGGATCACCTCTCTTGCTGCATTTTCTGCACACCTATCCAAGTGTACACTCGAGTCCATTAACTCTTACCATTTGAGGGGGCTACGGAAGGCTTAAACATCGTTCCCTTCTCTTTGTGAATAAGTTTCTATTGTTGTTGCCATGTGGCTGAAACACTGAACACGATACGTGCAATCTAACAAACACCTATAAAATAAGAAAAATGCTCTATCAACAGTTTAACGATATTTAAAGTTTGCGATACATTAGCAATTTAAGATGTACTAAATATGTACCATTGTGATTTGGGAATACAATCCGGTAAATCTAACCTATATTCTCCGAGTTGCACGAATCGCTATGAAACGACATTACCCTGACGTTTACCCCGCGATATTTAAAGTCTTAAATAGGTTACCAAGAATAGGTTCAAGAATTAGACTACCATTTACCAAACATGTATCTTAACATTTTGAGAATTAAGGAAACGTAAGGGAATACCGATCGTTGAGAAATCTTTACCATACTTCGTATCAAGTGAATTATTTTGAAACCAATTGATTAAATGTTATAATTTCGTCAACGAAATAAATATATATAAGTACTACTAGTAAGCAATATATATGTACTACTTTGATGTATTATTTTACTTTTGGCTTTGCTATACTCGTATATCTAAAAGGTGGTTTTACTCTTTAGATGTTACACTGTGTCTGCCTTATTTTAGTGGAACAGTTTTGGTACAATTGAGGTCATTTGTACAATATGCTTGTCAGGTGACCCTGCTCAAAGGCAGCGGGAAAATGCCGGTTACAAATTTTTCTGACACCAAACGTAAGACCAGAGCAAACCGACATTCAGAAATTGTAACTGTGACTCCACAGAAAGAAGAACCAGAATGCAAAAAGACGAATAAAACGAAAAGAGAAGAGCCACTTCGGCTATCCCTGGCTGTTCTACTATATAACTAGAGTCCAAGTGAAGCAAAGAAATTACATGCACGAAAAAAAAGATAATTTTGATTAAAGCTTGATATTCACATTTCCTAATATTGCTCTTAAACAGTTACCTTGATACATTTCGTATTTTAACACGAAGAAACGAACACAGTTTGCCTTCCACTGACAAAAAAAAAATTGAGATACGCATCTCTGACGACACCGCCTGTTTTCGTGTAATTCTTTAAAATGACCACTATTTTCCGCTCTTCCCTAATTCGATTGTATCCAAGTTTTTATTCAAATTATGTACACCCAAACATATTAAAATACAATGATACATATTTATTAAATAATAGTTTAATCTTCGAATTGATAACCCATTTTAAACTTTCAGAGTATTGACATTTCACAGTCATTTATGCGGCTCGTAGTAGTATGTAGGTTAGATGTATCGAAATGTATTTTCGGAATGCAATAATACGTATTTAGTAAATAATAGTTTAATCTTCGGATTGATAACCTAATTTAAACATTAAATATCACAGAACAGTTGATAGTGTATTGATCATATTTTGTGAGTACTCGTATTTAAATTACATGTATCAGGATTCATTCTGAAAACATAATAATACATACCACGTAGCATTTTAATCGCACAACAACTAAAAACTTACCCAGAAAAGTAAATAATATGGCGGTTGGTGGCCCGTGTTTCTCTCGAACAACAAGAATTTATATTGTCCAGTGCGCAATGTTACATGCTGCATAAAACTTTGAAGATTATAATTCTAAACATTTGTTTAACCGAGTTTCGCAAAAACTTTTAGCTTCAGGATAAACGTAACATAATACTTTTATCTCTAACAACCATGACTCTGTCAAATTCTATCATAAAAAATTGGATATTTCATTAAAAAGACCAAAGGAAACTTTTAAATTTTCCACAAAAAATCTGTTAGGATGATATTATATCTTTCTCAAAGTTATATCATATTTGCACGTACTACATCTTTTTATTATTTATGTTTGTAAATATATTAAAGTGATTCGTTGCTAATGAAACACCTAATATACAGGATAAAGTAAAATGCATTGTGCAACCAAGAAAAAGGAGATTTTACCCCAAAAGATGTAAAATTTCACCCTCGATGAAATATAATAATAAAGAGCACACGAACAAACGCCTTGCATTAAAAGCATTTGATGGAGTTACAATAAATTATTGTCGTCAGTATTATAACAGTGAGTATACTAAACAAATGACGACCTTGTATTGTGTGCAAAGGAAATCATAACAGCTACACGTACATCCAATTGATTTTTAAACTCATTTGTTTTTCGAAAATGAAGCCCTTGTGAGCAAAATTTATTCCATGATTTCGGTTATTTTTTTTTGAGGTATCGATTTAATTCGGATTAACCTCTTCACACATTTCAGAAATGAATATTTATGCTTCTTAATATAGACTGAAGAAAAATTTGCTTCTTCAAAGACACATTGGACACTTTCATATAACATATTACTTATGGAATAACCTGATATTGATCCATATTAAAGATAAAAAATGAATACCTAATTAAAGAAATTAATCAGAGTTGATATTAACCATTATGGCGCTCTGTGCGAAAAATTTGAATACGACCCCTTACCCTTCCCCCTTCCCTAACTCCTATTCTTTGTTACATGTATCTTAACAAAAAAAATAATTTTACAGAAATATTTTATGCATACATATATTTCATTATTTGCGTATAATATATCGTGCATGATATTTTCAGCATTCAAATATTTGCAAAGAATTTTTAAAAGATATGAAAATGTAAAAATATAAATTAAACATGAATTATGGAGAAAGATGAGTTTTCCTTGCTTCAATGCTGGTACAAGTTTTAACGAACTCGTTAAAATCTAAATCTTTGGCTATCGAATAACAAATTATCATTTTTTTAAATATTTGTTTTACTTTACTCATTAAAAACTTTTTGAATTTATAAAAAAGCAATTAAGGTATCATCGTGTTTAAAATCTTATAGTAAACAGAAAAATAAAATCGGAGACATCTTTATAATTCTACAACCGTGAGCAATTATACGAAGTACACATCACTAAATTTAGTATTGGGATTTAACATCGCAACTCGTATACAATTTCTATACGACTTGGTAAATTAATTTGTACCATTAATTAAAATTATTTCAAAGAATTATAATATCAACCTGCATATCGCAATTAAAATCACTAAAAGCTTTAAATTACGACACATGGAATTGCAACTGTAACATATTCACTTTGCAAAAATCTAAATTTAAGGCTATAACAAGTGGAAACAAATATGCGATAATAAGCGTGATTTAATATATTATTAAGCTTTTCGATGCTCGTAATAGATTTGCTTGTGAAATGTGTGCACACTCGATCATAAACAAATACATATACATATATACCTACGTACTTGTAATATTTTACAGCGATTTGTCACGCACTGGTCGTCCACACACGGTTGATACATCCCCAGTGTAATGCAGTTCAAGAGAATTACCATCATGCTCACTCTTTCGAACCACGTAATTCTGTATTAAGGAATATAATCTAACCATATTCTAACATAAAATTTGTAACGAGAACTAAATATTGTGTTAAAACTGTATTCGTTTCTTAGCAATTATACAATAAAATTCTAATTGTCTACATCTATACGAAGAAAATTATACATATATATCAATTATATTTATATATATATTATACATATATATATATAATTATATTTATACACATTATATATGTATATATTTATATTTATATATACCATACACATATGTAATTACATATAATTATATATATATATATATTCCAAAATGTATAATGTATACCTTCCCAATATTATGCATTCATTGTTTTAGGAATGAATTCTTAATTCCATTGAGAAAAAACGAAGTTGACCTACAAATCCGATTTATATCACCATTTACAAGAAACTATTGATACCAGATTATGTCCTCCTTGAAATCAAGCAGGATTGGTCCAATTTTCACTGCTCTATCGTCAAAACTAGGCGAGTTATTCAGGTATACTTGCAAAGTTACACCTCTAACTGTCACGATCTCTGCCTCTGTAACTGTTGAGTAGTTCCCCCACTACTTTGTATAGTATGTATCTCAATCGTTCTTACTGTTTTCCATTCTAATCTGCGACATACTCGAATATAACACCTCGTGTTAAAGTGTACACCTTGTATTTTTTGTATTAGTCAACATATTTACACAAATTTTATGCCCTCTACCTGCACCGTTTAAACTCGAAGCCTTCGAACAAAACTAGGACGAAACACAATTATCTTGCGTCACTAATGAAGAACGAACGAACACTGAAAATGACAATTTTGAATCAAAGCTAGAGTATTTGGAATGGTATCACTGTACTTTGAAAATAAATTGAATAATACGTCTAGAGGATTGTCTAAAATAACGTTAACCCAATACGAACTGACTTTTACAATTAAAAAGGTTGTTCGATAGATAGGTTAATAATTAACAGGATCTTTGAGGAAATCCGCAAATGTGTGTTCAGAAGAATACTTCGAACGATCATGAACTAAGGCACTTCATATACACCGCAAAAGTTATACTATTATACGATATGAACAGTTCAACTTCGGAGTTTGTCAGTCAAAAGGTTGAAACAGCTGGAATCATAAATTTTGAAATTACTCGTTATATTTTAAACTAAAATGAGAACATTAAAAGAGGCAACTAAAGCATCATTTACCATTTACGGTCTATATTAAAGAGAACCAAGTTCAATTTTTTCAGAGTAATATTCAGTTGGTGTAGAATTACGATTGTTTACAAGTTGCACACTTATTTAATCCACTGTGATTTATATAGTGGCTCGCCAAAGTGTTCAAATCAAACATTTAATGTTTAAAACAATGAAGTTACATCATGATCTTGAAAATACTTTGATCAAACAATACAAGTGTATATATTTCATATGTTAAATTTGGAGAACTTCCGATCAATGTAAATAATGGTTGCAATGCTTTCCTTGGAAACATTTACATTTAATTTTGATCAAATTGAAATTACCATGATTAATATATCTAAAAATAAAAACACATACAGATGATGAAGAATTTATGAATAAGTGGCATAATAAAGACAACTTTTATAATGAAATCGCATGTACGTATGTTAGGAAGATACAAATCTACCATCTGTCCAAGTTTGACAAACTTATGGCACGCATGTCAAAAGTACACACGAGACAATTTGATTAGTAACCGAATTTTAAATAATAGTACATTTTACGTTTAAACGTAAAATTTTTTAAAACATGAAAATATTAGAAAATGATCAAAATTGAAAATATTTTATATTAAATGCTTATATCTTTGAAAAAAATGGTAGGCTGTTCGAGTTCTTCCTTCGAACCGTAGTATGCTAAATCTAGCAACAGCACGTACCTAACCTAATCCTTTGCACTGCGCAATTGTTTTCACATACTGCGTTTCAGCAGCTCTAAATTAAATTCAGAAAAGTTCGCGAAAGTAAGATATTGGTTACTATCGCGAAAAATTTAACAAAACGCAAAGATGAAAATGTGGTATTCAGAATGTTTAAAAAATCTACAACTAACGAAAGGAGAAAAAAGTATACATAGACATCTTCAAGGAATTATCGTTGATAGATTTGGATAACAAGTTCAACTTCAATTGTATCGAAGAATTCACAGAAAAAAACTATTTTTGGAGTTGAGTTCTTCGAAGGAAACTATGCACCGATAAGGTGAATCACCATAAACGACTGAATTTTGTTAAAACATAATACACACATTAATAAAAATATAAAATCATAAAAGTTTAAAATTGCATATACCAAACTACAACTGAGAAATTTATCTATAACGTGTAATAACGTTTACAAAACGTAGTGTGTGCTCGCAATTTTAAACTCAATTATTTAATAAATACAGATGTTATTGCTCAGTCGTTAGAATAATTTTGTGGTGTTCGTATAGTCGATTTTTCCAAAAATTGATTTGTAAATATTGTTTATATCAATTTTCAAACTTTTCGAACTTTACATGTACAATATTGACACTGGTATATTACTGCTACGATAAAAATATTTGGAAAATCTAAATATAACTTCATTTTTTCGAAATTAAACATTTTCACAAGCGTTCGAATACTTTCGTAAGTTTAATTATTTAATAAATACAGATGTTATTGCTTAGCCGTTAGAATAATTTTGTGGTGTTCATATAGTCGATTTTCCCAAATATTGATTTGTAAATATTGTTTATATCAACTTTCAAGCTTTTCAAATTTTACATGTACAAAATTGACATTTGTATATTACTGCTACGATAAAAATATTTGGAAAATCTAAATATAACTCCATTTTTTCAGAATTAAACGTTTTTATAAGCGTTCAAGTACATTCGTAAGTTTAAGGGTAACTTACGAGATGAAACTGATTAACGACTGTAAAACATAAAATATTTAATATTGATAGGAAGAAATAGTTTAGCAACTAATATCAAAATAAGATCGTTTAAAATTTTTTAAATTAAGTAATAATACCTAAGCTTAAACTATTGGTAGTGTGGTTCAAAATTTTACCGAAATCTCTAAAAATATTGCAAAAAATAAAAAATAATTAACCTCCTCAGAGACGAATTATTTTACTTAAAATCAACAAACATTCAAATTAATATTGAATCGTGACATATGTCAATCTATTAGTCTTATTTAAGATTTTACTGATTAATTTCGTACTCTGAGTTTACGAATTAAATAGAAAAATTCTGTACTAAACAATATCCACTGAACGAAAAAGTAGAGAAATATTTGTTAATTAAAAAAATGTTTCATTGTATTTTAAGGGTGTTACCTCATGATGGATACAATTAATTAACAATAAGTATTGTCAAGAGGATATGCCTCCGAGATTTCAAAGTGACTCGTCCGTTTTTTAAATACTATTAGATCTTTTCGTTTAACTACGAGTGTACCTCATTCTGATTTTAAAACAAATTTATTTACTTAGGATACATTGGTTTTTCAAGGTCAACTTTGCTGATTGTCCAGAAAATATTCTTTATCTTCTGTATTTGGAAATACGACCTTGGACAACAATGCATCATTTATTCATTAATTTATTCTGTCTTTGTTCTACCTCCTTGAAAGCTGCCCTGGTTACTTGTTGTCAGTGATCCGAACCTTCGTATTGTCAGGGGTGGTGAGTTTTTCTCGTTAAACGTTATCTTTTACAAAACCTATTATGATCACAAGGGTATAGAAACGCTGAACAACATGTTTACTGGTCGTTGAATAAAAAGAATGAGTGTCCTCTAGATTTGATTTTCTAGATAAAAGTCACCGAAAAGAAACCACCACCTCCTGATAGTATGAAGGTCTGGGTCACTGCCAACAAATTGCCAGGACAGTTTTCGAGGAGGTAGAACAAGGACAGAATAAACCGATACATTGATTCCCAAAGTCGTCGTTTCAAATATAAAAGATGAAGAATATTTTTTAGCACTTTAATTTAATTATAAGCAATCGGGTTATGGTCAATTAGATTATGGAATATAAAGGTCATCTAAGAGAATATATTCTTAACCATGACCAGTTCTAGGACTTTTTTTCAATTTTGTCAATACTATTATAACATCTTACCAGAGCCATTTAGTATCTATAATTTGCATATCGTATTCGACCGGTGCAAAAAATTTGTCCATATTATTATACGTGCAATGAAATACGCATCATTCAGTGCATTCTACCAATCAGAAGTCATAAAGCATTTAACGTCTTTCGTAGCATTTGTGGTGATATACTCATCGTGTAATGCCTGTTTATGTTTCCGTTTCCCTTATATCCAATCAAAACGATAAAAGCAACCGATTACTTTGATTGTATTTCTACCGAGTTATTTCTTTGCCACTGTCAGTGTAATTTATACACTCGAGACCATTCTATTGCCACCCTGACGCACCAATTTAGCTCACGTTATAACATTCAAACGATCGATCGATAAGACCAGACATAACTGTAATCTTACAGATCGATCACGGTTGCCAAGTGACTACTACCTAAACACTATCCTTCTCGTTGCCTGATTTAAGTTTTTTTTTTCGATGATAAATAAATACTGAAACGATGATATATTTCACATCGTAAAGACAGCCCTACGCAGATTCTTTTCAACACGATAGTCATCGCACGATTTATGACATCTGTCAGCATCGTTTAAATTTCTCCGCGAATGAATCGTTTTGCAACTGTTATTGATCCGTAACGTCTATCAATTTTACGACGATGTTGCCGTATTATATCATTCGGAAATTTAATTACGAATATTTATTCACAATTGTAGCTATTACTTCCCTGTTGCAGTACTAAAAATAACTTAAAAGTTAAAGGTATACGTACTTATTTACCAATAATCTGTAAGAGGTGATGTGTACAACTTATCTCATTTACTAAATGTCTCCAACATTAAATTTTTACTTAAGAAAGTTATAAAGTATGTTATTTAGATTTTAAATTTAATTTATCTGGCCAAAAGCTTTTTTTAAATAACCATGTATATTCAATGAGTAAATAATTCAATCAATAAATATCAACCGAAACAACTTAATTCTCAATTAAATAAATTATACGTAACAAAAATTTATCAACTATAAATTTCTGGCGTAGGAATTGTTTCTTTTTTTTTACCCAGATGCCTTCCAAAATGTCTTGAAATTATTTTTTTACATTCTGTACTTTAAGATAGTAAAACAATTCATTGTTTTGAACCCTCTAGAATAGGAGGACCTCTTGACAGAGTCTTTTAGCTTGAAAATTCGAAAAGAATCAATTTTTTCATATTTTCGTAAATTTTCAGACATTAGAAGATTCAAATAGAAAATTGGTGAAATAATGGGAATTGAAAAGTAACTATGCTAAGATACGAATCAGAATGCCTGCTGAAAGTTGCAACATAAATGTAATTCATACCATTTTCATACCATTATTAATTCTATACAAGTACAGAAATTCTAGCTTTCGAGTGATAATTTTCACAGAGAATTCAATTAAGAAAATCACCATCCTCTTTAACTGTTTATACTTCTTCGACGCAAAGCGTCTCGTCGACTCGTATTAAGGCTTATGAACCCAGACAAACAGTAATAGGATGATAAAATGTGAACAGAGAATCGAATTTCATCGTTATATACACACAAGGGGTATGATCAATGAATTAGTGAACTCTTGGATAAAAATAAGTCTAAATACTTACTCAGTCTATTTTCAATTATACGTAGTTAAAAATTTTTTTAAAATAATTTGAATTACATACAATTAAAAGTCGTCCGAATAAGGTTCTGTTTGGGCTTATTTTCATCGGGAAATCTGCGCTAGCCCATTAATAATACTTTAATAAAGATACAAGAATATACAAAATTATATATTTATAAATTTTTATTTTGTATTAATATTGACACATCGATACTCTTACTTTGATGTTTCTGTAACCAAACTGTTGCTATTGTGTTCTATCCACCTATTCCATATCTTGGTATATTCTATTCATCAATATATTCTATAACTTGGTATATTCTATTCATCAATATATTCTATAACTTGGTATATTCTATTCACATATCTATTCTATAACTTGGTATATTCTATTCATCTATCTATTCTATAACTTGATATATTCTATTCACATATCTATTCTATAACTTGGTATATTCTATTCATCTATCTATTCTATAACTTGGTATATTCTATTCACATATCTACTCTATAACTTGGTATATTCTATTCATTTCCCTCGTCAGATGGTAGCCATAGAGCTGAACATCGGCTCGAGATAAAAACTGCTATCTATTCTACTTTTAAGTGAATCAACGGTCCCGATTTTGTCACTTGAAAGCGAGAATTACTCCATTATCGCGAGCAATACATACAGAATAATTGTTCGGTCACCGTTGTTCTGCAAACAACGCGAAAACAATTAACATGCTTGCCCTTTGGTTGCAAAGTGCACATTTGTTCTGTCACGAATTTCATCACAAGCGTTGGAGACTTTTTGCTTTGACACGAACTCTGCTTCTTTTTCCCCTTTCATCCCACGCTTGTGAACATCTGGACATTCCGGATCAGCGAGCTATCGTTTCAAAGAGACTACCATACGCTTCTCGAATACACGACTTCATTTCGTTTCTACATTTATTTATATTTTACAGTATTCCCGCGCTATGTGTCAGTATGTTTATGTGTTATTTCTTCCTTCGAATAATAGAATAATTTTCGTGGGTGGTTACACAGAAGTCTGCGAAAAGACATGATTAATCGAAAGAATTTCGCGTAGATCCCGCAGGAGACTGTTTGGATGTTTGGAAGAGACAGGTGGTTTAGAAGAGACGTATGGATGCATGCTCGAGGTATTAGGCCAAGTCATGCATAATTTTGTAGCGTGGTTGCTGCTTTACAGGCTGTTACTGAATATTTTTGAAAAGACAAGATAGCATGTAATTAAAAAATTAAGCGTTGTGGAAAATATGTCAACATTCAACGTAAAATTACATATGGAATAAAATATAGTAGTTTCAAGGCAACTTATATCGAAGAAACGAAATTATTGCTTTTCAGGTTTCCGAAAGAACATAACTACAAATATATAGTAAAAACTTTAATATCAGAATTAAAAACCTTTTTCGTAATATAGTAATTGCCAAAATAATTTTAACGATATTGAAATAATAATTTGATAGCCCACTGTACAGTACATTTCGAAGGAAATACGCGTTAGTGAAAAAAGTTATAACTTACTAACATTCGTGGAAAAACTATTTCACTAAATAGTTCTGAAACTATTCAAACCCAAACTATTTAACAAAATTCTATAGAAACACCACACTGAAGCCTCCCCATTAGTCATTGCTAATAAGGTAGTAGCTGATGCAATGTTAAACGATCCATTAAAAAAAAATTATTTATTCGTAACTAAATTACTGTAAAAGATTAATTTCAGAATCTCTAAATGTAATAAAAAGTTCAATACCGTCCATAAAATTGGAATTAGAAAATTTCCGAATACATAATTATGTTCTTCCATACTTTTCCATGTATTGTTAAAAGTATCGTGCTACGAAATCTTATTTCACATATTTAAATGTGACGTCAATTTTACCCTTACATACACATATGTATGTATATTACTTTGCATCCTTATTCATCTTAATCTCTGTTTTAAAATAATATATCCTATTGTTTGTAAGAAAGAGGACATCTATACATAATTACGGAAACCACGAACAAGTATTAATTAGTAATCTAGTAATGCATACTTAATTCTCAGATTATCTTATCATTGTTAAACGTGTAACTTTATTATTTCATTCTTTCCTTTAAAATTTTTAATCAGTTACCATTTGTAGATTCACACTTTGTACTCTTTATATAGAAAACAATCGGAACGTTAATAAGTGCTATGACAATAAAATTTACAAAGATTTTGCAACTCAAAAGTGATTCTCAATGTAAAATATTAACAAACGTATCGCTTGAGAGATTAAATATTTCAATTTTTATGACAGCTAGTAGTGCACCCTAATATTAGATCTGACACCATTCCGAAAGCAATAGAATTCCCAACGTAAATATTTAATAGCCTTCGCTGTTGTTAAAAAAAAAATCAACTTCCCGGCTTTCATTTCCATGGACATACATCAAATGAATTAGGCCCGACGCGTTATAGCAAGAGAAGCTATCCATTTTACCGCTCGGGAAATAAATCCCAGCGGAATCTGGAACGAAGCTAAATAATTCGTAGGCCAATGGTACCTGCAATTTATGTTAGGTATTTTTCAAACTGAAAATTTCAATCGCTTGACCATCTTTCTCTCTCTCGAATATCAACAAAAGCAACTTGTTAAGGGAAACTAATGTATTTCTAGATTGTTCAATAAAGTTTGTCGTTCGATAAAACTTATTGAACAGTACTAGGTTGCTCAATAAGTTCAGGTCGTTCGATAAAACTTATCGAACAGTACTAGGTTGCTCGATAAGTATAGTAGGGTAGTCGTTCCAAGATTGGTAACCGATGGACTAGCATCGCTAAAACCTTGAATTAACTTCAACTTGCAGTACTGCCTACACAATTTATATACAGAACACGATCAACCGCTCTTCGATACTAATCACAGACGAGTGTGTATAACCGTGGCATTGATCCATCACTTTGGACAACGACACTAAACCAGCCACGTGCAAACAGGTACCTATGTTACCATCCATGAGTTACAGGTCACTTAAAACAAAGCATTATCGTCGCTTCATGTGAAAGTATGTAAACGCACGAAATTCCAAAGTTATAAAAGATCATTAGTAACAATGCTTCGTTAAATTTTTTTTCCATTCTCGACTCCCTCTTCAGAATACGAAATTATTCAGGTCTATTAACAGGCTTCAATTTTATAACATCTACAGATACTATTTTAAGAATTTTATTAATGTCTAATTCTTATAACTAATCTGACTTGTATCAATACTTTTCGATATTTGAAGATAATGGAAACATACTTTGTTTTTCTAAATTGTCTGCAACTCCAAAGAAGTAATTAACAAGTTTTAATTTATAGGATACACACAAGCTTCACATCACTACGCTTAGTGTCGTGTAACCTCTTGTTTTTAAATCTTTATTTACATCTTATCGAATATTCTAATTTCTACAATCACGAAATTTCATATTATACAGTGCAATTCGTATATACACATACGAATACATCCATTAAAAAAAAATAATTTATTCGTAACTAAATTACTGTAAAAGATTAATTTCAGAATCTCTAAATATAATTGTCAGCAACGATGCTAGGACGGTCCCAGCGATGCTAGGACGGTGAAGAGCATTACACGAGGTGGTATTGAAATTATTGTCAAGAAACCTAATGCTGTGCTAAATTATATAAAATTTGTGGGCAGCATTGATCGAGCTGATCAGTATGCAACAACATACACTTTCATGAGAAAAGCTCTCCAGTGGTAGCGTATGTTAGTTTTTTGGAATGTAGAAGTATGTATAATCACTTATTATATCCTATATAAATTAGTAAAAGAGCAAAAAAAGAAATATTCTCTTCTTTATTAAAAATTCCAGAAATTATCGATCGACCAACTACGAAGTGATTTTCGTAAGTGATTGAAGTGAGCTTCGTGTAATTCTTACTGGATCGGAGAAAGATTGCAAAATTTGTTTTGACTAAACAAAGAAAAAAACGTGATTATATATTTTTAATTTCTTAACACTTATCCTAATAAATCGAGAATGCACTTCGATGAATGTTTTATAAAATACGAAACGAAGAAAAATTATGGATAAACTTTAACTACTACGTAATAGCTATTATGTTTGATATATGTAAAAACATATTTGATATGTGTAATTCATTTCATAATTTATTAATTGTCATTAGTAAAAATATCTGCCGAATACGCGTCGAGTTGCTAATCTCCTACAGTGAAAAAGCCTCCAAGTGCAAAAAATTAAAATATTTATTTCGAAAAATAAATTTCATAGATTAGTTGAAGAGTTGACAAGGTATCCTCCTTCTCCTTATTTAGCGAGACATAGTATTTCCTATCATATCTTGTAGCTGTTTGAGATATAAATGCAATAGCTTATAACAATGCGAGGTTAAGATAATCTTAAACGTAAATATTCACCCTAAATTGTTTACAACCTAACAACTGAACTCTTTCCGAATGATTAAGTAAAAGAATATAACCAATGTGTACATTTATCTTACAATTCTAAAGTATAGACGTTTATGTTACGTTCTTATCATTTGTCAGTACTCTTGAGAGAGCTATCCATGGAATATGTATTTTATTATGTCACCAATGAGTATCATGTATTGCATTAAAAATTCTATCTCCCGTAAATTTGAATTCATCGGTCCATAAAATGTACGATAGGAATTGCTGATCCGCAGCATGATATTCAAGTAACCACTGTGAAATATTCATTCGTGGTACGTAAATACGTTCTCGAAGATTATAAACACGAGTAGCGTGGTATCGAATGCATATGATTATTGTGTAGAACACGAAGAATAGTTTCTCTGCTAACATTATGATTTGAACTTAAATTACGCATACTGATCCTAGGTGTATAATTGTACATCTTGGAGAACTCTATCTTCAAAGTTGTTGTAACGTCATCGAATCCGGCCACGATTGTTATGACATGATACGAACGAACCAGTTTCAGCTGCCGTTTACTCCACTCTTTGTACGACTCTCCGATTGGGATATCGACATAGAGAAAATCGTTCAACGTAGAGTCTACTTGCAACAGTGGCATTGCCATCATAAGCTCCCAGAACAAGTAACATATAAACGTACGATCGACTGAAATATCTTACCATTTCATAGCGGTGATTTCAACGTAGTATCTTCGTCTAATATTTTGTCATCAAATACGTCATAGATCCTTGTAACAATAGAACCAAAAAACAACATATATTGTGCTGCTATACAAATATAGAGCACAACAACCAAAACACGTATCGATGTAATACAAAAAAAGCCCAAACAGATTTCTAAGAATAATTTTAAATAAATCTGGAAACTATTCAACAAGCATATTACTCCAAGCAGTGAAACAGTAGATAAATAATGTTTAACAAGATCTCTATGTATTATATATATCTAAATTTGTTAATTAGAAACTTGAACCGATATGATATGAGAAACACTCCCTTTAAAACAAGAGAACAATGAAGAACATCCAAAGTAATTATACCGATTAGTAATAAACATTCAGTTGTAGCTATAGATAACCTAATTTATTTTTCCACACTGCATACTAACCAGATTTTTAAAAACTTTTTCTGAAATAACTTGCGAGATGCAATCTACGAGAAATTAAGAAGCAACCTTTCAAAGAAATAATAGGCAAAACCTCCCGAGGTATCGCAGAGAACGCAAGGGAAGAAATTGTCGAAAAAGACTATATATTGAATAACCCGACATCTAAGATAGAGCCTGCTAAATAGCAGTACCGAGGAGTACACGAGCAGGCCAAGGACAAAACGCCTTCCTCTCCTTCTCCTTCCTTTCCAATCTCTTTTCCACATTTTTTTCTATGAAAAATTATCAAGACAACCGAAAACAACTGTGTTAACAGACACAGGACCATCAACAAGGAAAATTCGTCAACAATACGAAAAAATGGAACTGTTAAGATTCTATGATTCCGCGCAGAAAAAATAGACATGTCCCATTTTTATCCGTTAACCACATGATCAACCAAATGATCAACCATATGATCAATCAAATGATTAACCAAATGGTGTGTGCTATAAGACCATTTTCGAAATTAATGGCTATTAGGAATAGAACTCTGCATATCCGAGATGATGTATCAGTTGACCAGTAGTAAGAACAGCAAGATAGTTCGACTGGAAATTGTTAACAGCGTTGACCATTCCCTAGCTCCTCCCATGCTTCAATTCGTGGGACAATCATATCGCTATGAGTAACGATTAATTCACTCGCGCATCGACTTGCATAGACGGCTGAGAACAGCTTTGCACCAATCAATGTGAATACATGGAGCTTACTATCCACTATCGTACTGGTAGTTCGTACTCTCCGTAGACACGCTGATTGGATGTATTCCAATCTCAGGCCCAAGGGGACCGTGTCTGTAGACCTTCAAACCGAGGACAAACACTTTAATCCTACATAGACAAGGTGTTTACCGATGGTCCATACAGACATGTCTTTAGGAATGACAAGGGATTAACTAACTTGGAGAGACGGACTCCAAATAACATGTTCAAGGGGCAAGATGTTAACTAGGAGGAGTTGTTAACTCAAGTATAAGACCTGAGAGATGTTTTGAAATGATTAGTGATTTGAAGTGATCGATGTTAGGAAGCGTTCGAATAAACACAGTTATAAATACAAGATAAACGTATCGGTACAAAATATTACAATCTGATGTCACGAATACTTCGAATAATATACACCTATATTGTGTATACAAGGTGAACAGTATAGTATACAATCTGATTGTAGTATATTTTTCAATAGCTATTCATTTTACGAAATTGTCAAACTTTAACTTTTCAAACAGATCTCTACAATTTTACCAGCTAGGCTGCTAAGAGCCTAAATATTTGCTAAATATTTAGCAAACGGTTAATTACACAATAGTTGAAACAATTATGAATAATAAAGCTTGGTTATTGTTAAAATGAAATACGATCTTAAAATGGATCGGTTACGTTTACTTCGTCGAAAATATATTTTAAATAAATCTTAAATGGTAAATAAATGAAATGGAATCTTATTCGTTGCATACTTGAATAGCTTCGAACCATCAAATGCGATATTGTGCTAAATGAGCCGCTACATTATTTATCTACGTTCGTGTCAACTCTATATGTACAAGATACAGATTATTGATCATCTTTTTAAGAATCGTCGAACTCGCTCACCATAATAATTAATTGACGAAAACTTGCAATATTTAAATACACTATCCGAGTAGCTCACATTATTCAAATAGTAATACTCGAATAATATTCGAATAATAATATTGATCAATTTCCAATTATAAGAGTTGGTAATGGAATTTTTCGGTAATTATTCGTATCTTTTTTTCAATTTTCTCACGATTTTGCGAGCATTTTGCGAGAAAGTAGCACATTTTTCAAAGGATTATTATAACTGTTTTAGACCGTATCATAACATCAATAAAGTATAGCTTTGTGTTACGAATGAACTACTCTACTTGTACAATATTTCAAAATTTACCGAATTTCCGAGTTCTCTAATCTCCCTTTTTAGATCACGAACATACTCCAAATACTCAGTATGTCTGGCATGACGATATTGACTAATCGTAGACTAGTAACTAATTTAACTTTTCTCTTTAAACTCGTTAACGGTGTAACTAATTTAACTTTGTCTTTAAACTCGTTAACAGTATTATTGGATGTTCACCTCTGTTACAGGTTGTTAATTTCTCTACACCACTGTAAACATTTTAAATTATGAAACTCACTTGTAAAACTAGTTGAATTCGTGATCCTCTTAATCGTATATTTTCATACAATATGATATCACGAATGTTTCGAATAATACTATATACACCTACGTTATGTATACGAGGTGAACAGTATAGTGTCCAAGCTGATTATAGTATAGTTTTCAGTAGCTGTTCGGTTTACGAAATTTTCAAACAGATCTCCATAATTTTACACCAACTTCCAATAAGCGAAGATTACACGTTATATAGCAATAACAACTATATTAATGATCTAAAAGAATTCTAAAAAGTATACAGATTTATAATGTTCGTCTTAAATACTTGTTTCTAGTGTATAATTTAGTGTTTAATTTTGAAGATGAACTCGCAGAATTTGTATCTACCAAAAAATAAAGAGAAGAGATAATTAGGAAGATAATTTGTATTATAATCGAATCGAGTTCCATATTTATTGTTAGTCGCATTAATAAATAGTTTATCACAGCTTTCAACCATTGTTTTTTGATTTCCTTCGGTAAAACGATTTCTTTTGGAGGTCGCACACTCATAAAATTACAAGTAATAAATTAAAAACTAATTTAAGTTCATCGAATTTTGTATAAAAACCAGGTCACCTTGAAAAAATACTTGGAAAAAAGAATGATTTATAAAGAATGTATTTTAATCGGCTTGTACACCCTCTTGAACTAAGCTACTCAAAATAAAAGAAATTTAAATCGGTCCACCAACGCTAGAAACAATCAAAATGGCCGAGCTATATAGTTCACCATGTATAATTGGGTTTTTACCCAATATATTGCAAAGTAAATAACACACACACACACACAGAAAGACTGTCACAGGTTTTTTGGCTAAATGGTGTCAGCACGTTCTACAAACTAAAATAAGAAAAAAAATTGTCGTATAAACATCGGCTCGAAATTGCTTGATTAAAAAATTATAAAATTAATATAAAATAATAACGGACTTATATATGTTATTTTTCGAAGTCTCTTCTAAAATGAGTCTCGATTTCAAAACTCTCGCGGCATGTTGATAATGCGATATCGTACAGGTCACTAAGCATTATTAATATTGTTACCATCCGCATTGAAACAGCTTATATTAGTAAATATAGCTTATACAGCCTGAATAAGTAAATACAGATAAGAGAAATACCACTAACATACTTCTGCATCGAATAAAAATCAGTCGAAAGTTATTTCGTATTTTTCTTATAATTTTTTAATAGAGCATTTTTGTGCCTATATTTATATGACATCTTTTTTCTTATTCCTACCGTTTGGCCGAAAAAATCTGAGATAATAAATGTATATAATAAATTCACGTAATAACGACCGTCGTCGGTTAGCTATTCGTTTGCCAAGTGTTCGGTAATTCATGGGCGACGATGTATCACACTATCTGATCTCGAGACGACCGTTTAACTTGTTAAATGCCTTTTCGTCCCTGAAGTCCAAATTGAAGCAAGGTCGGACGAAAACGGAACTGGACAAGAGAAGTTTCCTTGGACAGATCGCGAGTAATCTGCTGCGTTATCTACTTTCCACAAACATGCGGAGCGTGTTCGATCAATAAACGGCTGGCCTCCGCCAGACTCTCTTCACTGTACGAATCTTGGGGTGTCGCGAGTCGCGCTTCCTAATGCAGAAAGCAACATACACCGCAGCATGTTTGCGGAGACTTAGCATCGACGTTTTATGGTGTACCCATGTGCTTCGGGCCTGCCAGAGAGAATTGAATGGCTACGAACTGGGCCTATCGGCCGATCTCTATAATTTTACCAGTTGGGCTGCGAGGATGTATCTCCATTGAGAAAACAAAAATAATTTCATAGACAAGGGAATGTGTAAATTGATTAATACACGTATCTATGAGATAAAGTATTATGGACCGATGTGGCCAGATATAAAATATTTGAACGTAAGAAATGACTTTTCGTTTACACGGAACATTATGAGAGATTACTTTTCAAACGCGTTACATCTACGATAAAACATGGAGAACATTTTTTAATAGTTTGTTTACTTATCAATGATAGAAACGATTATTTGAAAGGAACCATATAGTTTAACGAGATTTTTAGAACAGAACTTATTTGTAAGGCATTTACGCGTATAAAGTTATAATTTTGAACTTTCGAAACAGCTAATTATACAATAGTTGAAACAATTATGGATAATAACGCTTAGTCATTGTTAAAATCAAGTACGATCTTAAAATGGATCTATTATGTTTACTTTGTGGAAATTTAATTTTTGCAATCAATTGCTGGTAGGATTTGTAATATCTAATAGAACTTAAGACTAAATCTTCCACTATGCTAATTAACGAGGACGTCTCAAAGTATACGCTCTCTGGCAGAGAGAATTGCACGACTACGGACTGGGCCTGTCAGCCATAATTAGAAAATTTAATTTTGTCCAGCCCGAAGCTCATGGTACGTACTTGTTACTGCCCTGCCATAAACCGTTCCACTTTAGTTTCACGGTGGACTCCTGGTCACGCGGATGGACACGCGGATCCTAGAGAGGGTATCACTGTGGAAGCTTCCAGGTGCTAGAATTTCTAGACCGAGTCTGTGAAACTGCAACCAGGTTACTTTGGACACCCTGGTAACGTCGCAACATGATCTCTAGGCCCAATTATAGCGGACATTTGATTAGCCTTCACTTTAGTTTTACAGTGGGCTCCTAATACGGTTGGACATGCAGATTCTAGAGAGAGCATCACTATAGAAGTTTTCAGGTGCTGGAAATTTCATACTGGGTCTGTAAAACTGTGACCAGGTTACCTTGGACACCCTTGTAGCGTCGCAACATAACCTCCTAAGCCCAATTATGACGGACATTTGGTTAGCCTTCACTTTAGTTTTACAGTGGACTCCTAATACGGTTGGACATGCAGATTCTAGAGAGAGCATCACTATAGAAGTTTTCAGGTGCTGGAAATTTCATACTGGGTCTGTAAAACTGTGACCAGGTTACCTTGGACACCCTTGTAGCGTCGCAACATAACCTTCTAAGCCCAATTATGACGGACATTTGGTTAGCCTTCACTTTAGTTTTACAGTGGGCTCCTAATACGGTTGGACATGCAGATTCTAGAGAGAGCATCACTATAGAAGTTTCCAGGTGCTGGAAATTTCATACTGGGTTTGTGAAACTGTGACTAGGTTACTTTACGCACCCTGGTAGTGTCGCAACATGCCCTCCTAGGCCCAATTGTAGCGGACATTTGGCAAACCCTAGGTGCTATCTTGTCATTTACTCGTTGCATCCCACCCTTAACACTAGAACTACCAAAAGGGTCAATTTGACTTGTTTCAAAGTTCATTTTAAAATTACTCAATTATTAACGGTATCTTTCCCTAGAATATTCGTGAATAATTATCAAAATAGATAACTAATATTACTAGTAAATTTGTCCTTTCCCCATCTAACTTCGAAGATATGTATATAGTGTAATACAAATAGTGATACGTTCACCATTGGTAGTTCTAGTGTTAATTTGAAAGGGTGGAGCGGACCGAGATGACATCGTCGGGGTTCCCTCAGTTTTGCATCTCGATTCGACCCAAGTATTAGTTTGCGATATGATTTGACTCAGGTTTTAGTTTGCATCGATTCGATTCAGTTGTTAAATTTGCCTTTCGAGCCGACTTCAATTTGCATTCAACTCGAGTTAAAGTTTAACTCGCAATAGTTCGCATTTCGTCTTGGGTTATTTAATCAACCCTCGCCAAAGTAACCGTGGACGTAGTTTTGAGAACAGTCTAGCTATAGAAGATTTGTTTATTGTTGAATACATTTGCGTAACCTCGTTTAGTTCACTCAGTCCTTCCAGTGGAAAGGTGGTCCTTCGAGTCTAGAATTTTAATCCGTACACTTTGTGAAAACACATACAAGGCTCGAACGATCTTAAGATAAACCGCGAGCATTTTACAATATTTCTACCTCGATACCCGCACGTCTACGTCACGACTGAATGAAAACATGAGCAACAGTTGCTTCGAACTCTCGCGCTCTTCTTCCGCTACCCTACAGCCGGAAAATGAAACCGTAACAGAACTCTATCGAACAATTTCGACCTGGTCGACGATAAAAATTTCTCGATCCAGGGTCCCGTGAAAGTATCGGATCACTCTATTTACAATTAAACGCGTAACGCGGTGAAATATGTACGTTTCGATGTAACGGACCGAAAAGAAAAATAAAGTTAGTCACGCAGGTTCCACGTACTATATATGTTGGAGCACCGAGGCCACTACTCTTGTCTCTTCTAGGTCACGATGCGCAATTATTGAGCGCAATCTATGTGGATGTTTACGCTGCATCAACGTGTTTACGTACGAGTAAAATATTATTCAAGGAGATACGGATGTTTGTACCATTGGTTACCGCGAGCAAAATATAGATAGATAATTTTATTGCAACGTTTCGGTTTTGGTAGACCTCTTTGGCAATGGATGATATTGAGATAATACTATAAGTTACACGAGAGAAAGCTACATGTTCGGGTCGATATTGAAAATGTGATACAAGCTCTTCAGTTTCTGTGGAAGAAACTCTTTGAATGAAACGTGGTACGAAGAAGATCTCTTATAGAGGGTGTTTGTAGAAATGTGTGCGTGGTATGTTTATATTATTAAAATTTTTATGTGGTACGTGTTAGATATTTAGTATTTTTGCAGTATGCATGACAAACTCATTTTGTGGCCAACTGAATTGGACGTGAGAAATAGAGTTTTTACCAGGACAATTGCATTGAATACGATAATCCACTCGTCAATTTTTCAATTCGATAATAAATTTTAACAAGATAGATAAATAGATAGTAAACAAATAACAATAGTTAAGATTATTTTACATTACATTCTTAACGAAATACATACATTTAAATTAGAATACTCCAATTTTCTTTTTTCTTCTCTTGTAAGTATAGAAGATATGGCGAACAAAATTTGACGTAGTTTATTTGGATCTATCGAACGAACGTCGTGTACTTAATAATTGTTCAACAACCGTTTAACGACTATTAAATACACAATGTTTGCTCGATACGATCAAATAACGTACGTTAAATATTTTCGAAATACAATTCAACCCATACTGCTTATACTCCCCACATATGTAGGTGTTCATACTATGTGTGTACTTTACTTCGTAAGACATACGAGCACTCTTACATGCTAGTCTTACATATTTCTTTTCGCAACAGCTGTATGTGCGGATAAAAGGGGTTGAAAAGGTACATAAAGTTATCTTTTCTTATTTATTTAGAAAAACCTTATGTATCCGGTAATAGGCGAATTCCCCCTAACTCTACCCAGGCCTAACCCAGTTCCCTTATACGTGTACAACGAAGAGCAAAATTGAACCAATAAAAATGTTTTTCTAAAGAATGATAATCAATTTACACGTTACATCATAATACAAAATTTGAGAAAAACTTGTTACGCGTATCAGTACTTATTACGCGTAAATTTATCGTAAAGAATTTTAATAAATGTATAATAATTTCATTTCATTTTATTTTCCTAGACTAAAGGCCTTAAACATTTTTGAGAAATGTGGAAGAGTTCCTTGTTGAAACTGCATTTGCTATTATATACGTAAGTCAATATCTTCTAGTTAAATCGATAAATGTTTCTGATAAATTGTATCGAAGAAATAAGGCTCAACTATGCAGTTTCACAAAATGCCGCGGCAAATTTCCAATCTTAATCGAATTAACCCTGAATCGGACTATCGACGTGGTATTGTTCATAATCTTACACCATTCGATTCGTTTTCGAATTCTCTACAATTATGTTGCAAAAACATAGACGATTCCGTTAAAAAAACAGAACTTGACCTTCAAATGTCTTTAACTTGATATTGTATTTTCGACTAGAAGATTTTACATTGTTTAATAAGTACTATCGTCGTGTCGCGAGATCCTTTTTTAGAAGTGCATCGGTGCAGTTGCAAAGTGCAATTGTTTTTCAAATGGAATCTTACAATTCGTTTTCCTTTTCTTTTTGTTTTGCACGAATTGATTCCTCGGATCGTACTGAATAAAAAAAGTGTTAAATTAGTAGTGTCAAAAAAATTAATATTTCCTGAGATATTTAAAATTTCAAAGAATTCTGGTATTCTTATGTCCTGTTTACGTTGCTTGATATTCAAACTCGCATACACGTTATTCAGTTATTAGCCATTACAATGCTCAGAGTTGCGTTAAATCGCATCATTGTTTATTGTTTCATCATGTGCGATCAATATTCAAACCATGCAACAAAAATGCATCGAATGTCCCAATCCTGTATTTACAATCGTAGCACGATCATTCGACTTAAACCCCGTTAACTTTTTTTTATAGAGTTCCAAAATTTTTGAGAATTAATTTATTAATTTATTCGCAACCTTTTATTTCAAATAGAAACTGTTTAAATATGAGTTCTAAACAATTAAACAAAGTAATAAAATGTAAAAGAACACGTGAAAAAATGTTTATAATGTAATGGTGAAACGTTGAAGCGTTTGTTGTTAAGAATAAAGTTAAATCTATTGAAGAGTATTAATTGTTTCGTCACTGTATCCTAACCGATGCACTCCTGAAAGAAATCATAGAACTTGTTAAACAATGTAAAATTTTCCTCTACAATTTTGTTCTATCTTCGATAGGAACAGAATTATAGTTCAGTACAGTTACTAAATATGCCCTTTATATATTTATATAAATACAGATTATCGATCATCTTCTATGCATGAATCATCGATTTCACTCACCGCAACGTTCATCCATATGCGTGACCTGATAATCGGCCGATGTAATATTTAAATACGTCAACAGTATCCGTATTATTCACATTATTGCAACGCGCAGCTTTGAAATGATATCTTAGTGCTGCGCATCCTCACACGCCTAATTAAAGTACGAGTGATTTATTAAGTTGGACTGGTACGTATTATACTTAGATTTCTAGGAAGAGACTGGACTAATGGAATAGATGTGTACTGTTTGAATCTCTCTATTTGCTATTTCGTCTTCTTCCACGTTGACTTTTTCATAGTCTTGGCTAATGGTGTGGAAGGAAAAAATAGCACAGGACTGGCAGTTATGGGGTGAACGGGGATTGCACGACCATAGAGAAGATTCCTGTCAACGTGTGTGTCACTCGAACGTCCAGGTAACAGTCAGTAATAGAGACTTGGGAATTTCTCAGGATGCAGCCAATATGCCAGTTAAATGTGCAGCAGTGGCGCTTCTTTATTACTGCACCGGTAATAAACCATTTTCCCAAATCGTTGTACTTCCTAATTAATTTTGCGCCTTAATAACACGTAATGTAAATATGTCATTTACACATAATGTAAATATCCGAATATTACATAGATTATCCGAATAATTCCAACACTAGTTCGAACGAAATGTTTAGAGTCATTTTCATTGATAATATTCCCATAAAGATATAATAAAACATAACGATTTTTATTCAGTGATTGAATCGGGAACCATTCCGTACTATTGAAATAAAAATATCGATTAAAGTAAAACTTTCATAGGCATTGACAAACTGCATCGATCGATGTGCCGTTTAAAAAAATTAAATAAACCTTCACGTACCCTTTACTTAACCACTTGCAAAAAACTAACTATGTCGAATTACATCTTCTTTCGAATCATTTAACTTTTGCTCGAAATATTTGCCATTATCGTCGATAATTTCAAAAATATCCGAAGGAAACTTACTAAAAGGGATAATCCATCACAGGACACACACATATGTACCTATATAAATATATACATACGTGTATAATACTAATCGTATTACTCGTGAGAACAATATGTATTGTTAACGAAATGTTTGACGATAAAATCAACGATAACGCTATTCGACGAACCATGAAATTGTAAAATATTTCGAATACCTCTCGCTACAGGCGACCGAGACGATCGAAGTTAGGTAGAGTTTGGAGGCTCTCGCTCCTGAAACTTTTTTCTTCATCCAAGACGATTCTTTCGTTTGCCCAACTTCGGTGAGTTCTCCTTCAGCAGCTAGGCCTGCATTTTCTTCTTAACGCTCCCGTAACCTCGTACCCACTTTTCAACGCGGTTAATGCATTCTTTTTTAGCAACATAAAACATTTTCGAGTGCTTTACCATCGATCGTGACGCAATTTATATATTGTGGATGCGTTATAAATATTTTGGAAAAGTATCCTTTGAATCTTGACCGACGAAAAAATTCGAAAACAAATTCGATTTCGTTAAAATTGTCAAGACGGTAGATTCCTTTTACGAGTCTCGGCTGAAAAGAGACTACTTCGAAACTGTTGCTCGTTTGCAATCACTGTGACTGGTCGGTGTAAAATTATCAACGTCTGATTGACACGGTCAAATTCCTTAAAACGTTGTATTATAGCGTGAACACAATGACGGATGCGCAACAGACCAACTCTTCCGTGGAACTGAACGTTCTAAGATTAGTATCGTAATAAAACATACGAGTTCTGTCCAGGCCTCGCAGACCTCTTTTTGCTTTAACTCCATTGCTTGTACTTCTTCCACGTTTGGCTTTTTCTTACGTCTACTGTGCACACAAAGGGTAGTTGTATTTCTACTTTTATCGAAATCGGATATCGAATGCAATGCAAAACAAATATTGATGCGGCGCATACCGGCGCTCAGCAAGCATAGCAAGATGGGTGATGTAAGTCAAGTTTCAGTTCTGTAGACGCTTTCTGTTTGTATGTACCATGTACGTTCAATCTCTTCGAACTGAAAAGCACAAAGTTGTCGAACACGTGTCTATCTACGTGCTGTTTTTATTATTTAGTACTATCTTGTATACGTATCCCTTGTCGTTTAAATGATAAAGAGTCGTTGGACCCAGAAACTAGAAACATTATTCATCAAAACAGACGATAAGTTCTTAATAACTATGTATGCATGAATCATTTGTTTCAAATTTGAATGAAACATCTTCAATGGTCACATACACGTACAAAACTATAAATTATTCCATAACTCTCGTTATTCGATAGTACTTGACAGTCAAAATGAATAAAAGAATTGTTATTGTTGGATAATAAGGGTTAAGAAAAAAATATTAAGAAATAACAATGATTTCTGTGTCCGTGTTTACCAAACTTTTTTGACTGTTTTCATGAATAATACGTATTTACAAATGATAAAGAATGGTTGGATCTAGAAACTAGAAACATCGGGAACGTGGATTACTCATCAAAACCGACGATAAGTTTTTAATAACTATGAATCCATAAATCATTTGTTTCAAGCTTGAATGAAACATCTTCAATGGTCACATACACGTACGAGACTATTAATTATTCGATAACTCTCGTTATTCGATAGTACTTGACAGTCAAAATAAATAATAGAATTGTTACTGTTGGATAATAAGGGTTAGGAAAAAAATATTAAGAAATAACAATGATTTCTGTGTCCGTGTTTACCAAACCTTTTTGACTGTTTTCATGAATAATACGCGTCTCTGTGTTGTTCACCTTTTATGACACCCTATATTAATAACGCGCAACAAGATGCAAAAGACAAAGATACATATGTTTTTACGAGTAAAAAAGTTTCAGTGACCTAGAAACTGTGAAAAGAACTTTTTTCTTTTACCGTGTCGTGTTCGTCCTTTGGAACCGTTCCGAAAATAAGAAGAAGATAATCGAGTATTCTATTATATTTCTGATGCGATACCATGTAGATCATTCAAATTCGTACCCCCCTTCTGGGTATAAAGTTTTACCCGGGTTCCGAACCACCGACTAAAAGTGTTTCAATGGCGTTGATCCAATTAAGGTAATTAATTCTACCGTACGAATAATAACACCCTCGTTCTAAAAGTTTACGAGAATTTGTTTCGTACCTGCGAAACTACCGGTAATATAATTCTGCGTGCTCGTTCGACGTTCATTCAAATCCCTGATGCTTCGTAATCCCTTTATTTTCCGTTTCTCTTCCATCGCAATAACGATGATAGTTAATTTATTTCGACAAACTGAATTCCAACTTAGTTGCAAGCTCGCGTACCGAAGAAACTTTCAATTCGATACGATGATAGGCAAACTACAGCTTCGAGAGGTTTATCGTTCACGGAAGAACGATTTCACCCTTCCCCTATAATCCCCACATTCTGTCATTTTGCGAGCGGTTAACGCGAGAAGGGAAACGCGCTGGATTTATAGTCTTTTAGCGAGAAGAACGACACCGATACCTTTTATCTTTCGCACCCGCAAACATTCAGGGCAGTGTCTTTATCTAGGGTGATTGTGCTGATACGCAACCCGATAAGATGCATGTATGGATAAACGAATGAAGGGTCCTCGATTAGAAACAAGATGGGGTAAATAGAACAACGTTACACCTACTGTTATCAGCGGTATCTCCGTTTAAATGCTCTGCAATTCAAACGTTCTATTATCCGAATAAAGCATTGTCCCGCTACAGCAGTGATTCTTAACCACACCTATGCCAGAGCACGCGGATTTGACGAATTCCGAATTCTTTACAGTTCTCGAAATCGTTGCTACAATTACTCAAGAGTGAGAAGCGTGTCGGGTTTTTTTCTCTAAATTGTGTCCTGAGCTGTAACCAGTTAAGAATTTATTTTTAGACAGTGCAGTGAGCTTGAAAAGATTGAGAACCATCGTGCTATCGCAATCCTTTCCTCGCTGAAAGGTTCTTCTGCAGTATTTCATCTACGACAGCGATGGAAAATCTCGCGTAACGTGTCATAGTGGACCAAATGTTAATATCAAAATAAATTAGTTTTCGAGGTACAAAGTATGTATATTTTGTAGTTGGAATGTTTAATTAGTTTTACATTCGATCACGTTGGTAATGCGATACGAAAGAGATTATTCGAAGGTGTTGCGGTCGAGCAACAGTCTCAATCGGACTGTTAGAATGTATTTTCAAAATATTTACGTGACATCGAATTTAAACGTATTTAAACATTTATCACGATGGATAAAATTAAATTGAACTTGTAACTTATATAAGATATTACTTATAGATATAATAGAGGTATAAATACGACTAAAAAAAAAACCCGACACTTTCACAATTAATGTACGTCAAGTATGTTTTCGCTGTTTCAATGAAGATGATAATAATTACGAATATACAACCAGTAATTTTTTTGCCATTCCTATTGGTCTGTAGCGTCTTTTATGTGACAAGTAAGATACCAATTATGGAAAAAATCTACCAAAGGGGAAAAAGTCCAAATTCCAAAGAAAGAAAACCTAACCCAGAACCGAAGAACTAAATCATAAAAATATGCAAGAAATGTTTATCGCCATTTTCAATAGTTCTGAAGGAAGCTTGTCACGCTTTAAATAAAACAACTTGTACAACGGTTAAAACTAATTCTTATCGTAACAATACGTATAAAATTTGCAATATAAGTATAATAATGGTATCGAAATTAAAACATATACCGTATTGGTAGAAATAATACGAATGTGTATGGTATATATATATACAGATATATACAAGGTAATTTGAATCTTGAAAAGTGTCGAGAGTATCTAAAAATGGCAATATATTGGATGAATTGCTAAAAATGGAACACTTTAATATCTCTTTTGGAGTTAAAGGTGCAAAAATATGTGTAAAACACAGTTCAAATTGTTTCTTATTGTTAGAACAAACGCGAAAAGTATTGAACTTTTTTCTTTGGACTTGTTCTCTTCGTAATTGTCAAGTTAATATGTTTCTTAATGTAACATCGTTTTATCATCCTTTGCACATTGTATCTGTCGTCGAAACTAGTTGAAATAATTTGAAAACAATGATTCATGGGTGTTTGAAGTAACGTAGCATGAAAACCTCCCGAAAAAACTAGTAACTTGAACACTCAAAAAGATTACTACTAGTGACGATTTGTGTATTTGCGTGGACATTTAAAAAGAAATAGCCCAATCGATCAATTATTACAATTATGAAAACTACTTCTCCTCTTCTATACGTCCAATCGCATAAACTTGCAATTGTTCGTACGTCAACGCATGCGTGGTATTTTAATCGCAAACTCTATCAAGATCAATAATCACGGATATTTTAATTGACAAAACGCGGAAGCAAGCCAAAGGTTCGATGAACACGTTATCGGACAAAGTGCTGGCAGAATGATGAATCCACAGTCGATTCGAACGAAAAACAAGATAAAAGGGAACCTAGAGAAATAGACGACAAGGATCCTTGGACAGACATAGCCAAGAAAAGCCATGGAAGTGTCAGGGTTGTCGATCAGAGACCAGATTCCTTTACGGATTCACTATACCGAAGATATGGGTGATCGATCCAACGAAGCTGGTGAGCCTGGAGACCTAAATCTCGATGAAAATCCACCCTTCTATCGACTCGCTCTCTTCCATTTCCTTTCGTTCTGCGCTTTCCTCGGGCCACTCGTGGTTTCCTTGGTTGTGTGAATGATTCACCACAATCGACCCAATCGAAACGCACAAATACTGGATTGGAAAATAAACGCTGGTACAACGCAAAAAAAAACTCCTTTGCGCGTTAATCTTAACACATTCCATCGGTTATATGGGTCACCGTTGACCCACGATATTTAAACAGGACGTAATGACTTATGCTGGAGTTGTAACGGCTTGTTTTCGTCCAAAATTATAACCAAAACATTGTAAAATAATCTTTTGGTTATATATATATATATATATATATATATATATGTGTGCATTTATTTTTTCATACAAGGGTTGATAAATTTTAAAATTTCTGTGGAAAGAGAAACTTTTATTTTTCCTATTAACCTTATTGCGTACGACCTGGTTCCACGGATGAAAAATCTAGCAGAGTTAACGATAATGGTGACCGTGTCGTGGCCAAATGTTGGAGCATCCGGTCGCTAATTTCAAGCTAACGAATTTACCGCCGATCGAATAAATCGTCTACGTAACAAAAAAGTAATCTTCGTCGCGACACATCGAGTACATGAAAAATTTTTAAAAAATGGTCATCGAAGAGCACTATTACCAGTGACATGATTCTGCTTCCATAATTCTAGCATGGAATTCGAACATCGTTCATTGAACAATTTGATTCCAAACAAATGTAATATATAATAAAATGTAATAAATTGACAGAGAATAATGTTTTCTTTTTGAAAACAAAAACAATTTTTTATTTAGCTATTCTTGAAACATAAACAGGCAATCCTCTAAGTACAACCTAATTACAAACTAACGATCTTAATGATCCTCTAATTACAAACCAAGTTTGGTCGAAATTAACCTAGCTCCAAAACAAGATCTCTTGGATTCGTACATGTTGGTCGACTAGTTAGTATTAGACAAACTTCACCCACTCGTTCAGCGGATCATTTTGAATAAAAACTGTCACCTATACTATAGGTTTATTTCGTGCCAAAGAAAGACTAAAATTCGAACCGAATGCCATACGTGACCTTGACCTCACCGAATTCCCGAGATGGATATACACACGAATGTATTTCCCTCTCAATTTTCTTCTCAAAAATACGTCAATTCCTGTTTAAAAGCCTATATTGGATTTTCGGTTCCTTTTACATCAGAATTGATCCTTCGCAGGATATCTCATTTTCTTATAATATTCTTACATTTGAGAAAGTGACTTAACAATAAACAACGTGTCTAAAGTTATGCGTCTAGATGCAATTATCGTTCACGCGAGAAATAGGTGTATCACATGCATTACATTTTACTATTGATATCCCAAATTGAAGAAATTCTTTACCATTTATCGACATCGCATTCCCTAGTTCCTACTGACAAACGTAATCTTAAAATCTCGCGTATTCGATCCAAATAGATTTTCCAACGAATTATAACGTGAAAAATAAAAGAGCGAAGAACGCACAGGAGAAGACAATCCCTAGTTCCGACTAACAAGCGTAATCCTGAAATCTGGTACATCCGATCCTAATAATTCCTCCGACGAACTATAGCTGGAAAATAAAAGACTGAAGAGCACACAGGAAAAGACAATCCCTAGTTCCGACTAACAAGCGTAATCCTGAAATCTGGTATATCCGATTCTAATCTTTTTTCCAAACCAAGTGTAGCTGGAAGATAAAAGGCTAAAAAAGACACGGAAGAGCCTGGTATTGGATTCGTTGATAAAACTACCTAACCTAGACCATGTTTTGAAAGTCGCAGATCTTTGGTATCCCACGAAAAAGTATTCTGCTTTTGACGATCGATGATAGCAGGATTCTAATAATTCCTGTTGCATTATGTAGTCCTAGCTTGCATGTTGCTGAGCCAGAATAGATTACGGTCTTTCCACGGTCAAAGATATATATTGTTCGTGGCAAAAAAATTATTTTTTTTATTTTAAGGTTCTAAGGTGTAGATTTTATGGAATCTATTGTACATATAATAGGTTGCTCGATAAGTTTCATCGTTCGATAAGAAATGACGCTATTAAGTTCGTCGTTTTTCTAAAGATGATACTACTGTTTGATGAACATTTGTGAAGTTTCACGTAGATCTGTCGACTCGTTCGTATATTTACAGTTGTTCAAAGTTAAAGTGCCGTAGTATTTTTTTACAATGGAAAAAACAATAAAACTTATTGAACAACCTATACGTGGATAAGAATTGATGGCGGGTCGTAAACTTACGGGGAAGGGATCGGTTGGATAACCCTTTGACAACGAATACAGATGGTGTCGCTACGGGACAAAATGAAACAGATGTTGACCGAATTGAGATTCTTCTAAGACGAACTCGTGCACGAAATCTTTCGAAAGCGCAAGAAAAGATTCAAAGGGAAATACATACACGATTCGCAAAGAGTACATAGTTCTATCGAGGTGAAAAAGCTTTGGCTCTAAATACAGGGTGTCCCGCAGTATATGGGAATATTTTAGATACCGACAAACAAGTACCTATGGTAAACGTATTATGTATTCTGAGTTATAGCTATTTTTGTAGATACCCTTTTTATTTGCCATTTTACGGGGATGAAATTTAATCGCCAAATACAATCGAATTCGAATAGTTCGACTCGTGGAACAAAATAATCGACAAGGTTTGCGATTAGGATTTACAATGGAACTTCCATTTATACGAACTCGATTTATTAGAATAAAATTCTTATCGATGCTATATTTAATGAACTTCCCGTTATATGAACATCTGCATCGGTCACGAAGCAATCTTTCGACAAAAAATATTTCGTCTTTTGATTACATTCTCCAACAATTATATTTAATTGTATTTTGAGAATCTGGCTTCGTAAAAGAGATCACGTGAACCTGAGAGAAATCAGCTCAGTATTTCAGGAAAAATTGGAATCCTGAAAGAATTGAAAGGTTGCGAGATAATAATTCATTTGTCTACAGTGTTCTATGTTGGAAAATCTACAATATCTAACCTTGAGCGAAACGAATCTAAAAAATGAACAAAGTACGAAACTGAGGTAACACTGAATGGACAAAATTTTCATAGAAATTTTAGAAGCATTGCAACGATCCGAAACACGAATTAAATTTACGATCGAATCTACTTATCCGAATGAGAATTCCGGTTATTCGAACCTACCCGGTTATGTGAACTACTTGTCTCCCGTTGGGTTCGTATAAGTGGAGTTCTACCGTACTTCTACAGTATCGAGATAGAAAAATGGCTACAGTTCGAAAAGAAAATCGAATAGAAGCTTCTTCTACATCTGTAGAAACTTCGTCGATTGTTTTCGGGTGATAAATCGATACCAGACATATTTTCCACGTTATTGCGGAACACGCTGCTATACTAAACGATGCGCCAAGTTTCTTGTGTACAACCAAACGATGCAGAGATATTTTCCTTAGAAAGTAGTTTACTTTTGATAGTACAAAGTTGAGAGATTGATTGCTTCCGTCTATTTAACGATCCACTTCTGTCACTCTGTTTCTCATCGGCGCTTCGAATCTCATTTACGAGACGCTTAATAGACAATCAACTGGCCTAAGCGGCTGGGCAAATTGTTTCGATCGACTGTACCTTCCGGCGGCATTCGAGGCTGTCGAAGATTGCCTCGTTGCCGGTGTAGTCGTTCGATTATTTTTCACCCGTTTGTAACCGAGGCGCACGAAAAAGATGGAAGATGCCAGACGCCGAATCAAACTACTTACGTACGGCTATATTGTTTCGTCGAACGACGACGCTTCTGACTCCATCACTGTTCTCGATCAAATTACCTTGTCGTTTCTTCTTCTCGTTTTTGCGATCTACACGGTCCCTGTCCAGCGTACGACCGATCGATAACAGACAATTCTGAGCGACAACACTAAGACGTTATAACGTACGAACCTCCACGAAAATTCGATCGTGAAGGCACATCGTCTCGATCGTAGTGTACTAATCCCTTTTAGCCAAACGCTGTTCGAGACAATTGAAGAATCGTGTTTTTGAACAATATTGCAAGAATCGATCGAACATTGGTGAACTCTTACAACGTGCAATCGTGGATGAAACCATTTTGCTAGACAATCACTTACAAGGGACATCACTTGAGTGTCAATCGTTCATTTGAACGAGACTTACGTACAATGTAGTGTTTAGAAAAATATTTGACACTTATTATTTTGTCTGTTATTGTTCATATTCAGGGGGTGAAATCAACCCTCAAAGTTGGGGGAGAGAAACATATTTCGAAACGATTGTTAAATATTCCTCATATATATGTTTTATTTCCACAAAAGTGAACTTCATCGAGTGTGTTTCTTCCCAAACTTTGAGGGCTAATTTCAGCCCTTAGATATGGATAATAGCAGATTAAAAAAAATACGTGTCAAATATTTTTCTAAAAACTATATTATACATAAGTTTCATTCAAATCGGCGATTTACATTCAAGTGATGTTCCTTGTTAATTATTTTCAGCGGTATATTCTCGCTCCAAAGAAATACTTTCGTTCCCAATGAAAACTTTCTTCGCGTCGTCCAAAGCTTATTCTACATCGTCCGAGCTCGATGTATCTCCTACGAGAAAAATATCTCTTTGATAACTATGACACGTTGCACCTACTTGCGATCTACCGAAGAGAAACGAAAATGTCAGACAATAACGAGCCCGATGTATGTAGACAAACTCATTGATTTGATGTGTAATTTGTGTCGCTATTCCAAAAGAGCGACGAAAAAATTGAATCTTCTTCCTCCATGAAACACGAAACGAAGGAAAAATGAATAACCGTACCTTTCGAGGGGGCAAACGTTTCGATGATAAAGATTCTTTACAGGCTTGCATTTCAGAAGATTCGACAGAATTGTCAACATTTATCTTTAATCATGTGCAACCACTTTGAACCCAGTTCGAAATATTTTAGGTACATATATGTACTAGGTTGTTCGATAAGTTTTGTCGTTTTTTCCATTGCGAGATCATTTCGTTCATTGTAAAATCAAAAATGTCGTTTTGGCCTTTGTAGAAAAATACTACGACACTTCGATTTTGAACAATTGTAAATATACGAATAAGTCGACAGATCTACGTGAAGCTTCACACATGCTCATCAAACAGTAGTAACATCTTTAGAAAAATAAAACGACGAACCGAATAGCTACATTTCTTATCGAACGAGAAAATTTACCGAGCATTATACTATGTAGAGATCGTAAGTTACCAAGCCTCTATAGACTGAACTACAGTGAGGCAAAGGGGGCTAGACCCTTGCACCACTCAATAACCACTAGGATTCTCCACACATTTAGGTGTTAAACGATCGCTATTGCATGGGTGCTTACATTGCATTGTACGTAATAGAATCTTCATATCCGCGAGAGATATACAAAATCGCGGATACGATTTTCTTGCGTAACAAAACATTTATAATCGTACGGAAAAAGAGAGAAAAATTATTACGAAAATGATAATTTATCATTAGTAATACGAGATAGTAGCAATTAAAGAAACAATGACGAATATACGAGTAAATAAGAAAATTTTACTTAATTACAATACTTGTTCTTGACAATGATTGTTGTCGCATAAAATTGATCTGGATTATATTACGAAAGGTATGGTAATTTTTTTTGTTTCGTTGATAGTTAATATTCTCAGTTAATGTTTACAGCTAGAAATCCTAAAGTCATCGCTAGTTATGGCTTTGTCTCATTCTGTTTCGATGTCTCTCTTTCGTGACTTCGTTACACGATAGATTCATATATATAGTATGTACGTGTACGCGATCACCTTAGCCAATAACGAAAATGCGTGTAATTGGAGGTGGGACGACTAAACTGAATCAACTTACAATCTCCGCATAGTATATATGTACAGTTGCTCCAAAAAGTATTTATACGCTATATTACAAGGAAATTCTTCTTACCTGTAAGACTGATTTTAATGAAAATTTTTGTACACGTAAAGCATAATAGTGTATATATAGAGAAATTTCTTTACGAAGGTGAAATCAAGTCTTGAAAATTTTAATGTTTTCTTTATTCTTTTAATGCAACTTTTGCATTAAACTTGGGACTTTTTTGCGACAGAGTGATAGAGCACTAAGAGCTGAAGATTTTTCATGTGAAAAGCTTTGCTCTATTTTTCGCACCATTACGAAATTGTATTTGAAAAATCGAAAAGGAAGTAAAAGCACTGTAAAATTTCAACCGATTTCACACGATTGGTGAGCTTGCACCAACTTTCATCTTCTTTATTACTTTGTAATCGTGCGAAAATTTTCTTACGAAAAATGTTCAGTTTTTAGTACTCGATCGTTCAACTGTACACAAATCTGTTGAATTGTCGGATCTTGATTTTATCTTCTCGAGAACATTTTACGTCGACAAGAAAGAAATCGTGCCATATGCTCGGTATGTTTTACACGCGCACAAACTTCCATTAAAATCGAGCTTGCAAGTTAAGAAAATTTCCTTATAATACATCGTACGAATACTTTTTTCATCCACCGTATGTACTGGCACCTAAACACGTAACTCTCTTACGCATTCATTTTACGATCGTTCAAGATCGTATAAGGATCAACGCGTCGTATACAATTAACGCGTTACCCCTTTAAAAAGAACAAGTACGAAGAACGGACCCAGAGAGAAAAGTTCTCGTTCGCTTATCAGAAATAATACCTGCCCGTTTGTAATGAGCAAACTTCACGTTCGTGTGCACACATGCGTGTTGTCTGTGCACTTACGAATCCGTGCAACGATCTTTTCGAATGTGCCGTACCGTTTACAAACGTCGTTGAAAAACTGCTGGCAAACGAACCCGCCGGAAAAAAGAAAAAAAACGAAGAAATTCTTACCTAGACGTAGGAGGGGAAAGGTATAGATACCAGGGAACATTTGTTCAATTTCTACGAGCGAACGAGAGAGGGATAAAAGCGGCGGAGAATTGCGAAATGCTTGGCCCGCATTCGCGGTAGTTCCAGCGGTCCATTGTCCGCGGGTACAATGGGAATCTTTCTACCAACGCTTGTTGCTCCAATGGTGACTGACTAAACTTTGCCCATCGGCCACGTGCGTCCTGCACACCCCGCAATTTCGCGCACAAACGGACAAGCATACAGAGGTACAACGGTGGAAAAAGGAGACAGAAATACGTAGAGACGGACGTGTCGGTCGGTGTCCCTACAAGCACACCAGGACTCGCCCGGGGATAGGTCAATCAATGACCTATTTAAGGCGCCTTCGGAACGACCTCGCACAATCTACCATTACCGTTACCATACTATCCCGAAACCGACACTTCGAAACGAGCATTCGGCTCGCAATTCGTCATGGTAACTGGAACCGAGAAGGAGACGATTCCTCGTCCGAAAAATGAGTCGCGGGTACGAAATAAACTTTACTTGCCTTGGTTTGCGAAATAAGCGATTTTTCTTTTGTCAAACACGCGGTACACACACGAAACGTATTTGGAGCCAAATTGGTCCAACGATGAAAATGCTTTCGATAATACCGACGGTCTCCATTTTTGCGTTTAACGTGTGTGTATATATATATATATATATATGGTGATAATTTACAACCGAAAGCAATTTTTCAAAGAGATGCGGTGTAAATATTTTACAATTACACGGGAAAAATCGTTCGTTCGGTAAAACCGTTAGAAATTGCGTTTACGAGAGTTTGAAAGTTTTTGCATTAATTGTATCGAACGATGCATACGAAATGGGAATATTTTTATAAATATTGATTATCTTAGGAACGAAGACTCGTACGAGAACACTTTAATATCGTGTTTTCGATTTCTTCTCGAGTTGAGAGAGGATTGTATACGTTATCGATACCTAAAGTTTCTCTCGCAAATGAATAGAACGAGAAAACAATCGAAGAAGAAAAAGTCGCACTATTTTTTCGGGAGAAACACACTGGCAGAATTTATTTTACCGGAATACTTACAATAAACGTTCAATCACGAAGGCAACTATAATCATTTTTCTCATCAAAATAGTACAGATTTATTTATACATACTTAGAGGGTAAACATTTGCGAACGTGGAACAAAATAATGTGGTTGCGATCGCACGAGCTATCAGAATTGAAGACGAAGAGAATGTAGAAATTATTGGAAATCAAATAAAGCTCGACTCTGGTTCCAATATGCGTCGAATCCTTATTAGTAATAAAATATATATTTTCATCAAAGTTATCTATAGAGAAAGAAACGAGACTAAAAACTTTTTCGACGATCGAGAATTATAGAAGTACGTGTACTTTTTATCTTCTCGATTAGTAACTTTCATACCCTATATGTTTATTGAAAAACGTATGCAAGAATGTTTCTCACACATTTTCTACATACATAGGTACGTTCAGTGAAATCTATATGTATTATTTAAAAATTGTCTCGAACAAATTGCAATGCCTAAATTTACCAAAAATAATAACGTATATATGTAAGTACCATACATGTGTTCATACGATTCGGTAATTTCATAATTTCAATGTAGTCGAATCGTCTACAATTTTTTCATGTCTACGTCATAGTATATTGTTCGATAAGTTTTATCGACAAAATTCATCGAACAACCTAGTATGTATGTACATGCATACGTGTTCACGTGTACGTGTACTCTATATCTGTCGAATATAGAGAAGCAAGAAATAAAGTTGTAAGTCGTGTCAAGAGCAATTCACAATCACAGAAGTGATCTCGATAAGAATAAAATTGCATCTCTCTCGGGTAAACGTTTCTAATTTGCAGTACCTGGAAAGTAGTCGTAACTCGGTGTAATTTAAATTACAACATCTAAATAAGAAACGTTCAACACAACGTTATCAATTTAACGCTTTACTGCATAAACATCCGCAGTTTGTTCGTTTACTATCCTTTATTTTTTACTACGTGTAACCTTGACAATTGCGACGCGCTGTACGTCGACACGTTCGAATATTACAAAGTACCCTATAGCGTGTAAGTGAAAAGACTTGAAGTCACCTTCGTGATTCGAAATTTATTGCAAATTTGAAAAATTTATGTCCGGAACCATCGTATCTTACATTCCTTGTAAAAATAGTGAAACTGTAAATATAGTGATTGTAGTAAATGTAGCATATCTTACATTCCTTGTAAAAATAGTGAAACTGTAACTATAGTGACTATAATAAATATAGTATATTTTACATTCCTTGTAAAAGTAGTGAAACTGTAAATATAGTGACTATAATAAATATAGTATATTTTACATTCCTTGTAAAAATAGTGAAACTGTAAATATAGTGACTATAATAAATATAGTATATTTTACATTCCTTGTAAAAATAGTGAAACTGTAAATATAGTGACTATAATAAATATAGTATATTTTACATTCCTTGTAAAAGTAGTGAAACTCTCTAAAATTTCTTCTCCATGCCATTGATTTAAAAGAAGAACACCGGGTAACAACAATGTAAACACCCTGCATATCAATTGAGACGTTGATCATTTTAAGAAGTGGCAGTTCATATCAACCGTGAATTTTACTCCTACATTACAACTCTAAGATCGGTACAGTACTACGATACATGATAATACGTAATTAAATTACGCGCACAAATAAATACTCGAAACAATGTATTATAGATGATGTAATAAAGAAAAAAAAATTAAATGTTCAAACTGTATCGAACGAGTAGACATTGGTTGAAGAGTACTTTATTAAAGAGTTACAACAAACGTATCGAAAGGAACCTAATCCGATAACAAATGCCAGAATTGTTCTCGAAGGAAGAGTACACGGCATTTCTGAATAGAAATTAAACAAAATTATTTTCCTCGATTTGTCGTAACTTTTGAATAACGTGTTTTTAACATCTACTTGTAAAATACACCCTGTATTCTATCGATACAAATCATTTTAACGATCCAGTTGATTAATTAATGATTAATTCCGCTATGTTAAAATGTTCCTCGTGCGTGTCTCGAGAAAATCGTTGATTGAAAAAATTACAAAATTGATTATATCTACAGAATAGAAAAAATCGTAAAGTCTTTCGAGAATGTGCTATGGAATTTAAAGTAAATTTCTTTGTAAAAGCAGTTGAAAGCACAGTAATTTCGACCGATTCGGAGTTAAAAAGGTTGAACGCGAAAGGAAGTAGCAAGAACGTGAAAGAAAATGATATTCGAAACTCGCGGTAAAAATATTTTACAAGCGGTATGTAGAAACAGGAGGTACGAATTTGATCCGTACGAGTAATTTACCGAATACACGCGATTTCGAATTCGTGCTAACCCGAAGATAAATTCCAAACGGAGATATATTCGAGAACTTTACGTCAGACATTCCCAGCCAGAAACTTACCTATTCGGTCGCGCGAGGTGGAATAATTTTAACGCGAAACCATAAATCGTGGAGAAGTAAGCGTGTACGGTTCTATTCTCCGCGATGAAGCTCCAAACACGAGTTAGTCGGGATAGAAATATTTATATCACCGTTTGAGAACGATAGAGTCGTCGTTTCGTTCCAAAAGGATATGGATTAGTGATGAGTGCTAGACACCAGTTGCGCGGTCGTGTATTCTGGTCGAGGTATCGCATAACAACCGGCACGAAACCAGGATAGGGTAGCCCATCGCCCTCTTCCTCGTCATCTTCGTCCTCCTCATCCTCGTCGTCCTCGTCGTCGTCGTCGTCGTCCTCGTCCTTGTCGTCGTCGTCGTCCTCGTCCTCGTCGTCATCATCGTCGTCGTCCTCTTGAGCGACAACGCGTCGTACAGTGGAACGGCCGTCCCCGTCCTCGTCCTCGTCGTCCTCGAGATCGCTGAGTTCGGCTACGTCACTGTCGGAGCCTTGTTCACCGTTCCCTGTTCCAGCAGCTTTAGCCGCGGAACGGTACCGATATCCTTGAGTGTAGTGCAACGACATACTTGTGGGCTGAGAATTGGTCCGATCGCGATCGGGCGATGGATTCCAAATATCGAGATGCAGGTAACGTTCAACGACGAACGAGAGACGCTATCCAGAGAGAAGACACGCTGGAAGATTTATCACGGGGAAGATTTTGGCCGAGTAGTTGCGAGAACGTTGATGCCGTTGCTCCAAGCGACAAAACCAACCGCGAAGATAACACCGACATCGAGAACTCGTAATTCGATCAGTCGTTCGGTTACCCTTTTGATCGTCACTCCGATAGCTCGAGCAATACGAACGAGTTTCTTGTACGCTTTACCGGTAGAGACATTTATCGCGCTTTTGTCCACGGTCTCGAGATCGAACGAGTCGTCGCACATCCACTGGCCGCATTTTACACCGGAGAGATAGCAGTGAAATCCAGGTGCGTAGCCTCGCGGTATGCGCTTGCCCAGTTTCTCACCTGCAATTCTCACCTTCGGTGCCCTCTTGTTCGGTCTTGGTCGGTTCGAGCTCACCTGCTACCAGGTTCGCTCCCACTGGAGGGAACGTGAACGCGAACGAACGGTAGAGAGGTTATTTAAGATATTTGGGCACATCGAGGGTAACGGGGAAAAAAGGACACGGCGGAAGCACCTGCCGTATAAAACGTACGAAATTCGATCCCTTTGGAAGAGAGAAACTTCTGGTAGGAAGATGGAAAAAGCGAAACGTGCGAATGGCGCGTGGTGTATCGCGTGGCTCTCCGTTGGTCAAGGAATCGTGTCAGAAACTGGCCTCCACCGAAAAGGAATCTCTTCGTTCGTTTATAATTCGTATGCACCGATCGTGCGCAATGTCTGCTCGAATTAGTTCCTTTCCGTAGGAAATACTCGAAAAACTGCGGCCTCTATCAATTACCCGAGAACGTACAAGTCGACAGCGCCCGGTGCAGCGTCGACCGGTGACTGAAAAAAACGTCGAACATCCTTGTCGACAAAATTGAACGCATGCGCGACCCCTCCGTCCACACCTCTCTCGCTCATCTGCTCCATGACCTCCTGCATCCTCCCTCGAGAAGATCTGAAGATCCTCCTACTCTACTTTCCTCGTCCTCTTCCTCTTCCTCTTCCTCTTCCTCTTCCTCTTCCTCCTCCTCCTCCTCATTACTTTACCCCCTTCGTTCGTTCATTCGTTCGTTCGTTCGTTCGTTCGTTCGTACGTTCGATTCTTCGTTCATTCGTTCATTCGTTCATTCGTTCATTCGGCACATCTTTACACGTAACGCTCGAACCGAAGGAAAAGGGAAAAGATAACCACAAGCAGACAAGAAGAAAAACAAGCAACCAAGAAGCTGCTTCTAGAGCTCCTCGAGATCTTGTCATTTTCATTTTTATTGCCAACAAAGTGCCAGACGTGCTTTCTTATCTTCTCCTTTCAAGGTGACGGGTTTATTCGATACCGTATACGACACGATCGTGATTTCAAGCTCTTACCAGTCGTTAAATATAACGACCTGCCAAAGACACAGTCGATTGCAAATTATATTCACTCGCGCGGTCCGTTGAGGTCCAGCTACGAACAAGAAACATCGAAAATGTCTTGCCCGGTTTAAAACTCTACGAAAAATTTCACAAGTATACAGGTTAAAATTCCTAAAACCAAGATTCGGGAGTTCTTCGTTCCGGCTTCCTTCCCACTTTCTTCTCTCACCCACTCTTTTATCCTCTCTTTTCCTCTAGTGGTTTATATACTGCGTCTATTTTCGGTTGGAATTCGACACGAGATTTTGCGGTAGGCACCGCACTACATCGCTCTCGACAAAAGTCTGTCGATGATCAAAAACCAATACCCAAGGATAGATTATGCTGGCACAATTCAAAAACGGTCGCGTTTATTCGATATTATAAATGTGTTCTACCATAGACCTAAATGGACTCGCGTGGTTGGCGGAAATAAAATGTCAAGTGTTTTCAAAACAGTCGAGCATAATACGTTATTGCACGCCTTGTTTGGATTACGATAACCAGCTTGAAATAAATAATTCATATTTCAACAGCTTCGCTTTATTAAACAAAAAATCAAGTATTTACAATCGCATGTAACAAGTATTATTTACTTCCTTCGATTCTGAGATAACGATCAATTTTTTATTGTACAATGCAGGATGCATATAAGTTGGTCAAATTTATTGCATTTTACGATACATGTAAATGCCTGCGGGGCACGCTAAAACGCATAACAATAATATTATTTTCCTATTGCAACGTAACATCCGACGTTTCTCGACAAACATAAGAAGAGTCATGGAATAGTTTAAACGTCTATAAACTTAAATTATTATTTGGTAAAATGTTTCTCTATTGCTGCTCATCTAGCAACGTTTCTAGTCGTCTAGGATCAGTAACGGGCAAAGAACATGTATGATGCCGACAAACATAAGCCGTTGCTTGACCATCCAAAGGCTTCATCTTGCTGAGATGTTCGTTTCTACGGAATAATACGCTACTCGATTCATCGTGATCGGCTAAGAAAAGAATCCGTCCAGGTATCAAACGTTCGTACACGACGCGAAGTAGATCGTCGGTACCCTTTGCGCCCCGTTTTCCAGTTATATAAATCTAGAAAACAAAATTTACACGCGCTCGTGTTCTGAATTTATCAAGCTTCCGAGAATACCTACCGCCTTCGAAAGTTCACACGCACCTGTGTTGCATCATCGTGATAGCGAACAAGCGCCAATACTAGTTGTGGATGCGCGACGGGCCTTTGTATCAGCAAATGTCTAAATGCTCCGAAAAGACGCGTGGCTCTATCCTTGAGTTCACTACGACCCAAGTAATCTGCCAGTTTCAGGAGATTTTCAGCGGCAATCGAGTTGCCGGATGGATCTGCTCCGTCGTGGGCTGCACATAAGGTTATAAATCTTCTCAAGATACATAGCATATCTTTCTCTTTCATTCAAGTTTTAACCTAATATCAAAGCCACGAGCAAAACTACCACAGCCTGATGGACTTAATGGCTGGACGTAATGAAACACTGAACAGACCGTGCTATAAATATTTGGACACGCTCGACGTTACTACGGAATGTGAGTTTCCTTGATTTCATAGCTCAACGTGACCGCAACTATCACATATACCGTACAAAACTATGAGAATTTTAAACGTCGAGCTAAAATTATCGCAAAAGTACTTAAGCATACCCTCCTTAAGTCGAAGAATTACAGCGGGATCCTCCAACGTTGTTGAAAAATATCCGCCGTTCGTTTTGTCCCAAAAGAGTTTATCTTGAATATCGTGCAATTTTTCGGCAAATTCTAGCCATTGTTCTTCTAAACTAGCTTCGTACAAATCTAATAATCCTTTTACTACGAACGCATAATCGTCTAGAAAACCGAATATAGGCACGGTCCTAAAAATGTGATATTAAGAGTGTTGCGTTATATTACATAATTCTCGAAATAATAATGTTATACCCACGTTTGTGTAATTACGTCATTATCGCTGCGGTAACAACTACGAAGTAGGACATCTTTAGTTTCATCGAAGAGATAACGTTCGATAAATTTCGCCGCATCTGCCGCATATTCGATATATTGCTTATTACCAACTGCCGCTCCTCCACGTGCCAAACCACTTATCATAAGACCTAGAAACAAGATCGTTATTGACGTAAAGATTCGAAAAATTCAAAATCGTATACAGCCATGTAACAAAAAACGTTATTTATAACCGTTTACCGTTCCATGCCGTAATAATTTTATCATCCAAGTGAGGTCGCGGTCTTACCGACCTAGCTTTGTATAAAATGGAACGTGCTTCGTTCAAATACATTTTCGTTTCTTCATTAGTTAAATTAAACTGTTTAGCGGTTTCTTCAATTCCATTGTACACCATCAGTACATTCTTTCCTGTTAATTCTCCGTGAGGATCCTAAAAGCAAACAAATTTATCACCTTCCGTAGTGTTAAAAAAAAAACGGTTTAGAATTTAGAGTGCTTCAATACTTGCAAAACTGAATAAAAAACATTATGATGTACATTAAACGATTATTTTTGTTGAAGTTCAAAATAATGTATGGTTTTCATGTCAGTAACTTGTTTGCATGTTTAACATTGAAAATAATGTTGTTACATTATGAAATAACTAAATATAATTAATATTGCAATTGATAATTATTATTATTTTATTACAATTTTATATTGTAATATTAGAGTGTAATGTATTTTAGTAGTAATGTGTTTTATATTGCAATGATTGCTAAGCAAATCTCATAAAACTTTCCATGAACACTACTTTAAATCACTTCATATATTATAATTGTAATCCGATATCTTTATTTTTATCAATTTAAGCAAGACATTTTGCAGAGGCAACACTTTTATTTCAAGCAATCGTTGGATTTTTATATAGCACTATTCGTTTTTGTTTACCATGCCTTCGAAAATAAAATCACAGTAACCGAAACATCAATGTCGCACAAGACCTTGGCACTGTTGAAGTAACATTATACAAAATACTATTTTACATAATTCCAAACTTTGATTATTTTTAAATAATGTTGTGGCAAATAAAGAACTGAATATTATTTCAAACAGTTATTTCTTATCTTCATTTCGAATAAACTTTTCTCAGGTCTAATGTCATACATACATATATGCATAACATGGCAGTCAATGTGTTATACCTTATTTTAACAAAAACAGAATTTTTAGAAGAGTATGCAATTCCGTGATAAGAAGATGCAAAACATGTATGAAAATGAAAGAAGAACAATTTGTTTATACACAGCATGTAAAGAACAAAAGAAGATAAGTCATTTGTATTATCAAAACTGAAAAGTGACTTCTACTCTGATATGGTTCATTTTTCACCTATATTAATTAGATATTATTTACTTGATGATTAATATGCACCTTCTAAATTCTGAACCTTTTCTTTAAATGGTCTGTGTAATCTTGCTATTTTGTAAATATGTGTATAACATACTTGATACTTTTTTACATTTCCCAACTCTTTTACGTTGAAGTGGTGGCAAAAAATATCGGACAATTTAACATTTTTCTTATCAGAAATCTCTCTATCTAAAAGCGACTTAACTTCTGTAGCAGTCCACACGTAAAACGCACCCTCCTTTTTTGCACATGCATCATGTGTCGGGTACGAGTCTGCATCCTCAGCGCTATAAAAGCCCCCTTCCTAAAATAAATAAGATGAACATTATACAGTGACAAGAAAGAAAGTAGATGACAGAGAGCTTGATTACCAAGGGCATAACATAATTCAATATTTTAACCCTATTTGTGGATCCATTTCAGAGAAAATATCTAAGATTATGAAAGAAACATCTATTATGATTAATAATTAAACAAAGAGTATAAAATAATAACTTTTCTTGTGTAATATATTCTTAGAAAATATGAATAATATTAATAACTTATATATTAAAACACGTAATTTGGAAATAGTAAGAAGGAATATAGAAAATTGATTAAAACTAAAACAAACCATAAACTTACTTGAATTAAGAAACAAGGAAAATTTTATATATCTCTATGACATTGAAATAAACTTTTTCAAACTATACACTTACAATTTACTTCATCCTCTCTACGATCAACGACATATTGTATTACAGATTTTGGTTTGTTGGTAAAGAGAAAATAATATACTATATACACAAACAAAAATAGTTGCAATCTTTAAAAAGCAGAAAAGCATTATACCTTGTGACGTAGATCTCTTATTACATATGTAGCTATATCATCAATCATTTCAGCAAAAAGAACATCTTTCGTTGCAAGATATGCATCTGCATAGGATTGCATTAATTGACCCTGATCATATAACATCTTTTCAAAATGAGGAACATGCCATTCACCATCGGTTGCATACCTCGAAAAACCCTAATTAAAAATGAATATTATGTTATTAATTATATATGTCGCAAATTAAAATTAAAAATTAAAGATTTTCACAGCTGCTTTTAGACAGTGATGGACTTTATTAATTAAATAAATGTTATATTTCAATTTAAAATTAAAATTCTTACCTGACCTATGTGATCATGAATGCCACCGTAGGACATTTTTCTCAAAGTATATGTACACATATGCAAACAATGTTGAGCAAGCTCTTCATTGGGTTGACGCATATACATATAAAACAAAAAATTAAAATTCACTGGTCGTGGAAATTTAGGGGACTGCATATGCGTTGAACCAAATCCACCAAATTTGGGTTCAAATTCATTTGTAAGTTGTTGAATACACAAAGTGCTACACTCCAACGAAGGTACTTCATGTATCTACATAAAAAAAATTTCCAAGCAATAATAGATATAACTTTATTACCAAAAAACAAAATATTAAAAAAATTCAAAAATTTACCATTCATTGTCTCACCTTTGTTGCATATGGAATCTCAGAAATATTTTGTAACATTTCAAGATTATGAGAGCCAGATTCTACCATTTTGGTTCTAAGTTGTTTCCACTACAAAACATAAAACACAAAATTTACATCTTAATGAAATATTGATCATAATATAATTACAATATGCACATTTTCAGTTGGAAGTAAATTAATATATTTTAAACATAATATGCACATAATATACTTATAGGAATCAATTTATTATTTTTTATTTTTAAGAAATAACTGAAATATGAAAATCGCTCATTAAATTATATATTCCTATTCCTTTCTACATTATTATCAACAAATAAAAATGGCTGTACCTTTTGGGCAATATTGAGTAAGATAGTTTTAAATCCAGCTTGTCTATGTGTGTCTTCTGGAGGAAAATATGTCCCTCCAACTATAGGTTTTAAATCAGGAGTAAGAAATACACTCATTGGCCATCCACCATGACCAGTCATTGCCTTTGTTAAGTAATAATTCTCAATTTGTAGCTACTTAGTAATTACTATCATCTCTAATACAGGATGTTTGACAATTTTTCAATCACACTTTGACAACATATTTTACAGCTAAAAATAAGATTTAAAATATATAATTATATTTCTAAAAATTGTTAAAAATTTATGAAAAAAATGTGAAATACAAAGAAAACATTGTATCTTAATTTGCATTTCAAAATGTTATTTGCCTTTAAAGATACAAGTGTGGCACCAGCACATTATTGAATTTGTCATATAACATATTGTGTTGCAATTTACATATAATTATTTCACTAATTTGTAATTATTAGTTTATAATTACAATGCAACTCAAAGTAAGCCATTACCAACTACGTATTACTGCTTACAATTTAATAATTAATAGTAACACTGAATTAATTCAAACATAGAGAATACAATGTAGACCAACAAATAAGAAACATATTGTCAACCTATTCTTGTTAAATACTTTACTATCGACAAGCTACATTATTGCTCCCTTTTCATTTCATATTCTTGTAATAAACTTTTTACAAAGGACCGTTCAAAGTGTAATATTAACCATACAATTTGCTGCCAAAGTTTGACCAAAAAATGGTTTCATACACTGTATTTATTTAGAGTATAGCATAATTGTGTAGTTACCTGTATAAAAGTCATATATATCCTATCAATATCTGGTCTTTCTTCCCTGTCTACTTTTATGTTAATAAAATTCTTATTCATTATTTCAGCAATTTCCTTATTTTTAAATGATTCTTTTTCCATAACATGACACCAGTGGCATGTAGAGTATCCAACAGATAAAAAAATCAATTTATCCTCATTCTTTGCTCTTTTCAAGGCTTCATCGCACCATGGATACCAATCTACTGGATTTGTAGCATGTTCTTGCAAATAAGGGGATTTTTCTAAAGCAAGTCGATTCTTTACCTCGTCTTGTTTGTTTTTTGAATTACTTGTTGAAGCCATATTTGCTGAGAACGACAGAAAAGTCAATGACTTTTCACCTATTCTATGAAATTAAAATTGTTTATTCAGTTGTTTACATACTTTGGAATTTCGTGTGGATTTTTATAAGTATGATGGATATAAAAATTATAAAAAAAGATTTCCAATTAAAGTAAAATTAAATAACAACTTAAAATTATTATTTCAGTAAATAATAACCATTTTGCAAAACAAGGAAGAAAATATTTTTAGAAATATTTTCATGCAAAATAAAAAATTAAATATCCAAGACCAGCTTGCTTTTTAAACAAATCTACTATATACAGCTCAAATATTCATATATCTTAAATAAATTTCACTAGTTGGATAAAGAAAAATAGTGTATTTAAATATTAAACTGGTAAAACACTTTTATATATTATTTTTTAAAAGAAATTAAGTTATACGTTAAAATAAACAAGATACAACGAATTCTCTTCTAATGAAATAGATTAACACAAAAATTACATAAATTTATATTTGATTGCACTACCTGCCTGGTCGATGCACACCAAATGATAAGGAAGCACCTTGAAGTAAATGTGATTTCGCGCCACGATTCTGACTGCACCGTTTTTTAGATAATTCGGATGTATAGCGAACTATTGACAAAAAACAGCATCTTCCCAGAGTCATAACAAGCTTGGCATGGAATAGGTATATACCTGATAAAAATTTAAGTTTCAGTGGCTACTACTATAAAGACTACTCGTAAATCTATTCGTATGAAAACCCATTAAAAGTTCATTTGAGAATATAAATTCCAAATAATACATTACATACATTTTTGTAAAATAGAAACTAACAAAAAACGATTTAGTCAATTTTTTACCCATTTACATAAATTATTTTAATAAATAAAACTTGCATAATATTTTACTTATTTTCGAGCTTTAAACCCATCCCAACATTGTGTGGGAACTTTTCAATCATCTACTATTTAGTAATTGCGTTGTATCTATTCGTACAAAGAAAAAATAAAGGAACAATAGACACAGCATAAGAAACTGCGACAACAGTTATCAATAATAAAATTTAAAACAAAAATAATTTCTCTCCGATAAATAAAATCACACCAAAATTTAATTGAATTTATTTAAAATTCCTTCAAAATAAAATAATTTGCATTTATAAAATTAAGATAACCAAATTACATTTGATGTGCATTAAAGTAATAAGTGGATAAATTTATACAAACACAGTTAATCGCGATCAATAAGCATTTATTTACATATTCAATTGAAATAAAACGTGTAAAACTGATATTACATGACACGCAATTAAAAATACGTATGTATGTAAAAATGGCGAATCCCTCCTTATCGTTATATACAATAATTTGCTATGTAATATAAGTAAATTGCTTCAAAATCGTAGATAATAAGTGTCATTATGATATTAAGAAATCAAATGAACAGTATGAAAAGTACTACAATTGTTGAAAAAATCTACTTTATTCCAAACACATGTACCTACAAAAATAACAGATTTGTCCTGTGCACAAACATTCACTTGTAAGTAGGCTTTAGTGACATTCCCTCACCGCAAGATGGCAAAATACTACATAACACGTGACTAATTTGTCCGGAATTTTGAATTTTTGTTAACATATAAAGAATCTGAGTATTTCAGTTTTATTTGTAAAACTTGTTATACGTAATTGAAGAAATATATTCAAATTGCTAAATTTAGCTTATTTAAAGAAATAAGTATATACTCAGTTTCTATAGAAAGAAGGAGAGTCTCTGTGTCTTATCTCGACTTACAGAATATTAAAGGGCAAAAATAACATTTGTACTTAAATTCCATTTTACTAGCATTACAAATGTACGTATTAAGGAACTTTCTCAAATTTTTAAATTAAAAATTTCATTTGTACAAAATGCGAATTTTGTATTGAAGCAATCACGAAACTACGATTGTACATTTAAAGTAAATATCTATAACAATCATCCTCAACTTTGTTCATATTTTTTATTTTGGTGGGTCGTACTTAAAAAAAATTAAAAACAATTTTTTTATCATTTTTTGTCTATCAAAGTAATTTATACGTCAAACTTTCGTACAATACTTATCAAATACATATATAAGTATTTTCTATAGTCCAAATGTATTTACACATATTCAGAAAAACAGCATAGTAATTAAAAAACTAAATAAACATAACTAATTCATACAAAATAAAAAGTTAATATTTATCTAATAGAAACTATTGTAGAATGATTGAAACACAATAAAATATAGATTGCGATCTTTGATTAGATACGCATAATAATGACATTTACCAAATTGTTTCATTCAACGTGTCAAATTTTTTATTACGTTTTATTAAAAAAAATGTATTTTAAGGTAAGTCAAGTATGACATATATATTAGTGTATGATGAAAAAAGGATTAAAAAATTTCTATAGAAAAAAAGTTCAACAAGACGATCAAACTTTCAACCATTGTATTGTCCAACTTCGCTATGTTCAGTTCTGACAAGTGTGGTTACATTTTATTAAATTTACATTTTTTTAAATAAACATTAGTTCTACATTTAAAAATAAATATTTCATAAACTATAAGCCGTCTGCCTCTGAAACTGGGTATATTAATTTAGTTTTTCAAATCCTAGCACTAAACGAAATTCGATCAAAAAATCGACGTCAAGAATTAGGTCCTATCCTTGTGAGTCAATTAAGTGACATCTAGCAAAACTAAGATGAAACGTAACTTCCGTGCTATGCTAGTAGATGACAGATTTTGACGGCGAAAATATTTGCGTATAGTAGAAAACGATTCTCTAACTTAAAATTTTCTACGTGTACATAGCGTAATATTTTAAGAATAATTTGATACCTGTATGTGTGTGAAATACGAACTTTCAACGATGAAAAAATTGTTCTGTTATTAATTGATATGTTATATCGTACATTTATGGGAAAATATATCAAAGTTCTAAATGGGATAAATCGGGCAACTTAGTTACAAATCTATAGTGAAATTGGTTAAAGTTATATAACTGTGAAGTATTCTCAGGTTATATAGGTGTCAAACAAATAATACTTCGTTTCACAAATTTAAAATTCTGTGTATTATACATCTATAGTATATATTATATTTATATCAATATTTAGTTTGTTTCGTATAAAGACTGATTATATTGTATTTGCATTCATATTTAATCGTATTTAATTCGTATTTAATTCATATTTAATTAAATTGTATTGTAATGAAATAAATGTTCAGTACATTTACAGAATATTGTTACATCAGAGTACTATTCTTTTATTGACAAAATTTATTTGGAACATTACATGTGATTTTTTGTTAAAAATGTTTTAAAAATCCAATAAATGAAACATTTACATTTTAACAAAAATTACATATAAATTTTATATCTTTCAATGTTTGAACATTTCGATGCTTCTTTTTTTGACTTAACAAATTCTAATGAATTATTGAAAGTTTCCCAACTCTATATCAATGATAACACACAATCATATATTTTGTCAATTTTATTACTTATGTCTGTTTTAGATTCGTTAACTATGTGGCTAAAAAATTATAAATATACAGCTAAACCAGAAGGACAGGATCCTGTAGGAAAAATTGGAAGTTGTCTCAAATTTACTGTACCATTTAGCATAATGGTTTCTGGTCATGATATATTCATACAGTCACAATGTACAACATTATCAAGTGCTTGCAAACGTTTATTATTTTGGACAATACCAATTAATGGTATGGGTTTTATTTTTCCAACTGTTACATTAATATCAACACGAATCAGAGGAAAAAACGACCCATTGAATCATGTTATGGGTGGTATGTAAATATATACTTAATACGTAGTATTAGATGATTAAAATGTTCATTGTTCATTGATCCATATTTGGGTCAGAATACTTTTGATTTGGCAGTCTGCAAAATTTAGAACTATCTCTCATACAATTAATTTCATGGTTTTATTAAATTTAAATAATGTAGTTACATTGCACGGGCAGTGAAGCATATTGTTTACAAAAGGAGATAGAATATTTATTATTATGAAAATTTTATCATTTCATGAGATGTTTGAATGTTATTTACTTATGTAGATAGGAACAATGAATATGTAACATGTGTAAAATTATTAAGAATATCTAAAATAGATAACCAATGCACAATATAAAATTACTAAAAAATATTCCATGTCATGTTTTTTTACATGCAACTTAAGTAATTTGTATATATTGTAATACACATTATTTTGTTGTTTCATGTAATTAATTTTTCAGTAAACTAATAGTATATCTTAGATGGATGTTCTTTTTTACAGCACTTGCTGCTACTCAAATAATTCGATCATGGCTTAAATTGCGTTTTCATACTACCGTGCAAATAGCAGTCATACTAGGCTCCGTGGCATTTTTAAACAAGGGTTTTAGAGAAGATTTCCAAGATATGCATGGTATCAAGACCAGACCCATTGCTCTTCCTCAGAATAGTGTCTAATAAAAATAGGAACACCATAGCAAGTCATTCAAAATATTATAGAATTCTGGATTAAAATATAGAATATACAATTATTGTTCTTAATTCGTATTTATTGATATATAATTCCATTAAATATAAAAATCTTAAAGTACTAAAAATAGTTGTTTCACCAATATTTAATTTATGTTAATGTCTCTCCTTTTGTGACCTGTAGAAGTAGTAATTGTACATATATAAATTATAACTATATTATATATTTATATTTTGGTATATTGATATTACCTATTTGAATGTTTATCATTTTATATTCACATTAAACTCTTAAATTATAATTTCTAACTTACACATGCTTCAAGATATTCAATTCTTCTTTCAAGGGTAGTAAGTTTTTCATTAAGAACAGCTATCCTTGATCTACAGGACATATCTAAGAAAGTAAAATATGTACAAATTATTTTTAAACAGTTTAATTACTTTTACATTCTAGTTAATTTGGAGAATGCACTTTACAAATATTAAATTTACTTAAAAAATTTGAAAATTTTGTTTAATTTTGCTTGTTTTTACTTTACTAGGAAAATCCTAAATATTCTATCAAACAATCTATAAAAATTCAAAATGTCTACATCGAAAATAACATGTTACGTGTGTAGAAGTTTCACTTAATAATTCAATCGAATTACCGAAGGAATTAAGAAAATCGGTTATCTTTTTGATGCTGCCAGTTATAACTTCAATATATTCTCGATTTGCCCAATCCTGTTGAATTTGCTTTTGAATAGCTTCTCGATGTACAGCGGCCATTTTGAATACTACGTTTAAGCGTAGTGCAACTAATATGATCTGTTAATTCTGAAAAGATATGTATCGTGTAAAAATAGTAATAATGCAAAAAAGCATTATCTATAAACAATTGTCATTGCGCTCTTCGAATGGAACTCTCTAGTTAAAAATTCCTTATAATAAATAGATTCTTCAAACCATAAAATTAAAAATCATAATCGGTGCAAATCGATCTGAAGCGACCAATCAACGCTTATTATTAAATAATTATGCAAAAATGTTTGTTTTTATTGAATGAATTATCTGTTTAATATTAAGATAAATTGTGGTTAAAAAAGACCATATTCTATGGACGAGAGTGTTCGGAAGGATTCTGAATACATACGGTTCAAATGGATTTTGGTCAATTCAGGGGAAAGTCACTAAACTTCAATTCAGGGAGCTACAACCTTGGACCATATGATCTAAGACTAGAAGATCTACTTAACTTTTGGAAATGTTTTAACTGCCATCTGGACAACTATAACTTTTTTTAAACTAAAATTCAATATGGCTGCTCATAAACTGTACAGTCGTATGCGTTCAAGAGTATATCTCAATTCCATGTTAATAAATTTCGATTGATACACATACGTATGTATTTAATACGCTTTTTTAAATGTAATATTAAACGAAGAACTAAATTGGACAAAATTCACTCGAGCCAATATATCCACCTCAGGTCTCAAACAATATAATATAACACACATTATTTCTCTTTCCGTCACCGAATTTTACCCACTATTTGCTGCGTGCAATTTTTTCCAACAACTTCGCTACCAATAGTGGTCAAAGCATCTATGTTGGCTTTACAACAAATCGTGAAAATTCCCTTACCATTCCATGTATTAATGCAAGCAGTGTGTCCGTGAACACAGCACTTTGGTTAGCTTCGGTGAATCCAGAAAGGTGTATGTGGATTTTTCCGTCGAGTGACCTCTTCATTTAAGAAAGGTAATTCTAGGAACTATCTTCAATTACACTACTAAAGTCGGTAAAGTTGGTAAATGTAGAAAATTAATTCCTATATATCATATGAGATTTTATCGAACCTTTCAATCTTAGAAAATATTGAAATAATAAGTTCAATTTATTCCCACAGATGGAGCATACAATGTTTTAGCAATATGAAACTAGGTAATTGTAAGAATATTTTCAAGCTTCAGCTACTTTTACAGCTTAATAAAATGTTCCAAGTTTCAACTATTCCTAGATCACTATTCTGAAATCCTGCAAGGCAGGAGAAGAAAGCTACTCGTATTATTCGAAATGAATTTATTGATAATACATCAATTTACTCTTACATTTTATTATACGCGTGAATTTATCGAAACACACTAAAGTTATATTCGTATTATTATTGGATGTTAGTACTGATCCTCACCGATTTGAATGACATTTAGTAGATTCATAAATCACATATATAGCAGTCGTAACCAAAATTATAGTTACAGATGATTAGCTAATTATGAAAAAAAATAAATGTATAGTTTGAAAAAATCGCTTAAGCAAGTATACTCAAATAGTAGAGCGAATCCTAATCAACAGTATCTGTACCATAGTGGCAAGCATAGGAACTTAAAAGTATTATAAATATTCTTTCAACTTTAGTGAAATTTATTCATAAATATCAAAAGTTTTTAATAACTTTGTAGCGTACAAAAGGATATACTCACATTGTTTGCATAGTTTATTTCTCTTACTATATCTGCATTACAATTTACATGATATATTGAAGTACAATCTATTAAAAAACTTTAGAGAAAGAATATTAGATATATAATATATAACAAAAAACAAAGTATTAATATTAAGTCATGTTATATTGCATATATCAGTTACGGCATTGAATTAATGCAATTACATATAAAATGTAACTGAATTAATTATTACATACATACATCTTTACCATAAAAACATATTAATGATATAACTAGAAGACGTAAAACTGTGTAACTAAAAGTTGCAAAAGAATGTACTTAAAGAATAACACAAGAAATTTTTTCAGAATAAAATTATTTCATGGTTATTATTAACAATATTAATATAAACAATGATAAATATAATGTATTAAATTAACAGCTTTTTTTTTGTTTCTTGTTAAAATCTCATTCTGCTTTTTATAATACGACTGTCCATTGTTATTTGGTTTTCAATATATACATTGTTGGCATAAAAATACATATTTATGTATATAATTGTATTCAAACAATTTGTTTATAATAATAAGGCACCTTAAAGGTCGTGTAGAGAATAAATGTTATTTGCATGTGTACATTACTCCTATGCGACGATATCTGCTTTGCGAATACAATATTTAAACCATTATTTATGTCAAAGCAAGAAAAAATGCATCTTCTACTAGTATTCAAAAAAGTCGGACGTTCATAAACCATTTGCAGCAATCAAAGAGCGACTAAAATATTAATTATAAATAAAACATTATAACGTGTTTAGAAAACCTTGGCCCGTGAACACATTAACCAATTGACACTTTGGCTGATGAGTTTGTTCTGTCGTTCAACCGTTTAATACTAAAAGTTGTTCACAAGCAAACTTTCTTACAATACTTAAACTTGCTTTACATGCAATATTTGTGTAGGGTACACAGATGTAACATGGGTTCAGCTGATGTTTCTGTTTATGCTAATGGAACAGAATGGAAAAAGATCTCTAAATAATTATTCGATTTACACAAGTTGTGTTTGAGTCATATAAACTTTACAATATTCGAGAGGAAAGAAAAATTAACAAATGAAAGTAATATGTTCAGCTATCTAAAAGACGAATTTTGGTTGAACGAAGTCATCTCATGTAGTAACGCCATACCTGAGATAAAGAATTATGGAATTATGACATTTGCTATAGAAAATTGTACTAAATAATAGAAACCAAATTGTTTTTAAACATATGTAGAGGTATATTTTCTCTGCAATGTTTCACTACCTTCTACGTTAAATGGAAAATCTGAAGACAATCATATAGTAAAGTATTATTTTCATCTGCTTATTAATCAATACTGATGTTATTATTTTATATACAAAACAAAATATCAAAAATTTTACAACATATAAATGAATAAAATATGGAAACCAGTAGATTTACCACATTTAAATGAATGCATTTCTTGCTCTTATGTTAATGATTTAGATATTTAGAAAATTGTACAAAAGCAAATACGATTTATAAAGTAGAAATGTAACATTTTCGAAATCACTTCATTATGTCAATTATATTGTATGACGAATTAAAAGATTTTTGTCGATTTATACATTTTGAGAATTCCATTATTGTTAGGAACACATATGTAATGCACATTAAACATGGAAAAACAGTAGTATTCTATGTATATTTTTTAAGAAACTACAATAAATATTGTTTACTTATACTACATAAATCTATTTTTTCTGTTTGTATTAAAGTGTAGTACCAAATATTGTAGAATTGTTTTTCATATTTTCTTACATATTACAATCATTAAAAGAAATTGTCAAGGAATCAAAACAAAATCAATATAATACCTCATCAACTTATTTTGAAAAGTGTATAAAAAAAGATACTATAAATCTGAATAGTCACCAGAACTATTGTTCAAGAGTTAATTACCAAGTTTGAAGTAGAAAATAAAAATATGACTTAAAATAAAACAATATTAGCAATTAATACACGAGGATAACAATACATATATAATAAACAAATAACCTAATAACATTCGAGCATTGAAAATTATTTTACTTCATTTCCAATAATCTCTATAAGTACACAAGAATAGTATATCTTTAAGCTGGTATTCTTTTAGGGTTTAAATCGTACATACGACGCATACGTTTTTTCAATTCTTGTGGAAATTTGTCATAACACTTTTTGCAGGCTGGTTTTAAATCAAATTCAAAGAACTTGGTTTTTTGATTCATTTTTTGATCACAAAACGCACATGCGAAGTGATGAACACACCATGCTTTATTTAAAGCTGTAAAAACTGAAAAATACAATATATACAGGATATAATATTATTCTTTTTAAATCTGGCAAAAGATACATGAAAAAGGATTTCACTGTTCAATATTTCCAGTTTAAAGGATTCATAGTAAACTATTCAATTATCTTCATACCAAAAAGTATATATAAAAATATCCTATCTTAACAACTGCAGATTTTATTTTTCCATACTCAAGATAATTTTCAAAAGTAAATATTATATTAAATTAATTTTCTGAATGTAATACGTTAAACACAATAATATACATACCATCACCAGAAATTACTTGATTGCATACAAAACAAAGATTTCCAAAGAGTTGATGGTAATGCGTCTCACAATAAGCTAACCCCTTTTTTTCATAATGCCGATGACCTAAGAATGGTTTTTCACATTTTGCACAAACAAAGTGTTCAACATGCCAATGTTTACCCAAAGCAGTTACTACACGTTCTTCTATTGGACGTCGGCATGCTCCACAAATTGGAATTCCCATTTTATCATGACATCTCAAACAGTATAACTCATTCTAAAAATATTAATTGCTAATGTATTTTCAAACATTATATTTAAGAATAAAACTATCTTTTTGTATGTTGAGAATAGAGTAACACATAAATACCATTTCATTGGCAGCATATCCTGGTCTAGAATTCACTTCTCGAGCATCAGAATTAAGTTCTACTCCGCAAGCTGAACAATTAAAATGATACGGATGATAAAGCTCACCACGAAAACGTAGAGGTTTATCATCAATTACTCCACTGAAAACATACATGTAATATGTAAAATTATCTTACATGGTACTACAACTTTGTTATACAAAAAATTTTATTGTACAAATAAAATTGTAATATATACTGGCACTGATGACAAATATATTTTCCAAGTGCTCCAGCTTTTACACGTGCGTTGCAGGTATGACATAAAGCTCTACCCTGACATTTAATAAATCCTGCATCTGCCAATTCACCACTACATTCTTCACAACGGAAACATCCTGGATGCCAATTAGCATTCATTGCTTTTATTACACGACCAATAACAAATTCTCCTATGCACAAAAAAGTTTAAATATCATTTCCAAAAAATTAGATGTTTGTAATATCGCAATATGTATCATAATTTTAAAATATAATATCATATTTAGTTAAATTAAAAGTACCTTACCACATTTTTCACAGCAAGGAGCAAACAATACTTGAAAATCGTGCTCACAATACTTGTATCCTTCAAATTCATAAAATATTCCATCTGGAAATGGACGAAAACATTGTGCACATCTAATAAAAAAAGAGGTTGAAATAATTAATTTTATTAAACAAATGTAATTTAAAATTGTTTATAAAAAAATGAATATTTCATAATTAAAACTTATTTAAAATATGCAATATTTCGTCAAATTAAGCCATAATTAAGTATTCTTACACAAAACATTGAGGATGCCATAACTCTCCATGTGAATTAAGAATTTTTTCATGAGCTACAAAACCATCTCTGCATCGAGAACAAAACATATGATCCAAAGACATTTCTGTAACACTTTGGTAAAGTTCATATTGTTAATAATAATTTTTAGCTTTAAAGAAAACTCATAATGTATATTAAATTTTGGTAACAGTCAATAAACAAAATCGAATAATACCATAAAATATTAAACTATTTTTATAACAATTTCATAAATTATATAATGAATAAATTAATATTATGTACTTTACAGTAGTTTTAATTAATACAATCCTTATGTTTTAGTTTTGTAGATAAATAATATTTATGATTTTAGAGAAACTCAATAATACAAAATAAAAATGAACCAATCATAAACATGATAACTGTAAATAAATTTCAGTCGAGCATCATTACAAGTTAATGAATTTAATTTATTATTTAAATATTTATTAATTCATTTTCAAATATGTACATAATACACATTTCATGCACTCTTATGTTCTGTTTTTAGATAAATATAAATGCTTACTTAATTTTATGATACATTATGTTTATTAATTCTAAATTTTCTGTTTCGTCTTTTTGTATTAAATTAAATTATACAGGATTACTTAAATATATAATATTTATATCAATTATGTATTTCAAGGAAATTTTAAATATCTTCATAATAACGGATTTAAATTTATATACCTGTAAATCAATTTTTGACGATGGAAGAGATATCCTATAACAGTATGTTTCGCAAGAGAAATAATTGTGCTTACCCTGGCATTCTTTTAATGATAAGGAAGAGCTAATTAAATCTCACGAGTCTTATTAGTATTACTTTATTCTTTTAATAACTTTAAAAATATTCAATTTCATCCATTAGAGATTATTTAGAAAAGTACTTAGTCTTTTTATAAACTAAAGAATACTGTTATTTATCATTAACACTATTTTCACTTTATATTTGAAACGAAATTTTGTGTATAAGATGTACACATTGACACAAGTGTGGTTCTATGTCAAACTAAAGATGATTCGCTATAAACTTAGAATAAAAATTACGTCATCAAATAATGCACCGCCTTTTCTACACTGACCGTATCATTTAACTGCACCGACCAATCAGATGATAGAAATACAGAATTGCCTTTTGCGAAGCATTAATCTTAAACGAAGGAAATAGTTTAGAGTGGAAAGTAGTAAATATTCAAACTACAATATTTTCACCAAATTATTTTAATATTATTATTATTTCAACTAATTTCACTAGTATAACATGAATTTGTAAAAAAATTATCACTTTCTACATTTTCTAAAATATGATAATTTTCAAATATTTTTCAAAAAAGTAAACAACCATAAAATTTGTTACACTTGAGGCAAAAGTACTTGTCCATACTATATTGCAATTCATTCAACTCTTGATTTCGAGTAATCAAATATGTGAATTGAAATACGAAACATTTAATATAAAACGGTTTTTTAACTTTTGATATCATTTCTGATACAAAAATGTTATAATTGCTAGAACTTTCAAAATGAACTAAAATAATACTATTTATATGTATACAAATATTAATTTATATAAATTCTATTATGTTTGTCTTCTTAGGGAATATATTTTCTGTCGTTTCGATCATGTTATATGGTAAGCTTTGTTTGCACAATCTTTGAACGAATGTATATGAATAAAGCATTATCTATGTATATAAACACTAGCGACTACACGTCCAAGCTAATTGGTGAAGACGATTACAGCATATTTGCATTTATATAGTTTTTTTTAAAAACTAGTAAACATATATATTAGTAATATATATAATAATACAATTCTAATGCGTATTTTTATTAACTTATTATGCATCAATTTATCGTCGTAAAATTAAAAGAACAAATTCAAATATGAAATTATGTATATGAAATAAAAAATGGTTAAAATATATTTCCATAATTATTAAATTTTCTCTAACTTACGATTAAATATGTTTTTTAAATTCACTTCAGTACAGTCTCCTCCATGCAGTTTATCGAACTTTAGACGTATACAAATTAACATATTAGATTACATTTTTATATTTTCCTTTTTAAAATAAACATGTACACTTTCTTTAAAATGCATTATCAAACAATCATAATATATTAGTTTAAAGTGCAGTTGACATTTGATGAAAGATATAAAACATTAATGTTATTAACGTATTAAATAAGTATATTGGTTGTAAAGTATGACAAATGACAACAAAACTTCTGAAAACAATTTTATTTCATAGAAACCCGTTGCAATTACATTCTTCGTTCAACGTTGGCGTGTTACATCAGTATAAGATGGAATTATAATCTAGAGGCATTATCGGATATTATAATTCAAATTACTTAAACAGGTGTTATCAATTATCCTGCCCTGAGGAAAAAAAAGTGTATACATATAAAACGAATAGTGCTCTAAATAATGAGCATTTTTTTTCATGGTTCTAAATATAAAAGCACAGTAAGAAAGACAAAATATTGAAACCTTGCAGCAAATGCATTGCATAGTAATTATGTAACACTTACTACTTATGGACTTTAGAAACACAAATGCTTATTAGTTTTATTCTTAATAGATATTAAAATTTGAATAGTATACACACAAACAATTATTTTATGAAATGCACTTTTCATATATGTACATTTTAATGTGCCATACCACTTAATACCATTAAAAGAAGAATATTATATGGAAGAATGGAGATCTAACATTTTTTTAACTGTCTCATATTTTACTTCAGTATACGAGATGTTGTTACTTATTAGAGATAAGTAATAATGAAAATGAAATTGAATAATCGTTTCTGAAAAAAGATGATTATGAATTCTAGCTCATAGTGTATTTGAACCTCAATTATCTATAATCAAAAATAGTACAATGCAGGTGATTTATTGTTTTCATTTTGAAAAAGTATATTTCTTTATGTAGAGAATTAAATTGGGAGCATTGAAGAAAAAAGATAATGACTGGAATGAATGAGTCATACAATAAAGACAGCAACAGTTGTATGCAACAGCTAAATAAAAATGCAGTTATTACAGTATCTAGTTGAACGATCTACAGTTCTCCAGAATCAGCTACCACAATCTTCTTTGATGTTTTCCCGCTCTCAGATCCCATTGCCTCCAACTAGAGTAAAAAATAAACAAATATTGAATTTTTCATCACAATGGATGTGTACAATGCAAATTTATCAATACTTTCAGTTATCTAAAACATATATTATTATAGTCAAAAAATGATCGAATTTACAATTATTTACAATTTCAAAAAGAAATAAGAATAAAATCTAATTTTAACAAAATAAATACAAATAAAAAGTACGAGATGAAGCAGTAATCACATACTTTTTTAAACACATCCATTCCTTCAACAACTTTTCCAAATACAACATGTTTGCCATCAAGCCAACTAGTCTTGCCACTGGTAATGAAGAACTGGCTACCATTAGTATTTGGACCAGCATTTGCCATAGAAAGAATACCAGGTTCTGTGTGCTTCAAGATAAAGTTTTCATCATCAAATCTTGGGCCATAAATAGATTTTCCACCAGTGCCATTATGATTGGTGAAATCACCACCTTGGCACATGAAAGTTGGAATCACTCTATGGAAGCTGCTTCCTTTGTATCCAAATCCTCTCTCTCCAGTACAAAGAGCACGGAAATTTTCTGCCGTCTTTGGAACAACATCACTTCTCAACTAAAAATTGAATGAGTATATCTTTCTGTTCTTGTACAAAACAGAGTGCAAGATAAAATTTCAAATAGAAAATAATAAATAGATTCATTTATCAATCTACCACAATCAAAATGAAATATTAATGTTTTTGTATCAAATATTTTTATCTTCATTGCAGTGAAAATGTTTTCATCATTTTGAAATGGTAAAAACTAAAGTAAAGATTAATGCAATACTATTTCAAATATATTGTAAGAACATAAAAAATAAAATTCAAATTTCTTTGAATATTGAAACTATCAAAACTACTTTATTTATTATTATATTTTTTCATTTTTTATACTTTCCCAGTTCAGAATATGTAGAATATTTTGTGATAATAAATATAAGGCTAAAATAAACATTGAACCAAAACTGGGTATAATTTTAAATAAATATGCTACAACGATTGTCAACATGAATAATCTTCTCGAACATATTTATACATCGAAGACTATTTCATTTAAATTCACTTTGGATTTATTCAGATTTACTTGATTATGTGAATTATGACGTACTTTGAAAAAAATTGTATCAATTATGTTCATTTTACACTTGAAATAGAAATTGCTTTATTCAAATTTAACTTGTGACAACAAATGTAATATAGTTTGATTTAATGGAATGTATCAAATATAATTTAAACAATGAATCTTTTAAAGCATATCATGTGAATATAATATGCTTACTGAAGCAGACAATTTACTATTTATATAACACACGCGCGCGCCCACACACAGACAGACAGAGAGAGAGAGAGAGAGAGAGAGAGAGATTTTATATATATATACAATATGTATATAAATATAATTATACATACACGCGTGCACGCAAATTACCAATAACTAAATTTATATTATGCAGTATTTAACTTTTCAAGCCTAAATAAATATCAGTTTTTCCCACCACATTTTATTTCTAACTTATTCATAGATTACTTATATTTTTTGTCTTTTTTTAATGGAAGTACACAAAAAATATATAATAGTACTATTTTATTTTATTATAATACTTTTGAAGGCATTACAAAAACTAATAGGAACCATATATTGTAATTACATCCTTAATTTTCACCTGTAGGGGATACGTAATCAAACATGTCAGCAGCAATCGGTGAATGGAAAATTTTGTGATTAAGTAGGAATTCAAGTGCGTTGATAATATGATACAAACTAACCAGCCGCATGTTTTTGTTAAACCTTACTCGTTATATAATAAAAATATTTTATTTTCTGTATGTATTCTAGTAATTTAAAAAATGCGTATTAAAACGGTTTTGAGAAAAATTCAAGCCGGAAATCAAATCGCATAACCGGCTTCCAAGAAAATCCAAGATGGCCAGTCATGCCGGAATTTTAGCGACAATGCGTTTAAGAAATGAAAAATTCCTTAATTGGGAAAAGTCAGACTCACCTCCATCACGATCCGACCCACAGGCTTATCGTTTGCAGTCATATCAAAGAAAACGCGCGGCAAACCCATTTTCTCGGCAATAGCAGCAAATGTTCGTGCGAGCAATGCAAAAGACGATCGTCTCGAGCGGGCGGTGGCTCCCAAATGGCTCAAATGGCTGAAGGTCGAATCAATTGACAGCCGGCGGATCAATCTCAACGCCATGTTCAAATATTCTTGCCTCAGAAATCAATTTGAAATGACTCAATCTTTTATCGTTGTACTGCAATATAGCCTCAAATATATATTTAAAACAATCAACTATTATTTTGTTTGATTATTATGTAATGCAATAGTGATTTTAATTCTGGCATTGACGGTTATTGAACGAACAAACGTGCTTTCTACTTTCGACCAATCAGTGTACATTGCCTGGGTTCAAGCGAAATAGCCAATCACATGCTACGCTCGTAGTTCAACCAGTAAATTAAATACGTAAATTGTATTGTAAACAAAATTATGATATAAATAAAAACCATAAAATAACATAAAATATATAAATTACATTGATTATATTTATAAATTAATTTTTTGTAACAATACTTTTGTGCTTTCGAAATTTGATGCAATGGATTTATATGCCTATAGAATTCATGAGATTTTCAGATTTTATATGATGGCGCTCTTAGTTTTATTACAGAAAGAAGGAAAATTTGTTGTACATGTAATTTTTTATTTGAAAATTTTATATTTCTTTTTCATATTCATATTATAATAAGTTTTCTACGATTCAATATTTATATACATTTTTAGAGTTCTTATACTGTTTAGGGAGGTGCATATATTCATTTTCATATATGTATGTATGTAGGCAATTTAGAAAGATGTTCTTCTTACATCTTAAAGATAAAGTATATTTTGTAGGAAATGTGCATGAAAATTATGAAATTACTCGAATCATGGTCATCTATTTTCTTATTTCCATTTAAAACACTATATACAATATTACGAATACCTATTTATATGTATATATATTTCAAATTTAATCTTCAATATTCTCTTTTAAATAATAACTTACACAAGGAATTTGATTTTAATTCATAGTATAAATGAACCATACAATTATACCCATGCAACTCATTTGACATAACCAAAGGATGTTATGTCATGCATTGCCTTGGATCTTGATAATCTTGATTGTGGACCAATCACGATTCTGTTCAATTCCATTGTGCATTTGCGCCGGACATGACGTTCAGTTATCACCATTGCGATAGTTCTCGCAACGAATAAAATGCATAGTATTCGATTTTGACTTATCTTAAATTAAATTACATTAAACAGTCAAACATTTTGTGTTTAGACTCGTTTTTCATAGAGTATTCATTTAGAATAAGTAATGTATGTATGTACACTTTTATTAAGCAGAATTGAATCAAATTTATATTTAAGGTATAATATTTAATGATGTATGTTAAATTGGGTAGAAATAAGATGGTACTTTAAATGTAGTATGAGTCTAAAAAATAAAATATTTTTATTTGAATAGTCAAAAAGTAAAATGAAAACTTTTTATTTTGGTTTGCATTTTCAGTGCTATTTCAAATATTTTCTTTTTAATTTATATTTAAAATATTTCATTCTGTTTTATTTAAAATACTATCATTAATAATAAACACCAAGGTAAATGTAAATAAAACAGCATTTTGGTACTTAAAATTTTTTATAAAAGTGAAAATGAAATAGGAAAACATAAGGAAAAGGTAATATATCAATGACTAAGTATAATATACAAAGTAGTATTAATTCTTCTAATATTCTTTTAAGTCTAAGTAATATTCAAGAATATATATCCTAATGATAATTTTGCATGTTACTGTACTATCTTAAGGTTTACTACTTTGAAATGCAATAAAATCAAGCGGTTGACAACTCACTGTAAAAAAACAAAACAGATCTCATAAGTTTATATCCTACTAATAACACAAAGTTTCAAATCCAAGTTTAAATTCAATCCGAAAAGAAAAAAATTATTTTATTCAGAAATTTGATTTCTTTTTAATTCACAATCTATTTTAATCTTATTATCACCATCACAAGGTATTTTTAAAATTTCAAAATTGAAAATAAAATGTTTTATTTAGATATTAAAAAATATAAATTAAAATAAGTGATATTATTTAATTTCATAATAATTTAAATAAAACTGTTTTATTTCTTAAATTTTTGCAATTTATTTGAAATATTACTTTATTGCCATTCACTTTGGCGTTTAATATTTGAAATAATATTTTAATTAATATATAAGTTTGATATGTATTTAAAATGTTATTTCGAATTAATTCAAAATGGTATGGTAATGAAATGGTATTTTTATTTTTATAACAATGTAAAAAAATAATATTTTACTTCAATGGATCAGATTTGGAAATACAATAACCTATTTACTATATACTATTTGAAAGATACGTTTCATCTACCGCTGTTAACAAATCTTAATCCATCAGGTAACATCAGGGAATTATTCTATATATACGTCTGTGACATATACAACACAATCAAATTAAATTCTTATTCAATACTTTTTACAATTATTTAAATGTCATTCATAGTATACTGACAACATATTAGAAAAATTAATTATTGGGCGAATTTAAGATAGTATCTCTTCGTTATGGAAAGTTTTAAAAGAGACATTCGTTCGGAATTTAAAATTTATTCACTTCCTGCAGAGGGCAACATTTGATTTCTGTAGTTACAGCTGAAAAGATGGCGCCCGAATGAAGGACGCTCAATTAAGAGTGTGCAGGATCTTGTTAAACTTGTATTATTAATAATATTGCGTACTTTTTAAGAAATGAGTAATCTTTCACCATTTGGAGGTGGTAAAAACCCACCATGGGTTCGCAATGCAGGTAAATTGATTTTATTATTAATGTATGTCTTATCGTCGTCCCGTGTGCAAGACAACAACGTTGCCAAGTTTCTATTACAATTTACACAAGCCAGTAGAATGTATTTATAAAATGATTCTTAACAATGCTTTGTACATTGTCAAAGCATTAAAAAATAATTCATTGTTTCTATTCGACAATATTGAACTTGAATATGTTTCATACACGGAAGAAAACTTTCAAAATTGTTAGGTTTATTTGCAATCATAGTTAAAAGAAATGAATTTTCTTTTCTCTATCTTACTAAAAATATGTATTTGTGTATACATAAAATTTATACATAAATGTGATAAAAAGTTGATCTTGATACAAAAAGAAGAAAATAGTACCTGTGTGTATTTTCATTTATACAAATTTTTATAATTACAACTTTTTCAAGCAAAAACATATTCTGAGTCATGCATATACACAAATAAATTTAAAATGTTCTTAAAATATATTATACATTGATGAAGTAATTAGTTAATATATATATTATGCAATTGATTTGTAACATAATTTAAATAATATATTTATTTTTATAAACATTAATAGCTAATTGTTAAATGTATACTTAGCATACATTTTATTTTTATTTCTATATAGGGCAAGGAATTCAAAATATTCAACAGCAAATGTTAGGTCAGGCAATGGGTAGTATAGGTGGACAACCTATGGTTCAATATCAACAACAAACTCAACAAGTTTATCAACAAAGTTTGGGATTACAACAGGTCAGCATTAAAAATAAATGATTAATGATTCAGTAAAGGATTAATACAGCATAAATTTTTAATGTTAAATAAATGTTTTAATGTATTTTCACTTTTTAATTTTAACGATAGAATATTTTTCTTAAATATTAACTACTCTGACATGTAATTCTAAAATGATGTCTAATTCATCAGTTTCAGTTTAACCTTAGTTATTAATTTAGTCGTTATTATTAATATGATATATTTTTATTTTAGTTGTTACAATCTATAACTTCCTATTAGTTTGTTAGAAATATATATTTAATCTTTGAAACATAATATTTAAGAATTTATTTATGTTAAAGTATTTGCTAATGTATATTGTATTATACGTGTTTTATAAAATAGCCTAATATAACCATGGCTTCAATGGCAACACTTGGATCTAACTTACCATCAGGTATAGCAGGACAACTATATCCACAAGTTGCTACAGTTTCGTATCCAACACCAAGAGCATTAAATACAAATGCATTTCAACCTTCTGTGGCTGGTGTACCACAGCAAGTACAACAAAATGTACCTTCATCATCTACTAAGCAAAGGGTTTTTACTGGCACAGTGACTCAAGTATATGATAACTTTGGTTTTGTAGACGAAGATGTATTCTTTCAAACAAAGTAATGAAATAGAGTAATAATCTCTAATATGTATATTATATACATAGCTTATGATTTATACTGTGTAATATTATTTTTATTTCAGTGCATGTGTTAAGGGATCCAATCCAGTTGTTGGTGATCGTGTACTTGTGGAAGCATCGTACAATCCATCTATGCCGTTTAAATGGAGTGCTACTAGAATACAAGTACTTCCTATGGGGAATAATAATAGTAATACTAATACACAGCAAAGTAATCAAACTGCCCGACAGCAGCAGCAACAACAACAGCCACAACAAAATCGAACTTCAGGAACATACAATGCTGTGCCTCCACCTGCTGAAAATGCTAATAATAGGTGAATAATACGAATTTTTATTACACATCTAATATTAGCGATATTAGTCAGCATTATATATCCATTAAAATTAATATAAGGTTTGAACATTGTTCACATTTAATATACAATTTCATCAAACAAGCATATAATTATTTGCAGATTTACTACTAGTGCAACAAGTGCTAATACTGTTAGTAATCGCAACAAAGTTGGAAGAGTAAGAGAAAGGTCTCCTCGAGAACGAAAAAACGAAGAAGATGAAATTGAAAGGAAGAGACGTCGTGAAGAAAGAATTAGAGAACGCGAAAAAAAAGAAGAACGTAGTCCATCAAGAACTAGAAGAAGTAAATCCCCAAGACCACGACGACGTACTAGAGTTGTACCACGCTACATGGTACAAATACCAAAAATAGCACTTGATTTGTAAGTATATTTCTTTCATTTTATGATATACTCTTTCTATACTATAATTTTATTGCCATTTATTACTTTAGGCCTGAAGCAGATGTACTTGAGATAAGGCGACGCTATCAAAATATGTATATACCTAGCGACTTTTTTTCTACTAATTTTCGATGGGTCGATGCATTTCCACCACACATGCCATTTGCTCTTAATAAACCGTGTTCTTTCCATGTCATGCATAAGGATGTGGATCCTTGTATTGAAAATACAGCAGTACTAGAGCCTTCAGATGCTGATTATCTTTTTTCTGCAAAGGTCTGTCACATTACATCTTTAGTGATTGAAATTATTGATAAGAAGGAGGAGATTGTTAATTTCTTATAGGGCATTTTAGATTTAAGAGTATGTAGCAATTTGTATACACATATAAAGAACTCTCATTCAGAAAAATTAAATGATATTTTTAACATGATACTGAACGGGAAACAACTTTAAAAATAAGGATAATTTGAAGGTATTGTAAATATGATAACGTATTTGAATATCGGAAGCGAAGAGACTAGGGACAACCATATTTCCAGTATGAAAGTCCAATAGTTTTTGGACATGAGTACTTTATGAACTTGGTAGTAAGTGGCGAAAAACATATAAAAATAAATTGAAAATTTAGAATAATTTTTTTTACAAAAACTTCGTTTTTAAGAAACTCGATTTTGAAATTTGTTGAGTATGCGTATAGTTAACTGCAATGCATTTTGTCAAAGAATAGTTATTATTACAGTTATTATATTTATTTACATATGTAAAATCACATTTATTCATACATGAATAACTTCGTTATTGGTAGTTAATTATACACTTACTCAATGACTATTCAAAATTGATTTCTTTGAGAACGTAGTGTTACATAAATAAATTTTATTCAAAATTTTTGCTTTATTTTTACATAAAGAATTACCCTCTTGTTAATTGTACCACTATTTCTGCTCCATTTTTTATGTGTAGAAGTTGCTGCATATTCTTGAGTCCCAAGTGATCTATATGATTTTATTGTAAAAATTGATTTCTTTACCTAAAATTAATAATTATCTTACAAACAGATATTTTTTTTTAAAATAGCATAAAAATCATACTTAAGTTTTATACAATTTTACTAAAGTATATACATCTTGTAGGTAATGCTGATATCCATGCCTGCCATGGAAGAAATATATAAACGCTGTTGTGGCGTTTCTGAAGATAGAGATCCAGATCGCGATTATGTACATCCCACGCGCTTAATAAATTTCTTGGTAGGCTTACGAGGTAAAAATGAAACAATGGCTATTGGTGGGCCATGGAGTCCTTCTTTGGATGGTCCTAATCCGGACAAGGATCCATCGGTTTTGATCAGAACTGCAGTGAGGACTTGTAAAGCACTTACGGGGATAGATCTGTCCAGCTGCACTCAGTGGTACGATTCTTCAAATGTTGACATTTCTTTTTGTTTTTATTTTTAGAGTACAATTCGAAACACTTCATTGAAAGAGCAACGTGATGCTAATTCCTCTGCCCGTTATTATTTCATTACTCGCCAGTACATTATCAAGTTACTTCAGTAAAAATCAATGCGAAACTTAAGAATTTTCATCTCGAAAATTTTAAACTCATGAACTCTGTTCAATATTTTACATAGTATAGATATATGGTATGCATAATATTTGGCGACATGTAACTTAACTGTGTTAAAGACTTGGAATAGGATGTTATAGCGTTAAGAAACATTCAACAGGTGTATCATCTGTGAGAGAAAGTAACTTCTAATGCGAGTTCTGACTTGATAAACTAAGGTTGTAGTTCAATCTCTACAGAGGAGGTATGTATTTGTACTATATACGACCGACCGATGGAAATTGCTGCACTGGATCCTGTATCGAGCACCCAGATGATGATATACAAGCAGTCGTGGCAGACAAATCATCACTATTGTTCTATTATTGTTGTGACCCACTCAGTCGTGCTTTATCAAATGGTCTACATTGTACGCTGTGTGTGGCTTTGTATGCAGTGCGTGGGCTTTACGAACAAACGAGCGAACACTTAGCATATAAGGCAAAGCTAAGCGGGATTAACCTGAGTTGACGTTTGGGTATTGTTTTTCCTTGCGGCACAGGTACCGCTTCCTGGAACTCTACTACAGACGTGCAGAAACGACCCACAAGTCGGGGCGAGTGGTGCCCTCTCGCGTTGAAACCGTCATACTATTTCTCCCAGATGTTTGGAGCTGTGTACCTACCAGATTGGAATGGGATGGCCTGCAACTCAACTATAAGAAACAACTGGAGCGAAAATTGCTGCGTGCTGTCTCTAACCCCGACGAATCGGATGCTGCCAATGACACTGATGAGGCTGCCGTCGCTGATCAAAAGGCACTGCCAACATCATCCCATATTACTTTTACCTTTTTATTACATTATATAATCGTGCAACTGTTTTCCCATTACTAAACTGGATTTTCAATAGGCTCTACTTACTCATTGATCCCATCTTCAAGTATTTTTTATATTTAGGCATTTGGCTATTTATAATTAAATTAGGCAATTTAAATTGTTTCTCTTAGAGAACATTATTGCATTGTATAAGTACTGAGTTTCTGTATTTCAATACATACATTTTTATCGCTACAGAGTAAAAATTAATTTCAGTTTAGAAGATAGTATTGACACTAAAATAATCGATGATGTTATAATTTTAATATAGTAAATATTTATACACACATTCACAGTACATAATGATTAAATTAAATTTTTAATGATTCAGTGACTTCTTTGCTACTATCCACGTGAGATTTTAGATAATTAATAATATAAAAGTGATATAATAATAGTAGATTGTAAGTTACAATATTTTTAGGACTTTTAAACTGTCAAAAGAAATATTTGAGCTATCATAAAGAAAGATCAATGAGTAATGTATTGCAAGTATTCCCTTAGCCACTGGCAGTCACATTGCATTAACAAGAGAAGCAAGCAAGCCTAGCTCGGAGAAGAGCGCAGCTGAGCCATTCCCTTTCCTGAAACCTTCACCATCATTGATAAATCATTCAGAAATTTCATTTGATAATCGTTATATACAACATTATTGATATTATCCATAACCTATCAACCACACAGACACCAGAGCCAGGACACTATGAGAATCTAGCAGTTACTTGAGTCATACTTGAAGGTCATCGTGAATGAAGAACCGTGTATAATATCATTACAATGTGAGAGAGTGGTGGTCAAATAGAGAGTGTTGAAAGAATGAAGAGGGAGTGGTTTCGTTTCGTTATAGGGGCTGCTTCTGTTTTGTAGTTTTTTATCCTGTTCTTTACTTCTGTGACATAATGTGTGATTTCTTCTTTTCAGGATGATCCAGTACCCGAAAAGAAGGACCCCACTCATTATTCTGAGCTGGATCCAAAATCTATGAATGTCAGTACTTTTTACTACAGATACTGAAGTGCTTTATTATTGCTTACATGTATTTATATGTCATTAATTTCGTACAGGTGAACGAACTACGTCAAGAATTAGCTGCTCGTACTTTAAATTGTAAAGGCTTGAAATCTCAGTTGCTTGCAAGACTTATGAAGGCAATGACCTCAGAACAGGCTAAAGAGGAAGGAAGACAAGATGATGTTGAAGAAAATGAAAAAGATATTTCACCACCACCAAAGGAAGAGGATGATAAAAAATTCAGAGATAATAAAGATGTAAGGTTTCTTATTTATTATGAATATTTCAATAATTAAATTTAAAAACCAATCATATGTGGTATGTATATTTTAAGCATAATAAATTAATTCATATTAAATTAATGTGTAGCACGATGAAGATAGGAGAAAGCTTTGTGAACGCGAACGTGCTGCTCTTGAGAAACGGTATACTTTACCGGAATCGTCTCACATTATTGTTCATCCTTCTAGAATGGCTAAAAGTGGAAAGTTTGATTGTACTGTTATGTCTTTAAGTGTTCTTTTAGATTATAGACCAGAAGATACAAAGGTATTACATTTATATTTGCGTAGATCAAATCTAAGTTAGATAGACAATACTATTATATACGTAAATAATATTGTATTTACTTTTAGGAACATTCTTTTGAAGTATCATTATTTGCGGAACTTTTTAATGAGATGTTAATGCGAGATTTTGGTTTTCGAATTTATCGATCATTGTGCAGTCTTCCTGAGAAACCTAAGGAAAAGGATGAAGATAAGAAGAAAGATAAAAAAGATGATAAGAGAGATGAAAAAAAAGACGATAAAAGAAAAGATGACGAGAAAAAATGTATTAGAAAAGATGAAAGAAAGGATGACAAGAAACGGGAAGGAAGTAAGGATAAGAAGGATGAGAAGGATACAAAAATTAAAACAGACGATAGAGATCGAGAAAAGGAAAAGAACGATGATGACGATGACGATGAAGAAGACGAATCCGATGTAATGATTATATTTTTGTATATGTTAGTGAACATATGTATGTTTTTAAATTTTTTATGGAAATTTATTATGTTGGTTGTATTTTGTAGGATGATGATTCAGTTAAAGATGGTAGGAAAGATAGGGAAAGGGATGGAAGGAAGAGGAAAACGAAATTGTATACACACGATCCTTACCTTCTACTGTCTTTTGTTTATTTTGATCAAACTCATTGTGGATATATATTCGACAAAGATATAGAAGAACTTATTTATACTTTAGGATTGAATTTATCAAGAGCTCAAGTTCGTAAATTAGTACAAAAGGTAGTAACGAGGGATTCTTTGCATTATCGTAAACTAACAGATAGATCCAAGGAAGATGATCCAAAAGAGGACAAGAAAGACGAAAAAGATACTGATAAGGATGAATCTGCTAAGACAGAAAGTGAAGAAGAAATACTACGTTCATTAGCACTTGGTATATTTTCAAACTCTACGATTTGAATATTATTACTATACAAATGTAGTACTAATATTTTGTAATTTATTGTTTAGGAAATAAAAAATTGTTACCTGTGTTTGTTGGAAGTGGACCACCATCAAAGAGAGCACGAAGGGAAGATACAGCTGCAGAACAGTCTGATGAACCAATCATATCAGAAGGTTTTGTCATGTATAAAGGTTCTTTATTAGATGTAGAAAAACTTGTAAGTCAATTAAAAAGATCAGAAAAAGCTCGATTGGATACAGAAGAACGCATGATGGAGTTGCAACATGAATTAACGATAGTAAATGAAAAATCTACAAAACAAACAAATAATATTAAAGCTCTTTCTGAAGACTTAAAGATGTACAAAGACAAATTGAGGAGTACAGATGAAAAGCTCAAAAAAGTATCGGTAAGTATTGATTTTTTCCTTTAAAAAAATATATTTAGATTGCAAAGCATTGAAGTTTTATTTCTTCTCTTTCTTTGTAGACTGAATGCCATACATACCTCACTGCAGTAAAAAATATGTATCACATAGCAGCGAAAATGATGCAGTCTGACACAAAAAAAGTAGAAATTGTAGAAATACAAGATGAAAAAGTTGGCGAAGTAAATGGATCAGAAATTGAAAACAAATTTAAGACGGATACCAGATGGGGGGATAATAAAGTTGCGATAAAAAAAGAATTTGCAGAAACAGATAAAGACAAGAAATGTGACAATAAAGTTTCAGTTAAAAAAGAAGCTACGGAAACTGATAAAGAAAAGAAGTAACAGATATTACATTCTTTATTTATTGTAAAAGATGCAAATGCATCGATATAAAATTCTAACTGTATTAGCAACAAGAAAACTATAAATGTGCTTAGTGGCGATAGCACAGAAGGTGAATGGGATAATGTTTGCCCATATGAAAGTAAAGGACTCTGAAGAAACCTGTTTTATAACTTTTTTCACTCAGTGACAATGTGTAGTAAACCTGTTTCTGTGCATATTACGTTCGAAGAAAGGTCGCGCGTTTAACTAGTACAGTAAATCCTCCTTGTAAGATTATCAAATTTTGTTTGTTGGGAACTAATGAAGTGTGAAATATAACACAAGTCAGCACACTTTTTGGTAACTTTATAAGAAATTAATAGCTAGCAGTTAGAAATCACAACCACAATGAAAAATGAAATTTTTTAATTTTTGTTTCTATTCTCATGAAAATATTTATATTTTCTATATTTTAAATATCTATATTTTCATGAGAATTATTCGATAAAAATACACTAACCACGTTAAATTGATTATTTTTGCATTCAATATAAAATTACCTTTCATAGTCCATATGAAACGATCACTTTTTTAGGATAAAATTTTTAAAATTAATATCGTAAGCCAGCTGCGCATTCCTCTATTACTGGCAATCGTTTGTATCATTGATACCAGAAATTTTAGACGTTTACCTAAATTAGGTGCATCGCTGTTTTTAAGAGCTTATTCCGTGTTCAAAAAATGATCGGTTTAACGTGGAATGACTTCCAGGTTATTAAGGTTGACAGTTTCATTCAATTCCTGATTTTAAATAGGTAGAATAGATGAAAAATCTATCTAGCTCGCTCTCATTTTCTCGAATTTACTTTTTTTTTTTCATTTGCACTCATTCGCTGTGCTTTTTTCCGACTGCCAATTGCCACTATTAACAAAGTACAAGAAGGACCCGATAATCGCTAACGATATCGCATAACGAAATATCTGCTCGAACCGAACGAGGTGCCAATCACTTACGCTATTTACGATACAAGGTTCTGCCCGATTTCAAGTGACGATCTTATAATGAGGATCTCCTGTATATGGTAGTCTCGAAATAAGTTTACATTGAACATTGTCATCATTTGACCAGTAAAACATTCAAATTTTTATCGTATCTTTAGATGAATCCAATCATTGGCCAATTCATTGAAACTTAATATTCTTTCTTTCTATATTTTGTTCAATGATAAACTGTGATTTATTGAGAAAACATTTATCACAATGCAGTTTTTTTCTTTGGATAGTTTGTATTTAGAATTACAACGTTATCGTTGTTGCTTTTGTACATGGATCGTAAGCATTATGTTTATAATCCATTAAGTGACCTTAGATAAATTTTATTTATCATGGGTACTTTTGTCTCGAAGCAGCAATCGATTAACACATTTAACAGTAGCAATGTGTTTGTATTATGTTGTAAACGTATTTATTGTTTTGTACACAGAAGACAGTATGAAATAAAACTTTTATGCGATATGCATAACACCAATCACAAAGTAGACAGTAATAATTGATTTAAGGGATATCGTTAGCATTGTTTTTCTCGAGCTGCGTATAAAATGAAACTTTATCTACTCTATCTACTCCTATAACTGATGTAAATACTTTTATGAAAACGGTACCTAAGAGTAATTTCAACACCAAAGTATCTGTAGACAATTTAGTTTCAAGTGAATACATTAATATGTATAAAGTGTAGTAACTACAAAATTGTAAAAAAAAAACATTACGTACATACATACCACTTCGTTTGTGTAGATACAAGTATGATTTTCATTAACATTACTCAATATAAATTTTACATGAATTTATATATTAATAATGACACAACATAGAGATAGAAAGATGAGTGCTCATGATGTCCCTCATTTTGAATACACGTTGCTCATTATGTGAATATAAAATGTCCTGAATACTCATAAAAAAGGATTCATAGGAAAACGCGTTCCTGAAACATTAGTTGTCTTATGTGTTGCGTTATCAAATAGCACACGATGCCAAGGACACTATTTTGTATATAACGATCTACTATAGAGAATCGTTTTTGTAGTTCATGATTAGAAAATTACATTCTTGTCAAGTTGTTAATAAGAATAAATTTATAAATGCAAAATGATGAACAATATGTATGTAAAATAAAAATGATGCAAATTGTAAAATTGCTTCCTTGGCAAGCAGTACTTTAAACTTTGGAGGTATACGCGAACAAAATAAATTTTAAACAGTGTATGCTACTTTTGTTTTTACCTTTGTATATATTTATTACAGAAAGATGCGGAACGGTGATATTTGTTTACTAAAAAAAAGACTTACTTTCGTTATAAATATCTCAAGTATTTAATGCAATTTCCTTTTACCAGAGTCCAAGGAGAGGACTGCAACATATATACCAAATAAGTTTTTATAAATTTCCAGTTTGCCATTTTACTTTTTATGATTATTATAAAAATTTTATTGATAATTATTTACAGTAGGGGTGACCGGACTAATCTTTCCCTATACATTTACCCGCTGCTCGACCACAGTTTCCGAGATACTTACGGAAATATTTATAATACTATATATTGTAATTCCAGTTTCAAATACGTTTAAGATGGATTAGAGTAAGTTTGGACTAGATTTTTCGAAGAGGGCTTCCTTTCTTGGGTTCGGAACGTGAACAAATGGTCGAACCCCCTCAACGGATGATTCTCTTCAAAAAATTTAGTCTAAACTCATTCTAATTCGTCTTTCTTATCCGTATACACAAACTTTACTGTTGTAAAAATTTAGGTAATAAATAAAAAGGTAATTACAATTCGTATTAAACTTTATATTATATTATTATTATTTAAAATTGATTATCTTTCAACCATAATAATAAAAGTACTAATTATTTGATTATCACAATCATATTATCAGTATAATGTTTTTGATGAGTCCCATATCATGGAATGTTCCGATTTCCAGTAGGACACGGGATATTCACCTCGAACTAGTAACATTCATATTGTAAACAGCAAAATACCCATCGAATATGGAATATATTTTCATGAATATTTCAAAAACTAAAGCCGAATAGCGGTTACATAAATACAGTGCTGGACGAAAGTATTGGCACAGCATCATTGTTCTGATACAAGTGCTTATAACTATGAAACAAATTGATAAAAAGGAGAAATTTTTTAATACATTTATTTATTTATTATTCTAGATTATTATTTAACAGAAACAGTAATATAAATAAAGTGATATGCGAAATAATAACAAAAACATATTTATTGAGCGTTTTAAGCGTGGACAAAAGTATTGGCACAAATGATTGAAAGTACTTAGAAATTAAAAATTAATATTTGGTTGGCCCTCCATTCCTCATGATAACTTCCTTCAATCGTTTTGGCATTGAAGTTACCAATTTTTTTGTAAAATCCGGCTCTATATTGTTCCATTCTTGTAAAATAATAGCTTTTAATTGGTTTTTGTTTGTTATATTATATTTTCTAATTCTTTTTTCTAATTCATTCCAAACATGTTCGATGGGATTCATGTCTGGACTCTGGGGTGGGGTATTTAACGTGTGTGCGGTATTGTAAACGATCCATTGTCGTACAATATAGGCAGTATGTTTTGGATCATGGTCTTGTTGAAAATAAAAATCACGCGGGAGATTTAATTTATTAGCACTTTTAAATAAGTTTTCCTTTAATATATTTAAATATACATATTTGTCCATAATCTCATCTATGAATACTAATTCGCCAACCCCAGACGCTGCAATGGAACCCCATACCATGACTCCACCTCCTCCATGTTTCACAGTGGCTTGTAAATGTTGTGGATCCATTTCCGTATTTGGCTTTCTCCAAACTAATACTCTGCCATCTGATTTAAATATATTAAATTTACTTTCATCTGAAAATAATACGTTATTCCAGAATGTGGGATCCTTTTTTATAAATTCTTTTGCAAATTCTTTTCTCATCTTCCGATTCTTCTTGGATATGTATGGTTTCCTTCTTGCGACACACGCAGAATATCCCGCATCTTTTAACACTCTCAGTATAGTTTTCGAACTTACTTCTTTTTGATTTTCTTCATTTAACTTTGCTCTAAGTTGCGATGAGTTTAATTTACAATTTATTTTCACTTCCTTTACAATTTTCCGTTTTTCTCTAACTGTTAACTTTGAGGGACGTCCACTTCGATTCCTACTTTTGAAATCTGATTGATTCTCAAATCGTTTTACGACACTTCTAATAGTGAATCGACTTCTATTAACACTTTTTGCTATTTCACTATAAGATTTTCGCATTTTGTGCAAATTTAATATTATTTTTCTCTCTTCACTTGTAGTTTCTTTCCCTCTTCTTGACATTGTTGCTTGTTATATTTCCTATGTTGCTAATCGACTGAACTTAAGGATGACTGTTAGAAAAAATGACTATCAGGGAATCCCCTACCTATACCATCAAGTAACAATCGGATTTTTTTCCGAGAGATACAACTACACTAAATTTTGTATAATGTGCCAATACTTTTGTCCACGCTTAAAACGCTCAATAAATATGTTTTTGTTATTATTTCGCATATCACTTTATTTATATTACTGTTTCTGTTAAATAATAATCTAGAATAATAAATAAATAAATGTATTAAAAAATTTCTCCTTTTTATCAATTTGTTTCATAGTTATAAGCACTTGTATCAGAACAATGATGCTGTGCCAATACTTTCGTCCAGCACTGTATATATATATATGATTTATTAAATCAAGCTATTAATTCGAAATTAATTATATTGTATTATACTACAATATATAGTACAATATGCAATTAATTGGAGATTTAATTCAATGAAATTATTAACAATAATTTACCTCTATTTTGGTTTCAATTAAAGTGTCATTTTAGAAATTTTATGTATCATTCTAGTCAGAGGGTCAATAGTAGAATTCAGATGATAGAAATAAAAGAATAAGAAGTGGTTATTTCATAATATTTATTAAGAGTAGTGATTATAGGAACAATTAATATAATTTCGATATCGAAAATTAAAAAGATTAAAGCAATTAAATAAAAATTAATGGAAAATGGTAGGCGATTTTCTGATAGTGGGTCAAATCCACATTCGAAAGGAGAAACTTTTTCTCGATTTTTAAAATTGGTTAATGAAAATAAGTGATTTGCAATAAAAATAATTATGGGAATAATTAGAATAATTATTATTTTAATGAAAATATGAATCATTTTAAATATATTTAAACAATAAAAATTTAATTATAAGTTAAATATAATTATTTATTATATTTATTTTATATTAATATATTCATCAGTAAATTATTATATATAGAAATAATCATACAACATCTACAAAATGTCAGTATCAGATAGCAGCTGTAAAATTAAAATGACGAATTGAAGAAAAGTGATTATTATTTATTCGAATTATAATAATTAATAATATAAAGCCCCCAATTAAAACATGTAATCCATGGAATCCTGTTGGTATGTAAAAAATTGATCCAAAAATCCCATCATTTATAGAAAAAGAAGATTGTTTATATTCATTAAATTGAAGACTTATAAAAATTATACTTAATAATCATGTG